>NC_138868.1:85567874-86767874 GCF_965194805.1 Balaenoptera borealis | reverse complement strand
CATTTATATATGTATATATATATAAATTATGTATATATATATATATATATATTTATATATATATAATGCCTAATGGAAATATCTCAGATGGTCTATTTTGTGTTTTTTCTTTAATTTTACTTATAAAATTGTGACCATTTTTTAACTCAAAAGAGGAGAACCTTAAAAATTAATTAAAAAGACATCCTAAGTAGTAGAATGTAGTCTAAGGTTCAGAGTGACTTGGCAGAGAAAATTCCTGAATGGTTAGGTAACAGTGCTGGTATGCTTGGCTATTGTAACACTTTAGATTAGAGTTTCTCTTCCTTGAAATTACAAGAACTATATGACTCAAGAGAAAGATTAATAATTAGGAATATTCTGCTTGCTTTTTATATAGCCTTTTGAAGAACTTTTTTTTTTTTTTTTTTAACTTTTGGGTTTATTTATTTATTTATGGCTGTGTTGGGTCTTCGTTTCTGTGCAAGGGCTTTCTCTACTTGCGGCAAGTGGGGGCCACTCTTCATCGCGGTGCGCGGGCCTCTCATTATCGTGGCTTCTCTTGTTGCGGAGCACAGGCTCCAGACGCGCAGGCTCAGTAATTGTGGCTCACAGGCCTAGTTGCTCTGCGGCATGTGGGATCTTCCCAGACCAGGGCTCGAACCCGTGTCCCCTGCATTGGCAGGCAGATTCTCAGCCACTGCGCCACCAGGGAAGCCCTTGAAGAACATTTTGATTAATTATTTGGAGGTCATAGGAAGGAACCTTCATGATCTAACTTTTGAACAAGTAGTGTTGCAACACAAAGCTATGACTCAAATTAAAAAGGAAATTTGAAATGACCTATTTCTTTTGGCATCTCAATCCAGATATCTGTCAGTAAAATGAGTCAATTTTCAGTCAAATGGGTGGTCAGCAATATAATTTTTTATTGGGAAGCTGAAAGACACCATTGCCAAACAGAGCACCTGCAGTGTTAACATCTATATTTGAGCATCTTTCGTTTTCCCAAGGGGTGCAGATGAGAAGAAGGAAGGCAGAGAAATGCACTTGAATAAAGCTTTTCAAGATGGATAGAACAGAGAGCATTCCCAGAGGCAGGTCAAGTTCAACCCAAGAACAACTCTCTCAGTGCTTTCACAACTAGTTAAAATACAAGACCAGTAGTAACTCAGCTCTCAAATCAGTGCTGAAATCAAGCAGAAGGTTGTTAATATTGATACGGTTAACACACATCAAATAGGATTACTGAATTTTCTGAATCCAAAAGTTCTCCACAGTGTTGACATTTCCTTACTGAACTCCCAGGATTGTTTGGTTTCAAAGGCGCTTGGGCTCAAGATGCATTTTGTTTTAAATAATCCTTCATAAAAAGTTCAGCTTTCAGTCTAATATGATTGAAACCCAGCTTGAGTGTGTTTTATAATGCACTGAACTGGAAAGACTATGGGCATTGAATTGTTCAAAACATGGTAGGCGAAGGAGTGATATGTGGGGAGTAGGTGATCAAAGAAATCAGTGAGAATGTCTTATCTCATTTTATTTACCTTTTAGAACTCTTCCAAATATTAGAGGAAAGAAATCAATATCAATTTTCACCTGTCACGTTCCACACTTCAATTATTAATGAATGTCGAATTTGACCACAGTTTTCTGTACCACCTGCTCTGCAATATTTCTGAGCCTTTATTAAAAATGTAAAATTGTCACTGAATTTCCAAATATGATTCTCCAGTGGCTAATTCAGCTTGTTTTATTAATAAGCAAGTTCTGATGAGTAATACTAATTTAATACGCCTGCATGTAAGGTTAAAGTGTAAATTATTCCTGCCGAAGGTGATGAGATATGACTGCGATGTGGTGGTAGGGCACTCACCTTCCTGAACGAACCCTGCGAGCACACAGTTCTTGGGAGAAACCAGTACTTCATATAGTAGCAAATTTGATATTATTTTGCATGTCTCCTGTAGCAGTGGAATGCGCACACACACACACACACACACACACACACACAAACATGATCATGGGTGAAAAAACACACATGCGTACCTCAGATGCTTACATTAATTTCTGAATATAGTTCTCCGGAAAGAAAAAACTTTACTGATGATTTGTATTTTTATAGTTTATTATTTTATTCATACTAAAACGCTAAACGAAATCACTTACTGTTTTGTTGTCCATGGAATCCTTTCAATTTTGAGATGCTAAATATAAATCGAAATAATGATTATAGTCCTTGGCCATGAAAGACTAAGTTACAGAGAACCCAGTGACTGGAGGTCAGAGCTGCCACAGAATTATTCTCTGCTCCAGAGCCCATTAGAGTATCACTGTGTACCCACTTAAGGATAGAATGCTGCTATTGAGAAACTAGCTCTCTTTTATTTCTACTAAAAGGAGAGAACAGTAGGGGACCTTGGCTGTGTGAGTGTATGAGACTTTCTCTGTTTTGTACGATAAGCCAAAACCTATACATGAAATAGCCTCGGGCCTTTTGTCTTTTGTACCCAGCTCTTTCCTGTATTGCTCCTGATCAATTACACTTAAATCAACAAAAGTTGCTTGAACATTTTGACAATTATGTTCCCCATACCCTGAAGCATTTTTAAAGGGTTCCTGAGATAAAGCTATTTCAAAAAATACTCCCTCCAAATTTTTTCAGGGTGGCATCAATGAAAGTAACTTAGAGGAAAGAAACTAGACCTTGAGTTCCTGGCCTACCACTCTAAGGCCAGGCAGGCATAAACCGTCATAGCAAAACCTAAGTTTGCTCCCAGTTGAGAATTTGGTTTCCATGGTCTTATATAAAAAGTATATGGAGACTTTAATTCCCTATAAGCCCTTTCCAAAGAGTAAATACAGTTGATCATTCGTAAGAGATGATGAAAATTACAATTTTGTTGAATAGGTGGAATATATATTATATATAATATATATATAAAATATATAAAGTTACTATTCAGAGTCCTAAAACATGGATTTTTCTTGCTTACCAAGAATGAACAGTAACTTGACCTCTAAACACAAAAAAGCACCTGGTCATAGCAGAATCATAACAAATATTTGATATCAGAATGAATTCAATGTTCAGGTGTAAAGAGGGAATACCTTCAGTTTTCCTCCTTCTTGTACCCCATTATTGCATCCTGGACAGAAGAGATTTTCTTGATTTTAATCTAAAGGAGAAATATTCACTTTTGTTAAGATGGAAATTGACAACCTCAGTAGGCAGAGGCACCGTTTTTATTTGGCTGAATTCATGTTTCTAGTGATAATTCAATGTGTAATAGGGTTTTCTCTGCCACTCCAAAATCTGAAAATGATAAGTATCTCACCAGAGTTTCAGGACGGCCCATTACCTATTCTGTGGAAAGGATATTCAAAATACCATGCTTCATCAATGTCTTCTTTGACTTATTCATCAATGGACAACTACTGAGTTAAGACAGTGTCTTATCCTTGCTTCAAAAAAATAAAAACAAAAAAACCCCACAAACACAAAAAAACTGTTAATGATGAAAACTTATTATGCCAGGCCTTAGTATGGCCTAACTTGGAAATTTAGTTTCAGAGGCTTTTGTGAATATACCAAGGAAAGAGGACCTAGGTGTATCTTATTCCCACAGGCCACCAATAAATATTTGCTTAATGGAGAAAAAATTAATATATAGTATAGGAGAGAACCTGACAGATGCTTAACATTATTGAGTGATAGCAATGCCCAAACTCATCTGTGATCAAACACTATGAAAGTATCCTCCTAAGGATAAACTTATTACAAATAAGAAGTGAAAATTCAATTATGGAGATACTTTCAGTTTCAGCTCTGATATGCAAAAAGCTTGGAAGTTGTCACTGTATCTAGTCCTTACAAGATAATGCTGTACAAAATGAAAAACAATGAGTTTTCTCAGGCATGATTAATAAAACATGTAACTATGAAAGAATTTTAAAACTGTAATTATGTATGTGTATATATGTGTCTCTGAAAAATCTGTGTCAAAGAAAACTGAGGCTATCAGTATAAACTCATTTAACTTCTATCTCTTTTTACCTTTATTTCCTCCCAAACTTACCAGTATCCATCCAACTCGAAGGATACAAGTGATCTTTATATACTTGCAAGGTTTTTTTCTTATTCATATGTCCATGTTTCCCCAATTCTCTAAATTATTATCTACATCTTCAGGATCTCCTTAATCGGATCCTTCATTTCAGCATATAAACTATAAGTCCTTTTCATTCTAAAAAATTCTTTTTTGCTAATTATTTTCTCTTTTCATCCAAACTCCTTCAGAGTAGCCTATTCCCACTGTCTTCACTAGACCCGCCTGACCCCCACAGGCAGCCCTACACTCTCAATTTATTGCAATCTGGCTTTCTTGTCCACCACTTCACTGAACTGCTCTACGGTCACTGGGGACCTAACTGCCCAAATCCAATGGACACTTACATTCTCTGAAGGATGACGCTGTCATCTACTTCCTCCTTCTTGAAACTCTATCACCTCTCTCCTTCCCAGAATTCTTTCTCTGCTTATTACTTAAACGTTGTCAGTACTCATAATTCTCTGAAATCTCATACATTTTCATGATTTTAATGACTGCTGATGACATTCAAATTTTTATCTTTCCATGTCTTCACGTGCATGTCCAGTTATCTACCAGTTTGTCTCCTGAATTGTACAGGTGCTTTAAAATTCAACATGTCCAGAACTAAAGTCTTTTCCCCAATTCAGTTCTTTATCCCCTATTTCCAAACTCAATGATACCACCACCCAACCTTAGTCACACAGATGGGGGTTCAGCCTCCGCCTCCTACTTCTTCCTTACTTCCCAAGATCAAGTCTTGCTTGTAATTTCCTAAATACAATTAGAACTTATTTCCTCCCTTCATTTATACCTTATTTCAGACCCCTTTCTTCTTGCTATTACCTGGTCTAGAAGTTACCAAATTGCTGTTTGGTGGAACCAGTTGTTAGACACTTCTATTAAAAAAGGACTCTAGAGTCAAATAGCTTTGAGGATGGCTGCGTACCATACGCCTGCTGTGACGATCCAGAATGAACATTAGCCTACAGCAGCCCGGAGAAGCTGTACAGTAAAGAAACCTGATTAACTTTACTTAAGCCAGGTTCTGCCTTCTGCCGGCCTATAAACCTTTCAGTAGGGACAGGAGAGGAGGTGGCAGCGTGAAAGTCCCACTCGAAAATAAAAAACACTGCTCCTCAGAAGAGTGGGAAATAATTGTCTCGAGGCTTCTTCAAATTCCTCATCCATACTGACGTCAGTGGTCTAAAATGCCACCTGAACTTGTCCTTTCCATTCTTAGCTATTTTTTGAGGAAACCAGCTCCATGCACATGGATGGCTAAGACCCGCTCTCCTCCTCCTCGCTGCCTCCTTTAGGGGCGCTTGCCACTGCCTGGTGACACTGCACTGATGCTCCAGAGCCTGTGCCTGTGGCTCCGTAACACACCCCTCGCACACTCACGGCTCTGGACTTCCGCTGTCCTCTCTGCCTTGAGTGTCCTTGCCCTTCACCAGCTGACTCACCAGTTTTTCACGAGTCCTTTAAGACTTAGCTTAGGGACTGCCACTTTCGATGATTTTTCTTTGTCTCACAGCTCCCCTTCTTCTTCCACAAACACTGACTAAACGCCCTGAATATGCCCATCACAGCATGTCACGCGCAGGATGAGACATCTGCTGTGTGTCTTCCCCTCTCACTCCACTGCTAAAGGGCCAACGCTACATCTTGCTCATTGTTTCTCTCCTCTAACACCCAATCCATGACTAACGAACTAACTAGTACTGTAGTAGCCCTCTTAGTAACAATCAGGCAGGAACTTCTAGAAGAAATCTGACACTCCAACTGTTCTCTGATCTCACCTTTCAGTCTGAATGAACTAAAAGACTTATCTGTACATGTTTTACCAGGGAGACATAATTTAATCCAGAGATGTGTCGTCACATACTCTTACATACTCTGCTGTTTAAAAATTCGTCTCACGATGGGGGAAGGAGACAGGTGTGCTTTCTGATAGCCCCACTCTTTTGCACCTCTAGTGCTCACTGGCTTCTCTCTCGGTGCCTTCCTTAAACCCTTCGTCTCTTAACAAGGAAACAGGATAACAAAGTAATTAAGAGCCTGGGTTCTGCCTATCTGTGAAACAGAAACATAACCAAGGACATAGAGAATAGACTGGTGGTTGCCAAGGGGGAGGGGGTGGGAGAGGGTTGGACTGGGAGTTTGGGATTAACAGATGCAAACTGGTGTATATACAGGATGGATAAACAAAAAGGTCCTACATGGGACTTCCCTGGTGACGCAGTGGTTAAGAATACGCCTGCCAATGCAGGGGACATGGGTTCGAGCCCTGGTCCGGGAAGATCCCACATGCCAGAGAGCAACTAAGCCCGATGCCACAACTACTGAAGTCCATGCACCTAGAGCCCGTGCTCTGCAACACGAGAAGCCACCACAATGAGAAGCCTGCGCACCGCAACTAGAGAAAGCCCGCGTGCAGCAATGAAGGCCCAATGCAGCCAAAAATAAAAAAATAAATAAATACATTAAAAAAAAAGTGGATGTATTTTAAAAAACCTAAAAGGTCCTACTGTAGAGCACAGGGAACTATATTCTATATCCTGTGATAAACCGTAATGGAAAAGAATATGAAAAAGAATGTATATAAATGTATAACTGAGTCACTTTCCTGTACAGCAGTAATTAACACAACACTGTAATTCAACTACACGTCAATAAAAAATAAAATTTTAAAAAATTGCCATAAAAATCATCACATAAGGAGGACTTCCCTGGTGGTCCAGTGGTTAAGACTTCGCCTTCCAGTGGAGGGGGTGAGGGTTCGATCCCTGGTTGGGGAGCTAAGATCCCACATGCCTTGCAGCCAAAAAACCAAAATAAAAAACAGAAGCAATACTGTAACAAATGCAATAAACACTTTAAAAATGGTTGACATCAAAAAAAATCTTTAAAGAAAAAAATCACATAGATCAGAAACAAATGAAACATAATAAAGTCCATACATTAAAAAAAAAAAAGAGCATGTGTTTGGGTCAAATTGCAGCTTACCACTTACTTATAGCTGTGAAATTCTTGGCAACTCACATAATGTCTCCTCAGACTCCTCATCTATAAAATTGGGATGGTAATAGTTCCCAACCTCATAGCGTTGCTGTAGTCCATAAACACGGTTAAGTGCCTTGGTAAATGTTTAAGGCTCTCTGGTTATTGTGAATTAAAATACGTCAATGGCTTCTGGCCATGTGATTTATAATAGTTTGACATTTAACCAAATGGTAAAACTATTCCATTTATTATTCCTATCTCTTTTTACCCCTTACCCTGTTTTGTTGTTTATGTTTTCTCCCACCACAGAGTGCTAGTTCCAGGAGAGTAAAGGCTTTATTTTGTTCACTGCTGAAAGCAATAGCACCCAGAAAAGTACTGTACATATGAAGACCTCAGTAAACACCAGCTGAATGAATGGTGCAAAGTGTCACAAGGAAAAATACACCAAAGCTTTCATTATAATAAAAAAGTATAGATAAATCTTTCTCTAATGGCTTCCAGTCAAGTATTTTAAAACACCATATGCTATAATAAAAACATAAGTAATTTATTAAAATTTGAAGGCAAAAACATAATTTTAAAAGATTTAGACCTATGTTAGGTGTGATACAGTATGGATGCTTTCTTAAAATTCACAATCAGATCCAAGAGTATCACTTTCAGAATGTTCTAGTAGACTGAGTTTACTTTTAGTTGTCTTTGATGAAACAGTCACTATTCTACTCTCTTTAACAGAAATGTGTTTTTTCGAAGACTCACTTTTAATTGGTTTATTAACCAAAGAATTATTTTGCCCAATTCCTTTGCTTTTCTGCTTTACAGGTGAGTCAGAGCAGGGATGCATGTCCTCCCCAGGTTGTTTCTTAGCAGAGTATTTTTTGGTATATTCACCTGCTTTGCTCATTTTCTCTGAAGAAGACCTGCTATTTCTAGATAATTCCTCTTCTTTTCTTTGACTTCCAGTTCCAGAAATGACATCTGCTGAAGGGAGAACATGTTCTAGCAATGAAATCTTCAAAAGACTCCTGCCACTGCTCTGTGACTGGGACCCCCAGGTTGTCTTTGGAAGTTTCTAAGGCCTCCTGAGTAGAGACTGGGACATGGAAGGAGTCGAGAGGCAAAGGAATCCCAGCATCACCTGTAATTTTCTGAAACTGGAGGGAAAAACAAAAGACAAGACAAAAATTCAGTGATGAACAAAGCCAATCATTAAAAAGTAGAGTTCAAAACTTCAATGTTACTCTGTAATCTTATTATTAACACAGTCAATTGATTATTCAGAAGATTTCAGAGCCAGTTTTTTTCTAATTATATCTTGCCAAGTGATTCTCAGCTTAACCTAGCTATATCCAAGGCTATGTCTGCTACCTTTTCAGACTTTGGTGATTGGGATAGTTATTACCCATTTCCTTTCCCTCACTAAAAATAAAACCCTATTCTGTAAGAAAATTAATTTCTTTTCTATCCTCCAGGCACATGTAAATAGTATATAGTTTGTGACCAGACTGTGTTCTCAAGCTGTCAGTTCCCAAGACCAGTCTGAGATTGGTTGATGGGGGCTCCAAGTAAGGCTAGAGGAAAAGCTGACAGGTTTTCCCCTCCCATTTCCATAACCAGGTGATTCACTATAATATGTTACCTATTAGCTATGTTAAGATTACTTATTTTAAAAATTATATCAGTATGTGTAACTTCATTAGTGTTCCTTCACTGTAAGCTGACTGCATACAAATAGAAACCTAGATAAAATATGAATAGAATAGACATTTATACAATATAAAATCTGGAATATTTTCTCTAATGTTTTCTTTCTTCATTAAGGATAGTTTGCTTTAACTCATAAATTTTCTAAAGAACTTCCAGTTTTCTTATTTACGACAATACAGTATCACGAAATAGGCACACATTTACTAATCTCAGATTTGGAAAGGACTCCAGAGTCTTCTAGCTCCCGAGCATGTGAACTATTAGAGACTGATCATTATTGTTTTCTCTCTGACTTGGTCATTTCCTTTTTGCTAATCACTCTTAGGATCATTAAGTGCTGTTCTGTCCACTTACTTGGATATTTTGCATTTGTCCTGGGGCACCCTGCTTTGATTCTGATTTTTTTTCTTCAAGTGCCTTCTTTTCTTCCTCAGGTGGACTACTAACAGTAGAATTCATCTGGGGACGACCTAGTAAATGAAAATATGACTGATCTATACCAGCCATTGTGGCCAGCTGACCAAGCCTGGACCAGAGGAGGAAAGGAGAAAAGATAAGGTTATTATAATCACATAAGAGCAGTTTAGATTTCCCCAGACCTACAATCATGAAATATTTCTAAAATCTTAAAAGCCAACATCCTACTCCAGACTACAAGCCTCTCTCTCCCCCAAATTCTGAGCCCTTTCCAGATTCATCCTCTAGGAGACATCCCACTGTCTCACTAGCAGCTTCAACAAGTACCCACGCACCTCGTCCACTGCCTGTCACACCTCCATTCCCACACTTCTTTACCACCTTTCCTCCAGTTTCCAAGAATGTGTTTGTTCCTTCCTTCCCAACACCAACACCAATTCATTCACTGACAAAACACCACTCCATCAACTATCAATCTCCACTTCCCTCTTTCAGCAAAATTGCTCCTGGTTGAGAACCACTGACCTATATCTTCCCTGCAGATTAATAATTTTTATGTCTAAGGCAAAAATAACTTTAATTCAAACTTATCAAACAAGCAAAATAAGTGAAAGATAGGAAAATTCTTATGCATTCCCGAATATTTTCAATGAAAACTGCCTTCAATTTAGTCTTTACAAAAAACTATACCTACTAAGTACTCTGTCTACAGGTTACTCTTTTATAATGCGCTCCCCACTCTACCAAAGCAGGCTCCCCTATTTGCATTTCTTAAAAAACTTAATTCCTCATTTGAAAAAGTCAACTATATTACCTATAATTACACTAAATATGGCCACGGAAGTGATGAAAATTGCTCCAATTCCTCAGCAAACTACCGTTATAGTCGCAAAGAGAAGAACGCCATGAAGAGAAATGAACTAACCCGGCACCTTTAAGAAGATCCAAGGAAGCATGGAACTTCTGAAAAGAATTCTCAGTGCTGCCCAGAACACCTTCATCATCCAGGATCATGCTTGTCAATGAGTGGGCATGAAGGGCTACAGACAAAGAGAAATTTATATTTCTTAACTGGGCATTTTCATGTTCCAGCTATAAAAGAAGATTGAAAATGTCTGACATGATTTTTTCTCATTGTCATCAAAAGTAGTCTTGCCTAGTTTCAAGGAACAAAACTAAAACACTCAAAATGTAATTAATTTGTAATTAACCTAACTCTCCACCAGTAAAGACAGAGACCATATCACATAATAACCAAAACCCCCAGGCACCCAACAAAGTTTCCTTTATAACACTCAGGTGATATATAAATAAACCAAAGTTATCAGTTTTATTAATGATCTTTCACAAAAGATCACATTTCCAACTGGTTCAATTCATAAAGGAGCCTCATTCCTCATTAGAAAATTACCTGCTTTAAGTTTCCCTTAAATTAGACAATGAAATATAGACTCTGATTTGAACAAAACATATTACAACTCTGCTGAATGTTAAGAATTAACTTTAGTGAGCAAAATATCTAATGCTTACATTTAAAAGTCCTAAATCATACCCAACCCGATTTATTAAATGTACGATCACCAATATTTTCTTTGGCTTCTTGAAAATACTCACTCCCATGCACTCTTCCCCTTCCGCTCATCATCTATGCACTTAAACCCCCCTATAAGCTCAACTCTAGTATTTCTCAGAAAGGCTGTTATGTTCATGATGCCCCTTTTGCCTTATATAAGCAGGTGCTCAACATTTATTGAATGAGTGTCCGCCAATCCAATGGATGCACTTTCAAAAATTCCTCCCTACACTCACCCTGTGATAAATTATATTTAGATATAACTTTTTAGATTATGCCCTGCTTTCAGGCACATTACCTAATGTAATTCTCATAGTATATATTTTTATCTTTCATTGCATTCTTAGAAGTTTTCCAATTTCTTAAATTTATCTAAATGATTCACTTTCCTAATTCATTGTCAGGAGAGTCTCATCATGTCTTTTATGTCACTGTATATACAGTATATGCACAAAAAGTGCTTTCTTGAATCAAAAAATCATGAACAGAAAATAAGCTAATGTCATATAAAAGCACACACACACACACACACACAAAACCAGATTTTCACATTTTTAAAAACATGCTTTCTGGAATATGGATCATATGATCACTAAGTACCAGTAAATGCAAAAGTCCATATGATACAACCAATTTGCAACATATTACACTTTTAAAGTTTACAAATTATGTGTATATGGCTTAAAATCAAATCAAAATAAAATGAAAACACTCTCAAAAGTATAAGAAGAAACTTGTTTACCTCACTGACTCGTTTATCAGCCTTCAGTCTTACTACTCTTTTCTCCTTTAACTGCTTTAGGCACTCCTCCAGTTTTTCCTAAACAAACAGAGTAAATATTATAACTAATTCATAGTATAATATCCAAAAGCCTTTCCAGCTATTGGTCTCATCAGGATTTAGGGGCACGGCCAGAAGTGAACTCAGATTTTAGTCTGCTACTGGTAATATCATACCATGCTAGTGAAATGAATTATCAAAATCTATCAAATTAGCATAGTAAAGATTTATTTAAATTACACTCTTTCCAACATAAATTTGTGGCAGCCCACCATAAAAGGCATATGCATATAACATAGTAAGTCAGAAATAAAAAGTTCAGACCAAGAAAGAAAAATCCTATATTTGTGGGTCTCTTTATAGTAGGAAGTCCTATTAATGAACATGCTTAACATACCTGAATTGCATAATTGCAGATTCAAAAGCATGTTTTTAAAAAGTAATCACTTTTAAAGCAATTTACAGTCAAGCACTGTTCCTGGAGTTCCCTGGGTATTAAATAATCTAATCATCAAAACCAGAAGAGGGGTCTTCCCTGGTGGCACAGTGGTTAAGAATCCACCTGCCAGTGCAGGGGACAAGGGTTCGAGCCCTAGTCCGGGAAGAACCCACATGCCGCAGAGCAACTAAGCCCGTGCGCCATGGCTACTGAGCCTACGCTCTAGAACCCACGTGCCACAACTACTGAGCCTGCGTGCCACAACTACTGAAGCCTGCACACCTAGAGCCTGTGCTCCACAAAAAGTGAAGCCACCGCACCGCAACGAAGAGTAGTCCCCTGCTTGATGCAACTGGAGAAAGCCCGCGAACAGCAACGAAGACCCAACGCAGCCAAAAATAAATAAATAAATAAAAATTATAAAACAAAAAACCCTACGAGGAAAGAATGATCACTAACTCCATGTTATTTTACAGATGAGGGAAACAGGCAGAGAAGTAGAATAAGTAGAGTAGCACAGCCAAGGTCACACCACTAAGTAGCAGAGCCACACTGTGGACTCAGGAAGCTGGGTGCCATTCCTGTTCACAGAGGTGGTAGTCTTCCCATTCATCAAGGTCACTAAAATAAAATGAACACTGATAAACTCTCTTAGGAGTTTTAGGAACTAAGACACTTCGGTCCTTGAAGTGGGGACACTGCTTGCAATAGGCAGAATTCTAACAGAGCCCCTAAGATTCCTACTTACTGAAGTACACAAACCTTCCACTTATCCAATCAAACTCTAAATCTAGGTGCTGTAGTGAAGGGATTTTGCAGATGGAATTAAGGTTCAAAATCAGTTGATTTTTTAAGATAGGGAGATTATTCTAGGTGGATGTGACCTACTCAGGCACCCCATGAAAAGGACCTGAACTCTTCCTGAATTGAAGTACAAAAGGGACAAGAGGGAGACTCTCCATTGCTGGCTCTGAAGAAGTCCAATGCTGTGGCAGGGAAGGCAAGCGAGAGGCCTCTAGGAGCTGAGACTGTCCCCCGACTGACAGCCAGCAAGGAAATGAGGACCTCTGTCCTGCAACTGCAGAATCTGAATTATGCCAACAAGCCAAAGAAGCTTGGAGGCATTCTTTCCCAGAGCCTCTGAATGCTAACACAGCCAGACTGACATCTTGATTTCAGCTCTGTGACCCACACAAACTATGGTGAACATCCAACGTTTGGGGCTCAATGTCTTACACTTAAATTTCACGTGCTTTAACACTCTCAGGAGGGAACCCACATGTTCCCGTGTGTATCTGAGCAGGAAACCCAGTCACGCTGTGCCTGGACTTCTGACCTACAGAACTGTGAGATAGTCAAATAGGTATTGTTTTCAGTCAGTAAGAGTGTAGTAAAAGAATTAATATTCTACTCAACCTCCATGTTTGTGAACAAAATAAATGGCTGTCATTGTTTTAGGCCACTGTTTCGGGGTGGTTTCTTATGCAGTGATAAACAATCAGAATACCTATACTTATGAAAACAGTAAGGTATATTTATACATTTTAACTGCTTTGAACACTCACTTAAAGAATGAGGAACTCTATTATATGCCATCATTGGGAGAGGAACTGGTATCACTTTCTGGAGAGTAGCTTTTGGTACCTAACAACAATCCTACATCAGGAGTTTACCCTAAGGAAATCAAAAATGTGGGCAAAGACTTATCTACCGACATGATGTCACAAGATTGTTTTTAACCAAACCCTAGAAGAAAGCTAAGAGCCTCCAAATCGGGATTGGTTTCAATAAAAACAGCTCACCGTCTGAAGGAATGCGCTATGAAGCCACTAAGAAAAGAATGACAAGAGGTCTCAACCAGAGTTAATGAATGGGCTTCAGGAGTTCTACATTCAAAATATATCTGTGTGTTTTTCCTGGGAGATGGTGCATAAGCTTAATCAAATTCTCTGATGTAGAAGAGTATTTAGTGACATGACAAAATATTTTTGATACTTTTTTAAGACAAAAGAGCAGATTAGGTGTGTGTACATGCAGAGGTGGCTTTTATTTCCTTCAATAAGTTGTTCATTGTTCTCAAAAATTTGCTCAATGAACATATATTTTTATATTCAGAACACGTTTAAAAAACTGACAGTCTAAGAACTTCAAATTCTTTAATGTTTCATTACTAAAGCCAGCCAAGTTTTCAATGGGGAAAAATGGAAACAAATTGCAAAATTCCTCTACTTTCAATATAATTGTTTAATCAATCTTCTAAAACTGATTTCAAAGAAATTCTAAACAAATAAGCAAACAAAAAAACCCTCACCACAGTCAGAGGAAAGTAGAGTAAAAATTCCTGACTGGTTCTAAATAGCACATCAAAGTGCAATTACATGGAATAGTTTCTCCCTCTAGTGGAGGGAATTAGAACACAGTGTGAAATTTTTGTGAAAAAGTGTACCCTCCTCCTACAAAGTATTAATAATTCATGTCCCTTACATGGAAATATGGAACCAAAAACGTTACAAAGTAAAATTGCTTGATATTCTGTTACTTAAGTAAGACTAATGATAAGGCTTTGGAATAATTTTCCTTCCTGTCATCTGCTCTCCTTCCTCCCTTCTGTACACTGGCTAGGGTGATTTTTCTGGGACAAAGCTCCCATCATATTGGATATCAAATTTTATGTTCAACTTTTTTCCATTTAACATTGAAACCAATCATTTCTCATATAATCAGGGGATTCATAACCTTGATTTTTTTTGTGGGCTACAAAATATTCCACTGAGTGGGTTTACTGGTTAACCATTTTACACATTTAAATTCTTTCCAACTTTTCAATATTGTAAGACAAAATAACCGTTTTCATGCATGAAGGCTTTTTTCCATATTGAGAATAACGTTCCTGCAATAAATCCATAAAAATGAGTTTGAGATCAAAGCAAATGAACATTTTTAAGGCTCTGAGGTACCTATCTCCAAACTTCTTTCCAAAAGATTTCTGAGATTTTATACTGCCATCAGCAATGTATCACTTGGTATATAACCTCTACTATAACTGTTGGCTTACTTCCTCACTTAAAGTGCAAGTTATTTGAAGAAAGGGGGTGTATTTTATTAAGTGTTTATCCCCAGCACCTGTGCCTAGCACAAATTGGATAGTCAATAAATAACTGCTTAATAAGGAAAATCCCTGCCAATACAAGATGTACGTGTGTGAAAGACAGCCTGTGTGTTTTTCTCTAACTGGATAGATGAAAACTTGTCATCTTCTTTAATGTGCAATCTTTTTGCTTATAATTAGTAATTAAATTTCTTTTAGATTATATTTTTAAAATTCAGATTCTCTGAGGCAAATGGGCCTGGCCCTATCCATTAGCTATATAACCCTGGACAAGTTCTGTAACTCTAGGCCTCAACTTCCTCATCTGTAAAATGGAGATAAGCTCCCATATCACAGAGCTCTTGTAAGGATTACATGAGTTAAAACATATATAAAATTAGAAGAGTGCTTGGTACATAGAATACGTTCAATTAATGCTGAATGAATGAACATGTGAACGCAAACAGTAGTGAAGGGCTTAAAATGAAATAGTCTCATCCCACTCCCACATCCAGCACTCAAGAAGCGACCGATTCTGTACGCAGGTTTTTAATTGTAAAATATGATATGTGTACTGAGAAGTGCACAGGACAAAACTGTCAATGTGACAAATAAAAAGAGAATACTTACATAACCACTACTCAAATCTGAAAGTATTAATACTTGTCAGCATCTCAAAAACCCCCCATATCCTTTTCTCATCACAAGCTCCTTCCCTCTTCCCAGATAAACACCATCCTCATTTCTTGACAATCATTTCCTTTAACCTGCATGCATCCCTAACAAAAGAGGTTAGTTTTGTCAACATCTAACTTTATATAAAGGATCATAGTATATGAAGTCTTTCCTATCTTATTTCTTTCACTCAACATTGGTTTAAAAAATTCATCCACATTGCTGCCTGTAGCTCTATTTCATTCAATTTTATTGCTTGATAGTTTTCCCACTGTACGAATACACATAATTTATTTAATTTTTGACTCTTAATGGACATTTGGTTTGTTTCCAGTTTGTGCTAATGCAAATCATGCACACGAATCCTGCTGTACCGGTTATTCTGGTGCATTTACACAGGGCGGGGGTGAGGGCTGCCGGGTATTTATATATCTTCAGTTGATGGAGAATGCTAAATGCTTTCCAAAGTAGTTGTGTCGATTTATACTCCAGTATAAGCAGGGTAGAAGATTCCCATAGTACTCCAGGTCTACAATACCTGATACTACCAGACTTTATTTATGTATTTGTCAATCTCATTGGCAGGTAGTTTCATTGGTTTTGACTCACTTTTCTCTTATTACTTAATGAAGTCAGACACTTTTCTGTGTTTACTGGCTGTTTGGATTTGCTTTTTTATGAGGTTTATGTCAACTATTGTTATTTTTAAAATTTTTTTAGTTTTATTGTTATTTATTTTTGGCTGTGTTGGGTCTTTGTTGCTGCATGCAGGCTTTCTGTAGTTGCAGCCAGCGGGGGCTACTCTTCATTGCAGTGGCTTCTCTTGTCATGGAGCACAGGATCTAGGCATGTGGGTTTCAGTAGTTGTGGCACGTGGGCTCAGCAGTTGTGGCTCGCAGGCTCTAGAGCGCAGACTCTGTAGTTGTGGCGCACGGGCTTCGTTGCTCTGCGGCATGTGGGATCTTCCCGGACCAGGGCTCAAACCCATGTCCCCTGCCTTGGCAGGCAGATTCTTAACCACTGTGCCACAAGGGAAGTCCAACTATTGTTATTTTGAATTCTTCTCCATTTCCAAGTAATACTCTTACATGACTATTTTCTCACTAAATTTGAGACATTATCTGTTCACTTTCTAATTTACTAAGTAAGGGTTTAGTTCCTTTACACTCTTTCCTGTAGGGTTTAGTTCCTTTACACTCTTTCCTATGTCCACACTGCTCAGTAAGGTTATGTGATCATTAATTATTCCACTGGTCATGATCTCTTTGACTTGTAGTGATATACTTAAAAACCTACATTGTTGATCAACTATATTGATAGTTTAAAAACCTACACTGTTGATCAACTATATTGATAGTTTAAAAACCTACACTGTTGATCAACTATAAACTCGTTCAACGTCATGCTTTGTAAAATGAGGACATTCGTACCATCTTCCCTTTTTTCTACCTCCTGTCTACCTTCCAAACCTAGCTAATACGTTGTCAAAGTTGAACTTTATATTCTGTTCTATGTGCAGTTAAGTCTGTTATTTGAGAGTCAGTACAGCGTAAGGTTTAAGAGAACAGGCAGACAGCCTAATCTCAAAGCCTCGATCCAACCCTAAATTACGTACAGCCTGGGCAAGTTCCTTCCCTGTCTTAGCTTCCTTTTCTCAAAAGTGGCAATGATATTAGCACCAACCTCATAAGGCTATTCAGAGGATTAAATGAGTTAATATATGCAAAAACACTTAGAGCCTAATATATACTAAGTACATACTAGTACACAATACATTTCAGTACATACCAAGTTAATACATACTAAGTATAGTTTAGGTTTGTTATTACATGCAAGTTGACAATAAAAGCTGCAAACCAAGACAGTATTGCCATTATTACAATTAAATTAATATTGCCCACTGCAAATGTACTGTGTCTTTGTGTATAGACTACACCTCGTTCCATACTGTGTCAGTGTCACTGCCCTTGTGCAGGGTGAACACATACCCCAAGCCACCTTGGGCTGTTCCAGTTTATACCTGTTGTCCTGATGTTACAGCATTATAGTGCCTCCTTACACTATTAAAGTGTTCTGGTGTGGACAACAAATTAGATAGGTGGTCATTACCCCTGTGTGTCACTGAAAAGGGGAACATCTATAGTGTCAAGTTGAAGTGGATTCTTCTCTTGCTTACCAATGGTAGGTTAAAAATCAACCATAGTTTAGTCTGCTTCATGTTTATGTCAGTATAGCCTTTTGTCCTCTGGAGTTCAATTTCCTTCTCCTCTTCCTCTCCCTCCTCCCTTCCAACAGTGCCTAATACCTAGTAAGTTCAATATGCCTCAAGGTGTTTCTAAGCTCTCAATCACACAATCAACAGAAGCCTCTCCAATCTAGACTAGCTGCTCTCTGCACTGAATCCCCTATTACCTTCCTTCTTGGCTTATTGCCTCATTTTGCTGGATTATTTCTATAAATAGCTTAAGGTGTAGCACAGGAGGTAAATTTTTCAAATTTCTTTGTATACAAAATATCTTATTCAGCCTTCACTTATGACTGATAGTTTGGCTGGATACAAAACCCTAGGGTGAAAACTATGTGCCAGAAAAATTTGGAGGTATCTTTCTAATGCCTTCCAGCATCCACGGTGCTGATGACAACTATGATAAAGTCAGATTTTAACTTTTTTTTTTTAGGTGACCAGTATTTTTCTCTCTGGAATAGATGTATCCTCTCAGTATTTTATTCTATTTTAATTTATTTTTTCAGTATTTTAAAGTTTCACAATGAAGGGTGCCTAGGTATGAGTCTATTCTTGTTCATCTTGCTCAAAACTTGAGTAACTATTTTCAGTCTGAGGCCTGATGTCTACTTTCAGCTGTGGGGAATTTTGTTGCCCTTTGACAGCTTCCCTCCATTTTTTTTCTGGGTCTGGAGTTTCTAATAGTAACATGTTGGATCTCCCAGATGCAGCCTCTCTAACATATTGCTATCACATTTTCCATTGTGTCTTTCTTTTTTATATACTGAGAAATTTTAAAAATTCCTACTGAATTTATTTCAGCAACCATATTTTCATTTCCAAGACACCTCTCTTGCTTTCTGACCATTCTCTTTTTAATTAACACCCTAGTCTTATTTTATAGTTGCTAGCTCTTTTTAAACCTCTCTCAGGATACTAATTAGGGTTTTTTTCTTAAATTATTTTGTTCCCTAAATTGTCCCCGGTCCTACCAGGATATGTTTTCACACTTTTTCCCCCTCTCTCATGTTGTAAGCTTTACTCAACTATCAGGCAAATGACAGATATTTCCTATTTAAGAATGAGCGCAGAAAGCTCCCTGAAGTCAAGGATTGATTGGCTTCTTATGCAGGAAGAAGTGGGGAGTGACTGTAATAGGATCCCCCCCAAACACTCTTTTCTAGGGTGTAAAAACTCATACTACCTGCCCTAGTTCTCCCCAGTTTCACTGTTTTCAAAATGAAACCATCTCATTTCAGGAGCGTGAGGGCGGGGCTGGGAGTCCACTCCTCCAAACACAACCCTTCAATGAGCTCCCCTATTTCAGTCACATTTTTAACTAACTCCGCCCTCTCTCTTACATGCGCATCAAAGCATGAAGTTACTTCTGCAGGTGGGGTCAGAATCCTCCTCAGTTGCAGGTGCTCCCTGTGCATATTCTAGGTGATGCTTTTTCTCTGTTCTACTGCTTCAGTTTCACACCCTTCCACTTGTCTTCCGTCTTTCAAAACTATGTTGAAATCTCTTGACTGTTGTTGGCTTATGTACTTAAACACTTTGATACCATCCTTGTAGTGTCTTGTCAAAACGGAGAAGAGCTGCAAGGGTTCTCAGTGCATTCTGAATCTGCTATTCTGTGGTCCCAGTGTTTAAAGTTCTTGGTCTTCCCCAGTGTCTATCACTGCTTTTAGAAATACAATCTCCTGGTCTACTCATGAAGGAAATGAATACGACACATCTAAAATGACAAGGAATGTGGGTTAGATGCTCTAGGGTCTTGTCGTACTCTGCAATTTACTAATAAACCACTTACATGTTACAAATTGTAGGTGCTCATTTATAAAACGAAAGGGGGTAACTCTACATGAACTATAGATTTCTCCTACTGTAACATTTCATAATTTTCTAAGTTTTCTTAAAATTTCTCTATATTATCATTAATTTTAATTAAAAAAATAAAAATCTAACTTTCTCTTTTGAAAATCAAAGAGTAATTACCATAGTCCTACAATAATGGGATAATTAATTCTGAAACCTGTCAAGTTTCATGTTTCATACGAAAAGAAAATCATATTAAATAATTTTAAAAAATTAAACATGTACTTTGTAGCACAAAGACAAGGTTCCCCCAAATGGTATTCCCTTATTTACTAGAAATGTTCAGCTCTGCATTAAAGTTGAAATAAAACAAATATATTATTTTTGAGGTACAAAACTTTCTGATGAAAATCAATTTTTCTTTTCTGTCCATACAAACAAAAGTATGGAATCACATTAGATGTCAGGTTTATTAGGGAATATAATGTAGCTTCTTGATGTTTTTTATTTTAGGAAAGGAGAATATTAACATCAAAACTTTTTTCAACTTTACTTTTATTTAAAATGAAGCCATATTTTCCTCTTATAAAAAGAGAGTTCAACTAGAACTGTCAATTTTCTCATTTGTAAAACAAGAGCACTGAATCAGCTGACTATATTCATTCAGAACTCAATTTCTTTATCTTATGATCACTAAGGTTCTCCCTAAATCTAATATCCTAAGGTTCTAAGGAAAGGAAACTACATTACTAATGACATGTTTTGATTTTTATTTCTTAGAGTTCAAATGTCCACCATTCACCTTGGTCTAAGCTTAAGGAACCATTCAAGGGGATACAATGCAGATGGGAGGAGAAAACAGAACCCTTACTCAAGCTGTGCAGTGTTGCAATCAGGCTTCCATTTGAAAAATAGTCTTCTCTATAGCTTTAAAGTGATAACTTTGTACCTGCAATGCTTCTTGTTTCAAACTGATTTTCTCTGGCTCTTCCTGAACACTTTCTGAGGAATCTTCGACCTCTTCGATTTCTGAGGAGGAAGGACTCTCTACTCTCACAGTCACAGGAAATTCTGATGGACCTGAGTGTCACAAGAAGAAGAGTGTCACAGAGTGTCACAGAGTTGTTAAACTAAAGTGCAAAGAAAGAAGATTGTATAAAAGATAACACAAGCCAGATACCAAATATCCAAATATTAGAGGACATTTAACAAAAGTGATCTGAGGTATCATTATTATTATTATTATTATTTTAATTAATTATTTATTTTTGGCTGCATTGGGTCCCCGTTGCTGCACGCGGGCTCTCTCTAGTTGTGGCGAGCAGGGGCCACCCCTCGTTGCGGTGCGCGGGCTTCTCACTGCGGTGGCCCCTCCTGCTGCGGAGCACGGGCTCCAGGCGCTCGGGCTTCAGTAGTTGTGGTTAACGGGCTCCTGAGCGCAGGCTCAGCAGCTCTGGCGTGCGGGCTTAGCTGCTCTGCAGCATGCGGGACACTCCCGGACCAGGGCTCGAACCCGTGTCCCCTGCATAGGCAGGCGGATTCTTAAGCACTGTGCCACCAGGGAAGTCCCTGAGGTATCATTATTTATAAATGTCTCTCACTGCTCCTTAGTCTAAAACAGGCAATGAATAAGTAAAAATACAGTAACTTATTTTTGCTATGTTACTGTACAGACCTCTGTTGTACCTGGTTAGGATTAGTAATGGGAATTAGCCATATTATTTTATTAAGTTTCTTTCACAGAAGCCAAGTGAAGAGCCAAGGTAAACATTTTTTCTCAGATCAACATTATACTGTAAGTGAAAATTTTATTCTTCACCATCAGACAAAAACAGTCCGGAAGAAAATGTAGATTTTCAGAGGAAAATACATCAGTAAAGAGACTGATAAAGAGTCAGAAGAATAATCAGAAAGTCAACATATCTAAGCTGTGAAAAATAGATGTTAAAATTTTAAAAAATAAATCACATACGCATACACAACTAAAACTGACCCATCAAAAATTTCAACTTCTCATCAGCCTTAAGCCAAAACTAGGGTAACAGTAATACAATTCTCCTGTCAAGCTTCACTGCCACTGCAAAGTTGTTCAACAGGACATTTCTAAACATTTAAAAACTGACCTGGTCACAACCCCATAAAAGTCTACAGATCATAAAGAAGTGTGCTGGGATTATATAACTACGCAGAAGACAAGTCACTAGGACATAATTTTGACAACAAGCAGCAAACCTGCAGCATAGGAAAATCCCAACAGGAGAACGAGGCGCATACCCCTCCCTCTGGGTATTCAAGGGCAGGACTGACACCCAAGATGCTCTTCTCTCAACCTCAGCAATGGTGCCTTTCACAGAGCAACTATGCAGTCTCCCAAGACAACTGGGAAGGAGAATCTGGTACTGACAGTATTAACTTGCCATGAGGCCATAAGCAAGGGAATGTGTGTGGCCTTAGTGAGAGAGCAGAGGTTTGGGAGATGTTGCTTTATGTTGGCTTTCAGATCAGGAATTTGTACATATAGCCCGCAAACAACATTTTTTGAAAGCATATGAACATTCTTGAGTATGACAGCTCCATGTGAGGGGTCAGAAATGGCAGTCAAGTTTGTTTCACTGGGTAACAGCTGATTTGCAGACTGGAGAACAGGCTTCCTTGTTTACAGACATAACCACAAGGCTGCCAGTTGTGTGCCAAATCCACCCAACTACACATTTGCATTGGGAGAGCGACCAGACAAGTTTCACATGGATTTATATCAGAGAGGGAAATGCTTCTTGTAAGGCTCTGTCAGTTTAAAAACCAAAAAGAATGACCATCCACCTTTCCCAATTCAACCCCCTATATATCATAAATATGATAGCTACATACCTGCAACTTATTATATACATCACGAACTTTGATGAAGGGAAAGCCCCTAAAAAGATATCAACAAAACGAAGTTAGATCTTGATGTGAATACATCACCCGTTAAACCCAGTTAATACAACTATTTAGTATTATGTACAGTATCCATACAGAACTGTGTATAAAAATAAATAAGCTCAAAAGAAGGACCTGGAGGGCTCTGCTACGGAGAAAACTGAACAGAATTCAGCCGACTGGCCTGGTGATAACTCTCTGAACTGCTGAGAGGGCCCTTCGTTTCCTACGTTCAGGACGGTTGAGATTTCAGTCTCACTTCTTTAAATGGTGATATTAATCGTTCTCTAATTTACCACTCTGTGTGACGAGGATGGACCTGAGATTAAGTGTCTCCAGAAGAAGATAGGAAACCACAGAGTTGTTAAACTCAAGTGCAAAGACTGGGGATTCAACACTATAGTTTATGCAACAGCAATTCACATTACCATTTGCAAAACAGTAGTTGGTTGTCCAATGGGGATTATAAACATCCATTTAACATGAGCTACTGAACAGATACTTTATACAGTAACTACTTCAAGTACTATTTAAAATCAATTCTCTATGTTTTCTTAAGCAATTGTTTACCCCCAATTTCGTGAATACTACCAAGTAAGTCACTTGAAAATCATCTAGAGCAATCTATTTCACTTAGCAAGCCTAAAGCTATAGTTCAACAATTTCATTTACTGTTCTATGACAAAAATTACTATGAACAGCTATCCCCTGGATAAGCAATCAGCTAAAGCTAGTTTGACTCACTAAATCTGATTTACTGAGTTAATAAGCCAGTTGATTTAGAATAGGTCTAATGCCTATTTCTCATCCATTCTGTATTAAACTATTCTCCATGCCTAAAATGTCTTTTTTCCCATTCGTACATATCCAAGTTCCTACTTCTGTGCTGTAGGGCTTGGCTCAACTACACCTGCCTTTAGTGAAACTTTTCTCACCTGCACAATTGGTGATAATTTTAGTCTCCTCAAGACTCCCACGGGGTTACCTCTGTTGTGACACTTGAGAAACAACTTGAAACTCCCAATTACTTTTTGTTTCTCTTCCTTAGACGGCTCATTAGGCAGATGCCATGTGTAGTTATCTTCTTTCCTCTATAGAAAGCACCAGAGACCGCCCACATAATAGAAGTTCCAAAATAAAGAATTCTGAACGACTGAAAAAGACAGGGAATGCAAGCACGTTACCTGTTCCTTTTTGCACGTCTGCAGTACGCCACGGCAGGAAACCAGACACACCAGGTGGTAGAGGTTCAGGAGCATAACATTCTTTACCAGCAGAGTGTTTCCTTCCATTACTTACAGGTTTCTTTGCGGCCAAGCCTATGTTTGACAAAGCATGAAAAGAAGGAATCAAGATGTACCAAAAGTCTACAGAGCAACTGTCACATGGTTACACTTTGAAAGGAATAAAACAGGCACTTGACAATGATGCCAAGCCCATTAAAAAGAGGATCGTTTTGTACAAAGGTTTTACGTAAGCCGGCATTTTTAAAAAATATAAGTTCTCTACAGTAACAAGTTATTTTAACTAAAACAAAAGTATTGAGATGTGCAGAAATGCAAAATAAATTTTTAAAATAATCCCAAAGTATGATACATTTTATGTATCATGCAGAAACACTCAAGTTTACTGAATCTTAGAACACTTTTGGCATTTCTGAATCTTAAGGACAGAGAAACACAGATACACCCATGACTTCTGCCAAACAGAATCTTCAGAATTAGACCAAAATTTCAATTTAAGATGAATTTTTCTATGTAAAAACAATAAAAGTTATAAGGCTGCAAGTTGCTGGGTGGTAGGTGAATCAATGTTACTCTCCTATAAGCCTGTCAACCGTCACTGCTCCTTTGATTTCATATAGAAAACACACAAAAAAACAAATGAAACCCACTGGATAAAAGAGTGAAATGTGGAGACTTATCCTATATTTCAGTAGTAAAGAGGCAAGTATCTTTATATGAAATATTTGGTTGCAAAAACTAGACCTACGTGTTAATAGTTTATTTAGAACAAGCCATATATTAAAATTCACATTTAAATATTTAATTTGAATTTACTGAAAACAAACATCATAAGTTAAAATGGTTATATTGATCCTTCAAATCTACTATATTTTATGTTATTTTATTTACTTTAATAGATCTTTATTGGAGTATAATTGCTTCACAATTCTGTTAGTTTCTGTTACACAACAAAGCCAATCAGCCGTATGCATGCACATGTCCCCATAGCCCCTCCCTCTTGAGCCTCCCTCCCACCCTCCCTATCCCACCCCTCTAGGTCATCGCAAAGCACCGAGCTGATCTCCCTGTACTATGCTGTTGCTTTCTACTATATTTTAGCAGCATTAGGATGCAGGGTAAAATGGAGTGTATGTGGTAATATAGGACAAATATTTCATAGAGTGTAGGTTATTGATAATCACCACACGATCCTGTGTGATTTACATGTGTCTTAAAAATAAATAGGAGCTCAGTTCATTTTGTGCTATTTTATTGTGTTTTCTAACTTAACTACCGTCAAAAAAAATGTTTGCATGCATGTGGGTTTGTATGTGTATACCCTTCCTTTACTTTCAGAAACTAATGCAAATACATTTGTATAAAATTTTTTTTCTCTCCCTTCCACCCCCCCACCTCCACCCCTGATATCTAATTTGTCACTAGATCTCCCTAAATTTACCTCCCCATCTGTCTCAGCCCTTCTTTTCCATTTCCACAGACTTCATAGAAGGGAAAAGTGAATATCTGAATGTTTGCCACAGGGTACACACTATATACTTTTTCTTATTTCATCCTTTTAGCTTCGTGCAGTTATCATCATGAATTGGGCTTCAAGGTTAGGAGACTGAAATTCTCAGAAATTTAAGTCATTGCCTGAAGTCTCACAACCAGTAGTTTTTTTTTTTTTTTCACACACACACACTGTGCTTTATTTTTACAAGAGATAAATAGACTGACACCAAGCATTGTACATGGATGACCACGACAAAAGCAACAATGATTGCAATTACCAAACATGAAACACACTCATACTATGTCATAATATTGACATTCAGTCCAGTAATCCTCCACTGTAACAGCTCCTTTACTTTGCAGTGAAAATTGATTTTATACAAATACATTTGTATAAAAAATTTTTTTAATTACACTTTTTTTGTTAGGAGATAAAAAAAATTTCTAATAAAAGTTCCCATCTTTTTTTAGGCATACGTAATTACAATATAAATGTGACACAATTCACACCATTATTTCACCCCTATACTCACCTGGATCTAGGTATGTACCCAGATACTGATTTGGCTTACCTCTATGTCTCCAAATAACTGAGGCAAATACAAAAAAAAAGCCTAAGAAATAAAATTACTCTTAAAATAGCTCAATGAGCTTGTATACTTCAGTTACATTTCCACTTTGTATAATCATTCTAAATAAAAAAAAAAGTTTAATTGTTTTCTTCTCATTCCATGATGCCCTATTATATACCACCAGGTACTAATTTTACAGAATTCCTAATATGTTTTACATATACATGTTTTATTTATATATATTTCCATTTCTAATATCATAACAAAAAAGTCAACTTAGCTATTTTAAGAATGCTTTACATATGATATAAATTTTTAATAATAATATCTAATTAGTGTGATATCACAAATCTTAACTTATTTGTATGTACTATTTGATTATTAAAATATCATTCTCTTGAAATAACAATTGGCAATCATAAGCTTTTTTTTGACTTCATAAACACTCTTAACAACTTCTATTTAATACACTATTGTCCAAGCAAGTTGATTAATAGAGAATCAAAAACATACATCTTGAAGTTGAAAAAAACAAAAGCTGTATTTATGAAGATGTTTACAATAGTTTATTTTAGGTTATTTCCAATTTTTCACCAATTTAAAAAATTGACCAACTCAATGAAACCTTGTGAATACAATGTTAAAAAGCATAACTATGAATCATAAAATTTAAATTTAGTATGAAAAGATAAGAATGGCAAATTATATTGAAGCTATGTGGTATTATGTTTATAGACAGCAGGAAGAGAAAATAAAAATGTAAATATTGCTTGACAGGATAATGAGATTAGAGGTGGTCTCTTAAATTTTTCATTGTTATGCTAACACAATACATTTATGAAACCCCAAAATCTTCAAACAACACATTTTAAAAAAATTATGGTAAAATACACAAAACAGAAAATTTATCATTTTAACGATTTTAAAGTGGACAGTTCAGTGATATTAAGTCAACAAATTTTTAAAACTTTCAGAGGGTACCTGAATAAAAGATGGGTTGTCCATTGGTGATTTTAATGTATCTGGTATAGAACTAAAGTCACCACAAAACTTTTTCTGGGAAATTGGCAGATCATAAACATAAAAAATTTGTTTTGCTTTATATTAAACCTTATTGTTTTACTGTTTCAAAATTCAAATTTACTCACAAGAAAGAGTCAGTTTCATATTAGATTTGGTTTAACAAATGCTGCTCCTGCTATTCATTCTTATCACCAAAAAAAAAAAAAGATTATTTCTGACTAACGATAATATGTTGAGAAAATAAAAAGTTAAGGTCTCTTAGAAACAATACAAACGTTATCAGTAGAAGTAAATTATAGCAAATTTATAAATTCAGGAGAATGTGAAACTTATACCACTGATTGTTAAAGGGTTTTAAAAGCTTTTTATTACATTTGGTGCCAAAATTATAGGCTTAGTTGTAAAATCCTGGGTTAACTACCACTTGGAAAATTAAATATACATTACAGTAAACATTTAGAAAATGTTTTTCTAAAATGTTCAATGTAGGTCAATAAACTTGTCTGTAGAAGTCTTTTATAAGGATAATACATATTTCAAGTTTTTTTTATCATTGAGAGAAACAAGATATTACCTGATTCAAAAATTTGGGTAAGAATTTCAAAGAAAGAAGCAGGGAACAATGGGAAGGTTGCAACTGGGAAGAAATTTTGTTTCTTATGGCACAAAGGTAATTCTGCATTAAAAAAAAAAATCATTCCTCAAAAGCACCACTACTAAAATTATCATCAAAGTGCACCCCAAATTTCAATTGCAAAGTATTAGAAGTAATCATCCACCAGGAAATATTTTCAAAACAATGAAGTTTTTATGAGATCCAAACAATAATGTTGGTTAATATTAACATCTCTTTAAATTCATTTATTATATCTATATTCTATAAATTCTCATAAGTATCAAAATAATTATAGGCCTCCTAATATGCATGTGGTTAATATTGGCTGTTTTAATTTTAGCACACCCGAAAACATAAGGAGTATAAGTTCTAGTAGCATTAAAAAAAAGAAAGAGTTACTAATTCTAATAGTATCTTTTCCTTTTCGACTACTTCCTATAATTATAGTTCTCTTTTTCTGTCTAGCAGTTTTGGATGGTTCCTTCACCGATGGAGAAGTTATCCACTGGTACTGAGACAGAAATGATAAATATGTCATTTAAGTTACAGGTAATTTAGGAGGGTTTGATCTTCATTGGAAATTAAGATACTTTAAGTTAATAAAAGGTTTTCAATCTGCATTTCTGGGAACCTAAATTAAAGCATCACACAACATTTTCAAAAACAGAAAAGCCGTTTCATTTGACTAAAAACTTAGTTTTAAGATGGCAGAAAGTACCTTGATAATTTTCTTTTCAGAAAGAAAGAAAAACAAGCCATTAAAGAGAAATTCTTCCGAGAGAACTAAAACATGTTCTATACCTCTGACTTGGCACTCCTTCCATCTGGAGAACTTTTTTGATAAATGCTTTCGTCACAGAATGATCTAAAGTAAAATAAATTGAAATTAGAGTAATTATTTCCCAGTGAGGGCTATTTCCATTTAAAACCAAAAGCCAACTAATTATTGCTTTCCCATAAAATTAAATATGAAATCTACATTATATAATTATACACTTATTTCCCCCTTTGTGTATTCTAATTTCTTCCTCAAAAACCTAAGATGCCACCTTGCAGACTGCCTCCAGTGGCTACTATTTTGGCAGCAGCAAAGGTCAACTTTAAACATTTTGCACCTAAAGTGGCTTTGGATACCTTTGGGTATAAAGTACAGTCTGAGCACTGTCCAGACACTTAGATACCTCAAGCGCATCTAAGATAACAAACCAAAGTCCTGATATTCCCTCAAAAGCTGCTCCTCCCATCAGCCCCCTTTTTCTAAGTGATACCACCCAGTGGCACACATAATCATCAACGACTTGTCTCCTTGTTGCTATTTCCTTCATACCCCACATCTAATCTATCAGCAAGCCCTGTTAGCTACACCCTCAAAACACAACCTGAATTCAACCACTTTTCACTTGCCCCAAACTTCCAACCTAAGCTAAGCCATAAACATCTCTTATTTGGACCACTGTGATAGTCTCCTAACTGGTCTCCCTGTTTCTCTTCTTTATCTCCCCAAGTCTATTCTCTATACCAAGTCATCTTATGCAGATATTATTTGGATCATGCCTTTTTCCAATTCAAAACCCTCTACTCATTTAGAATAATCCACATCTTTACTCTGGCCTTCAAGACTTTACAAGATCAGACCCCTGGCTAGCTCCTTGACCTCACGTCATACCACACTCTTCTTCACTCAGTACTCTGGCCATGTTGGCCTCCTTGCTTTTCCTTAAATACTCCACCCACCTACATGCCTGCATACTCATTGCCTCCTTGTCCTGGAGTGTGCTTACCCCAGATCTTCCATGGCTTGCTCCTCTCTTCATTCAGGTCTCCGTTCAAATGCCACTTCTCCAGTGAAGCTGTCCCCTAACAAACCTATCCAATGGAGTCCTACGTGCTCCCCCTCACTCTCCTCACATTACGATATTTCTGCACTTCCTACTATCTAAAATTATATTACTTATCTGTTTACTCATTTCTATCTGAACCCCTTCACTAGAATGTAAGCTCCACGAGGGCAAGACTTTTGTCTGTCTGGTTCACTGCTTTATCCCTAGTGCCTGACCCGTATCTGGCACACAGAAGCTATTTAAAAAATTACTTGTGAAACTGACAAATGAATAAAGTACTCCTTGCAAGAATTCAGAGGTGCACAACAAGGAAATAATGCTCTTGGTGGAAGCAGGCTTAGTATCTAGGTTCACCTCTATTCAGAGTAGAGATAAGAACAATTTAAAGGTATAATTCACTTTTAATTAGTACATTATCTGCTAAAAACATAAGGGAAGTGCAACATTAGAAAAGTACAGTTGACGCTTGAACAACATGGGTTTGAACCTCGCGGGTCCATTGACACACGGATATTTTTCAATAAATACGTACTGTCGTCCTACACGAGCCAAGGTTGGTTGAATCCACAGATGCGGAGCCACTGACTATAAACTTATACCCAGATTTTCAACTGCGTGGGGGGCGGCACCCCTAACCCCCAAGTTGTTCAAAGGCCAACTGTATACGATGAGGAAAGTGAAACACATTAAGTTTTAAAAACTGTCAATACGTGAACAAACTCTTTTTGTTGTTCTATGTGTTAATCAATTAAAAAAAAAAAGTGACCACATACCAACAAGTGGATTTTTTCTTATATCCAAAACAACCAGAGTTCTCTTGCTTTCAAGGGCCTTTAGTAAAGCCTTTGCTCCTTCACTGGTGAGGCCACACTGCTGCAGGTCAAGTGCTTTCGCTGAAAGACAAAAGGTCACTTGCGAAGTCTATACAGATTTAACATATAGACAACTCTCATTTTCTCACGTGTGGAAGAGTCCTGCACAAGACCAGCCATGGCAGGTTTGTAATTTTGGGTATGGAAAAAAACAGAAACGTATACGCACACACATAATGCATTAATCCAATTTAAAAACCTCTTCTTGGATGTGCAATGATAACCTTGGCTTTAGTACCAATAAATCATCCAACATATTTTACAATTACAGAACTGAAGAATAACTGTATATAACCTATGAGCAAAAAACATCACAAAATGAATCTCAGTTCATAATTAGCAAGGGCGGCAGTGGCAGTGTAAACCTCACAGGCAAAAACTGGTGGAGCTCAGAAATGCACTGCATTCTTTTGATCACGATCTTGAGCTCCAAATCACACTTGAAACTAGTTAAAAGGGGAAAACAAAATAGAAGAAATGTAATAACTGTTAGTTTTAGAGCAAAAAGGACAAGTCTAAGAGGATACAAATAATAACAAATTCAAACAATGTGTGAATAGAGAATACATACTAAAAACCTATCATGAAAGTATGATGGTCAAGAACTCTCTCCATAAAAAGTCAGACAAAAACCAGAAAAACTGATCATGAATTCTAGGAGTTCTGGGGCTGAACAACCTACTCATTTAAACCAAAGGGATCATCACCAAAGCACAGGTATTAAAAAACATTACATGAAAGGAAACTATCATGAGTCTTTTTTTTAAGTGTTGTGTGGACCATCACATTAAAATAACTGGAGTCTTTCAACACCCCCATGACACACAGAAATAGCAAGTCAGACATACGGATCTGACAGGATATGATACAACCCTTACAAACTCTCACTACAGAAGAATGGACACAGAGTATTATTAGCCAAATAGCCAAATTAATACAAAGAGCCAGTAAACCTCACCAGTAAATCAAATGAATACAAATAAAACAAAATGTGGTTATTCTCCTATGAGATTAAGCCAGGATTCTGTAAGAAAAGCCTTTAAAATGTCTATACCCTTTTGATCCAACAACTCTCTTTCAAAGAATTTAACCAAAAGAAATAGTCAGAGATATAGGTAAGGATATATATCGGAGTACTATTTGTAACTGAAAAACTGGACAAAGCTTATATACAAGAATGGATAAGCTATGCGCACTGTGGCATATTCATATAATGGAATACTGAACAATCACAAAAAGTGATGCAGGAGATGCAAATTGACTGACTTGCTAAAATGCTCATACTGAATTAACTGAAAAAAGTTATAAAATTTGGAGTAATCCTACTTGCATAGAAAATGGAGAGGTACTCATTTTTGTAGTTTTACAGTTTTTTACAAGTGCTACAAGCCAGTGTTTGTGAGAGGCAGATTTCACACCCACTGTTGGGGTGGACTACAAATTGGCATAGCATTTCTGGATGGTAATTTGGCAATCTGTATCAAAAGTCTTAAAAATATGTCACACTCAGGTCATTCCACTTCTAGTTCCTTATTCTACAGAAGTAATCCCGATGGACACAGAGGTGTATACACAACATATTCACAATGTTTCTGACAGGGAAAAACAAACTGTCTAAATCTAATGGCAAAGAATTGATTACACTATGGGACATCAGTATGATGGAATACTACATGATATATAATTAAATGGAAAAAGCAGGACTATGAAATAGCAAGTATACTACAATTTTATTTTTGTTATCCCTAAGTGTACAGAATATATTCATAGAAAAAAAAAAAAAGACTGAAAGTATATACACCAAAATGAACAGTGATTATGTCTGGGTATTAAGATTACAGGTAATTGTTCTCTTGTAACTCTGCATTTTCTATAAAGAATATATGCAACTCGTAGAGGAAGTTTACAAGCAAAATAAAACCTATCAGAAAAATGAGGCTTTAAAAAAAAATCCTATCACAACAGTATCATGCCAAAAGCTAAGCATATAGCATATTAAAAATTCCATATTTTCAATTTTAGAATTTACCTCCAAGCCACAAATCCTCACTAAGAGATTCTGCAAAAGCACTTGTACCCAGGTCACCAATGAGCGTGTTGCAGTTCAGAGTGATGCGCCTCAAACCAGCCATACAGTCAAGATCAGGTCTCCTGGAACGAAGACTCTCAGCCCAGGTTTCTTCATGCCTTCTGGTAGTCTGATACTTCAAAGATTTAAAGGGATGAAATTACGATGCTTGAATAAGGAAACAGTGTGTGCCTACCGAGTATGGCTTATTATGTCAGAGATTTACACACACACATATCAAGCATATATGGCAGGGGAATCAATCTGAGAAATTAAACAGTCACTTCTGGTTTACAAGTCCAGTGACCCAGATTCTATTCCGTCAGTGATTAGATTCCAGCCACTGGATGACCTGTTACTGAACAGTTATGTAAAGTTGGACAACTCAATTACAGTCTATGAATTATTTTCCGTATCTTCTAAGTCAGGGAATTGGTTCTAAATTCTATCATTGCTGAGGCTCTAAATGTCATCATTCTGTCCTCCAATCGTTTCCAAACACCTGACTGGGCAACCCATAAGAAAACTTTTTAATATGCATCTTATTTATTAACAAATTATGTACACGAAGTTCTATACATATACTGTATGTACATTATAAACCACACATATTTTAAAAATGATACAAAGGCAAATAGGTTCTAATATTTTCTTTTCCTAAATCTAAGGCATTATTTTATTATTATTATTATTATTTTAAAATATTTATGTATTTATTTGGCTGTGCCGGATCTTTAGTTGCGGCATGCCGGATCTTTTAGTTGTGGCATGCAGGATCTTAGTTACGGCATGCATGTGGGATCTAGTTCCTTGAGCAGGGATCGAACCCGGGCCCCCTACATTGGGAGCGCAGAGTCTTCACTGCTGGACCGCCAGGGAAGTACAAGGCATTATTTTAAAAACTGTATTACAAAATGGATCTCACATGCTACCTAGGGTATGCACACAAACTTTAGAGGCCTGGACTATGCACAGCCAGTTGGATGTGCCTTGGGAAAATAATGGTTTGACATTTAACCACAAGTATTGTCTTAAAGACATTCAATTCTTGATATTCATAAAATAAAGTTTGGTAATAGGGAACACTGACTTTAAATGAAAAAAGTCTTATTACATTCTTGAAAAAATAAAAGACTCAAAGTGCCTTTGACACTCTAAAATGAAAATCATTAGTGTCATTTTTCTATTAACAATAACTTATAAAAGCTCCAAGCAGAAATAACAGCAATCACTTACACAGTGCTTAGTATGTGCCAGGCACTATTTATACAGATTAGTTCATTTAAACCTCATAATGAGGCACAGAGGTTAAGTGATTTGTCCATGGTCACTTGCTATGAAATGGGAGAAAGGGAATTTGAACCTAGACCATTTGGCTTAGGCACCCAAGTTCTTGACTGTTTTCAACCCCAGGGGTCAATGGACTTGCACTGTATAGGCTCAAAGAATTTTTCAATTTTTAAAATCTAAATTTAAACACTTCCAGCTTTGTGGGCTATACAGTTTCTGTTGCAACTACTCAACCCCACTGGCGTAGGCTGAAAGTAGCCATAGCTATCATGTAAACAATGGGTGCGACTATGTTCCAAAAAAACTTTCTTTACCAGGCGACGGGCTGGATCTGGCCCACCAGCCATAGTTTACCTACCCTTGATCTGCACCATCAAACTCTTCAGAAGGCTTCATGTCAAATTAGTAAATAACTTTAGGCCTAAATACAGTAATTATAACCACTGTAAAGTTGTTAAGGCATTATTTTAAAAACTGTATTTACTAATTGCAGATGTAGTGATTTTTATTAGTTTATAAACTACAGCAGCTAGTAAACACTTGATTCATTTAAGTCTTGAAGACTATAATGGCATAGTTTTTTCACAGTATCACAATCAATGTTTTCAGTAACTAAAAATACATTAAAATATTATTATATATTAAATCTCTTATTTCTAAAATTAAGTGGACTATCTTTACTAAATGGCAGAATCCCAAACTGAAAACCGGTCATATTCTTTCAACAAAACGAAAGCTGCACTCACACGTATCAAAAGACAAAAATGAACTGCCATCTGTATCAATATATTAATGTGCTTCAATCACATGTGTTTTCATGAAAGTTCAAACATAAAAAAATCACCTTTAAGATCTTGGCCATGTGATCTGCTCCCTGCCATGTCAGATTACACCCCGTGAAGTTTACTGTCTTAAGAGTGGTAGAGTTCTTTACGCCTTGACAAATAACTAAAAGAAAGAAAAAAAGCCACACACACAATAAGATGAAGAGCCTATACATTTGTCAGTCTTGACTTATTTGCTTTTCTTGAGTCAATTGGAGGTTTATAGCCACATTCTTAAAATCATTAACTACAATCTTCCCAAACAGGTAATTGACGAACAGATGCATTCGAAAACTTGTCAGTAACAAAGTGTTATTCCAGTTTACAGCAGCAGTTTAATTCTATTTCGATACGAAAACTGAATACACTGAATACTGCAAACTTTATTCCCAACCTCTCAGTAAAATACTACATACCTTTTGAGACATAGGAAAAAAAAGAAAAACCTAAAAATCTTAAGACTCTTCCTATTTTCATTTCCAAGGATACTTCCCAATCTTGATGATCAATCAGCGATTTAAATGTCAACTATAAACCCAGTATTTTATTAGGTGCTATGCAGTATACTAGAGCAATAGAAGAGAGAGGACCTCAAACCCTCTGCTCCCTCAAATTGAAAGGCAGGCTTCCTTACCCCTCCAGACCACTACTGGACACAGGGAACACACACTAATGTTTCAGGACCCCAACTTACAGTCACCTGCTTTGTGATTACTTCCATGACACACTCCCACTAACACCACTGAGTTTGCTGCTCTTACGGGACGTGACATATATTTCCTATTTTAACACATACCACAGTGCGTTATAATTATGATTGCAGATACATGTTCTAACAATTTAAAGAGAATGATGACTTTTTTGCTCTTTACATCTTGCTATTTCCCTTCCCATAATATTTCTTGAAGAGAAACATTAAAATATAGACAAACACAAAAAAACAGAAAATATACAAAATGTGTGGTTTGTGGCTTAACACAAACTTAAGTAAAATTAGTTCTGACAGTATCCAGCATGACAAACTTCCACGGTACAAATGAGAATGGACCAAGGTTTGAGCAGGCACAGGAGACAACCTAGGCATGAACGACACCAAGAAAAGGTAGACAGGAAGTAACATGGTGTGTAGGATATCACGAGACCAGTCTGATGAGAAGAGACTTAACCAAGACTGAAACTCACTTTCTAAACCTCCATCTCCAAGTGGACAATTCGCAAGACACAGGTGCACCAAAGTGGCCGATTTATTCAATCCCTTTAATGGGGAGAACAAGTTTAAAATTTTATTGCTTTAGTCTGCTCCAAAAGCAACTATCAAACGTTGGCAGGACACAATGAAGGCTTACCTTTGTTAACATAGTTAAGTCGCTCTCTCTAAGAACTAGCCCATTTAGCTCCAGGTTCCTTAGCGCGCCCGACACACTTACACAGCTTTTAAGAGCTTTACACAACTGCAAGGTCACATCTTTATTTCTTATCGCAGGAACACGACTTCTGTAAACTTTATTTCTGTCACAACCTAAACCAAAATTATTGTAAAATGAGTGATTTAAACCATATATTTTATCATCACTAAAAAGCATCTAAATAAAAAAAAAAAAAGCATCTGCTCTGTGCTAAGGATTAGAAACGACTCCTGCCCTTAAAGTCTTCATTAAGGAGGGAGATGTATAAACTCAAAATTTCAATCACATGAGATAAAGAACCATAACCTTTGTGCACAGAGGTTCCTATGGAGGCAAAAAGTTATATCTAAGTGACGGCTTCATGATAACCCTGAAGGAGAATCTAGAAAAGATGAGAGTATGCAGAGTTGGAGTAGGAGGTGCATTACCTACACAGGGAGCAGCTGTGCAGACACTCAAGCCCGACACCTGCTGGGCACTTTAAATACTGCAGGTGGGGATGACTAAAGGCCAGGGGGCCAAGTGGGAGAAGAGACAGAAAGGAAAATAGAGATGCTGGCCGAAGCAAGCCTGGGAGAGAGCCTGGCTTGTATCCCACAAGTGATGAGGCCTGGGGCTACCACTGGCTGAGTAAGGGTGCCTCCGCTGATTAGAGAAAGGTGCCCCGCTGCTGAAGGACCGATTAGATAAAGGGAGTGATCACAAAAAGATCCCCTTCCTCAGGGTCAAAGAGCCCCACGAGGCTTGGCCGAGCACAGTTCAGACTACACGCCTCTGTGCAGAGCACACGCTGGGCGGCTAGTATGCACTAACTCTGTGTGGGCAAGCCATTAGCAGCATTATTTTAAGTGTATCTTTTTATGTTAGAAGATCACTCAACCCGAGTAGGCAGATGAATTTAGAGGAACTGATGAGCCCAGGGGCCGCAAAACCACCCAGGAGCTTCTGCCATAGTCCGGGCAAACTGTAATATATAATATGGATGTAGAAGCAAATTTAGGAGGAGGCCAAAATCTACAAGCTAGACCCACTGGATGAAAAACACAAAGAAAGTTCAGTGAAGGAACTCTGAAGAGAATGGGCTCTGCAATAAACTTTTCTTACATTCAATGTCAAATATTAGGCAAAATTAAGTACCGTGGCCTTTCAGGTTCCTTCCAGCTCTCATTTCTTTTGATTTCTAACTTATTACTCTGGTTAAGTAAAGTCCCCTCAGAGGTACAGAACAGTTCTTACACCTGAATGGGATGCAAAGAATAATCTGACTTCTCTTCACCAGGGGATGAGTTGAATGGCCCTTGCAGAAGAGATAACACATGGTGTGAACCCCAGATCCTAGAAAAGGGCCAGGCACACGATAGGTATTCAGCTTTTTGAAAACAAATGAACAATCATTTCCTCTCCTAAATCTTCACACCCTTCCTCTGCTGGCTACTTTCTCTCAGCTTATAAACATCCTCAAATATACTCACTTAAAAAACTCTCAGACATATGATTCTTTGTATCGTCTTGTGGGTAACCTAAGTCTCTCCCATGCCTTCAAACACCTGTCCTCCCAAAAAGCCCAGATCTGAACCTTGGGCCCAGACCCGTCTACCAGGCCCCTCGGAAGCACTGAAGATGAAGTAAGATCCTCTCCCCACCCCCAATCCCTTCCTACTGTGCTCTATATCTCCCAAAAAGATGCAGCTGTAAACTGTCACCCACGCTTGCTGCCCTCCCTTTTCTAACTGGTCACCAGGCCCCACCCATTCTGTCTCTGATCTCCAAAATCCAGTCCAACCTTTTATAACTTAAGTGGGACCCTTAGATTACAATTCACCCTGCACCCAATCAACTGCCTTCCACATGGAGGTCCGAGTGAGCTTCTAATCCAGAAGTCCATCTCACTGTTCTTTAGGGTTTCCCACAGCCTTCAGGATAAACATCCGAACTTCTGACAGGAAAAATAAGGCCCCTTTCTGTTGGGCCCCACTAGGTTTCCAGTATCAACTCTCACTTCTTTCCCAAACCCTGAGGTCCAGTCCTGTACATTAGTTTTGCCATATTTTCTTATACTTCTCAAACTTTGACACACTGCTCCCTCCTGCCACCCCAGGAGGTTCTACTATCCTTAGAAAGGATGGCACCTCCTCCAAGAAGCCTACCCTGAACTTTCCCTTTTAAGATTCTGTGCTCTGCAAAGGGGAAAGTTGGGCAGGAGGGATAAATTAGGAATTTGGGATTAATATATGCACACGACTATATATAAAATAGGTAATCAACAAGGACCTACTGCATAGCACAGGGAACTCTACTCCATATCCTATAACAACCTGTATGGGAAAAGAATCTGAAAAAGAATGGATATATGTATAACTGAATCACTTTGCTGTACACCTGAAACTAACACAATATTGTAAATCAACTATCCTCCAATATAAAATAAAAATTTAATTAAAAAAAAAAGATTCTGTGCTCTGTAGCACCAGAACTCACTTCTTGCAGAGCACTGAGTACTGTGCTTGTGTTTACCTGCCACCCAGTAGAAGGGGAGATTACCTAGGGCAGAAGCATCGTCTCCAGCAGCCCATGGTTCTGATAACTCATTCAAGTGCCAGGATACTTTACACACATAACCTGCTTAATTAATTGTTAGAACCCACAGAAAGAGTGGTTTTTAATGTCATTTTACAAGTGTGGGGATTGCAGTTCAAAAGTAGCCTGCCCAGGCCACAGAGAGCATAAGCCCTGTAATTCAAACCCTAAGCTGCCTTCACACCGGTGCTCTTTCCACTACATGATACGAATATTGAAAAAAGATTTTTTTTTTTTCCTGAGCCCTGTTTTAATGGAAAGGAAATGAAGCAGGGATATATCCATTTCCTAATCGCCTTGGTGTGTACCACACAAAGTCATTCAACAGACCAGGTAACATCTGTGCAAAAATTAACGATGCTCCAAACTGTGCTAAGTGTTCTACATTGTAGAGCCTATAAGCATGAACACAGTGCATCCTTGTAACCGCCACAGAGACTGGGTCCTGTTAAGCCCGTGCTCCAAATGAGAACACTGAGACCTAGAAGCCTTAAAGCACTCGGCCGGGGTCACCGAGCTGGCAGGAGTCCTAGGCCGCACCCCCCCGTCTAGTACACTCACACCCGGCCACTGGGCACCGGTTCTAGTGCCCACCCTCCACCTTGCACCATCTAAAACCCCGCTTCGCAGCGCCCACACGAGAGCCCCTGGAAGCAGGAACTACAAACCTGTCTCACCAAGCCGTGGCTGGAAGAAGCTCTGGATACAGATCAGGCGCAGATGGTGCTCAGGAATGGCGTCCAGTCCACCCCGCGGAGGCGGTCGGCGTTAAGTCCAGCAGGCCCTCCTGCAGGAAAGCGCGCATGACGGGCAGAGGCACCGAGTCCTGCAGCGCACACAGGTCCTCAGAGCGCGAGAAGTCGGCCGCGCTGTTCCGGCGCAGCTTCACCGAGTGATCATGGCCCGAGCGCGGCCTCGGGGACGCTGGCTGCGGACACGATGCCCACACCCGCCTGGGGGCCCCGGCTCGCCTCAAGGCCCCTCGGGCGCCCACCGCCCAGAGGATGCGGCCCCGCAGCGTGCGCAGGACCTCCGTCGTAGCCAAAAGACATAGGGCCACGGGCCCCAGTTAGGTCGGCCCCTCCATACCGCAATCTCGCGCTCCGCATCACCGGCTGTTGGCGCCGGCCTCAACACCCTGCGCGCCGCGGGGCTGTAGTTTAAGCCTTCCGGCGGGCCCATGGGGGCGGGGCTCGAGGACGTCTCCGCGCTCGCCGTGCGTTACACGCAGCCCCACCTGCCATGGGGACCCGGCCTGAGGAACAGTGGCGGGAGCTCCGAGACCAGGGCGGCGCGAAAGGTAGGAGGTGTGGAGAATTTGGGGTTTCGAAAAAGCGTTTGTTGACTCATCCAAACAAAAGTGAGACATGGTTGTATCAACGCATTTTAAAAGTAGTTAAACTCCCGACAAATGTTTGTGCTCGCCCCGCCCAGGAGAGAGCGTGCACTCCGTGAGGGACCCATGAAAGGCTGAGTGAACGTCTGCCTGTGGTCCGTTACCTGGTGCACGGGTGTGTGAATTTCTGTGGAGAGCTCTTTATTTCTGTAGTTTCTGCTGACTTGACACGATGGTTGGCAAATGGTGACGTGTTCCATGCATTCAGGACATGATCGTGGTTACTAATAATCACTTTGTTTTGTACTGACACCTCCACAGAGAATTTACTACTGAATATCCACTTTACAGAAGAGAAACTGAGGCGTAGGAAGTGAAGTGACTGAGTAAGAGGAAGGACTCAGACCATTGGTGTTAGTAAATTAACCCTGCAAGGAGGCCGTTAGCCTGCGGTGGCTCTAGTGATGCGGCCCCCTCCGTAAACCAATCAAAATCTAAGCCTGTCAACGCCTCAGGGTGACGAACACCGCTGAGGACGACCAGTCACAAACCACCAATTAGGCTTTAAAGCTATAGCAAATCAGTCATTTCCTTACTTTGCTTCTGCCCTTTTAAAATAAAAATCTCTGCAGCTCCTGTGGCTGGAGTGCTCCTCACCACTTCCGGTTTGGTGGTGCCTGAATTGAGTCTATTTTTGCTCACATAAAGTCTTAAAATTTTAAATATGCCTCAGTTTGTCTTTTAACATTGGCTGTAGAAGTTGGATTTGTGTCCAGTTTCTAGAACAGTGGTCGTCCTCTGGTCAGGCCTTAGGCGTTACGTGTACAACGTTCCTCTTCTACCACCACATTCTGGATGCCTCCACCCACTACCAGCTCCCGCGCATCAGATCCCCTAGATGTGGTCAGCAATGGCTTTTACATGCAGCGTGCTCACATTATAACATCGCAGACACTCCTCCATCCTCCAGCCAGCGTGTGAAGAGAACCATTACCATTCCTGTTGAAGAGCCTGCTGTAACCACTTCCCCAAACACAGCCACTCCCCAGCTGACCCTGGGTAACCACTCTTCTGAACTTGGTCTCCATCACTGCCATGGATGTCTTTCTATTTAGGCTACGTTTTTAAGTATTCTTAAACAGCATATAGTATTCTACTACGTTTTCTCTTGTTAATTGCTTTATTTAGTGTTATCTTTGCTCGGTTCATCATGCTGACACATAAAGATCTGTGTAGTTCATGTACTTTCCTCACTATGTAAGATTCCCATGTAGGGAAATACAATAATTTATATGTGTATTTTCCTGTTGATGAACATTTAACTTGTTTCCAATTTTCAGTATGATTTCTGTTTGAAAAAAATTTTATATAATTTTTAAAGGTTACTTTACATTTACAGTTATTGCACAATTTTGGCTATATTCCCTGTGTTCTACAATACATCCTTGAGCCTATCGTACACCCAGTAGTTTATATCTCTCACCTCCCCACCCCTGTATTGCCCCCTCCTCCCCCTCTGCACTGGCAACCATTAGTTTGTTCTCTATATCTGTGAGTCTCCTTCTTTTTTATTATATTCAGTAGTTGTTTGTATTTTTTAGATTCCATATATAGGTGATATCCTACAGTATTTGTTTTGTTTGGCTTATTTCACTTAGCATAATGCCCTCCACGTCCATCTACTTTGCTGCAAATGGCAAAATTTCATTCTTTTTTATGGCTGCATAGTATGCCATTGGTTATATGTACCACATCTTCTTTATCCATTCATCTCTTGATAACACTTAGGTTGCTTCCATATCTTGGCAATTGTAAATACTGCTGCTGCAAACATTGGGGTGCATGTATCTTTTCAAATTAGTGTTTTTGTTTTTTTCGGATATATACCCAGGAGTGGAGTTGCAGGGTCATATGGTAGTTCTATTTTTAGTTTTTTGAGAACCCTCCATACTGTTTTCCACAGTGGCTGCACCAATTTACATTCCTACCAACTATACCAGGGTTCCCTTTTCTCTACATCCTTGCCCACATTTGTTGTTTGTGCTCTTCTTGATGATAGCCATTCCAACAGGAGTGAGGTGATACCTCAGCGTAGTTTTGATTTGCATTTCCTTGATGATTAGCAGTGTCGAGCATCTTTTCATGTGCCTGTTGGCCATCTGCATTTCCTCTTTGGAAAAATGTCGATTCAGTTCTTCTGCCCATGTTTTAATCAGGTTGGTACTTTTTTTGATGTTGAGTTTTATGAGCTGTTTCTATATGTTGGCTATTAATCCCTTATTTGTCCTATCCATTGCAAATATTTTCTCCCATTCAGTAGATTGTCTTTTCATTTTGATCCTTTCCTTTGCTTGCAAAAGCTTTTAAGTTTCATTAGGTCCCATTTGTTTATTTTTGCTTTTATTTCCTTTACTTGAGGAGATGGATCCAAAAAGATATTGCTGTGATTTATGTCAAAGAGTGTTCTGCCTATGTTATCTTCTAGGAGTTTTATAGTATCCAGTCTTACATTTAGCTCTTTAATCCATTTTGAGTTTATTTTTGTATATGGTGTTAGAGAATGTCCTAACTTCATTCTTTTACATGTAGCTGTCCAGTTTTCCCAGCACCACTTATTGAAGAGACTGTCTTTTCTTCATTGCATAATCTTGCCCTCTTTGTTGTATATTGCTATAAGTGCGTGGGTTTATTTCTGGGCTTTCTATTCTGTTCCATTGATCTATATGTCTGTTTTTGTGCCAGGACCCTACTGTTTTGATAACTGTAGCTTTGTAGTAGAGTCTGGAGTCAGGCAGCATGGTTCCTCCAGCTGTGTTCTTCTTTCTCAAGATTGCTTTATCTATTCGGCATCTTTGGTGCTTCTATACAAATTCAAAAATTTTTTTGTTCTAGTTCTGTGAAAAGTGCCATTGACATTTTGATAAGGATTGCATTGAATCTATAGATTGCCTTGGGTGGTACGGTCATGTTAACAGTATTGATTCTTCCAATCCAAGAATATGGAATATCTTTCCATCTGTTTGTGTTGCCTTCAGTTTCTTTTATGAGTGTCTTATAGTTTTTGGAGTTCAGGTCTTTTGCCTCCTTAGGTAGGTTTTTTCCTAGGTATTTTATTCTTTTTCATGCAATGATAAGTGGGATTGTTTCCTTAATTTCTCTTTCTGATAGTTCATTGTTAGTGTATAGAAGTTCCACAGGGCTTCCCTGGTGGCGCAGTGGTTGAAAGTCTGCCTGCCAGTGCAGGGGACACGTGTTCGAGCCCTGGTCTGGGAGGATCCCACATGCCGCGGAGCAACTAGGTCCGTGAGCCACAACTGCTGAGCCTGCGCGTCTGGAGCCTGTGCTCCGCAACAAGAGAGGCCGTGATAGTGAGAGGCCCGCGCATCACGATGAAGAGTGGCCCCCGCTTGCCGCAACTAGAGAAAGCCCTCGTGCAGAAACGAGGACCCAACACAGCCAAAAATAAATAATAAATAAATTAAAAAAAAAAAAAAAAAGAAGTTCCACAGAATTCTGAGTGTTAATTTTGTATCCTGCAACTTTACCAAATTCATTGTTGAGCTCTAGTAGTTTTCTGGTGACTCTGGGATTTTCTTTGTGTAGTATCATGGCATCTGCAAATAGGGACAGTTTTACTTCTTCCTTTGCAATTTGGATTCCTTTTATTTCTTTTTCTTCTCTGATTGCTGCAGCTGGGACTTCCAAAACTATGTTGAATGTAAGTGGTGAGAGTGGGAATCCTTGTCAGTATGATTTCTGTGTTGCTACATCCATTTTTTTTAGTCTCCAGCATCACTTAATGTAGTAGTCTCCTGTCTAATTGAAGCTCCCTCTTCTGCATTTTCCATCAAGCCACTTGATTTTTTTATCCCTCTCCACTTCCTTCTTCTCAGTCTCACTCTTGGGTGTCTCTTGCTTACCCAGTTTCAGTGTAGGTGTTCTTTAGGTTTCCATCCTCAGCGTCCACCCCTTTGGACATTTCACAGTTTCTCTGGGTGATCTTATTTCCTGTTCAGGCTTAACTTCCCCCTCCAGGGTGATGTCTTCTAACAAAGATAACTCTCTCCATACATCAAACTGCCTCCTGGAAAGCTGTATATTTCTCGTTGTCCTCAGCATCAGATCTGTGTTCCTTAGCTTGGCATATAAACTCCTTCACGATTGGACTACCTCTTTTGTCTTACTTCTGGCTACATTCCTTCCTGAATGTCTTCTTTAGGCATGTGGACCAGCTTGTAGTTTCTGATGTTCTATCATTCCTGCCCTGGCCTTTACAGATGCTGCTTCTTTACTTAAGACCCTCTTCTTCTGCTTGCTCTTCAGTGAGCTGACATCCGCTTGTTTTCCAGCCTCAGGTTGGGGGCCAGCTTCCCTGGGAGGCCTTCTTTCCCTAACCCTCATCTCTCCTCCTCTGCTTGTTTAGTGCCTCACTACTCTGCTCCCTGACATCCCTGTATCATAATAATTATGTCTCCAGCGATAAGCATCTTTTTAGACAGTTTTCCTTCCATAGACTCTAAGCCCTTTGAAGGCAGGGACCGTGTCTCATTCATCCTTATATTCCCTATGCCTAGCACAATGTTGGTACAGAGGAAGTGCTGATTTATGACTCCTGGAACTTTCTTGTCTATTCTCCATATAAGTCATTACTAGCACCTTGTAGCTACTGCCCACAGATGAAGCTCAGGGAAGCTTTATCATATTAATTAATCATGTAACAGATTAACTTAAAATGTGTTTTCCTCAAGCTTACCTATTTTCTGTCTGGCAATCAAGGCTTGCCTGATCATCTCTTCCCTCCTTACATTTAATTATGGCTTAATAGTGACTTTGGTTCTCCTTTCAGCATCTGGTGTTTTCTAGCTTCCCTGAATATGGTGAGCAAAAGCTGCCTCCCCACAGCACCTCTGGGACTCTCTGACAAGCCAGGTGCATGCCTGGCCCAAGACAAGATGCCTGGGCTTCCCTGCAGGTACCTGACCTGGGAGTGACATGGCTACTGGGCAGTACAAGACACGGGCTCTCCTCCTTCCGGGCTCTGGTGAGTGTAAGTTTGACTAAAATACAGTTTATCATTTTACCCCTGATTCCCTGTAGTTGACTGCTGGTCCATCACGACAACATTATACCCAGACTGCCAAGCCATTTTACCTTCCCATGGAACCTCACTGCAGATGCATTCTGCTCATCTCTAACATTCATCTTCTCTGGACCTGCTTTCAGAGCAATGTGTTTTGTTAGATCCAGTCACAGAGCTATGTCAACAACATAGGCTGTCTTATTTTAACTGACATGTGGTCCGCATTTCTTTTTTCTACTCCCTTACTTATGGCTGTTACCAATGACTCTTTCTCCACTCTTTTCATGTCCCACTAGACTCTGTTGTGTGTCCTTGCTCTCTCACCTGAAGAGCATACCTCTTATTTCACCAAGAAAGTAAGGTTTCAGACACAAACTTCCTCGTCTTCTTTCTGCTAACTCTGGCTGCCTTCCAATCCATGTTTCATGACGCAGACACCACCATCTCCTCTTCAGATCCTTCTGTGACTTTCCATTGCTCTTAGGATAAAGACAAACCTCCTCACAGTGGTCTAAAGTGTGGAGTCACAGGCTGGCTTCCGGTGGAGAACTGTTGCTGTTCTGTAAGATAAGGAGCTTGCTTCAGAAGGTAAATCATATGTCCACTAGATATACTGTTTAGTTTAACAGGCAAGACTTTCTTGATGAAAGGAACAGTGTGTTGACTTGCATTCTAGAGCAAGCTTCTCATCTTGTTGTGCACTGGCACTCTGGGTGCGCTAGTCTGTAGGGCAGGGCATCCCCTGGGCAGGATGGAGTATGATCTCTGCAGCCTCGTCTTGCACCTCCTTCCTTTCATTCTCAATCATCCAGCCCACAGTGGCCTCCTTTCAGGCCTGCATACTTATAACGGCACATTGCCCATGCTGCCCCTCTGCATGAAATGTCCTTCTGTTTAATTTGCAACTGATTGATGCCTCCTCATCCTTCTCATCTCTTCTCATGTGTCACTTGGTCAAGAAAGTATCCCCTTACCTACTCAACTCATCACATCCCCCTACTGTAGCTCACATAACACCAGGTACCTCTCGCTTATAGCCTTCATCCCATTTCACATCCAGTTTTAGATAGGTGTTTACCATATGGTCCGTGAGGAAGAGATCATGACTGTTTTGCTTACTCTTGATTCCCAGCAAGTAGCACAGTTACTGATAACCTTTGTTAAATGGAGAAATGAATGTATCCAATCAAGGACCAAGCCCTGACAGTTTTTCTTTCTAGTGTCTTTCATACTCCTCCCTTCCATCTGTGTTGCCATTACTCCGGTTCTACCATTTATTATTTTACACCTGGATTACGATGATTGCTTCGGATAATAGCGTGTCTTCCTATCTTCCTCCCTACAACCTCTATTACACCTCCCAAGGTTCTTGGGTTATGCCATTGCCCTCTTCCAAACCGACCATGGCACCCATTGTCAACACAATACAGCCAAACTCTTAAGACTCACATTCAAGACCCTCCATAATTGGGCTTTAATTTCACTTTCTAGACTTTTTAAGAAATAACTGGGTCTAATTGTCTCTGCATCCTTGCTCCCTTTCATATCTACCTATGACATTAATTTTTTTTTCTAGTCAATCTATTTTACACCTCCTTCTCTGAGAATCCAAGCAATTTCTGGATCTCTTCTCTCCCCTGAACTTGGAAATAGTTTAACAAGACATATGTGGAACTGCCATAAGGCATCTGCATCTTATCTCCCTCACTGGTATCTAACCTCCCTGAGAACGGGGGTACATCTCTGTGTTCTGGGCAGTTCTCAGCACAGTATTATACACATAGTAAATATTTGGTAAATGAACGAATAAGTGAATGAGTCACCATGAGAAAGGTATTCTCTCATTCTTTCTCTCTTTTTCCACTGTCAAGTTTCTTTAGTTAGTTTCCTTAGACGAAAGGTTTCTTTGTAGCTACACAGTATCCAGGCTCACAGAATGTTGCAAATAGCTGCTAAGAGCATCCCTCCACCACTTTCGAATAGCTTGCTCTCCCTCTCAAGTGGAGAGAGCAGTATTCAATATTTATTAAGTGCCTTTGTTCACTTGGCATTTAGAGGCACTAGGGGCATTAGTGCTCTACACTCAGTGAAATGCCTGTTTTGTTTGTAATTTTCCTTTGTGAAAAACAGCTGGGCTTCCCTGGTGGCGCAGTGGTTGAGAATCTGCCTGCCAATGCAGGGGACACGGGTTCGAGTCCTGGCCTGGGAGGATCCCACATGCCGCGGAGCAACTGGGCCCGTGTGCCACAATTACTGAGCCTGCGCGTCTGGAGCCTGTGCTCCGCAACGAGAGAGGCCGCAATAGTGAGAGGCCTGCGCACCGTGATGAGGAGTGGCCCCCACTTGCCGCAACTGGAGAAAGCCCTCGCACAGAAACGAAGACCCAACACAGCCATAAATAAATAAAATAAATAAATAAAGATACATGAAATTGCTAAAATTAAAAAAAAAAAAATGGGACATGCTCAAAAAAAAAACAGCTATCCACAAAGATGCTTTGTTCCAATTTTCCATCCTTTTAGATTGATACAAAGCATTTTAACTACGTAGAAACAGAAAATGAATAGAAAGAACTTTGCATTACATTTAATGAAAGTTTAGGGAGATCTTTGTGGTACATTAGTGAAGTTATTTGGGGAAACTTTAGCCATGTACATTGTGTTGGGGAGGCACCAAGAATTCAAGAATTCTCAAAGTTTGAGTACGCAGTTGCCTTACATGTAGGCATGGTGGCAGCCATGTACATAACAGTGATTTGGAGGATGTTGTATTAGTCAGCTCTTGCTGTGATAATGCTTTGGAACAAATCTCCCCCAAACTCAGTTACATAAATAAGAATTTATTTTTCTTGGACCTATGGGCTAGCTGCAGTGGCTCTCTTTTCGACCTCTAGATGGCTGGTATTGCTCCATGTTTTGGGTCAGTTTGAGGTCTGTGCCACACATCTTACTGTGGAGCCCAACTGTGAGGCCTCAGCTCCCAGGCCCTGTCTTCTCACGAAGTTCACTGAAACGTAAGAGGTGAGCCCAACCACACAAGCCCACTTAAGACCTCTGCAAATCATTTAAGGCCATCATGTCTGCTCACACTTCATTGGCCAAAACATGTCACAGATCTAAGTTGTATTTAGAATACGTGTATTTGTTTAAAATTGGGTGTTCTCACAGAAGAATATTGCATTTTGCACAGTGTTACCTTAGCATTTTCACTGGCATTTGCAAACGTGATAAACGTTGTGTGCACTTTTTCACCTTTGAGAACTTTTTGAAATTGTGGGACAATTTCTATGGGAAAAGAGGAAGGTACACTTTAGAACTCAACTCTAGTTATGGCATTGTTGGGAGAAGAATTAATGATGATAAGGTCAATACAAATGAAAGCTTTGGGATTCACATATTCATCATTAACAGCAGCATTCTACAGAACATTCCTGGAGAATTGTGATGCTAGCTTTAGGTGATTTCTATCATAAATCATTATAATTTGACAAAGCCATTTCAGTAAAACATACATCATATAGTACATTGCATTTTAGTTTTTCCTAACACTCCACAACTTATCATCAAGACTCTACCTTAACACAGAAACAGAAACAGAAACAGAAACAGAAACTGAGTGAATTCATTGTTAGCAGACGGGCTTCACCAGCAATACTAGTGGAAGTTCTTCAAATGATAGCTGGCAGTAACTCAAGCCATAAAAACAAAACAAAGAATGCTGACTAGAGCAGTTGTGTAGGGAATTATAAAAGATAATGTAATTTCAAATTTCTTATCCTTTCTTCTCTTAACTAATTTAAAAGTAAGTGCGTAAACAATATGACTATATTTTGATTGTTCTGTATATAACATAAAGAAATATCATACATTTGATGATATGGCACAAAGAAAGCAGTGAGAACAAAGCTGTATTAGAATAAAAATGACAGCAGATCATAACCTGAATCTGCAGGAAGAAAGGAAGAGAGCCAGAAATGGTAAATAAATAGATTAACCCAGCAAACTCTATAAATATTTATTTGCTCTACTTTCTTCTCTAAGCTCCTTTAAAAGATAAGGTTGTGTGAAGTAATAATTATAATAATATGTTGTTTAGTATGTAACATATATAAATGTAATAAAAACAAAAAAGAGGGAAAGGAATACAGCTCTCTAAAAGTACAGTTTCTGGTTCTCACTGGAATGAAGCTACTATAAATCTGAAGAGATTCTGTGAAGATGTATTACATAAGCCCTAGTGCAGCCATTACTCAAAAAAGTGGTTAAAAATCATTAAAGGAATTAAATGTTACAATAGAAAATATCCACTTAATATAAAAGGAAAATGGAGGTACAACAAAAATAACAAAAAACAAAAACATGAGGCATGTAGAAAACCAAAGGTAAAATGTTAGACATAAATAAATTCTACCTTATCAATAATAAAAACTAAATGTAGTGAATTAAACAATACAATCAAAAGGCATATATTGTCAAACTGCGTTTAAAAACATGTTTTCTACAGGAGACACTCCTTGGATTCAAAGGTCTAATGTGAACAAAGTAAAAGGATGAAAAAATATACATCATGCAAATAGCAACCATAAGAATGCTGAAGTGGCTATACTAATACCAGAAAAACTAGACTCTAAAACAAACAAAAAATTACTAGATATGAAAAGAGACATTTTATGATAAAAAAAGGGAAGATACAAAAATTATTAACATATGTGCCCTGAATAAGATAAAACCAAAATACATGAAGAAGAAAATACCAAAATACATGAAGAATTGAAGGAAGAAATAGATCATTCCACAACATTAGGTAGAGGCTTCAGTACTCCACGGTCAATATGGATAGAACAATTAGGCAGAAGATCAATAAGGATATAGAAGAATTGGACAACACTATGAATTATCAAGGCCTAATAAATGTCTACAGAACACTAAACCAAACAGTAAAATATGCATACTTCTCAACTACACGTGAAATGTTTTCCAGCATAGATGACATGCTAGGCTATAAGACAAGAGATTGAAACCCACATACATTGCTGGTGGGAATATCAAATGGTGCAGCCATTTTACAAAACAGCTTGACAGTTCCTCCAAGTGTTACATATAGAGTTACCCTATGACCCAGCAGTTTCACTACTAAATATATACCTAAGAGAAATAAAAACTTCTGTCTACACAAAACCTTGTATGTGAATGTTCACAGAAGCATATTTCTGAAAACAAAAGGTGGAAAAAATTCAAATGTCAATCTGACAAATGAATAAACAAAATGTGGAATATCCATACAATAGAATAGCATTCAGCTATAAAAAGGAATGAAATATTGATCCGTGTTACAACATGGATGAACCATGGAAGCATTATGTAAAGTAAAAGCAGCCACTCACAAAAGATCACATATTGTATGGTCCCATTTATATGAAATGCCCAGAAGAGCAAATCTGTAGAGACAGAAAGGAGATTAGTGGTTGCCTAGGAGGGAACCCCTGAGAGGGTTGAGGAGAATGAAAAAACTTTGTTAATGTGTAATGGGTTTTTTTGTGGGGGGACAAAAATCTACAATTGGATTGTTGTGATGCTTACACACGTCTTTTAGTGGTTACACTAAGAATCACTGAATTGTATACATTAAAGGGTTGAAATTATGGTATGTAAATTACATCCCAATAAAGCTGTTAAAATTATGATAATTTTATATTTATAAATTTGCAAATTCATCCAAAATTACACATTCTTTAAAAATGCAACCTAACAAGACTAACCCAAGAAAGAAAAAATATCTAAAAAATCTATATCTACTCAGAAAGTTGTTTGTGTACTTAAGTACCTTTACAGAAAATGATTTCCAGGGATAAATGGCTCTCCAAGTAAGTTCTTCCAAATATTTAGGGAAGAAATAGTGGTAATCTTACATAAAAATCTTCCAGGAAACAGAAAAGAATATATTGCTCCAAATTTTTATAATCCCAACATAAGCTTCAGATGAAAACTAAAAAGAATATTACAAGAATAGAATCACAGGCCAGTTTCTCCTTTGAACATGAATGCAAAATGTGTAAACAAAAGCACAAACTGTATCCATGGTATGTAAAGCAGTAATATATCACAATCAAATTGGCTGTATTCTAGTAATGCAAGGTTGGTTTAATGTTCAAACATGAAAGTGATCCCAGGAAAGAATTAGAATGGGGAAAAAAGTCATTTATAAAAGAAGTCTTGGGAATTCCCTGGTGGTCCAGTGGTTAGGACTCGGTGCTTTCACTGCTTGGGGCCTGGGATTCAATCCCCGGTCAGGAACTAAGATGATGCAAGCCATGAGGCAGGGCCCAAAAAAAGAAAAAAAAAAAAAAAAAAAGAAAGAAAGAAGATAAGAAGTTTTAACCAGGAGAAGCACAAGATTGAATAATCATAACAGACAACACCTTATGAAACTTACGTGAAGATTATGGAACATTCTAAAATTTTAAAACAACAAGAAATTGTTAAAGATTCAAGAGGATGTGACAAATATTGTACATAGGCAAAAAATAAAATAAAATAAAATAAAATACACAAATGATGAGAGACCAAAAATCCAGATGCCCAAGTCCCATCTCTGAAGATTCTCATTCAATGGGTTCTGCATTTCCTCTATGTTTAAAAACCTACAGGTGATTCTGATACGATTCATAGACACAATGTAAAGCTTCTGCTTTACAGGAAATAATACCAGATTATTTTGTTCTTTTATAGTTATATTAACAGGCTGTACTATTGACGGGTAAGTCTGATGTCAAAATGCACTCCCCACTAGGGATAAAAAAGGAACTAGTACTCTCTTCTGCTACTTGGTGGCAGCATGCATATATTGCAAAGGCAATTATTGTAGGAATCCAAATTAGTGGAACATTTTAGAACTGGAAGACTACGTAGAGATCATCTAGTCAAGCTTCCAACTATTATAGTTGTGAAAACTAAGGCCCATATAAATGAAATGATTGATCTCCAAAGAGCGTTAGTGAAAGAGTATGAAATAAAACATATCTCTGAACTTTTAATTTAGTGCTATTTTTATTAATCTCAAGTATTAGCTCAAACTTCAGTGTGACAGTTTTGGGATTGAATTCTTGCTCGAATTTACTGGTTCTGTGCCTTTTAGTAAGTTACTACAACACTTTTAAATTTATTTATTTATTTATTTTTGTATGTGTTGGGTCTTAGTTTCTGTGCAAGGGCTTTCTCCAGTTGCGGTGAGCAGGGGCCACTCTTCATCGCGGTGCGCAGGCCTCTCACTGTCGCGGCCTCTCCCGTTGCGGAGCACAGGCTACAGACGCGCAGGCTCAGTAGTTGTGGCTCATGGGTCTAGCCGCTCCGCGGCATGTGGGATCTTCCCGGACCGGGGCACGAACCCATGTCCCCTGCATTGGCAGGCAGATTCCTAACCACTGCGCCACCAGGGAAGCCCTACTACAACACTTTTAACTTCGCTTTTCAGATATGTAAAATGGTGAGCCTTGACTGATACAGTGTATGAGATAGCCTAGCACTGTTCTAAACACATACAAGTACTTAAAATGTTTTGGCTCTCATCCCTCTTAAACAAGCTCTATCCTCTGAACAATAAAAGTGTTTTTCAGCTAGCAAAGCACCCCAGAGCTGACCACATTCTGGCAAGAGATATAGGATTCTTTTTCTTACTGGGGGGTTCTTTATACCTGATATTTGAACTGCACTGAAACATGAACTTCTCTTGTTTATACTGTATTAATGGATTTGATAGATGAATTTTAAAAAGTAATATGTAGGAACTAAGCTGCATTACTCTCAAGAAATATAATTCGATAGGGGTGGCTAGAATGATAAACAGTGTTTGGACAGGGAGTCCGTATTGGATATGAACAACCTGTACTCCCATTCGTCTATTAAGAATAAATAGAATCCTTTCAAAATCTGTTTTAAAGGGCAGTTAGTTTCTTCTGACTCATTTATGTTACCTGCAAGAAAAAGACAACCTCCTGAATCCTGGTTTAAAAGCCTTTTAATATAAAGCAGATAATTTTTGCAACATTTTCCAAACTTTCCATTATCAAATTGGCTGAGGCTTCTCAACGACTATCATTTCACAACAATATCTCCATTTTCACCTTCTTTAAAGAATTGGCCTAGTAGATGTGCCATTAAAACAGAGCTTCACTCTCAACATCTTTTTAAGTTTGTATTCAAACAGTATGAAGAAAACAGGATCAGGGAATTCAGCCATAAAAGTGAATGGATTACTGATACATGCTACACCATGGATGCAACTAAGTGAAAGAAGTCAGACACGAAAGGCCACATGTTGTATGGTTCCATTTCTACGAAATGTCCAGCAGTGGCAAATCCATACACACGGAAAATATTATACATTAGTGGTTGCCAGGGGTTTGGAAGAGAGGGAAATAAGGAATGACTGCTTAAAATGGGTGTAGGTTTCCTTTTGGGGTAATGAAAATGTTTTGCAACTAGGCAGTGGTGATAGTTGCACAACATTGTGACAGTACTAAATTCCACTGAATGGTACAGTGAGTTGTAAAATGATCAAAATGCTGAATTTTGTGTTATGTTCATTTTACTACAATAAAAAGGAGAAAGAGTTAGGGAAAGACTTTGAGTTTGGGAAAGTAAGGGGAACTGGGCAAGAAAAAGACAGCTCTATTATTCAGTTTTCTCTCAGCTCTCCCAGTGCATTAGTCCTCAGCAGAAAGTAGCCTGAACTTGTAGATGACAGTCATTCAACAGAGTCCAGAGAAAAGTGAATAAAATAAAACCCAACTCTTCTTCTTTAGCACATCTATGACAGGGTAACTTCCTGCTCAGCCACATGGACATTCATGAGGACGTTTCCATTTAGGTCTTCTCTACTTCAGTACTTTACTCACAGCTCATTCACACATGTAGGCAACAGCATTCCTTAATTCCATGGACACTGCAGTGCTGGTTGTGATCAGTCTCATGAAAAGAAAAGGAGGAAAAAGCCTCCACATTGGCTTGGTGGTCTTGACATGAAATGGATGCAGAAGACAGCTTGATTGTCAAACTGGAAACTTTTCTTTTTATCTCTCCTATCAGGTCTTCTGCCCACTTCCCACCCCCTTCTTTCAAACAGGAAAGACACTAATTAGCTGCTTTTTTTTTTTTTTTTTTGGTAAAACAACTATTGTTTTAGATTTCTTGTTCGGTGAATGTTATTGTTTTTACTGCCAAATGAGCCTCAGTGTTTGATGTAGGGGGTCTCTTGGGAAGTTAACATTTTCAAGTTTAAGTGGAAAAGCTTTTTTGTTTGAATGGGCTTTTACTGGGTGCTTCAAGATTTGCTCTTGGTTCTTTGACGGGGACGTTTTATTCTCCCATACAATTCCATGAACACTTATACACTGGCACTTAGTTTAATGGCATTTTCTATTTATAAATGTCTTTGAAACACATACTGTCAATTATTTGAGGGTAATGACCATGGCCATTGTTGGCACATCTTAAATGTGCATCGTGTTAATTTTTGAGTGTCATCTGATCTACCATCAGTGCTTCCCTCTTTCTTTCACCCAGTTTTCTCCCTCATTTCCTTCTCCAAATTTGTCTCATTTTTCTACTTTCCCTTTTGCTTCTCTATTCTTGCTTTCTCTTTCCCATTGCATATGTCATTCTTCTTCTTCTTCTCCTTCTGACTTCATTATTATGGCTAACCGAAACCTTTTCTAGTATGTTCTCTATTTTCCTTGTCATTTTATTGCCATCTACAAACTCTTACAGAATATTCTTGGTTGACTCCCTTACTTCCTAACATACCCATGTACTTCGTGATCATTTTAGAACATTGAAAAGGGTTGGAATTTTTTAAAATAGATAATTATAATCAGTCTTCTTTCACCTCTGGCATAAGACTCTTCTTCCTCAATCTGACCATTCTTAAATCTAGAAGCACTCCAGCTCATTGGTCCTCCTTACCCCCATGTCTAGGCCAAAGAACTTGTGAAACCTTAGCCTTGTTTAATACTTGAATTTATCAAAACATAAGAGAGCTAATCCTGCCTAAGGGCACCAAAGAAGAATAAAAATGCCACAGATAAACATTTAGTCCAGTTTTATCATGGACTCTAAGTGCCTAGTTGAGTGCTAACCATTAACTCACTTGAACAACAGGGAGCTCATGACACAAACTAACATGTTAATTGTATAGACACTTCACTTCACCATTACTCAATGTAGCTGATAAACTGCATCCAGTTAGCTTAAATAACATGAATGATGGATTTCCTTGTGTATATAAATTGGGAGTTTCTAAAGGTTTCTTTTTCCCCTTGTACAACTGGCTACCACCTCGCTTGGTCACTGCAATAGAAAATGATGACTAAGAAACACATTGTCTCAATATCAGTGGACATAATGTCCTAGTATTCTACAAAAATCTCAAAATTCTTAATCTAAAAGATAGATCTGCCAATATCTTATTTCCTTATTCTTTGTTAATATAAACATCCGATCTATGAAGGTCTCAGTTTCCTTACTTAGAATATGAGGTGGATAGATTTGTTAATATCTAGGGACCTTTCCAATTTTAATATTCCCTGGGTATAAGGGCTGAGCCAAACACGATGACTCCCTTAATCATTAACCTCGCTCATGATGAAAGTTATCAGCAAGTTCTACTTGTAAGAGATCAAACATTCATATCCATATATATGGTAGCACATTGACTTTTACAGAATTCAATGTAACACAGCACAGTTACATTCATAGATTTAAGGTCACTGTGCTATACTTTACAATTTTTCTTTTCCCTAGGAAGGAAATGTAGATCGCTAGGAAGGGATTTCTTTCTCTGCCTTTTAGTAATGTAAGCCTTTTATGATCTCTTGGATCCTAAAAGTTGGGTAGGGTTTTGGCAGGTGGAGCTTAGGAGAGACCTTCCAGGTGGCAGGGACAACATGAGAAAGGGCAGAAGGAAGAATGGATTTTGAGAAGGACTTGTTATCTTACATGATGAGAGCAGCGTTTCACAATCTCTGTCCTGAGGAACACTGGTTTTTGATGATGTTAATGTAGTTACAAGACAAAAGCATTTGGGAAGAGCCGTACTCTACACCCCGACATGAAATTCAAGTTTCACTTTGTTACATTATATACTCTGAAAAGTTTTGGAGGAAGGAATTGATTTCATTTTTTTAATTCAGTCTTACTCACACTTACTTGACAAACCTATATTCAGCTGATGGGACTGTATTTTGTGAAAGGCCAATCGGAGAAATGCTGAGATGGAGCTTAGGATATTTCTTGTTGGGACAGGCATGTGATTATTTTTCTTATAATTCTTTACTGTTTGTCCTAACAATTGTTACTTTGCAGGATTCAGTTTTTGTTTTTCTTTTTTACATCTTTATTGGAGTATAATTGCTTTACAGTGTTGTGTTAGTTTCTGCTGTATAACAAAGTGAATCAGCTATATGTATACATATATCCCCAGGTTTCAGTTTTAAGCCTTGTTTTTACTTGAGTCATTGGGACTCTGAGAAAGCTCAACAATTCTGGGGTCTTATCTCTTATGTAGTTTCCAGGAGCTCCTGGCACTTACCACTATTTCCTCTTGATTCTTTTCCTCCGACTTCAAACATCTTACGATTATGAGCTGATTGTTTTCTCAGCCTCTAGTGTCAAAACCAGGTACCTCACTCATCTTCATTGTCTCAGTTACAAGGTGCAGTATTTCCCATGTTTATATGTGTCAAAATATAAGTCAGGAATTGATACATAGCATATGCTTAATAAAAATTTTATTTCCATTTTTTCTTTGTTCAAAGGTATCCAAACACTGGCAAACTTCTTAAATTGAAAGGAGAGTCATCTAATTTATTCAGCTCATTCAACCATCAATATTGAATATTTGTCTTTTTTCTTACACATATTTCTTGTATTCCAATCGTGACATTCTAGAGCACAGTGAGCACATTTATAACTTATTACTGCATTACTACCTTGGCTATTCCTTGACCAAAATTTACTTCATACAACTGACAGCCTAATTAACCTACTGGAGTTTTTTTTTTTAATGTATGCATACAAAGAATAAACACCAATTGCATCGCTAATAACTGAATTTTTACATCTCTGTGCACCCATATATCCAACACCAGGTCAAGGTATTATAAAATATTTCTAACACCCTACAATGTTGTCTTTTACTACTTTCTGTTCCCTACTCTCCCAGGGCAACACCTAAACTGACCTCTATCACCATATATGACATACATGGGAACAGTGTGTATTCTTTGGTATCTGGCATTTGGGCACGTATCATTATATCAGTAGTTTATTCTTTTATTGTGTTTCCCTGATTTTTTAAACCTAGACATTCATATAGTGTCAAAGAACCACTGATTTCTTAATATTATTATGCTGACCTCCATCTTCAGGGGATTTCTACATTCTTCCATGTGTCTTTCCACCCACTTTCTCTTCTGTCTAATTATGTTTCATTTAACCCACCTCAGCCAGCCTTTCCCGCATATTCCCCAACACGTAGCACTCTTGTGTTCAGCCAGTTTTGTTCCCTATTCCATAAACCCTTTGTGCCATTGCTGACACTGTGCCTGTTCCCTGCCCGGAAGGCCTGTTCCCTACCCTCTACTCTCCTTCCTATATACTTGTTCAAGACTCAATTTAAATGCTACCTGTTCTAAGCAATCTTCTCAGAAGAAGCCAGTGCTTTTTGGAATCCTTCTTTAATGAAATCCCATAGCAAGTGTAATCTGTCCTCCCTGATCTGGTAATTAATTATCCATTGTTCCTATCATATAGTGTTTGTTTTTCTTATGTGCTGTTATTGTTTATTTAAGCTGATTATAGTGACTTGAACCAGGAACTCGGTCATTTTCCTCTTCATTCTAGTGCAAGTTTCTGTGATATGGAGTTAAACTCCTTTTCCCTCACTTCCCATTCACCCTCAGCACTTGTTAAACATAAAGTACAAGTGAAACTTATTGGTTAACAGGTTTTTGTGGTCCTTGATTCTGGTCCCTAGAGCTAAGCTGCACTTCTGTCGTGCTAATTTGACTGATTCCTTATTGTCACATAACTCAGGAATTAACTAAATCATTACAAATTTACATACATATAAGATATTATAAAAAAAAACCAGTGGCTGTCACAAGTTGAGGCCCGGAGGAGAGTGTTGTATGAGGCCTAGTTCGATGGGGCTCACACTGAATGCTCGAGCTTTCCGATATTCCATTGTAAGTAAGAAAGAGGTATGCAAATATAAGCTTAATATTTAACAGTGTTGATAAAAAAGAGAAGAGAGAAAGGGACGACAGGTACTTTGAGGGCTTTTTGGAATTCATGAACAATTATGATTGGATGGGGAAAAAGAAAAACCGAGGGCTAACCTCCCACAAATGAGCTCAGGAAAGAGAAAAGGGCTCATCTGGTATGCAGGTAGAGAGGTTTGACCTACAGAAACTTAGAAAACCTCAACAATCTGAGCAGTGTTGGCAAGAGGCAAACTAAAGGACTAACGAAAGTCTGCAAAAGTCTCACACAAAGAACTTTGGCATGGTGTTCATCATCTAGCTAATCCTAACATGCAGACATTTATGAGAGTAAAGTCAGGTCTTTGCCAGAGTGGGTTCCTTATTTGGGCAACTGGTCAAATGAAGAAAGGCAAATGTAGGCTGCCAGAGTAAATAAGGAGAGGAAAAACGAAAAGAACGAGACATACCATTCATCAGTGATTTCCCCCCAATATTCTTAGCCTCCAACTTATCTCCATCTTACTGGTAACACAGGAGCTAGACTGAACAATCAGGTTAAAGGTCTCTACAGAAACTGAGGTAATATAGAAAATAAAAAAATAAAACCTAAAATTGTAAATTTTCTTCCTAGGGGTAATTGAGATGACAGTTCAGTAATAACATAAGATCAGTTGAAGTCTAAAGAAATTTTAGAAAACCTGGATAAAGTAAGAAAACATCTGTTCGCTGGCATCAGAATGTTAGACAGACACCAAGACATGTGGGCCAAGTTCTGGAGAGAAGGGAAACACAAACGCAAGGTAGACATTTGGTGTAGCTTTTCTCCTTGGGGCATTTGCTGATTCAAATCTTACAGCCTAGGAGCTGAAAAGCCAAGGAGATCAAAAGACTCTAACCACAGAAGCCAAACGGCAAGAGCTCAAGCTAAAGGCAACAAATAATGGAATGACAAGCTAAGTGTATCTTTAGTCTCACAGGGCTGCAGGAACCATTACATTTAAAGCCTAACAAATACAAGGGTCGTTGGGAATAGGGAGAATCCAAACGTTCACATGGTAATCCCAAAGTGCAACACCCGTAGAGGAAGGACAAGACAGAAATAGACCAACCTTCACACAGACTGAAAAACAGCTTTGAAAGAGCTCAAACTGAGAATGGACTAAGGTTACCAGTCCCTATAGTAACTGTCTGCCATGGACAAAAGGAAATCTTTTCAAGAGAAAGACAACAACGTCCAGAATGTGGAGGTATCTTTATAGTTTCCTAAAATAAGTTAAACCCAATTTTAATATAAAAAATAATTTGACATACCAGGAAAAAGATGAAATGATCAAAAGCTCAAAAAAAAAATAAGAAAGAAAGAAAAAAGACAATATAAATAGACACAGGAGGACAAGAGTTAGCAGGCCTTGGTTAAAAAAAAACAACAAAACAACTATGATTAAACAAAGAAAATATACACATGGCAAATAAGCGTATGAAAAGATGCTACACATTCCATGTCATCAGTGAATTTTAAATTAGAACAATAATGAGATACCACTACACACCTATTCAAATGGCTAAAATCCCAAAACTGAAATACCGAAGTTGGTGATGATGCAGAACAATTGGAATTCTCATTTGTAGCTAGCAGGATACTTGGCACTTTCTTACAAAACTAAACGTACTTTTACCATACAGTGATCTAGTAATCATGCTCTCTGGTATTTACCCATAGGAACTGAAAAGTTATGTCTGCATAAAAACCTGCACATGGATGTTTATAACAGTTTCTTGCATAATTGCCAAAACTTGAAATCAACCAAGATGTTTTTCAATAGGTGAATGGATAAACAAACTATGGTATATCCGTACAAAGGAATAACATTCAGCAATAAAAAGAAAAGGCTATGAAGCCATGAAAAGACATGGAAGAAGCTTAAATGCATATTGCTAAGTGAAAAAAAGCCAATCTGCAAAGGCTACATGCATATTATATGATTGCAGCTGTTTGAAATTTAGGAAAAGGCAAAGTGTGGAGACAATCAAAAGATCAGTGGTTGCCAGAGGTTGTGGGGAGGGAGAAAAGGATGGGTGAAGCCCGGAATTTTAATGGCAGAGAAATTCCTGTGTATGGTTCTGTAATGGTGGATACGGGTTATTGCACATTTGTCAAAAATCATATAATGTACAAAACAAAGAGTGAAGTCTAGAGTAAAGCATGGACATTAGTTAGTAATAATGTATCAATATTGGTTCATTAACTATAACAAATATACTACGCTAATGTAAGATGTTAGTAATAGGGGAAACTGGGTAGAGAGGTAAGGAGGTATGAGAACTCTCTCCTTTCTGCTTAATTTTTCTGTAAACCAGAAACTGCTCCAAAATAGTCTATAAATTTAAAAAACAAATCTAGACCATCATACAAAACTTGCACGTAAATCCAACCATAGTAGCATTATTCTTAAGAGCCCCAAAGTGGAACTAACCCAAATGGCCATTTACTGTGAATGGATAAATGAAACACAGTAATATCCACACCATTGAATATTATTCAGCCATAAAAAGAAATCAAGTTCTGATACATGCTACACCATGGATGAACCTTGAAAACATGTTAAGTAATTGTATGATTCCATTTGTATGCAATGTCCAGACTAGGCAAATCTGTAGAGACAAAGTATATTAGTGGCTGCCTAGGGTTTGGAGAAGTGGGCGAGTGAGTGACTTATAATAGATTCTTTTTCTTTGGGGGGGTGGATGAAAGTTTTACAATTGATTGTGGTGGTAGATGCATAACACATTAAATTGTACACTTTAAATAATATGGAAAGTAAATTATATCTCAATGAAACTATTATTTAAAATTATGATTAATGTATTCAAAAAGGACAACATATACAATTTAAGCAAAAATTATCTATGAAATGCAACCAAAGGAAAATTCTAGAATTAGAAAAGCTGAAATTAAGCACTCAGAAGATCAGTTTAACGGTACCTTAGTCAAACAAAAGAAAGTATTACAAATGTCAATTTAAAAATAACTACACTAAAATTTCGAGGGAAAAACATGGAAAACAGAGAAATAAGTACATAAGACATATGGAGTATATGTAAAACACTGTGTCTAGCCAGGCCCAAGTCACACAGCTTAGGGAGGAGACACACCACCTACCTGAATCACAAGGACTTCTCCAAAGGAAAAATGAGGTTCTGATGCCAGAAGTGGAAGGAATGAATTGCAAAGAAAACGAACAACAGTACACTATAATCTAGATATACATCCGTAAATACATAGGTTCCCTGGGGTTGTGATCTGGTACAAACAATAAAAAAAAGATGAGACTCATAGTAGAGGCTGCTAGCTTCTGCTGAGGAAAATGTCCAGGGAAGAAGAGTTGATTTATTTAGTTATTTTTTTAGAGTCCACATATAAGTGACATCATGCACTATTTGTCTTTGTCTTATTTCACTTAGCATAGTGTCCTTCAGTTTTATCCATGTTGTCTTAAATGATAGGATTTTCTTCTTTTTTAAGGTTGAATAATATTCCATTGCATATATATACCATATTTCCCTTATCCCATAATCTACTATGGACACTTAGATTGTTTCCATACCTTGGTTCTTGTGAATAATGCTACAATGAACATGGGAGTACAGATATCTCTTCAAATAATGATGATGTTTCCTTTGGATATATACTCAGAAGTGGGAGGGAGGAAGGACACAAATTGACCATGTGTAAAAGATGTTGTAGGAATGAAAAAGTCTGAACACCTAGGAAGAAAGGGGGAGCATGGAGTATTTGGAAAGGACATTGTTCAAGGTCATACATAGTTTAAAATTAGGACATTTCAGTGAGCCCGTATGCATGAAGGCTTGCTTATATTTCGGGATTTGAATACAGTGCAAAGAAATGTTGCTAAATTTTCGATCAACATCAAAAAAGAGGGTGGAAATGTTTTTTCTTTTATTATGAAACTGCAGGAAAGGCAAGCCTTATAAGCAGCATGAGGCCCAGTAGAATTTTCCCTGATGATAGTGGTAATTTAGGAGAAGAAGGATCCAAGGCCATAGAACAATTTTGAAAGCAAAATAAGACTGCTGAGTCTTCACCCAGTGTATGAGATTAAGTTTTAATGGCATATGATGAAGTGGCCATGACACAGCCGGCAGAGCTCGTTGAGTTGTTGAAAATGGCTCTTGAAGCTACAGGAAATGGACAGTAGACATAGAAAAAGAACAAGGTAAATCCAAGAGTGGAAGGACAAAATTAATCAAGAGAAAAGTCAAAAATAGAGAAGAAAAGCAGTAAACTTGACAAAACCAAAACATTGTCCTTTAGAAAGACCAGTAAAATAAGCAACATTTGGCAAATATGATAGAGATGGGACTAGCTATAAAACAGAGAGAATTTTTTTTTTAATTACAAAATAATACTATGCTAGCTTTATACCAACACATTTGAAAATCTGGACAAAATGGCTAAGTTTTTCTTATCTAAATAAGGACAGTATACTATAACAACAAAACATTTGCAATAAAACCTTTTGCTTGGATCCTTAGATATCTTTATAAAACATAAAATTTTCAGGAGCAATAAATCAGAGAACAAAAATTAATATAAAACTTATCTTCTCATGTTCAGGCAAAATTAAGGGAGAATAAATATTTCAGAGAATGGTTAAAAACCTGGTACCTTAAACAAGGAATTGTTATTTTAGGCCTAGTTAATAGCTCTGTGATTGTTTACTTTGTAAGTAAACAGTGCACTTTAAATCCACTTTACTATTTAATATTAATTAATTAACACTAGAGAATGTAATTCCTGGTAAAATCTTTTCAATCAGATTATATATGCACAAAACATCCATTTCAAACTGTCAAGAAAAATGAGTAATATTGACATATTTGGATATTATGGTCAGTTATATGCTAACAAAGTGAGAATGGAGGCAATTATGTAGATACTCCAGTTTCCAGAAAAAGTCATCTGCTTTGCTTGATAATTTAGCAAAATACCAATCTGGTAGTTTAACAAGTAAGCATATTGCTCTGAATGAAATACCTTACAAAATTGTGTTAGCATGGGTTTATAACTTTTTTAAATGCTTTCATCACATCATTCTGTTGTTAATGTTGGTATTTACCCTGAAATGACACCCAATCTGTTCTTAGTTCTTTGGCATGTATGAAGTCAGCAGAAGCACTCTTTCCTGGGTTTTACTGCTTCCTCAGAAGAATGCACAGTATTAGGAACGAAACCACTTTTAACCCCTTCCCAGCCATCCTGAATACAAATTTCTCCCCTTTTAATAAGCTCATATATGTCTCTTGTCAAGATAGTGAAGGATTCCTCAATATTTGTAGCATCTTTTGCTGAGGTTTCTATATACTTCATACCACAGTCTGCTGACAGTCTTTCAGCTTCTTCCCTTGTAACTTGACGTTGTGAAGCTAAATCACATTTATGTCCCACTAGCAGAAATACAATCTGAAATGGTTGTACATGCATTTTTGCTTCTTCTAGCCAATCTTTCACATGTTCAAAAGATCGTCGGTTAGTAATGTCAAATACTAAAAATCCACCAACCGAGTTGCGGTAATATGATCGAGTTATTGATCTGAAAAATAAATAGAAAAAAAGGTTGTAATTAATGTGATTTAACTAGAGTTTATAAGTCAAATATGAAGTGTCAAAGTGAACAAAAAAATTCTATGAAACTAATATGCAAGCCAGTTTCATCCACTGACATTAAAGTAGATATTTTAAAATAGACAAATAAGCACTTACATGTCATCTCACACTCAGGATTACTTGTTTTTATTTTTAAATATCTGATAGAATACTTATCACATTACTGTGCTTAAAAGTAGGCACACAAAAAGATTTGGTGTGGGGCAGAGGTTGCACAGCAGACCAGATCTTAAGAATCTCTCCCTATCATTTAAATCAACAGGCTCTTCTTTCTGTCGGTTAAGGAAGAAGAAACAAAGGCAAACTTGTTATAATGTCAGTTACAGATTTAGTCCTGGGCTATACCTATTCAAGAAACAGGAAATTTTTCAGACGTGGGATATGAATCTGAGATGTGCACACTTATGATTGTTTGCCTCTACAGATCTAGTCTCTTCTGATCGAGGTTCCTGTTGGGTAGCCCCTCTCCCATGGTTATGGCTTTCACCAGGTTCTGGCAATCTCATTTCCTTTCCTTGCCCCTTCTGGCCAGGTCGTTAATGGCTTCCCACTGTTGCTATTACTGAATGCATCACCATCCTTTGTTGGTGCCCTTGACCTTGCCCGCATTTCTGGAAAGTCACTTCATTAAACTCTTTTCAGTTAACCTTTCAAGTGTGCCATTTGTTTCCTGACTGAGTCATGAGGCAAGGGGCCAAGGCTATACTGTTTTATATTTTTGCCTTTACATATGTTGTTTTCTCTACCTAGAATGTCTTGTACCCTTTTTTTTTTCCCAGCAAACTCCTATTTCTTCTTTGAGTCAGTTCAAAAATCCTGTCATATAAGAAGCCTTCCCTGTCACTGTCTTCTCCCCCTCTACCTCTCTTAGGCACTTCTCTCTCTTATAATTCCATTGAACCTTTGGCATACCGCCATTATGATTATATCAATTTTCATAATGTGCTGACTGGGTTTGTTGGTATGTCTCCTACTCAATTCAAACTCCTTGAGGGTTAAACATATTCTGTCTATGTATCTAACAACTGCCTGGCAAGTGATGGATGTAATTTAATATTTGCTATATTGGATTAATTAATCTTATCAGAGAGGGAAAGTGTTAAATGTTGTATTAGCCAGAAATAACATGTGTCTCAGTTTCCAAGTTGTCAGTGATCTTGTTTTTTTTGGTCCCGCCGCATGGCTTGCAGGGTCTTAGTTCCCTGACCAGGGATCAAACCCGGGGCCCCCTGCAGTGGAATCGCAGAGTCCTAACCAGTGGACCGCCAGGGAATTATCCCAAGTTGTCAGTGATCTTAAGCATTGAGATCATCCTTAAGCAAGTTCATCTGTTACTTGCCTGAGGCATCAAAGATCTTTGTGGAGGGCCAGTGTGTTATTTGGTACTCTCCAACTTTTACATACCTTCTTTATCCTTATTGCTGAAATCACAGCTCAGTTCAGTGACCTGATACCACAAGTACCACTTGAAGAAAGTTTACCTCCCCTTTCCATATCTCCTGCTTCCCCTTCTCCTCAGAATTCATGGTAGAGAGGTCTCAAGCGACTACTTTAAAAAAAAACCTCTCTCAAGGACTACTGTACTGTACAGTTGTTGACAGTAAGAAAAAATCTCCCACTATCACTGGCAGGCTACAAATAATGCAGTTCATTTAAGTTGTTGCTGTTTTTTTAATTTTGAGGGATAATTAATTTGTTATTGTTTTGCTACTCATCTATATATGTGTGAATTTAGACAGATGTGCAGTGTCTTAAGAGAAACCTAATTAAGGCTGTTATTAGACTGAAAGCTTTCATTTACTCAGCACCAAGTCTGCATTACCACCCACTCCCTGCAATTAATTTACCATTAGTATAATTTAAAACAACATGCTTTTGTGGTTAAAAATTCAACATTGAAATGTTTGTCTATTAGGCAGAGGCATGTAGGAAATACCATATTTTCTAGCACTTTGTATTTAATTTTGAAAACATATTTGGAACACAGTTGCCAAATCATTCTATAGAATAAAATTATAGCAAAGTATATGTAATATATTCTATAAAACAGCCCTTATTAATAATTAGTTGGAATAAAAGGTCTTAATAGGATATCTGCCTTTTTCTATATAATAACTTGATCTCCAGTTTGTGTCTGGATATTAGATTTAGAATTCTGATATGGTTAGCCTTCAGATTCATAATTAGTTGTCCTAAAAGGCAGGGATTCCCCTAAAACAACTGGGCATCCCTGCTGTCAGTTATTTAGGGGAAGAGACAGGCCTTCAAGACTGAAAAATGGAACTTGAAAGGCAGGTCTTACAGAGATGATGAGGGAACATCTATCTTTCTCTGGAACTTCCTCTCTTGGGTCGAGACACTTAGTTCTTCAGAAGGTCTTGAAGGTATTTTAAGGAGGCAGGGAACAGACCCTAAAAGAACAAGGTAGATAGGCCTCCCTGTAAAGAATCCAAGAGTTGTAAAGAATGATGAGTAACAATTCTTTATAAGCAACAACATCTTTTGCATGTTATTTTATATCTATTTCCTTCTGGGCTTTGAAAGTCTCACTGAATGAATAAATGATTTAAAGAAAGCCTGGGAAAAGTTACACTGGACAATTACAGGTGTGACATTTTAGAACACAGACATGTCCTCTTTGTCATGAGCTATTACACTTTTGAGAAATGGTTCTTGGCTTAAAACCTGGCATTGAGACTAGACACCTGAACATCAGGTGACTGTGCAATCTGAGTGCTCATCAAGAGCTAGGTTCTCTGATTCACCAGGCGGGAACTTTGTCCTCAAGCAGAAGTCATATATATAGGCAGGAATAGGGGTGGGACCTGAGGGGACCCAGAATAACAAGGCTCACACACCCAGCATGTCTACTTCTGCAGCACCCTCTCAACCTATGGACTTATGTGGATTTCCCTATAGTTAAAGGGGGAAAAAAATTCAAGTCTGCCTTACAGATGGCTCTAAATAATATGCTGGCATCAGTCAGCTCCACTCAACAGTGGAAAAGAGAAATCCTTCCATTTGTGGAACTTTTAGTGGTACTTTTTCCAGAGGAAGAGATGGGGAGATGAAGGTTAAGGATCTACACCAATTCATGAGCACAGGCCAAGGGTTTGGCATGTTGGAGAAAACAAAATCAGAAGACTGATAATAAGGAGGTTTGGCATGTGTGGGTGGGTCTTGAGTATGCAAATACTGTATCCTATGTGAATACTCACCAAAAGCCCCCTCTTTGAAAGAGTTCCTAATAATTGGTGAAACAAAATGTTCTGTTCTATAGTCATCAGTCAGTATTTTTATCCCAGTTTGGACTCACAGTAATCACGGTAGGAGGCTGGGACTGGGCTGAGCAGAGACTTTCTCTTGCCTCAACTGTCACTGCTTAATACCCAATTTTCCAGCAGTTACTGACACCTTGGATATGGTACCTTACTCTGGGAAAACCATCACAGAGGAGACACTGATATGTCCTCACTGTAATAGACATTTAACGTGGACTCAAGCCATGCTAGCACCACCATCCATGAACTTATGGAATACCTTATACAAAGTCATGGTATCCCACATTTTGCTATAGACCAAAGGTTTCAGTTAACAGAGGAAGAAATGGGCTGATGCCATAGGATTCGTTGATCTTATGTCACTATCACCTAGAGGCATACACCTATAAAACTGTGGAATGGGTTATTAAGATTGTTATGTTAACAGATACACCCATATATATATAATATATAAACAACAAGGATCTACTGTATAGCACAGGGAACTATATTCAATATGTATTACAATAACCTCTAATGGAAAAGAATCTGAAAAAGAATATATACATATACATATATATACATATATATAAAACTGAATCACCTTGCTGTACTCCTGAAACTAACACAACATTGTAAATCAATTATACTTCAATTAAAAAAAAAGATTTAGTTATGCTCATGTCCAGGAGTTGACACCCTGTAAGATTTTAGCATGATTCTTCAGGATGTATACGTTCTAAGCTAGTGAGTAATACAGTAGGTGGTGTTTTTTTCCCCATGAATAGATGCTGTGGTATGGGAAACAAAGGATAAAAGTGGGGTGATGGTACCTCTTGCAATTACACTTAATGAGTCACTAAAATTTTTTGTTGCTTCTAATTCCTGTGACTCTGAACTCTGCTGATATAAAGGTTTTAGTATCCAAGGGAGAAATGCTTTCACTAGAGAACCTCGTGATGCTTCTATTGAATTAGTAGCTGAGACTGCCAATTGTCCATTTGGGGCTTCTTATGGCAGTGGGTGAACAGGCAAAAAAGGGGCAACAGTATCAGTGGGGACCACACTGGCCTCCTGCGGTCCTTGCTGCCCAGAACTTCTGGGATCTTTTGGTTCATTTCAAGCCTGGTCCCTCCAGCTATCCTGTCAAGTCTCTGGGATGCAGACATGCTTCCAGTAACTTTCGTTTTTGATTAATGTCCTCAAGTTGGTTTTGTTGCTGGCATCCAAAGACCTGATTGATAGAAGCTACAGATATTTTGTAGGAAAATAATGATACAAAACAAAGTCACAAACATTTTATAAATTTCAACATAGCTTTATGAAGCCAAAATTCCTTCATTTAAAAAAATTGTGGTAAAAAACAGATGAGATTTACCCTCTGAACAATTTTTAAGTATACAGTATTATTAACTATAAGCACAATGTTGTACCACAGATCTCTAGAACTTTTTCATTCTGCATGACTGATACTACCAGTCCCATTGATCAGCAACTCATTTCCTACCCTCCCCCCAGCCCCAAGCAACCACCATTCTACTTTCTGCTTCTTTGAGTCTGACTACTGTAGTTACTTCATGTAAGTGAAATCATGCAGTATTTGTCCCTCTGTGACTGGCTTATTTTGTTGCAGGAAAATGGGGAGCGAGAGGACAGTCCTGTCCCAGGTCTCAGGTGAGTCCCTGGGACAGGCCGCCAAGTAAGGGTCCTTGGCTTTGTGCAGGAAAGAATTCAAGAGTGAGCCATAGTAAAGTGAAAGCAAGTTTATTCTGGGAGATACATACTATATAGGCAGAGTGTGGGCCATCTCAAAAGGCACAAGGCCCTGAAATATGGAGTGGTTAGTTTTTATGGGTTGGGTAACTGCATAGCCTAATGAGTGGGAGGATTATTCCAACTCTTTTGGGGAAGCGGCAGGGATTTCCAGGAATTGGACCACTGCCCACTTTTTGGCCTTTTATGGTCAGCCTCAGAACTGTCATGGCACCTGTGGGTGTGTTGTTTAACATGCTAAGGCGTTACAGTGAGCATATAATGAGGCTCAAGGTCTACTGGAAGTCAAATCTTCTGCCATCTTGGGCCTAGTTGGTTCTAGCCAGTTTATGTTGTATAGTCAATGTCATTCTTTTAAAGGTTGTGACCTTTAAAGTGAGTGCCCACTTCCCTCCTGTCTCAATTTCACTTAGCATAACATCCCCAAGATTCATCCATGTTGTAGCATATGACAGGATTTCCTTCTTTTTTTTATGGCTGAATAATTTTCAACTGTACTTATATAACACATTTTCTTTATCCATTCATCTCAAAGTTTATTCTTACATGTATATTCGCTTTAGAATAGAAAAAAAATGGTTGTCTTGTTTATGTAAACATTTTAAACTGTTTAATTTTTCTATTTTTTTCCTGAAATAATATATAGACAAGTGAAATTGAGAGCACTGGAATTGGCTTACATTTATAAAGAATTACTTAATATATGGGCAATGCAACCAAAAACTGTGAATGAGATCTTAGATGTTATTATTATGAACTTTATAGGATGTGTACTGGTCTCTTAAAAAAGCAACAAAACATAGAGCACTTGCTGACTTACTTGGGTAAAATGAGCCAGATGGTCCACTGGAAATGCCCTTCTTGTGGCTTTGCCAATTGCCAAATAGGTATTTAGAAGATGGAAGTACTTTGATGACAAAGGCTGTTGGCAGCAAGCAGCCTATGAATGCATTAGCCTTGTGAGTGCCTTTTTTCACCACGACATTACATTCCTACTGCCCTTCTGGGAGTAGTCACTGTGTTGATGCTTTATTTACCTGCTTCACTCGCCTTGTAATCCGGGCCCTTAGAACTGCTTTCAAGAGACTAAAACACAAGTCTCCCCGCTCCTTGTATTATTACTGACTCTAACAGTCCCTGCCTTTGCCTTCTGAAACTTGGGGCTTATAACTTAGAATATCTTTTTTCATACATACAAACATTAAAATTATCTTTTTATGTATAATTCCAGGGTCTTTCCATCAAAAATCAAGTCTGTGGTTGTGGAGGCTATATGTAATACTGACAAGCCCTAATGGCCATATTCTGTCTTTGAATATGTGAATCAATTCCCCTGTGACCATCTTTTATTTTTCTTTTACCACAGATCATCATTTTATGATAGTGAGGCCTTCTTATCACCCACAGCATGCTCTATTCACCTTTTATCCTCTATTTTCCTCTATAGTAATTAACACATTCTAACGTCCTATATAATTTTTCCAACTTATTTGGTTATAGCCCATCTCCCCCCATTAGAAGATAAGCTCCATGAGAGAAAGAATTTTTGTCACTTTTTTTGGAACACTGTATCCCTAGTGTCTAAAACAGAATAGAGCATGCATGAGGCCTACTGAGAGTTGTAAATAAATAAACAACTGAATTAATAAGCTCAGACTCTGTAAGACTGTGTCCAGGCAGCATGCAAATGCTAAGCAAATGGGAGAATAACAGAGGGAAATACAAAAAAGCTTATCTCCTTTTGATATTTATAGTAGGTATTCATGAAATGGGCTAAATAACAAAGAGAGAAGTGGGCTGAATAACAGTGCACATTATAAACATAAAGGTGAAATCATCCACTTTTTCTAAAGAACTACTGCATTTAAATTGGTAGTAATTCAAATTGTATTTTGTAGTGGATTCTGGAAGGCAGAACAAGTTAATGTGAAAATCTAAATAATTTAGAAATTAATGAGAAATGTTTCTAGCTTCACTATTTGTCTGTAAGGTGATAATGAAGGATGCTTATTTTCTATTTGGTATGGTACCAGAAAGTGTATAAAAGATTTTAGCACTCATTATAACACTTTCTGGCACCCTTTTGCAGAACAAAAATGAGATGATGACCAGCTTCTCTGATTATTTTATTTTCCATACAACATAATGCATTATGTGATTTAACATAATAAAAGAACATTTTTTCTTGGGTTATAATCCTCCTACCATTTTTGTGACTTGTTTCCATACAACTTTCTCAATATTGCTTCATTTCATGTGATTTGTATATCTCTCCACATTTATAATTTATACTGGTATTTATCCTTTTCTCATTTCATTCTATGTCTGAAATTATGCAGCTTTTATTTTCAAGTCATTTGAATAGACTGTTCTTTTTCATTCTTTTTCTAAGTTTGTGTTTTCATCAAAGTTACCTGTGCACTTACCACACATTCTTATTTTTCCCATTCCCCAAACTTGCCAAAACTGTACTGTTATATCATAATTTTAGGAAGATCATTTCTTGGCATTTGTGTTATTCTGACCATGTATACTTTTCAATGCTGTGCCCTGGAATAAACTGATTTCTTTTCCTTAGAGTTAATAATTATCTTGCATATTAATCAAGATAGACCAGGCTATGCTATAGTAAGAAACAACCCACCTCTTGATAGGAAGAACATTAAAATATCTGGGCTGTATTTTAAAACTACCACGTGTGAGTTCTGCTCAAATCCACTGGTTGGAATTAGTCAAATGATTCTAAGTGCAAGAGGGAAGGGAAATATATTCCTCCGTGTGTCCAGAAGAAAAGAAGCATCAGATATGAGTGAGCACTCTCTACCACATCTTTTTCTTCCTTTCTTTTTCTTTTTGCTAAATTTTCCAAGTAGTCCTCAATAACCTAACCCCAAACTCTGCCAGTTGGCCATTTTTTAAAAAGTTCATTCCTGTTAGCTTTTCTGCCAATTTCATCTTCCTGAGGCGGTCTCTCTTACAATCTTCTGCCCTGCTCCAATCGGGCCTGGTTGTCCTTGGTATCTGTGGCAGAGATAGCATCCTATGATCTCCCTTCATCATTTTCTTGGGCATTTCCTTTGCTTTTCTTCAGGGGTAAATCTCCTGTTCCTCATAGCCCATGTCTTCATTCTTGGTTTATTCTTTTATGCACGTATGTGTTTGTCTGTGTCTGTGTGTGTGTGTATAGAGCACATCCTCAAGTAGCTTCCTAAAAAAGATTCATGAGGGAAAAAAAAAAGATGCATGAGGTAATATTTTGAAGTCTTGCATGTGTTTATTCTGCTTTCACGGTTGAATGACAGTTTGGTCAGATGCGAAATTCTTTCAGAATTTTGAAGTTTCTCCATTGCCTTCTAGCTTCAACTGTTGTTTTCAGGAAGTCTGAAGTCAATCTGATTTCTGATCTTTTTTATGTGACCTATTATCCATGTCCCTCCCCCGCCCCACCCCAGAAGTTTGTAGGAACTTCTCTGTGGCCCCAGTGTTTAGAATTCCACGATGATGTCCCTTAGAATGTGTCTACTTTCATCTATTGTGCTGGACCCTTCCAATCTGAAAACTCAGGTCCCTCCCTACATCTAGGAAATTTTTTTTGAATTGCTTCACTGATGATTTCTCCCCTCTGTTTTTTCTGTTCCATTTTTCTGGAATGCCTGTTACTTTTTTATTGAACCTTTTGGACTAGTCCTCTAATTTAAAAATATATTTTTTTTTCCTATTTTCTAAGTCTTCGTCTTTTTGTCCTACTTTTTGAGAGATTTCCCCAACTTTATATTTTATTTTTTTCTATTGTGTTTCCAAAAGCTCTTTTGTTCTCAGAATATTCTTTTGAAAAAATAGTATCTTGTTCTTTTATGATTTAAATACTTTCCCACTATCCCTCTGAGAAGATTAAGGACAGGGTTTTTTTGGGGGGGTTGTTTTTTTAAACATTCCCTTCTCCCTTATTAACTTTGTTTTTCTGGTTGCTTTTGGTTTCTGTTTATTTTGGTCTCTAGGTTTCATGTTACAGATTTCCTAGTATTTCTTGTAATCTTTCATTGAGACTAAAAGCCTCACTCATAAGATGATCAGGCTGGATCATTAAGTTGAGGAAACTCTAATGTTGGTCTCTTAAGTCTTTCTTCTTGGCCTGGTCAGATGCATCAGAAATGATTTCACCAATGTCCTGTTTGAAGGGTGAAGGTCTGATTACTAGCATTCTGGGAGCTAAGATGGGGAAGAGGGCTAGACAGTCTTAGCATACAACATGCATACATTCACTTAAAGCCCTTACTTTTAATAAGGGACCCCAACCTCAATTATGCCTGATGCTTCCAGTAAGAGACTCTATGTTTAACTCTTTTCAAAGAATAAATTTCTAGTTTTTTGCTAATGTGGGGGGAGAGGAAGTCACCTGGTGTGTGGAATGGTGGAGGGGATGTGAGGATCCAGTCTTTCTTAAACAGACTGACAATCAATGATCCTTATTTTAGCATTCCCACTTCAGAAGTATCTGGTGTCACCATTTCCTGAATCTTTAGGGGATTCAGTGATATATACTGTTTTGGTCTTTAGCTTTTTCCACTCCTAGCTTAGAAGCCAATTTTCTTTAATCTGCTAATTCATTTACCATTCCTCCATCTGCTTTCTTACTTCCAAAATTTTTTTGCTATTGTCTCCTTACCTATTCTCCTTGCTAGGATTTATGGTTAAAAAACAAAACTATTGTCACTTTAGTGAGGTTTCAGGAAAAAAAGCTAAAATAGTCTTAGGTGTTCAATCTGCTATCATTACTGGAAGCCACTTCTTTTTTAATTGTTATTGTTTCCTATTGTTATTTCTCTTACTACTGACATATCCTTCATGTCCCAGCATCAAGGACCACGTTCTTTTGGATACATCCTCTGAAACTAGCCCTAACCCTACACACAGATGACAATTCCTCCCTTTGTTCTGCCACCAGAACTTATTTTAGTACTTACTAGCCTTTATTCCAATTATTTATTATCTTTCTTTGCTGTGAGTCGGTGAGAAAGATCTCTAATTGTCCCCCAGTGTCTATTCTCCCTGTCTTCCTTTAGTAATAGAACTCCATGAGTTTTAGCTTGTACATAGCAACTCATATAGAAACTATATTCCCCAGCTTTCTTACAGTTAGTTTTGGCATATCACTAAGTTTGGATCGATGGGACATGATAAGTTATGTGTGCCATCTGAGGTTCATCTGCTTGAAGATGCCATTTGCCCTAGGCTTCCTCTTTCTCCTTCTTGCTTGTTAGGAAATGGCAATGACTGGAAAACCCTGGAAACTGATGTTGAGGCACAGCCACCTGGATAGTCCAGAACTGCTCACTCTGGACTATTAACATATGGGAGAGAGAAACAAAGTTCTGTATTATTTAAGGTTATATATTTGGTCAGTCTCTGTTACAGCAATATAGTCTGTACTCTACCCAGTATAGAGACAGCATGGACCTTGAATGTGAGACTATATCTTATTTATTTTTATATCTATTTTTGCATCTAGCCTGGTATACAGTTAATCTAAATAAATGCATAGATTTCCACACATAAATCATAATCCTGATTGATTTCAGTTTCTCTAGAAAAAAATGGAAAACTACTTCACAGTGCTTTTGAAACTTTACGACAACATAGGCAGTATTTGCTTGTAGCTTTGCCTAATACCCAACATCTCTCCTTGTCTAACAAGGCAAAAGACTTCTTATAAATTCCTCCACTGCAGTGGGCTGGGTTCATTCCTGTTACTAAGTGTAGTAGTGCAGTCACTGAGTACTGCATGGAGGGGAGAATTGATTGTTATTGCAGCCACAAGTGTTTGCTGTCAGTTATCAGTACCGCTTCTATTGTGTAAAGCTATTTCTCCTTTTGTTTCTGAATATAGCCAAAAAATAATGGTTTGAGAAGACACAGTAATTAACTTGGATCTACAGAGATGGGAGTGGGGATGGGTTTGTATGCAAACAGAATATTTTTCAGGATAGAAACTACACAATGTGCCAATAAAACTCTTTTCAGCCATGCCAGGAGGCCTGATGCAGCAGAAAGAGCACTGAACAGAGGAGTTAAGAGAATTAGGCTCTTATGCAAACCACTAACAAATGATAAGGCCTGGAGCAAGTCAAAGACTCTCTGGACATTAATTCTATCATTTTATAAATGAGACTGTTGGGACTTCCCTGGCGGCACAGTGGTTAAGAATCTGCCTGCCAGTGCAGGGGATACGAGTTCAATCCCTGGTCCGGGAAGATTCCACATGCCGCGGAGTAACTAAGCCTGTGTGCCACAACTATAGAGCCTGCACTCTAGAGCGCGTGAGCCGCAACTACTGAGCCTGCATGCCACAACTACTGAAGCCCTCGTGCCTAGAGCCTGTGCTCTGCAACAAGAGAAGCCACCGTAATAAGAAGCCCGCACACCACAACAAAGAATAGCCCCCGCTCATCGCAACTAGAGAAAGCTCACATGCAGCAATGAAGACCCAGCACAGCCAAATATAAAATATAAAACAAATAAATAAATTTATTAAAAAAAAAAAGACTCCATGCCCCCAGTGCAGGGGGCTGGGGTTCAATCTCTGTTCAGGGAACTAGATCCTGCGTGCATGCCACAACTAAGAGTTTGCATGATGCAACTAAGAAGTCTGCATGTGACAACTAAGATCCACATGCTGCAACTAAGAAGTCTGCATGCCGCAACTAAGAAGTCCGCATGCCACAACTAAGAAGCCTGCACACTGCAACTAAGAAGTCCACATGCCGCAACTAGGAGTCCGCATGCCGAAACTAAGAAGCCCACATGCCGCAATGAAGATCCTGTGTGCCACAACTAAGACCCAGTGCAGCCAAAGTAAATAAATAAATAAATAATTTTTTTTTTTTTAAAAAGGGACTGTTGTACCAGATCCATCCATCTGTTTCTTCCCAGTCCTATGGTTGTACCAAAATGGCCAGAATGTTGACCTCTGTAGCTTCTTTCATGTGTCTTCTCCCCCCTCGCTTTCTTGGAATCTGTTTTCAATTCATCTCTCACTAATTTTCCTCACCTCCAATAGTCCTCTCCTATACAATTAGTTATACCTTCTCCTCCACTTTTAATTCTCTTTTTAGAGTCTGTCCATCTGTCCTATCATATATGTCTTAAATTTCACCTCATATTTGATTCATTAACTTTTGATTTCCTAATCCCATAGCCTTTCTGTAGCCCTTAAAACAAGTACTAATGAAATTGCATGATCTGTATAAAACTATGACAAGTGCCTAGAAGTCAGGCAAGAGGAAAAACCTTTTAATTTTGAATGAGGGGACAAAAACCAAGGAATTCTCTAGAGTCTATTGATCTGATTAGATCTTGCCCTAAAATATAGTAACCAAGTGTTTTAAAAGGGAGACCTGATGGAGTCATTCAGAAGCACTAGCAAAAGAGACAGAGAATCATATGAGAGAAGAAACCATGAGAGGTTCTCAAATATACTCCTAAAATTTAAGGAATTGCCTACAATTTTTCTTTGAAGTATTGGCTCCTAAAGTGCTCTAATCTTTCCATCTATTGGTTCCTAAAACACTCTATATAAAAGGACTCTGGGTTGGGAAACACCATATCTGTCTTGGGCGTTTACAAAGTATATTAGGATATTAGTATGTTAAAAGCTCTGAGAAATCTGGCAACAACCCAGCACTTCCAAAACTATTTGATCAAGGAAACTTTTACTCAAATTACACCTATTACTTTGAAAAATGCTACTCTGAAGAAAAATGATAGGCAATGCCTAGAATTTGAGAATCTATAATCTTTCTTCATAATGCCTTCTCTTATAGCCAGGAAGTTCTTAGTATCTATTTAACTCCCATTTGCAGTATTCTCTCTTGATCTCTTCTTAGAGAAGAGGGTTCAGTTTAGGCCACACACTATTCTTTTGTATTTCTGAGGCAGGAGTCTGTGATTAAGGCTGTCCTTCAGCCTTATCCATTTGAAGCCATATCACACTAAGTCCTACGAGATGGAAATACATTTGGAAAGGCTAAAGAATCAGAAGAAAAACCACTTTTAACATTCCTAGTACAGGAAGATAATTTAAGCAGAGATTTTGACCAATTATACAAAAAGCAGAGGAAAGAATAGGCATAGAGAAGGATAACATTTTGCCAAGAAAAGTCACTGACGAATTTTGGGGCATGGCTTGATAAAGACCTTTCTCAGGTGACCCTGATGCACTCACTATACCAGTGAAGTAGAAATAAACCTAAGAGAGAAGTCTCTGTCCCCTTACCTCAACATTTTTTTGGCATTGAGATATTTTTGATGGTTTCTTTATACCCTAGCTATTGATATCAGTGGATGGTCTTAAGGACTTACTGCCAGTAATAAAATAATTTTATTTAGCGTATTGTTCCTAAATGAAAAATGAATTATCACCATAGGAAAGAAATAGAAAAAAACTTCAGTACATTTTAAGAATGTTTAAAAGAACACTAAGATTTTAAACCAAAATAAAATAATATGCCAGCTAGCCATCGACATTTACTCAGTCATGCTTGTATACAGAACTACTATCTGTATTTTGAAACTCTTTCACAGCTTAAACTAAAAATATACTTTTAAATTTAAAACATATTGGACCTCTGTTCTACAGGTCAGAACAGTACTTCATTACACAAAGTGATTCTTTTCAGAAAACAATGGGTTTTAATAATATTTGTTTCTTGATAAGCTAGGTAGATTGTGTGGGGTAATAATTTTTAAATGAACTTCCCTGAATTATATATTGTCAGAATTGATTAAAAGTTACTGACATTTGGAGGCAGATTTATTAGTATCATAAAGTAAAGGCTTTGTAGGTATTTCACTTTAGAAAGAATGAAAATATCTTAATAAAGTAAAATCTGATGTTCTCTGGGGTGTGTGTGTGTGTGTGTGTGTCTGTATACCTCAGGTGAATGGCTCACCTTTCTTTTTCATTGCTTGATAGAGCAGACTGAAAGAATGCAGATTCCCTTCTAACTCAGCTAGGATAAGAATAACTGGCTCTTAAAACACCAAGATAAATATTCTCAGATCATTGCAAGAAGTTGCTCTTTAAACTTTAACATGGCTATGGAGGCTAAGTTGTTAAGAAATCTTTATGCTAACCAAACTGACTGACAATGGCTAGAAATTTCTTCTCTCTTTCTCTCAGACTGAGCAAAGCACTTTTCTTCATGTGAAAACTTTACTGAGTGATTCATGTACTAGCAACATTATCTCTACTTTTTTTTCTAGCCCTTTCTTTGAAAGCTAAATGTGGAGCCAATGTGTCAGAATAGGTGGTCATCAATGCAGCATGGTGAGAGGAAACTCCAACACCCATCAGCCATAGATCCATAACTCTGCCAACAGGGAAATGTTACTTCAAGATGAGGTGTTACCTCCTAGGTGGTCATCCTCTTTTAGAATAGAAATACTCCTGTCAGAACCCTTATTAAGTTTTAATAATTTTGTGACTCTTGGTCATCTAGCTACTTCTGTCTCTGAAGTAAGATGGAATAGTACGGGACGGCTTTTCAACTGAGATGTGAGGGAAAATAGAAGTGAAGGATAGGTCAAGGTCCTACTATCCAAAAACAGAAGGAAAGAAAAGTAGGAAAGCCCCAAAGTCCCCAAGAATGAGTTTTACCTACTTTGTAATTTTGCCTGCTGCTGGCCTAGGGCCTTCAAACATTGGAGTACAATATTTAGTCTACTATATTTACAATATTTAGTTACTAAATAGTCAGAATGTATAATCACCTTCATATAGCAATATGTCATTGAGGCTGTGGCTACACATGCGAAATCAATTGATTCATTGAAGAAAAAAGAAATTAAGAAAAATAATCACAGGTTTTTGAAATTACTGGCTAGCTTCTTAACTGTACTGACTATACAGTCACTCAAAATGGTCTGAATGCTCTGAGTGGACAGTGAAAATAACTTTTATCATATAAAAATACATTTGGCTACACAGGTCATCTTTCCACATTCTGCTACACTTGTTAGAAATGATGCTGGCTCCTTCTTACATATAGTTTTACTCTGAAACTCCATAAAGTAGATACTTTTTGGGGTGACTGCTCACTTCCTTCTGTGAATTTCTCTTTCCCAAAAAGTAGACCCTTACGGATTCATTTGCATTGGATGACCCATAATGCATACCTGGGATATTTGTATTATAATCCCTTTGTATTTTATGTATATATTATCTTAATAACTGGACCCTGGGGGAGCTGATTCACTGGCCAATCAAATAGCCAATGAGATTTTTTCTTTCAAGAATTTGAATAAGAGGCTCAGAGACTGAGACAGTTGGGAGCTGACAGCATTGGATAATGGAAATAGACTAGAGAGAAAATCCACAGACTCTTGTTATTAGAGCTTCCATATTTTCAGACACTTGTATGTTCAGTGAGATTTTTGTCTCTCATGAGATCTGCATCATTTATAATTTATCCCTTATATCCAAACTAATTTGGTTATATTTCTGTTACTTACAACACAAATAATTTTAACCAAGACAGTATATTATCAGATTACTCAATACAAATATAGTCTAGCTTTCTATTGTTTCTAATAACTTGGAACTACAGTAGACTGCAATGATTTTGGGACTTAATTGTGGACAATCTCTGCTCTGTTACCTATGCAATTATGAATCCACTATCAGAAAATCATTTTCTATTGAAGATCATGAACCACAGTAAGGAGAGTGGGGATCAAATAAGGGTCCTTCAAAAAAAACAAAAAACAAAACCTATTCAGTTTAGGAATCTTAAAAGATACCTTAAGGAGAAATAGAAAATGTTCATGTTGCTTACTTCTAAAATTATGAACGGAGAACATAAATTAAACCACTTTTAAACATTTACTTCATATGAATGTTTTGAAGGGGAAGAGAAGAAAACAGAGACAAAAGGGAGGCAGAGGGTAAATAAGGAGAATAAGTTAAAAAGAAATGAGAGGGCTTCCCTGGTGGCGCAGTGGTTGAGAATCTGCCTGCCAATGCAGGGGACACGGGTTCGAACCCTGGTCTGGGAGGATCCCACATGCCGTGGAGCAACTGGGCCCGTGAGCCACAACTACTGAGCCTGTGCGTCTGGAGCCTGTGCTCCGCAACAGGAGAGGCTGCAATAGTGAGAGGCCCGCACACCGCGATGAAGAGTGGCCCCCACTTGCCGCAACTGGAGAAAGCCCTCGCACAGAAATGAAGACCCAACACAGCCAAAAATAAATATTAAAAAAATAATAATAATTAATTAATTAATTAACTTTAAAAAAAAGTCAAAACTCTCTAAGGAAATCATCTTAAAAAAAAAAGAAAAAAAAGAAATGAGCGCATACAAGACACATTAAAATAAAAAGGAAGGAGAGGAAAAGACAGAAGGTGGGAGGAAACTGTGAGTAGGGACTGATAGATGACAGGGGTAAAGGAAAAATAAAAAGAAGAAGTTTAAGGAAGGGTAAGACACATAAGGAAGAGAAAGATACATAGTAGAAGAGGAGCTAGAGGAAAAGAGATGAAAAGGCAGGCAGAGAGTTAGGGAGAGGCCCAGGACGTTAAGTGGTATTAGTTACAGGTCACCTTCAGATTTTTAGGGGGGCAGGGGAGGCTGTCCCTTTTATAGCAATTACTGCTTACAGCCCTTTAGCTGTAACCAGCCCATTAGCTGGTTAACTAATGTCTGCACATTTTCCATTGCTCCAAACTTCAAAAGTTTAGTTGGTTCTGCTCAAAGAATGTGACTAAAGCAACTCATCAAGGGAGCTTTCCCCAAATTATACTACTAAGAACACTAGTTATCATAGATTTTCATGTTTTAAGAATAGCCCCTCAAATAAATGGTGGAAATGCTAGTTTAATCAAAGTTAAACAGGTTTCTTTGCTCAATACTTCTTGGAGCCTTTGATATGAATTTCTAAGAGAGAAACGGAATATAGGGATTTCCAAGCTTATTTGATTACAGAATCCATCCTTTAAAAAGAATCAGAAGGTATGAGTGTTCTGCAGAACACGCTTTGAGAAGCACTACACTAGGAGGACATTATTCTCTGAACTTTACAACCAGTGGCTGTAACTGTAATACCCCCAAGGCCAGACAACACGAAAAAAAGGCCAAATCTGGCTTGAAGCTTCAGGTTTTCTATCCCTACAGCTAATGTTGCTTTTTCTTTATCTCATTTTATCTTCATATTGCTTTAAGTGCTTTTCATGGGAAAAATTCAAAATTTATATTCTTACATTTGGTGCTCTCTATACTTCTAGCCTTATTTACACTTATTTATCCTTATTAATGCTGTTAAGCAATATTCTTGTTTCCTTTCCTGCTAAACTTCTTCCACTATGATGATTAAAAAATAAAAGTGATGACTGCTAGTTTCCCCCCAATGCCCACAGTGCCAAATCCATCTTCCCTTTTTCCTAGGCACATGGTAGCCCCGTGTAAGTGTGGCCTTGTAACTAATTTCTCTTCACTGAATTGAGAGCTGAAGTGATCTGCACCACATTGGCCTCACTTGCTTAGAAGAAACATTACTTGATTTAGATCTTTACTTTCCCCTCCCCTGGAACTGGCACAGAGTGTGCCTGCAACCCAGCTTTGTTCACACAGAAGAAGATAATGTCCTAGGGATGGCAGAAAACTAAGAGAGAAGGTACTTGAATGATGGCCTGGAGCAGGCCACTCCAACAACTTGGACTACTTACCTTGAGACTTACACAAGAGAGAAATAAACTATTGTTAATGAAGGCACTGTAATTTTTAGTATCCTTAATACAGCAATTTAACATTTATCCTGACTAAAACATAGTGTTAATAATAAAAACTTAACAATTGAGTGTTAAGTTACAATTTACAGATGCTCACATATTCAACATTTTTCTAAACCTTCTTCACTTTGATTTTGTTCCTTTTTATTTTTTGTAAGTAGTTATTGACTACTAGCATGTATTATCTGAACTTCGAAAGCTAAGGCTTTATTTGTCAATTATACCTCAATAAAGCTGGGTAAAAAAAAGATAACTAAGGCTACTTATGGTCATAATCATCAGCTCACTATTTTGTTGTTCTGTAACATATTTGTTTATGCTTTTAAGCTATACCCTGAACTGTCTAAAGTAGGTTTCTTTTTGTTAGTTTATATCTAATCACCAATAAACCTCCAAATAGAATGTTTTCCACAAATTCCTAATGGTATAATTATAACTAATGACAGAACTATATATTCATGAACTATATAGTACCTTTCTATGAAACAAATGTGCTTACTCAAAATAAGTATCTGTATTTTCTTAGAGGAAGGTACAGAATGATTTAACATTAATTGTTTTCAATGCAATTTTATGGAGAAACATTCTGCTAAATGAGAGAAAAGCAAGTATTTGGAGGCAGCTACTGAAATATGTATGTATTTAGGAATACATCTTTGGTAAAGAGCCAAGCAAAATAAAGTATGACTCATTGTCAGTAAACATTCCCTAAATGTCCTTGCATTATTGTGAGAGTTACTGTCTGGTTTTAATAGTGTATATAAAATCAATTTACATTCTTCTTAAAGGCAATAAAAAAAATGATGTATTTAACAGAAAAGGTCTTTAAAATCTAACAAATTAATCATCTCTTACTTTCTTGTCAGTAAGTTTTTAAGGAAAGAATTTTAGACACAAGAAGGTTTTACTACCTATGTTTCTTGTAGCTGCAATTATCAGTAGTTGCTAGAAGTTTAAGGTATAAAGAACACGTTTTTATTATTTTCACTTTAGAGGGTAGAGCAAGAGCTCTTAGTAAATGCTTTTTTCTGACCATGGAATATCTTAAAGTTCATTTCTGATTGAGATAACAAGTGAATGAATTTGCAGTCTACCTTATAATGGTAAAACTGCAATGAATCTTAGAGATCATAATGACTCCATTTTACAGATGAGGAATCAGAGTTTGAAAAATTATTTTAAAGGAGGCTTCTTGAAAAAAAATTTTCTTCATGGAATTCTAGGTATTGTACAATTCAAATCAATAAACTTTAACACTTCTCTAAAGGGCTGGCCTTACTATCTTTCCACTTTACACATTGGAAAACTATGGTATAAGCAAGCTAAGCAGTTCGCTTATCTCTATGAATCAGTGTCATAGCTGGGAATGGAAGCCAAAACTTTAAATGTTGGAACATTCTCACAGAAGTAGACTGATCTCATTCAGAAGGGATGCTGGCTGGGGTGAGGGGAAGCTATGTTTGGGAAATCCGGTCAATAAGTACTCTATTTCACAAACAAAGTACTTGCTGAAGACTACAAAATGCTTGCTTTAATGAGTTCCAGTTGATAATGCAACCTTAAAAAAGCCCCAAACACTACAATATATCAGGTCCCTACTTTCCTCTAAAAAAATTCCTTGAATCCTAGAAATTTAAAATATGCTTCATATCTGGTTAAATATTAAATATCTAGGAAATGCATACAATTTACGTTTAGTTTTGGATCCCTCCTTCTCTATGCAGAAAAGTATTTTCTGATCTATTATCACTCTGGAACGTTAAGTACCTATTATAAATAAAATAAAGGAAAAGTTCCTAACAAATCTCAGTATGCACATCTCTCTTTTCTTCACCAAAGCACCAATGATGACAAACTTCTAAAGACAACTCAACCCTTAAAAACAACAAAAAACTCCTCTGCTGTGCCTGTGTCCCTGATGTTACATCTAGTTGCTGTACAAGACACATTCCCACGGGTCCTGGCCCAGTATTTCTGATGACCACATTCGGTGCTGTGAGGTGTTCAGACCATTACCGCATTCATCATCTCCCTCTGAACGATGCCCAATGAGCTCATGCAGTAATCTGGGTTGGAACACTGCTTGCTGTGAAGCTAAATGGATCAATCACGAATCTGGGAACGCTTCTATGCAGTTCTCCTGGGCCGCGTAGATGGGAAGCCGCTCCGTCAGGGGAGGAAAACGGGAGCTTGGAGGAGGGTGGCCAGGTCAGGGTGTGTACAGCGAGGGACACTGAGTTTGGGGAGAAAGCAGCAGGGGAGCCGAAGAGTTGGGGATAAAAATACTAGCAGGGGTAGAGAGCTGGGGAAGAGGGGGCTGGTGAGGGTGACCTGGGTTCAGGCGGGAAAGGAAAGACGGAAAGGGGGCGCAGGAAATGGGAGCCAAAGAAAGAAGTGAGAAACTGCGGAGGAGGAAGTCGTCCCTGGAAGAGGAGGGGCAAAGGGGAAGCGAGAATGGAGTGTTTGCACTTTCGAGAGGGAAGGGCCAGAGCTTCTCCCGACACTGGCCTGTGCGGCCGACGCTTGGGGAAGGTGCCCCAGGCGGATGGAGGGGGCGGCGCGGTCCCTGGGGTCCCGGCGCCGGCGGCCCTACCTGAACCGCTCCTGTCCCGCCGTGTCCCAGAGCTGCAGCTTGATCCTCTTGCCCGGCTCGATCTCCAGCAGGCGGGAGAAGAAGTCCACGCCGACGGTGGGGTCGCAGGCTGGGGAGCGCAGCCCGGGAAAGCGGCCCTGAGTGAAGCGGTGCAGGAGGCACGACTTGCCCACTGTGGAGTCCCCGATCACGATGAGGCGGAACTGGTAGATCCAGATGGTCTCCATCGCTCACGTGCCCAGCTGGCTCTAGGGCCGCCCCACCCACCCGCTGCGGGGCAAGTAAGGCGGCGGGAACTGTCCCTTCAGCACCTCCCGGGCGCCCGCCTGCCGGCTTCCAGCATATTCCTGCGGCTTCGGCCGCCGCCTGGTCCCCGCCCTCTCTGGATGGAGAGGCGGGGCCCGGCAGGGCCAGGGGCGGGGCCTCGGGCCAGGGGGCGGAGCAGGGGCCGTGGTGAGGGTGGGGTGAAATAGTCTAGTTGCTCGCGGACTCCCGCCCCCGACCTCTGTAAATCACTTTCCCCCAAAGCTCACTGGGCGCCGACGGGAAAGTGGGTGTGGTGAAAGGACGTGACAGCAGCAGCAACCAATGAAAGTGAAGCAAGGTCTCAACTCTTGGAGGGTCAGCCAATGAAAAGTGAGAATCATTTTCTTACGGGCGCCAGGGCGGACTCGTCCGATTACGGCTCTAATTTTGGAAAACGCGGGGGCCGTAACCTGGGTCACTGTTGTGGTTTCCTCTTTTACCGATTTGACCAGTTCCGTGACCACCGTTATTTAACCAGATTTCTTTTGGCGGCTTTCTGCTCTCTAGCCTTGTTGATTGCCACCTCCGAGGCGTTCTAATGTGAAGGAGTTGAGAGCAGAATCGAAATAAATTTGCAGAGAAAGTTCTGGGTGCTTCTAGCAAGGGCTTTGGCCATTGCTCCTGCCACCACCATTTCTTCCTCACTGCTTTCAGTACTACGGAAGAGTGAGAAAAATGCCAATCGCCTCCATTGTCTCTAGGGCCCTTCAGCGCGGGGAAGGAGAGGAAAGGAAAGGAAATGTTGAGATGTTCATAAAAGCTCCCTTTCTTCTCGGAAGAATGGGAGCTTCCGTCTCCTTTATACATGCCGGAAAAATCCTGAAGTGGTCTCTCCTTAGCTTATGCCTGGTCAGGGATCTGAATAAAGCACAGCTGAATTCTGGCGAGATCGACTGCTTTCTCATGCCTCTCTTCTGACTGGTTAATAGTGAATTCAAGATTTGTCTTTTAAAAGTTAAACAGTTTTAAAGTGTGTTTTTGCCAAAGTAGAATTTGAACAATTCCACGTTTTTTCATGCCCACATCCAAACTTATACTTTTGTTATTCATCCTTACTTCCTTTCTTGTTTTGGAGGAAGAGGTATTGTTTTGAAGGATGTGTTTAATCCCCTGACACCCATCTTTTTAAAACTTTTTTCCAACAGTGATCTTTATTTCATACCATTCATACCTCAAATCTCCCCCTTGCTAATAGTTTGTACTGCTCAGCCAGTGGACATACTCGAGTATCCACAATCCTGAAACCAAGCAAAACATCTCTCCATTATGCCTCTCCTTTAGATTTTTGCTTTTTCCATTATTTTCCTTTTCAAACATTAAAAAAGAACCCTCTATTCTCATTTCTAACCCACCAGTTAGTCTTCAGCCCTCTCCATGCCTAATACACCCCTGACATTGCTTTTGATAATGTTGCCAGGGACTTTCTAACTACCAAATCTGCTCCTCCCCTACCCCATCATCTATCTTTAGTTATTCTTCTTGACCTCTCAGTAGCTTTTGTTGATTAAACTCTTTGGCTGAAAGCTGATTGGCTGACCCAACTCTTAAAACCACAGTCCTCTTTCTTCCAGTCCTCCTCCAGTTAGGAATGGCCAAATGACTGACTTCTCACCAACTCTACTAGAGTTGGTCAGAAGCATTACTAGAAGTAGTGCTTCTAGTAAAGCTTCTGTTTTTCTGATAAGGGACCGGCACACTTACTGCCCATCACCTTGTCTCCATTCTTTTTCCTTCCTACCTGGATGGTGTAACAACCATCTTGTGACCATAGAGGTGAAGACTAGATGCTAAAGATGGTGATAGGAGAGAGAGGAACAACCCGAGTCCCTGATGAACTTGATGTGTGGTACCAGCTCTGGATGTCTTGTTGTTTGAGGCAAGTAAATCAGTACCTGCTTAAGTCACTGGTGATGGAATTTTCTATAAGTATAACCTAAATACTTTTATTTCTTAGTTTCTACAAAAGCATTCTCTCCTGTTTTCCTGTTCTTTTTAACTTTCTTCACTGACTCCTCTTCCTGTGACCCATATCTTATATATTAAAGTTCTTAAGAGATCTGTAACTCTCCCCTTCTTTTCCTTCACTTTGAGCTGTTTCTCATGACCTTGTCTACTCCAGTTACTCCCTTACCCAAATCATATGTCCTCCGTCCATATGATTTGGGTAAATTTGGGTAAATTTGAGTTTGCTCTGTATTCAAACTCATATTTCCAACTACCTCTCCTCTTAGATGTTAGATACACATTTCAGACTCGACACAACTGTGTTGGTTAGGATTCTTTGAAAAAAGCTGTAGTTAGGGTGATGTAAAAAGATGAGTGCACTTATCATAAGGATACAGAGGTATTTTCACAGAATCCACAGGCTGGAATGCAGCTGGTATCAGAAAGGGGTTGGAACCGGGAAAGGGAAAGCTCTAAGGAACCCAGGCAGCATGTGTCTCTGTCTCTCTCATATTTATTTCTTTCTGACATCTGCTTAGTCATTTTCTCTCTGCAAACCAGCTTTCCCTGCTGTTTAGTCCATATGGAAGACTATAGTTGCTTCAGTTTCCAAGTTAGATATCTAGACATATATGGAAACCAATTTCCATTTTTCTGTAGACAACAATTTAGTTGACCCAGTTCAGAAAAGGTGTTCATACCAAAGAGATATGGCCAGGGGAACAGGAGCATGCAGCAGGTCAATCGTTTTGGATGGGGCATGTGGGATATTAGCAGTCCTGGAGAAAAGATGGGTCAATGGCTTCCTTTTGTGTCAAAAATATATTTATAATGTCCAATAATGAACTCAGTGGCTTTTTTTTTTTTTTTTTGATGTGGACCATTTTTAAATGCTTTATTGAATTTGTTACAATATTGCTTCTGTTTTATGTTTTGGTTTTTTGGCGGTGAGGCATCTTAGCTCCCTGGCCAGGGATTGAACCTGCACCCCCTGCACTGGAAGGTGAAGTCTTAACCACTGGACTGCCAGGGAAGTCCCTCAGTGGCTTTTTTTTTAATTAAAAAAATTTTTTTATTGGAGTATAGTTGATTTACAATGCTGTGTTAGTTTCAGGTGTATAGCAAAGTGAGTCAGTTATACATATACACATATCCACTCTTTTTTGGATTCTTATCCCATATAGGGCATTACAGAGTACTGAGTAGAGGTGAACTCAGTGGCTTTCTTGCCATTTTCTTTCCCTGTGTTTTACAGTTTGGTTAATGGCATTAGTATCTATCACAGCTCCTTAGACATGTGAAAGCTTGTGGTGCTGAATCTGGAGGCTGGGGGTTTGTGTTGTATAAAGGGGAGAGGTGGAATTGGTCTAAAGGTGGCAGAATAGAGAACTAATGATAATCTAATAGATAGTATCCAGAGCAAAACTAAAATGGAAAAGAACTTAGGAAGGTTAACTGAAGCCTCTTAAGAGAAATGAGTAGAGGAGCAGATATAGCTATAAGGTAACAGAATGAAAACTGGGGAATCCATCCCAAAGAAATATGTGAATGAGAGGTCAGAAGTAAGGCTTGGTTAGTTAGATACCATTAGCCAAGGGAAAAGGCATGGGACTTTTTATAAGGTCCCTGACCTCAGGAGAGATCTAATAAGGACACTAAGGAAGTTTAGACACTACATTCAGTTGATTAAGACCCAATAAAAGGGCTTCCCTGGTGGCGCAGTGGTTGAGAATCTGCCTGCCAATGCAGGGGATATGGGTTCGAGCCCTGGTCCAAGAAGATTCCACATGCCACGGAGCAACTAAGCCCGTGTGCCACAACTACTGAGCCTGCGCTCTAGAGCCTGTGAGCTGCAACTACTGAAGCCTGTGCACCTAGAGCCCATGCTCTGCAACCAGAGAAGCCACCGCAGTGAGAAGCCCGCACACCACAACAAAGAGTAGCCCTCGCTCGCTGCAAATAGAGAAAGCCCGTGCGCAGCAACGAAGACCCAACGCAGCCAAAAATAAATAAATTAAATAAATAAATTTAAAAAAAATAAAGACTCAATAAAAGCTTCATCCAGCTTGGACTCTTCCTTCCCCTTTGGTGTATTCTGCCAATCATTAAATCTTGTTGCTTTTACTTCAACAATATCTTGTAGATTTATGACATTTCTGAACTTCCCACTATCACTGTCTTTGTTCATTCTCTTACCACTTTAGACTATACTACTCAATAGCCTCTGTATTAGTTTCCTAGGCCTGCTGTAAAAATGTACCACAAAAGGAGTGTCTTAAAATAACAGAAATTTATTGGCTTATAGTTCTGGAGGCTAGAAGTCCAAAATCAAGGTATCAGTAGGGTTGGTTCCTTCTGAGGGCTGTGAGCAAGACTGTGTTCCATGCTTCTTTCTTAGCTTCTGGTGGTTTACTGGCAATCCTTGGAGTTACTTGGACTATAGATGTATCACTCCAGTTGTCCACCTTCACATGGCATTTTCCCTGTGTCTCTTCACATAGTCTTCCCTCTGTACATGTCTGTGTCTGTGTCCAAATTTCTCCTTTTTTATAAGGACATTAGTCATATTGAATTAGAGCCCACCTGAATGGCCTCATCTTAATTTGATCATCTGCAAAGACTGCTTTCAAATAAGGCACTTCTAAAGTACTGGAAGTTAGGACTTCAAAACTTATCTTTTTGGGGGGGATACAATTCAGCCCACAGCAACCTCCTATTTTGTGTCTACATTGCTTCCAAAATTACTTTATTAAACACATCCGATGACTCACTCATCCTAGGATAAAGTCTAAATACCTAATCATGTCATGTATGGCCAATCATAATCTAGTCAGTAATTCCTCTACATGACATACTATTCATGTTACACTAGTTGTTTTTTTTTTTTCATGTTATTCTCTCCTCTCCTTATATCTTTTTTCACTATATGAAAATATGGTCAGCAAATTTCTATTTATCTTCCAAGGCCCAGAACAAGGCACCTTTGTAGTCTTTCTAAACCTTTTATACCTTCAAGAGAATCAGTTTCTTTCTCATCTGTGTTCCTAAAGCAGGTACGCAAAGTGTACTCTGTACTTGTATGATATCTCATATCTTCTATAAAATATCTCATTGAATTATGGCTATTGGTTTGACTATTTCTTGCTAGATTGTAAGTTCCTTAAGGCCAGAGGGACTTATTAATTCATTGTTATTTCCCCAGCACCCACACAACTAGTACATAGTAGTACTCTATAAATGCTCATTGAGTGAAAATTAATTGTTAACCGTAATTCTCATGAACCTGAACTTCTATACATATGTAGTGTGCACACAATCTGATGAGCTTCACGATGAACTAGAATTGATTAATTTTATCATTACTAAAATTTGCCTTTGAATAATCCCTGAATAACTTTAATTTCAAGTATATTTGAATTATGTAAGCTGAGTATAAATAATTTAATACTTTAATAAAAATACTTTGTCATGTTTGTATTTGTAGAAGTTTAAGCTTAGGAAATAAGGCAGGTAGGTAGGGCACATTTAATTTAAGAAAGCTACTTAAGCTGCTACTCAGGACATTCTGCTTTTATATATATATATATTTATATATATATATATATATATTTTTTTTTTTTTTTTAAAGAGAAAATATGGGAAGTGCTGGAAAGGAGGCACCCTGTTGTTTATTAACCAGGAGTCAAGAGACCTGTGTTCTGGTCCCAGTGTTGCCACTAAGTTTGGGGGACTTTTTATAAATCACTTACTCTCTCTGGGTCTCTGTTTCCTCATCTGGACACTAGAAGTGTTGAGCTGCATCAGTGTTTTTCAAACTAGGGGTTGTAAAATCAACTTGGTGGGAAACTACCAGAACTCAAAACAAAACAAAACACCAGAGTACATCATACATATTAAGGATGTTTGTTTCATGAAACTTTTCTTTCAGTGATGTGTGTGTGTGTGTGTGTGTGTGTTCATACTTGTGTGCGCTGGGTCAAGATGTAAAATTTATTTCTTTTGGATCAAAGTAAAAAATTTCAAAAGCTAGATGATCTTTAATGCATCTTCTGGCTTCAAGATTCTCTTAAAATGCTCAGAAATTCTCCATGCAGTCTTTGTGTTTGCTACGTTAAACCTATATATGGGTGCTATGATTTACAAGTGAGAAAACAACAACAAAAATTTTGTTTCTCCCTCAGTCTTCACCACCTAAGTAAATAGAAACATCATTCTTTTAGTTGCTCAGTTCAAAAATCTCAGTCTGATTCCACTCTTTCTTATTTCCCCCATAGGTATTCCACTAGCAAATTCGATAGGCTGTATATTCAAAATATATTCAGATTCTAACCATCTCTCACCACCTCCACTTCTGCCACCATGATCCAAACTACCATTATCTCTTGTCTGGATTATTATAATAGTGTCTAACTAGGCCTTGCCATGGCTATTTTCAACCTAGCAGCTAGAATGATCTTGTAAAAATTTAAGTCAGATCATGTAACTTCTTTGCTCAAGAACCTCTAAATGGCTTCTTAACTCACAGCAAAAGTCGAAGTCCTTGGTCTTTCCTTACCTCTTAGCCCTCGTCTTCTACCATCCTTTTAATACCTCCACAACAAACATACTGGCTTCCTTGGTATTTCTCAAACACGCAAGGCAGGCTGCCATCTCAGAGCCTTTGCACTTGCTATTCCCTCTGGAACAGCTCTTCGCCTTTGCCTTGCATGGCTTGCTCCTTTACCTCATTCAATTTTCACTAAAATATTTCCATGAAGCTTTCCTTCCCTCCAGTATGTAAAACTACCTGTCTGCTTTATTTTTCTCCATAGTACTTATCACCATGTAACATAATATGGAATTATTTATCTTGTCTGCCTCTCACAAAAGAATGCAAGCTCCATGAGTATGGGGATTTTGGGGGGGGGGGGGGCGGGTTTATTCACAGCAGTATCCCAGTGCCTGGCATAGTACCGGGAATATAGTAGACAGTTGATAAATACCTGTTAATAAATTTAAGGTTTCAAAATGACAAAATCAGGATAACTGAAAAGGACCTTTAAATTGATAATGATATTTGATTTCAGACATGAAGATAGAAGGCTTTGGATGGGAATTAAATAAAAAAATTCTAGGTATGGAGAGTAGAGACAGAGTGTTACCAGTTACAATTTTGTATTTATGAATTGAGTGTTTCATAATCTTTTCCTACCAAGGATTAATTTGATAAATGATTAAATTTGATGTCAAAACTGGATATTTTCCTAGTGGTTCCACCAGGCAGTCATGAGATAGACTACTGAGGAGTACATATGAAGTGATTAAGATCTTCAGTATCCTCAATATCCTGATCCTCACAATCAGGGACTGATTAAACTGGAACTAAAGTTCTGATTTGAACTGGCTAACTAGTCTCATTTAACTCTCCTTTAACTATCTAAAGAGACTACTTGAGTCAAATAGAGCTTTTCCAGAGTATGAATAGAGTGGATAGGAATAATTGCATAAAATTAGAAGTCGCCTTGGAAAGTATGTTCCTGCCATTCTCAACACTTCAAAAAAATTATTGTGTATTTACAATTCTTTTCTGAATAAGACAGTCCATCTAAATTGAATCAGGGGACTTCCCTGGTGGTGCAGTGGTTAAGAATCTGCCTGCCAGTGCAGGGGACACAGGTTTGAAAGCTGGGCTGGGAAGATCCCACATGCTGTGGAACAACTAAGTCCATGCACCACAACTACTGAGCCTGCGCCCTAGAGACCACAAGCCACAACTACTGAAGCCCTCATGCCTAGAGCCCGTGCTCTGCAACAAGAGAAGCCACTGCAATGAGAAGTCCATGCACCGCAACGAAGAGTAGCCCCCGCTGGCCGCAGCTAGAGAAAGCCCGCGCGCAGCAACGAAGACCCAACGCAGCCAAAAATAAATAAATAAATAAATAAATAATAAATAAATAAAGTGAATCAAAAGTCAATTTACACTTTTAAAATGTAATAATAATTTTCTAACTTTTGTAGGCATTATTTTAATTTTGTTATATTTGCAGTGAAGGGCATCCGAGTGGTAGAATTTCCTCTGTGTATTACTTTATACTTAAGAGATCAGACTACAGTCATTGCGTTAGTGAAGACCTTTGTTGTCTCTCAGTTAGACCAATGACCAGTTCCAATCCCCACCTACAATACAAAGAGCTCATATAAACCTCCAGGAGTTTAAATGACCTCAACTAAAATGGGGAGGGAGAAAAAAATCCTGAATTGACAAGAGTTTAAATCTGCAATGGCTGGGGAAAAAAATCCTAAATAACTACATTAGGCTATTAGGTGGAATGGGAGCTCAAGATAAAGACTAAGTTGAGTTGTAGGAAGACAAAGTTATGGTTCATTTGCATGCCTGAGGCAGTAGACTGAAGGCACCTTGTCTGCTAAAAGAGGAAGAACTGATCCAAATAATAACTGACATGTAATAGTGATTTAAATATGTGTGCACTCCAATAAACTAGGCATATTCATTCAGACACAACATGCGTGTGAATCTCAGGACTTTTGTGAGTAGTAAATACATGAGAGGCGAATGAAGAATCTAAATGAAGAGCTGCTTTTTTTCATGCCATGTCTTTGGAATGCTCATTTTGAACCTCTTATATCAGCTGGTTGTAGTCTTATAATAGTGCCTATTTGCCTTTAGTGCTTCAGAAATCATTCAGGTTGACCAAATTTGGTCAATTCTGCCTTGTAGATATTTTTCAAACTGTCTCCTCTTTGCCATCCCCAATGCTGTTACCCTGATTTTGATCCTTATCTCTCACTAGAGTTGCTACAAGCTCTATTCCTCTGATCTTGCCCACGTCCAAAATGTCCATCATATCACTTAAAGAATCTTTCTAACATATACAATAATCTAATCATTTTATGCCTAGCTCAAACTATTTCATATCCCCTCTGTATGTACACACACACACACACACACACACACACACACACACACACACACACACTGTTTAAAGAATAAATTTAAAATTTATTTGGATGATATAAAATACATACTTTGATCACCATTGGATTGTCCTTCACTTCCTACTTCTTTGTATTTGCTCTTACATTATTATACTATATGTGGCTCCTAAAATGCCATGGTCTATTTCAACACCATACACTTTGCATGGATAAGGATTAGATTAGTCTGTGCGTGACATAAAAAAGAAAAATAACAAAATAACAATGGCTTAAATATGGTGGAAATTTATTTCTCTTTTGTGTAAAAGAAGTATATAGTTGGGCTGCCCAGGACTATTACGGCAGCTTTACAAAGGTAAAGACCCAGATTCTGTCTATATTGCTGTACTGCCATGCTCTACATTTGGCTTTAACCTCCAAAATGGCTTAAGCACCAGCCATCATATCCAAATTGTAGCAAGCCAGAAGAGGGAGGGGTGGAATGTGCATCTTCTGAGTGAATCTTAGTGAATCCCAGGACTTTAGTGAAAGCTATTAATAAAGAGAATCTCTTTTTCAGTTAGATTTGGAGTTTTGAAGCTAATGAGTACAACCTGCTTGCCATCATGAGGAGAGAGCTTGCCTGAGAGTAGAATAAACCTGGAGGAAGCAGAGACTCTTAAACCCAGAAAGGAAACAGTTCTTTTGTCATTGTTTGATCCCCAGCATCAAGCTATAGCTAATGAAAGATATACCCTTAGGTTTTTAAATTATACAAGTGATTATAAACCTAGGCCATGGTACCTAAGGTGCATAAGGAAGAAAGTGAAGACAAGAAAACCTTGATAGATTGAAAATGGTGGTGGTGGTGGTGGTGTCAATGGATAAGTGCTCTTAAGGAGATGAAGAGTGTGGTGGTGTGCTACTTGAGTAAAGGAGCTGGGTGGACAGCAAAGAGGTTGAGATGTTCGATTTGTGAATTTGGAAGTGGTACAGTTTCTTGTGATGACATCCGGGATGTGACTTTGGAAAGTGGTACCTCAGGTGATGGTGTGGATGAAAAATGTCAATGGAGATGAGGAGATCAAGGAACTGAGAGGCCAGTGAGTTTGATTGTTTTATATAAATACCCTCAGTGTAGGCCAATGACATCATGTCTGAGCTTAATTCAGCAAGAACAGATGATGAGAGGCTGAGATCCAGCTCTCTTCTGGTTTGGTCTTTCCTAGGGGTAGATCTTAGCATAAACTAGAGGAATAGACCATTCAGTCAATCTTCCATAAATATTATTTGTCTCACTTTGGACAAGTATTGTGAATTCAGTGTTATTCTCAATACCAGGTACCTAAAGTGTAGTTAAAGTTAGAGCCATAAATATTAACAGTCAACTGGGCTGGAAATAGGATTGACAACCTCTTTTGAAAGCAGAAAAGTCTTAGAAGGCATGGAGGTAAACCAGGGGAATACTCTTGGATAGAGCCTAGATTCTCCTCTGGAAGTAGTTTGGAATTCACTCTAGCACATAGATGAAAGGGTCTTCAAGGCCCCAAAGTTCAGTATAATGGAGCATGACTTTAGGAACTTAACCTGAATAAATTTTAAATCAAATGAAACTAAACGCCTCTCTCAGCCTTTCAAAGTGAATATACATGGAGGCAATCCAATGAGTTAACTTGTATAAGTTTATAATTGATAAGCAAGTTAAACACTGGTATCTGTCTTTTAAAGGTAAGAATATATTTTTACAACAGTTGACTTTTTAGAAGCATTTCTTGTCTGAAAATAGAGAGCAGAATAGTTACATCAGAAACAGCTAAAAGTGATTCACATTTAAGATGAAGGTTAGCTTTTTGTTTTGTTTTGTTTTATGGCTAGGGGCCTATAATCTACTCATCCAAGAGCAGTATATCATTAAAGTACAAATTTAAAAAAGAGAGGGACAGGAATATAGTTGTCTACTGGAAATTGTTATCTGATTTATCAAAAGACCGGTTCTACCAATGAATGGGTAATTCAAAAATGAAGAGATATAAATGGCTGTTAAGCACTGAAAAAATACCCAACCTCACTCGCAATCAAAGAGATGCAAATTGAATCAATGATATGCGGACTTCCCTGGTGGTGCAGTGGTTAAGAATCCGCCTGCCAATGCAGGCGACACGGGTTCGAGCCCTGGTCTGGGAAGATCCTACACGCTGCAGAACAACTAAGCCTGTGTGCCACAACTACTGAGCCTGCTCTCTAGAGCCTGTGAGCCACAACTACTGAGCCCACGTGCCACAACTACCAAAGCCCATGCACCTAGAGCCCGTGCTCCACAAGCTACTGCTGTGAGAAACCTGTGCACTGCAACAAAGAATAGCCCCCGCTCTCAGCAACTAGAGACGGCCCGCACGCAGCAACAGAGACCCAATGCAGCCAAAAACAAATAAATAAATTAATTAAAAATTAAAAAAAATAAAATAAATTAATGATATGCAATTTTTACCTTCAAATTGACAATTTTGCTGAGAGTGACTAACTTGATGATCTATCACTCTAGTTTTTCCTTACCTCACTTTTCCCATCACTGGAAATTAGATGACCCAAAGATCAGGGTATAAATCATCACAAAGAATTTCAAGATCATTAAAGAAAGCAATTTGATTGGAATTTCTGAACTGTGGAAATAGAAGTATATTTTCCTCTAATCCCAAGCCTAAAGCATTTAGAAAATTTTGCTTTACAATGCTCAGAACTCAATATTATTGAGGGAGAAGAAGGAGAAATAATTGGCTCTCTTCCAAGTCTAAGCCTTTTCAGATGTCAGTTATTTCTGATTGGAAGTCTACCAAAGAGTGTTCAGGATCTATTCACCTCATCCCAGCTAAATGCTTGGGCTTTGATTATTCCTTAAGAAATGATATAGCTTTTATTACATTTTCTATCAAGCAACATTTCATTAGGAATAGGCAACCTGAATGTAGCCTGCATCCTTCAATAATACATTCATGGAATTACTGCAAAAGAGTGCTCATTTAGTTTTATTAAGAATAGAGAAATCTGGTATATTATTAAAAAGTCACTATTATAATCCTCTCTAGAGTAAAATATATTGAACGGTATTTCCGTAACATCGTACGGATCTCAAAATGGAGAAGAAAGGTTTTACTCTTTCTAAACCATCTTCTTCAGGTCCCTTCAGTTGATGGTGTCTGGCCAGTAGTTCTTTGAACTACTGTTCTTATGTGGTCATCCTTTCAGCCTCGTCCTCCAAGGCTTCCAGGGAGAGTCAACAGGAAATACTGTTGCTACACCCATCTCTGACCACATCGCACCACAACTTTCCTCCTCTTCTCAGTGCCATCCCCATTAGCATTTCCTTCTTCTCTTCAAATATACCTCCCACCACCCACACAAATACAGCTTTTAGAGCTGAAAGAGACCTTAAGAATTATCTAGTCTAGTGAAAGCCCATCATTTAAATTTTTATTTTTGCCAAAGTATAACAAGATACGATGGAAGTTTCAAATGAGTTCCCTGTATAACAGAGAACATATTCCAAAGTAAGTCATCAGACCAAAATACAAAAATTTCAATTGAGAGACCCCCCAAAACTGGTTGTTCAACTCATAAACCTCTACTTATAGAGAGAACACAAAAAAGTCATGGGTTGCTGGAGATGAGAGCAGAGTTTTGGGGACAGCTGGTAGTTAGTATTCTGTGAGTTCCTTCTTCCCTCCCCAAGGAGGCCTGCCTCTCATCTCAAGTGAAAGAGCCTGAGCAGGACCACTCAAAGAGTTCAGTATGTGCCCCTAACAGTTTGGGGATATGTTTAACTGCACATGAGAAATCTAAAGGGTGAGGGCCTTGCTGGCTATCTGTTCCAATGAAGGAGTGAAGGAGAGGTTGCTCATATGTTGGGACTAACCTGCATTTCTCTACTTCACTGGGACAAAGGATGAGTTATCTATGGACCAGAAGAAGGAAATCATGCATATAAGAGGGTCAGCATTGAAGTGTCTTAGATTCCATCCAAGAGGACTCCTTGGATGTGTACCACTGGATGCCTGTGGACTGCAGAAGGAGTAGCAAACAACCAGTCAGAATACAGGTGCATGCAGCTATGACAAGGCTTGCAAGTGAGTTTTCTAGTGATATGGGATTTATGAAGAACCCCCAAAATCTACCAAAGTGCTGGGAAGAAAAGAGTTGGTTTAAGACCTTCTCTGAGACCAAGGAGTGTGACACCACATCACCATGACAGAATGGTATGAATTTTTCTGTTTCCCATTCCTCTTCCTCAGACCCTAGAGTGGCCCAAAACCAGGCTTGGCAAGATGAGAGAAGAGGAGAAGCACTAGGTAAGGCAGAGAGCAGAACTACCTTTCTCTCTTCCCTAGTTGCAGGTTTCTCACAGCAACAGGCCAGAGATAAGTGTTGGGGAGAAGTCAGAATTTTGAATCATGGGACAGGAGATTTTTATTATTGAATTGAGTCTTGTTGTATGACTTGAAGGGACTAAAATGACTTCTTATTACCTAAGAATGGCCTGAAAAGTCCAAGCACTGGCCTGGGTTTTACCTAGAGTTGCGGGGGGGGGGGGGGGGGGCGGGGAAATTAGTGCCACAGAGTGGATTTAAAGGAACCCAGGGAAGCAAAAAATAACCCGAACCTCTCAGTTCTTGTATTCATTATGTACATCACACTGTGTTATAGCTTTTGCAACTCATTCCACCAAAGCTGTGCTTACAAAAGGTACTTCGTTTCAGTTCAACAGGTGATCATTTAAGTAACATGCCACTGATTGGATTTTCAGTATCCTATCTTCAAATTGTAACATATCCCCAACTCCTTTCAAATAAATCCAGGTCATATGATCCCAGATTCCTATCTTGAATGTCTATTGCCTGCAGTATTTTGGGGTTACAGGTAGATAATGGAAATCACTCAGCTATTTTAAGCAGAAAATGATTTAATACAGGAATTCAGTGGTGAAAATAATTGTCCGGAGGGCTAGAGGAGCAGGCTCTAGGTGGGGCCTCCAAGGGATGACTCACAGAACAAGATGGCTACTGGAGTGCTGCCAATCCTGTCCTAATCAAGATGCTGGGGAATCAGAAAGCCATGCTACAACTGTTGTCCCCAGGAACATACCTTCTTAGCTTCGACACAGGAATCAGGATGCTGCTGCCACCACAACTGTTGGCTTCAGAGTCTTGTCTATCTTGCTACATCCACATGAGCAAAAACAGATGCCATACATGTTATATACTCATTCTCCCCTCAGATCTAAATTCAAGTCTTTTGTGCATACATCTGATGAACAAAACCAAAGTCTTAGCTATAAGAGAATTGAGTAAATGTAATTTTTACCTTTCCAACTTCTATATAACCAGAGAGGCACACTAGGAAGATGTTATAAAAGTTATTTAGTGAGCCAATCGACTGTGTCAGCCATACCATATCTCTCTTTCTTTCTCTTTTGTTTTTTCTTTTTAAGGCAACTGAGAGCTGCTATTTTTCTTTAAATTCTTATTGGCTGTGATGCTATTGTTTGTTTATTTGTTTTATATTTATTTATTTATTTGGCTGTGCCAGGTCTTAGTTGTGGCAGACGGGATCTTCGTTGCAGCGTGTAGGCTCTTTTGGTTGCGGCATGCGGGCTCTTAGTTGTGGCATGCGGGATCTATTTCCCTGACCAGGAATTGAACCCTGGCCGCCTGAATTGGCAGCAGAGAGTTTTAACGACTGGGACACCAGGGAAGTCCCTCTATTTCTTTCTTGATAAACTTTTTGATTTGGTGGATCACAATCTCCAACAGCTTCCCAAAAAAAGGATGCAAAGCAAGAAAAATTTTTGAGAACTTTCAAGTCTAAAAACGCTTTTATTTTACCCTCACATTTACTTAATAGTTTGCCTGGATATTGTGTTTTATGGCTGGAAATCATTTTCCATCAGAATTTTGAAAACACTTTTGCATCGTCTCCTAGATTCCAGAGTTGTAGTTGAGAAGTCTAAAGCCATTTTCATTCCTAACTGTTTGTCTTGAAACTACTTGCTTTTTTCCTGTCTGAAGGTTTGCAGATCTTTTCTTTATGTCTGGTTTCATAAAACTTTACAGTGATGTGACTTTTTCTTTCACTGTGGGCTCTTTCATTATGAATACTGACTTTTCAATGGTAGGATTTTTTTTTTGTAATTGCTTGTTCTTTGAGAATTTCCTTTACTCCATTTCTTTGTTCTCTTCCTGAAATGCATAAAGGTTGGATGTAAGATCTTTTGGATATATCTTCTGAATTTCTTACTTTTTATCTCCCATTTTCTATCTCTTCATATTTTGTGGATTTGCTTTTTTGTTTTTTGGCCACACCATGCAGCTTGTGGGATCCTAGCTCCCTGACCTGGGATCAAACCCGTGCCTATGCAAGGGAAGCACAGAGTCCTAACCACTGGGAATTCCCTCTACTTAATTTTTCTGTAAATCTAATAGTGCTCTAAAAAATAAAGTCCATTAGAGCTATACTATGTTGAGACTAAACCAGGAGTCAAAATGGAAATAGGAATAGCTATTAGAAGGCTACTACAAATACCCAGGCAAAAGTATTTGGTTGTCTATCTAGGGGGGAAGTGGTGAGGATGAAGAGAAATGTCACAAAAGAGCAAGTAACCCACGAACCACAGGAAGGCCAGGTGACCCTACTGCTTGCTAATTCTGTGCATTGTACCTGTGAAATACACCAGGTCCCCTTGAGGCACATCAGATGGTACCTAGACCAGCTATCAGCAAAGACTCCCACAGCGAGACTACCACCCTAGGAACCAAACCCACTCTCCAGTGCTGGTCAAGCCAATCCTCAGAGAAAACTCCCTCAGGAGAAGCCCCCAGAACAAGGGAGAACAGGACCAGGAAAGATTACCCAAAACTGCACCTAGGGAGAATGTGTACAATAGGGAGATCAGCCAGCTGCAGAGATGTGTATTTTGGTTTTACATCTTAGTAGATTTCTTCAACTTCATATTTCAGTCTTTCTATTGAATTAAAAATTTTTGCTTTCATACTTCAATTTCCAAGAGGCTTTTGCTATTGTTGCTTTCTGATTATTTCCTTTTTACAGCATACTGTTCTTGTTTTATGGATGTATTATTTCACTTTCTTTGTGATGACATTATTATTTTTAAAGTTTTCTTTTGGTCTCTGCTTAGTCTGTTTCCTTTGCCTTCATTTTATTTTCCCTGGTGACTTATTTTGGTCTCTGACTTTCCACACTGAGTTTGCAGCTTCCTCAATTCTGTTAAGTCAGTTACCACTTGTTGAAATGCTTTTATCTTGAAATATTTGGTTGGCAGCCTTGTCTGCTGTTGTCTTTTCTTCCGTTTTCTTTGTCTTTGTGGGTTTAAGTCTTTTCATTGTTGTTGTGGTTAACCTCTTTACTATATCACTCACTGAAGTTTTGAAGAAGAACAAGAATAAACATATATGTTCAATACACTATGTTTTAAAATGACTTTCATTTGATGAGAGCTAAGATCTGGAGGAGAGAGTAGCTTAGCCCAAGAACAAAACACAAGTCTGTGGCAAAGCCAAGCTAACACTTAGTTCTTCTGATTTCAGGTTTAAGGTTATTACCAATTTCTGCTTTCCCATTCCTTCTCTCCTACCTCTTGCACTTATAACAGTCTGATATTCTTCGTATGTATTATTAATTAACTAATTTATTTATTTATTTAGTCACTTCCCCACCCCATCTTCCATGCTGTTTACATGCAATAACTAGAAAGTGCCTGGCACAGAGTAAGCACTCAGTCTTTAACTATTAAATAAATTAATAAAAAGGTAGGTGACCTGTTTCCTAGATTTCTCCTTATTTAGGATTGTGCTTTTGGGGAAGACAAACCCTTCTTCAAGTTGATGGTTCATGAGAGGTGTTCAGACATTTTTGACTTGGGGTCTCCACATGCCTTCTGTGAGCTAGCCACACCTTGTGTGTTCACAGTTTGTCTTCGTTTGTTGCCTGTAATGTCCTCCCCATTTCCTTGTTTGACTACTCTTACTTTTTAAAAAGCTGCCTATGTCACCTTCTTCGTAATAATGTCATTCCCAATCCTTTTTCACCCTCTTAGTGCGGTCTCTTGCCTTCCTGCATTGAGAACCTTTTCCTTTCTACTTCTATAACACCATTCAAGTCTATCTTGAGACTGTATACATCTATCCTTAAGAGCCCAAATTCTGGAGTCAGCAAATCTGGGTTTGAGAGTATCACTTGGTAACTGTGTGATACTGGGAAATTTATATACCTCTCTAGGTCTCAGTTTCTGACACATGGTAATCACTTATTTTACTTTATTTTAATTGGTGATTTATATATCTGGTATCTTCTGTTGCCTGTGAGCATCTGAAGTCAGAATTTCCTTAACTGATGATTCAATAATGTAAGCAGCTTTTGGTAGGAAAGAGCTCTTTGCAGGAAAGAGCTCTCTGCACGATGCCCCTTTTGTCTTGTCACTTTAACAAAGCTGTATTGTAAGTAACCTTAAATCAGGCACTGCCACACATTTCTCAAATCTTTTGATCACATAATACCTTGCCTAACCTGTTGTTTCTTTCCTTAGATCAAAGAAATAGAAATGAAGAATAAGTAATTAGCATTTGACTAGATCTCTTCCCTAGCTTCCCCTTTAGTAATCTTGTGAACAAACTGTGTGAACAAGACAGCATCTAAGAAAGATCATGAAGAGTTGGCAAGCCTGCACACAGTGGGAGATAGTGACCAGTCTGATTCACTATCTCAGTGATTAACTGAGATTACTTCCTCTTTCCCCTTTAAAAACTTACATAGCCGAGCAGAATCTTCAGAGTTGGTTTGGGACACAAGTCTACCTTCTCCCCAGATTGCTAGCTTTCTGATTAAAAGCAATGTTTTCTGTTTCTACGAACACTTGCCTCTCAAGTATTGATTTTTGAGTGGTGAGCAGCTGGACCTGAGTTGAGTAACAACACTAAGCACTTTTAATGTAAGTATACCTATTCACATAATCCTCCAAATATTCTGTCTGGGTCTAAGTTTGCCTGACTCCTAAATCCATACAATTTTGCCAAACTGCTTCCTGATTTTAATATCAACCTCTTTAAATTCTTCCAATAATTTGTTGCTTCCATAAAAATTTATCAACAATAGTCTCATGCTTTTACAAGGTAATTATTTTTAACATTACTTTATTGCTTGACGTAAAGTATAAATAAGATCAACCCAGTTGGAATTCAGGGACCCACAGCTGAGTAGGTTTGAGGATTATCTCTAAAGTGTCAGTGAATAATTAGGATTTAAGCATTTATTTGAATATATTTGGCTTTGTCCACAGGACCACATGATTTTTTTTTTTAAATAGATCATTATTGGAGTATAATTTCTTCACAATACTGGGTTAGTTTCTGTTGCACAACAAAGCGAATCAGTCATGTGCATACACATGTGCCCATAACCTCTCCTTCTTGAGCCTCCCTTCCGTCCTGTCTATCCCACACCTCTAGGTGGTCACAAAGCACCAAGCTGATCTCCCTGTGCTATGCTGCTTCTTCCCACCAGCCAATTATTTTACATTTGGTAGTGTATATATGTCAATGCTACTCTCACTTCGCCCTAGCTTTGCCCTCACACCCCATGTCCTCAAGTCCATTTTCTATGTTTACCTCTTTATTCCTGCCCTGCAACTAGGTTCATCAGTACCATTTTTTCCTTTTTTTTTTTAGATTCCATATATATCCATTAGCATACAGTATTTGTTTTTCTCTTTCTGACTTACTTCACTCTGTATGACAGACTCTAAGTCCATCCACCTCACTACAGATAACTCAATTTCATTTCTTTTTATGGCTGAGTAATATTCCATTATATATATGTGCCACATCTTCTATATACATTCATCTGTTGATGGACATTTAGGTTGGTTCCATGTCCTGGCTATTCTAAATAGTGCTGCAATGAACATTGTGGTACATGTCTCTTTTTGAATTATGGTTTTCTCAGGGTATATGCCCAATAGTGGGTTTGCTGAGTCATATGTTTAGTTCTATTTTTAGTTTTTTAAGGAACCTCCATACTGTTTTCCATAGTGCTTGTACCAATTTACATTCCCACCAAGAGTGAAAGAGGGTTGACTTTTCACCACACCCTTTCCAGCATTTATTTTTTCTAGATTTTTTGATAACGGCCATTCTGACCACTGTGAGGTGATACCTCATTTTAGTTTTGATTTGCATTTCTCTAATAATTAGTGATGTTGAGCATCTTTTCATGTGCCTCTTGGCCATCTGTATGTCTTCCTTGGTGAAATGTCTATTTAGGTCTTATGCCCATTTTTTAACTGGATTTTTTGTTTTTTTGATATTGAGCTCCATGAGCTGTTTGTATATTTTGGAGTATAATCCTTTGTCTGTTGTTTCATTTACAAATATTTTCTTCCATTCTGAGGGTTGTCTTTTCATCTGGTTTATGGTTTCCTTTGCTGCACAAAAGCTTTTAAGTTTAATTAAGTCCCATTTGTTTATTTTTGTTTTTATTTTCATTACGCTAGGAGGGGGGTCAAAAAAGATCTTGTTGTGGTTTATGTCAAAGACTCTTTTGCCTATGTTTTCCTCTAAGAGTTTTATAGTGTCTGGTCTTACATTTAAGTCTTTAATCCATTTGGAGTTTATTTTTGTGTATGGTGTTAGGTAGTGTTCTAATTTCATTCTTTTACATGTAGTTGCCCAGTTTTCCCAGCACCACTTATTGAAGAGGCTGTATTTTCTCCATTGTATGTTCTTGCCTCCTTTATCATAGATTGGGTGCCCATATGTGCATGGGTTTATCTCTGGACATTCTATCCTGTACCATTGATCTATATTTCTGTTTTTGTGCCAGTACCATACTGTCTTGATTACTGTAGCTTTGTGGTATAGTTTGAAGTTGGGGAGCCTGATTCCTCCAGCTCCGTTTTTCTTTCTCAAGATTGCTTTGACTATTCGGGGTCTTTTGTGTTTCCATATTAATTGTAAAATTTTTTGTTCTAATTCTGTGAAGAATGCCATTGATAGTTTGATAAGGATTACATTGAATCTGTAGATTGCTTTGGGTAGCATAGTCATTTTCACAATATTGATTCTCCCAATCTAAGATCTGTTTATGTCATCTTTGATACCTTTCACCAGTGTTTTATAGTTTTCTGAGTACAAGTCTTTCGCCTCCTTAGGCAAGTTTATTCCTAGGTATTTTATTCTTTTTGTTGCAATGGTAAATGGGAGTGTTTCCTTAATTTTTCTTTCTGATTTTTTGTTGTTGGTATATAGGAATGCCAGAATTTTCTGTGCATTTTGTATCCTGCAACCTAACCAAATTCATTGATTAGCTCTAGTAGTTTTCTGGTGGCATCTTTAGCATTTTCTATGTATAATATGATGTCTTCAGCAGACAGTGACAGTTTTACTTCTTCTTTTCCAATTTGTATTCCTTTTATTTCTTTTTCTTCTCTGATTGCTGTGGCTAGGACTTCCAAAACTATGTTGAATAAGAGTGGAGAGAGTGGACAGTCCTTGTCTTGTTCCTGATCTTAGTGGAAGTGCTTTCAGTTTTTCACCATTAAGTATGATGCTTGCTGTGGGTTTGTCATATATGGCCTTTATTATGTTGAGGTAGGTTCCCTCTATGCCCATTTCCTGGAGAGATTTTATCATAAATGTGTGTTGAATTTTGTCAAAAGCTTTTTCTGCATTTATTGAGATGATCATAGGGTTTTTATTCCTTAATTTGTTAATGTGGTGTATCACATTGATTGATTTGAGTATACTGAAGAATCCTTGCATCCCTGGGATAAATCCCACTTGATCATGTGGTATAATACTTTTAATGTGCTGTTGGATTCTGTTTGCTAGTATTTTGTTGAGGATTTTTGCATCTATGTTCATCAGTAATATTGGTATATAATTTTATTTTTTTGTGATATCTTTGTCTGGTTTTGGTATCAGGGTGATGGTGGCTTCACAGAATGAATTTGGGAGTGTTTCTCCCTCTGCAATTTTTTGGAAGAGTATGAGAAGGATTGGTGTTAGCTCTTCTCTAAATGTTTGATAGAATTTGCCTGTGAAGCCATCTGGTCCTGGACTTTTGTTTGTTGGAAGATTTTAAATTACGGTTTTAATTTCATTACTTGTGATAGGTCTGTTTATATTTTCTTATTTTTCCTGGTTCAGTCTTGGAAAGTTGTGCCTTACCAAGAATTTGTCCATTTCTTCGTGGTTGTCCATTTATTGGCATATAGTTGTTTGTAGTAGTCTCTTATAATCCTTTGTATTTCTGCAATGTCAGTTGTGATTTCTCCTTTTTCATTTCTAATTTTATTGATTTGCGTGCTCTCCCTTTTTTTCTTGATGAGTCTGGCTAAGGGTTTATCAATTTTGTTTATCTTCTCAAAGAACCAGATTTTAGTTTTATTTATCTTTGTTATTGTTTTCTTTGTTTCGATTTCATTTATTTCTGCTCTGATCTTTATGATTTCTTTCCTTCTACTGACTCTGGGTTTTCTTTGTTTTTCTTTCTCTAATTGTTTTAAGTGTAGGGTTAGATTGTTTATTTGAGATTTTTCTTGTTTCTTGAGGTGAGAATGTATTGCTATAAACTTCCCTCTTAGAACTGCTTTTGCTGTGTCCCATAGGTTTTGGGTCGTCGTGTGTTCATTGTCATTTCTTTCTATGTATTTTTTTTATTTCTTCTTTGATTTCTTCAGTGATCTCTTGGTTATTTAGTAGTGCACTGTTTAGCCTCCATGTATTTGAGTTTTTTTTTTTTAAGAGAAATTGTCAGTTGGAAGATGATCTTGCTTTTTTTAAAAAAATTAATTAATTAATTAATTAATTTTTGGCTATGTTGGGTCTTCGTTTCTGTGCGAGTGTTTTCTCTAGTGTGGCAAGCGGGGGCCACTCTTCATCGTGGTGCACGGGCCTCTCTCTATCGTGGCCTCTCTTGTTGCGGAGCACAGGCTCCAGATGTGCAGGTTCTGTAGTTGTGGCTCATGGGCCTAGTTGCTCCGCGGCATGTGGGATCTTCCCAGACCAGGGCTCGAACCCGTGTCCCCTGCATTAGCAGGCAGATTCTCAACCACTACGCCACCAGGGAAACCCCATGTATTTGTGTTTTTTACAGTTTTTTTCCTGTAGTTGATTTTCAGTCTCATAGCGTTGTGGTCAGAAAAGATGCTTGATACGATTTCAATTTTCTTAAATTTTCCAAGGCTTGATTTGTGACCAAAGATGGGATCTATCCTGGGGAATGTTCCATGTGCATTTGAGAAGAAAGTGTATTCTGCCACTTTTGGGTGGAATGTTCTATAAATATCAATTAGACCTATCTGGTCTATTGTGTCATTTAAAGCTTGTTTTTCCTTATTTATTTTCTGTTTGGATGATCTGTCCATTGGTGTAAGTGGAGTGTTAAAATCCCCTACTATTATTGTGTTACTGTCAATTTCTCCTTTCACTGCTGTTAGCATTTGCCTTATGCATTGAGGTGCTCCTATGTTGGGCACATAAACATTTTTAATTGTTATACCTTCTTCTTGGATTGATCCTTTGATCATTATTTTCAAAAAATGCATTTTTCAAGACAATAAAGGCAATGTTATTTGGCACATATGAATGGAAAGTTTAACTGTTTTTTATTTTATTTCATCTGATTTGGTGAGAACACAAATAAATCAAAATATGAAAATCAAATATATTAAACCTCAGAATATTCTTAGCTGATTTATTTTGACAAGTGTTTAAATTATTTAGCTGTTCTGAATTTGATTTTTAATTATTTATAAAAACACATGGTAGTGCATTAGTAAATGTCTTGAAGAGTGTTTTGTAAAACTAGGCAGCAGTAATAATATCACCATAACTCTGCCATTTAATTTTTGCTGACAAGTGGGTTGAGCCTCTGAGCATAGTTGTTAGAAACATTAGGGTACAGTGCTTATGCAGTGTGATACAGGATGATACTGTATCAATTGTCTTTTTAAGTCTTTGTGCTACTACAGTTTTTCAATATTTTTCAAAACTGCCAGCAGTTCAGTAAGACTTTTAATTCATTCTTGAGCTTAGAATATCATCTTTATATTCACTCAATGCTATATGCCCAAATTTCTCAAGAACTTATCTACTTACTTTTTAGCAACAGCACTTTTAAATGATGTCCATTACATCCTAAATGTCCAACCTCTTCTGTTTTTACTTCTGCTTGGAGAATTTTCAAAAGCACTTCAGTATTTGAACAATAATGCAATAATCTACAATGTAGATTTTACATGGAACAACTGTAGGTAATGAACCTAGCTTCCTTATGCAATTTTCCCCTTAATTTTTTCCTTTTGACATTTTCAATACCGACTCCTTATTTTTCCTCAATGAGAGTGAGGTTAATATAAAGAGGGCTACAGCAAGGCATTCCCAAAGTTTATTGGTTTTGAAAGCAAAACCAAGAAGAATCAATGCTTAATTTAACTCCTGCAATGGATACCACCTGTGTTTATTACTAATAAACACTGTGCTAGTGCTGGAAAAGTTATAACCTTAAGCACTATCCAAGGTAGAGAGACATTGTATTTATTTCACAGATATAATTACTCCATTTGCTGGACAGATGGAATCTATTGTGGGACAAGGGCTTTCTAATTTATGTATCAACTCTTTTTTGTTTCACTTATGTGGTAACATCATGCATGGCTTAGCACTTGATCTCCATCCTTCTTAGCACTTGATTTCCTCCCAGTGTATCTTCCTGGTTTGCAAAGGCTGGAAAGGTAAACATTAGATTTCTCAGGCTTTTTTTGTGGCTATGTGTTTAAAATAAAACTTTTTGTATGGACATTTTAAAACATTTACAAAAATAGAAAGACTAGTACAGTGAACCATGCATACCTATCCATCATTCAGCTTCAACAATTACCAGCATTTTGCCAATCTTGTTTCACCTATTCCCTTCCACTTTTTTTTGTTGTTGAAATTTAAAAAAAAACTAAGATATCACATATTTGTACCTGTAAACATTTCAGAAGTCATTGCTAATTGATAAGTACATTTAACAAAACATCAAAAACAGCTTGGTTCTTGCAAGATGTGTGTGGTCAAGATTTGAGAGGTAGAGGTGAGGTAGAGGCCATCTGTCTGTTTCTTCTGCTGTTAGGCATGAGTAGTGAAGACTAGGTTTTTCTTCAACAGCAATCCAGTATCCAGTTGTTCACTATTGGCAAATAAAGCGTCACTACATTACTGGAATGATTGATCTCAATCATCAAGGAGAAATAGCGTTGCTGCTATACAAGGAGACAAAAAAAAAAAAAAAGAGAGAGTTTTTCTGGAATCTAGGGTATCCTCTGGGTTGCCTCTTATGTGCCAAGCCAGTGATAAAGGTTAATGGAAAACTAAGCTACCCAGTACAGGCAGGACTTCTCGGGAAGTAAACAACAGCTTGTGCTTACATAGTACCAACTATGTGTCATATACTGTTCTAAGCATTTCACATTTCACATATATCAACTCTTCTAATTCTCACAATAATCCTATGATGTGGACACTTTCATTATCTCTGTTTTACAGATGAGCGTACTGAGGCACAGAGAGATTACAATAACTTGACCAAAGTTCATAGAGTTAATAAGTGGCAGAGCTGGGCTTCAAACCCAGATAACATAATTCCAGAAGCCATGCTCGTAATAACTGCATTTTACTAGTTCTTAGTTTGGATCATCCTATTAGGTAAAATCCAAATCAGTTAATGTGCTGAGAGCAAAGGGAACATAGAATGTGTAATGAAGAAGGAAATTATAAATATCAATATGGTTTTATGACTGGTAGCAGAAATGAGACCTGCAGTAACAACTCAGATATTTTTCCTGTCTGTGTTATATATTATAGCAGACATCTTTGGTGCTGAATCTGATTTTAGTTGCAGTTATTTTGAGTAGTTTCCCTGGTGGACGATTCCTTTGCATGCTGTGTGTGACTTCAAGGGATTCTCTGTTTTCCTGCTCAGGGCTTTCTCTGAAGTTGTGGGGATCTGTTCATCCCATGCAAATGGCAGCCTAGAAACGAAGAGGAGTTACTGCCCAGGAGCAACTCTCTACCATCAGGGATTGATGTTGTTGGATAAATGCCCACCTCCATCCTTGAGGAGCAATTCATGATTGCATTCGATCTCTTCCTCAGGATTACCAGTAAGGACAGCTCCAGTTGCCCACAGTGGTAACTGTGCTGGCTCAGTAATAGAGGTTTTGTCGTCTTTCTTTCTTTCCTGTCTAAATCACCCCATTCTTTTATTCCTCCTTTGTGGGGTCACCTCCCAAATAAATATGGGCACTCAAGTCCTTGTCTTGGGTATTATAGTTAGGTACTTGAACCAATTTCCTTCATCTTCCCCTCTTCTGTTCTCCTTGTAGGGTGTGTTGTTGGTGGTTAACTTCATAATTTAGTCCACTGGTTATAGTATATGATGGCAGGATTGTGACTAAACAAGAAGAGGAATGAACATCACCCAGGAATGGATGCAGTGATTCTTGAGAATTTGGATGTACTTTTCTTGTGAGAGATTTTGCATGTCTTTTTATTAGTAAGGATAATTGCATTATGTTAGACAGGAGCAGGCTGGTTTTGCTCTTGACATTGTTTAGAAGTTTAAGCAGAAGTAGAAGTGTGCATGGATATTGAGTAGCCAAAGAGCTGAATTATGGGAAACAATTAATAATTCAGCCTCCATTTCCAACTCCTTCTACTTTCTCTTCCTATACTTTGAGTCTGAAAATCTACAAACTGCACTTTTAGGACTCTCTTGTATTTATGATCATTGTTGTGATATAGGTTCCACAAATTAGATGCATTTATTATGATTTAAAGGTGGAAGTGAGGGAAAGGCCTCACTAGTATTTTCCTCTACCAAGTATAGTCATGGGGATGTTGTTTTATTCTTATAAGGACATCAGTGTCCAGTTTCTAGCTTTGCTGGTAGCAAGAGACAAGGCATGGGACACCTGGCAGGCATGGAGTGAGCTCAGAATCACCATTTGTGGCCGCAGTGACTTCCTGATCTGTGAATTGGAGCTTCTACATTGTGTTTTAGACACAGCCTCTGATTCTCCACCTTCCTGCCTGTTGCAGAGGCTGAAACTCCTTGGGTGGGCTAGTTTTGTGATTCTGTTCTATCTAGAAATCATCTCTGGAGAGTAGACTAGAGTCAGCTTCTCCAGGCATTCCAAAGGGTTTTTTGTAAGCACCTAATTCCCTGGTTTATATTGTTTTATGTTTAAAATAGTTCCTCATTGTTGTTTTCTGCAACTGGACCCTGACTGAAAAAATTAGAATGAGACATATCTCTGTGCTGTGTCATCTCAGGGTTTATTACCAGATGGAGCTTCTGGATCAGCAGAGCTGAGGGTCTGGACCTGAAGTACTCTTGCCTCACCACAGTGATGTCATTCTGTGGCTCCCTTTATGACTTGTGTTCTCTACTAAAACAAAAGCTCTTTTCAAGAATGTTTAGGTCTAGAGGCATATAAAAGATATCTTTCAGAAACCTCATTTTACTTTATGCATTTTTTTTCTGTTAATTTCTTATTTAATTTTAAATTAGGTATAAATTTAAGTGCATATAAAAGTGTAGTTCAGTGAATTTTTACATATGTATATATCATAACCACTACCCAGATCAAGATACAAAACATTTTTAGTACCCCAGAAGTTTCCTTCAAGTTATCTCCTAGTTTATATCCCCCCATAGCATATTAGTTTTCTAGAGCTGCCATAACAGATTACCACAAATTAGGTGGCTTAAAAAATAGAAATTTATTCTTTCTCTGTTCTAGAGGCTCTTAAGGAGAATCTGTTCTATGTCTCTCTCCTAGCTTCTGCTGGTTTCCAGCAATCCTTGAAGGTCCTTGTCTTACAGCTGCATCACTCCTATCTCTGCCTTCCTCATCACATGGCATTCTTCCTCTATGTCTCTATGTCTCTGTGTCCAAATTTCCCTCTTCTTATAAGGACATCAGTCACTGTATTAGGGTCCACCCTAATCCAGTATGATCTCATCCTACTTGATTACATCTTTAAAGACCCCATTTCCAAATAAGGTCACATTCACAGGTGCTGGAGTTAAGACTTCAACATATCTTTTTAGGGGACACAATTCAACTCACAACACCAAAAGTAACCATTATTAAGATTCCAATCCTAAAAGATTCGTTTCAATTTTTTGAACTTCTTGAAATTAATATAAATGGAAGCGTACAGTAATTCTGGCTTTTTTCACTTAATATACATCTGTAAGATTCATCCCATGTTATTTCATGTATCAGTACTTTGGTTTTTTTTACTGATGCATTATAGTATTCCATTGTAGAAATTTATCTACTCTATTATTGATGGACATTTATGTGTTTTCCAGTTTGGGGTGATGAAATAAAATTTGTATTTTATGGCAAGAGAAGAAAAAAGTTAAACAATATTTTTTCTCTGACTGTTGGGGTCTTCTCCCTCCTCTTTGTTGTGTATTGTGCATTGCATTAACTAGACTTCCTTAGGAGATAACCTTCCTTCTTTTTCTTCAGTAGTTTAAAAAATCTTTTTAAATACATTTTGGAGGTATAGTTGATGTACAATATTATATAAGTTTTGATGCACAACATAGTGATTCACATTTTTAAAATTTATACTCCATTTATAGTTATTATAAACTATAGGCTATATTCCCTGTGCTGTACAATATATCCTTATACCTTATTTGTTTTATACATAGGAGTTTGTACCTCTTAATTCCCTACCCCTATCTTGCTCCTCCCCCACTTCCTTCTTACTGCTGGTAACCACTGTTTTGTTCTCTATATCTGTGAGTCTTCCTCTTTTTTTTTTTTTTTTTTAAGTCTTTATTGAATTTGTTACAATATCGCTTCTGTTTTATGTTTTGGTTTTTTGGCCATGAGGCATGTGGGATCTTAGCTCTCTGACCAGGGATTGAACGCTCACCCCCTGCATTGGAAGGGGAAGTCTTAATCACTGGACTGCCAGGGAAGTCCCTTTTTAAAAAATATTCACTAGTTTATTGTATTCTTTAGATTCCACATATAAGTGGTATCATGCAGTGATATTTGTGGTATAAGTGGTATTTGTCTTTCTCTGTCTGACTTATTTCACTTAGCATAGTACCCTTCAAGTCCATCCATGTTGTTGCAAATGGCAAAATTTTGTTCTTTTTAATGGCTGAGTAGTATTCCATTGAGTATATATACCACATCTTTTTTATCCATTCATCTGTTGATGGACACTTAGGTTGCTTCCATACCTTGGCAATTATAAATAATGCTGCAATGAACATTGGGGTGCATATATCTTTTTGATTTATTTTTATTTTTTATTTTTTGGATAGATACCCTGTAGTGGAATTGCTGGGTCATATGATAGTTTGATTTTAAGTTTTTTGAGAAACCTCCATATTGTTTTCCCTAGTGGCTGCACCAATTTACTTTCCCACCAACACTGTACTAGGGTTCCATTTTCTTGCCAGCATTTCTTATTTGTGTTCTTTTTGATGATAGCCATTCTAACAGATGTGAGGTGATACCTGAGGTGGTTTTAATTTGCATTTCTCAGTTAATGTGGTTGAACATATTTTCATGTGCCTGCTGGCCACCTGTACATCTTCTTTGGAAAAAAGTCTATCAGGTCTTCTGCTCATTTTTAAATTGGGTTGCTTGGGGTTTTTTTTTGATGTTGAGTTGTATGAGCTGTTTATGTATTTGGGATATTAACTCCTTATTGGTCACATCATTTGCAAATGTTTTCTCCCATTCAGTATGTTGTCCTTTTGTTTTGTCAGTGGTTTCCTTTGCTGTGCAAAAAGCTTTTAAGTTTAATTAGGTCCCATTTGTTTATTTTTGCTTTTATTTCCTTTGCTTTAGGGGACAGATCCAAAAAAATATTGCTACAATTTATGTCAAAGAGTGTCCTGCCTATGTTTTCCTCTAGTAGTTTTATAGTATCAGGTCTTACATTTAGGTCTTTAATCCATTTTGAGTTTATTTTTGTATACAGTGTTAGAGAATGTTCTAATTTCATTCTTGTACATGTAGCTGTCCAGTTTTTCCAGCACCATTTATTGAAGAGACTGTCTTTTCTCCATTGTATATTCTTACTTCCTTTGTCATAGATTAATTGACTATAAGTATTTGGGTTTATTTCTGGCTTTCTGTTCTGTTTGATTGATCTATGTGTCTGTTTTTGTGCCAATACTGTACTGTTTTGATTACTGAATCTTTGTAGTCTGTATAGTCTAAAGTCAGGGAGTGTGATTCCTCCAGCTCTGTTCTTCTTTCTCAAGATTGATACCCTTCCTTCTTAACCTTGTAAGGGGTCACGATCACCCACTACTTGAGATCTGGATCATGTAAACTGTCAATACATCATTTGTTGTATAACCTTTTTTCTCAAAAACTTATGTAACTGTGCTTTGACCTCTGAGGATGGACAGTCCTCAGAGCTTTCTGAAAGACTGTCTCTGGGGTTATAATTGTCCGGTTGGCTTGAATAAAATTTTCCATTTGTTTCTTAGTTTGGCTGTTGATTAATTTTTGCCACCATTAGCATTGTGTAGCTGGCAGAATATCAGAGATACCCACCAGAGGATACCTGGAGTCTTCCCCAAACTGGCACTCAGTACCAGCACAGGCCCATTGAAACCCAATGGCTTCTTGGTACACCTCAGGTGTTCTGATGAATTCTCCTGATATCTGGATCTCATTACTTTTAAGTGATGATCCAAAAAATTTTTATTAGAACTGTTTTTACTTAAGACTTGGAGTCTTAAGGGGCACATTTCCTAAGCAGGGACTTAGGGGGATCTGGGCAGCAGGCCCAGGGAAATATAGGTGGCAGGATTTTTTGTGAAATTTGGCTTAAATTGAAAAAAAAAACTAAGTTGACATGTGGTTTAAATAAAACATTTGCTAGTGAAGTGAGAGACTGAATATTCAGCTCTGATGAACAAGGGACATTTGCTCCTTCTAGCTACAGGGTGCCCTTAGGCAACTAAGGACCTAGTGGATTTTCTGATGATTATTCTTTGTGATGTGTAGCTGTCCTACAGGAGAACTCCACTACAACCATTAAGTAAATACTGATTTTCTTCCTCTTCTTCTTTTTCTTTTTTCTTTTTTTTTTTTTCATATTTTTTGGCCATGCTGTGCGGCAAGTGGGATCTTAGTTCCCTGACCAGGGGTCAAACCTGTGCCACCTGCAGTGGAAGCGCGGTGTCTTAACCACTGGACCACCAGGGAAGTCCCAAATACTGCTTTTCTGAGGATGCATGAGATAAGGACTGATCGTCCAGTCCTCTGAGCACCCACAGCGGTTTCAGACTATCAGAGGGAGAAACCGAGACACATAAAAGAGTCAAACTGACTTAAGGCTAACTCCTTGGGGAGCTAGAATCAGAAGCAGCACACTACGCTGATCTCAGAAAGTTGTTCAGATCATATTTCATATCTGAATTAGACTACCAATAATGGGAAATTGGGCCTCAAAGCTAAACAGTCTGGGCTTCCCTGGTGGCGCAGTGGTTGAGAATCTCCCTGCTAATGCAGGGGACATGGGTTCGAGCCCTGGTCTGGGAAGATCCCACATGCCGCAGAGCAACTAGGCCCGTGAGCCACAACTACTGAGCCTGCGCGTCTGGAGGCTGTGCTCCACAACAAGAGAGGCCGCGAGAGTGAAGAGGCCGGTGCACCGCGATGAAGAGTGGCCCCCGTTTGCCGCAACTAGAGGAAGCCCTCGCACAGAAACGAAGACCCAACACAGCCAAAAAAAAATAAATATAAAAATAAATAATTAAAAAAAAAAAGAAAAAGCCCAACAGTCCACTGATGGACAGACACCTATGGGGATACCAGCTGTTTATGTATGCTTGCAAGTGCCTATTTAATTGAGAATTAAAGGAAATCCTGCCTTGAAATGGTCAAGGTGGGGCTTTTATTTTTGGCATTCCCAAACTGATTTTTGTGTGCGAAGTTAAAGCAGAAGGTTAAGTTCTTACCATGTCAGTCAATCTCCTGAATCTCTGCCTGCAGTGTCTACTGGAAACAAGAGTGGTAAGAGTTTTTTTCTCTTTTCTAAAATTAGATTAGCAGGAAGAAATATTTGTAAGGCTAGCTTCTTGAACCCTTTGACTTGGAAAGACGTCTAAATTGTTAAAATTTTAGAGAGCTCTCAAGTTAAACTACTGTACCTATTTTAATTTGTATGCAGAAGCCCCCAAAGGCGTCAAAATTCCAAAATAGCTTCATTGAAGGATTTATTGTAGCAGGCTAATGAAGAGTTACTAATATAAAAGATACCTAAAACAAACAAAAAACTTTAAGACCGACATAACTCCTGCTCCACTCTATCCTCCTTTACTTGAGTACTCATTCTAGCGATCCTCTCTTAGTTGCCCTTCCACTCTGAAGAGACTTTCAAAAAGTTACCTTTAGAACTTTGACCACCTGAGGCTGTAAGCTAGCTTCTTCAGATCAAAGGCCATAGGTAAAGAATAGTTAAAGTATTTCTTAAACCCAGGGGGGATCCTCAAAAAGTTTTTGTAATTGGATTACCAAGATAGGAGGATACTGGTCTGACTTAACTCATAACCACACCTGAAATTCAGAGCCTGATAGGATTTTTTTTTTTTTTTTTTGGCCTCCGCTAGGCTAAATGAGTGGGGAAAAAAATTTTCAGTGTAGGTGGATGGGTATTTTGGTCCTTCGATATCACTGAGGTGGCCACCTGATTCTTTGAGGAATTAAAAACAGTTGCATTGGTTCTACAAATCTAGTCTTTACAGGACAAGAGGGGTGGCTCCAGAAACAATCCAAAGCCCAACAATCATTTTACCACTCCCCAAACCTCCCTTATTTATCTTAAGAGGCTTATAAGTATTGAAAAATAAATCTGGCCTTAAGAGAACAAAAGTTCTTCCTAGGAGGAACTTGTATTTCTCTTCCTATGCCTTTGGAATGCAGATGTTCTACCTGGTCTTCCCCAGGAACTGTCATCTAGGTCATCTTTTTAAAATGCAAATTTCAAGAAGGTAACTCTTATCAAAAGAAAAAATAAAAGGGAGAAAATGTGGGACTTCCTGGCATGTGCAGTTGTTAACAATCCACCTGCCAATGCAAGGGACACAGGTTCAATCCCTGGTCTGGGAAGATCCCACATGCTGCAGAGCAACTAAGCCCGTGCACCACAACTACTGAGCCTGTGCTCTAGAGCCTGCGGGCCACAACTACTGAGCCTGTGTGCTGCAACTACTGAAGCCTGCACCCCTAGAGCCTGTGCTCTGCAACAAGAGAAGCCACCGTAATGAGAAGCCCAAGCACTGCAACGAAGAGTGGCCCCGACTCGCTGCAACTAGAGAAAAGCCTGCACGCAGCAATGAAGACCCAAAGCAGCCAAAAAAAAAAAGGTGGGAGGAAGGTAATTTGACTAGGACAAATCTTTTTTTTTTTTTAAATGGACATCCTAAATCAGAAGCACCAGTCCTTGTTTTTTGTTTTTTGTTTAATTAATTAATTAATTTATTTATTTATTTTTGTCTGTGTTGGGTCTTCGTTTCTGTGTGAGGGCTTTCTCTAGTTGTGGCAAACGGGGGCCACTCTTCAGCGCGGTGCGTGGGCCTCTCACTGTGGACTAGGACAAATCTTAAGTGTCTTCTCCATAAATATTAGTAAAAAATGGTTTAGCCATCTAAACAGATGACTTTGATTTGTTCCATCTGCCAGAAACCCAATTTGATCTCAACCTATTTTGTAACTGATGGATTTTGTATTACTGTACCTGATTCATGGCTGAAGTTTTGCAATGGGAACTGTGGTGTCAGTCTGTGTGTGTGTGTGTGTGTGTGTGTGTGTGTGTGTGTGTGTGTGTGTAGTATTGCCAAAATTAATTTGTAAAAGAACTCTATTTAGCCCTCTTGCGAGAACACCAGAATCACAACTAGCTGCTGGACAACCATCGACAGGAAGACACTGGAACTCACCAAAAAAGATACCCCACATCCAAAGACAAAGGAGAAGCCACAATGAGATGGTAGGAGGGGCGCAATCGGAGTAAAATCAAATCCCATAACTGGTGGGTGGGTGATTCACAGACTGGTGAACACTTATACCATGGAAGTCCACCCACTGGAGTGAAGGTTCTGAGCCCCACATCAGGCTTCCCAACCTGGGGGTCCAGCAACGGGAGGAGGAATTCATAGAGAATCAGACTTTGAAGCCTAGTGGGAATTGATTGCAGGACTTTGACAGGACTGGGGGAAACAGAGACCCCACTCTTGGAGGGCACACACAAAATAGTGTGCGCATCGGGACACAGGGGAAGGAGCAGTGACCCCAGGGGAGACTGAACCAGACCTACCTGCTAGTGTTGGAAGGTCTCCTGCAGAGGTGGGCGGTGGTTCTGTTTCACCGTGGGGACAAGGACACTGGCAGCAGAAGTTCTGGGAAGTACTCCTTGGCGTAAACCCTCCCGGAGTCTTTCATTAGCCCCAAACCCTCCCAGAGTCTTTCATTAGCCCCACCAAAGAGCCCAGGTAGGCTCCAGCGTTGGGTTGCCTCAGGCAAAACAACCAACAGGGAGGGAACCCAGCCCCACCCATCAACAGTCAACTGGATTAAAGTTTTACTGAGCTCTGACCACCACAGCAACAGTCAGCTCTACCCACCACCAGAGCCTCCCATCAAACCTCATAGATAGCCTCAACCACCAGAGGGCAGACAGTAGAAGCAAGAAAAACTATAATCCTGCAGCCTGTGGAACAAAAACCACATTCACAGAAAGATAGACAAGATGAAAAGGCAGAGGTCTATGTACCAGTTGAAGGAACAAGCTAAAACCACAGAAAAACAACTCAATGAAGTGGAGATAGGCAACCTTCCAGAAAAAGAGTTCAGAATAATGATAGTGAAGATGATCCAGGACGTCAGAATAAGAATGGAGGCAAAGATCGAGAAGATGCAAGAAATGTTTAACAAAGACCTAGAAGAATTAAAGAAGAAACAAACAGAGATGAACAATAAAATAACTGAAATGAAAACTACACTAGAAGGAATCAATAGCAGAATAACTGAGGCAGAAGACTGGATAAGTGACCTGGAAGACAGAATGGTGGAATTCACTGCTGTGGAACAGACTAAAGAAAAAAGAATGAAAAGAAATGAAGACAGCCTAAGAGACCTCTGGGACAACATTAAATGCAACAACATTGGCATTATAGGGGTCCCAGAAGGAGAAGAGGGAGAGAAAGGACCAGAGAAAATATTTGAAGAGATTATAGTCAAAAACTTCCCTAACATGGGAAAGGAAATACCCACCCAAGTCCAGGAAGCACAGAGAGTCCCATACAGGATAAATCCAAGGAGAAACATGCTGAGACACATACTAATCAAATTGGCAAAAATTACAGACAAAGAAAAATTATTGAAAGCAGCAAGGGAAAAATGACAAATAACGTACAAGGGAACTCCCATAAGGTTAACAGCTGATTTCTGAGCAGAAATTCTACAAGCCAGAAGGGAGTGGCATGATATACTTTAAGTGATGAAAGGGAAGAACATACAACCAAGATTACTCTACCCAGCAAGGATCTCATTCAGATTCGATGGAGAAATCAAAAGCTTTACAGACAAGCAAAAGCTAAGAGAATTCAGCACCACCAAACCAGCTCTACAACAAATGCTAAAGGAACTTCTCTAAGTGGGAAACACAAGAGAAGAAAAAGACCTACAAAAACAAACCCAAAACAATTAAGAAAATGGTCATAGGAACATACATATCAATAATTACTTAAAGGTGTATGGATTAAATGCTCCAACCAAAAGACACAGGCTTGCTGAATGGATACAAAAACAATACCCATATATATGCTGTCTACAAGAGACACACTTCAGACCTAGGGACACATACAGACTGAAAGTGAGGGAATGGAAAAAGATATGCCATGCAAATGGAAATCAAAAGAAAGCTGGAGTAGTTATACTCATATCAGATAAAATAGACTTTAAAATAAAGAATGTTACAAGAGACAAGGAAGGACACTACATAATGATCAAGGGATCAATCCAAGAAGAAGATATAACAATTATAAATATACATGCACCCAACATAGTAGCACCTCAATACATAAGGCAACTGCTAACAGCTATAAAAGAGGAAATCGACAGTAACACAATCATAGTGGGGGACTTTAACACCTCACTTACACCAATGGACAGATCATCCAAAATGAAAATAAATCAGGAAACAGAAGCTTTAAATGACACAATACACCAGATAGATTTAATTGATATTTATAGCACATTCCATCCAAAAACAGCAGATTAAACTTTCTTCTCAACTACGCACGGAACATTCTCCAGGATAGATCACATCTTGGGTCACAAATCAGGCCTCAGTAAATTTAAGAAAATTGAAATCATATCAAGCATCTTTTCTGACCACAACACTATGAGATTAGAAATGAATTACACGGAAAAAAACGTAAAAAACACAAACACATGGAGGCTAAACAATACATTACTAAATAACCAAGATATCACTGAAGAAATCAAAGAGGAGATCAAAAAATACCTAGAGACCAATGACAATGAAAACACGATGATCCAAAACCTATGGGATGCAACAAAAGCAGTTCTAAGAGGGAAGTTTATAGCTATACAAGCCTACCTCAAGAAACAAGAAAAGTCTGAAGTAAACACTCTAACCTTACACCTAAAGGAACTAGAGAAAGAAGAACACACAAAACCCAAAGTTAGCAGAAGGAAAGAAATCATAAAGATCAGAGTGGAAATAAATGAAATAGAAACAAAGAAAACAATAGCAAAGATCAATAAAACTAAAAGCTGGTTCTTTGAGAAGATAAACAAAATTGATAAACCTTTAGCCAGACTCATCAAGAAAAAGAGGGAGAGGACTCAAATCAATAAAATTAGAAATGAAAAAGGAGAAGTTACAACAGACACCGCAGAAATACAAAGCATCCTAAGAGACTACTACAAGCAACTCTATGCCAATAAAATGGACAACCTGGAAGAGATGGACAAATTCTGAGAAAGGTATAACTTTCCAAGACTGAACCAGGAAGAAACAGAAAATATGAAGAGACCAATCACAAGGAACGAAATTGAAACTGTGATTTAAAATCTTCCAACAAACAAAAGTCCAGGACCAGATGGCTTCACAGGTGAATTCTATCAAACATTTAGAGAAGAGCTAACACCTATCCTTCTCAAACACTTCCAGAAAATTGCAGGGGAAGGAACACTCCCAAACTCATTCTATGAGGCCACCATCACCCTGATACCAAAACCCAACAAAGATACTACAAAAAAAGAAAATTACAGACCATATCACTGATGAATATAGATGCAAAAATCCTCAACAAAATACTAGCAAACAGAATCCAACAACACATTAAAAGGACCATACACCACGATCAAGTGGGATTTATCCCAGGGATGCAAGGATTCTTCAATACACGCAAATCAATCAATGGGATACACCATATTAACAAATTGAAGAATAAAAATCATATGATCATCTCAATAGATGCAGAAAAAGCTTTTGACAAAATTCAACACCGATTTATGATAAAAACTCTCCAGAAAGTGGGCATAGAGGGAACCTACCTCAACATAATAAAGGCCATATATGACAAACCCACAGCAAACATCATTCTCAATGGTGAAAAACTGAAAGCATTTCCTCTAAGATCAGGAACGAGACAAGGATGTCCACTCTCACCACTATTATTCAACATAGTTTTGGAAGTCCTAGCCACGGCAATCAGAGAAGAAAAAGAAATAAAAGGAATACAAATTGGAAAAGAAGAAGTAAAACTGTCACTGTTTGCAGATGACATGATACTATACATAGAGAATCTTAAAAATGCCACCAGAAAACTACTAGAGCTAATCAATGAATTTGGTAAAGTTGCAGGATACAAAATTAATGCACAGAAATCTCTTGCATTCCTATACCCTAATGATGAAAATTCTGAAAGAGAAATTATGGAAACACTCCCATTTACCATTGCAACAAAAAGAATAAAATACCTAGGAATAAACCTACCTAGGGAGACCAAAGACCTGTATGCAGAAAACTCTAAGACACTGATGAAAGAAATTAAAGATAATACAAACAGGTGGAGAGATATACCATGTTCTTGGATTGGAAGAATCAATATTGTGAAAATGACTATACTACCCAAAGCAATCTACAGATTCAATGCAATCCCTATCAAATTACCAATGGCATTTTTTACGGAACTAGAACAAGTCATCTTAAAATTTGTATGGAGACACAAAAGACCCCGAATAACCAAAGCAGTCTTGAGGGAAAAAAACGGAGCTGGAGGAATCAGACTCCCTGACTTCAGACTATACTACAAAGCTACAGTAATCAAGACAATATGGTACTGGCACAAAAACAGAAACATAGATCAATGGAGCAAGATAGAAAGCCCAGAGATAAACCCACGCACCTATGGTCAACTAATCTATGACAAAGGAGGCAAAGATATACAATGGAGAAATGACAGTCTCTTCAATAAGTGGTGCTGGGGAAACTGAACAGCTACATATAAAAGAATGAAATAAGAATACTCCCTAAAACCACACACAAAAATAAACTCAAAATGGATTTGAGACCTAAATGGAAGATCAGACACTATAAAACTATTAGAGGAAAACATGGGAAGAACACTCTTTTTTTTTTTTTAATTTTATTTATTTATTTATTTATGGCTATGTTTGGTCTTCATTTCTGTGCAAGGGTTTTCTCTAGTTGTAGCAAGTGGGGGCCACTCTTCATCGCGGTGCGTGGCTTCTCTTGTTGCAGAGCACAGGCTCCAAATGCGCATGCTCAGCAATTGTGGCTCACGAGCCTAGTTGCTCTGCGGCATGTGGGATCTTCCCAGACCAGGGCTCGAACCCGTGTCCCCTGCATTGGCAGGCAGATTCTCAACCACTGTGCCACGAGGGAAGCCCGGAAGAACACTCGTAGACATAAATCACAGCAAGATCTTTTTTGATCCACCTCCTAGAGTAATAGAAATAAAAACAAAAATAAACAAATGGGACCTAATGAAACTTCAAATCTTTTGCACAGCAAAGGAAACCATAAACAAGATGAAAAGAACCCTTAGAATGGGAGAAAATATTTGCAAACGAATCAACGGACAAAGGATTAATCTCCAAAATATATAGTCAGCTCATTCAGCTCAATATTAAAGAAACAAACAACCCAATCCAAAAATGGGCAGAAGACCTAAATAGACATTTCTCCAAAGAAGACATACAGATGGCCAAGAAGCACATGAAAAGATGCTCAACATCACTAATTATTAGAGAAATGCAAATCAAAACTACAATGAGGTATCACCTCACACTAGTTAGAATGGGCATCATCAGAAAATCTACAAACCACAAATTCTGGAGAGGGTGTGGAGAAAAGGGAACCCTCTTGCACTGTTGGTGGGAATGTAAATTGATACAGCCACTATGGAGAACAGTATGTAGTTTCCTTAAAAAACTAAAAAATAGAATTACCATATGATCCAGCAATCCCACTACTGGGCACATACCCAGAGAAAACCGTAATTCAAAAAGACACATGCACCCCAATGTTCATTGTAGCATTATTTACAATAGCCAGGTCATGGAAGCAACCTAAATGCCCATTTACAGACGAATGCATAAAGAAGTGTGGTACATATATACAATGGAATATTACTCAGCCATAGAAAGGAACGAAATTGAGTCATTTGTTGAGACGTGGGTGGATCTACAGACTGTCATACAGAGTGAAGTAAATCAGAAAGAGAAAAACAAATATCGTATATTAACGCATGTATGTGGAACCTAGACAAATGGTACAGATGAACCGGTTTGCAGGGCAGAAGTTGAGAGACAGATGTAGAGAAAAAACGTATGGACAACCAAGGAGGGAAAACCGTGGTGGGGTGGGGATGGTGGTGTGCTGAACCAGGTGATTGGGATTGACATGTATACACTGGTGTGTATAAAATTGATGACTGATTAAAAAAAACAAAGAACTGTATTTAATTGGTCTTAAAGGAAATTAAGCATTTATATAAATACTCAGAAATACAAAAGAAATTAACTCAAATGAATTTCAGGATCATATGATCAAGGATTAATTTTTTTTTAAACATCTTTATTGAAGTATAATTGCTTTACAATGGTGTGTTAGTTTCTGCTTCACAACAAAGTGAATCAGTTATACATATACATATGTTCCCATATCTCTTCCCTCTTGCATCTCCCTCCCTCCCACCCTCCCCATCCCACCCCTCTAGGTGGACACAAAGCACTGAGCTGATCTCCCTGTGCTATGTGGCTGCTTCCCACTAGCTATCTATTTTACATTTGGTAGTGTATATATGTCCATGACACTCTCTCATCCTGTCACATCTCACCCCTCCCCCTCCCCATATCATCAAGTCCATTCTTTAGTAGGTCTGTGTCTTTATTCCCGTCTTGCCACTAGGTTCTTCATGACCTTTTTTTTTTCCCTTAGATTCCATATATATGTGTTAGCATACTGTATTTGTTTTTCTCTTTCTGACTTACTTCACTCTGTATGACAGACTCTAACTCCATCCACCTCATTACAAATACCTCCATTTCATTTCTTTTTATGGCTGAGTAATATTCCATTGTATATATGTGCCACATCTTCTTTATCCATTCATCCGATGATGGACACTTAGGTTGCTTCCATGTCCTGGCTATTGTAAATAGAGCTGCAACGAACATTTTGGTACATGACTTTTTTTGAACTATGGTTTTCTCAGGGTATATGCCCAATAGTGGGATTGCTGGGTCGTATGGTAGTTCTATTTGTAGTTTTTTAAGGAAGCTCCATACTGTTCTCCATAGTGGCTGTATCAATTTACATTCCCACCAACAGTGCAAGAGTGTTCCCTTTCCTCCACACCCTGTCCAGCATTTATTCTTTGTAGATTTTTTGATGATGGCCATTCTGACTGGTGTGAGAGGATATCTCATTGTAGTTTTGATTTGCATTTCTCTAATGATTAATGATGTTGAGCATTCTTTCATGTGTCTGTTGGCCATCTGTATATCTTCTTTGGAGAAATGTCTATTTAGGTCTTCTGCCCATTTTTGGATTGGATTGTTCGTTTTTTTGTTATTGAGCTGCATGAGCTGCTTGTAAATCTTGGAGATTAATCCTTTGTAGGTTGCTTCATTTGCAAATATTTTCTCCCATTCTGAGGGTTGTCTTTTGGTCTTGTTTATGGTTTCCTTTGCTGTGCAAAAACTTTTAAGTTTCATTAAGTCCCATTTGTTTATTTGTGTTTTTATTTCCATTTCTCTAGGAGCTGGGTCAAAAAGAATCTTGCTGTGATTTATGTCATAGAGTGTTCTGCCTATGTTTTCCTCTAAGAGTTTGATAGTGTCTGGCCTTACACTTAGGTCTTTAATCCATTTTGAGTTTATTTTTGTGCATGGTGTCAGGGAGTGTTCTAATTTCATACTTTTACATGTACCTGTCCAGTTTTCCCAGCACCACTTATTGAAGAGGCTGTCTTTTCTCCACCGTATATGCTTGCCTCCTTTATCAAAGATAAGGTGACCATATGTGCGTGGGTTTATCTCTGGGCTTTCTATCCTGTTCCATTGATCTATATTTCTGTTTTTGTGCCAGTACCAAACTGTCTTGATTACTGTAGCTTTGCAATATAGTCTGAAGTCAGGGAGCCTGATTCCCCCAGCTCCATTTTTCGTTCTCAAGATTGCTTTGGCTATTCAGGGTCTTTTGTGTTTCCATACAAATTGTGAAATTTTTTGTTCTAGTTCTGTGAAAAATGCCGGTGGTACTTTGATAGCGATTGCATTGAATCTGTAGATTGCTTTGGGTAATAGAGTCATTTTCACAATGTTGATTCTTCCAATCCAAGAACATGGTATATCTCTCCATCTATTTGTATCATCTTTAATTTCTTTCATCAGTGTCTTATAATTTTCTGCATACAGGTCTTTTGTCTCCTTAGGTAGGTTTATTCCTAGATATTTTATTCTTTTTGTTGCAATGGTAAACGGGAGTGTTTTCTTAATTTCACTTTCAGATTTTTCGTCATTAGTGTATAGAAATGCAAGAGATTTCTGTGCATTAATTTTGTATCCTGCTACTTTACCAAATTCATTGATTAGCTCTCGTAGTTTTCTGGTAGCATCTTTAGGATTCTCTATGTATAGTATCATGTCATCTGCAAACAGTGACAGCTTTACTTCTTCTTTTCCGATTTGGATTCCTTTTATTTCTTTGTCTTCTCTGATTGCTGTGGCTAACACTTCCAAAACTATGTTGAATAATAGTGGTGAGAGTGGGCAACCTTGTCTTGTTCCTGATCTTAGTGGAAATGGTTTCAGTTTTTCACCATTGAGGACAATGTTGGCTGTGGGTTTGTCATATATGGCCTTTATTATGTTGAGGAAAGTTCCCTCTATGCCTACTTTCTGCAGGTCTTTTATCATAAATGGGTGTGGAATTTTGTCAAAAGCTTTCTCTGCATCTATTGAGATGATCATATGGTTTTTCTCCTTCAATTTGTTAATATGGTGTATCACATTGATTGATTTGCGTATATTGAAGAATCCTTGCATTCCTGGGATAAACCCCACTTGATCATGGTGTATGATCCTTTTAATGTGCTGTTGGATTCTGTTTGCTAGTATTTTGTTGAGGATTTTTGCATCTATGTTCATCAGTGATATTGGCCTGTAGTTTTCTTTCTTTGTGACATCTTTGTCTGGTTTTGGTATCAGGGTGATGGTGGCCTCGTAGAATGAGTTGGGGAGTGTTCCTCCCTCTGCAATATTTTGGAAGAGTTTGAGAAGGATAGGTGTTAGCTCTTCTCTAAATGTTTGATAGAATTCACCTGTGAAGCCATCTGGTCCTGGGCTTTTGTTTGTTGGAAGGTTTTTAATCACAGTTTCAATTTCAGTGCTTGTGATTGGTCTGTTCATATTTTCTATTTCTTCCTGGTTCAGTCTCGGCAGGTTGTGCATTTCTAAGAATCTGTCCATTTCTTCCAGGTTGTCCATTTTATTGGCATAGAGTTGCTTGTAGTAATCTCTCATGATCTTTTGCATTTCTGCAGTGTCAGTGGTTACTTCTCCTTTTTCATTTCTAATTCTATTGATTTGAGTCTTCTCCCTTTTTCTCTTGATGAATCTGGCTAATGGTTGATCAATTTTGTTTATCTTCTCAAAGAACCAGCTTTTAGTTTCATTGATTTTTGCTATTGTTTCCTTCATTTCTTTTTCATTTATTTCTGATCTGATCTTTATGATTTCTTTTCTTTTGCTAGCTTTGGGGTTTTTTTGCTCTTTTTTCTCTAATTGCTTCTGGTGCAAGGTTAGGTTGTTTATTCGAGATGTTTCCTGTTTCTTGAGGTAGGCTTATATTGCTATAAACTTCCCTCTTAGCACTGCTTTTGCTGCGTCCCATAGGTTTTGGGTCATCGTGTCTCCATTGTCATTTGTTTCTAGGTATTTTTTGATTTCCCCTTTGATTTCTTCAGTGATCACTTCATTGTTAAGTAGTGTATTGTGTCGCCTCCATGTGTTTGTATTTTTTACAGATCTTTTCCTGTAATTGATATCTAGTCTTATAGCGTTGTGGTCGGAAAAGATACTTGATACAATTTCAATTTTCTTAAATTTACCAAGGCTTGATTTGTGACCCAAGATATGATCTATCCTGGAGAATGTTCCATGAGTACTTGAGAAAAATGTGTATTCTGTTGTTTTTGGGTGGAATGTCCTATAAATATCAATTAAGTCCATCTTGTTTAATGTATCATTTAAAGCTTGTTTCCTTATTTATTTTCATTTTGGATGATCTGTCCATTGGTGAAAGTGGGGTGTTAAAGTCCCCTACTATGATTGTGTTGCTGTCAATTTCCCCTTTTATGGCTGTTAGTATTTGCCTTATGTATTGAGGTGCTCCTATGTTGGGTGCATAAATATTTACAATTGTTATACCTTCCTCTTGGATCGATCCCTTGATCCTTATATTGTGTCCTTCTTTGTCTCTTATAATATTTTTTATTTTAAAGTTTATTTTGTCTGATATGAGAATTGCTACTCCAGCTTTCTTTTGATTTCCATTTGCATGGAATATCTTTTTCCATCCCCTCACTTTCAGTCTGTATGTGTCTCTACGTCTGAAGTGGGTCTATTGTAGACAGCATATATATGGGTCTTGTTTTTGTATCCATTCAGCCAGTCTGTGTCTTTTGGTGGGAGCATTTAATCCATTTACATTTAACGTAATTATTGATATGTATGTTCCTATTCCCATTTTCTTAAATGTTTTGGGTTTGTTATTGTAGGTGTTTTCCTTCTCTTGTGTTTCTTGCCTAGAGAAGTTCCTTTAGCATTTGTTGTAAAGCTGGTTTGGTGGTGCTGAACTCTCTCAGCTTTTGCTTGTCTGTAAAGGTTTTAATTTCTCCATCAAATCTGAATGAGATCCTTGCTGGGTAGATTAATCTTGGTTATAGGTTTTTCTCCTTCATCACTTTAAGTATATTCTGCCACTCCCTTCTGGCTTGCAGAGTTTCTGCTGAAAGATCAGCTGTTAACCTTATGGGGATTCCCTTGTGTGTTATTTGTTGTTTTTCCCTTGCTGCTTTTAATATGTTTTCTTTATATTTAATTTTTGACAGTTTGATTAATATGTATCTTGGCGTGTTTCTCCTTGGATTTATCCTGTATGGGACTCTCTGTGCTTCCAGGACTTGATTAACTATTTCCTTTCCCATATTAGGGAAGTTTTCAACTATAATCTCTTCAAATATTTTCTCAGTCCCTTTCTTTTTCTCTTCTTCTTCTGGGACCCCTATAATTCGAATGTTGGTGCATTTAATGTTGTCCCAGAGGTCTCTGAGACTGTCCTCAGTTCTTTTCATTCTTTTTTCTTTATCCTGCTCTGCAGTAGTTATTTCCACCATTTTATCTTCCAGGTCACTTATCCGTTCTTCTGCCTCTGTTATTCTGCTATTGATCCCATCTAGAGTATTTTTAATTTCATTTATTGTGTTTTTCATCGTTGCTTTGTTCCTCTTTAGTTCTTCTACGTCCTTGTTAAATGTTTCTTGCATTTTGTCTATTCTATTTCCAAGATTTTGGATCATCCTTACTATCATTATCCTGAATTCTTTTTCAGGTAGACTGCCTATTTCCTCTTCATATGTTAGATCTGGTGTGTTTTGACCCTGCTCCTTCATCTGCTGTGTGTTTTTCTGTCGTCTCATTTTGCTTATCTTACTGTGTTTGGGGTCTCCTTTTCACAGGCTGCAGGTTCGTAGTTCCTGTTGTTTTTGGTATCTGTCCCCAGTGGCTAAGGTTGGTTCAGTGGGTTGTGTAGGCTTCCTGGTGGAGGGAACTAGTGCCTGTGTTCTGGTGGATGAGGCTGGATCTTGTCTTTCTGGTGGGCACGTCCATGTCTGGTGGTGTATTTTGGGGTGTCTGTGGCCTTATTATGATTTTAGGCAGCCTCTCTGCTAATGGATGGGGCTGTGTTCCTGTCTTGCTTGTTGTTTGGCATAGGGTGTCCAGCACTGTAGCTTGCTGGTCGTTGAGTGAAGCTGGGTCTTGATGTTGAGATGGAGATCTCTGAGAGATTTTCACCGTTTGGTATTACGTGGAGCTGGGAGGTCTCTTGTGGACCAGTGTCCTGAAGTTGGCTCTCCCACTTCAGAGGCACAGCCCTGATGCCTGGCTGGAGCACCAAGAGCCTTTCATCCACACGGCTCAGAGTAAAAGGGAGAAAAAATAGAAAGAAAGAAAGAAAGAGGATATAATATAGTGAAGTAAAATAAAGCTTTTATAAAGCAAAGCTATACAGACAAAATCTCACCCAGAAGCGTATACATATACACTCACAAAAAAAGGAAAAGGGGAAAAATTAATATATCCTGCTCCCAAAGTCCACCTCCTGAGTTTGGGATGATTCGTTGTCTATTCAGGTATTCAACAGATGCAGGCATATCAAGTTGTTTGCGGAGTTTTAATCCACTGCTTCTGAGGCTGCTGGGAGAGATTTCCCTTTCTCTTCTTTGTTCGCACAGCTCCCGGGATTCAGCTTTGGATTTGGACCCGCCTCTGCGTGTAGGTCGCCTGAGGGCGTCTGTTCCCCGCCCAGACAGAACGGGGTTAAAGGAGCAGCTGCTTCGGGGGCTCTGGCTCACTCAGGCCGGGGGGAGGGAGGGGTACGGAGGAGGCGGGGCGAGCCTGCAGCGGCAGAGGCCTGAGTGACGTTGCACCAGCCTGAGGCACGCCGTGTGTTCTCCCGGGAAAGTTGTCCCCAGATCACGGGACCCTGGCAGTGGCAGGCTGCACCGGCTCCCGGGAGGGGTGGTGTGGAGAGTGACCTGTGCTCGCACACAGGCTTTTTGGTGGCGGCAGCAGCAGCCTTAGCGTCTCACGCCAGTCTCTGGGGCCCGCACTAATCACCGCAGCTCACGCCCATCTCTGGAGTTCGTTTAGGCGGCGCTCTGAATCCCCTCTCCTTTCGCGCCGCAAAACAAAGAGGCAAGAAAAAGTCTCTTGCCTCTTCGGCAGCTGCAGACTTTTTCCCGGGCTCCCTCCCGGCTAGCTGTGGTGTGCTAACCCCTTCAGGCTGTGTTCACGCCACCAACCCCAGTCCTGTCCCTGCAATCCAACCGAAGCCTGAGCCTCAGCTCCCAGCCCCCGCCCGCCCCGGCGGGTGAGCAGACAAGCCTCTCCGGCTGCTGAGTGCTGCTCGGCGCTGAGCCTCTGTGTGGGAATCTCTCCGTTTTTCCCTCTGCACCCCTGTTGCTGTGGGATCCACGCTGATAGCCGCGGCTCGCGCCCGTCTCTGGAGCTCGTTTAGGCGGCGCTCTGAATCCCCTCTCCTCACGCACCAGGAAACAAAGAGGGAAGAAAAAGTCTCTTGCCTCTTCGGCAGCTGCAGACTTTTTCCCGGACTCCCTCCCGGCTAGCTGTGGTGCACTAACCCCTTCAGGCTGTGTGCACACCACCAACCCCAGTCCTCTCCCTGCGATCCGACCGAAGCCCGAGACTCAGCTCCCAGCCCCCACCCGCCCTGGCGGGGGAGCAGACAAGCCTCTCAGGCTGGTGAGCGCTGCTTGGCACCAAGCCTCTGCGCGGCAGTCTCTCCGCTTTGCCCTCTGCACCCCTGTGGCTGTGCTCTCCTCCGTGGCTCTGAAGCTTCCCCCCCCTCTGCTATCCGCAGTCTCCACCCACGAAGGGGCTTCCTAGTGTGTGGAAACCTTTCCTGCTTCACGGCTCCCTCCCACTGGTGCAGGTCCCATCCCTATTCTTTTGTCTCTGTTATTTCTTTTTTCTTTTGCCCTACCCAAGTACGTGGGGAGTTTCTTGCCTTTTGGGAGGTCTGACGTTTTCTGCCAGCGTTCAGTGGGTGTTCTGTAGGAGCAGTTCCACGTGTAGATGTATTTCTAATGTATCTGTGGGAAGGAAGGTGATCTCCGCGTCTTTCCCGCCATCTTCTCTCCTCCTCATCTAGGATTAATTTTTATTGAGTGAAAACAACTTTAAGTTTGTTGGTTTAATTAATACAGACATGTCTTTAGAGTCATTAAAAGTATAATATTTGTATAATATTATATAGTATAATATATAATAATATAATAATAATATTATGAAGTATAATATTTTTATTGTACCTAGTTTTACTAAAAGTGAAATAAGATCTTATTATTGCTGGCACAAAATTTGTCATTAAGAAAAATAACTTGATATGATGAAACTTTTAAGTAAATTAAATGTAAATGAGATAAGACATTTTAGGTGAACACTTCGGGAATAATTATGTTTTAGGACTGTCTACTTAAAATAGTTTCTCCAGATTTTGGTAAGTTGAAACTGCTAAATTAAGTTAAATGATGAGAATTCATTGGATATCCAGACCATTTCCAAATAGGATACTGGAACATTAATTGCTAAGCAAGACTAAGTTTACCCGCTATTGCTTATTAGAGAAAAACTAAAGATGTTTGTGTTCATTGGACACGTCTTGTACCCCACTGAAGAAAGAAATTATGTTACAGAATATGTTCATAGGTTTGCCAATCAAGAAATGCTGGTATGACAAACAGTTCATAATTATTTGCTTCTCAGTTTTCACTAGAAAATTAACCTTAAAACCTCAGTTTTAAGGTTAAGAATTCTAATTAAAATATGTAATTAAAACTACTAAAATTAATAAGTAAAACATCTTTGTATGCAAGGAAAAAGAGGGTATAAGGAACAGAAATGCATTTTTTCAAAGGAAAATAAAGTAATTTTGTCCTAAAGCTGTTTATTGCTAAATGGGAAAGAAAATAAGGGCCAAATGTATATGGATATACAAAGCTGTTCTACAAAGTTCTAGGTTTATGAGAGAAAAAAAAAAGAAACTTTAAAAAGGAATCCTATGTGTGGTCAGGACTGACTAAGATTAGAATAAATTTAATTGAGTAAATAAAATTTAATATTAAAGGTAAAGTGGTATAAAACCTGAATTTGGTTTTCTCTCTGTTAAGAGGACAAAGTTTTCTTAGAGTATTAATCTGCTTTTGATAACAGATTGTAAAATTTCTTTACGCTTTAAGTAATCTGTTGTAACTTTCTGTATTTGTTTTGAAATATTTTATTGTCACTTTGGTTAAGTGAATATTGTTCCACAGTTATCTATCATCTTATTCAACCAAGTGTTCTGAATCTTTTTTGATATTTTTGACAAACTTCCCAAAAATCAAATTCTAACTGAAGTTCATTTGACCTCTAGCTAACTTCGAGGTTTTTCCAAAGGCTCCTGGAACACCTCAAGAGAACTGGTTTTTTTCTTCTTATCAAAGAAAGATAAACTAATTAGGCTTATTTGGTACATTAAATTACATGGTAAGCGTTGTCAAGTGTGTGGTAATAAACCTTCTTAAGATATGGGTAAATGTCATTAATATAGATGTTCTAGAAATTATGTTAAATTTCTAAAAGTTGAATAAGTCCTGGTAAAATGCTATGGATTCTAGTTATTATCTTAAAATATTGTATGCCACAGCAATTACCAAGTTTCTTTGTCAATTGCATTGTAATCAGAAAGTCTTTTGTCATTCACAGACAGTTATTGCTTTACTTTGATGCTTTTGCAAAAAAATGTTTCATCTTCAAGAAGATTCATAGAAAGGACTTTTTGACAAGTACAGGTTTCTGATAGCTTTCAGATCATACCACTGAACTGGGTAAGAAATTAAAGAATTCTAGTAGAAAATCTGATGGATTCATGAAGCTGTTAACAAAGGATAAAGATCAAGGACTAGTCACATAAGACTGAGTGAATTGATAAATATGGTTATAATTTTTTTGTTTTTTGTTTTGTCTGAAATATGACGTTTTAATATGTGTTTTCCAGATATAAGGAAACCCTTCCCCTCAAGCTATTATGACTTACAGCAATTTGGTAAGTTATATCTTTGTAAGTAGAATTGAAACATTTATCTTTTCTTTCTACCTGATTCCTTCAGAAATTGGAAACTGTTAGGTTTCTGGGAACAGCAGCCTTATCAGATGAATAAAAAATGCTACCTCCTAGCAGCTGCAGGAATCTCAAGATATTTTGGGGACCTCAAGCAGAGGAATCCACAAAAATCTATAGATTTCACAGGTGGAATCTGATGGCAAGCCCTTGGTGTGGCTTTCCTGGTCTTGAGAGACTTTTTTAAAATGCAATTTGAGATTCCTTATAAAAAGGTCCAGCACAGCCAATTTATTTTATTTTAATTTTATTGAAGTATAGTTGATTTACAATGTCATGTTTAATTTCTGCCGTATAGCAAAGTGACTCAGTTATACACATTATATATATATATATATATTTATTTATTTATTTATTTTCATATTCTTTTCCTTTTTGGTTTATCACAGGATATTGAATATAGTTCCCTGTGCTATACAGCAGGACCTTGCTGTTTATCCACCCTGTATATAATAGTTTACAGCTGCTAACCCCAAACTCCCAATCCTTTCCCTCCCCTTCCCCTTGGCAACCACAGGTCTGTTCTCTATATCTGTAAGTCTTCTTTTTGTTTGTTTTGTTTCGTACATATGCTCATTTGTGCCATATTTTAGATTCCACATATAAATGATATTGTACGTTACTTGTCTTTCTCTTCCTGACTTACTTTGCTTAGTATGATAATCTCTAGGTCCATCTATGTTGCTGCAAATGGCATTATTTCATTCTTTTTTATGGTTGAGTAATATTCCATTGTATATATATATATATATCACATTTTCTTTATCCATTCTTCTGTCGATGGACATTTAGGTTGTTTCCATGTCTTGGCCATTGTGAATAGTGCTGCTATGAACATAAGGGTGCATGTATCTTTTTGAACTATAGTTTTGTCTGGGTATATGCCCAGGAGTGGAATTGCTGGATCATATGGCAACTTTATTTTTAGTTTTTTGAGGAACCTCTATACTGTTTTCCATAGTGGTTGCACCAATTTACATTGCCACCAACAGTGTAAGAAGGTTCCCTTTTCTCCACACTCTCTCCAGCATTTATTATTTGTAGATTTTTTAATGATGGCCATTCTGACTGGTGTGAGGTGGTACCTCATTGTTGCTTTGATTTGCATTTCTCTAATAATTAGTGATGGTGAGTATCTTTTCATGCAGTGCAACCAATTTAAAAGAGCCTGTAGGATCAACTTATGTAAATAATCAGACCAAGTTTATTGAAGTCTGGCATATTTTTCAAACGAATTAGTCTTTTTTTTTTTTAAAGATTTTAACAAATGTACTTTAATTTACTTATTTATTTATTTATGGCTGTGTTGGGTCTTCATTGCTGCAAGCGTGCTTTCCCTAGTTGTGGCGAGCGGGGGTTACTCTTTGTAGCGCACAGGCTTCTCATAGTGGTGGCTTCTCTTGTTGCAGAGCACAGGCTCTAGGCATGGGGGCTTCAGTAGTTGTGGTGCATGGGCTCAGTAGTTGTGGCTCGTGGGCTCTAGAGAGCAGGCTCAGTAGTTGTGGTGCATAGGCTTAGTTGCTCTGTGGTATGTGGGATCTTCCCAGACCAGGGCTTGAACCTGTGTCCTCTGCATTGGCAGGTGGATTCTTAACCACTGTGCCATCAGGGAAGTCCACAAATTAGTCTTAATTTGGCCATAGTTGGTAGAAATGAGGGTATTTTAGAGAGAAAAAAATGAACGTTTCAGTGGACATTAAGTTCTACTGTTGCTGTCTTTGAGGTTTTTTGTATTTACTGCCTAAGACTCACTTCCCAGTTGGCTCCTCGTTACTACGTTACATTGTTGTAAAGTTTAATTGAATTATTAAAAGGCAATTCTAAGTTTGTTTCTAAAGCTTATCACAGCAATCTATCTTTGGATGAATATCAGATGTCTCATGACCTGCAGATAGATTATGCATACTGGAAAACATATCAGATAAAGAACTCTGTAGAGACATTGGAAGGAGCCATATCAGGCCTCCTCTCCTGAACTGCATCTCCTTTTTCTGACACCCAACTTCAACTAACTAAGACCAACACTACCAGACAAGGACATCTGAAATAGACAGCTGACACAAGATCCTAGATCAGGCCTATACACTAATTACTTTGATAATTGCTCACACTTTTGCTTATGAACCAAATGTATTTCTTCCTTGGAAGAAATCATAGGTGAGTTTCAAAAATCAATCCAGTTGGACTTCCCTGGTGGCACAGTGGTTAAGAATCCGCCTACCAATGCAGGGCACATGGGTTCGAGCCCTGGTCCGGGAAGATCCCACATGCCATGGAGCACCTAAGCCTGTGCACCACAACTACTGAGCCTGCACTCTAGAGCCTGCGAGCCACAACTACTGAGCCCGCGTGCTGCAACTACTGAAGCCCATGCACCTAGAGCCTGTGCTTTGCAACAAGAGAAGCCACCACAATGAGAAGCCCGTGCACTGCAACAAAGAGTAGCCCCCGCTCACCACAGCTAGAGAAAGCCCACGTGCAGCAACAAAGACCCATCCCAGCCAAATCTAAATAAATAAATAAATAAATAAAATATTTTAAAAAAAATCAATCCAGTTGCTGAGTTTGTGGCCAATTGCCTACATCCAGCACCCTGTGTTCCCAGGTAGTCTCCCATACAGGTACTAATCAGGCACGATTCTGTTTGGCCTCCAAGATCAGATGAGATGGACCACATACAGTACTCCTGGGTTACTGGTTACTGGTGGATTTCTCTTCTTCAAGGTTCTAATTGGATTACCCTTAGAGATTTTATTTTAGAAGAAAGAAACTCTAGTACTCTGTAAGATACTGCTGCCACCAATATCACTAAGTGAGACCCTCTTACCTGGCCAGTTAATGGCACCTGTTCTGAATCTGGCCATAAATACTCCTTTTCACTAGATGTTAAATATTGGGTGGCTCTTAGGACCCAGGACTTATGGAACAAATTTTGGCCTTGGCTCTCCCCAGGTTGGTTAGGAAGATGAACAATTGGTTCCCCTTGGTCTCAAGGTCACCTAGGGGTAGGCCTGCCAATCTGACTTTAATGTAAACGCACTGGGTTTGATCAGTTTTCCAATGCTATGATCATTTGGCCATGATATTTTTTTCCTTCACTCGGAAGAGAAGATATTATTACTCACATAGAAGCTTTAACAAAATGTACTCAGTCAGCTTTGAATGACAGTAATCAAGTTATCAGCTTGCTCAGTTTGGAAGTCTCCATGATGAAAAAGTGATCCTACAGAATCACATGGCCCTTGATATTCTATTTCCCAAGGGGAAACTTGTGCTATAATCCATGCTGAATGTTGGGTTTTATACCTGATATATCTTCTGATGTAACTCATCTTATGACACATATGAAGAATCAATTTCCACTCTAAATGATCCTCTTCCCAGTTTAGGGGAAATACTAGAAAATTGGTTTGTTTTAGGAGGATCTTGGCTTAAACCTTTATTAGTGACATTATTACTCTTATTGGCAATTTTGATTACTGTTTGTGTAACTTATAAAGTTATAGATTCTTGCCTTACACACTGTATATCACCTACTCCTACCAAGACAATATCTAAACAGCTTGAAACTATTGATCACATCTGTAGTTCTCTATACATCAATGGACATGCACAATGCACATGCAAGGTAAAATTAGCATAAGTCCTATTGGACAACTTGGAATTGACTGCTAGTCCTTGCCAAACATCTTATTGGTACAACCCCCTGAAAGGAAAGAAAGCACTGGGCTATTAAGACCTGACATTGAGGAACATGATGGATGCAGGGCAGGTAAGCAACCACCGTGGCATCAAGGGACCAAATATTTGGTCTCCTACTGCTTTCTTTCAAAAGATTAATGATCAAAAGGGGGAAATTGATGAAATAAAATCCATATTTTATGGCAAGACAAGAAAAATTTAAACATAATATTTTCTCTGGCCATTTGGGCCTCTGCCCTCCCCTTTAGTGTGTATTGTGCATCTGCATTAACTAGACCTCCTTAGGAGATAACATTCCTCTTAATCTTGTAAAAGGTCATGATGATCCACTATTTGATAACTCCTTAGGATGTAACCTTCATTTTCAATCTTGTAAGAGGGTCATGATGACCCACTATTCACCTTGTATGTGCTGATCTGGATTGTGTAAACTGTCAGTATGTCATTTGACATATAACTGTTTGTCTCAAAAACATATATAACTGTGCTTTGACCTCTAAGGGTAGAACAATCCTCAGAGCTTTCTGAAAGACTGCCTCCTGGATTATAATCCTCTAGTTGGCTTGAATAAAATTTCCCATTTCTTTCTTAGAGCGACTATTGATTAATTTTTGTCAACACGGATTACTAGAATCTGTTTTTACCCACAAAACACTTTTGACTCCAAATATGTGGATTTTCCACGTTAACAATCAATTCTCCCACTCTCCAGACACCATCTGGGTGTTCTATAGCTCAGTTCAACACTGATACTAACTATCTGGAGTGAGCACAGACTTCACAGGTTAAGGGATCAGTCCCCCAAGAAACTTTCCACTTCAGATGCCAATTGCAAGTCTGGGCCTCGCATACTTCTGCATAGTCAGCTACAAAATCAGGGGATTCCCATGACCCCTCCTTAGGTGTAATAGTTTACCAGAAGGGCTCACAGGACTCAGGAAAATAGTTATTTACTATTATCAATTTATTATAAAGGATATATTTTATATATTATAAAGGATATAATAAATAAAATTTATTAGAAAAGGATAAAGGACTATCAAGAACAGCCAAATGGAGGAGATGCATAGGGCAAGATGTGGGAGGTGGGTGGGTGGGCACAGAGCTTCCATGCTCTGTCTGGGTGCACCACCCTCCCAACATTCCTTGTGTTCACCAAACTGGAAACTCTGTGAACCTCATTGTTTAGTGTTTTTATGAAGGTTCCATTATGTAAGCATGGTCGATTAATTCATTGGCCATTCATGATTAACTAAACTTCCAGCTTATTTCTCCTCCCCAGAGGTCAGGGGGTGGAGCTGAAAGTTCCAACTCTCTAGCCACATGGCTGGTTTCTCTGGTGACAAGACTGTGTCTTCTGAGAGTCATCACATTAGCATAAACTCTGATATGGTTGAAAGGGGCTTATTATGAATGACAAAAATGTTTCTCTAACCCCTATCACTCAGGAAATTCCAAGCTTTTTAGGAACTCTGTGCCAAGAACTGGGGATGAAGAACAAATATGTATTTCTTATTATATCACAATAACACAGAGGTATTATTAAGATGCTATGAACATTTTTGTATATGTCATTGATGAAAATATGTATTAATTTTCTCATGGGTATACACCTGTGAGTGGGATATTAGGGTCATGTGATATGCATATGTTCAGCTTTAGCTGGTATACAGTTTTCTAAAGTGGTCGTACTTATTTATATTACCACCAGGAGTGTATGAGAGTTCCAGTAGTTATACAGCCTCATCAATATTTGGCATTGTCATTTTAAGAATTTAGAAGTTCTGTTGGGTGTATAGTGGTGAAACTGTGCAATTCAGACTGGGACTTGAATGCACACACTGGGACTCGAACCCAGCCAAAACCCAGATTGGGAGATGAACCCACGGTCTTTTAATTGAGATCACACACCTGGTCTCAGAACATAATGAAGCTCAGGTTCTTGATGTCTCATCGCAGAAAGAATTCAGCAAGAGACAAAGTGATAAGTAAGAAGTGGATTTATTTAGAGAGAAACACTCTCCACAGACAGAGTGTGGGCCATCTCAGAAGGCAAGAGGTCCCGAAATATGGGGTGGTTAATTTTTATTGGCTGGGTAATTTCATAGGCTAATGAGCATGAGGATTATTCCAAGTATTTTGGGGGAAGGGGTGAGATTTCCAGGAATTGGGCCACAGCCCACTTTTTGATCTTTGATGGTCAGCTTTGGAACTGTCATGGCACTGGTGGGTGTGACACTTCTTAGCTTATGCTAATATATTACAATGAAGCATATAATTAAGCTCAAGGTCCACTGAAAGTCAAATATTCGCCATCTTGGACCTAGTTGGTTCTAACCAGTTTTTGTCATGTCCTATGGCTATGTCATTCTTTTAAAGGTTGTGCCCTGCCCCCTTCCTTTCTGTTTCATTGGAATGTCATTTCATTTCCTTGATGACTAATAATGGTGAGTATCTTATAGTTATTGGCTATTTGGATATCCTATTTTGTGAAGTGCCTGTAAAAATATTTTGCCCACTTTTTATTTGGTTTGTCTTTTTCTTCTTGATTTGTAGGAGTTTTTTTATGTATTGTGGATTTGAGTCTTTTGTCAGATATATATGTATTATAAATATCTTCTCCCAGTCTGTCGCTACTTTTTTTCTTAAATTATTTTAATGATTCAAAACTGTTATATTATAGATTAAATAAATGCAGAATTACATTTCAGGCATGTTGTCAATTAGATACTGTGAATGACCCTCCAAACTAAACAAATAAAACATAAAGAATACAAAATCATTTAAAATCCATTGCTAACTGATTTGTTAGGTAGTTAGTCAGACATGAGTGGGTCTCCACCCCATCCTGGGTGGGGTCATCTTTCCCTCCCCCACCTAATTACACAGGTAATTAGAGAATGCCCAGAGATCTTCCCTCTTCTAGTCAAGGACCACCACTAAGTTTCCAGCCTTATCAGGACCAAGCAAGATAAAACCACCAGCACAGGTTGGCACAGGTGCACCAAGACCTAAAAGGTGATTCAAAGTAACCGGGGGTTCATTATGCTGTATTTGGAATAAATTGGCATTGCATTTTTTGCCTCCCCCTCACCCCCATGGGTTTTGCTTGGGTGCTTATGGATATGTGCCTGCACACTAGGAGAAAAGTTATATAACCTAAAGCTGTCAATTGATTTCTCAGTCAAATGACACAGGACACAGGGAGGGACCACCCCTCTAAACAACCCAACCCTACCCCCATTGCGGGGCTGCTTCTGGTTTCCAGACAGCCCACTCTCATTTCTTTCTTGGGAGTGTACTTTTGCTTTGCTTAATAAAACTCTTGCTACTTAAAGCACTATTCACAATAGCCAAAATGTGGAAACAAACTAAATGTCCACTGACAGATGAATGGATAATGAAGATGTATATATATACAATGGAATACTACTCAGCCATAAAAAAGAATGAAATAATGCCATTTGCAGCAATGTGGATGCATCTAGAGATTATCATACTAAGGGAAATAAGTGAGAAAGAGAAAGACAAATACCATATGATATGGAATCTAAAATATGGCACAAATGAACCTATCTACAAAAGAGAAACAGACTCACAGACATAGAGAACAAACTTGTGGTTGCCAAGGGGGAGAGGGGTGGGGGAGGGAAAGACTGGGAGTTTGGGATTAACAGATGCAAACTTATATAGGATAGATAAACAACAAGGTCCTACTGTATAGCACAGGGAACTATATTCAATATCCTGTGATAAACTATAATGGAAAAGAATATTAAAAAAAAAGAATGTCTATACGTGTACAACTGAGTCACTTTGCTGTAAAGCAGAGATTGGCACAACACTGTAAATCAATTATACTTCAATTAAATTTTTTAAAAATCCATTGCTGAGCTAGTAGGAAAGTAACAACTCTGCAGAGAACTCCAAATGAAGTGAACTCAGATATCCTGGGAACTAATAATGTGCTAAAGCCAGTTTTTGCCCTGAAGGTTTCTGCTAACTCTTAAAGAATGTGAGCCTCTGCTTTGAAGACTTCTTGGTGCTACTTCTTTAAGTGTAAAAGTTAAAGTTCAGGGCATGCTTAAGGTGAGGGTCTCTGAAACGAAAATCAAAATGGAGTCAGTATTGCTTAAGAGAGATCTCTAAAATGGAACCAGGAAGCCATTAAGGAAGTGGACTTATGCACTGCATATCTCAGTTTGGATGAAATCTGACATTTTGACCTGATGAAGTCATCCAGAGCACCTGCCAGAAACTCAAGATACTTATTGGACCCTTACACTAATATAACTTGTAATAGTTTACTTATTTATCAGACCCCTACTCTAAAACAGCTCCTAATTTCTTAAGGACAAATATTTTCTAGCTTGCATCAGAGTCAATCACAGTTCTTGTCAGGCAACTTATAACAACGCTGTTGCTTTTTATCTTTTTTTTTTTTTTTTGGCTATGCGGGTTTCTGGGATTTCAGTTTCCCCACCAGGGTTCAATCGTGTGCCCTCTGCAGTGGAAGCTCAGAGCCCTAACCACTGGACTGCCAGGGAATTCCCATGGCTTTTTATCTTTTTAAGCTTCTGACTCTTTCTCTTCCTTGGAGCAGTAATTCAGGGTTACCTGAATCTGTGTCTCTCAAATTGCAATTCTTCTTTATTTTTAAATATTTATTTATTTATTTGGTTGTTGTGGGTCTTAGTTGTGGCACATGGGCTCCTTAGTTGTGGCATGTGAACTCTTAGTTGTGGCATGCATGTGGGATCTAGTTCCCTGCCCAGAGATTGAACCTGGGCCCCCTGCATTGGGAGCACAATGTCTTAATCACTGCACCACCAGGGAAGTCCTTCAAATTGCAATTCTTTTTTTTGTTCATTTTTTGTTCATGAATTTTTTTTTCATCTTGATCTTTTGTTAGCACTTTTATGAATTCATCAGTTTTCCATTAGAGTTCTGAAAATGGTTATTCATTCATTTCAGCAGTATAGTCAGTTACCAGAAACCTGTACTTGTCAGAGTCTTTTCCATGCAAATTGCAATTCCTAAGACCCCAAATAACTCTTTTTTTTTTTTTTTAAGATTTTGTTTTTTTGATGAGGACCATTTTTAAAGTCTTTATTGAATTTGTTACAGTATTGCTTCTGTTTTATGTTTTAGTTTTTTTGGCCACAAGGCATGTGGGATCTTAGCTCTCTGACCAGGGATCAAACCCACACCCCCTGCATTGGTAGACAAAGTCTTAACCACTGGACTGCCAGGGAAGTCACTAAACTCTTCTTATTTGCAGCCTCCTGTATTATTTATTTTTGTTGACAGGACCCAGTCATAAACCTTCTGAGTAAAGCTGGAGGCTCAGAGACCTATATTTGAAGTGTAAATGTGAATAAAAAATAAATCTCATTATGCAGAAGAGATCAGCAAAGAGAGCTGCCTGTTTGAAACTTGGTGGAGATGAAAAATAGCCTTCAAAGATTCATAACACAAGCTAGCCAATATGAGCTTTGCAATTCGAATTCATGCTACCTGTGTGTGACTCAAAAAACCTCCAGTGTGGAATTTAATTTAAAATGGTCCTAGTTTGGTAGCTCCCCCAGGTAGAAGTAACTCATCTTCGAGGGAATTCAGCTATAATCTAGATATCAAAATATTCACAGATAGGGACTTCCCTGGTGGCGCAGTGGATAAGACTCCATACTCCCAATGCAGGGGGCCTGGGTTTGATACCTGGTCAGGGAACTAGATCTCACATGCATGCCACAACTAAGAGTTCACATGTCACAACTAAGGAGCCGGCTAGTCACAACTAAGGAGCCCACCTGCCGCAACTAAGACCTGGTGCAACCAAATAAATAAATATTTTTAAAAATTCACAGATAATATTCTGAAGACTAGAATAGCTCAAAAGAAATCAGGCACCATTAATGAGAAATAATAGAAGCAATGAACAGCAGACATTCACCTATAAAAATTCCAGCTTTGGGGATTTTAAGACAGAATGTAAAATAACTTTATTTAATGTGTTTTAAAAAAATGAGTGAAGCTTGAATATATGAGGAGGAAACAAATAGATTTGCATAATAACCTCTAGAAATAATTGAAATGAAAATCTCAAAATTGGTTTAAACCACAATCAGATGCAATTAAAAAGAGAATTAACATTCTTGAAGATAGATTTGAAGTAATTATCCAGAATAAATTCAGAGACAAGGATATGGAAAATATGAAAGAAATGAAGAGATATGGAGGAGAGAATAAGAAAGTCTGATCCACATTTAGAAGGAGTTTCTGAAGAAGATAATACATAGGGAAAGGGCATTATCCGAAGAGATAATGCAGAAAAAAAATTAATTATTAAAAGGTATTTTCAGGTCCAGGAAGCCCAACAAAGCCAAACAAATCCCAAGCAAAATAATCTACATCTAGATACATCATAGTGAAATGCACAACCCCAGGGAAAAAGAAAAGGTAGTAAAAAGTAACAAGAAAAAAATCAGATCACCTATAAAGAAAAGGTAAATTAGATGGTTGGCTGGCTCTCAATTGCAACAGTGAAGACAGGAAAATATATTCAAAGTGTTGAGAGAAAATATTAGTCAATTTAAACTTCCATACCCATCAAAACTATCTTAAAAACAAAGAGGGTAAAATAAAGTTATTTTCAGACAAGCAATAATAGAGAGATTTTATCATCAAAGTCACCCTCTAAAGGAAGTTCTAAAGATATAACTCAAGTAGAAAGAAAATAAATTCTTGATGGAAGATCTGGCCACATAATTTTGGTGTCTCAGTGAAGGATTCTGAAAATGCAGAGCTCCTTGTTAAAAAATTAAGGATTTCAAGATGGTAACAGCAGAACATGAAATCAAGCATGGGACCCTTCTGAGCAGTGGGCCCTATGTGACTGCACATGTCACAGACCCATGAATATGATGCTAATCAATGAGTCTGTGAAACAATAATAAATTTATCTACTTGTGAGGGAGAAAAACCAAGCTAGAATTAAATTACTAGACAATATCATATAAATTGGAGGAGTTATTAGAGTACTCTAATTTTCTTGTATTTTTTGGGAAGAGGATAAAAACTGATTAATTTTAAACGTTGTTAACTTTGCAAGTTAGAATAGCTAGGACAACCATAAAAGAATAAGCATAGAGTATATAACTTCCAAATAAGTAGAGGAGAAAAAACATAGCCAATCCAAAAGAAGGCAAGAAAGAGGGAAAAAAAGTGTCTTATGACACTTTGAGACAAGTTGAAACCACATAATAATTTGGTCTGAATAAATCCAAATATTCTGGTAATCACTCTATATGTAAATAGACTAAACTCCAATGAAATGACAAAGATTGTCAGATTGAAAAACAAAACAAAATCCAGCTATATGTTATTTCAAGAGATGTATAAACATCATTATTATGCAGACATATTGAAAAGCAAAAAATGGAAAAACAATGCCAGGCCAGTACTAACCAAAAGGAAGCTGGAGAGACTATATTAGTATCATGAAAAACTGACTTTAATACAAAAAGTTATTACTATAGATAAAGAGTACCATGTCATAATGATAAAATATTTAACTCACTAGAGATATATAACAATTTAAAATTACTACGTACCTGGTAAAAAAATTAAAAACATCCAAAGCAAAGATTGGCAAATCTACAAGGAGAAACTGACAAAGCTCCCATTATAGAGGGATTGTTTAATGCACTGGTTCAAATTTTAGTATACATACATCAGAAACCATGGAAGCCTTGTTAAAACACAGATTGCTGGACCCACCTCTAGAGTTCCTGATTCAGTAGGCTGAGGGTAAAGTCTGAGAATTTCCACTTCTAAAAAGTTATCAAGTGTTGCTGATGTTTCTGGTTTAGGAACCACATTTTGAGAGTCACTGGTTTAACAAATGTTTCAATAATTGATAGATCAAACAGACAAAAAATCAGTAGAAGATGCAATATTTGAAGAGCACCATTAATGTTTGGTCTAATAGACATATTAGAACATTAGAGAATACACATTATTTTACACATTATTTTAAACACACATGAAACATTTACGAAAACTGACTATGTAATAGGTCTTAAAGCTAGTCTTGGCAAATTTCAAAGTTTTGGTAACCTATAGGCTACATTATCATTAATTAAGCAATTAAATTAAGACTCAATTACAGAAAAATAACTTTAAAATAGCTTATTATGCTTGGAAATCAAGGAATGTTTTAACTCATAGAAGAAACAGAAGAAATCATAATGGAAGCTGGAAAACACTTAGAATTGAATGATAGCAAAAATATCATCAACTTGTGAGATTCAGCTCAAAATTAATGGGCTTAGCATACAACTTAAGGAGTCAGGGATAAAGAAGAATAAACCCAAAAAATGTAGAAGGAAAAAACAATATAGATTGGAACAAAAGTTAATGAAATAGGAAATAAATATAAAACAGGGAGGCTTTAAAAATGTTTCCCTGAGGAAGGAACCCCTGAGCTGAGTTTTGAAGTATAAGAAGGCACCAGCTAGCCTAAGCAGATATTGAGGGTTATTCTAGACAAAGGGAAAGCATGTGCAAAGGCATAGCCATGCAAAACGGCATGGCATGTTTCATGAACTTCAAGTAACCTGGTATGGCTAAAGGAATGGGTGCTGAGAATCAGTGCAGGAGAGTGAAGAAAGAAAAGGGTAGTGAGAGGGGAATTGAGATTAATACATTAAAATTTGTAGAAGATATGTATGAAGAGATTTAAAAAACTTTCTGGAGGGGGTTACCTGAATGCTTTATGGTTTAACCTCTTTGTTGAGCTCTAACATGATTATCAAGGCACTTATGGGGCTATTCCTACTAGAAGGGCAAGACTTGCTTTGTGGGCAGGGGAACACTAAATTAAATAAACAAGACAATTTTAACTAATTTCTGAATTAGTTTGCTTGGGTTGCCATAACAAGGTACCATACTAGGTGGCTTAAATAACAGAAATTTATTTTTTCACAGTTCTGGAGGCTGGAAGTACAAATTCAAGGCGGGGTTGGTTTCTTCTGAGGCCTCTCTTCTTGGCTTAAGGATGGCCATCTTTTCCCTGTATCCTCACATTGTCTTCCTTCTGTAACTGTCTATGTCCTAATTTCCTTCTTAAAAGGTCACCAGTCATATTGGATTAGGGCCTACCCTAATTACTTTGTTTTATTATCTTTGAAAGATCTTATCTCCAAATATAGTCACATTCTGAGGTACTAGGCATTAGGACTTCCACCATATGAATTTTGGTGGGACACAATTCAGCCCCAAACACTCTCCACTCTGCCCACCCCCAAATTCATGTCCTCACATGCAAAATATATTTGCCCTATCCCAACAGCTTCAAAAGTCTTAACCCATTCCAGCATCAACTCTAAGTCCAAAAATCTCATCTAAATATTATCTTAATAATGTGTGGGTGAGATCTGGGGTATGACTCATCCTGAGGCAAAATTCCTCTCTAGTTGTGAACCTGTAAAACTGAACAAGTGTAGAGAGGGTGGGAGGGAGACGCAAGAGGGAGGAGATATGGGGATGTATGTATATGTATAGCTGATTCACTTTGTTTTACGCAGAAACTAACACACCATTGCAAAGCAATTATACTCCAATAAAGATGTTAAAAAAAAAAAACCAAACTGAACAAGTGGTGGGCAGGCATAAGACAGACATTCTCCATTCCAAAAGGAATAAACTGGAGAGAAAAAAGGCATCACAAGTAAGTCCCAGCAAATCAAAAACTAGCAGGGGAAAATTCCATTATACTTTAAGGCTTGAGAATAATCCTCTTTGGCTTGATGCTTTGTTCTTTGGGCCAACCAAGGTGGCCCTGCCTTCCTGGTTTACCAGGGTGATGGCCCTGCCTTCTTGATCCTGTTTGACTTTAACGTATAAATTTGGGGGGAACACAATTCAGCCCATAAAAAATTTCTATGGTAAAAATATAATCAATCAATTTGATAGAGAGAGACTGGGAGACAATGGATTAATTTATGTCAGGGAAGGCTTGTCTGAATATGTGACATTGGACCTGAGACTATGCTGAGATAATCCAATAATCTGGAGGCAGATTTTTCCAGGCAGAGGAAATAAGACAGGCTTGGAATTTGAGAAATAGAAAGAAGAGTACCATGTGCAAGTTGAAGAGACAGGCCAGGAGTATTGTAAACAAGAGTGAGGAGCCTAAACTTTATTCTAAATATAACAGGCAGCATTGGAGGCTTGTAAGCAGGAGAGTGGCCTTATTTCATAGGCATTTTGGCATTAACTGTACAGAAGCAAGAATAGAATATGTAAGAAGATATGGGAGTCTACTGCAGTGGTCTAGACTAGAGATTTTAGTGGTTTGGCCTTCAGTGGTGGACATAGAGAAAAGTGAGTGAATTTAACATATATCTTGGAAATGGAAAAAGACTGGCTATTGGATTGAATGGGGAGGATAAGAGAAAAGGAGGATTCTTAGCTTGAGAACTGATTGAGGTTCTCTATACTGGGATGGGAGTGAATGGGAAAAGAGTAGGAAATGGGGAAACAAAGAGTTTTGTTTGGGCCACGTTTGAGATGTCTTTAAGATTTCCTCATGGAAATGTCAAGTAAGCAGTTAGATATATGAATCTGGAGCTTTGGGGATGCCTGTACTGGAGTTAAAAATTTGGGAGTTGTCAGCCTAAGGATGGTATTTAAAACCATGGAACTAAACGATAAGGTATAGATATAGTTAATTACATACTTTAAATTTCTTCAGATGATTTTTTGATTCCCTTATTTAAAAAAATTTTTTTCTGTTCAACCCCATGTCTGTTTCCTTTTCACTGATGCTTAACTAATTATTTCAGAGGTTGGACTATCTCAGGAAAAAAGATTCAGACAATAGCATCTGGAAGAGGTAAAAGGAAGAGAAATATTTGGGGACTGTGGGCAGGAAAGAGTGGGAGCTGACTCGGACTAAGGAATAATACAGGAAAAACTCATTTCCCAGAATACCTTCTCCTTTAATAGATAATAAGCTTCTTTAGGGTTGTGTACAAGTCTTCTTTACTGTATTAAATTGTAGATAATTTGAGAGCAAGAACCAAGTCTTATTTATTATTACATTTTCCCTGCCACCTAGCACAGGGTCCTAAACATAGTAGGTATTACAAAAATGTTTGTGGAGGGAAGGAAGGAAGGATAGAAGGAAGGGTAAAAGTATCTTTCATATCTTGAATATCACTGATCATATCTAGAACTGTGGTCTGCACATAATTTGCATTCAGCTAATATTGGTTGATTGATTTGCAATGTGTCCTATAGTAACATAATGGTAATAAAGTTAATTCTTCAAACAAAGTTGCCACCTAAGCACACAGTATTAGTGATTCACTCTGCTTAACAACAAATAATTGACATTTTCATTTTTGGTACCTTGTATACTTTTAGTAATTCAAATCAAAGACAGGTTGCCAGTAAGATTCTTAGAACATCTCTGAGAGAGAAAATAAGGAGGCTTAGCTGATGGAAGACAGCTATTTGTCTTTGTAAGCCTCAACTGTAGTGGCAATAGTATATATTTAGTAGACCCTACAAACAAGATCTTTTACTTTTTAAAAATTTTTGTAATATTTTGGTCTTGCTGTGTGGCCTGTGGGATCTTAGTTCCCCAACCAGGGATCGAACCTGGGCCCCCTGCATTGGAAGCATGGAATCTTAACCACTGGACCATCAGGGAAGTCCCAAGATCTTTTAAAATAAGGGTTTTCTCCCAGCTTTACTGAGATATAATTGACAAATAAGTTTGTATGAGTAAAGCATACAGTGCGATGATTTGATATATGTATATATTCTGAAACGACTGCCACATTAAGGTTAGTTAACACATCCATCACCTCACATAGTTACCATTTTTTGTGTGTGGTGAGAACATTTAAGGTCTACTCTCTTAGCAGATTTTAAGCTTACAATAAAGTATTGGTAACTGTTGTCACCTTGCTGTACATTATATCCCCAGAACTTATTCATCTTATAACTGAAAGTTTGTACTCTTTGACCAATGTCTCCCCATTTCCCCCAGCACCTGGTAACAACGATTCTACTCTGTTTCTATGAGTTAGTTCAACTTTTTTAGATTTCACATAGTGGAATTATTTTAAGACCATGCAAAGTTTGTCTTTCTCTGTCTGACTTACTTCACTTATCATAATGCCCTCGAATTTCATTCATGTCGTTGCAAATGGCAGTATTTCTTTTTATGGCTGAATAATATTCCATTGTATTAAAATAAGGCTTTTAAAATATGGGCTTTGAGATGAACTTAAATACAGATTACACTTGGAAAGTTCCCATTTACTTTTCATAAAAATGACTTCAGGAATTGGGGGGATCAAGATGGCATAGTAGGAGGTCATGGAGCTCACCTTCCCCCCACAAACACAGCAAAAGTACATCTACATGTGTAACAATTCTCATGGAAAACTAACTGGAAAAACTGACAGAACTCCTATACAACCAAAGGTGCAGGAAAGATCTCCACATAATTGGATAGGATGAAAAAAAAAGGCATCAGGGTGGACCTGCACCCCTGGGAGGGATCTGTAAGGAAGAGAAGGTCCACACAGGGGGACCCTCATTCTGGGAAGTGAGCAGGTCAACCCACAATCTGGGCATCCCAGTCCTGGGGTCTTGCCTGCAAGGCCTCTTGCCTGCTGGGAAATCTGCTGAGACAGACAGAAGGGCTGGAGAAGCCTGGTTTTTATTTGTGAGGAGTGCACACATGCTGGCTTGCTAACAATCAAGGCAGAAAGAGCCTTGCACTGGCAGTTGCTGCTTTGCTGCACTTATCAATTCCAAGGCACAACACTCTGGCCCTGCTCACTCCACATCCCAGCCTGGCACGAGATCTGGGCGAAGATTTGGTCTAGCTATGTGGAGACATACTAGGGCACCTGAGGTGTGATCCAGGTGAAACTTGGAGCCCATTGTCAGCATGTGCACAAGGTGGTGGGAGGGGCTGCAGTGAACATCTTCAATGTGTGCACAGGGCAGTACCACAAGAGGGCACAGTGGTTAAGCTCTGCATCTTGGGCAGACAGGCCCTGGGCAGGAGTACTCAATGGTTTGTTTTCCAGTGAGGGCACTTAGGCCCTGCCCACTCCATACCACAGCTTACACTAGATCTGGAGCAGACAAGTCCTGGGAGAAGTCTGCCACAGAGGCAGCCCAGATCTCGAGGCAGCATAGCCACCTTAATTCCTGCAATCACAATGCCCTGACCCCCAACCCCAGCCTACTCCACACCATAGCCTTGCACTAGATCTGGGATGAACACAAGAGAAAAAGAGATGCAACCTTGGGCTGCTTCTGAGTGGAACCACAGATGCCTACACAGGCGGCACATAGGTCCTCTGTGATCACATGGGCTTCACTTCCTTCAGCAATCACATCCTTTGTGGCAGGTCTTGCACTCAAGGGCAATGGAGCCTGATAGAACCTGAGCCTCAGGGTTTCTACTCCAAAAACTGGGGAGCAGACCTTGCCCCTGACAGGGCTGTGATAGCAACAGAGCATAGAGGAAGCCCTGCCTCATTCCTGCACAGGGTTTAAATCCCCTAACACCAACCACACCCATTCTGCATGGCATCCATAACAAAACCAGCCCTCACACCAAAAATACTGGACACACACAGTCTACATAGGGGGGCCCCCACATAAAAACACCCCTTCAAGACCAGAGTAGATAACTGGTTCTCTTAAATTCAGAGACAGAAAAAGTTAAGTAAAATGAAAAGGCAGAGGAACTACTCCCAATTAAAAGAATAAGAGAAATCTCCCCCCAAAAAAATGAATGAAACAGACCTCACCAGTCTACTAGACCCTGAGTTCAAATATAAGGTAATAAAAATTCTAAATGAATTTAAAAGATTTTCAATGGAAATGCAGATCACTTTAACAAGGAATTAGAAACCAAAAAAAATGAACCAATCAAAAACAGACAATTCAATTGTCATGATAAAAACCAATATAGAAGCAATAAGTAGCAGACTAAATGACACTGGAGAACTAATAAGTGATTTGGAATACAGAATAATGGAAATCACCCAATCCAAACAGTACACAGAAAGACAAATAAAAAGAAAAAGAAAAAGAAGAAAGTAACATACAAGATCTATGGGATAACATAAAACATTCCAACCTACGCATAATAGGGGCTTCAGAAGGAAAAGAGAGAGAGAAGGGGATTGAAAATGTATTTGAAGAAATTATAGCTGAAAACTTCCCAAACTTAAAGAAGAAGGAAACAGATATCCAGGTATAGGAAGCACAGAGGACCCCAAAACAGATGCACCTAAACAGACTCACACTGAGACATATCATGATTAAAATGTCAAAAGTTAAAGATAGAGAGGATTATAAAGGTAGCAAGAGAAAAACAAAGAGTCAGTTACAAGGGAACCTCCATAAGGCTATCAGCTGATTCCTCTGCAGGAAATTTATAGGCCAGGAGGGAGTGGCATGATATATTTAAAGTCCTGAAAGAGAAAAACCTGCAACCTAGGGTACTCTACCCAGCAAGATTATCATTTAGAATAGAAGGAGAAAGAAAGAATTTCTCAGAGAAGCAAAAACTAAAAGAATTCAGCAATATTTAACCTACCCCAAAAGAAATATTGAAGGGTCTTCTCTAAATAGAAAAGAAGCAAGAGTCTATAGGAAAGGGGAAATCACAATAGGAAAGGCAAACATATAAAAGGTGAAAATCACTTAAATAAGCTAGAACATAGATTTAAAAACAACTTTAAAAATTGTAAAATGACTTTTAACTACAATTAATAGTAAAAGGATAAGCATGAATGTTTAAAATAGGACATCAAAGTCACAAAATGTGGGAGAAAGGAGTATAAAAATGTAGATCATTTAGTCTGTGTTTTAACTTGAATGACTTTCAGTTTAAAGAAAATAGATATAGTTATGGGTCAACATACTTGAACTCCATGGTAAGCACAAATAGAAAACATACAATACATTCACAAAAAACAAAAAGGAAAGAACTCAAGCATACTACAAAAGAAAATCATCAAACCACAAAAGGAAAAACAACAACAAGGAGAACAACAAAAGAGAACTACAAAAACAACCGGAAAACAAGGATTAAAATAGCAATAAGTACGTACCTATCAATAATTACTTTAAATGTCAATGGACTAAATGCTCCAATCAAAAGACACAGAGTGGCAGATTAGATAATAAAACAAGAAACTATGATATGCTGACTACAAGAGACTCACTTCAGGGTGAAATACACAAACTGAAAGTAAGGGGATGGAAAAAGATATTTCATGCAAATGGAAATGGCAAGAGAGTGGGTGTAGCAACACACATATCAGACAAAATAGACTTTAAAACCAAGGCCATAAAAAAAGACAAAGAAGGGCATTATCTAATGATAAAGGGATCAATACAAGAAGAGGCTATTACACTCATTAACATATATGTACCCAATATAGGAGCACCTAACTATATAAAGCAAATACTAACAGACATACAGGAAGAAATTGACCATAATACAATAATAGCAGGAGACTTTAACACCTTACTGACATCAATGGAGAGATCATAAGGCAAAAGAGATCCTAAATGACAAAATTGACCAGTGGGACTTAATGTATATCTACAAGACCCTACATCCAAAACAAAAAACAAAAAAAAATACAGATTCTTTTCAGGTATGCATGGAACCTTCTCTAGGATAGAGCACATACTAGGTCACAAAACAAATCTCAACAAATTTAAAAGGATAGAAATTATTTCAAGCATTTTCTCTGAACATAACTGTATGAAGCTAGAAATTAACCACAGAAAGAAAACTGGGATTAGAATAAACACATGGATAGTAAACAACATGCTACTACCAATGGGTCAATGATGAAATCAAAGAAGAAATCAGAAAATACCTTGAGACAAATGAAAATGAAAACACAACCTTATAAAATTTATGGGAGGCAGCAAAAGCAATTCTAAGAGGGAAGTTCATAGTGATACAGGCCTGCCTGAAGAAACAAGAAAAATATCAAATAAACAACCTAACTTACCACCTAAAAGAATTAGAAAAAGAACAAACAAAACCCAGTCATCAGAAGGAAAGAAATAATAAAGATCAGAGAGAAAATAAATAAAATAAAAAAACAATAGAAAATAGCAGTAAAAACAAGAACCGGTTATTTGAAAAGATAAATGAAATCAACAAACCTCTAGCTAAGCTCACCAGAAGAAAAGAGAGGTGACCCAAAAACAAAAACAAAATAAGAAATGAAAGAGGAGAAATAACAACTGATGCCACAGAAATACAAAAAATAATGAGAGAATACTATGAACAGTTATATGCCAACAAATAGGGCTACCTACAAGAAATAGACAAATTTCTAGAAACATACGGCCTGCCAAAATTGAGTCAAGAAGAAACAGATAATTTGAACAGACTGATCACTAGCAGTGAAATAGAGTCTGTAATAAAAAACTCCCTGCAAACAAAAGTCCAGGACTGGACAGCTTCACTGGGGAATTGTACCAAACATAAAAAGAAAAAGTTATACCTATCCTTCTTCAACTATTCCAAAAAATTGAAGAGGAGGGAATGCTCCCAAATTCATTCTGTGAAACCACTATCACCTTGATACCAAAACCACACAAAGGCACTACAAAAAATATAAATTACAGGTCAATATCCTTGATGAATACAGATGAAAAAGTCCTTAACAAAATAGTAGCAAATCAAATCCAACAATGCTTAAAAAGATCATACAACATGATCAATTTGGATTCATTCCAGGGATGCAAGAATGGTTTGCCATAAGCAAATCAATCAATGTGATACACCACATTAGCAAAAGGAAAGACATAAACCACAAGATCATCTCAATAGATGCAAAAAAAAAAAAGCACTGGACAAAATTCAACATCCATTCATGATAAAAACTCTCACCAAAATGGGCATAGAGGGGACGTATCTCAACATAATAAAAGCCATTTATGGCAAAACCACAGCCAACATAATCCTCAATGGTGAAAAGCTGAAAGCCTTCCTGCTAAATTCAGGAACAAGACAAGGATGACCAACTAACTACCTCCATTCAACATAGTATTAGAAGTCCTAGCCACAGCAGTCAGACAAGAAAAACAAATAAATAGTATACAGATTGGAAGGGAAGAGGTAAAAATGTCACTATTTGAAGATGACATGATACTTCACATAGAGAACCCTAAAGTCTCCACACAAAAACAGTTAGAACTAATAAATAAATTCAGCAAGATAGTGGGATACTAGATTAATATACAGAACTCTGCTGCATTTCTTTATACTAATAACAAAATATCAGAAAGAGAAAGTAAAAAAAACAATCCTTTTTAGAATTGTGTCCAAAAACAAAAACAAAAACAAAACAAAACAAAACCAAGGAATAAACTTAACCAAGGAGATGAAAGACCTATACACTGAAAACTATAAAACATTGATTATGGAAATTGAAGATGATTCAGAGGAAAGGAAAGATATCCCATGCTCTTGGATTGGAAGAATTAACATTGTTAAAATGGCTATACTACTCAAAGCAATCTGCATATTTAATGCAATCCCTATCAAAATACCCAGGATAATGTTCACAGAACTGGATAATCCTAAAATTTATATGGAATCACAAAAGGGCCAGAATTGCCAAAGCAATCCTGAGGAAAAACAACAAAGTTGGAGGCATAACAGGTCCAGACTTCAGACTATATTACAAAGCTCCAGTAATCAAAACAGCATGATATTGGGACTTCCCTGGTGGCACAGTGGTTAAGAATCCGCCTGCTAATGCAGGGGACATGGGTTCAAGCCCTGGTCCAGGAAGGTCCCACTTGCCATGAAACAACTAAGCTCTCATGCCACAACTACTGGAGCCCGTGTGCCTAGAGCTGTGCTCTGCAACAAGAGAGGCCACTACAATGAGAAGCCTGCACACCGTAACGAAGAGTAGCCCCCGCTCGCCTCAATTAGAGAAAGCCCACGCGCAGCAATGACGACCCAATGCAGCCAAAAATATATATATAAATAAATTTATTTATTTATTAAAAAAACAGCATGGTATTGGCACAAAAATAGACATATAGATCAATGGAACAGAATATAGAGCCCAGAAATAAACCCATGCACCTGTGGTCAATTAATCTGTGACAAAGGAGGCAAGAATATACAATGGAGAAAAGATAGCCTCTCCAACAAGTGGTGTTGGGAAAGCTGGACGCTACATGTAAATCAATGAAATTAGAACTCTCCCTCACACCATATACAAAAATAAACTCAAAATGGTTTAAAGACTTAAATATAAGACAGGATACCATAAAACTTCTGGAAGAGAACATACGCAAAACTTTCTCTGACATAATTGTAGCAATATTTTCTTAGATCAGTCTCCCAAGGCAAAACAAATAAAAACAAAAATAAATGGGACCTAATCAAACTTAAAAGCTTTTCATAGCAAAGGAAATCAACAAGAAAAAACAACCTACAGAATGGGAGAAAATATTTGCAAATGATGTGAATGATAAGGGGCTAATATCAAAAAATATGCAAACAGCTCATAACTCAATATCAAAGAAAACCCAAACAACCCAATAAAAAAATGAGCAGGAGACCTAAATAGAAAAATTTCCAAAGACATACAGATGGCCAACAGGCACATGAAAAGATGCTCAATGTCACTAATTATTAGAGAAATGCAAATCAAAACCACAATGAGGTATCACCTCACACTGGTTAGAATGTCTATCATCACTAAGTCTACAAATAATAAATGCTGGAGAAGATTTAGAGAAAAGGGAATCCTCCTACACTGTTGGTAAGAGTGTAACTTGGTGCAGCCACTATGGAAAACAATATGGAGTGTCCTCAAAAAACTAAAAATAGAGCTACCATATGATCCAGCAATTCCACTCCTGGGTATATATCTGGAAAAAGTGAAAAGTCTAACTCAAAAAGATACATGCACCCCAATGTTCATAGCAGCACTATTTACAATAGCCAAGACATGGAAACAACCCAAGTGCCCATCAACAGTTTAAGAAGATGTGGTATACACACACACACACACACACACACACAATGGAATATTACTCAGCCGTAAAAAAAAGAATGAAATATTGCCGTGTGCAGCAACATGGATGGATGGACTGATATACTCAGTGAAGTAAGCCAAACAGAGAAATACAAATACTATGAGATAACAGTTATATGTGGAATCTAAAAAATAATACAAAGGAATCTAAGGAATTCCCTGGTGGTCCAGTGGTTAGGACTCCATGCTCCCACTGCAGGGGGCACAGGTTTGATCCCTAGTTGGGGAACTAAGATCCTGCAAACCTCGTGGTGCAACCAAAGAAAAAAAAATCTATATACAAAACAGAAACAGACTCATAGACATAGAAAACAAACTTATGGTTACCAAAGGGGAGAGGGAGGGAGAGAAGGACAAATGAGGAGTACGGGATTAACAGATACAAACTACTATACATAAAATAGATAAGCATCAAGGATTTATTGTATAGCACAGGGAACAATATTTGATATCTTGTTATAACCTGTATTGGAGTATAGTCTGAAAAAATATATAACCGAATTGCTTTGCTGTACACCTGAAACTAACACAATATTGTAAATCCACTATATTTCAAATTTTTATAAATGACTTTAGTTTATCTTAAACGTTGGTTCCAGTTTAAGGGAGTCTTAAACAATGATATCTGCTTTAGAATTTTTCTTCTTTTTGATCCTTTTCAATAAAAAAGTTGAAGTTCATTACTATTATGGTATTTTTAGTATTCAAATATGCCTCACAGGGACTTCCCTGGTGGTCCAGTGGCTAAGAAGCCGCCTTCCAACGCAGGGGATGCCGGTTCGATCCCTGGTTGTGGAACTAAGATCCCACATGCCACAGGGCAACTAATCCCGCCCACTGTAGAGCGCCCGCGCCACAACTAGAGAGAAGCCCGTACACTGCAACAAAGAGCCCATGCGCAGCAACAAAAGATCCCGCATGGGGTCTCTCCTGGTGGCGCAGTGGTTAAGAATCCGCCTGCCAATGCAGGGGACACAGGTTAGAGCCCTGGTCCGGGAAGATCCCACATGCCGCAGAGCAACTAAGCCTGTGCATCACAACTACTGAGCCTGTGCTCTAGAGCCCACGAGCCACAACTACTGAGTCCACGTGCCACAACTACTGAAACCTGCGTGCCGAGAGCCTGTGCTCTGCAACCAGAGAAGCCACCATGATGAGAAGCCCATGCACCACAATGAAGAGTAGCCCCCGCTCACCGCAACTAGAGAAAGCCCATGTGCAGCAACGAACACACAACGCAGCCAAAAATAAATTAAAAAAAAAAAAAAAGATTCCACATGCTGCAACGAAGATCCTGCGTGCTGAAACTAAGACTCGATGCAGCCAAATAAATAAATAAATATTTTAAAAATATGCCTTATAAAAGAACATAACACAAAATCATAAACACTTAGAAGTATAATCTTATGTTTTTTGATTGATGACAATCTTAATATGACACTTAAATATCCATAATGGCTTTTATTATATAATATGTTGTGTTTGGTGAGATTTAAAAGAATATTTATTTACAATTATTTTTATATACAGGGGAGAAAAGTTAGTGGGAAAGAGGCTCACGCATGCTTGTCAGTTAAATCATATAGGCAGCCGGGTGACCCTGATTTCAGAGCCAGTCAGTTATTATTCTGAAGATCTTGGGCAAGTTACTTAATCTTTCTGAGCTTTAGGTTACTCATCTTAAAAAATAGTGCTAATAAGCTAACCAGTGCGAATAAACCTAGCATTTTGGAAAACATTTGTGGCAGACTATATTTTCCAAAGATGGCTACAACAATAGCTCCCATTCCAAGCACTCACGTTCATGTGATTTTGACACATTTCCCATCAAGAGGTGGGAGTTTCCCTGGTGATCCAGTGGTTAAGACTCCGCGGTTCCAATGCAGGGGGTGCGGCTTCGATCCCTGCATGGGGAATAAGATCCCACATGCCCCACGCCGGGGCCAAAAGATAATAATAATAATAATAATAATAATAATAAAAAGAGGTGGGGGTTTTCTTATTTGAGTTGCCTTAACAAATTACCATTGACTGTATGCCTTAAATAACAAACATTTATTTTTCATAGTTCTGGAAGCTGGAAGTCCAAGATCCGGGTGCCATCATGGTTGGGTTCTGTTGAGAGCCCTCTTCTGGGTGGCAGACTGCTAACTTCTCACTGTGTCCTCACATAGCAGAAAAAGAGCAAGCCAGCTCTTTGTCTTTCATGAGGACCTAATTATCTCCCAAAGGCCCCACTTCCAAATACCATCACATTGGGAATTAGATTTCAACATATGAATTTTGGAGGAACACAAACATTCTGTCCATAATAGGGTCTAAATTCACTCCCCTTGTATCTGGATGGATTTGTAATTATGGTGAAGATGATACTATGTGACTTCTGAGGTTAGGTCATGAAAGAAGATACTGAGAAAGAAAATAAAAAGCAGTTTTTAACATTTGGAAGCTGGCCTGGTACTCATAGCTAGGCCATATTTTTCTTTTATTGGATGTGAACAATCTTAGAGTACCACTCTCAGACAAGACTACTTTGAGACCATGATAAAATGAGACCAAAAAAGCCACTTCATAATTTTATCTAAACACAAAAACAAGGTCACTCACTGTGGCACCCCCAAAATACCAACTCTCCTTCTCCCTTGGTCAAAATGAGTGACTGCTACTTCCTTATCAATTGTAGTTTTATCTTCACCCTCGTCTGATTTATTGAGATACCAATCAGAATTGCATGCAATCTGACAGCATTCAGTCTAGGGTGAATCAATCTCTGCTTCCTTAGACCCTCCCCCAAACCACTCAACCAAAGCCCAAATCCTATAATAGGTTCTTTCTAACATCCTCTTAACTGAGACATCCAATAATTCTCCAATGGGTTTGTTCTCCCTCACTTCAAGGAGTAATAAATTCAACTTGTTTAACTACATGTATATTCATGGTAGTCTTTGGCTGGAGAACGTAAACAATATTTTGGCTTTTTCTTCTTAGGACACTTGCTTGAAGGGGAACCCAGCTGCCATGTAAGCAGACCAACTACCCTAAAGTCACCAGGTTGTGAGGAAGCCCAAATTAGCCCACAATAAGAGACCACATGGAACTAAGTGGAGAGAGAGAGACGCTGGTCAGCCCCTAGATGCTGTAGCCCTAACACCTCCCCACCCTCAACCCCTTGCCTTCCAGCTTCAGCTACCTTCTGACTGCAACTGCATGAAAGACTTTGAGCCACAACTGCCTGGCCCAGACTTTCCTAAATTTCTTATCCACAGAAACCACAGGAGATAATAAAATGATTGTTGTTTGAAGCCATTAAGATTGGGGGTGATTTGATACATAACAATAGATAACTGGAAAAGGATTGAAAATTACATATACTATCTGGCACACAGTAGGTGCTCAGTAAGAGGCAGCTCTTTTTTGGTACTTGTAAGAAGTAAGGCTATTTTGTGCAAAATCTCCAACACCTAAACAATTTTTTTCAGTAAATTTCCTCTGACAAAAACTTGTGGATTAGTGTCCACAGATCCACTCAATGTATTTTAATCCTGATACCAATGTAATGTAGACTGATCAATAATCCTCAGTAAGAGGGTGAGCTCATTTTGGAGCATTGCTAGAGCAATACTACTAGTGTTACTTTTTGAGGAGCATTTTCTGTTTAGAAAATACATATAACTTTGCTCATAACTTTAGAATCCACATTAGTGGTTGACTACGTTTCCTCGCCCCATTTTCCTGTGGGGGTAATATGTTGAGCCAAACACGACTTATTGAAAAATGTCTTAATTGAATATTTTTCAAATTGCAAAAGTAGTATATGCCCATAGTAAAAACACTAAACAAAGATGTATAAAACAATTCTCCCTTATTCCCCTCCTCAACTCCCTCCCATTCCTACCACCCTCACAACTTAAACCAGTATCAGTAGCCTGGTGTGTATTCTTTCACACCCTTCTTTTGCTCATATAAACACAAGTGAACATAAAGATATGCATATAGATGTATATGTATATATAAAGATATTAAGTTACTTAGTTGGTATTTTTTACTAAAAAGGAATCATATTATACAATTATTCTGCAACTCTGCAACTTACTTTTTTCACTTGACAGTACCTCATGATCACTTACAAGTTAGTGTATATACTACATCTGCATTTGTTTCTTACAGCTGTTGCAACAAGTCACCACCAATTTAGTAGCTTAAAACAACACAAGTCTATTCTCCTACAGTTTTGGAGGCCAGAAGTCCGAAATCAGTTTTACTGGGCTATAGTTAAGGCTTAAGTCGGCAGGGCTACTTCCTTCTCAAGGCTCTAAACTTCTACTGGCTGACTTTATTCCTTGGCTTGTGGAGACCCCTCCATCTTCAAAGCTATCACTCCAAGCTCTGCTTCCATTATCGTATCACCTTCTCTCTTCTTAAACAATTGAAAAAAAAATCATTTCATTTAAATTTTGGGGTTTCTGTAGTTGCTAAACTTGGGGTTCCTAAAGCTACATTTCATTTTTCAAAATCTATTTTTTTTCTTAGACTCTTCTCACAGCCTGCTCCCCACTCCCGCCCCCCGGACCTTGCCCCGGAAAGGAGGTGGTCAGGGGAAAAAATGGTCCCAACACCTTTCCTTTTGTCTTCCTGATCTCCTTTCCGGAAGTAGCAGTCTACCAGACCCACAAACGTCCTTTCTGTCAGTGAGTCAGGAACTTTTGGACCCCAGTTCCTAGTCCCTCCTTGGCCCGCAGAAGCATCGGAAGGCGTGACCCAGGCCCAGGACACCCTAGCTGAGCACCAGGGGTTGACACTCTTCTCTAGCACCTCAGAGACAATTCTGACTATTGAAAGGCAAACCGAACACACCTGTAAGGAAGGAGACACACCACAAAGACCACGAAGACATGTTTCCGGCATCCTTTTACGGATAGGAAACATAGGATTTTACCCATGTTTTGCGAAAACAAGAAACACAGAACTAAAGTGTCTTCATTTCTATTAGATGGGAAATATCTTTTATAAGTTAGTCAGAGGGAGGGAGACTAGGTCAAGGGAGGGGTCAGCCGGACCTCCCCAGTTAGCAAAGGTCAGGCAGTAGCTAAATCACTGCTTCTTAGGTTAGTACACGCTGGCATAACCTCGATTCACCTCATTTGCTGATTTTAAATAAGGGATCATAAGAACTTGAAATGCATATTGGGTGTCACCCAACAGTGAAGCTCGACTGCCAAGGCGGAATAAAAAAGCGCCCTTTCTCCTCCTGCTCCTGGCTCCCCGAGGTGCCAGGTTGCAATCTGCAAATGTATTGTCTGGCCCTAGGGGCTTGACAGTTAATGATTTGCCGCAGAAGGAGCCCGCCGGCCGCGGTGCGAGAAGGACGCGAGCGAACCCGGGAGCGCGGACTCACTGGCCGAGCCGAGCCCCACCGGCAGCACAGGCACCGCCTCCCGTCTTCCGGGACCCGGCACGTCTAGGGGTTCCGGGCGCCGGAGACCGCGGGGCTCCCATGGAGGCCACCTCGCCGGCGGCATCCGCCGGCCCGCAGCCGCACGCGCAGGGAGCAGCGGGCGAGTCCGCCAGCCTGCTGCGCCGGATCAAGGGCAAACTCTTCACCTGGTGAGTGGAGGCCGCGCACGGCGACCGGCTGGGCGGCGGGCGCTGCTGGGAGCGCCCGGGTTCGCACGTGGCGGCGGCAAGCACTGGGGAGCTGGATCAGGCGGCTGAACATGTGCTGCAGGGATGTAGCTGTTTACTGGCTTTATGAAGCTCTTGGTGTAGCTGTTTACTGGCTTTATGAAGCTCTTGGTGTCCCTTGACTCCCTCTTAGAAATCGTGGGGATGTATTTCAGAGGATTTGAGGGGAAATTCACTGTCTTGGCATTGTTAGGTAGATCCCCAGTGGCCTCCCAGCGGGGAGGGGACGAAGTCCCCAGGGATGCTGCGAAGGAGGGGTGCCCAGTCTCGGGCTTGGTAGGTGGGTGAGCTCCTCTTCCTGCCACCGGTGCCCACATTCCCTGCTGCGGAGCCCGGCAGAGTGGGCGGGTGATCCCTCACTAACAGTTGAGTTCACCCAAGTGAGAAGTCTGGGTTGAGTTTTGTGGTGCCGCCCCGAGGAAATCCAGAGCCTGCCTCTTTCCCGGGCTGAGAGAGGCGACGGAGCCACCTTCGGGTCTGGGGTCCAGGGAAGCCTGCTTCTCTTGTCACTGTGTTATGTGGAAAATAGAGAGAAATGTGCTCAAGGGATCGGCAGAGACTCTGGGACGGGGAAAGCATTTCTGTGGTTACTGGACGACTCGCATCCTGGAAGTACAGATAACTCAGGATCTAAATAATGAAAGCCAACGTTCACTGAGCATTCACCGTGTCACGTACTGTGCTTAGCGATTTATATGGATACTATCATTTAATCCTTATCATTTTATGAGATAGCACTGTTGTTATCCCTGCTTTGCTGATGGAGAAACAAAGAAGGCTAAGCAATTCCCCCAAGGCCATGCGATGACCTGTAAGGGGTGGCGCCTGCCAGCCCCAGTCTAAACTGGGCTTAACTACTCCTGGCCGCTGGCACCTTTTTTTTTTTTTTTTTTTTTTAAGATTAACAAAGTGAATTTTCCGTTAAAGGTTGTGAAAACTGTCTTAAAAAGTCATACTATATTCAAAACTAGATCAATAATGGTGTATGTATTTTTTCATGTAAATAAGTTTTAAATAGCTGTGCGTGTTTAAAGGGCCAAAAATCACCTTGTATTATCCAGCTATATACAGTATGTCTGATAAATTTAGCCATAAGTTCTCAGCTGGGAGGCAGTGTAGTGTAATGTCTAAGGGTACAGATTCTGGACCCAAAGCCTGTTTTTGTGCCACTTACCAGATGGGTGACCTTGGGCAAGTCACTTAACTTCTCTGTACCCCACTTTTCTTACTTGTAGAATGGGGATAATAACAGCACCTACCTTGTTGGGTTATTGTGGAGATTAAGTGGCTGATTACGCAGGAGTGGCAGACAGCCTTGTTCATGGTACTATGCATGGGTTAGTTTACACCCACCATCAGCCCTCCATTCCTGGGTGATAGGAAGATGTGATGTTGCTTCAGGAGATGACAAGCAACCCTGATGATGAGACAGACAATATGGTGGATTAGTTGAGCAAGACATAACAAGGATAAGCAATAATTGTTTTTTCCTAATGCTCTAATATTTTCAAAATCTGGTATGTTTTACCAGGAACATCTGATAGCTTCCTAGATATAAGATTTCTTCTGTCTCTGAACACACTTTTTTTGTGCCTCCCTTATGGATTTTTACTTTCTTCCCTGTGTGATAGCTATTTATGTGTATCTTGCATTCCTGATGGACGAAGTCCTTAACAGCAGGAATCAAGTCTTTAAAATTTTTGTATTTCCCACAACCCCATAAATGAATGAATGAGGGATGACTAAGGTTCTTGAGGCTTCCTTTCCATTCTACCATACTCCCTACACTCTTCCCTTTATTGATCTTTATTCTGAGGGTCTTGGGCTGGAGCTTTTTTTTTTTTTTTTGGTTGGTTGAGCTCTTTTGTTCATTAAGATTTTCAGTCCTACCTCTGGCAACCGTCCAAACACGAATTCTTGTTTGCAGTTTCTCCTTGTCTAACCCAGCAATCAGAAAAATGCAGTTTACCCAATATCCAGGACTGCTTATATTCAGTATTTTAAACTCTCAGTATTAAAACTCATCCCCTAAATTTGAGTTTAGCTCCATGAATCCCTAACCGTTATGGGATGGAGAGAGGTTGGTGAGTAGATGTTATCACCGTATGGATAGGATATAAAGGAATAGTTTGTGACCACACAACTGTTTTCTACTCCTTTTACCAAAAGGAGGCAATGATACCTCTTTTGGCAACTGGGTACTAAATAACAGAGGAAAAGTTTAGGACCTTGAGCTGGTTCTGTTTTCATTATGAGAGGGATATATTCTAGGTGACACCAACTCCTGATATGCCTGCCTCAGTAGTAGACAGATAACTTTTTCTCTATGATTAAGAATATCAGGTCACTCGTTCAATAAAAATTTATTGAGGACCCACTACATGCCAGGCATTCATGATAATGAGCACTCTCTGTTTCCAAGTAGACTCTGCTTGTAATTTCAGCTTTTGTCACTTATTGCTATCAACTCAAATGACAAATACTATGATAGGAGGATATGGATTTCCAGGAATACCTGAGGATATTTATTTAATCGTATGTATACTATCTAGCAGATTACATCCTAACGTATACTCTAATTCAAATATGAAAAAAGGCATGTTTCTTTTAATGACTATCAAATTTATATCTCTAGCAAAAATTGTTGATTATTATTTCACATATTTATCCTTTTCCCATCAAATAGATGATAAGCTTTTTGAGGGCATAGGTTTTGTCCCATTCTTTTTGTAGTACAGTGCAGGACATGTATTAATTCATTCAGTCTTTCATTTGACAAACCTTGAGCATCTATGATGTTCTAGGTTCTAGACTAGTCTCTGTGCTATTAAGATGAATAGGATATAGTTCCTGTTCCCAGAGAACTCATGATCAAATTATGGTAAGAAGTTATGATTAAAAAATCATAAAAAAAAAGAAGTTATGATAAGTACTGTAGAGGTGAGCACAAAGTACAGATGGCACAAAGGAGGCCAGAGATCAAGTCCACCAGCATGAGGGAGCTCGACAGAGAAGGTGATCGGGAATTTGAAGCATGAATAAGAGTTTTCCAGGTGGACTAGGTGAGGAAGGACAGTCCAGGCTTAGAGATGCCAAAGAGTATTTTGCTCAGGGAACTGCAAATAGCTTGGTTGGAGGGGGGCACAGTCTTGAGGAGGAATGAACAATAGTAGTTGGTCAGTCTACACGTGTACTCCTTGTTACTGTCTAGTAAAGGGCCTGGCCCTTTGGTTCTGACTTTCTGTTTGGTTTCCTCATTTCAAAGGTTAAGGTGCAGAAACTTTTGAAGGAGTCATTTAGTGGTGTTTAACTGTACAGCCTTCATCTATTCACTCAACAAACATCTATTGAGCACTCACTGTGTGCACGACACAATCCTAAGCCGGTATGTAGCCCTCCTGAAAGGTACTGTAAATTGAAGAACTTTTTGTGGCCTTTGCAAGTGGGGGATTAGGGAGTTCTAGATCCTACCAGTCTCCAAAATATCTTCTCCCTTCCCCTTTTAATTTGCAAGATTAATTAATATCTGCCTCTTCTACTAGACTTCAGCAGGTAAGCAATCCAATCTAGTTTTGGTCACTATTATATTCTCTGCCAAGTGTAGTGCTTACCTTGCAAATACATACATAATGAATATCGGATGTGACTATATGAATTCTTAATTCCAAATAGGAATTTTATAATAGATCACATCTCTTTAAAAAAAATTTTTTTTTCTATTCAGCACCATATGTTTATGACCCAGTCATGTTTTTTTCCTCTACTCCATTGTTTTTCAATCTCAGCCTTATTGACATTTTGGGTCAAATAATTCTTTGCTCTGGGGGCTGGCCTGTACGCTGTGGGATGTAGCAGTATCCCTGGCCTCTACCCTCTAGATGCTAGTATAGCACTCCCTCCACCCCCTTACCTCTGAGTTGTGATAATCAAAAATCTTTCCAGACATTGTCAGATGTTTCCTGGGGGACAAAATGACCCTGGTTGAGAATCACTGATCTAGCCTGTTGTTTCTAACTATCTGTGGTTCCACGGTCCTTCAGTGATGGACACTCAGATAGTTTCCAACTCCCAGCCACAAACAACACTGATGAGCATTCTCATACATGTCCCCTTGTGTACTGGGGAAGAGTCAGTGGCCAGGCCTGGCCAAGTCCCTCCAGGTGACTTTAAGTAGAAGGGAGGAGATGAATCCCAGAATGGAGAATCCTTGGGCATTACAGAACCACTGTTGATTGCTTTTGTTTGGCACCCCTCCATCAGGCTGTTCTGTGACCATGGCTTTATCACCAGCTGCTCTGGAAGAAGGAGGAGGCAGTCTGTCTATAGGTTGTAGCCCATTAGCCCTAGGAGCTTGGAGGGAGGTGGGTGGAGGAATGGCTCCTGGTTAGAAAGCCTGAACCTTTTTAACTTCTCAACACTGCAGGAAGTTGTTAAAGGGATAAGCAGTAATGCAATGTAGGGGAGAGGTAAGGGTTGACATTAAAAGCCTTCCACTTGGCCTCTGGCTGTTCTGTGCCCCGGGTATAGTCCTCTCCCTCCCCCAGACCAGTTCTAGGAATAACCTTCGGGTTATTCCTGCTTATCTCTTGTCCTTTCTTCAGGTTGATTTGGAGGAATATGAGATGGCTGCCAGTGCTTATTTCCCATCTTGACAGCACTTCCAGAATATTTCTGGAGTCCACCTTCCCCTCCAATCCTTATCATCACTACTTCAGTTTAGGCCTTTATCATTACTTGGACTTTTGTCGTAGCTTCCATCCATGCCTCCACCTACCCTAAATCATCTTATTTCAGAGGAACTAGAGTAATGTCAAATAAAGTTAAAGGGTACCAATAGCTGCCATCAAATGAGAATTTACCCCCTATCAAGGCATCCTACTAACATTTCATCAGTCCTTATAAAAAGTTTTTTTATTCCCTTTGATAGCATAGAAGTAACTTGCCTGAGGGCACATGGTTAGTGAGAGGCAGAGTTGAAATAGTTTCATTTGATTCCAAACCAGACTATTTTACAGTACTATCTCAGAAATCTCACTGCACCATGTTCAGGCTGAAACCTTTTGGCTTCCTCCCATCACCTGCACCAGTGGTTTGCAGATTGAGGGAGCTCTTGGGGTTCCCTGGAGGCTCCTCTCGGTCCATTATGGGGGCAAGTTAGGAAACAGAAGCTGGTGGCTCCTGGGCTGGCCTCTGGCCCCCACCAGTCTGTTGCTTTGCCTGGTTTATAGTTGGGCTTCTGTGCAAGATGTTTGAAGAAAGGGTTCTGCAGCTAAAACAAGACTGAGAGCCACTGGTTACTGGATGGAGCTCAAGCTGTGGCTATTGCTACTGCTTCTGGTTGTTGTTCCCCTCTTCGCCTTCCTCCCCCTTTCCCTCCTCCCTCCTTCATTTTCTTCTTTACCTGAACACAATTATTATATTTTTAGTGGTTTTTATTATGGTAAAATATATATAACATAAAATTTACCATTTTAACCATTTTAAGTGACATTAAGTACATTCACAATGTTTTTGCAACCACCACCACTCTCCATTTCCAGAACTTGTTTATTATTCCAAACAGAAACTCTGAACCTGTGTAAACACTAACTACATCCCCCTCTCCCCCCAGTCCCTGGTAACCACCATTCTACTTTCTGTCTCTACAAATTTGACTATTCTAGATCCCTTATATAAGTGGAATCATGCAATATTTGTCCTTTTGTGAGAACTCAAGGTTCTTGACGTGAATTGTAAGGCCCCCTATCACTGGCCCACTTCCCTCTCCAAGCTTATCTCCCAGAACATCCATCTCTCATGTGGCGGCCCAGTAATAACGGCATGCCTCTGAGCCCCTTGCTGTTACACGTCATAGTCTGCATCTTTACACCTGTACCTCCTTCCTTGAATGCTTTCCTATCTGACCTCATGGCTGCTTAAAGACTCTTTGTAGACAGCATCAAGTCAGGCAGTCTTCTTCTGGCTCCTTGCTGTCTATCTGTCGGATGCCCTTCCTCTATGCCCTTCAGTTACCTGTTTCCTAACTCGTTACATTTACCATATTGTGACAAAAAAGGTAATTTTTCACTAGCCATAGCTGTGGAAGAAGCAAATTGGCTCTCAATGTAACTGCTTGTGTATATAAGTTTTGGTAAGTTTGTTAAAAAGTTATAAAACTTCCTTATATTATTATTTACTGAGGAACATCAGAGAAAATGAATCATTTCATGCAGGTGAATTTTACAGAAAACTTATGACCCACTCTTCTAAAGTATTAAAATTTACTTTTAAACCCAATTAAAATGACACTGTTTATGTAATGGATTACTCACTTCTGTTAATTAATTTATTCATAATTTTGGGCAGCAGTTCTTCAACATTTAATTGGTTTGTATCAAACAACTTTCTAGGGTAGGCCAACCCATTGAATTACTTAGTGGGTCCATTTGCAACTAATCCTGGAGATTTTACCAAGGGAAAAAACCCATTATTTTGAAGTCTTCATGGTATATTTAAAACAGATATATGAGACTACTTGCCTTTTAATAAACAAAGTGCATTCAACATATCACCTTTTCTTCATGATTCAGGATCATCATTATGATGATTATGATGATTAAAATTATTATGCTGAGTGGCCATAATATGATCAGAGGTTAATTTTTTGTCTTATTTTTTCTGACTTCTTTCTGACAGTTGTCACACATGATTTTTTTCTGTATTACTGAGCATATCTCTGAAAGTCTGCATTCTTTCTAAATTATGACTTCTAACCTGTTAACGCTGTAGAAACCAGGTAACCCAGTTTCTTAGAACTGCTCATAGTGAAAGTATAAATAGGCCCTGTATAAATATTTAAATGGTTTTTATTTTAATAAATTATAAAAACTTTAAGTCCACAAATTTTGGGACTTTTTTTTGGATGGTTACAGGAGTCTATGTTAATTAATGTCATCAGATAAGTAATATGTCACAAAAACTTGGTTATTTATGCTAATGATGCAGAGAAAGATTCCATGAAAAACCACCTTTGAGTACCGAACTTCTTTCTAGTCATTTCTTGGAAACCAGAGTATTTAAGGAACGTTTTAACTCAGTTTTTCAGTCCAACAAATCCAACTGAGAGCTTGAGGCTAGTATTATTGAGAGCTTGAAGCTTAGAGCTTCCCAGAGGAGTACTGCGCAAAAGAGTTTAGAATATTTCTTAAGCTTTTCACTGTGGTATCAAGCCAGATATAAAAAAAATAATAAAAGTCAATCTTTGTTGAGTAAAGTTTACCTAGTATACCTAGAGCAACTTCACTATTCCAGCACCTCATGTGGATTAACTCATGTAATCCTTACAATAATACTCTGCAGTAAGTATTATACTATCATTGCCAGCCTACTGGACACATTTGGAAGCTGAGGCACTGAGAGGTTAAATCGTATTCCCTAACAGGATTAGTCACACAGTAGTAAGGAAAGCAGCCAGGTTTCATCTCCTCCACCAAGTCAGTCTGGCCACAGAGCCTGTGCTACTAACCAGTGTGGTGACCCTGCCTCCTATGAGCTGGGCAATAAACAGAAAAAAAAGCCCTTGGACAATTTACCCCCTAGGGTTTTTGCTCTGGGTTATTTGTATCGCCTTGGGGTGCCAGAGAGTATATAAAGTCACAGGATAAATATAATGCTCTTTCTGGGACATCATTTAATTTATTTTTTAGATTCCAGTTGCACAGAAGTGGATTAATCATAATCCCTGGCTCATGACACCCTTTCATTGTTGGCCCATGAATAAGTTAATTTTTTTTGTGCAATAAGTTCCTGTATACCTACAACCAGCCCTAAAACTGGAATTGTGATGGTAATTTTCATCGACCTATAGGTCATCTCCTCTTTCATATCCCTTCTTCCCCAACCAAAGATAATCACCATCCTGAATCCTCCTTTCACCATTTCCTTGCTCTCATTTTGATATAGTTTGGTACCTCTATGTATTTCTAAAAAATTATTTTTTATTAACTTTTTTTTTTTTTTTTTACTTTTTAAAAATGGTATGCTATATATAATCTGTTGGGATTTATTTACCCACCTATATTGCATTGCTAAGTTTCATCCGTATTGTTGCCTGATGCTGCAAAACACTCCCTTTTGCTTCATATAATATTCTTTCCTGTGAGTATACCACACTTTATTTACTCATTCTGTTGATGGGCATTTGGGCTTTTTTCTATGTTTTTTGCAATAGTGAACAGGACTTCTAGGAACATTCTTCTACATGGCTCCTATTGATCACTTGTAAGAGCTTCTTTTATACACACACATGCACATATACATACATCTAGGAGGGGAATTGCTGGATTATAGGGTATGTGATTGTTCAACTTTATAAAATAATGCCAAACTTTTTCCAAAGTGGTTGTATCAATTTACACTCCCACTAGCTGAGTATGAGAGGTCCTGTGAAACAAATAACCTTTCTAACACTTGATATTATCAGACTTTAAAATTTTTGACAGTCAGATGAATGTAAAATAGTATCTCTTAATTTGCATATCCCTGATCACTAATGAAGCTGGGTCTCTGTGTATGTTTATTGGCCTTATTTGTTTCCACTTTTGAGAAATACTCATATTACCTGTGAAATACCCATATTTTGCCATTACTTTTATATTAAATGGTGTCTCTATACATAATGCAATTTATATAGATTTTAAAGATACCACCAGAGAGTTGAAAACATTGGGGCTTGTATCAGGTTCCCCACTAATGCTCATTTACTTCTCCTTGCCTGATAGTGGTGGTTCAGTTGAAAAGGCTGAGAGTAGTTGAGAGTTGGGAGGTGTAAATTAGGAGCAAATGAAGCAGATTAAGGAGGGGAATGAGTTTTTCTGGTTTGAGGCCTGTGGAGTGTTGAAAGACTCGAATGACTCACAGGAAATCTTCCTTACACCTCCGTTTGCCTCCCAGGCCCAGTCCTCAGGAACTTTCTAATTCAGGCTTAGACTCCTGTTTTCTTTTGGTGCCTGGCTGGTGTTTAAATAGTGTATTAGTTTGATTGTTAGCAGAGAAATCCAGCTCACCACTGTTGTAGGTAAAATAGAGGATTTATGACTTCACAGAATTCAAAGAGAGTAAAAGTGCCAAACCACAGAGAGCAGAGAAGCAGCTGGAGGCGGGAACCCAAACCACAGTGGGATTCTCTGCCTGTCTCTTTATTTGTGCTTTGCTTTCACTGTTGATTTCATTCTTCTAACTGCAGACCAGATGATTATCTTCATTTGAGGATTACGTTTTACAGTTTAAACCACACAAAACAGAAAAAAATACAAAACCCTCAAGTTTTGAAATCTGTATTTTTGTTTGATAATCCACAAGGTATGTACATTTAGATTTTCCAATGGTTAAAAAAAAAACTTCTTCAAACTTCCTATTCAGCCTCAGCCTCAATGGGCAGGCAGTATTAGGAATTTAAAATTTTATGGGTCGTGGCTTCTTGGCTGCCCATTGAGAACAGCGTTAGTCTGTTTTCTTCCGTGCCTTTGCCAGACTGGGCTGGGTAGAGAGAGGGCTGTACCTCTGTCACAGGGTCATAAACTCTAGTCATCTAGACTCTTGAAACAGCAGCACACTGATTACCCAATACTAGTCCCATCCTTCTGAATCTACCCTTCCCCCATCCCTGCGCCCAACTTGTCAGCCCTCCTGGAGCTCCTGTTCCTAGCCTTTGGATGGTGTTCACATCGGTACCCCTCTTAGAATTCTCACACAGGAGTCTGGGGAGAGGGAGAATCCTGGAGGTAGAGGCCATATCCTCTACATGTTGCCCACAGTTTAGTGCTGCCCCCTCCCCCCTTGTAGGCTGTAGGACTCAAGTTTCTCTGACCTGTGTCCAAAGAGAATAGGTGAGTTGAATATGTGTTTCAGACTTTCTCATTTCAGCCAATCAAAAATTGGAGGACAGAGGGAGGATATCATAAATAGATTTTATGTCATCTTATTTTCATTAGAACACCCCTTATTAAAATAATTAATTGTAGAACATATAATCAAACTAGTGTGTTAATGCCCATTGTTAGAGATGCAGGGTAATTTGTATCAATTGGTCTCCCTGTATGGTATTATAATCCTCAATATTGTATATTTTATTTTTGTTCTTATCAGGGAGGCAGTGTGTAGGATGAGAAAATACAAACTGAACAGCTAAAACTCAGTTTCTCACCTATTCAATTGTACTTGTAATCCCTTTCTTACAAAAGTTTTTGTGAGATTTAAATGAAACAACATATATCAGCACTTAGTATGGCACCTGACAGTTATTTTTATTAAGCCACCTCACTTTTGTTAGGATAACAATAAAGGTTTTTTGAGTTCATAATAAATGCAAGTAGTATCCCCACTGTCTCGGTTTCAGTTACACGTGGTCAACTGAGGTCTGAAAATATTAAATGGAAATTCCAGAAATAGACAATTCATAAGTTCTAAATTGCGTGCTGCTCTGAGTAGCATGATGAAATCCTATGCTGTCTGCTCCATCCCACCTGGGACTTGAATCATCCCTTTGTCCTGCATGTCCTGCCCATTAGTCACTTGTAGCATCTTGGTTATCAGATTGACTGTTCTTGTGTTCAAGTCACCATTATTTTACTTAAAAATGACCCGCAAATGAAAGAGTAGTGATGTTGGCAATTTGGATATACCACAGAGAAGCCATAAAGTGTTTTCTTTAATTGAAAAGGTGAAAGTTCTCTACTTAATAAGGAAAAAAAATTGTCAACTGAGGTTGCTAAGATATATGGTAAGAACAGATCTTCTAGATGTGAAGTTGTGAAGAAGGAAAAAGAAATGTGTGCTAGTGTTGCTGCAGCACCTCAAACTGCAAAAGTTACAGCCGCAGTGTGTAATAAATGCTCAGTTAAGATGGAAAAGGCATTAAATTTGTACCATAAGATATTCTGAGAGAGATCACATTCACATAACTTTTATAACAGTATATTGTTGTGATTGCTCTATTCTATTAGTTACTGTTGTTAACCTCATTTATAAATTAAACTTTATCATAGGTATGTAGGTATAGGAAAAAACATAGCATATATAGGGTTTAGTACTATCCACGTTTTCGGGCTTCCACTGGGGTTCTTGGAATGTATCGCTCATGGATAAAGGGGAGGAGGCTACTGTACTTCCAATATAACAATGATTATGAGCCACACTGCTTGGGTTGCTCTCCAGGTTCTACCACTTACTAGCTGTGTGATATTGGGCAAGTTACTTAATGTCTTGTGCCTCAGTTTCTTGATCTATAAAGAGCAATAAAAGTAGTACCTACCTGGGACTTCCCTGGTGGTCCAGTGGTTAACACTCCGCGTTTCCACTGCAGGGGGCACGGGTTGGATCCCTGGTTAGCCAACTAAGATCCCACATGCTGCATGGTGCAGGCAGAAAAAAAAAAAAAATAGTACCTACCTTTAGGATTGTTGGGAGGATTAAATGCATTAGGATTATGAAATTGTGAAATTGTTAGAACAGTGCTTGGTACATAGTGTGCACTCAACAAGTGTCAGATATTGTTATTACTACTGTAAACAATAACAGTGGTAACAGTAATAATAGTAATGGTAACAATAGTAACAACAACAATAATAACAGTACTAGATATTGTGTGGATATGTATATAAGGGGAAGGCACAAAAATATCCATGACAGTTTCTGCATTTATAATCTAGTAAAACAAATACAACAGGCACATAAAACACTACAGACAGGATGTAGAAAATGGGAAGGAAGGTTACAATGCAAATGCCGTAGGAGTTGAGAGGACATCATTCTGGAACTGGGCACCCTTCTTGCTATCTTTCTTCCCACAATTATTTCATTTTCTTAGCATAGAGGAATGGAAAGAACACAGGCTTTAGAATCTTGTTTGGATTTTAATCTAGTGTTACTATCTATTTGTCATATCAACTTGGTTAAAAAACTTTGAACTTTTGCAAAATGTTACCTACATTTTAGGTTTGTATGAAAATCCAGTAAGATAATATATGTAAAAGCTCAATACAGTGACTGGCACTTGTCTCCCTTTTATTGTATAGACGGTGAGTATTAATATGTTTCCCTTGTATTCTTGACTACCTAGGAATCATGCAGGACATAATATGTAAGGAAATCACTGGATTTCCAATTTTTCTTTTGTTGGTTTGAATAAAACTAGTTCAGTAGTTTCTGTCTTGATGGCATGGTTTCATTTTTTTCCCAGCAAATGATGAAAGTGTTTTAATCCAGGATGGCTCCTGATCAACTTTGTCTGAAGTTACTTAATAGGCTTTTTACTTGATATGATTATTTTGTTACTAAGGCCATTCATTGAGATGAATGTAAATAGTTAAATAATATTATGATTCAAGTATTATTTTAAGTGTCATATGCAACTAAGTTAACTTGGTGTATTAGTTTTCGATTGCTGTCATAAAAAATTACCACAAATTTAGTAACTGAAAACAACACAGATTTATTATCTTACAGTTCCTTCGGGCAGAAATCTGACACATGTCTCACTGGGCTAAAAGCAAGGGGTCAGCAGGGTTTTGTTCTTTTCTGGAGGCTCTAGGGAGAGTGGATTTCCTTTCCTTTTTCAGTTTCTAGAGGATACCTAAATTCCTTGGCCTTTGGCCCCTTCCCCCATCTTCAAAGCCAGCAACTTTGCATCTCTCTGACTCTTCTTCTGTAGTCATACCTTCCTCAACCACAGATGGGAAAGATTCTTCCTTTTAAGGACTCATCTCAATGTACTTAACCATAATCACATCTGCAAAGTCCCTTTTGCCATGTAAAAGGAAAAAACTGTATTTTCCTAAACTCAATACTTCTGACAACAAATGTCAGGGTGGGGGTGCGTGGTTTTCTCACATCAACCGATTCTTCAACTCTCCAGACACAAATTGGGTGTCCTACAATTTAGTTATGACACTATTTGGAGCTAGTGCAGATGACGCAGGTTAAGGACTCAGTCCCGAAAGATTGCTCCCATCCCCCAACCTCCCATTTCAGACACCACTCACGAGTCCCAGGTTGTCACCTTGTACTTCTGATCAACCAGCTATAAATCAGAGGTTCCCATAACCTCCTCCTCGGGTTTGATAATTTGCTAGAGTGGTTCACAGAACTCAAGAAAAGTTTACTTGTTAGATTACCAGTTTATTATAAAAAGATACAACTCAGGAACGGTAAGATAGAAGAAATGCGTAGGGCAAGCCATGGAGGAGGGGCCATGGAGCTTCCATGCCCTCTCCAGGTACATCACCCTCCCAGCACCTCAGAGTGTTCACCAACCTGGAAGATCTCTGAATACCTTGCTTAGGGTTTTTATGAATGCTTCGTTATGTAGGCACGAGTGATTAACTCATTGGTCATTAGTGAGTAACTCAGCCTCCAGCCCCTCTCCCCTCCCTGGGGGTGGAGCTGAAAGTTCCAGCCCTCTAATCACTTGCTGGTTTCCTTGGCAGCCAGTCCCCCATCCTTAGGGGCTTTCTTAAAGTCATATTATTAACGTAAACTCTGATGTGGTTGAAGAGGGCCTGTTATGAATAACAAAAGATGATTCTTTCACCTTTATCACTCTGCAGCTATTTCAGGAACTGGTGACGAACAAACAAACAAACAAAAAAAGGTGCTCCTTTCACGCTTATCATTTAGAAAATTACAAGGGTTTTAGGATCTGGCCAGAAACCAAGACTAAAATATGTATTTCTTATATCATAATATCACACTATGTAAGGTGAACTATTCACAGGTTTCACGGTACTAGGACATGGACAGTTTTGGGGAGACATCATTCTGCCTACTACATTTGGTGATAGAGTCTAAAATTGGTTCCAATAAAAAAAAAAAAACAGCTTTAGAGCACAAAGACCACCTGGATGCTGGTAAAAATGTAAGCAATAATTCATAAAATGTCAAGGAAACCTTTTTTAAACCTTTTCTCAGCTCATCTAACCCACACCTTCTGCACATGGTCAGTGTTTGAAATAATCAACCAAGAATTGGTACTCTTTTCAGTTTGTACCACAGGTTTGAAAGAGATTTGGTAGCTGCTAATTTCTTTGGATGAGCTGCATCTCTAGGCTCCAGGCACGCTGGAGAATTCACAATACCATTCTCTCTGCTGCGACCCTATAAGCAGATAGGGTAGGGGGTCCCTGGAGAAAGAGAAGCAGGCATGGCTTTCTTGACATTAGAGAAAGACCTAAGCCATTTTGTGATCTAAGCCTGGACACAATGCCCTTGAACAGGTCTCAGTAATTAGTGATCTTAAGGGAACAAAAGAACAAATGTGTTCTTAGGCAAGAAAAGTAACAGTAGCAAAGAATAAATTAGTTATAAAGGCTCTCAGTTCTGTTTCAGTGGTAAAGATAGCCTGAAGCACATTCTTGGGCTGTTTTACAGAATTGAGCCCCCCAACCCCACCCCCTGCTCAGTGCAGCTGGAACCTAAGGAATGATGATGTTGAGCTTTTCTGACCCACGAGATTTTGGTCAACTAAAGCTTGGACTCTGTCAACCTTTGTCCCAATTCTATGCTGAATTCTTCTCTGCTCAAACCCCTTCATGAATATGCATATACCCTCAGCTTCAGACTTCCCCAGTTTTGCTGTTGGGGAGACACTGCTTTGGGAAAGGTACCTGTTGTTCTTACTTGCTGCAAGTAATAAATCCTTCCTTCTCCCACTCTTTGGCTTGGCTGTGTCTTTTAGCTCAACACCCACTAAGAAGCGAACCCAGTTTTCAGGTAACAGAACAGCAGTTCCTATTCCCTTTTTGTTAACCTGAGCAACTTGACTTCATTCTTTGTGTCAGATGAAATATCACTTCATGAGGAAAGCCTTGCATGAAATCTCAAATTAGGTTAGGTCCCATCCCAATTGTTTCTTTACTGTTTTTCTTCACTGCTGTGTTGTGAATTTCATGAAGGCAGGCTCTCTATCTATTATTTTTCTATATTCCCAGAGCCTGACATACTGTCAGGAACTAAAAAAATATTTGCTGAATTGAAAAGGATACCATTAAGAAGATGGTAATAAAGGTCACCATGGGTTATTGCAATTGCCTGCCTGGTGGGCTATTTCCACTAAGCAGTTTCTAGGTAGGAGTGGTGTACTACTGCAAAGGCTACCCCTCTCCTGAAAAAAGACACGGTTATTAACTTGATTTGATCATCCCTGAGCTAGATCAGCTCTCTTGAACAAGCTGCAGCTTTCTACTCCACAGGTGCAGTTACCTTCAAATGCCTCAAATGCTTTTCTCTCTCCACACTTCTCTATTTGTGTGAGGATGTGTGTGTGTGTGTGTTTCTGCTTAACTCTGATTTTCTAGAGGGCTTGATATTGGTAGCCTTCTCTTTTATTGGCTGTGGGATGATACTGTGATGATTGCCAGGTATTGCAGAAGGTTATATACTTCAGTAGTGTGCATAGTATTTATTAAATTGCTTGGTGTGTGTTAGGATATATTTATATACAAAATTCCAAGTAAAATGTAAAATAATCATAATTTTATGATAACTGATTTAATTCTATGCAAACCGAGTCTGCAATTATTATGGAATATTTTATCTATTATAAAATATATGGGAAAATATAATATTGAAGTCATATTCAATGGTCACATAAGAAGTCAAGCATTTATAGAGAGAGATGGCACCAACCTGTATTTTTGCAGCCTCATCCATTGTCATCAAACATTTGGTTATAGAAAAAAAAGAAAGATGAATCCTCTACTTTGAAATTATTTTAACAGAATCATGTAGGAGGGAACATGGTGGGCTAGCAGAAGCACTCTACTTAGTGTTGGGGGTTTGTATTTTGTACCTAAATCTGCCGCTTTTGAACAACATCGGTTAGGTGACCCATTTCACCTCTCTCAGTCTTGGTTTCTTCGTCTGTAACTCCACAGCACTGTCAAATGGATCAAAAATCAAAAAGGGTAGAGAGAAGTTTTTGTAAATTGTGAGGCACTATAAAAAACATAAAGTTAGGTATTCTGATGGGGTCCATTAGTGTGAATGTAATAAATAAATAATATTTGATGATGACGGATGCCCCATTGGCGATTCCAGGGAGCTTTAAGTCAGCAGTTTGGAAACCTTGAATTATCAGCTGAGAATCGCAGGTAATAAGGAGGTTGGGGGAGAAACAAAGGTGAGCTGTGAATCCACATTAGCACAAGGATTCAAAATGAGGAGTCAAAGAAGTCTTCTAATGTTATGTTCTCTTCTGGTCCCTTCACTTTACAGGTTTTTATAGAAAGAAAATAGATTTTTAAAAATAGATTTCTCATTGTTAGAAAACTTGCTATGTACAAACTGGATAAAGAAAACAACAAAAGTCCTGTAATCACACCCAAATTCTCCATTAATTTTAAGGTTCAATCAGGCAGTTTGATTCATCGACCAATCTAGTCATTGATTTCTTACCTCTTTCACTAGTATCCTTTGGCTCTAGGCCCTCTCTTTTTTCTGCAGAGTCAGAATAGAATGAGAGTTCCAGAAACTATAAGAGTTGTTAAGGCCCAGAGGTTGAAGTTCATTTTGTTTGAAAACATCCTGAGTTACAACTAAAGTGACTGGATGTAATTCAGTGGGTTACTTGCTGGATCTAGACCCACACTAAGCTTGCTCTTCTCTAAACTATGTTGTATTGTCATAGAGTACCGCAAAATTGGTTAGCTTCTCCCCTCCGCTTCTAGTGTAAGAAGTTCATATGACATACGGTGAAGTTAAGTAGAGAAAAATGTTTTGCTAATTTCAAAGTGTACTATTCCATTATTCTGTATAATAATCATAAATACAAGAAAATATAATGGGTGAAATAATTTATGGGACAATTTTTGGACAAGCTTGCTTCATTACTTCATTAAATAATAGACAGTGGTTTTGGCAAAATTTTATGAACATGCTTCTAGCATTGTAGATAAGAAAGCTGATATCTGAAACTCTGGATTCCTGTTCCCTGGTGGAATTTTCCACTTCTGTATATCATGGTCAGTTCATTTGGGGGTGATTGTGCTCTAGATAAAGTTGCTCTTGCTGTTCAAACTTACATTTATATTTGAAAATAAATGTATTAATTTATAATGAGAATTGTTACTGTTAAATTTGACAGCTGGTTATAGTGAAATCATCCCAACTGAAAAATCTACGCAGGGATTACAAGATCTGATGTTGTTTGGTAAATCTAGAACAAGGACAAAAGAAAGTACATGTCTCCCCTTACTTCATGACGTCCTTTCTTCCACTCTTGGTATCTGACTTCCAAGCAGTTAAGATTGACTTTTTAATGGATTCTTGTTCCTGTATAGAACTAGAGAAATTGTAATAATTTGGCAAGTTTCCTTTTTCTAAGATTTATATTGCCCAGCAGGTCAGACAACAGTCACTTTGTCCCATTTCAATATGCACTGCAACTTATATTACATTTTCATTTTGAAGTTGAATGCTTGCTTTTTTTTTTTTCCACTTCTTTATTGGAGTATAATTGCTTTACACTGTTGTGTTAGTTTCTGCTGTACAACAAAGTGAATCACACGCATACATATATTCCCATATCCCCTCCCTCTTGAGCCTCCCTCCCATCCTCCCTAACCCACCCCTCTAGGTCGTCACAAAGCACCGAGCTGATCTCCCTGTGCTATGCAGCAGCTTCCCACTAGCCATCCATTTGACATTTGGTAGAGTGTATATGTCAGTGCTACTCTCTCACTTCGTCCAGCTTCCCCTTCCCCCACCCCCGTGTCCTCAAGTCCGTTCTTTACGTCTGCGTCTTTATTCCTGCCCTGCCACTAGGTTCATCAGTACTGTTTTTTTAGATTACATATATATGCGTTAGCATGCGGTATTTGTTTTCCTCCTTCTGACTTACTTCACTCTGTATGACAGACTCTAGGTCCATCCACCTCACTACAAATAACTCAATTTCGTTCCTTTTTATGGCTGAGTAATATTCCATTGTATATATGTGCCACATCTTCTTTATCCATTCATCTGTCAATGGTTTAGTTTGCTTCCATGTCCTGGCTATTGTAAATTGTGCTGCAATGAACATTGTGGCACATGTGTCTTTTTGAATTATGGTTTTCTAAGGGTATATGCCCAGTAGTGGTATTGCTGTGTCATATGGTAGTTCTATTTTTAGTTTTTTAAGAAACCTCCGTACTGTTCTCCATAGTGGCTGTATCAATTTACACTCCCACCAACAGTACAGGAGGGTTCCCTTCTCTCCACACCTTCTCCAGCATTTATTGTTTCTAGATTTTTTGATGATGGCCATTCTGACCAGTGTGAAGTGATACCTCATTGTGGTTTGATTTGCATTTCTCTAATGATTAGTGATGTTGAGTATCCTTTCATGTGTTTGTTAGCAATCTGTATATCTTCTTTGGAGAAATGTCTATTTAGGTCTTCCGCCCATTTTTGGATTGGGTTGTTTGTTGTTTTGATATTGAGCTGCATGAGCTGCTTGTATATTTTGGAGATTAATCCTTTGTCAGTTGATTCATTTGCAAATATTTTCTCCCATTCTGAGGGTTGTCTTTTCATCTTGTTTATGGTTTCCTTTGCTGTGCAAAAGCTTTTAAGTTTCATTAGGTCCCATTTGTTTATTTTTGTTTTTATTTCCATTACTCTAGGAGGAGGGTCAAAAAAGATCTTGCTGCGATTTATGTCAAAGTGTGTTCTTCCTATGTTTTCCTCTAAGAGTTTTATAGTGTCTGGCCTTACATTTAGGTCTTTAATCCATTTTGAGTTTATTTTTGTTTATGGTGTTAGGAAGTGTTCTAATTTCATTCTTTTACATGTAGCTGTCCAGTTTTCCCAGCACCACTTATTGAAGAGACTGTCTTTTCTCCATTGTATATTCTTGCCTCCTTTGTCAAAGATAAGGTGACCATCTGTGCGTGGGTTTATCTCTGGGTTTTCTATCCTTTTCCATTGGTCTATACTTCTGTTTTTGTGCCAGTACCATACTGACTTGATTACTGTAACTTTGTAGTCCAAGGTCAGGGAGGCTGATTCCTCCAGCTCTGTTTTTCTTTCTCAAGATTGCTTTGGCTATCCAGGGTCTTTTGTGTTTCCATACAAATTGTAAAATTTCTTGTTCTAGTTCTGTGAAAAATGCCATTGGTAATTTGATAGGGATTGCACTGAATCTGTAGATTGCTTTGGATAGTATAATCATTTTCACAATGTTGATTCTTCCAATCCAAGAACATGGTATATCTCCCTATCTGTTTATATCGTCTTTGATATCTTTCATCAGTGTCTTATAGTTTTCTGCATACAGGTCTTTTGCCTCCTTAGGTAGGTTTATTCTTAGGTATTTTATTATTTTTGTTGCAATGGTAAATGGGAGTGTTTCCTTAATTTCTCTTTCTGATTTTTCATTGTTAGTGTATAGGTATGCAAGAGATTTCTTTGCATTAATTTTGTATCCTGCTACTTTACCAAATTCATTGATTAGCTGTAGTAATATTCTGAAGTTGAATGCTTTCTGGTGGCATTAGTGTTGACACATTTCCAAGTTACACTGTAGAATAATTTCTTTTTGTAGCCCATAAATAGTTCCCTCTGCTGAAGATAGGCTAATGGAGGCTTCAAAAGGCCTCTTTCCCTGGTGGCATTTTTTACCTTTGCAGCAATTCAGCCTGCCCATATTGATTCACATACCGGATAAACAAAGATGAATAAGACATTGTTTCTGCCTTTTAGTAGCCTACAACCTACCTGGGGAGCCAAACACATACTAAGTAGAGTATAATGTGAGACATTTTATTAGATCAGCAATCTTTAGGGTTTTCCTCCATTATAAACCCCTTTTCATTACTTCTCTGTCAGGAATTAATGTATTTTGAAACTCCTCTAAATTGCATTTGTTAAGTAATAATGAATTTATTTTTCCTTCTCTCTCTTTTAACTAACCAGACACTAAAACTTCTGATAAGCAAGAGAAAATGAGTGTTACCATGCTTAGTTGGTAACTGAAAGTAAGTAAATGTGATGTTTGGGTTTATCATGGGTAAATGTGGGGTTTATAACTGAATGTAAGTAAATGTGATGTTTGGGTTTATCATGGGTAAATGTGGGGGTTCTGTTAGGCTTTAAAAATATTATGGGAACGTTTAAATAAAAATAGAGACTATTACCTGCTGTGATGTACTCATCCCCCAATAATTATCAACTCATTTCATTTGCACTTCTCCACTTCACCCCTTCTGGATTATCCTAAAGTAGGTCTCAAGCATCATATAATATCATGCATAAATATTTCAGTATTAATCTCTGCAAGATAAGGGCTTAAGAAACATAGTCATAGTACCATTATTCCACCTAAAAATTAACAATCGTTCCTTACTATCGTATATCTTGTCCATGTTCAGATTTCCCCAATTATAACTTAACTTTAAAAATAGTCTTTTTAAATCAAGATGCACATAAGGCCCACGCATTTCAACAGGTTGTTATATCTACATCTCTTTCTTCTATACGTTTCCTCTTCTTCTTGGCTCTTTTTTGTTGTTGTTGTCTTTTTCTTTTCTTGGCTCTTTTTTTTCTTGCAGTTTATTTTTGAAGAAACAGTTCATTTGTCATGGAGAGTTTTCCACACTCTCAGTTTTGCTGATTGTATCTTTCTGGTGGTTGTACAGTATTTCCTTCTCAGAATACTGTTTTTAAATGCAGAAAATAAAATACATAGGATTATAGTGGAAACAAATTACATCTATTTAGGTATTAAACTATTAAAAACACATTATGATGTTAATATATGTGCTTCTTTTCTTTAAAAAAAAACACATTAAATAACAAGATCTCACAATGGGTCTTTAACATGATTTTGGAGTAGTGATGATATTTTGAAATTTCAGCAACAGTTGTCATATGATATGAAAATATCTGTGAATTCTTTGGCAGCAAATTCATAGGTACTGCTAATACTTCTACAGTTTGTTACCCACGTTTACAATCGAAGGGAACGTATTGTGATGTATTTTTTTCTCATCCAAGTTCATATATTTCCCAGAATATTTTCATGGACCTGATCAGTGGACCCCTGTTAAAAACCCTGTGGTCCTACATTTTTGGCAAGACTATTTCATAGATATTGTGTATTATCTTCAGGAGATGCATAACGTTTGTTTGTCTTTGTTGTTGTTGTTGTTATATTAGAAGCTATCAAGTTTTATTGCCTAGATTATTATTTTATTAGGGGTTGTAAAATGATATTCTATTTCTATCATTCCATTTTTATTTATTATATAAGTATTTCTACAAACTCCCTGTCATCAACTCATTACCCTGAGGTATAATTTGTATAAGAAGGGCGGATTGCCCTTTGAGTTAATTCTAACTTTTAATAAAGTTCAGAACCATAGGGTTTTTAATATAACCTCTTCAGTCTTACATCTTCATCTCCTTTTTCCTGTACCAAAAATCAATACATTAATATCATTTCTTGTTTGCTTTATTCCACAGTAAGCACACAGTCTCAAAATAATATCAACACTACCTCTAAACAGTTTAAGATATTTTACAGTTCTTATTGTTTCTATGGTATATTCTATTAGGAATGTACTGTCAAATTAATGTGTTTTAAAGTTGCTTGAAATAATTCCTTTCTATTTGGTTTTGCCACCAACTTAAGACATCCTTAAGTTCATTGAAAATTTTGTTTTTAATTTTATATGTAGCTTTTTAAAAAATTTAATTTTTGTTTTATAATTATGTAAAATACTTACATGTCTCCTAAGACAAATAATAAAACAAGGCATATTCAGACATAACGTACCTCTTACTTTCTCTCTCTCCTGACCTATATAGGTAAATTTAAAAACGGTTACCTGTTTTCATTTAAAAATGCTAACAAATAAATGTAAATGTTTGCATTCCATACCCATTTTCCTCCTCATTTGGTTCTTTTTTTAGTATATCCTGGCCGTCATTTTATGGAGTGTATAGAGATATTTGATTTGCTTTTTATAGCCGCACGGTATTCCTTTGTGTTTATTAAGCTAGTCCCCTGAGACAGGAAGGTGGCAGGGCACAACCTTTAAAAGAATGACAGCCATTGAGGACACGACATAAACCATTTAGAACGAACTGGGTCCAAGATGGTGGGTGATTGACTTCCACTAGACCTTGAACCTCAGTATATGTTCATTGTAATACATCAGCAAGCTAAATGACACACCCACAGGCGCCATGACAGTTCCGAGGCCAACCATAAAAGGCAAAAAAGTGGGCAGTGGCCCAATTCATGGAAATCCCCACCTCTTCCCCAAAATAGTTGGAATAATCCTCCCACTCATTAGCCTATGAAATTACCCACCCCTATAAAAAATGACAACTGCATACCCTAGTGCCTGTCATCTTGTGAGGTGGCCCACACTCTGTCTATGGTGGGTGTATCTCCCTGAATAAACCTTCTGTCACTTTACTATGGCTCACTCTTGAATTCTTTCCTGTGTGAAGCTAAGAACCCACACTTGGCAGCCGTCCCAGGGACTCACCTGAGACCAGGGACGTGACCATCCTCTTGTGCCCACTTTCTTTCCTGCAACAATATTTTTAGACATATAGGCTTTTTTCTTTAGACTTTTACTATTATAAATAGTGCTGCAGTGAATAGTCTGTATATATTTACTGAGCATCTACAATGAGTAAGACATAATACAACGGGGGAAAAAGAAAATTACCTTTCCTTACCTGCCTTCCTTTTGAGGTAATAATATATACTATTGCCCTTTCTATTCTTTGAAATTTGGCTTGCTTGGCCACTTTGAGTTTTGAATATGCCTTTATTACATCAGAATGTGGGTTCTTCAAAACTGCTAGCTACTTATGCTTATTAGCATTAGATGATACACTAATGGCTAAATTTTTGAATCATAGAAATGTAGATAAGGAAAGAATATAACAGGTCATCTAGGCTGCTACACACTATATAAAGAAAAACTATCATTTTTTAGCTTCCTTCCAGTCTAATTTAAAATTCTCTACTAATAGACACTGGATAATCTATGTGCTAAATGTGAGGATTTATTCTTTTCAGATTTGTAATAAGATTTTTATAGAAGTGCTCAAGTTATTATTCTATCCCGTGTATCTACAGATGGCGGTATGATAGATTTAAAAATCTCCCCAAGAAGACGGCGCCATAGAAGTCTTTTAGCTTTGATACTAAATCTTGCCTTTAGATGATAATGTGCAACCTAGCAGCACGGATTTGAGACATAAAGTGAACAAAAATGTGTGATTTGCATTCAAACAATGCATTGTATCAGTCATTTGACACTTTTTTTTTCTTCAAATAATTCAGTGGTTTGTCATCTTCATTGTGTATTAGACGCATTAGGGGACTTTTAAAGTAGACTGATATTTGGATGCCACCTCCTAAGAATGTGATTCAACTCATTTGGGCTGATGTCTTAGTTTTGGTGTTTTTATAAAGCTCCCAATGATTTTTAAATGTACCCCCAGGTAGAGGACAATCAATCTAAGCTGACGTTCCAAATGAAGAAGAGCTAAATAAATGAATCAGTCCTGTCATTGTGTCTTGTGTATATTTTATGTAAAGCTAGTATTTGAATTAGGCAGAAATCCATATTATAGCCTTTCCTTCATTCCTGATTCTTCCTGGAAATTGTTCACTTTTCTGGTCTGTGATCAAGTATCTCATTCTTTGTGAACGTTTTCCAGGCAGTCTTGACTCTTCCTTACCCTGGCCACGCAACAATGGCAAATATCCTTGAAGCACTTATTCTGTGCCAGGCACTGTGTTACTCATGGAGAATATAATGTCCCTGTCCTCCTGGAGCTTAGAGTCCTGGAGGAAGAAGAACCACAAGCAGCATGGTAGGTGCAAGGATAGAGGGATATGGTATTTTTTCAGGGCACACAGCAAGAGCCTGCTGACCTATTCTGGAGAGAAGTGGGCCTGGGACCATGAAATACATGGGCCTTCTAAATTCCCTGTGCTTAGCACATATTAGGCACCCAAGAAACTTTAGTAAGTACATGACTGAAGAGTTTACTGACTGAATAAATGAATAAAAGAAGTTATAGTTTCATTGGAAAGCATGTGCATGAGTATGTGTTTTGAAATGGAAGGGATGTTAAAATACGTACTTTAGCTTTTCTGGAGGAAAGAAGGGGGGAAATAAAATTCCTTAAAGTCTTTTCTTCTTTTATTCCTTAAATTCATACAATATATCCAAATAGTAATGTGGTCAGAAGTGATGCTATTTAGTTTATTTTCTACGTGTTTTCCCACCCCTACCCCTGATGATCCATGACTTGTTTGCCCTGCTTTCTGGTGGCCCGGCTCCCACAGCATGAAGCTGCCTTGGGAAGTATGTCTTGGAGTTGGATCATATCCTGCTATTGAAGTTCACTTCAGTGGAGGTTCCGTTTGAAAAACAGTGGCAGGATATGTCCCATGGTTAGATGCATGTTGCTTCTGGCAGCTTCCCTTAGAGAGTAACAGGTTTTAATATGGTGTAGAGAGAGTCCCTTTGTTTAATTCAGAATTCATATGCACTAGGACCTTGTGAAATCCAAATGCTTAAATAGGAAGCCATAAGTAACAAAAATTGTTTTGAGGCCTATGGTATCTCTACGAGTCTGAGTGGCTTTCTCTTCTTTCGCCCTCGTTCAGCCTCCACCTCCTTCAGTTTCTCTTTCTTTCTCTCTCTCTTTCTCACTTGCTCTCATTCTTGCTCTCTTCCTCTTCCATTATAGATGAGGTCATTATGATTTGGAGCCAAGAGAAGTGTATTCCTGTAACTTTAAATCTCCATACTCAATTTATGACTCTTTTTTTTTAGAAGATGGTTATACTTTATAGTTGGAGGACAGCTTGCTTAATTGTGCTATTTTTTAATGTAAATGTGAGCTTATTAGAGGAATCTTGTCAATTTGTGAACAGGGCTTAGTGCTTCCACATTTCTTATTCTCACATATTTCACATTTATTATTGCTTTCGAGCCCATTATGGTGTGCAAAGAATGTTCTGAATTTGATAAAGTTATCAGCCCCTTGATTAGCTTTCTAGTGCCCTGTACTTTGGACATCCAATGCCCTCCTGACATACGGAGAAACAGTGTTAGTACTGGTAGCAGGGAAATTAGGCTAGACCCTTTGTTTCCTGACTGCAAGGTGAGGTGCAGGGATCCTTTGAAGAAGGTGTTTTCTAATATAAGCTCTGTATAAAATCGTGGAGAAGTGAAGGAGGGTAAAGAGAGGAATGTGGGGAAAGGTGAGTGAGGACAAAGAGGCACAGGAGGTAAGAAGATATCAGCTGTGAGAGATGACCTCACTTACTATCCTAAGATCATGTTCTATAGCGGGCACAGCAGATATTCAGTGGTCAGACAATTTGCGCACAGACTCTGCTCCTGAGATGATCTTAGGGAAGACACACCCCTCTTCTGGGCCACAGTCTCCTCAACTTAAAAAAGTGGGCATTAGCAACAAAATCTAGCAATTCTGAGACTTTGTTCCATGGAAGAGAGGAGGAGAAGTTTAAAGAAAGGAGGTCATTAAACAATGAAATACCAGAAAATTGGAACCATTTCCTTGGCCATGTACCCTTCCCCACATGATTCCAGAGGGAAGTATGTGGCTGGGGACAATGACACAAAATGAATGCACTTTTTCACTCTTTGGCTTTGGCCTATACTTCTGTAGGTTCCCAGTAGACTATACAGGACTCAGTGGTGAATTTCTTATGCTTAGGATAGGGCAGCATAACATCCAAAATCGATGCAAACTATGCTTCCTTCAGGAAGAAATGAGCATAAGAGAAAGAGGTAGCAACCCGCAGATCCGGTTTGCCTCATCAGCCTGTGACAGGTAGAACATCCCTAGAAAGAACACTGCTCTGGGGCTTCTCTGGTGGCTCAGTGGTTAAGAATCCGCCTGCCAATGCAGGGGACACGGGCTGGAGCCCTGGTCCGGGAAGATCCCACATGCCGTGGGGCAACTAAGCCTGTGCGCCACAACTACTGAGCCTGCGCTCTAGAGCCTGCAAGCCACAACTACTGAAGCCTGCACGCCTAGAGTCCATGCTCCACACAAGAGAAGCCACTGCGATGAGAAGCTTGAGTACTGCAACGAAGACCCAACGCGGCCAAAAATAAATAAATATATAAATAAATTTAAAAAAAAGAATACGGGGGCATCCCTGGTGGCGCAGTGGTTGAGAGTCTGCCTGCCAATGCAGGGGACACGGATTTGAGCCCTGGTCTGAGAGGATCCCACATGCCGCGGAGCAACTGGGCCCGTGAGCCACAACTACTGAGCCTGCGCGTCTGGAGCCTGTGCTCCGCAACAAGAGAGGCCGCGACAGTGAGAGGCCCGCGCACCGCGATGAAGAGTGGCCCCCGCTCGCCGCAACTAGAAAAAACCCTCGCACAGAAACGAAGACCCAACACAGCCATAAATAAATAAATAAATAATTGAAATTAAAAAAAAAAAAAAGAAATAGGGGAATGGATATCTTTCAAAAAAAAAAAAAAAGAATACTACTCTGTGGGAGCAAGTCCTTAACCTCTTGCTCACCTGGGTGAAAATTTCCTTCATTAGCCTAATAAAATGTCTTTGGGTCTGGCCATTTCCTGATATAATTGCTGCCTGTTGAAGGGTGAAGTTGCTTCATTTCCTTCCTTTTGAAAGTAACAGAGTAAACTACATGGAGTGATATAACCCTTTGAAGAGCATTTTAGCAAAACAAGTGAAGTTGAAGACATGCCCTAAAACCAATGATTCTACTCTTAAATATATCCCCAGAGCAAATGATTCCTTTAAACTTCATGACACAAATAGAAACTCATTATATTTGTAGAGTACTCTTGAGTTCACTGCTTCCAGCAGATGTCTAGATGGTACCCATCAGGCCATCCTGAGTGCGGAGGAGATTATATGTTAGCACATAAGTAACCCATTTGCACTAGTTTGCTAAAACCCAGAAAAACTCTTAGATATGTATGTCAGAGGACACACATATGAATGTTTGTAGAGGCATTGTTTATAAGTGCAAAAATAAATTGGAATACAACCTAATAATCAATAAGGGAATGGATAAATAAAGTGTGATATAATCACATAGTGAAGTACTATACAGTAGTGGAAAGGAATGAACTAGAACTAACGTATCAATATAGAGGACTCTGTTGAACAATGTTGATCGAAAAAGCAATTTGCAAAAGTATACATTTAGTATGATGCTGTTTATATAAAAATTTAAAACAGACAAAACAATTGTATACATTGCATAAGGATACTTCTATAAATATGAAAATATATGGAAATGCATTGAATGTTAAATACCAAGTTCTAGAAAGTACTTATCTCAGGAGGGCTAAGAGATTGGGGAGAACACAAGGGGGATATGTTGATTTTGCCAATATTTGTGGAGAGAGAGAGTAGAGCAGGAAGAGCAGTTAGGAGCAATTTGCTGCAGTTCAAACTGTAGAGCGCTTCCTCCTTGAAATACCACTTACTCTTGCTTCCAGAGTGTTTTTCCTTGTTTTCTCCCTGCGTCTCTGTGACCATGTCCTTTCATCCCCATCTCTAATTCCTCTTCCTCCTCTGCCCCTTAAATGTTGTTGTTTCCCATAGTTTTTTTTTTTTAATAAATTTATTTATTTATTTTAAAATTTATTGGCTGCATTGGGTCTTCGTTGCTGCACGCGGGCTTTCTCTAGTTGTGGTGAGCGGGGGCTACTCATCATTGCAGTGGGGCTTCTCATTGCAGTGGCTTCTCTTGTTGCAGAGCACGGGCTCTAGGCACATGGGCTTCAGTAGTTGTGGCACACGGGCTCAGTAGTTGCTCCGCAGCATGTGGGATCTTCCCAGACCAGGACTTGAACCCGTGTCCCCTGCATTGGCAGGTGGATTCTTAACCACTGAGCCACCAGGGAAGTCCCCCAGAAAGTTTCTTTTTTACCCTCTTTTCTTTTCAATTTTTAGGTATATATTTTAGTGACCTCATTTATATCCCAACTTTGATTACCACTTTTATGATCATGATTCCCAAATTTATTTCTCCAATCCAATCCTTTTTCCCAGCTCCAAACTGTCTACTGGACATTTCTTCTTGACTGTCTCATAATTAAACAAAATCCAGCATGTCCAAAATGGAGTTAATCTCTTTTCCAAATGTGCCTTTTCCTTTTGTCTTTGGGATCTTGATTAATTACATTGTTATCTACACAGGTGTCTGATCCAGAAAACTGGGTATTATATTAGATAGATCTGTCTCTGTCAATTTTCCGCTTTAATTGGCTTCCATGGCAGGAATTAAGGGTTAGGTTTTGGTGTTCTGTGTTGTGACATAATGTGCTATGACATATTTAGGGACCCAGGAATGCTCAATTCCTGCCTTGCTAATCTCTTTACTCCCTCCTATTCAGAAGATTTCAATGAGCTTACCACCAGCAAAATAAGATACCAACTTTAGAACCTATTTTAGATCTCTTCTTGATCTCGATTCTATTGACTTTTCCATCATTTGCTGCTTTTGTTTTTCTCTTATACTCTGGGTTATAGCTACACCAACCCACTTGAAATCCCTGAATGTGCCATATTGTTTTAGAACTCTGTGCCTTGGTACCTGCTATTCCTTCTGCTTGAGATACTTTTCCTTACTGTGCCTGTCTAGTGAACTCATGAGGTTCTTGTAACTAGCCCATTTTTGTACTTGTCTGTCTCTGCCCTAATTACTAGTTTATATGCCTACTTATCCCCAGTGGTCTCTGAGCCTCTGAGGCACAGAGAGTGCCTATCCAGTTTTGAATCTTCATGGCCTGGCACATGGTAGATGCTCTATAAGTATATATTTAGGGTTGACTTACCCAGCAAATTTCCCCTTTTTCTTTTTGCCTGTGTTAGGATTGTTTGAGATTAGTTGCAAATTACTGAAGCAAATATTCCAAAGAAAAAATACATTGTAAACTCTTAGAACAGATCTTCTCTGTCTTCTGCAGTTTGGGTATTTTCTATTTTGCTTAGAGCAACTCTGGAAGGAAGTATTTATGTAGAGAACATTTAAATAAAAGTTGCAGTATTCTCAATCCTGGTCCCTGAAACTTCCAGGAACTATATGTCTTCATCATCTCTTTTAATTTCTTTTAAGTTTCTTTCAAGTTTTCACCCATATTGCCTTCTGCTCATCTCCCAAACTTGTTTAAGTTTCCCTGCTCCTTTAACAAGATAATAATTAAACAAACAAACAAACAAGCAAAAAACTTGTCGTCAACACTGCTGCTTATTCTTCAAACTCTTTCCCCATCGCTATTCTCCTTTTCATCATTAAAAAGAAAAAAATAGATATTTATGTTTGGTGCATTAATTTGCTCATATTCTACTCACTCAGCCCACTGGAATCTGACTTTAGTCATTACCACTAACAAAATGCTTTCCTTCCAAGCCATCTAGCAGCTTCCAGCTTGCCAGTCCAACTGTGTCTCTTTAGCCACGATGACACCTTTTCTCTCTGCAGTTTTTGACACTGTAGTATTGATGATCTCATCCTTCTTGAAATGTTTTTCTACTCTTAGTTTCTGTATCATGGCAGTCATAATTTCTTGTCTTTCTCTGACTATTGCACTTCATTGGGTAAGTGGGGAAGTGTCTTATATTTGAGGTAACCATATATTTGGGCATATCTGGTAATTTCTTTATCCGTTTACATTCACTTGACAAATATTTATTGAGTGACAACAAAGTGCCAGCACTGGATATGTAGTGGAGAGTAAAACAGATATGGTCTTTCTGAAGTCCAGAGTTTCAACCTTGTATTTGTTATCTGTTGCTACTGTGTAACAAATTACCTCAAATTTAGTGGCTTAAAACAATACACATCTGTTATCTCATAGTTTTTATGAATTAGGCATCTGGGCATGGCTTAACTCTGCCATCTGCTTCAGGGTCTCTCATAAGGCTGCAGTCATGGTGTCGGCCAGGGCTAGAGTCTCATCTGAAGTCATGACTGGGGAGGGAATCTGCTTCCAAGCTCATGTTGATTTTGGCAAGATTTATTTCCTTGGAGACTGTTGGACTCAGGGTCTCAGTTCCTTGCTGGTTGTTGGCCAGAGGCCACTCTTAGTTCCTTTCCATGTGGGCCTCTCTATATATAGCAGCTTGTTTGATCAGAGCCAACAAGAAAGAGAATCAATAGAGTTGGGTAGCAAGATGGAAGTTATAACCTCAGGTAATGTATCCATGGAAGTGGTATCCTGGTTTTGTTTTGTTTTTTTTTAGTTTTTTTTTTTAATTGAAGTATAGTTTATGTACAATATTATATAAGTTACAGGTGTACAATATAGTGATGCACAATTTTTAAAGGTTATATTCTATTTATAGTTATTATAAAATATTGGCTATATTCCCTGTGTTGTACAGTATGGTATCCCATTAATTTTCTTGTATTCTAATGGTTAGAATCAAGTCAAAGATCCAACCCATGTTCAAGTGGAAGAGATTACACAGAGCAAAACTACCCAGAAACAGAGATTCACTGGTGGCCGTCTTAGAGTCCACTTGTCACAAACCTCTTAATGTTTTTCTCTTAGACCTTCCAGACACCTCAATTTCTAGTGCTCTCAGATTGAGCTCAGTGCTCTCCCCTTGCCAAAACCTGCTTCTCATCCTGTATTCTGTGTCTTGGTCAGCAGCCTTATATCTATCCAGTCATCTAGTCCAGAAACCCAGAGATCATTTTCAATACCTCCTCCTGAGATTTAATGGATCACTAGGCTCTGTGAGTCTTTCACATCATTCTCTATTTAACATTCACATTGATGTGGCTTTAGTTCAGCCATGGATCATTATATTAACCTTCTAACCTTCAGTCCTTCTCATAGTAACCAGAGTTACCTTTTTACAGTCTGGCCTCTACTTACTTTTCCAGGCTTCTTGCCCTCCGCTCTTTGCTGTTGACCTTATGCCCTAGGCATAGGCCACTTGATGTTTCCTGAACCCACCATTGCATGTTTGTGCCTCTACATTTGGTCCTACAGTTACTTCTTCCTGGATTCCCTTCTCCCTACTTCTTCCTCTAGAAATCTCTTATATACATACTTCCAAACCTAACTGAAAAATCACCTCTTCCATAAAACTTTTCTCAGTTTTCTCCCTGCCTGCTAACTCCCTCACTCAGAATTAGCCAATAGTACCTGTGTGCTCTCTCAGCCCTTTAATCACACCACTGTTACAAGACTGTTGTGTAGTTTGCTTTCTGCAGTTTCGTAGTTGGTTGTTAAGGTACTTCTCTTTTCAAATGCCAAAGGGTAGGGTCTAGATCTTATTCTTCTCTGGATCCAAAGTGCCAGCCTCTGGAACAGTAATTCACAATCTTGGCTGCATTTGGAATTACTTGGGGACCTTTGAATTCCACCAAGGCCTGGACCCACCCCCAGAGGCGATGATATAATTGGTCTCAGGTGCAGCCCGGGCTATTAGCATTTTTAAAAGCTCCATGATTCTAACATGTAGGTAACATTGAAAGCCTCTGCTTCTAGTTTAAGGAACCAAGTCTCTGGGAGAATGAAAGGCTGAGAAAATGTTAAACATTTAATGAATAGGAAGACTTTAAAACTAGAGTTAAAGTTGAGTTTTAAAAAATCACACACACATAATTCAAATAAAATATGACATAGCTAAGTAATCAAAATGATCTCTAAATAGATCATCAGTGAACTGAGGGAATATGTATTTTTGTGGTAATGAGGGGAAAATTAGAAATGTACAAGAGAATAAAACTGTAGTCTCTCAAAATCCAACACTTTAATTTTTGTGCATATGAAGTAAGTGGTAAAATGAAATAGAGAACCACCTGGAATTATTAGCATTTCCCTTTTGGTTTGGCCCTAAAGTGTGTGTGTGTGTGTGTGTGTGTGTGTGTGTGTCTGTGTGTCTGTGTGTCTGTGTGTGTGTGTGTGTGTGAAAGATATAACTTACTTGCCAGTTCCTCTGATTTCCTCCTTTATTTTCTAGGAATATTTTGAAAACAATTGCCCTGGGTCAGATGTTGTCCTTGTGTATATGTGGGACAGCCATCACCAGCCAGTATTTGGCAGAAAGATACAAAGTGAATACCCCCATGCTTCAGAGCTTTATCAACTATTGCTTGCTGTTTCTAATTTATACAGTGATGCTGGCATTTCAGTCAGGTATGTCAAATGTTGGAATTACCTTTTCAACAAATTATCTTCATAAAAATCTTTGGCTCTAGATGTTCAAAAAATAAAATATGGGGCAAAACCAAGAACAGGAAACTACTGCTGTTTTTATAAAAGTTATTAGAAAAGTATGACACCTTTGAATTCTATGAAATTGGTGACTAGAGATTTGTGTATAACTCTCTGAAATTGTTGATTAAAATAAGTAGCACCAAACTGTAACGTAGGAGTTGTCTAAAAAAAAAAAAAGTGTAGATGCCATTACAAGTTAGATCTTCTTTTTTTTCCCCCCATGGTTGATAAATTTAAAAGACAGTATTAGAAACACGTAAAAAGTCAAGAACCTCACTGTCCAAAATATGTATTTCCAGCTAAGTGGAGAATGCTAAATGGACCACCAATTGCATGTATTGATAGATCAAGTCTATGTTGTGAGAGAAACAAAACAAGGAATTGGCAAGGAATTAACATCTTATCACTGGCTGGTTAAGTTGTTTTAGAACCATTGTAGAATTATCATTTCTAGCTAACTATTTATAAATGGGAAAAACTAGGCTAACAGTATTGTGCCAGGTATCATTTTAATTGCTTAACTCATTGAAGCCTCCTAACAAATCAAGTGAGTATTATTATTATCTCCACTTTATAGATGAGTAATCTGAGGCATGTAGTACTTAGATAACTTGCTATAAGTCATGCAGGTGGAGCCACATTTCAACCTAGGCAGCCTGCCCCAGAGCCCATGCACTCACCACCATGCTGTATTAGGGGCTTCTTGTCATGATAAGAGCCATCCTTCCCACAAAAGAAGAGCATGGTATTATAAAATAAATTAAATAAGATTGAATTCAAGAGTGTAAAGACAATGGGTAACCCAGACTGATTGGTAGGGTGCAATACTCCCATTTTCATCACATTTAAGGCATATAATAAAATCACCAGTGTGGTATTTGCTAATCGTCTTTTAATATGAATCTTAATACATCAATGGTATTTCTATGTGTCAGGAATAATAACTTATTTTGAAAGAAAATGGAAACCAGTTGTGGGAAGGGGTAAAGAGATATCTTAAGGGGAAAACTCCAAATTTGGCAAGAACTTTAGGAGTTGGAAATAGAACTGGTACGTGGTTAATAGCCCCAGACTTTTCCCCTCTATGTAAGCATTGGCCTTTAGGAAGTCAGTGTGATTCATAAGTATATCAGTGAAGTCTCCTAAGGGATGGTTATTAGATGCCTTCCATGCCATCTCATCTTGAGGAAGACAAACTGTGTTTTCAGGATGTTCTGGCTGATTGGGATTTCATGATAATTATTTGGCTACAATTCTCACTACCTTTATTTCCTTGCAAGTTATCTTACCCATAAAGCTTTCTTGTATATGTGCCAACTCTATATATCCTTGTGATGCTAGATTCTCCAAAGAAATGAATCACAGTTAACTTGAATAAATAGAAGTTAGGGGATAAAAGGTGTTTCTTCAATGGTGCCACTAAATCTTTTTTCTGTACTTACCACTGGCTTAATTTTCTCTTGAAAGCACATCTTTTCCAAAAGAATGACCACATGCAGAGTTTTCTTTGAAGAAGCTCATGAATAGAGGTTAAATAACCAATGAATTCATAAGAAAACATTTCATTTCCTAGGGATCTGGATGTTATATTTCTGTTGCAGTAGGAAAGGGAACTTAACCACTTTTCTCTTACTTCCTTTCTCTTTGGTGTTTTCATTGAACACTTGGTCTATGATGACACCTTAGCTTGGGCCTCATACTAGAAAAAAATCTGACTGCTGAGCTGTTGCAGGAGTTTGGGTTATGAGTAATGGAAATTAGGAGGGTCCACGTTCAGAATACATAGTAAACCCTTGCTTTGACTCTTTATCTCTAAATTAACATGGATGGAATCATTTCAAGTACATGTACTAATCTAGATTTCTTTCAACCAGGTAGTGATAACCTTTTATACATCTTGAAAAAGAAATGGTGGAAGTACATCCTGCTTGGACTAGCAGATGTAGAAGCTAATTACCTGATTGTCAGAGCATACCAGTACACAACTCTAACCAGTGTCCAGGTAAGAAGGAGTCCTCTTACCAGTTTGGGTTTTATAGCTTTAAGAGAAGAATCTGAACTCATATGTGCTCACCTAATTTTATTAAGAACCTGTTCACTTGAAGAAAACCTAAACACAGGTGGATGCTATCTGTTTTCCAGTGGAGCATATGTGCTAATGAGTAAGGCTTCCTGGAATTACTGAAAATGTGTACAAGTTAATCAGTTCCCAAACTGCTAATGCTATAGCAGAATAGAACAGTTGCTACCAAAATAAACATAAATATTTAGTTGGCAATGGATGCTGTGATGTTGGCAAGAGTTCTGTTTTATGTGTTGCTTAAACATGGCATATAAAGTGGATATACCATTGTGCTACAGAAAAGTTGGAGGTTTGCAAGTAAAGTGGATATTCAAGACAAAGGAACAATTAGAAGGAACCTATTAGACATCTTGGGTAGAGATGGTAGCCAAAAGTAAAACTTATATCTCTATTCCTTTTCTAGGTTTATTCTCACTGGATTGAAAGAAAAATGTTCCTACATAGCAGTACTTTTCAACCTGGTGGAGTTGAGGAAGATTGTTTAAGTTGTCTTAATGTTAAGGAGTTTCCTGGTGGCCTAGTGATTAGGATTATGGGCTTTCACTGCTGTAGCCTGGTTCCATCCCTGGTTGGGGAACCGAGATCCCACAAGCCGTGTCATGCAGCCAAAAAAAAAAAATGAAAAGAGTTGTCTTAATGTTAGCGAACTGTGTGATGTATCATAACACTGACTCCCCATTGCTAACAACAGAATGTGTTATAAATGGAGATGAAAGTAAGATAGTTTCCAATACCAGGTTTAGACCTCACAGTTTACTGAATTTAAGACTTTTGATGCATCACTTTTTTTTTTTTTTGGCCGCACAGCACAACTTGTGGAATCTTAGTTCCCCGACCAGGGAGAGATTGAACCTGCACCCTCAGCAGTGTAAGCACGGAGTCTTAACCACTGGACCACCAAGGAATTCCTGATACATCACTTTTTTATATAAAACAGAGATGGTCTTATCTCCAAATTTTAGGAACATGGAAAAATTGAAGTGAGATTAGATTTATTTTAAAGAGAAGGATTAATGAAAACAGTATTTTTCCAATGTGAATATGCATCAAATTCTATTATTACCAGAAAGCCTTTTAATATTGTGCTAAGCATTGTCCTCAGCAAATATCCTGGGTTTTGACTGGCATGGGTTAAAAAGCCAAGATAGGAAATATTTGTTAAGACAGACATCATAGGAGGTACGTGAAAAACCCAGAATTTCATAAAAATTAAAACCAGGAGTTACCTAGAAGATGCAGTTCATCACAAAATAGTATTAAGTGTACTTTTAGCAATGAATAATGAGTATAAGTGTAAAGAAAATGGCATTTTTCTAGTCACATCTACCCTCATAGTCTCACACACAGTTTAATTACTTGATTACAATTTGCAGAAACTTTGATCTCTGACTAATGACAATTAGAAGTTTTGAATTGGTACAAGGTCTAAACACAGCTAAACAAAACACTTACAGCTGGGTTATTGTGACTAAAGGTCATGCCTTAAACTAATCTCAAACAATTTCTATCATCTTAGCCTCTTAGAAAAACCTAAGCATTTGGTTGTCAAAAGTTATGTACTTATGTACAGTTATGTACTGGTTCTAGAAAGCCCTATTATAAAAAGCACATCTAACAACTAGAGGTGCTTCCAGCAGTAGAGAGTGCCTGTCATTGTAATTCTTCAAGTGGATTCTCTCCTTGAGTAAATCTCTGGCCTGGTTAATCTGAAAGGGTGGAAGTTATTTACTGATTGATTGATTGATTGCCACGCATGACATGGGGGATCTTAGTTCCCTGACCAGGGATCGAACCTGTGTCCCCTGCAGTGGAAGCTTGGAGTCCTAACCACTGGACCACCGGGGAATTCCCCTTAAAAGGGTGGAAGTTTAGATTGGATGGTCTTTGAAACTCCTTCTTAAGGATTCCTTCAAAGATTCTGTAATTGCAAATAGTAATGTAGTAGTTCTTGATGTGGCCATTGACATTGCTGGCCTAGGTTTCTACTCATGTCTCTTCTCACTTCACTGCCACATCTACACATTCCCTACCCACAGGCGGCTTCTCTCTCTTATGTTGCTCTATTCTTTCTAGAATGAATCCTTTTCGAAGCCCCTTCTCTAAGGCCTAATTCAATTTCACTTTCTCCTCTATATTCCACTGTATCTCTAATAAAGTCTAATTCATGTTTATATCCATGCCTTCTCCTCATTCCAGGTTCTTACTTAGTTCCTTGCTTACTGTGACTGTACAATAATTTTTAAAGATTAAATTAAATAGGGAGCCTCTTAGAACTACAAGCATCAAACAGAAGGCATCTGTCACCAAGAACACATTTTGAAAAGATCCAATGTAGATAAATGACTGAATGTGATAGATATCAGATTAGAAGTCATGGAATTTTAGAGTGGGAAGGTATCTGTGAGATCATTTGGTCTGATCTCTTGATTTCAGATTTTGACTCAAACGGTGACTAGCTAGAGATCACACAGCTGGTCAATGGTAGGTCTGGGGCCTGAGGCCTTGGGAGCTCTTACCAAATGTAGGTGCTTCCCTTATATGGCTACTCATTGCCCACCAAAAATTGTTAAAAATAGAGCAGATTTAAGTTTGACTTTAAGACACAATTTGAGGATAGGGAGTCACCTGTAATAGTTTTTAGAGTGACTTTTTCCACTTTTTTTGTTTAAGGAATGTAGTTTAGACTTTGTTACTTCATTATGGCTGGATTCTGTTGCTGTCTTCCAGGACAAGCTATTATCATTTGCATCGTTTAATGGTTTGTTATTCAGGCAGGCTCAAAAAGCACTTAAGAGATTGGAGTTCTGCAGCTGGAATAAATAACACAAGGCAAGGTGCCCATTCCTGTACTTGACATTGCAGTGAAAGGCGATCAGTAAACAACTGTGGACAGGATCAAACAGGCTGTTGGAGATTTAGGGGCCTGCCTTGTCCAAGACTAAACAGATACAAAGCAAATCAGGGACAAGGTTAAAAAAAGAACAGGATGAGCAATCAAAAACCATCATCAGGAACATTATTAGTAAAAGGAATATATTTTATCCTTGAATGCACTTTACCAAATTTGTGACTTTAAGAATCCAGTGAATGAAATCTCTTTTTCTTTTATCTTACAAAGATTTTGGATTTACTATAATTTTGGCACTCTTAATCCCCCTGCCTTTCAGACTGGCAATATCAGGGGTGTAGCAAGTATTTTCTGGACCCAGGACCAACAGGTGATGGAGGAGTATATGATGAAGATGAGCAAGAGTATTTGCTGTGAGCAAGCATCTGTCTTATATGGTGGGGTTGGACACTTTGTCAGGGAGATGGTGTCTGTTTGCTCCCTCATAATAACCTGTACTTTTTTGTAGCTCTTAGCCCAACTGCATTTAAATATTGGTTGTGTGATTCTTCTGTGTCTGTCTAGCCTTCTGTATACTCCTCTTTGTGTCTCTCTTGTTCTCCTCTATATTCCAGCTCCTCTCATAGTGTCTCCCACATATCACATACTTAAATATTTGTTGACTGAGTGAATGGGCACATGTCTACTGGACTTAAGGATAAACACAGGTGGGAGTGTAGAGGTAAACTGCATAGGCTGTTGGGCAGAATTCCTGGGTTCATCAACTGGCTCCAACACTTTTTTAAATTTATTTCTTTATGGCTGTGTTGGGTCTTCGTTGTTGCACGTGGGCTTTCTCTAGTTGCGGTGAGTGGGGGCTACTCTTCGTTGCGGTGCACGTGCTTCTCATTGCGGTTGCTTCTCTTGTTGCAGAGCACGGGCTCTAGGCACGCGGGCTCAGTAGTTGTGGCGGATGGGCTTAGTTGCTCCATGGCATTGGGATCTTCCCGGACCAGGGCTCGAACCCGTGTCCCCTGCATTGCCAGGCGGATTCTTAACCACTGTGCCACCAGGGAAGTCCTCCACCACTTTTAACTATGTGATTTTTGGGCAACTCATTTAACCTTTCTGTGCCTTTGTTTTCCTCGTGTGTAAAATGGAGATTGCAGTTCTAATCTCATGGAGTTGTTGTGAGGATTAAATGAGTTAATCCAGGTAAAGCATTTAGTACAGGGCTGGCAATAATAAATGCTCAATAAACACTGACTCCTGTTATTACTTGATCATCTTTTAGCTAATGAGAGATGTTTTAAGCCATCTGTTTCTCCTTCCATGCAGCTTTTGGATTGCTTTGGGATTCCTGTGTTGATGGCTCTCTCGTGGTTTATTCTTTGTGCAAGATACAGAGTGATCCACTTCATCGCTGTGGCTGTCTGTCTGTTGGGCGTAGGAACTATGGTTGGTGCAGACATATTAGCAGGGAGGGAAGACAATTCAGGTGAGACTGTGTTACTTGTTTCTGGTTAAGTCACAGAAAAAGTTTTGCTTATGTCCTCACTTTTATTGTGCAAAGATAAAGTAAAAGGCAGAGAACATGTCCTCATTAACTATCTTTAAAATTTTATTTTTAGATTTGCTTGCTTCTGGTACTATAACCATTTCCACAAAGCAGTCTTTATGTTTCTACCTGCCCCGAGTCCTTGCTGTTTTTTGTCACACTAAATGGTTTGTTTGTGTCATGAGAGAGAAATTTCTGTATATATTTGCAATAATATTTTTTTGACCCATACATTTGGATTAGTTACTGGAAATCCTACTGTAGATTCTTGGTTTTTGTTTTCATCAAAAAGGAGACTTTGTGTTCACTGAATGACCTCTTTTTTCAGTTACTCTGTAGATGAGAACATTTTGATATTCTTTATGTCAAGGTTCAGATAGTTGATAGTGTAAAATCTAAATAAGGTCTATGATTTCACCCAATATACAAGTGACTTCAGTGTCTCCTTTGATTGAGAAAATTACCTTGCTTACCTAGCTTCCTTCCCTATAGTTTTCAGTGATTTCCCATCAATAATTTCCATTAATTTCTCATGTCATAAAATCATTTTCTGAGGCCTTACATTATGGTATACACCACCATCTTCCAATCTGTTAGTCTCCTGAGGATCCAAAATAAGAAAAATGAAAGCAGAATTGTGCCGGAAAGTGAGAGGAGCAAGAGTCTTTAAACTTCTAAAAATCAGGGTTTCTTCTTCTGTAAAATCTTACTTAAATAAATATGAGCCAGATAAACTCCTGGAAGCAAGCTGGAAAGTTTTTCCTCGTGACAAATGTATTCCTTTTTGTGGCTTATCTCCTTATAGGTAGTGATGTACTGATTGGTGACATCTTGGTCCTTCTTGGGGCTTCCCTCTATGCTGTTTCTAATGTGTGTGAAGAATACATCGTGAAGAAGCTGAGAAGACAGGAGTTTTTAGGAATGGTGGGCTTGTTTGGAACAATTATCAGTGGCATACAGCTGTAAGATTCTAAACTTATCCCTAAAAGCAAAATAAGCAAATATGTCATAGATGATTATGTTCCAGCTACTAATATTCATTGTTTATTTGGCCCAAATTCACATTTGAAATCAGTAACTTGCTAAATATCTATTAGAAGATTTTTGAAACATTAAGAATTATGCCTCATTTTCTTATACATGTGTGAGGCTTGATTCCTGCTTATAATGTGGTAGACTTTATATCACCAGTGAAGACTCTATTTTTCAATTATTCCTAGAAAATATTAACTTCCTGTTCAAAGGGAACACATAGTGCCATGTTTTCCTCCTGTAGAGTGCTTCTAAGGGTGTCAAACATGTGTTTATGGACTCCTCTGGGTTTTATTCTTTGTCATTTTAATTAAAGATAGTTATTTTTATACTCCAAGAAAAATTCAAAAGTCAACATAATTAATCACCTTGAAGTACTTAAAGCTTGAAGCAATTTAATTGCTTATAAAATAGTGAAAAGTAGTATAAAGATCTCTCTGTGACCTCTTGTTTTAATCACAGATTGATTGTGGAATATAAGGATATTGCCGGCATTCACTGGGACTGGAAAATTGGTATGTACATACATAATAATTCTTGTTAGTCTTTCCCCTAACTGACACACATCAAGAAATAAATACTTCATTTTAGTAATACTATTTAGACATTTTTATATAAAATCACAGAGTAATTTAGTACACAGAGAACTATAGTGGTTTACATTGAGTTTTCTCTGAGAACTTGTAAATAAACCCCCCCATAAAAGTTAATCCTTAATCTTTATCTTCAGGAATAGCCTTTCTTTACTAGGAATTCTGAACAAGACTGACCTTTGGTCACACTAACTTTCAACTAGATCTGTATCTCGAGTCCGCAGACTTCTTGTGAAGGTTGTCTGCTTGATGTAATTTGTGAAGTATTAACCTGAATAATCTGATGGTGTGTCATCACCACCACGTTCCATTGCTACTCTCATCTGATAAGAAAGATTTGAACCTTATTTAATGATGCGTGGAAAGAAATTAAGTACTACATGAAGTGTCATTGAAATTCATTTACTGTGCTTGGATGATTTCATTCAAGTAAATAACTTAGATTGCCTCTGTGTGTGTGTGTGTGTGTGTGTGTGTGTGTGTGTTGAGCGAGGTTGGGGAAGTGGTTGTGAAGCAGAGATAACTGCTATAACTAGTTATCTCTCAGCACCCACATGACTAGCTCTTATGAGATGTACAAAAGATAATGGGCCTAACGACTATCTTTGATATCCTAAAAATACTTTATTTTGATTCAACCACACAAATCATGTCCAACCATGATGCCTTTTATCATTGGCATCTCTCTGCCCTGGGCACATGGATAACATGGGGTGATAAGAGCTGTTGACTTACACCATAAGCAAGATTCTATGGCCTTGATCATCTAACACTCTGTTGAATTTTTTAAGTTCTTCATCATATCTTGTTATTATTTTTTTCCTGAGAGCTTTGTATGTCTCATTTGCAATGCTTACTGTTAACAAGGGGCTTTGTGGATAGTATGTTAAAGGATCAGGGAATTTTATATATCAGTCAAGCTTTAAAAGCACAGCACCTTTAACTTTTGGTTTCTTCCTATAACAATAGATATTCCATTTTTTTCACAGCCCTGCTGTTTGTAGCATTTGCCCTCTGTATGTTTTGCCTGTACAGCTTCATGCCACTGGTGATTAAAGTCACTAGTGCCACTTCTGTCAACCTGGGCATCCTGACAGCTGACCTCTACAGTCTCTTCTTTGGACTCTTTCTGTTTGGCTATAAGGTGAGCAAATAGATCTTGTTCAAATCAGAACACTTGTTTGGTTTAAAAGAAGTAATGGGTTTCTTTAAGATTTTAGATCCCAAAATGAAACCTTCTCATCTTCTTGACAAGAATTTCTTTGGACACTCTCACTCCAGGCAAATAGCATGTTAGTGTTATTGTAAGAGTCTTGCTTTGAGAACTACTGCCTTAGAAATCCATCTTTCCGGGACTTCCCTGGTGGCACAGTGGTTAAGAATCTGCCTGCCAATGCAGGTGACACGGGTTCAAGCCCGGGTCCAGTAAGATCTCACATGCCGCGGAGCAACCAAGCCCGTGTGCCACAACTACTGAGCCTGTGCTCTAGAGCCTGTGAGCTACAACTACTGAGCCCGTGAGCCACAACAACTGAAGCCCGTGCACCTAGAGCCCATGCTCCGCAACAAGAGAAGCCCGCGCGCCACAACGAAGAGTAGCCCCCACTTGCTGCAACTAGAGAAAGCCCGCGTGCAGCAACAAAGACCCAAAACAGCCAAAAATAAATAAATAAATAAATTTATTTTTTAAAAAAAAGAAAGAAATCCATCTTTCCATAGTATAAAGCTTGTTGACTTGGCTGCTATTACAGTCATTTGAACAAATAGTTAGAATGTCGGCTGTTGCTTGATAATTTTGGTTTTAGCTGGGGATAGCAACTATATTTCTTTATCCGTATAAAATTTTGTATCTGGGTGGAAATTGCTTGGCACTGATTTACACTGTTCCCAGGAATTGGCCAGGAACTCACAATGCCTAGTTCAGTGTGTTCTCAGAAATTTCTGCTTAAGAAACATAAACCATTTTTGCTTTTACATGTCACAGGAACCAGCTGTTATCTTGGCAAACTTGCTGGTTAAGGTATTCCTGAACTAAGACTGAAGAAGTATTTATAGCTTTTTGGTGGCATCATTAAAAAGTAACAAATGTCAAAGTGAATCAGGGAAGTGATCCTGACAGCCCTAGATTTTTTTTTTTCTATGATAGCAATCATTAAGGGGTACAAAGTGGGCCTTAAAAGTGAGTTTAAAAAAAAGTGAGTTAGCTGTTCTGTGGTGCTGTTCTTGCATTTCACATGGCCACCACTAGGGGACCATGGTGTTTTTATTCTGCAGTTCAAGGCCAGTTGATGGCTACCCATACCCAGAGAAAGCTTGAGAGCTCTGCAGTATAACATTTGACCCCTCTTACCTGTGCTTTTTTTTTTTTTTTTAAACTAAACATATTGAGGTAGCTTTAGTAGTTTAACTTTTACTTTTCCCTTATTAGTAAAATAATGTCCAAGGAGGAAGTAAGGTTAAAGAAATAAAAGCTTCAAAGTGAAAGTACACTTGTCGCTACCTGACTATTATAAGATCCCTTAATGTAGATATTTGCTTTTTAACTGTATTAACTTTAATGAGAAAAAGCCTTCTTTTGTGTCATTTTTTTTGGCCACATGACTCATACTATTACTCTCAAAAGTGGAACATGCAAACTATAAGTTCCTTTGCAGTTCTTTTGCTTTATGTTTCTTTGTCCCTAAATGTCTAGCAGCTCACTCATAACCATATCAGATTTTATTCTTTTTGGTCAAAGGCTGTTTCAAGACTTGTAGAGCAAAGAGGAGGTCTGCTGTGATCTTCAGAGTAAATTACAGAGGTGGGAAATCATTCAGAGCATAATGACGATATCTAGGATCTTAGAAGAAATTTTTAAAGACAGAATCATAAGTTCAATATGTCACTAATTTAAAGAAATTATAGTATCTAAAATAACTTTGGCTCTGATATTTTGAAACACAGTTGAAAAAGACATTAAACAATTTCTGTATTCATTGGTGTCAGACTCTGCCTCCTCTGGATTGATCTTGAGTAAATACTCACTGAACAGAGTAGCCACAAGAAATTTCCTGTATAGATCCAGACACAAAGGGTAAAATTTAAAAAACAGCCTCTGATTCAGGAGACTTATTATCTCACTCCCTCAGAGTCTCTCTCTTCTAATAAAGGTGCCTCCATTTAATCATGTGCCTTCTTAAGAGGAAAAAGATACTTTTTTCTTATAAACATTTAAAACCACCAAACCAAACAGGACATGTTTTGAATAAGTTACTTAGGTTTTCCCACAGGTAACAGTGAACATTCTATTGGAGAGCATGATTGACCTTCATGATACTGACTTTAAAAGTTTAGGGTACTCTACATAGCTTTAACTCCCTTTAATCTTTTCTGAATCATTTTTCGCCCCCAAAAAACATTTATTCAATACGAGCTATGTGCTGGGTGCTGTGCTGAGATTGGATCCAAGAATGAAACCTGTGGAGGAAATTAGTTTGGCTGCTGCTCCGGTTGACATTATCACTGGCTTTGCATCATCACTGAATCCAGTGGAGGCCTTCCAGCTTTGAGGAGGGCTGTGGCTATTCCATTCCTTAAAAAGTTCTAATGGTTTAAGGTTAAGAAGTAATTGAGCATCTATGAAACATTAACATGTTGAAGCCAACAGTGACCCATAGAAGCCCATACCTGGAGATGACTGTAATCTACTTAATACTCATTTCAAAACCCATTTCATTTTTTCCTTCTACCTTTGGGAGTGTGTCTTTTTTTTTTAATTAATTTATTTTATTCACTTATTTTTGGCTGCATTCGGTCTTCGTTGCTGTGCGCAGGCTGTTCTCTAGTTGCGGCCAGTGGGGGCTACTCTTCATTGCGGCGTGTGGGCTTCTTATTGTGGTGGCTTCTCTTGTTGCGAAGCACAGGCTCTAGGAGCGTGGGCTTCAGTAGTTGTAGCACGCGAGCTCAGTAGTTGTGGCTCACGGGCTCTAGAGCGCAGGCTCAGTATTTGTGGCGCACGGGCGTAGTTGCTCTGTGGCATGTGGGATCCTCCCGAACCAGGGCTCGAACCCGTGTCCCCTGCATTGGCAGGCAGATTCCCAACCACTGAACCACCAGGGAAGCCTGGGAGTGTGTCTTACTTTTTCTTCTCTCTCATCTTCTTTCTCTTCTCCTTCTCCAAACCATTCTGTTTTCTTATTGTTTCACACCAGTGTTGTAAGCTGTGCCTAGGGTCTGAATCTGGGTCTCTCATGGTACCATGCTAAAATTTTAGTCTCTCCACTAAGTAAGTGGGACTAGTTGTGAGGTGGGATGCAGCTGGGTTATCACAGAGAAAGGCAAAAGTCCATTTCCTAAACATCCAAGAATCCAGTTGGCTAATGTGGTGGGTGATGGGGGCAGAGCTCACACATTCACCAGTACACACACACAGGACGGTTTTGGTCATTAGCATCTCCTAGGGCAACTTTCAGAAAAAAATATTATGAGAAGGTAACCCTCAAATCTCCGTTGACAAAAGGCAGCAGCAAAGATGTGTATGTGAGGAAGCACTGTCCATAGCCTATTATCTCCTCCTAGTTTTCAGGACTCTACATCCTCTCTTTCACCGTCATCATGGTGGGGTTCATTCTGTACTGCTCCACCCCGACACGCACTGCAGAGCTGGCTGAAAGCAGCATGCCACCAGTCACCAGCATTGGAATCGACAACCTGGGACTGAAGCTTGAGGAGAACCTCCAGGAGGCCCACTCTGCAGTCTTGTAGCTGGAGAAGAAGGCACACACGTACACCTGGGGTTTCCTGGGAAGCTGGAAGCTGTCACCTGGATAAAGCAGAGCCTACTGCCTTGGGATACTTGGAAAATTATCAGACTCAGAGTGAATACTCAGTAACATTGGATTGGATCCAGTGGTTAGATTTTACAAAGGAATTCAAAATAATGTATCAAAAATAGAAATTCCAAAATAGGGCAGAAGCCAAGGCCAGAATTGTGTTTCTGTGTGCTTGAGGGCCAATACCTATTAGTGTCAGGGAGACAAGGAGTGGGGCCCACACTGGGGTCTTAGAGGTAGAAGTAGGAAAGCAGGATTGGATAGATACCTGGGTGTGAGCCAGCCTCAGGACAGAGCCTGAAAGCAGGCTGTCCAGGCTGGGCTGGGTAGTCAGGAGGAGGGGCAGCCCAGGATGGTTTTGGAGTAGGTTTCCTCATTTGGAGGCATCTGAGTTTTGTCCTGCTGAGGCAGTTATTGTCCTTGTACGAGCCTCGTGGCCTTTAGGCCACTAGGTGAGGTCTATTGTTATTATGCTACTTCTTAGCAAATAATGTGCCATGAGATTTTTATGATACTTCTTCAATACAGAGTATTAATATGTAGCATCATTATGATATCAACTACTAGTATGACACTTTACAAAAACTCTGTATGTAAACTTTTTTAGGTAAAAATATAATAAAGAAATTGAGGGTAAGTGTTCATATTATTAAAAGATTTTGATTTCATGGAAATATATTTACTGTGTGGTTTTTTTGATTACTTAATTCCCCTTGTGGATTTTAAATGACTTAATATATTCAAGATTTCCTCATATCCAACTTTTCAGAATCATGTCTTCTTAAGGCGAAGCAAACCTATCTATTTGGGGCTCTGCCAGAATGGAGGGGAAATCAGAGTAAGCTCCCAGATCATTTGCTGGAATAAACATTTAAAATTTTTGAATTACCTTAATGGGTTTTTTAAAAAACCTTTTTGAGTGAAATAACCTTTCACTTCCTGCAGCCAATTAAAACTGATGTTTGTTTTTCACTCCTTACCATTAACAACTGTCAGTGAATGGAAAAAGATTATGTTAAAATGTTTCGCCTTTTGGGGAAGACTTCCAGTTTGATTAATACACTGATTATTTCTTAAAATATCTTGCTTAATAATAAACTTGTATATATAGGGATAGTGGTGAAGTAGAGAATCTCAGGTGACAATATCCCACATGTCTGTCAAGGCTAAGCTCAAATGTCATCTCTACTATGAAGCCTTTTTTAGGCCATCTGGGCTGGGTCCCCCACCTCCTCTAGGTTCACAGGGCCCTTCCTCGTAGCACTTATTGAATTGAGGTGTTGCTGTTTACCTGCCTCTCCTCACCACGGGTTGAGCTCTTCCAGGTCAACAGCCTTTTAGCATCTTTCTAGTCCTTTGCTCATCTTACTTCTTGAGTGATTATTAAATGAACTTTGTCTTTGGTCTCAGTTCAGAACGTTTAAGGGGAGACTGATCTAAAGTAAGGCCTTTTATGCAGATACATGTCTGTAGGGAGTAAGTTATCCTACCCTGCTCTCTTTCTACCCATCACCCTTAATCCTGGTGTTTCCCCTTGCTTGCTCCCTTTGGAAAGGGGCAGAGGAGTTCCAATCTGGGCATCCCAAATTAAAACTCAGAATAATGTTCCAAAGAAGCAATGCTATGAATGACATTCAGCAACTAAATAATAGTACTGCAAGGCTGTGCAAGGTTTAAGGAAGTTGTGAAGACTGTCGGTTTAACCAGCCTGCATAATACCACTTTCATGGAATATATGTTTTCAAACATCTGGCTTACACACAAGCTTCTTTTTTATTTATTTATTTATTTATTTATTTATTTATTTTTGGCTGCATTGGGTCTTTGTTGCTGCGCACGGGCTTTCCTCTAGTTGCGGCGAGTGGGAGCCACTCTTCGTTGCGGTGCACAGGCTTCTCACTGCGGTGGCTTCTCTTGTTGAGGAGCACGGGCTCTAGGTGTGTGGGCTTCAGTAGTTGTGGTGCACGGGCTCAGTAGTTGTGGCTCACAGGCTCTAGAGCACAGGCTCAGTAGTTGTGGCGCACGGACTTAGTTGCTCCGTGGAATATGGGTTCCCAGACCAGGGCTCAAACACATGTCCCCTGCATTGGCAGGTGGATCCTTAACCACTGGCCACCAGGGAAGCCCGACACACAAGCTTTTGAAACACAACACGTTCTTAAGTTGAAAACCTCCTATAAATTCTTTCTCAGCCTATTAGAGCAATATTGATTTTTCTATATTTTTTGTAGATATTCGTGCCATTAAAAAAAAAATCCTGCTGAATAATATAATAGAGTTGCTAAGTCATTCCCTAGTGTTGTATAGGGGTAATAAATTGTGCAATTGGACTGTGGTAACACTGTAAGAAGAGAGGGCTTTGCTGGAGCCATTTTTGTTATTTGCATTTTGAATCTAGGTTCTCTTTTGTGGATGAGTAGTTAACATTTCTCATCTTTCTGATACCAGTGTCTCACAGAGAATTGGTATGTAAGATCAGTATTTCCAGCAGGTGGCGCTTTAACAATTATAAAAAAGACCTGTGACATAATCTTTCATTTTGTAGTGCCTCCATAACGTTCTGTTAAATCAAAGTGTTTTGTTTTAAAAGAGGGTATTATGATGACTGTCCTCAGCAGGGATTGCCTTTGATTAACTGTTGAAGAATGCAGGTGCCAGAAAAGTTGAAATATCCTTTGCAGGTCATAGTTTGGTGGCTAAAGTGAATACAGGATCCAGGATTCCCTTCAGTTTAGTCGGCGGCCTGAAGTTCCCACTGCTTCTTGAAACTGAGTTCTGAGGGGGCCGTAGTCCCTGTGGAATGCACCTCCAATGAGAGGACCTGGGAAGATTTTCCTGTAAAAACTAGCTTGATGGTGCAGTTTTCTCTGCGGCTCTGGAGCCTGCCCTTTTAAGAAGCTGTCGACATGCATCTCTGTGAGGTCTTCTATATGCCTAGTCACGATTCTCTTTTCTGTCATTATTATGGTGATGTACCATTTTCATGCACATTTAATCACTTAGTATCTGGATATATCCTCAGCCCTCAAAAGATACCAATAAATCAGGGAAATTCAGCAAATAGCCACTTAGCTTATTAAAAGACAAGAGATTTATGAGGAAATTAGGTAATGCTGAACATGCAGTTCTTCAATAGTATTTTTTTTTTCAATAGTATTTTTATAAAGAGTGTTTTGAGAAGTCTGGCTATATATATGTGGAATATCGAGAGGAGTAAAGCCTCTTTAGGATAGCAAAATTTTACCTGTAGGATTTAATGTCCCAAAGTTTCTTCCCCCAATGCTTTCTTCATACACTTTATTCCTGGTTTAAATATTGCCCTCTTTAGCAATCTTAAAGTGCAGACACTTCTGGAGAAGAAAATTGGAAAGGGGAGAGAAATGATACGAATAAAAAACATGGGCCATTTGAAAAATTATTGGCTCCAACTTACCATAACAAGCATTCAGATGGTGCCATATAATCATCACTCAATGAGCTATTCTTCACAGCCTGCCCAATGGGGAGGCCAGACTCTATATACCAGGTGAGATGTAGAGGACTTGCAGTGGTAGTAGCCGGAGCTTGGAGTCCCACTTTCGTTGACCTCAGATGTTGCCTTCTTTCTGCTTGGTGACAGTGCTTTTCCACTTTTCCCTGAGTGTTTCACATTCTTTCAGATTCATATTCTGACTTTGGTCTTGTGGTCCCATGTGGGACCTTATCCACCTTGGTCTTCATAAAATGTCCAGTACAGGTACCTTTACATGATAGGACACACACAGACACACACACCACCATCACCAACTCCTACGTAGACCACTCCCCCCAACGTCTTATTTTTCCAGAAATTGCAGTTGTTGATAAGATTGATTGCAGCAGTTTCAGGGAATCTGCCCTCACCCCTGACACACATCCAGAGACATTTCTGTAGAACTTCAGTTTCCTAGTCCAGCTGTTGGATTAAGTGTACAGGCATACCCCATTTTATTGTACTTGCTTTATTGTGTTTTGCTGATATCACGTTTTTTACAAGTTGAAGGTTTGTGGCAACCCTGCATTGAGCAAGTATATTAGCACCATTTTTTCCAACAGCATTTGCTTACTTCATGTTTCTGTGTCACATTTTGGTAATTCTCACGATATTTCAATTTTTTTGTTATTATATATTTGTCATGGTGATCTGTGATCAGTGATCTTTGGTATTACTGTTGTAATTGTTTCAGGTGCCATGAACTGTGCCCATATAAGATAGTGAATTTAATTGATAAATGTTGTGAGTATTCTGACTATTCCACCAACCAGCCATTCTCCTGTCTCTCTCCCTAAGCCTCACTATTCCCTGAGACACAATAATATTGAAATTTGGTCTATTAATAACCCTACAGTGGCCTCTAAGTGTTCAAGTGAAAGGAAGAGTCACATGTCTCTCACTTTAAATCAAAAGCTAGAAATGATTAAGCTTAGTGAGGAAGGCATGTTGAAAGCTGAAAAAACTAGGCTTCTTGAGCCAAACAGCCAAGTCATGACTGCAGAGGAAAAGTTCTTGAAGGAAATTATGTGCTACTCCAGTGAACACATGAATGATAAAAAAGCGAAACAGCCTTATTGCTGATATGCCGAAAATTTTGGTGGCCTGGATAGATCAAACCAGTTACAACATTCCCTTAAACCAAAGACCAATCCAGAGCAAAGCCCTAACTCTCTTCAATTCTGTGAAGGCTGATACAGGTTAGGAAGCTGCAGAAGAAAAGTTTGCAGTTGACAGAGGTTGGTTCATGAGGTTTAAGACAAGAAGCCATCTCCATAACATGAAAGTGCAAGGTGACTCAGTAAGTGCTGATGTAGAAGCTGCAGCAAGTTATCCAAAAGATTAGCTAAGATAATTCATGAATGTGGCTCCTCTAAACAGATTTTCAATGTAGATGAAAGAGCCTTCTGCTGGAAGAAGATGCCATCTAGGACTTTCCATAGCTAGAGAGGAGAAATCATTGCCTGGCTTCAAAGCTTCAAAGGACAGGCTGACTCTCTTATTAGAGGTCTTTTTGAAACAAGTTTTACTGTGGGTAAAATGCTATCAAACAGCATTGCATGCTACAGAGAAATCATTCATGAAAGTAAGAGTAAAGTGATGCAGCAAACTTCATTGTTGCCTTATATTAAGAAATTGCCATGGCCACCCCAAACTTTAGCAACCACCACCCTGATCAGTTGGCAGCCATCAACACTGAGGCAAGACCCTCCACCAGCAAACTGATTAAGACTTGCTGAAGCCTCTGATGATGCTTAGCACTTTTTAGCAATAAAGTACTTTAAAATTAAGCTATATACATTGTTTTCTTAGATACAATACTATTGCATACTTAACTGACTACATGTAACTTTTATATGCACTGGGAAACCAGAAAAAATTGTGTGACTTGCTTTATTGTGATATTTGCTCTATTGCAGAGGACTGGAATCAAATCCGTAATATCTCCAAGATATGCCTGTATATAGTGACTTTACTTGGATACAGTTGGTATACAAAATTTATTTGGTCTCCCATCAATTTAGAGCATTCAGTAGGAGGGGGAGGGTCAAGTCTTAATACCTGATCTGATAACTAAAGTGTGAGACATGCCAGAGCAGGGGGATTTGGCTTAGTTGAGAGCTAAATTTGGCTGGTGAGCACAGTCCTGAGAACTCTTTGGTCATGATGTAGAAACATGGTTCAAGTCCACATCTCCTTGTGGAGAGCAGTGCAGGAGGAATCTAGGCTAGGCCAAAGGACACTGTCTGGGAGATCTATTTGCAGAGAGCAGGGAACTCTCAAATTGCCTGGAGTTCAGTGACCACATGCTAATCCTTTAGAGGAAGGCTGGCTAGATTATGGGAGGACACTCACATAGACCCCCCAAACAGGGATGCAGGGGGCAGGGAGAAGAAACTGGGGAAGGTGTGAGTCCTAGGCCCCTGGTACTAGGATGAGTTCAAGAAAAGTAACTGGGGGCATCATCAAAGACAGACAAATCAATTTGGCCCTCAAATAGGCCCGTGGCCTTAGAATGTTCTTTAACCTTCTAACATGTACATTTCTCCAGCTGACTATCCTACCATTAAGCTCAGTAAGTTGAACTGAAGCACATCATGGTTTCTATCCCCTTCACTTCATCATCTGCCTCACCTTTTCATGTAGCAAGTGGAGAAATGTCCCTTTTAGAAGGTTAAAGAACATTCTAAGGCCACAGGCCTATTTGGGGACCAATTTATAACAATTAAAAACAATACCTTTCAATTTGGTTATCCTTTTAATTTTCTTCCCTCGTTACTAATTTTGCTGTTTCAACAGTGATAGATAATGCAGTTGGGAATAATTCATGTGTTTTCAACTGAGTGGGACAAGAGAGGAAGGGCTACGAGTGCTCCGAGAAGGGAGAGAACCCTGTGGATTCCATCTACTAGGAGGAGGAGATGGACTTGAGCTGAAGCTTGGATAATGAAGTAAGCATTAAGTACAAAAAGAAGAAGTGGAAGAAGTACTTGCCCCTAATATAATTAAATAATTATTATTTAGATACATGGAGAATTATGAGCTTTAAGCATTGACACTCAAGAACAACCATTTGACAGTACTTGATTTGGTAGCATTCAAGCCTGCCAGAGAGTGTTTTTAGTCCTTGGGAATTTGAAAATAAGTTCTGAGCTTCAGTTTTTGGCTGCTTCCCAGACACAGGCCTGCTACCCAGGGAACTATTAGAAATGCCAGCCAGAATAGTTAATGTGCTGCTATATTAAACCCTGAGAGAGATGGAGTTCTTCATCTACAGCTTAAAAAAACCATTAACCAAAAAGCAACCAAACCAAAAAACTCCTGGGTGAATTGGAGTTCACAAATAGATTGGCAAACTTGACCAGAGAGCTCTTCTGGAGGAAACCATCAGCCTTGGGATCACAAAGCAGCTGGCATAGTGATTGTGAGCACAGCTGGGTACAATCCTGGCTCTTCCTATTGCTGAGTGAGCCTCAGGCAAGTGATTTCATTTGTGTGTCTCTGTTTTCTCATCTGAAAATGTGAAGATTAGGTGAGAGAATGCACGTCAAGTGCTGAGCACATGAGGTACTGCCCCTCTGGCAATGTTTGGGGCCCACTGTCCTCTGAGGGGACTGGTTCTGCCTACCTGGGCTTGCAGTCACTCTCTTCATACACTGGCTATTTCAAGTTTCATAATCTCACTACCTTCTTTGTTATCTTAAGACACCCAGCTGTTTCTGCTGTTGACAGTAAAGGAGGAAGATCCAAAAATAAAGGAAGTGCAAAGTAACTTGTCATTATTAATGTCACAAATATAAACTGCTCCATAAAATGGGGGCACAGTTATGTCTCATTTATTTTACTAATGAATTATTCTAGAACTCAAAACCCTATTAGTAAGAAGTTCTCTTTTTAGGGGCTCTCCCCATTCCCTGAATTACCTGAAAACACAGGGGCTTCAGCAATTCCAAATGGTTGAGGGGTGCTTTCATTCAACTTTTGTACCAGGTAGGCTAGACTGCTTATCCTGCATTTCTATTCCAAATTGTCCTGATGGTAGATCCTTTGCAATGTGGCACTTCATGCACTCCATCAACCAACTTTTCTTTTGTCAAATTGTTTGTCATTGATAATTTACTCTAAATGCCATGATTTTAGCAATTGACCCTCAGTTTGTTTTTTGGTTTTGGAGGAGTCGAAAGCCCTCCAAGTCCATATTCAGTGGTCTCCAGACTGACAGGCAAATGGAAAATATCGCCAGGTATAGGAAGTATTCTTCTATTACTATATCTCCTACCAACACAGCAAATGATTCACCTATCAAATGTGTAGCACAAGCAACTGCATTCCTCCATTCAGAATGTCCTACTGTATTTCTGTTACTTCTCTACCTTCAAGAAGTCTAAGGACCAGTTCAAGAAGTTTTCTTGTAAGTATCTGACCTCAGATACAACTGTTCAAGTGGCATATGTACCAGGTCTCCCCCATTACTTACATACTTCCCTACTGTGCTAACTAAAATGTGGGGTACTACTACCTGGGGCCCTTTGAGATAAGAGATTGTCAGTCCAGTGGCCTTCCATTAACAAGAATGCTTACTGCAGCTTTAATCATAATAGAAAAATGTTGGAAACAATTGATCCATCAACAGGAGAAAGGATTCATAAATTTTGGTATATTTGCAAATGTACTACCACTCAGAAATAAAATAGTATACACTACTGATAAATATAATAACATGAATAAAAAATATTATATGAGTGAAAGAAGTCAGTAACAAAAGAGTACATATTGTATGATTCCATTTATATGAAGTTCAAAAGCTAATTTATGGGAATAGAAATTGGAACGGTGGCTGCCTCAAGGCAGCACAAGGGTTATTGGAAGGGGCATGAAGGAACTTTCTAGGATAACGGAAATACTCTACATCTTGCCAGGGAGTATTGATTACCTGGTTGTCTAATAGTCTTTTTTTTTTTTTTAACATCTTTATTGGAGTATAATTGTTTTACAATGGTGTGTTAGTTTCTGCTTCATAACAAAGTGAATCAGTTATACATATATATATATACCCATATCCCCTCCCTCTTGTGTCTCCTTCCCACCCTCCCTATCCCAACCCTGTAGGTGGTCACAAAGCACCAAGCTGATCTCCCTGTGCTATGTGGCTGCTTCCCACTAGCTATCTATTTACATTTAGTAGTATATATAAGCCCATGCCACTCTCTCACTTTGTCCCAGCTTCCCCTTCCCCCTCCCCGTGTCCTCAAGTCCATTCTCTACATCTGCGTCTTTATTCCTGTCCTGCCCCTAGGTTCTTCAGAAGGATTTTTTTTTGTTTTAGATTTTTTTGTTGTTTTAGATTCCATATATATATGTGTTAGCATACGGTATTTGTTTTTCTCTTTCTGACTTACTTCACTCTGTATGACAGACTCTAGGTCCATCCACCTCACTGCAAATAACTCAATTTCATTTCCTTTTATGGCTGAGTAATATTTCATTGTATATATGTGCCACATCTTCTTTATCCATTCATCTGTGATGGACACTTAGGTTGCTTCCATGTCCTGGCTATTGTAAATAGAGCTGCAATGAACATTGTGGTACATGACTCTTTTTGAATTAATGGTTTTCTCAGGGTATATGCCCAGTAGTGGGATTGCTGTGTCATATGGTAGTTCTATTTTTAGTTTTTTAAGGAACCTCCATACTGTTCTCCATAGTGGCTGTATCAATTTACATTCCCACCAAGAGTGCAAGAGTGTTCCCCTTTCTCCACATCCTCTCCAGCATTTATTGTTTGTAGATTTTTTGATGATGGCCATTCTGACTTGTGTGAGGTGGTACCTCATTGTAGTTTTGATTTGCATTTCTCTAATAATAAGTGATGTTGAGTATCCTTTCATGTGTCTGTTGGCAATCTGTATATCTTCTTTGGAGAAATGTCTATTTAGCTCTTTTGCCCATTTTTGGATTGGGTTCTTTGTTTTTTTGGTATTGAGCTGCATGAGCTGCTTGTGAATTTTGGAGATTAATCCTTTGTCAGTTGCTTCATTTGTATATATTTTCTCCCATTCTGAGGGCTGTCTTTTCATCTTGTTTATGGTTTCCTTTGCTGTGCAAAAGCTTTTAAGTTTCATTAGATCCAATTTGTTTATTTTTGTTTTTATTTTCATTTCTCTAGGAGGTGGGTCAAAAAGGATCTTGCTGTGATTTATGTCATAGAGTGTTCTGCCTATGTTTTCCTCTAAGAGTTTGATAGTGTCTGGCCTTACATTTAGGTCTTTAATCCATTTTGAGTTTATTTTTGTGTATGGTGTTAGGGAGTGTTCTAATTTCATTCTTTTACATGTAGCTGTCCAGTTTTCCCAGCACCACTTATTGAAGAGGCTGTCTTTTCTCCACCGTATATGCTTGCCTCCTTTATCAAAGATAAGGTGACCATATGTGCGTGGGTTTATCTCTGGGCTTTCTATCCTGTTCCATTGATCTATATTTCTGGTTTTGTGCCAGTACCATACTATCTTGATTACTGTAGCTTTGCAGTATAGTCTGAAGTCCAGGAGCCTGATTCCTCCAGCTGTTTTTCTTTCTCAGGATTGCTTTGGCTATTTGGGGTCTTTTGTGTTTCCATACAAATTGTGAAATGTTTTGTTCTACTTCTGTGAAAAATGCCATTGGTAGTTTGATAAGGATTGCATTGAATCTGTAGATTGCTTTGGGGAGTATAGTCATTTTCACAATGTTGATTCTTCCAATCCAAGAACATGGTATATCTCTCCACCTGTTTGTATCATCTTTAATTTCTTTCATCAGTGCCTTATAGTTTTCTGCATACAGGTCTTTTGTCTCCTTAGGTAGGTTTATTCCTAGGTATTTTATTCTTTTTGTTGCAATGGTAAATGGGAGTGTTTCCTTAATTTCTCTTTCAGATTTTTCATCGTTAGTGTATAAGTATGCAAGAGATTGCTGTGCACGAATTTTGCATCCTGCTACTTTACCAAATCTTTAGGATGCAAACAGTGACAGTTTTACTCTTCTTTTCCGATTTGGATTCCTTTTATTTCTTTTTCTTCTCTGATTGCCATGGTTAAACTTTCAAAACTATGTTGAATACTAGTGGTGAGAGTGGACAACCTTGTCTTGTTCCTGATCTTAGAGGAAATGGTTTCAGGTTTTCACCGTTGAGAACGATGTTGGCTGTGGGTTTGTCATATATGGCCTTTATTATGTTGAGGTAGGTTCCCTCTATGACTACTTTCTGGAGAGTTTTTATCAAAAATGGGTGTTGAATTTTGTCAAAAGCTTTTTCTGCATCTATTGAGATTATCATATGGTTTTTATCATTCAATTTGTTAATATGGTGTATCACATTGATTGATTTGCGTATATTGAAGAATCCTTGCATTCCTGGGCTAAACCCCACTTGATCATGGTGTATGATCCTTTTAATGTGCTGTTGGATTCTGCTTGCTAGTATTTTGTTGAGGATATTTGTATCTATGTTCATCAGTGATATTGGTCTGTAGTTTTTTTTCTTTGTGACATCTTTGGTTTTGGTATCAGGGTGATGGAGGCCTTGTAGAATGAGTTTGGGAGTGTTCCTCCCTCTGCTATATTTTGGAAAAGTTTGAGAAGGATAGGTGTTAGCTCTTCTCTAAATGTTTGATAGAATTCGCCTGTGAAGCCATCTGGTCCTGGGCTTTAGTTTGTCAGAAGATTTTTAATCACAGTCTCAATTTCAGTGCTTGTGATTGGTCTGTTCATATTTTCTATTTCTTCCTGGTTCAGTCTTGGAAGGTACTTTTCTAAGAATTTGTCCATTTTTTCCAGGTTGTCCATTTTATTGGCATATAGTTGCCTGTAGTAATCTCTCCTGATCCTTTGTATTTCTGCAGTGCCAGTTGTTACTTCTCCTTTTTCATTTCTAATTCTATTGAGTTGAGTCTACTCCCTTTTTTTCTTGATGAGTCTGGCTAATGGTTTATCAATTTTGTTTAACTTCTCAAAGAACCAGCTTTTAGTTTTATTGATCTTTGCTATTGTTTCCTTCATTTCTTTTTCATTTATTTCTGATCTGGTCTTTATGATTTCTTTCCTTCTGCTAACTTTGGGGTATGTTTTCTTCTTTTTTTCTAATTGCTTAAGGTGTAAGGTTAGGTTGTTTATTTGAGATTTTTCTTGTTTCTTGAGGTAGGATTGTATTGCTATAAACTTCCCCCTTAGAACTGCTTTTGCTGCACCCCACAGGTTTTGGGTCGCTGTGTTTTCATTGTCATTTGTTTCTAGGTATTTTTTGATTTCCTCTTTGATTTCTTCACTGATCTCTTGGTAATTCAGTAGTGTACTGTTGGCCTCCATGTGTTTGGTTCTTTTACAGTTTTTTTCTTGTAATTGATATCTAGTGTCATATTGTTGTGGTCAGAAAAGATGCTTGATATGATTTCAATTTTCTTATATTTACTGAGGCTTGATTTGTGACCCAAGATATGAACTGTCCTGGAGAATGTTCCATGAGCACTAAAGAAGAAAGTGTATTCTGTTGTTTTTGGATGGAATGTCCTATAAATATCAGTTAAATCCATCTTGTCACATGTGTCATTCAAAGCTTGTGTTTCCTTATTTATTTTCATTTTTGATGATCTGTCCATTGGTGAAAGTGGGGTGTTAAAGTCCCCTACTGTGATTGTGTTACTGTGCATTTCCCCTTTTATGGTTATTAACATTTGCCTTATGTATTGAGGTACTCCTATGTTGCATACATAAATACTTACAATTGTTATATCTTCTTCTTGGATTGATCCCTTGATCATTATGTAGTGTCCTTCTTTGTCTCTTGTAATAGTCTTTGTTTTAAAGTCTATTTTTTCTGATATGAGAATTGCTACTCCAGCTTTCTTTTGATTTCCATTTGCATGGAATATCTTTTTCCATCCCCTCACTTTCAGTCTGTATGTGTCCCTAGGTCTGAAGTGGGTCTCTTGTAGACACCATATATATGGGTCTTGTTTTTGTATCCATTCAGCCAGTCTATGTCTTTTGGTTGGAGCATTTAATCCATTTACATTTAAGGTAATTATTGATATGTATGTTCCTATTACCATTTTCTTAGTTATTTTGGGTTTGTTATTGTAGGTCTTTTGCTTCTCTCATGTTTCCTGCCTAGAGAAGTTCCTTTAGCATTTGTTGTAAAGCTGGTTTGGTGGTGCTGAATTCTCTTAGCTTTTGCTTTTCTGTAAAGGTTTTAATTTCTCTGTCAAATCTGAATGAGATCTTCGCTGGGTAGAGTAATCTTGGTTGTAGGTTTTTCCCTTACATCACTTTAAATATGTCCTGCCACTCCCTTCTGGCTTGCAGAGTTTCTGCTGAAAGATCAGCTGTTAACCTTATGGGGATTCCCTTGTATGTTATTTGTTGTTTTTCCCTTGCTGCTTTTAATATTTTTTCGTGGTATTTAATTTTTGATAGTTTGATTAATATGTGTCTTGACATGTCTGTCCTTGGATTTATCCTGTGTGGGACTCTCTGTGCTTCCTGGACTTGATTGACTATTTCCTTTCCCATATTAGGGAAGTTTTCAACTATAATCTCTTCAAATATTTTCTCAGTCCCTTTCTTTTCCTCTTCTTCTTCTGGGACCCCTGTAATTCGAATGTTGGTGTGTTTAATGTTGTCCCAGAAGGTCTCTAAGACTGTCCTCAATTCTTTTCATTCTTTTTTCTTTCTTCTGCTCTGTGATAGTTATTTCCACTATTTTATCTTCCAGGTCACTTATCCGGTCTTCTACCTCAGTTATTCTGCTATTGATTCCTTCTAGAGAATTTTTAATTTCATTTACTGTGTTGTTCATCATTGTTTGTTTGCTCTTTAGTTCTTCTAAAAGTCCTTGTTAAACGTTTCTTGTATTTTCTCCATTCTATTTCCAAGATTTTGGATCATCTTTACTATCATTACTCTGAATTCTTTTACAGGTAGACTGCCTATTTCCTCTTCATTTGTTTGGCCTGGTGGGTTTTTACCTTACTCCATCATCTGCTGTGTTTCTCTGTCTTCTCATTTTGCTTAACTTACTGTGTTTGGGGTCTCCTTTTCACAGTCTGCAGGTTCATAGTTCCTGTTGTTTTTGGTGTCTGTCCCTGGTGGCTAAGTGTTGTTCAGTGAGTTGTGTAGCTTCCTGGTGGAGGGGGCTAGTGCCTGTGGTCTGGTGGGTGGGGCTGGATCTTGTCTTTCTGGTGGGCAGGATCGCATCTGGGGGTGTGTTTTGGGGTCTCTGTGACCTTATTATGATTTTAGGCAGCCTCTCTGCTAATGGGTGGTGTTGTGTTCCTGTCTTGCTAGTTGTTTGGCATAGGGTGTCCATCACTGTAGCTTGCTGGTCGTTGAGTGGAGCTGGGTCTGAGCATTGAGATGGAGATCTCTGGGAGAGCTTTTGCTGTTTGATATTACGTGGAGCCAGCAGGTCTCTGGTGGATCAATGTCCTGAACTTGGCTCTCTCACCTCAGAGGTACAGGGCTGACACCCGGCTGGAACACCAAGACTGAAAAAAAGAAAGAAAGAAGGAAACAAAGAAAGAGAGAGAGAGAAAGAGAGAGAGGGAGAGAAAGAAAGAAAAGAAAAGAAAATTATTAAAAGAAAAATTAAGAAAAATTATTAAAAATAAAAATATTTAAAAGTAATTCAAAAAAGAAAAAAGAAAAGAAAGAAAGAAGAGAGCAACCAAACCAAAAAACAAATCCACCCATGATAACAAGCGCTAAAAACTATACTAAAAAAAAAAAACCCAAATGGACAGAACGCTTGGACAAATGGTAAAAGCAAAGCTATACAGACAAAATCACACAAAGAAGCGTACATATACACACTCACAAATAGCGAAAAAGGAAAATATATATATATTTATATATAAAAAAGAAAAAGGAAGAGAACAACCAAATCAATAAAGAAATCTACCAATGATAATAAACTCTAAATACTAAACTAAGATAAACATAAAACCAAAACAAATTAGATGCAGAAAGCAAACTCCAAGTCTACAGTTGCTCCCAAAGTCCACTGCCTCACTTTTGGGATGATTCATTCTCTATTTTGGTATCCCACAGATGCAGGGTAAATCAAGTTGATTGTGGAGATTTAATCCGCTGCTCCTGAGGCTGCTGGGAGAAATTTCCCTTTCTCTTCTTTGTTCACACAGCTCCTGGGGTTCAGCTTTGGATTTGGCCCCACCTCTGCATGTAGGTCGCCTGAGGGCATCTGTTCCCACCCAGAAAGGATGGGGTTAAAGGAGCAGCTGATTTGGGGGCTCTGGCTCACTCAGGCCGGGGGGAGGGAGGGGTATGGAATATGGGGCAAGCCTGTGACGGCAGAAACCAGCACAATATTGCAATAGCCTGAGGCGTGCTGTGTGTTTTCCTGGGAAAGTTGTCCCTGGATCATGGGACCCTAGCAGTGGCGGGCTGCACAGGCTCCCAGGAGGGGAGGTGCGAATAGTGACCTATGCTTGCACAGAGGCTTCTTGGTGGCTGCAGCAGCAGCCTTAGCATTTCATGCCCATCTCTGGTGTCTGCGCTTATAGCTGCGGCTCGTGACCATCTCTGAAGCTCGTTTAGGTGGTGCTCTGAATCCGTTCTCCTCGTGCACCCTGAAACAATGGTCTCTTGCCTCTTAGGCAGTTCCAGACATTTTCCCGGGCTCCCTCCTGGCTAGCTGTGGCACACTAGCCCCCTGCAGGCTGTGTTCATGCAGCCAACCCCAGTGCTCTCCCTGGGATCTGAACTCCAAAGCCCGAGCCTCAGCTCTCAGCTCCCACCCACCCCGGCAGGTGAGCAGACAAGCATCTCAGGCTGGTGAGTGCTGGTCGGCACCGATCCTCTGTGTGGGACTCTCTCCACTTTGCCCTCTGCACCCCTGTTGCTGTGCTCTCCTCCGTGGCTCCGAAGCTTCCCCACCACCACCACCCCTGCCCCCCGTCTCCACCAGTGAAGGGGTTTCCTAGTGTGTGGAGACTTTTCCTCCTTCACAGTTCCCTCCCAGAGGGGCAGGTCCCGTCCCTATTCTTTTGTCTCTGTTTTTTCTTTTTTCTTTTGCCCTACCCAGGTACGTGGGGAGTTTTCTTGCCTTTTGGGAAGTCTGAGGTCTTCTGCCAGCATTCGGTAGGTGTTCTGTAGGAGTTGTTCCATATGTAGATGTATTTCTGATGTATTTGTGGGGAGGAAGGTGATCTCCACATCTTACTCCTCCACCATCTCGAAGGTCTCTCTCCAATAGTCTTTTTATGGCCATTGATTCCTTCTATTCAAATCTATCTCATCTTGCATTGCTCCTATTCTATATGACCCACCTGGGTTCTACCTTCCACCTTCCAGCTGTGACCTGTCTTGGTACTTCTCAGAAGGGGAAACCGTAGTGGGTTGTGAAGGAAGTGCTGCACAACAAGGATGACACAGACAGTTCCCTGTGGACACTGGTATGGTGGTAAACATCATACAGTCCAGAAGTGTGGCTGTGGGATAGGACCTTCCAACTTTAGAATTCTCCTAGAGAGTTAGGAGCCTCCTGCCAAACAAGTAAGGAAATTTTTGTCTGCTCTTTGTGAGAGGAGAACTTGACACTCCAAATAGCAGCCTCCTTCAAGGATTCATTATTAACTTAATGAAGACAAACTAATATAGGTATAAATTTTTTAAATTATAATGTTAAATAAGTAAAAATCCTAAAGGTCAGTATGCCATGTTGGGCAGAATAATGGCCTCCCAAAGATGTCCAAGTCCTAATCCTTGGAACCCATGGATATGTGACCTTACATAGTAAAAGAAACTTTACAGATGTGATCAAGTTAAGGATCTTGAGATGGAGAGAATATCCTGGGTTATTGGGTGGGTCCAGTGTAATCACAGGGGCTCCTTATAAGTGAAAGGGGGAAGCAGGAGAGTCAGAGAAGGAGATGTGACAATGAAAGCAGAATCAGAGTGATACAACATGAAAAAGACTTGACTGGCCATTGCTGACTTTGAAGATGGTGGGGCACCATGAAACAAGGAAGGTGGGTAGATTCTAGATACTGGAAAAAGCCAAGAAAACTAGAGACTCCACAAAGGAACACAGCCCTGCCCATACCTTAATTTTAGTTCAGTGAGGACCATTTCAGCTTTCTGATCTCCAGAACCATATGACAGTAAGTTTGTGTTGTTTTAAGTCCCCAGGTTTGTGGTAGTTTGTTACACAGCACTAGAAAACATACACCAACAATTTGTGGTTAATATACACTTGCATCCAGGGGTCAAGTGGTATAGGGGTACAAGAGGGCTGAGTGTCAGGTATCCTGGTTCTATTCTTATCAACTAATTGAATGACCATGGACAATTATTCTGTTCAGGTCTCTGGGCCCTGATCCTCTTCTGTAAAATGGGGATGATGGCAGCCTCATCTTTAAATTATTTATCTGAAATATGTGTTGATCAGTACCCTGAGCCCAGAGAAGAATCAGATTGAGGGAAGGGCCTGGGTTTTGTAGTTAGTTAGACCTGTGTTCAAATCCCAGCTCTCTTATTTACTGGCTTAAATCGTAAGCAAGTTACTTAACCTCTTTGAGCCTTTTCTTCATCTGCAAAATGAGAAGGATAATCATGCCTGTTACCTCATGGGATTAAACTGTCAACACATGTTAAGCTCTTAGAACAAGTCCTGGCATATAGCAAGTGCTCAGCACACTATTTGTTGTGTTTATTATCTCTGTGACCTTTGGTAAAGTTATCATATAAAGATGGGCTTTTGTTTACTTATAATGTGGTTGTACTCTAAAAAATATGTACTTCATAGATTTCTATGAGGGTTAAAGAATGGTGCCTGAGGGACTTCCCTGGTGTCGCAGTGGTTAAGACTCTGTGCTCCCAGTGCAGGAGGCCTGTGTTCGATCCCTGGTTCGGGAACTAGATCCCACATGCATGCGGCAACTAAGAGTTTGCCTGCCACAACTAAGGAGCCCATGTGCTGCAACTAAGGAGTCCGCCTACCACAAATAAGACCCAGCGCAACCAAATAAATAAATAAATATTTAAAAAAAGAAAAAGAATGGTGCCTGACACTTAGTAAGCATTCAAAAAAACAAAATAAAAAACCTCTCTTTTGGATAATGTGGGGGAATTCCTTAGAAACTTGGAACGGAATTGTGCGGTGGTTCAGTATTCAGGTTTTGGAGAAACACCTGGATTTGAATCTCATATATTTTTTGTGACTTTGGGTAAGTTACTTAATCTCTCTGAGCCTCAGCACTCTCATTTTAGTAGTTTCACCTTCAGGATTAAGATTCAGAATGCGAAAAACTCAGCATGGTGCCCAACACATAGTAAACACTTATTAAAAGGTAGAAGGATGTTATCTGACTTTAGAGGTATACTTTCAGATCAAAAGTATGCATTGTAAGTAGTTGATGCTCAGTAACTTCTGTTGAATTTATTTAACTCCAGAAAATAACCTTTTTTGGGTGGATTTTCATCCTGGGGCTCATTTGGTCTTTTAAAATAAATTTTCCTCTTATTAACACAGATGATCTATTACTGTATGGAAAACTGATGAAGTAAACATAAGGAAATCACAAAAATTTTCCTCACATCCTACCAACCAGAGATACCATCAATAATTTGGAGAATATTTTTCTAGATTTTTATGCATATGGATATATAATTAAACTTTGCACACATATATACACACAGATCTACATGTATGGAACTATATAGTACATAGCTATATGGTACAATTTAAATTTTCTTTTTTTCATTCAACAAGGTGTCATAGACATCTTTCTAAGGCAGAGAATATTAACCTTCCTAAGAGTTGAATAGTGTTTCCTTCAACGGATAACCTGAGGCCTGGTAAATCAGATAACTGGACACTAGGTGGCGGTGTTGAAATGAAAATTTTGGAAAATAAACACTGACGGTACGCAGGAACAAAAGGCGTACGGGACTTTGTTCAGCTGAATCCTGTTCCTGACATCCTGATAATGAATAACTGGTGAAAGGACATTATTCTGATTAAGACTATTACTCTGGCGGATCCATATTCCCCCAGCTTGGGCTGCAGACATCAAGCTTCTAAGATTTATAAGACTGCATTCTGATTTCTTTTACCATCCATCTGTGAAACTGAAAATCTGCTCTACTTGCTATTTCTTTCACACTATCTCCCCAACCCCACTACCAGACACGACAGATGGATTGACACTCTTGCCGCCTCCCCACCCCAAAAAGCAACCCTGATTCTTGCTCCACGGCGGTTAGGCGAGAACTGGCTCCCTCTCTGGCCCAGGGTACTCTGGATGGTGCTTCACTTTGAGATTCCAAGTCCCAGAGACCTTGATCCAATTCTCCTGGGAATTTTTATTCCCCATAGCAACTGTGTCCACAGGGAGATACCAGATCAACCCAGACCTTCAGAATTCCAGCCTTCCTTGGGTTTCTTTTGTTTTATTTTTTCTTTGTTTTTTTGCAGATACTTTCTACTTCTGATCCCAACACATAACCCCCAGCCAGACACACACACACACACACACACACACACACACACACACCCATTGGTATTTGTGCAGAATGCTCTATTGGGAAGTGTGCAAGAAGCAAGTCTAGAGTTTCAGCTCTGCTAATAACTGACCTTGTGGTCTTTGTTAAATCCCTTACCTCCCTTACCTTATTTCTTCATCTCAGTTTTGTTAAATATGAGTAATAACAACAGCTGGCTCCACTCTGGGGTATTAAATATGTAGACCATATGTTTGCTTAGGGCCCTCCCAGCCCCACACATTAAAAAATGAGAAAAAATCTTCTGAAAGAATTTGATAATTTCTATTTTAAAAAATTGCTGTCTTAGGAAAAATCAGAACGTTATGAATTTCTTTATATTTATTTTGTGATTTAGTTTGTTTGTATCTTACACCACACTGACTTCTCAAACCACTCCATAGTAGAGGCTCCTACAAGCTTAGTACCATCAAAATTCTCTGTGATTCAGGGCACAAGGGTATTTTCCAAGTCAGAGCTCTAACTACACGGTCTATTATAGCACTGAGTCACGGACAAAATTTCATCTTAAGGGAAGTAGCACAAGGGGTTTGTTCACACAGACGCTATGAAAAGCCACAAGTGACACGTGCTCTGGAAGCTAACCCTTTTGGTTTTAGCTGGAGAAAATGTCTGTCTTGATTTCAGCGTCTGAAGAGGGAGAGCTTGAGGAGATGTTTTGGGAAAGGACATTATTGAAACATTAAATGCAATCTAGCTTGCTACCTGGGCACAAACAACCAAAAAGAGAGTTAACTAGTGACCCAAATAAAACATTGTCAATTTGATAACATTTGAGTCAATTTAATTCAATTCAATATATTTTGATGCAATTAACAGCTTTTGAGTCCCTACTGTAGCTAGAGTATGTGAAAGATGAAGAAATGAATTTGACTTCATCCCCACCATAAGGAGGTATAATCTAGAATACACAAACGTATACACAATTGTCTTCTCTACTGTAGTCCAGTAAGCCCAGGGACTTTGTATATCTTGTTCATCACCCTTTATCCCATTCCTGGAACATGGAGGAGCTCATTATTTTGGGGGGATGAATAAACATATAATCCATGCAAGGCAGAATGTGACAACTGCTATCAAAGAGTGATGTTGGAATGCAGAGGGGCAAGCAGTAATGCCAATTAAAAGGAAAAAGGGAGAGTGCTGAGGGAAAGAAGTATCTGAGCAGAGCTTTGAGGGATGGGTGGAATTTTGATGGGGGGGAAGAAGGGTGATAGAGATTGATCTCTTGTCTAAGAGGAAACATGATGAGCACAGGCAAGGAAGTAGAGAGAGACAAGGGGAAGACAAACTTCAAAACAAAACAAAAGGTGCTTCCTTTTCCGTATAGGCCTCCTGTGGCAGGCACTGCTTTAAGCACTTTAAAAACATCGACTCATTTAATTCACAGTAACCCTATGAGATACATGCTATAATTATCCTCATCTAACAGATGAGGGAACTGAGGCACAGAGAGGTCGAATAATGTTCAAGGTCACACAACCACTAAGAGACAGAGCCAGCATTCAAACCCAGGCAATTAGTCTCCAGAGATTGTGTTAACCAATTGTGGTGAATTGCAAGAGTGGGTGCAGATTGCTTTTCTCTGTGTCCAAGGCCTTGGACTGTGACTTCATGGTTCTTCCCATCAAGAGGTGGAGTCTACTTCTCTACCCCTTGAGTTTGGACTGATTTTATGACTTGCTTCTGTCAATCACATGCAACAGAAGAAACACTGTACCAGTTCCAAGCCTAGACCACACATGCTTCCTCTCTCACTATAAGAACCTTTCTTGCCGCCAAGTGAATAAGCCGGAGTTAGCCTGCTGGTTGATGAGAAACACGTGTCCCAGTGTTTTGTTTCCCCCCCCACCCTTCTCTCTCTCACTTGCTGGCCCAGACAAACATGTCTCTGTGTTTTCTAGGACAGGCCCATGCTGTTCCACAGAGCTGCTGGGTCTGGCAGTACCTATTTAATTCCCAGCAGTTTAGTTCCCCATACTCCTTTATTCTAGCTGACAGTAGCCAATTCCCAGAACCACCCATCTGAGCCCAGCCCAAATTGCCAACCCACAAAATCATGAGCTAAATAAATTGTGGTTTGTTAAAAGCAAAACAGGCCCCAAATGGAGTCACTTATGTTAAGCCCCACGTCACCAACTGAGACATATTTTCAGCTCTTCCAGAAATAGAATCTTAAACCAGTTAATCAGGAATTGCCTGATCCCCTAAAGGAAAGTGACATCACCACAACCAATATGTTTTTTGCCTAGTACAACTACCTTGTTCCTGCTTCCTTCTGAATAAAGAAGTCTTGCATTTTGTACAGCTTCTCAGAGCTGCCTGGTTCATGAATCATTGAATACAGCCAATAAGATCTTTTAAATTTATTCAGTTGAATTCTTTTTTTAACAGGTTGTCTTAAACCCCTAAGATTTGGGATAGTTTGTTAAGCAGCAAAGGCTAACACTATGCTGCTTCTAAATTACTCTCTATTTACTTTGTACAACACATTTTACAGAAGATTTGGCATGTTATCTTACATGAGATGGGACAAAAAATCAGAGAGTGTAGAGAGTTAATTTGCTCATGATCAAATTGCTAGTAGATGGAAGAAACAGGATTATAAAGTATAATGTTCCAAAAATCAAAGGTCAAATGAGACTTCAACTAGTGCTGATAAGGAACAAAAGCTACTTTTGGTTCTAGACATGATAGTGAATTAACAGGACTGTTGGCTCTTTTTCTAACTGAACCATAGTCATATCACAGAAATGAGAGAAAAGCACTAGGATTTGAAGTACTGGAGCAAAATCCATGAGAAACACTTGGGGAAATACAAAGTGATTATGACCTGGTATGGGAAGGAAAGCTCAGCGTGGGGTAGAAGACCAGGCTCCAGTAGGACAGGGGAGGGAAATTTTGAGTTATGCTCTTTTATCCATTGCCCACAGTGGATCACTGATGGCTCTGTTGTAATGTAGAACAGAAATGTAGCAGCTCTAGTCCAGGACTTCAAGAGTCAGCAGGGTGATTGGCCATGGTGTGGAGCAGATGACAATGAGGCAGTCAGATTATTGAGCCTCTGTTTGTTCCCTACTCCCTCCCATCTCCTCCTAAAAGAACAAACAAACAAACAACACTGTTTTTCTCTACTATTATACTCGTGCTGCTTTACTTATGACCCTATCTACCCTAGAGTTAACATCAGGTCCTACAAGTTAAAGGACTCAGTCCCACAAGACTTCCCTCATCCCCCTTCAGATGCCAATCACAAGCCCCAGATTGTCACCTGTACTTTTGACTGACCAGCTATAAGTTAGGAGTTCCTTCAATAGTGACAGTCTTCTCAGGTTCAATAATTTGTTAGAATGGCTCACAGAACTCAGGAAAAGAGTTTATGTATTGGATTACTGAGTTGTTATACAAGGATACAACTATCAGACGGAAGAGGTACATAAGGCAAGGTTTTGTAGGAAAGGACATGGAGATTTCATTGCCTACTCAGGGTGGCCTTCCCAGCACTTCGACGTGTTCTCCAACCCAAAAGCTCTGAACTTTGGTTATAGTTTTTGCGGAGGCTTCATTATGTAGTCATGAATGATTAAATCATTTACCATTGGTGAATGAACTCAATCTCCATACCATCTCCTTTCCCCGGAGGTCAAGGGATGGGGCTGAATCCCTCTAATCACTGGTTGGTTCTTCTGATAACCAGCCCCCATCCTCCAAGAGTCATCACATTAAGATAAACTCAGGTGTGGCTGAAAGGGGCTTGTTATGAATAACAAAAGACATTCCTTTCACTTTTATCACTCTTCTCATTTAGGAAATTCCAAGAATTTTAAGAGCTTTGTGCCAAGAAGGATGAAGACCAAATATGTATTTCTTATTATAAATCACAAAATCACACCTCCAGGATTGGACAATTACAATGCAGAGAGAAAAAAGATCTTTCGGGGAGATTTTTGAGAGATTTATGTAGCCTCTCCAACAACCTAGAGGTTAGGTCAGGGTCACCTGGTGAAGGTACAAAAAGTGGAATAGATTCTTCCCCCAACTCCCCAGGGTTAGTACAAGCAAGAGTCTGGGCCACAGCTCCTCACTTTGGGTATATCACCAGGGGAAAATGAACTCAGAGGCAAAAATATCGAGATAATGGGAGTCCAGTCTGTTTGAGAGAAAGAATACCACCCAAATGACCTTTGCTAGAGAAAACAGAATTGATGTAAAACATGGACTAAGGCTTTATTTATTTAATTTTTGGCCGTGCCTCGCGGCTTGCGGGATCTTAGTTCTCTGACAAGAAATTGAACCTGGGCCATGGTAGTGAAAGCGCCTAGTCCTTAACCACTGGACCTCCAGGGGACTGGAGTAAGGCTTTTAATTTAAGCTTAATAAATCTCTTCAAAGAAATAGAAGATTATATTGGTAATATTGAGCAGGGACAGAAAGCAACGAAGAAGACCCAAGTAGATATCCCGATGTTAAAGAGAAAAACCACAGGCCCCAAATGGCACCACTTGTGCTAAAGCCTAGATTTAATACCTGACCTAATTGCAGTTTCAACCTTCACCAGGAATGTAATCTTAACCAATCAGTCTGGAATTTTCTGGTCAGCACCAACGAAGTAATCTGCTACATGGGTCCTCTCCATCCCCCAGAGGGAGAAGAGGCGTCTGAAGGGTAAAACCTTTGCCAAATTCCCTCCCCACAAAAAAGAAAATGTCCCGGCCTAAAAATAATCCTTTCTTTTCTTTTGCTAATGGCTCCCTTGCCCCACCCTTCTTCCTACAAAAACCTTCCATTTGTACAACCGCTTCTAGTTGCTAGTGCCCTTTTAGTTGCTAGATGGGATGCTGCCTAAATTCATGAATCGCTTAATTAGATCTTAAGATTTACTCAGTTGAATTTTGCTTTTTAATATTGAGTACGAAAATATAATAGTTGAAAACTGGATTCAATAGATATGGCACTAGCCAGAACGAATACAGACAATAATTACTGAGCTGGGATGTCAGGTCAAGAAATTCTCCTAGAAGCATAGAGTTAAGGCTCTGGCTCTACTCTAGGTTGTACCAAATCCTGGAGTGTTTGGTTGAAATAAATTTCTAGGCCCAAAATAGTGTCGTTCCTGCCCAGGGTGGCGGGTACACATCAGCAAACCGAAACTTGGGTAACTTTCACATCCCTGTAAATGCTCCAGTTGACCAGAAACCCAGCATGTCTAGTCAGCCAATCCCCAAATGCCAAGCCAACTTTGGGCTCTATACTTATTTCCTTGTTCTTTATTCATTTTCTATTTCTATTTGTCTTGCTCCTTATTCTTTATCCTATAAAATCTTCCTGCCTCCTGCTCTATTTCGTAGTGCTCTGGACCTTTGGGAATGAAGACTGCCCACTTTCTGAAGTTTCAAAGTTTCAAAGTTTCAAATCACCTAAATTGTCTTCTTTAATCTTTTTAAACAATTTATAGGAGCAAATTCTCTCTCTCATTTGTATCTATCTCCTCTCTATTCCTTAGATAAAAGAAACAGAGTGTTTCTATATACTTTGTTCTGAACCTTGTTTTTTCATTCAACAATATATCTCAGAGATTATTCCATAGCAAAATAAGAGGTCTTCCTCATTTCCTTTTATAGTTGTATAGTACTGTATAAAATTGTGTGGGTGTGCTATCGTTTATCCAAATAGTTCCTTATTGATAGATATTTGGATTCTTTCCAGGGTTTTACTGCAACGAATAGCCTTGTTCACTACTATGTTTTAACATAAAAGTGCTAAAACAAGAAAAAGGCACAAGAGACATAAGGACTGAAAAGAAAGAGATAAAACCAATCTATCTGATGAAATAAAATCCATATTTTATGGCAAGACAAGAAAAATTTAAATAAAAATTTTCTCTGCTTTTTTGGGCCTCCTTCCTCCCCTTTAGTGTGTATTGTGTATCTGCATTAACCAGACCGCCTTAGGAGATAACATTTCTTCTTAACCTTATAAGGGGTCACTTTGTATGTGCAGATATGAATTGTATAAACTGTCAATACATTTGATGTATAACCTTTTGTCTCAAATATGTATATAACTGTGATTGACCTCTAATGGGCAGAGCAGTCCTCAGAGATTTCTGAAAGACTGTCTCTCAGGTTATAATCAGGTTGGTTCAAATAAAATTTTCCATTCCTTTCTTAGATTGACTACTGATTAATTTTTTGGTTGACATATTCAACATGGAAACATATTAGAACTAATAATATTTGACAAAATTATTGGTTACAAGGTCAACTTATAAAAAAATCAACACTGTTTCTCCAGGCTAGTAATAACAAACTTGAAAATAATGTAGAATATAAGATTCTGTTGACAATAGCAGTAACATTTGCACAAAAGCATGGGTAATTAAAATAAGTGAGTACAGACTGAAATAGAAGCTTTGAATTAGATATTCATGCAGAAATAGATATATCTTAAAAATGGTGTTGAAAAAAAAAAATGGTGTTGAAGTGATATTAGAAACAGATTGAAATTATATTAAAAGTACATAAACATACAACACCACAAATTTCATGAGGATATATGCCTAGTTCAGAATATTATATAAAATAGATTATAGTTAGTGACTTTGGGGGTCAGAAATGAAGGCAAAGAGTAAAGAGGTAAAATAGAGCAAGAGAGGTGTTTTGCCTGGACTGATGATGATAATGTGTTAAGAATTAGGATTATATTTAATTTAACTCTTCACCTAAGGTCAAACCAAACCAAACCAAACCTCATAAATAGACATCCCTGCAAATCCACAGGGATGAAGCTCATGTTATACTGGGCAAGTGAAGATTACAAAACTGGATCATTAGAAATCACATGGCATGTTGAGAAGCCATATGACAGATTTTCCAAGCATGTAATTACTCTGTTGAGGTAAATTCAACAATTTGTTAAATCAGGGTCTCCGTGCCTTAACTGAAATGGCAGATGTGGTACCATGAGATCTTGCTTCCTCATGAGATATGATCATAAGAAATTGACTGGATTTTTTCACATGGGATCTTGTTAGCAAAATGTAGGGGTTTTCCACTATAGTGTGGTGACTGTCACTCCCCAGGATTTAAAGTGGGAAGCAACTGTCTGTGATGTTGAGTTACAAAGATTCATGAGTAGAGTATTTCTGCCTGGTGGAATATTCCACACAAACACCACCTCCTGTTGATGGAATTCACATCAGGGCCCCTCTGCCTGATGGTGTTTAGAACATGCACAGTCCTAAAGAAGATTGAATTTCAATTGGCTTAATCCATTGGACTAAAATAATGAGCCCTAGCCACTGTGGTCAAAACAAGGTATCCAAGGGAACTGTGTTTCTTTGACTCATAATATATTATTTTTAGAAGGATCCTATTAAATGGTCATCCTGTCCAGTTCTCCATCTGATGCTTGACACTACTTAGCAAGATTCCATTAATTAGTCATTTAATTATGACTGAACATTCTTGTCTGGAAAACTCATTAAGCCAGCAACAGGGATTGCATTACATTTTTCATATATTTATATATTTATTAACTCAACAAATATTAATTGAACACCAACTATGTGCTAAATATTGGCACAAGGTTGAACAAGACAAATTTCCTACTCCATGGGTCTTACTATCGAGTTAGAGGAATTAACATATAAAGAAGAATATGCCATTGAATAATAAATATATGATGAAAATAAAACAGGTTGGTGTAATAAAGAATGATAGGGCAGGTAGTGGGATGGCTATGGTAAGTGGAGCAGAATGGAAATGATGCCAAAATCTTGGCTCTCTGTGCACTAGTGCCAAACAGAAATATGGAGACAGAGTTATGGAGGAGAAAGAAAGAGTGGCTTTATTTCTTTGCCAGGCAAAGAGGGAACCCAGTAGGCTAGTGCCTCAAGAACTCTGCTCCCCTCCCTGGGGAATAAGGAGAAGTGTTATATAGTCTTGGTCAGGGGTATTCGATAAGGATCAAAGCAGTGACAGTCTTGCATTCTTCTTTCTTCTGCAAAGTTTCAAAAGGGTGGGGTTGCTGACAAGATTAGGGTGTGTGCAGGGTCTCAGGTGGTGGGTCTCTTAATCTTGATGAGCTTCTCTTGTCCCTTTAATCTTGCCTCAGGTGGTTTCGGGGCTGATCCTCCCTTCATTAGCAATTGTTTGAATCTGCCCTTTGGAACTCAGGGAAGGTCATGGAGGCTGGAGTCGCCTACAAGAAATGGGGGATAAAAAGGCCTCCATACTCAGGAGCCCCACAGGGCTCTGCTCAGTTTCACTCTCCCCTTTTCTTTGATACTCCTCAATCTTGAGGAGAACATATGTTGGATGAGAAAGGGAACAATCGTTTTGGATAGAGATGTTAATCATAAACTCGGCAGAAGAACTTGGTTTTAGGGGGGTTTAATCCCCACTTCGGTTTTCTCTTTCCCCAAATCTGTCAGGGAACAGGGCAACAACTGCTCTAACTACTTCCTGCTGAGATGGGACGTAGTCCTGCCTAAATTTTGGGGAATAGATACCAAATTAGAAATATTTGAGTTCCAAGTCCTGGATCCGAGTCTTATATGATTAAGATTTCAATCCCTTGTTCTGCCACTTTGGTACAATAGATCCAGTTAGAGGTAAGAGAAGTGTCAACTTTAGTAGACAGAATAGATTTCATTTTCTTAGGAATTTAGTAGAATAAGTCTGAAGCCAGTTGTTTCCAAACCATTCCCTGTATGGGGAAAATCCATCAAGGCAATCCTGAAGACATGGAAATAGGAAGCTGACCGCATATCTAGCAGTTAGAATTATTGAAAGAATCAGTGTATGAATAAAGTATGAGAAAGGATAAGATAACAGAACTTTCATTCTGCTTGTCAGAACAAATACTTAAAGTTTCCCAAAGGGTGAGATATCTGCTTCTCAGGAGTCTGCTTGCTGGCTGTAGGCAGGCTTGGCTGGTCAGTCTCTGGTAATCTTCTTGCTCTGGTGGGATGTACCCACAGTTTTGCTCGATTCAATTTTAGAGAGAAGAACATCATAAGATCCCTTCCATTTTTTTTCAAGCTGCTGCTCAGGTCATTGCTCTTTTTCACACATTCAGCAGCACCTGGTCTTCTGCTTTGAGGGCATGCAAGGGAGCTTTCAGGCGAGGTGGAGATCTGTGGAACACAAACTCATGCATAGCAGTTAACAATTGACCAATCTGTTGAACAAGACCTTGCCATAATTGGCAAGACCTTGTCCCATTTTAGATGAGTTTTTTTGCATAGCTTGGTGAGAGTTTTCTTAATGATGTCCTTAAGAAGGGTTTTTGTAACTTCCAATGCTTTTTCCAGTTCTGGCTGGAAAGGCCTCTATTCAACCTTGATCAGCTGAAGAGGATGGGGGAATTTTTAAATCTTTGTGAAGTCTGATATAGTTCAGAAAATTCAAGTTTGCAAAAAAACAGGAATGAATGCATTTGAAATCACATCCACAATGGTCATCTAGTTTTACCATAGTTACTCCACTTTGACTTTCAAATGCAGTCTCCTCCTCAATGTTAAAGCAGATGTCACTGTTAATGATTTCACTGCTTTCTAGATATGAGAAGATGCTAGAATTTGGGCTCATAAAATCTCCTGAAAACATCTAACAATCTAAAGGCCTGTTGTGCTAGGTTTTCTCAAAGCACGAGTGCCTCATTCCTGATCTCCACCCTGAATTCCTTTCAGGGGGTGTTGAAAGTCAGTGACCACAGTGGCCATTGACTTAATCCTTGCAGAGGCAGAAGGCAAGTGCCAATTTTCAGTTGGCAGGGCCCCTTCAAGGTCATAAATTTGACCATGGTTTGGGGGGCATTTCATGACCATTTCATCCCACGGTGCTAGGAATGCTCATTTCCAGGTTTGGTGAAGATATCACTGATAGGCCACTCAATGTGCTACTATTGGACTAAGCCTCTCTTGCAGCAAAAGTCCCTGGACCACCTGCCTTACTAATCTCTTATGGTCCAGGAAAATATTCCCTCTTGTTGCTTCTTCCCATATCTAGAGTTACACTATTACAATCATTGATCTCGTATGGAACTACACATCATTTCATCAGAGGCTCAGTCACACATTTGGTAATGTAAGAAACAACAATTTTGTAAAACAGACAAACTGCAAATAACATAGCTAGCAGTATTAGTAAAGTCGTAAGTAAGAGTTAAGCCAAGAACTTCCATTAGGCCCAGTATATATGGTCGTCTGACTTAGTCTGTTCTGTACCAATCCTTATCTCTAAGGGAAATTATGTATTGGCACTGTCCATAAGGCACCCAGCTTAATATTCTAATGTTACTAGACTGATTATCCTTAGTATGATTTAATCGTTCCCAACGTAGAGGTGACTTTAAACTTAAATTACCATAGTTAGCTGTTAACTACATAAATCCATCCCATAATTGTGGGAGGTTTATTCTCTGGCTGAAATTTTGCTTGTTGCTCTGAACTTGAGTAGTAGAGGAAAATTCATATTTATGGCCAGAGTCAGAGCAGGCATTATTAACTTGCTAGGTTAGGGGATTCCACCTAGTAATATCAATAGTGGCCTGAACATGACTATAATTTTTCTTTTAAAATAAATTTCCTATGAGCCAACCAATTAGAAACTTGGAGTGGAGAAATCCACCAAGGTAACCCAGAATTACTAGACACAGGTAATTGGTCACAAATCCAACAATTGGATTAATTTTTTCAAAAAAAAACTAGCATAGGATCATGCCCATGATAGGAAAACATTCGATTCATATGCAAGGGTCCAAGAAGTCAAGAAAACATTATAAATGATCATATGAATCAGGTCCAGCATCTTGGGTAAGCTATCTACTTCTGATGTTGTCTTCTTCTCATCCTGGTATGAGTGTAGTTTCTCCTTTGTTTGAGCATTGTTTTAAGATGATTTTGAGGTCAGCCACCCTCTCTAGAGGCCAGTCTGGTGCAGGGGCCCTTTGTGAGTGAAAATTAATCCAACGGGCAATTTCCTTCAGTTTTACTATGCATGAGCTAATTAAGAGTACCTGATATGGGTCCTTCCATCTGGGTTGGAGATAGTCCTTTAAATTATGTCTTCTCCAGTATGCATAATCCCTGGTTGCTGGTTGTGGGGCATCTGATCTTCATGCAAAGACAGATTACTAAGAAGAGCTTCAGAGACAAACTTAGAGTGTACTTTTAATAATTAAACTTTACATTAATATAACATAACAACAAGGAACTATCTGGGAGGGAGTCTTAGTAAATACAGACCTCCATTAACAAAGGTGGAATTTAATATTCACTGAAACATAATCTTTTTCTCTCTAAAATTACCCTCTTTTCTACCAAATGTAACCAAATCAAGACTAATTTGTTTGCAAAATAAGTCTGGTCTCAATAAATTTGGCCTGATGATTTATATAACTGTAATTGATTATATAGACTTTTTACTTACTGAACTTTTATAAGGAGTCTCAGACTGGACTTTTAAAAGACTTCTCAGGGCTAGGAAAGTCACGCCAAGGGCTTAGCACAGATTTCACCTAACAGATCTAGGTGAATTCCTCCCTTTTCAAGGTTCCCAAAATACCATGAGATTTCTGTACCTGTTAGTGAGGTAGCCTTCCTAATTTATCTGATAAAGCTGTTGAGAACCTAAGAATTTCCAATCTCTGGAGGGAGCAGATAGAGAGAAAAGATAAAGATTTCAATTTTGTTTACAAAGGTAAAATTTACCAAATTACTGTAAGTCATAATTAGTTTGAAGGGAAGGTTTTCCTTGCACCTGGAAAACACAGATTCAAACTAGTAATTTTTCAGATAGAAGCTATAAAAATTATAACCGTATTCACCAGTTCACTCAGTTCTATGTAACTAATCCTTTTTGTTAACAGCTTTATGAAGCCATCAGGTTTTTCATTAATATTCTTCAATTTCTTACACAGGTCAGCATTATGGTCTGAAAGTCAGAAACTTGTATTTATCCAAAAGTCCTTTCTCTAAATCTTCTTGAAGAGGAAGCATTTTTGCAAAGGCATCAGAATAAAACCATAACTGTATAATGACAAAAGACTTAAGAAGGCATGTTTAAAATCTGATTACAATACAATTGACAAAGTAACTTGGTTACTGCTGTGACATACAACACTTTAAGATTGAATTATGACTGATAACATTTTACCAGGACATGTCAGATCTTTAGGAATAACATATAATTTCTAGAATATCTATATTAGTAGACATTTACCATACAATATAACCTAAGAAGATTTATTACTCATTTGACAATAGTTCCCCTGTACTTTTAACATATCAAATGAACCTAATTAGTTTAATATCTCTCTTTGGGATGTTTCAGGGGCCCTTTGAAGCAACCCAAAGTTAGCTAGAGGTCAAAGGACTTCATTTTGATTTAGGAAGTTTTGTCAAAAAAAAATGTCAAAAAGGGTCTAGAGGGGCTTCCCTGGTGGCGCAGTGGTTGAGAATCTGTCTGCCAATGCAGGGGACACGGGTTCGAGCCCTGGTCTGGGAAGATCCCACATGCCGCGGAGCAACTAGGCCCGTGAGCCACAACTACTGAGCCTGCGCGTCTGGAGTCTGTGCTCCGCAACAAGAGAGGCCACGATAGTGAGAGGCCCGCGCACCGCGATGAAGAGTGGCCCCCCGCTTGCCACAACTAGAGGAAGCCCTCGCACAGAAACGAAGACCCAACACAGCCAAAATAAATAAATAAATAAATAAATAAATAAATAAATAATAATGAAAGCTGCTTTTAAAAAAAGGGTTTAGAGCACTCAATCAGATAGGATCACAGGTCACTGTGAAACAATAGTTATTCACTTAGCCACAGTAACAATAAAAGATTTCAAAGGCAAATACAGAACAGATCACTTAAGGGATAATGAAACTTGAAATCTGTTATCAAAGGCAGTTCAACGTTTTAAGAAATCTTGTCCTCTTAAGAGAGAAAAACCAAATTCAACTTTTGTACCCACTTATTTTTAAAATTCATATTGCTCAATTAAATTTATTTTAATCTTAGTCAATCCTGACCATGTGCAAAACTTTTTTCTCAGGGTCCACTTTCCACAGGTCTTTTTATCACTTTCTGTATCCATCACTTTATTTCCCATTCAGAAACAGCCAGCTATAAGTCAGACCTGCTTCCTTTTCCCTTAATAAAATGCAATTCCATTCCTCATGGCTTCTTTACTGAAAACATACATCCTACTTTCCTACTGTATACTGAAATGTTTCCTTTATTATTTCTATTAGCTTTAGTTACATGTTTAAATTAGAATCCTTAGCTCTTAAAACCGTAATTTCTTGTGAAAGCTAAGAAGTAAGCTATTATAAACTGTCCTTTACATTAGCATTCTGTAGACTGGTGAACATAAATACCAGTGATATTTTCTGAAAATATTTGCTTTCTTTAGAGAACGTGGCACCAAACATCATTAATAGTCCTAAATACCTTTTGTTTCTCTGTAAACGGAAGCTGATGTTCAGTAATTAATGTTTCAGTATCTTATTTTATTTGGGAATGAACTAGCTATTCAATAAGCTTCCATTACTTAATTTAGCACAACTCTAGAATTTTAAGTTACCAGAATCTGGAGAGACTATTTTAGTCCTAAAGCATAATTATTCCTAATAGAGTTTATCTAAAAGCTCTTATCTCATTTGCATTTTCTTTTCCTTAAAAGTTTCTTCACATCGAGTTACTTTCCTTGCTGACAAATTTGCAACAGATATAATAAGGTCTTATTTAACTTATAGTAAACCTAGGTGCAATGAATGTATTATAAGATATGTCTATATAAATTAGATCAACAAACTTAAACATTATTACCATGTATTAATTTAATACTAATATTTCCCAGTTCACATGAACCTGAAATTCATTTAGCTTAATTTCTCTTGTATTTAGAATTGTTTGATTTGTAAGTGCTTACTTTGCTTTAAGCCAGTTAAATAGAGTGCTTTACAAATTAACCTCAGCAATAATATCCAAAGACAAAGACACATACTGAGACATACATATATCCAGACAGACACAACGAGAGCTCTCATAGCTTCATTTTCCAAACTTAGTCATGAATCAGATATCACAATATAAAACTCACTAGTTTATAAATAACAGTTGGAATAAGAAAAAAATTTTAAAAGGCTTCCCCCCCCCCTTTTTTTTTCTCAGTCTCAGGAGTTGGAGATTGTCTAGATTAGATAAGTGTTCCTGAGAGCCATGGTCTCAAGGCACAGGGAGAGAAAAGCAAATTCTCCAAGTAGGACTTGTTCCCTCAGGGTCAGAATTCTGAAAAAAAGTATTTTAACAAGCTACTTTTCTCTAATTGTACATGCAAAAAGAACTGATTTTGCAATTTCCAAAAAATTTTTTATCTTAACAAATTTTCTCCAGAGTCTAAAGAATATTGTGGCCACACTGTCAAAAATCATTTCTTTTTCCATGGTCATAGTTTCATAGCTAAAATTTAGACCACCTAGTGCTTAAATTGGCCCTGATAACAGGGGCAGACTGGCTGATAAAATGTTGTCCCAGCAGGGATAGTCCCTCTGGGGAGGTGGGGTCTTAGTTTGATCAGAAGAATCTGAAGGAGTACGGAAACTTGCAGGAGTAGAGGGGAAACTTGGTTTTCCCTTAAGAGTTGGGAAAAGTTAGAAGGAGATCGTTTAGAATGTCAGGAGCTAATTGTAAGAGACCCATTTTCAGGCCATTTTTCTTTTTGTCACTGAATCATAGCTATAGGTCAACCAGTCATTCAAAATTTTTCCCAAGGGACTCTCAGGTGGAACTTTAGAGGAAGTGCTTCCCATTCTAGCTCAAGCAATTAGTAACAGGTGTCTGTGCACTCAAACCAAAGTAACCAAACCAAACCAAAACCTCACCAGCCGGAAGACACACTCAAATTAAAACAAAAGGCAAAGAGAAGCCCAGAAATCAAAAGTCAAATGGCAAAAATACCCCAAACGTGACTTCCCAGTCCCACTAGACCCGTGACCTTTGTCCAAAGTGACACCTTACAAACGGAGTTTCCCTTCACAAGGAGAATTCTCCAAATTGGAGCTGAAGTTCCCCAAACCAACAAAGTCAAAAAATCCCGGTGTGCACTCCCTGGGACTTAACCAAATTGCTGGCAGGTGTGTCGCAATGTACCAAATGCCCTCTTTCTGATCCTTCAAGAGTTAATGCCTTCTCAGAGTAGAAGCCTGGGCCGATGTGGGGAAGGGAAAAGGAAGGTGTCCCCAAGGCAAAGAAAGCCTCAGCAGCTGCTAGGGCAACCTTTCCCCCATTCTCCACTGCAGCCTTGGAGTTCCACAACCGAGAAGGCAAGCCGGGTGTGATTGGGGAGCGGCCCTACGGCAGGGGAACCCTGGCAATCTGGCCTCAGAGAAATCCTCCAACCCTCTGCTCTCCCTGAGGAGGCTGGTGTGGAGAGAAATCCCTGAGGGTCCCATCAAGCCAAGGGGCCCTATGAGGCCGCCTGCCTATGAGTCTATCCCAGACAAGCCCCGAAAATTTGATGCCAAAATCTTGGCTCTCTGTGCACCGATGCAAGACAGAAATATGGAGACAGTTATGGAGGAGTACGAAAGAGTGGTTTTATTTCTTTGCCAGGCAAAGAGGGAACCCAGTAGGCCAGCGCCTCAAGAACTGTGCCCCCCTCCCTGGGGAATAGGAAGAGGTCTTATAGTTGGGGCTTGTGGTCAGGGGTAAGTGAAAAGGATCAAGGCAGTGACAGTCTTGCATTCTTCTTTCTTCTGCAAAGTTTCAAAAGGGTGGGGTTGCTGACAAGATTAGGGTGTGTGCAGGGTCTCAGGTGTGGGTCTCTTAATCTTGATGAGCTTCTCTTGTCCCTTTAATCTTGCCTCAGGTGGTTTCGTGGCTGATCCTCCCTTCATTAGCAATTGTTTGAATCTGCCCTTTGGAACTCAGAGAAGGTCATGGAGGCTGGAGCCTTGCCTACAAGAAATGGGGGACAAAAAGGCCTCCATGCCCGGGAGCCTCACAGGGCCCCTCTTGGTTTCAGAAAGACCTCTCTGAAAAGATAACATTTAAACTAAAATCTGAAGAGCAAGAAGGAGTCAGTCATAGGAAGTTTTAGGAGAAAAGCATTAAAGACTGAGGCAATGACTGGAGCAGGGACTCAATGGCCAGAACAAGAAAATCTTGTGTGTTGAAGGAAGAAAAAGACCTTGTCTTGAGGGGCATATATTTGCTAGTCATTTGTTTTTTCCATTTTGTGAATCAGATTATTTATTTATGTTACTTACCTTAAAAAATGGATGTCTTTTCCTTTTCCTATATGTTTTCAGGTGTTCCTGGTACAACCTAGAAATTAATTCCTTATTGGTTTTATATGTTGCAAACATTTTCTAATCTGTCACCATACCACTGCATGGTATGGTATGCTTTGTTGAACAGAAATCCTTTATTTGATATAGTCAAATCTCATCAACTTTTCTCCTTATGGTTTTTGCTTTCTAGTTCTTTCTTGTTTTAATTTTTTTTTTTTTTTTTGGCGGTGTTGGGTCTTTGTTGCTGTGCATGGGCTTTCTCTAGTTGTGGCGAGTGGGGGCTACTCTTTGTTGCAATGTGCGGGCTTCTCATTGCGGTGGCTTCTCTTTTTGCAGAGCATGGACTCTAGGCACGTGGGCTTCAGTAATTGTGGTGCGTGGGCTCAGTAGTTGTGGCTCACAGGCTCTAGAGCTCAGGCTCAGTAGTTGTGGTGCAGGGGCTTAGTTGCTCTGTGGCATGTGGGATCTTTCTGGACCAGGGATGGAACCCATGTGCCCTGCATTGGCAGGCGGATTCTTAACCACTGCACCACCAGGGAAGTCCCTGCTTTCTAGTTCTTGTTTAAAAAATCCTTCACTAAGTTTGTAAAATATTTTCTTAAATTTTTTCTTATTTGCTTTATGGATTTACCTTTCACATATGTAACACATTCTGGAATTTACATTATTAATGTGAAATGTAGATCCCCGTTAAATTTTTTTGCCTATCATAAGCCTGTTGGGGAGGGAGAAATTTTCCCCTCTACCCTTCTTGAGTTCTTGTGGCTGGACTAATAAAAAAATTGACACAATACAGATTAATAGGAGAAAAAGAAACACATTTTAATTGATGCACATGGAGGTGCTATAGAAATGGGACCTAAGAAGTGGCCAAAGCAGGCAGCTTTTATACTTTTTAGACAAAGAAACAATAAGTTTGTGAGGAACTGCCAGGAGAAAGAAACTTAGGTTTTGGGTGCCCAATAAGTGAAGAATCTGAACAGAGTTTGGGCTTGGAGTAGTAAACTAGAGAAGTAACAAGTTTGTTTATATAGGCTTCTTGGCCCTAATTCCCTATCTTTGGTGATTAGGGTGCCCTTCTACCTCCAGACGCTGGGAGTGCACCTTTTACATGAGAGATTTATCTCCTGCTTTTAGGGAAAAATGTAGGAGGGTCAGAGTGTCCCTCTTGTGTTGACCATTTAAATAACTTTAATTCAAAATAATCAATATGCCATTGAGGCACATTTCGGGGCAGCCTACTCTGGACCGCAACAAGCCACCTTTTCAACATCCACCTTTCCCTCCAACTTGGTGATACCGCTGCTACTATAAACAAAGATCTGAGCATTAGGGATGTTTAGTGTTACAGGCATGTTTTAGAAATCATGAGTTCATGCTTATGACAATTCAGCACCACAGGGATCTTCCTCTCTTTCCCCCATCTGTAATTGTACCTCTTTTCTTACACAGTGAGAACTCTGGCTTCCTCAAACATACTAACATTGACTCTCGACTCAATCCTACAATAAATATAAGATTCAGAATTCTTGCATTCATATCCCTATGAAAAACAAACCTAAAAATAGAGTTTGAAATCTGCTTTCCATGTTCTCTCATTCATTTGAAATGCAATTGAGTTCATTTGTTTCTGTTCATATCTGGTTTTAGGTCTCCCCCAGTTCTTGTTGATTTAATTTCATTATTTGAATATGTAGAAGATTAACATGCTTCCAGAAGTCAAAACCATACTCAGAGAAGCATCAGTCCCCTTCCTATCCATTCCTCCTCATTTCTCTCCACTCTTTGTATGTCCCCAATTTACAACCTTTCCATTTAAGACTTTTTGATGGTGTGAAATCGGTATGTATTCAGTAGAAACTGTACTTCAAATTTTGAATTTTGATCTTTTTCCAGGTAGTGATATGCAGTATGAACTCTCATGATTCTGGGCAGTGACAGTGAGCTGCAGCTCACAGTCAGCCCTGTGATCACAAGGGGAAACAACTGATACACTTACAATTATCGTTTTTCACTTTCAGTACAGTATTCAATAAATTATATGAGATATTCAAACTTTATTGAATAGCTCTAACACAAAATAAGCTTTGTGTTAGATGATTTTGCCAAACTGTAGGATAATGTAAGTGTTCTGAGCATGTTTAAAGTAGGCAAGGCTAAGCTATGTTGTTTGGTAGGTTATGTGTGTTAACTGCAATTTATGATGGGTTTATTGTGATGTAACCCCATTGTAAATCGAGGAAGATCTGTGATCAATTTCATTGTTTTTTGGTTATTTTTCCTGTATTTCTTTTTGCAAACAATTGTTTTTTTTTTAATCTCCCTCTTCTAACACAAAAGGTAGCATAATATGCATACTCTTTAGTGTTTTGCTTTTTTCACTTAATAATATTTCCTGGAAATCATTCCTTTTTAACTCTGCCATTTATTCAATGCTAAAATTATTGTATGTATTATATTTACTATGTTTCTTTACTATTTGAAAACATTTCTTTTGGTATTTAGGAAAATTTGTATTATTAGTTGTAATAGTTATTTTTGTTTCTTTTTTTTCTTTTTTTTTTGAAATTGACATGTAACATATTAGTTTCAGGTGTACAACGTAATGATTCAATATTTGTAAATATTGTGAAATGATCACCATAATAAGTCTAGTTAATATTCATCACCACAAAGTTACAATTTTTTTCTTCTGATGAGAACTTTTAAGATTTACTCTTTTAGCAACTTTCAAATATCCAATACAGTATTATTAACTAGAGTCACCATGATGTACATTGCACCCCATTGACTTATACATACATTGACTTATTTATTTTATAACTAGAAGTTTGTACATTTTGACCTGCTTCACCCATTTTGCCCACCCCTTATCCCCTACCTCTGGCAACCACCAGTCTGTTTTCTCTGTAATATGAGTTTGTTTGTTTTAAGATTCCACACATGAGTGAGATAATATTTGTCTTTCTTTGTCTGACTTGTTTCACTTAGCATATTGTCATTAAAGTCCATCCATGTTGTTGCAAATGGCAACATTTCCTTCCTTTTTTATGACCAAGTAGTATTCCATTGCATGTATATACCGTATCTTCTTTATCCATTCATCCATTGAGGGACACTTAGGTTATTTCCATGTCTTGACTGTTGCAAATAATGCTGCAATGAACATGGGTGTGCATGCAATAGTTATCTTTGTTTTTTTTAAAAAATATATTTATTTATTTGGCTACGTTGGGTCTTAGTTGCGGTTGGTGGGATCTTCTTTGCAGCATGTGAGATTTTTCATTGTGGTGTGTGGGCTCTTCATTGTGGTGCATGAGCTTTTCTCTAGTTGTGGCACGTGGACTCTAGAGTGTGAGGGCTTAGTTGCTCCATGGCATGTGGGATCCTAGTTCCCTGACCAGGGATCAAACCCACATCCCCTGCATTGGAAGGTGGATTCTTAACCACTGGACCACCAGGGAAGTTCCTATCTTCATTTAAAAATCTTTTCTAGTACATTTAGTTCCTCTTTTTAAAACTAATAATATACTTTCAATTTAAAATGGTATCTTTTTTTCCCAGAGTCAAAATCTTCTTTCTATTTTCCCCTTTATCTCATCTCCTCCCATTATCTTGGTTGCCTTGCTTCTATTTTGTTCACATACTATTCTTCTATCCATTTCTTAACCCTTGTTTTATTCTTAACTCTACAATGAAATATATTGAATACTCATCATCAGTCCTTTTGCTGATGTATTCTCTCTTGGTTGAAACTTCTCCCTCATATTACTTTGGAAGGGTTTGTGTGCACTTGAAGGACAGCATGATTATGTATAAGATCCTTGGTTCTGCCAGTCTTCCCATCCAACCTATTAACTGGTTCCTTCATTCTCCCACAAGACTGAGGATTTGCTGGGACCATCCTGATTGCAAACATTCTGTCCCATCATCAAACCTGTGTCAGATCACAAGTTCTCCTTTTGTGGTAAATATATGGTCACCAAGCCTTTAAGCCTAGTGTTTTATACAAGAATTAGTGATAATAAAGTTTCATGACAAGGCTTTTGGCTTGAGATGGGGGGAGAGAAACAGAATGGCCAGACCCCATCATACATAAACCTTGTGTGGAAGCTTAATTTAGACAGGGTTCCCAGAATATAAATAGATAAGACACTAACTGGGGAATGCCTCTGGTCTAAGGCTACTGTGAAAAGAAAAAAAGCTTTCATAGTTTAAAACAAAAAAGTTTCAGGGCTTACTTCCCTTGAAATAGCTGACAGTATATTCCTAGCCCCTTTCCAGAATTTACACAGACAAAAGGTTATTCATCTATAATCTTTTCAAAGCCTTGAGATTTTGAAGGAAGCTCGAGTATCAAGGCTGAAAGGGATCTTAGAAGTGATCTAACCTACCTTTTCTTCCTTTAACAGACGAGGAAACTGGGAGCATTGTCTGGAGTGGAAGGAGAAGTATTTGAAACTTATATGTGAAATTTCAGGCTTATTAAAATGCTTTGAAAAATAAATTTGATGCAGAAATGAACAAAGAATTATAAAATATTTTTAAGTTTTGGATTCAGATTTTTAAAAAATTTTTAAGAAGAAAAAAATCACAATAAAACAGAAGTCCCTATGTTACCTCTCTTATCTTATTCCTTTTCTTTCCTAAAGGAAACCATTATCATGAATTTGGTATTTATTCAGTCCATACTTTTACACTTTTGCTTATACATATGTATTCAATATTATGTAATTATTTTAATTTATAGAAATGTTAACATAGTATATAATATTCTGAAATATGCTTTTTAAAAATTTTGAGGGCACAGAATTATTCAGTGAACATCCTTGTACATACCTCTGTGAGTATAGCAAGTAAACCCCCATCATTACAGTGTCCCCATGGCTATTGGGGAATGAGTCACTCAGCACAAGTGTTCTTGTAATTGGGACATGCTGTGATAATTAGCAGCGATCAGTCCACATCAGGTGTCAGGACACTTTTGCTTTCTGGAAGGAGTTTTGGGTACGGAGTCAAGTCTACTGCTGTCTCTGTTCCTGACAGTGTGACTTTGGTAGAGGAACTGAGGTGTGACGGAATGAGCACTGGATATGACACCAGGAGACTTTGCTTTCAGCTGTACCACTAATTCTACTTGAACCTCAGTTTCCTGATATGTAAAAAGAATGATGCTGCTTCACAGGGCTATTGGGCTCAAACTGGATAGGGATGAAAATGCTTTGTAAGATAAGAGATAAAAGCAGAATATTGCTATTACTAACTTCTATAGGTCTCAGTTTTCATATTTGTAGAATAAGAGGGATAGAACTAGGTATTGAAAGCCCTTTTCCCATCTAAACTAGCCTGTTATTCTGTGACTGGGGATAAAGACTTATCCCCCAAATGAGAAGGGTAGCAGGTGACCACCGTTGGAACAAAAAATATTACAAAGCAAATGAGATAATACGGTATCCCTTCCTTTCTCCCTTCATCACTTCTTCCATTCCTCCCTTCTTTTCTTTCATCTGTTTCTTCCTTTCTCTCTTCTTTCCTTTCTTATTTTTCTCTGTTCCTTTGTCCTTTCTTCCATTCCCCAAACTTGCTATACTTCCTGAAGCACTGATTTCCACCCTTCCTAGCTAACTTCTATCTATTCTTCAGGTATTCTTTGTTTTTCTGGGAAGCTTCCTCTTGTAGGCTTTTCCTGATCTCTCAAATTTTGAGTGTGATGCCCTTCCCGTGTTCTCTCATAACACACTCATGACCTTCATCATTGCACTTATCACCCTGATCCGAATTGTCTTCAACCATTAATAGAATGTAAGCCTGGGGGCATGGAAGGTCCATGTCTTGTTCACTGCTTCATCCCCAGAGCCCATTCTAGTGCCTGGAACATAGTGGGCACTCCAATTCTGTTGAATGAATGAATAAATAAATATTCAGGCACCATGCTAGGCAGCATGGATACAAAGATAAATAAGACAAAGCTTTAAGCTCTCAAGGAATTAGAAGCCTTGCAGGGGGGATAGACAGGCAATCAAATAACTGCAGTTCTGCGTTATAAGAACAAGCAACAGAAATCTGTTCAAAATGCAAATGCATATAGAGAAAAGAGTTTGAGTGGGTCAAAGAAAGTTGTACAAGAGATAGGTAAACTGGATGTTAAGGATGAGCAGGAATGTGTCAATCTGAGAAAAGCAAAGGACATGCCAGAGAGAGCATCAGCATATTTATTCAACAAGTATTTATTGAGCCCTTACTATGTGCCAAGCACTCTTGTAGGTATGGAAGGTATAACAGGCACATCGGAAAACATGCCCCCCTGGAATCCTTTCCCACCCCCTGCAGAGGTCTCCTTTCTGTCTGACCCATGCCATCCTGTGTCTCTGCAGCTCTCATGCAAATGTAGGTATTTACTGTATATGAAATCTTACAGGGAAATTGTTTTTCTTTGATTCAAGACAACAAGGTCTTAGCTGTTTTTGTGCTGAGGAGGACGTGAGGGTTTATATTTCTCAGTGTTTTGATCAAAGCTGTTACATGAGAACACCCTGGAAATGTAATCTGAGTTCTCCAAGGCACCAATTGGGCCTCACCATCTGTCTCAGGCCACAGTCTGACTGAAGACTATCTTTGGCTGAACATCCTTGCATGGGTGAAATATTAACACAAGCATCTGCCAAGGAGAATAACAAAGTAAGAAAAAATATAAATGAAATAAAGGCTAGAAGAAGTTTCATAAATCAAAACACATCATTACACAGAGCTTTTATGGAAACAATCAGTAAAAAGAAATACAGGGTTACATGGGGTGAAAGATAAACTGTTAAGGAGGTTGTTTCATGATGAAACTGGAATTTCCATTTGCAGCAGGGTTTGGACCTATTTATACAGAGAGCTAGAAAGGAAATTATCTTCTTTATTGTCAAAAAGGGTTGTACTAATTTACCAGAGTAATTCAACTTGATATAGACAAGCCCTCTTCTCCAGGTGATTGACTGTATGGGCAGCCATAAGGTTCATAATTTGAGAGGGAAAGAGGGGGGTGGGGGAGGTAGGTCATGAATCAATTTTACTATTTAAAAACATTTATCTACATTTAAAAACGCTTTGTTGCTTTTAGTTTTTTAAGTTGTATATGCAATAGTGTAGAGTGACTAAAAGCTCTACAACACACAACAGCAGTCCTGCACCCTAGTTCTTCCCTGGAGGCAATGATCTTCCCCTTTTGCTGATTCATTTTATGTTTACTTACATATTTTAAAATAATGTGTTTGTATTACTCCTTGAGTTTTCAAATCTTAAGCATTATATTGACTTCTTACTGTGGTAGAAAGAACTTACTTCTCTTCACTACTCCTCCCCCCATGTCCCAATAGAGTTATATTTTAATTTTATTTAGCTCAATATTCAGTACACTAGGGTTATGAGAATGCTATTCATAGTTGAGCCATGTAATAAACTTTGACTACTTTTTCATTTTCTGCACAATATTGACATTTTTCTTGGGGATAAAACTTTTTTGTTTGCTTGCTTTTCTAAAACTTACCATTTATTAAACCCCAAACTTTGATTCTCTAAAACTCCCTTCAAGATGTTCAGATACATCAAGTTTCCTAGTGGTTTGCATTTTCCTGAAGGCATCTCTCATGGCCATCTGACACACTCCAGGGTGAACTGATTGTCCTTCATTCCAGGTACACAGGTGCCACTTTGAGCTGTCCATTCATGATTATCTTGGTATTTCCTTAGCCTCTCCTGTTTCTTTGGATCCCATGTCTTTTTTTAATGGATAACCCCCTCATTTTGGTGGAGTACATTATCTGGGACTGAATTTATGGGAGGTAAATTGCTTGAAACCGAGCATGTCTGAAAACATCTTTCTTTTTTTTTTTGGCAGCACCAGGCAGCTTGTGGGATCTTAGTTCCCCAACCAGGGATTGAACCTGGGCCCTCAGCAGTGAAAGTGCGGAGTCCTAACGACTGGACCGCCAGAGAATTCCCCTGAAAACATCTTTATTTTACCCTTTTCACTTGATTGATAGTTGACTGGGGATAGAATTCTGAGTTGTATATAGTTTTTTGTTGTTGTTGTTGTTGTTTTTTAAATTTTTATTATTTATTTATTATTTATTTTTGGCTGTGTTGGGTCTTCGTTTCTGTGCGAGGGCTTTCTCTAGTTGCGGAGAGCAGGGGCACTCTTCATCGCGGTGCGCGAGCTTCTCACTGTCGCGGCCTCTCTTGTTGCGGAGCACAGGCTCCAGACGCGCAGGCTCAGTAGCTGTCGCTCACGGGCTTAGTTGCTCCGCGGCATGTGGGATCCTCCCAGACCAGGGCTCGAACCCGTGTCCCCTGCATTGGCAGGCAGATTCTCAACCACTGCGCCACTGCGCCACCAGGGAAGCCCTGTATATAGTTTTTCTTCAGAATTTTAAAGTAATTGGAAACCTTCTATCTTCCAATATTGCTGATGAGAAGATGGAAACCAATCCAATTTCTTCTTCTTTGAAAATATTCTTCTCCCAGTACAATTTCTGTTTCCTTCAGATTGCGTTTCTTCTGTTTGTATTGGACTTTAACTTCCACATTTTCTGATAATCTTTAAATATGTAGTATTAAAAACTGCTAAGACTCTCTGAGTACATGACTGAAGCTTGTTGACTGTGCATGTCTATGTAAGATGAGCTGTTAGGGACCTTTCACTGGGGGAATTCCCACGTCAGTATCCTTTCCCCTTGGGCTGCTCAGATTGTTCAGAGAAGGCTCTTCCAATCTTTTGCCCAGAGTTTCATGTGAAGGTTCCACTCTTCTGGAACCTGAGGAGGGGAAGAGGGCTGGGGTGGGAGATGGGTTCACCATCCAGATGTATGTTTATTTAAATCCACCCTTTCAGTAGGATACTTCTGTTTTTAATTGTGCCCAAGTCTTCCCAGTCCAGAGACTCTCTCCAGGGAATGAAACTGCAGTCTGCTCAGGTGGGGGAAGAGCAGTTGTTGGCTGTGTCAAGGTTAGGGGGAGGGAGGGATCTTGGGACCTAGCAATTTCTTGAAAAGCTCTGAACTAGTTATCTTTATTTCAGCCACCCCTCTCTTCATCCCCACTGCCACCAATCTGTACAGTATAAATCAGACTGACTCTTGGCTTTCCCTACTACCAGTTTAGGATTCAGTTTTCTTAGTTTTGCTAAATCGGTTACAGCCGTCCTTTTGCAGTACAGCTTCCAAAATTTACTTGCTGCTTTCTCCTCCTTTATTCTCACGGTCCTTATGGCTTTATGCCTTAAACAAATCTCTCTACTGTCATTTTAGTAGCGTTTTGAGAGGGAGCAAAATTATATGCATATGTTCAATCTTTCTGTCTTAACCCAGAAGCCCAGAAAAATTTTAAATTGAGGTAAAGATATGCTATTTCTATTACTGTATCTTGAACATCAACTGAAGCCAGGAAATTAGTAAGCAGATAGCATAATGGTTAAGAACTTACACCCTGGAATCAAACCTGAGATTGAACCTGTGTCTGTTACTTGCTTGGTTTTTGACCTTTTGACATTTACCTAACCTCTCTCAGCCTCAGTCTTTTTCATCTGTATGATAGAGATAATAATATAACTAATTTATGAGATTAAAGTACATATACATATATGATATGCTTCTTACATTGTCTAAATTCTAGAACTTAACAAGCACTCATTAACTTGAAGGTAACTTGAGTGCTCATGAAAAGACAGTCAGCAAAGAGAAACCACAGTAAATGACTTCATGACCTTCGGACTCTATGTTATTGAACACCCATTGCATACCAGATTCTGTGTTAGGCACTAGGTTTATTATGGAAAATAGAATGAATGTTAAGGCTAGTCTTTGAGGAGTTTAGAGTCTGGTAGGGGAGAAAAACAATAAATAAGCACAAGTAAATATAGAATTAAAATTTGTAGTAAGTGCTGTAAAGGGAAAGAACAGAATGCTATGAAAGAGAATAACAAGGGGGAATTACTTTGGATTAGTCTATTGGGAAAAGCTCTTAATGACTGAGAATACTGCTTATGCCATATCCAGACTAATGTCAAAGTGGATCAGTAAAATGCACATGCATTTAAACTATTCAAAGTAAATTAATATTAACTTGTAACATGTAGGTCAAAGGGATTAGAGATATGACCTTACTGTCAAGTTATTTAACTTCTCTTTACCTTAATTTCCTCATCTATAGAAAGAAGATTAGACACAATAATCTCTCAACTCATAGCTTCTACAATTCTATGTGAATTTAGGACAGAAAATATAAGAATATAAGAATGTTGTAAATAAGGTTATATATAAAGAGAAAATACTTTTTTCCATTTAGTCCTCACAATATGGTTTTATTACTGAATTTAATTTTTTTCTTAGTAAAACATAAAAATTGTTTATAAATGATTAAAGCAAGAAATAAAAAATCCCCTCCCGATCAACCCCTCCACAGAGACTCCACAGATGACTACTGTTTACTTAGATCGTCTCCTGTAACATGCCTCTGTTCATTTGTTCTGAGTATGTGATATTATTCTCTCAGATATGAAAAACAAAATATTGAGAGTGGTTAATGTTGCTATTTTCTTTTTTTTAAATCAATTTATTTATTTATTTTTGGCCATGTTGGGTCTTTGTTGCTGTGCACAGGCTTTCCTCTAGTTGCGGAGAGTGGGGGTTACTCTTCTTTGCAGTGTGCTGGCTTCTCATTACAGTGGCTTCTTTTGTTGCAGAGCATGGGCTTGAGGCACACGGTCTTCAGTAGTTGTGGCATGCAGGCTCAGTAGTTGTGGTGCACAGGCTTAGTTGCTCCGCAGCATGTGAGATCTTCCCGGACCAGGGCTCGAACCCGTGTCACCTGCATTGGTAGGCAGATTCTTAACAACTGTGCTACCAGGGAAGTCCCAATGTTGCTATTTTCTACTTAATTTTTTCCTCCTATCATTTCTATCTTTTCCCACAATATGCATGTATTATTTTTATAATCAGAAAAGTTAATTTTATTTAAATAAAATAATGCTAGTTGTAATGAATAATAAAAATATTTTATCTCTGTTTTATTCTTAAAGAGAGAAGAGAGCTATGCATTTCATTAGAAGTTTGTATGGAAATAGTTCTGGCTAGTAATTATATTTTGCTGCAACCAAACTGCTTGTGAAGATTTATTCTATAAGTAGTTAAGAAAAATATGACAGCCAGACCATATAACCATGTTATATACTCACGAAAGGAAGTACTGGCCTTTATCAGCAAGATCTTCCTTTCTGTGAGATAAGTTCAGGGGCAGGCTTCATTGAAAAGAAAAATTTCTCTAACATCTTTTAATAATTAGTACAGTTGAAAATTTATCAGCTTTAGAAAAGTGATGGTAGATTGAATATTTTGTATTATCTCCTTTCTTGTCTAATGTTTTTCTTCTTTTTATCTTAGTTTTACTTTGTTTTTATTATTTTCTAAGAATTATAAGAAGGTCAGTAGGAAATATCTATATATCTATATCTATATTCCCATTGAATGATCCATATGGCATTCCATCACTATCATATTATATCAGGACTCTTCTAACTCTTTGAGAAGTTCAGGTAGAGTTTCATTATGTATTATAATATTATTGATGAAAATTTAAGGGAATGAGGATGTTCCATGAATGACATAGACTGGATCAAATCCTGGGTGCTATGCAGTTACAACCAATGTTTGTGAATTCTTATTCATACCAAGCACAGCCTATGGACTGAATGCATAACATTTACAACTATTTTTCAAATATTTGTTGATGCTATAGTATTTAATATAGTGTGAATTCATTTAAAGGTATTAAAACATTTTGTCAGTATGCATTTTGTCAATAAATATTTTCTAAAAGTTTGGAAATCATTTATCTAGTGAAATGAGTACTTGATATGGAATATATATCTTGGAATGACCTTAAATATTGCTTTCATATATAAAAGGTATGACTCCATCCTGGGTTGAGCATTTAACTAGCTGTGTGGCTCAGTTAATTTTTCTCATTTGAAAAATGGAGATAATAACACAAACTCTATTTATTCCTCCAGGAATGGTGAATCTCAAGTGCTTTAAAGAAGCTGCATACTTTGAAAATAGATGTTGCTATCATGACAGTTGTTATCATAGTTGTCCATATAATGATATAAAGCATAATGAGAGAACTGAAAAAAATGATTCAACTACCCCTCCTACCTCAGGGTCAGAGAATTGAGTTCAAGTCCTTAAATTTTTAGTTTTTGTTGTTCACCTTAGTAATAATTTAAAAAATAGAAACAAAATTTCTGGGTCAGTATGACAGAATGAGTACATGCAGAAATCTCCACTTTCTGTTCTAAATATATAGGAATGAGAGATGAAATATTAAATATTTAATTAATATTAAATTTAATATATATATTAAATTATATATATATATATATAATCACATTCAAAGATAACTGAAACAACCACGATGGACAAAGGCAGGGAAACTACAAAGGTAATCAGAGCCTGAAGGTATGTAGTTCTCAGGAGGCTGGGATCAGAAAGAGGATGAGGACTTCAATGTCTTCATAAGAACAAGATGTAAATATGCCTCAGTCATGATGAGGATGGAGATAAAGTTTTCTTCTTCATTATGGGGGACAAGTGTTATTTTCTTTGCTTTCAAATATCACCTGTGTTCTGTGTTGAAAGACAAAGGAAATACACTTACTTACCCATCTGAAACTTACTTCTGCCCAAGCCTGGTAGTTGAAACAGCTTTCTGTGTGAGACTGGAATTCGAGCTTGCACAATATATAGTGGCTATAACTGGGCCACCTGAATAAGTGGGAATCCCAAGACAAGACTGCAATACGTGACTTGGTTTGAGGCCAGACAACTGGTGAGGCAAGGATGACTCTGCCCTACATGCAGGCCAAATATAGGAGAAACCCTGCACTGAAGATGATCTCTCAAACAAAAAAAACACAAGGATACTTGGTGTCATAAAAAGTAGTCAATAGAATCCATAAATAAGAAAATTCACAACCAAAGAAAGAGAGCTAACAAAATAATCTGGAAGAACCTTAAAGTTTAAAACTGTCAAAAAACCAACCAACCACCCCCTACCCCCCAAACAACAATCCCTGAAAGATAAAATTATCATCCATAAAACAAGATTAAGAGTTAATGAAAACAGAAGAGTCATATATGAAAATGAACTTATTGGAAATCTTAGGAATAAAATATAGCCACAAAACTTAAAAATATAATGGATGGGTTAAATAGTAATTTTTAAAGAACCAAAGAGAGAGTTTATGAATTGGAAGATAGAACAAAAGAAATCTCCCAGGATGCAAAGACAATGAGATGTGAAAAATGAAAAAGAAGTTGAGAAATATGGAAGATTTCAGATTACCTGCAGGATATATCAACCAGATCAATAGCCCACTCCTCAGCCATAGCAATAGAAGCCAGACAACAATGCAATTATTGCTTCAGAGTACTGAGAGAAAATAAATGTAAACATAAAATTTGATACTCAGAAAAATTATCATTTAAGAGGGAAGCCTAAAGAAAGCACATTTTTAGCTATTTGAGGACTAAGAAATCTTACTACTGATATTATTGAAGAGAATTGTTATTGAAAAAATTCAATGTTGAAATTGACTCTTATTGAAAGAATTATTGAGAGATGAATTTCAGCAAAAAGAAAAAGGAACCTAGAAGGAAGAAGTGTGATGCAAGAATCCTGGTTGTGCCAATAAATCTGGAAAATATCTTGATACATCTAAGTAAGCATTGGTTGTATAAATAATAATAATCACAATAATAACAATACCATTGACAGAGAACTAAAGAACTAAACAATAATTACATGGATATTAGAGGATATCAGAGGGAATGAGAGGATGTAATGTTCTTTTCTTATTTAGAAGGAAGATAGAGATGTTGAGTAAGTTTAGGTTTTAATAGAAAATGTATGTTTAAATATGTATTTAGATTATTGTGTTAATCTTTCAAAGAACAGAAATAGACAATAGAATTTCCAAGTCAATAGAGGGAAAAAGGGAAACAAAAACAGAACAACTTTATGAAAACAGGCAGGAAAGGAAAAAAAAGTAAGGGAAAATGTGGAAAATATAAAATGTTATAAATATTTCAGAATAATCTCATAAATATAAGTTGAACCTACTTATTCAAAGATATACACTCATATTAAATTTTTAAAATTTAGCTATATGCAATTTAGAGAGACACATATGAAACAAAATTACATAGAAATGTTGAAAATAAAGAAATATAAAAGTTACCAGGTGAATACTAATCAAAAGACATCTAATACAGCATTATTTAAACCAGATAATATAGGATAGAAAATTAAAAGCATCAAGAAAGTAGAAAAATAGCCTTAAATAGGTAAAAATCTCACTAGAAATGTAATAATATAACAAGAAAGACTCAAAATATATAAATTTTAAAATTTAGCATTATAAGGAAGGAAATGCAAACCTACAGATATTATGATAGATTTTGGCAGATCCTGCTCAGAAAAGGATTAAGTAGCTGAAAAATGGTAAGGGTACTGGGATTTTGAGAAATATAAATAGCAAGTTTGAACTAACAGATATATATTAATATTATTTTTAATAATCAGAGAATATGCATTCTTTTTTAAGCACACAGAAAACAGTTACATGAACTTTTCTCCTATTAGACTCCAAAAACAGTCTCTTAAAATTAGGAGAATTCATATCAATAATTAAATAATATTAGACATAAACAATAGAAAAGAACTAAAATATCCATACATTTGATGCACAAAATAACTCACTTCAAAATAATTTGTGGTTAAAGAAGAAAGCCTAATGAAAAAGAAAAATCTTTAAAACTGACTGATTCCAAAAGCGCTATCATACTGAAACATACAGAGAGCAGCTGAATTAGAATTTAGGAGATTTATAGGCTCAAGTGCATATATTTTAAAACAAGAAATGGAAAGAAAAAATTCTTAGGCATTTAAATAAAGAAGCTAGAAACAGGACAAGGAATAAATCAAAAGAAAAATAGAAGAAAGTAAATAGTAAATGTTAAACGAGAATTTAATTAAATAGCAGAGTAATAAAACAGCAAGATACATTAAGAAGAGGGAAAAAAGCTAAACTAAATAACACTAGGAACAAAAAGACCTAGAAACGATGACAATAATTCAACCAGAAACAAGAAAAAATTCAGGAATTATTTTTAACTTTGTTAAGTATGATAATGATGTGGTGGCTGTGAAAAAAAACCCCAGAGTTATCAATTAAACATGCATATGAAATGATCACGATTTCCATGATTTCCATTAAAATATTCCAGAAGAAATAAGGAAAGAAAAAGGAGAGAAAATAAGGGAAAAGTGAGGAAGATAATGATAAATATAACAAGATTGGCAAAATATAACTGTTAAAACTTAGGGTTTGTTATATTATTTCTTCTACTTTATTTTTAAAAAGTTCTAAAGGGGGGGGTGCATAACAATAGATCAGAGAGAAATTGAAAAAAATCTAGGAGAATACAATGATAAGTGATACTAATAAAATTATAAACAGATTATGGACAATTTTCTATTAATATAATAAATTGCCAGAATTGACTTAAGAAGAAATAGAAAGCATATTAAGTAGGATCTATAACCATGAAAAATCATGAAATCAGTAGTCAGATATTTCACCTGACACTCCAAAAGTTCACCAGGCCCATAGAGTTTAATGGACCAGTTGTTGCAAACTTAACAAGAAGAAAGGTATTATCTATTTTACACAAACTGTTTCAGAGAAGAAAGAGGGAAACCTACTTATTCAAGCTAGCATAATTGGGATACTAAATCTAAAAAGGTTAATTACAAAACTAGGATTATACACCAAAATCATAGCAACTGTTTTTTTAATATAAATTTATTTGTTTATTTTTGGCTGCCTTGGGTCTTCATTGCTACACATGGGCTTTCTCTTCGTTGTGGTGTGCGGGCTTCTCATTGCAGTGGCTTCTCTTGTTGCAGAGCACAGGCTCTAGGCATGCAGGCTTCAGTAGTTGTGGCTCATGGCCTCCAAGGTACAAAAAATACATATAAGCAGAAAAATGAGAAAATACAGAAATAAAGGAAAACAGTCAAGCAAAACAAAATAATAATAGTTTAGCCATTAAACAAAGTCAAGGACCTTTAGTTCCTCCTCAAGGGTTATAGAAAATATCCTGCGCCATCTCCTTTGAGCTGTTTTGCAGATACTGAAACCCCCACCAGGTGGAAGAAGTTAACTGTGTGCTGACCACAAGCACATAGACCGCAGAGCGGCTGTAACTAGAAGGTTGATGATGTTGACTCCCCAAGCAATCAGATTAAGATCTCAGCCTGTCCACACCATGATGGTTTGACAGGCTTCTGACCCAGATTCCAAAGGACCATACAAGGGCAGAAAAGAGGTGGCACTCCAGGTCCAGGTAGAACCCCACGTATTCCCAGAAAACCAATGCATATGCCGCCCTTTCTTGCCTTAATCATCCCCTGAGTGAGAAGTTGATTTGTGAACTAAGTTCCCACTTCTCCATTCTCTGACCATTGAATAAAGCTTGTGCTTCTTTCATCTCAGCTTCAGTTTTTGGCTGCCTGAACCCAAACAGAAAAGAATTTTCCCTGCCAAGGCAGGGGCCTCGGCTGGGACAGGGCCCAAGTGGGGATCCAAATAACCTAATTCAGTAACAAAAGATATTAAGATTTGTTTGTTTTGTGTGGTAAGAACATTTAAATTATTTTTACATTTCTAAATTTTTAAGTTTTCTCCAAAAAAATCTACAACAAATTACATCATTTGTACCTCAACTTCAACAGCAGAGAAAATCATCCCTTTAAAGCATATCATGTGCCAACCTAATAAACAACCGTCAGACTTGTCAGTGGTAGGAAGCCTAGAATGTACTATTCTTAGATCAAGAAATCCTCAGTAGTTCAAGTTACTACAGGTCTTGTAAACATCACTATGGTTTCTCATGTAAGTTGGTGAAAAATTACAGCATTTTTTTAAGCATCTTTTTTTTTCCAACATCTTTATTGGAGTATAATTTCTTTACAATGTTGTGTTTGTTTCTGCTGTACAAGGTGAATCAGCTATATGTATACATATATCCCCATATCCCATCCTTCTTGTGCATCCCTCCCACCCTTCCTCTCCCACCCCTCTAGGTGGTCACAAAGCATCAAGCTAATCTCCCTGTGCTATGCTGCTGCTTCCCACTAGCTATCTATTTTACATTTGGTAGTATATATAAGTCCATGCCACTCTCTCACTTCATCCCAGCTTACCCTTCCCCTTCCCCGTGTCCTCAAGTCCATTCTCTACGTCTGCGTCTTTATTCCTGTCCTGCCTCTAGGTTCATCAGAACTTTTTAAATTTTTTTTTAGATTCCATATATATGTGTTAGCATATGATATTTGTTTTTCTCTTTCTGACTTACTTCATTCTGTATGACAGACTCTAGGTCTATCCACCTCACTACAAATAACTCAATTTCGTTTCTTTTTTTGGCTGAGTAATATTCCATTGTATATATGTGCCACATCTTCTTTATCCATTCATCTGTCGATGGACACTTATGTTGCTTCCATGTCCTGGCTATCGTAAATAGTGCTGCAATGAACGTTGTGGTACATGTCTCTTTTTGAATTATGGTTTTCTCAGGGTATATGCCCAGTAGTGGGATTGCTGGGTCATATGGTAGCTCAATTTTTAGTTTTTTAAGGAACCTCCATACTGTTCTCCGTAGTGGCTGTATCAATTTACATTCCCACCAACAGTGCAAGAGGATTCCCTTTTCTCCACACCCTCTCTAGCATTTATTGTTTGTAGATTTTTTGACGATGGCCATTCTGACTGGTGTGAGGTGATATCTCCTTGTGGTTTTGATTTGCATTTCTCTAATGATTAGTGATGTTGAGCATCCTTTCCTGTGTTTGTTGGCAATCTATATATCTTCTTTGGAGAAATGTCTGTTTAGATCTTTTGTCCATTTTTGCATTGGGTTGTTTGTTGTTTTGATATTGAGCTGCATGAGCTGCTTGTATATTTTGGAGATTAATCCTTTGTCAGTTGCTTCACTTGCAAATATTTTCTCCCATTCTGAGGGTTGTCTTTTCATCTTGTTTATGTTTTCCTTTGCTGTGCAAAAGCTTTTAAGTTTAATTAGGTCGCATTTATTTATTTATTTAAAAAAATATTTGTACTGATTTTTTTTAACATCTTTATTAGAGTATAATTGCTTTACAATGGTGTGTCAGTTTCTGCTCTACAACAAAGCGAATCAGCCATACACACACACGTCCCCATATCTCCTCCCTCCCGCATCGCCCTCCCTCCCACCCTCCCCATCCCACCCCTCCAGGCGGTCACAAGGCACCGAGCTGATCTCCCTGTGCTATGCGGCTGCTTCCCACTAGCTATCTATTTTACGTTTGGTAGTGTATATATGTCCATGCCACTCTCTCACTTTGTCCCAGCTTACCCTTCCCCCTCCAGGTATCCTCAAGTCCATTCTCTAGTAGGACTGCATCTTTATTCCCATCTTGCCCCTAGGTTCTTCTGACCATTTTCTTTCTTTCTTTTTTTTTTTAGGTTCCATATATATGTGTTAGCATACGGTATTTGTTTTTCTCTTTCTGACTTACTTCACTCTGTATGACAGATTCTAGGTCCATCCACCTCACTGCAAATAACTCAATTGTCTTTTCATCTTGTTTATGGTTTCCTTTGCTGTGCAAAAGCTTTTAAGTTTCATTAGGTCCCAACTGTTTATTTTTGTTTTTATTTCCATTTCTCTAGGAGGTGGGTCAAAAGGATCTTGCTGTGATTTATGTCATAGAGTGTTTTGCCTATGTTTTCCTCTAAGAGTTTGATGGTGTCTGGCCTTACATTTAGGTCTTTAATCCATTTTGAGTTTATTTTTGTGTATGGTGTTAGGGAGTGTTCTAATTTCGTTCTTTTACATGTAGCTGTCCAGTTTTCCCAGCACCACTTATTGAAGAGGCTGTCTTTTCTCCACTGTATATTCTTTTTTTTTTTTTAAAGGAATTCCTTTATTTTTATTTTTATTTTTATTTATTTATTTATTTATTTATTTATTTTTGGCTGTGTTGGGTCTTCGTTTCTGTGCGAGGGCTTTCTCTAGTTGTGGCAAGCGGGGGCCACTCTTCATTGCGGTGTGCGGGCCTCTCACTGTTGCGGCCTCTCCCATTGCGGAGCACAGGCTCCAGACACGCAGGCTCAGTAACTGTGGCTCATGGGCCTAGTTGCTCTGTGGCATGTGGGATCTTCCCAGACCAGGACTCGAACCCATGTCCCCTTCATTGGCAGGCAGATTCTCAACCACTGCGCCACCAGGGAAGCCCTCCACTGTATATTCTTGACTCCTTTATCAAAGATAAGGTGACCACATGTGCGTGGGTTTATCTCTGGGCTTTCTATCCTGTTCCATTGATCTATATTTCTGTTTTTGTGCCAGTATCATACTGTCTTGATTACTGTAGCTTTGTAGTATAGTCTGAGATCAGGGAGACTGATTCCTCCAGCTCCGTTTTCTTTCTCAAGATTGCTTTGGCTATTTGGGGTCTTTTGTGTTTCCATACAAATTGTGAAATGTTTTGTCCTAGTTCTGTGAAAAATGCCATTGGTAGTTTGATAGGGATTGCATTGAATCTGTAGATTGCTTTGGGTAGTATAGTCATTTTCACAGTGTTGATTCTTCCACTCCAAGAGCATGGTATATCTCTCCACCTGTTTGTATCATCTTTAATTTCTTTCATCAGTCTCTTATAGTTTTCTGCATACAGGCCTTTGGTCTCCTTAGGTAGGTTTATTCCTATTTTTTGTGGCAATGGTAAATGGGAATGTTTCCTTAATTTCTCTTTCAGATTTTTCATCGTTAGTGTATAATTATGCAAGAGATTTCTGTGCACTAATTTTGTATCCTGCTACTTTACCAAATCTTTAGGATGCAAACAGTGATGGTTTTACTTCTTCTTTTCTTATTTGGATTCCTTTTATTTCTTTTTCTTCTCTGATTGCCATGGTTAAAATTTCAAAACTATGTTGAATGATAGTGGTGAGAGTGGACAACCTTGTCTTGTTCCTGATCTTAGAGGAAATGGTTTCAGTTTTTCACCATTGAGAACGATGTTGGCTGTGGCTTTGTAATATATGGCCTTTATTATGTTGAGGTAGGTACCCTCTATGACTACTTTCTGGGGAGTTTTTGTCACAAATGGGTGTTGAATTTTGTCAAAAGCTTTTTCTGCATCTATTGAGGTTATCATGCGGTTTTTATCCCTCAATTTGTTAATATGGTGTATCATATTGACTGATTTACATATATTGAAGAATCCTTGCATTCCTGGGCTAAACCCCACTTGATCATGGTGTATGATCCTTTTAATGTGCTGTTGGATCCTGCTTGCTAGTATTGTGTTGAGGATTTTTTGCATCTATGTTCATCAGTGATACTGACCTATAGTTTTCTTTCTTTGTGACATGTTTTTCTGGTTTTAGTATCAGGGTGATGTTGGCCTTATAGAATGAGTTTGGGAGTGTTCCTCCCTCTGCTATATTTTGGAAGTGTTTGAGAAGGATAGGTGTTAGCTCTTCTCTAAATGTTTGATAGAATTCACCTGTGATGTCATCTGGTCCTGGGCTTTTGTTTGTTGGAAGATATTTAATCACAGTTTCAATTTCAGTGCTTGTGATTGGACTATTCATATTTTCTATTTCTTTCTTGTTTGGTCTCAGAAGGTTGTGCATTTTTAAGAATTTGTCCATTTCTTCCAGGTTGTCCATTTTATTGGCATAGAGTTGCTTGTAGTAACCTCTCATGATCCTTTGTATTTCTGCAGTGTCAGTTGTTACTTCTCCTTTTTCATTTCTAATTCTGTTGATTTGAGTCTTCTCCCTTTTTTTTCTTGATGAATCTGGCTAATGGTTTATCAATTTTGTTTAACTTCTCAAAGAACCAGCTTTTAGTTTTATTGATCTTTGCTATTGTTTCCTTTATATCTTTTTCATTTATTTCTGATCTGATCTTTATGATTTCTTTCCTTCTGCTAACTTTGGGGGTTTGTTTTGTTCTTTTTTTCCATTTGCTTAAGGTGTAAGGTTAGGTTGTTTATTTGAGATTTTTCTTGTTTCTTGAGTTAGGATTGTATTGCTATAAACTTCCCCCTTAGGACTGCTTTTGCTGCATCCCACAGGTTTTGGGTCATTGTGTTTTCATTGTCATTTGTTTCTAAGTATTTTTTGATTTCCTCAGTGATCTCTTGGTTATTTAGTAGTGTATTGTTGAGCCTCCATGTGTTTGTTTTTTTACAGATTTTTTTCTTGTAATTGATATCTAGTCTCATAGCATTGTGCTCGGAAAAGATGCTTGATATGATTTCAATTATCTTAAATTCACTGAGGCTTGATTTGTGACCAGGATATGATGTGTGCTGGAGAATTTTCCATGAGCACTTGAGAAGAAAGTGTATTCTGTTGTTTTTGGATGGAATGTCCTATAAATATCAATTAAGTCCATCTTGTCAAATGTGTCATTTAAAGCTCGTGTTTCCTTATTTATTTTCATTTTTGATGATCTGTTCATTGGTGAAAGTGGGGTGTTAACGTCCCCTACTATGATTATGTTACTGTGCATTTCCCCTTTTATGGCTGTTAGCATTTGTCTTATGTATTGAGGTACCCAATTTTTACTCTGACTCCAATGAGAAGATAACTAGTAGAAAGCACAACATGCTGCACTACCTGTCTAAGGACACTGATGTGGTAGGACCTCAACTTGTGCCTAAACTGTGTCTACTGGTGCACTTCAAGATATATGAATGCGTGTTTTATTTACTGATGGAGCAGGCCTGATAGAAGCTGATTTATTTTGGGAACTTAGGCCCCTCCTGAGAGAGAATTCATCCTAAGAGAACGAAATTCTGGTGTAGTATCAAATCTTAGTAGTGAAGGGAAGAATTGAGTCTGAGATATCAAGATGCCTACTACTATGTATTCCCTGGCTGAACTTCCCCATGAACTTATGTCTGGGAAGATACTGGAGTGAGAGTGAGGAAATATTCCTTTGGTATTCCTCAACAGGTTGTAACACATAGGAAGAGACACATTTCCTCACTCCAATGCCTCATTTTGCTCTGGAAGTAATTGTAAGTTTGTTACCTTCAATAGTCAATAGCTGTGGTACTCAGCAGAGGCGGCTGCAGAGGAAAGGTGTCTTATAGGCAAGGTTAATACCCAAGGCAAGCAGTGGTGGCTCTTGGCAGATGCGATTGGTCATAAAGAAGGTAGCACAGGCATGTCTTGTGCTTGTGTTGGTACTCGGTAGGAGTGGTTGACATGTAAGTGCCTGGTGAGTGCTGTAACATCTAGCAAAAGAGAGATACAATAGAAGAAGAAAAGGTTAGTTTGTTAGCACAAAATGTTTACCCCCATGAAGACACAGATATAATTGGCCTGAAGTGTGGGGACCTCCTTTTCTGTTCTACACTGGCAAATGGGAGCAAGAAGCAACAAAATACAAGCTAAAGAGAGTAGGCCTGAACCATCTTTCCCAGATAAGCTGCCCAAATTCCCAGGATACTAGGCCCTGGCAACTCTACATTCACTTACTGTAAAAGTGTAAAAGGTTAGGTTACTCCCTGGCTGTAGAACAAGTGCCCAATTACCCTCAGAGAGAGCATATCCCTCATCCGAAAGGAAACCTAGCCTGTATCTTGCATCCAGCTAATCTTCTACATTACTGCAACTAGGCACTTTTGTTTTCTCATTACCTTCACAGAGAGCAGAGAGAGATTTTCATGATTCTTCACGACTCTATTCTCTCTGCTTTAATAGCCAAAGGCTAAAGTCAAATGAACTTATTCACAGAGAAAAACAAGCAATTTTGTCTGATCTATATTATTCTTACTGAAACTGCAATTGTGTTATTCCGACTGACAGATTCTCAAGAGAGATTCAGTGAAAATACTCTTGATCAAATTCACTAAGGAACAGAATGTTTCAAGTGGGTGTGTCTGGCTAGAATATCCCTGAACTTTTCAGTAACAGCACATCAAAATACTGCTGAATTTTTATTTTCCATCAGAAAAATAACAAAACCAATTTGAAATCTGGGTGTGTTTTGAGGGCAGGTGGTATTAGCCTAGTAGTAAACACATTTTTGGCTGCTCCTTTTTTTTTTCCCCTTAGGCAGCTATGTTTAATGGGCAGAGAGAAAGCTGTTTGCTTGCAGAATCTTATTATAGAGCAGAAATATACTTGTTCCAGAAAAGAGGAATTTAATTGATTCCAAGTTGAATGATGTTAACAGGTGTCACCTCACCAATCCAGGACTTAAATGGGTTATTATAAACTGGACTAATACGTATTTTTCTGGCTCTTGCTCCCACTTATTATGCAAGACTGCATGCCCCTGTAATGTTTCTCCTATTATTTCTAGCAGCTTTAGGGTGTGGTTGACATGTGCTCATGAACACATACTGTTGGCTACTGCATACTGTCTGCCATTTTCTTGCCCTTTAGCTCAAGCTCTTCTCTGCTGCCATCTGCACCTAAGGCCTGCACAGCTTAATATAAACTGCAAGGAAGTCTTGATCAGTATTTCTGCTTCTGCTAGGCTCCATGACACTTCAATGGAAGAACATTACTTTGCTGGTTCCATGGATGCACTGAGGTCCAAGAGATTGCACAGGTAGAGGGAGAAACTCTCTGTCCCTTTCAGTGTTCTACACTGTTGAGGTTAATTGTCACAAGTTATAGAGTTTTTATCCACAACTCTCTCTTCCCCTAGGACCCAGACATCAAGCTGTAGGGGAGTAGGGTGGGTAGTATGTGAGTATGGTGGCCATAGAATGTGTCTCTCACATGTGACTGAAACATAATTGAGGTGGACTCCAGGTGCTGTGCTCTGAAATCATAATCACGTTTGCACAGAGGTCATGCTTCCCTGGCTGCTTTCAGTCAAGAACTGAGCATGGGAGTAATATGAAGGTTGGCATCCTGAGAGACATCAGTCACCTCTGACAGATGACTTTGATTTGAGGTTTCCTAACAGCAAGTGTCAAACTTTCCTTGGAACTGAATTATAGTCTAAGATGCTTCTACCCAACCTCTCTTTGTTTTTTCCCCTCTTTCTCTTGCTGTTTGATAACTGTCTCAGTTTCCCTAATCTCTTCATATTTTCTCTCACAGGCATTTCCCCCAATACATTTTTCTTTTGCACATTTAGTCCCATCTTGGCATCTTGCTTCTCACAGGACCTAGACTAACACAGTGAATTTGTTATGTGCTAGTGAAATAACTAACTATTCTCCCTGTTGCTGAACCACATGTATCTTCTTGATCACTTCCCTTCAGAGGAGTTTTCTCTCCCAGGTGGCTTCTAGGTCCTTTTACAAGTAGATTTGATGCTGACCTCAATTTCCCCTACTCAGGTTTTCCTGGCATGCTCAGACATGTCCGGATCTCATTAGGAGATGTGATGTGATGGAGGCTCAAACTGAGCCCCTTGCTATATATTCTAGAGCATCTATTATGATTCTTCACCAGTTTGATGCACAGTTAGAGAAATAAAAGAAATACAGGAAACTATCCCTGCCTTTGAAATTAAAATTCAGTTAGTGAGACAGAAATCACACATGTGCCACAAGTGGTTAAAAATACAAATAATAATCATTAATTTTTCAAAGACATGGCAAGAGCTTCAAGAAATATGGCTTTGAGACTTCCCTGGTGGTGCAGTGGTTAAGAATCCACCTGCCAAGGCAGGGGACACGGGTTCAAGCCCTGGTCCGGGAAGATCTCACATGCCGTGGAGCAACTAAGCCCGTGCACCACACCTACTGAGCCTGCGCTCTAGAGCCCGTGAGCCACAACTACTGAGCCCATGCACCACAACTACTGAAGCCCGTGCGCCTAGAGTCCGTGCTCTGCAACAAGAGAAGCCACCATAATGAGAAGCACGCGCACTGCAACAAAGAGTTGCCCCTGCTCACCACAACTAGAGAAAGCCCAAGTGCAGCAAAAAAGACCCAACACAGCCAAAAATAAATAAATTTATTTTTTTTTAAATCCAGACTTAAAAAAAAAAAAAAGACTCCGCCTGCCAGTGCAGGGGATATGGGTTTGATCCCTGGTCCAGGAAGATCCCACATGCCCAGCAACTAAGCCCGTATACCACAGTTACTGAGCCTGTGCTCTAGAGCCCACGTGCCACACAACTACTGAAGCCCGCGCGCCTCGAGCCCGTGCTCCGCAACAAGAGAAGCCACTGCAATGAGAAGCCCACGCACCATAACGAAGACTAGTCCCCCGCTCATTGCAACTAGAGAAAGCCCGCACAGCAACGAAGACCCAACGCAGCCAAAAAAAAAAGAAATATGGTTTCCTCTTTCTCTGGGTTTGTACTCATGTGTTTAGGATAATGACAGAGAATAGCAGAAAGCTGTTTCTGTGCAGCTGCATGACCAGTAGTACGTGAAGATGTGAAGGTGAGAGAGGCACCATAATCATCATACTCATTACTGTGATGTGCTAAGAGCTTATCGCCTTTCATCAAGGCCTTACTGAATTCTCCCATTGTGTCAGAAACTTGTTGAATTCATGGACTGACATGAGGTCTTCACTTTTTGCTTCCCAAAGTAAAAAGCTGGATGGAAATTAGGAATAAATTAAACAAGTTGGTTTAGCTCTTAATCAGGCATAAGAACTCACCATTGATTTTCAAAGGGTATAATATTTTACAATTAAGAATGTATATACCATACGGGGTGGGAGGAGATAAATGTCAGTTAGCACTTATATACCAATGTCAATGTGAATGTTGTTTTCTTAACAAAAGGCCTTTGGCTAAATACTGGATTAATAGGCATAGAAATAATATCAAAGATTAGTAATTTAGTGTGCTCTCCTGCTGATGGGAAGAGCAGCACCTTGAAAGTTGATATGGAATGTTAAGTCATGGGAATTGCTCACAGAAAAGAAAATACCAGCAGAATTAAGTTAATTTAAAGAGACAAATTTTCTTTGGTAGTGAGTTTTTTTGTTTGTTTGTTTTAATGGACTTGCAGATCCTCAAGGTTAAACTCTACCTTAGGCCTTTGAATAGTTGTCATATGACTTTGGGTGGCTTGCATATTCTTCAGGAGAGGGTTATGTCAGACTGACAACCAGCTAAATTCTCAGTGTTATCCCACTCTCTTATGATATCACAGAATAAACCACTAATGTCAAGAAGTTTCTGAAGTCTCTATCTGGGAATTTATCAATGCACCGGGCACAACAGTCCCTGGTATAATGCTAGATAAACTTAAATGGGACAACCAAACAAACAACTAAACTGACTCATGGATTTATCTTTCAGGTTACATTTCATTGGTCATTGAAATTTACCAATTCAACTAAACTGACAGTATTGGTGAGCTGTTTTGTGATATGTTAACATTTCCCCATTGTATTTAACATTTTAAATATTGTAGAGTTAATTCCTATTCCAACATATACAAAATAAATGCTTGTCCCATAAATTCAATACCAACACATGGTACAGTACAAGTAATTTGATTCTATAAGAATTAAAAAAGGTAAAGGTTTTTCAAGAATCAGATTCTTTTACCAAAAATATCTTGTGAATTTGAGATTGTGTCTATGCAACCTCAAATATGAATAAAAAGTAATATAAAGGTTTTTTCTTCCTTTTGGGTGGTGATATTAAATTTTCTTTATACTTTTACATTTTCAAATTTTTTGCAATATATATATAACTTTTTAATTGGACAAAAAATAATTTTGAGTGGTTAAAAAAGGGATGGGTGTGGCTTAGTGAGTAGGAAAATATTCCTAGCATTTGAGACAATCTGGCAAGTGCTTGGAAGCAAAAGACAGAAATCTGACTACATTCAAGGAATTTGCCAGTGTTTGACTGCACTATAATTACTATATACTACCTGTCACTTCAGCAAGCTGTCTCTTTACAAGGCATGTGACAACAGAATGTTATATTAAGATTCCACATCATTAGGTTTATATCAAAATGAAGAAATGAAATGGAAATTCTTTCCTTTAGTAATATTTCTAGTGCATGAGAAATGATGGGGAAAGGTTTGGCTATGAACACAACTAAATAGGGAATTTTGTTTATGTCTTCTGGGAATGTATTATTTTGATTGACCCTAACTGGGAATTCGGAGGGGAAGCTTGTTCTATTATCTGTAAAGAAAGAATCTGATGAACAAGCACAGTTGCTAAGGTCATGTTTAATTGATAGGTTTTCAAGTTCAGTTAAACACTTCAGAGGCTCCATTTACCTCCAGACACCTGAAAAGTTGATTACAAACTCATTTTAGTAGTCTAGTTTTAGTTAATGTTTATATTTGAAAGTTATACAGTTTTATTTCTTTCAGGTATATCCTATAACTCATGTTTTTCACTAGTTTTGACCAGTTCTCCTGCTACCCCCTATCTATCCAAATGACTGAATTTTGCAGTATGGGTTTACTGCTGTATTAGTATATTGACAGAGATATATATACCATGGCTTCCACAGCTGTTTCAGATGAAACTGTATATTAATGTGTAACTTGCAACATACAGCTTAGCTGGAAAGTTATGTGGAACAGGTGACTGGGGAGATAGCTTTCACCACTTGGACTAAAGTCAATTTTGAAGGAGGTAAAATATGCCTGTTGAATTCTGGTGCGTGTGTGTGGTTTGGGGTGTGCATGTGCAAAGCAGAGAATTCTTCACGCTTCAAAAAGCTGAAAATATGGGTGGTTAAATGAAGTCACATTTTTACACCCTCATATGCTGAGTGGGGGTGGGGGGGCAGCCAAATGCAGCAAAGATTTGTTAATATTAGTCTGTCACTCTCGGTTTATGATGTTTTAAACATGTTAGAGATACTCATGAAGATGTAAAAGATGAGTTTAAAACCTACATCATTTGTACCAAAAGTCAACTGGAAAGAAAAGATTTTAAGTCCCTGGGCTTTTAATACAAATTGGCAGCCAAAGGAAGAGCCTTAGTCAACACATTTCCATGGCCCCCTAAACACAAATAGCCTCCAACCTTTGGAGGTTGTTCCTTCAAGATGTTTCATAAGTGACATCACAGTGATTGCCACCTCCCTCAGACTACTTTAGGCCCTGCCCAGAGCCCAGGAGTCCAGACAGCCTGGGACACGAGCAGGAGTTGGATCCCAAGTTGGAGAGAGAGAGAGGAGAAGCCTACTGCAGCCCGGTGTGTCCTTGACCCTGTTCAGGTAACAACAGGATTTTTAAGCTTAGCATACAGTGTGTATATGTGTACAAGTTGCAAATGAGAAAAGCAGAGGAATATTTACATTTCTTAATAAAATAGGCAATGCCTATTGTACACAGTATTTCTTAAAGTAGAAAGTGAATATTATTGATTCTTGTTTTCCTTTTTTCACCTTATGTTATGCATTTTCTCCCTTCTAATTAAATTTTTTTTCCATATCATAAAGTATGTCTTCCATCTTTTCAAAGTCTCCATTCAAAGAAAGTCAATGTCAAGCAATTTATTCAGAGTTTTTTATTTCGCCATATGGCAATCACTTTAGATCATATAGTGTGATCTTGACTTCAGGAAAGATTCAAAATGAAGCCAAAATTGTCTTTGCAGGTTAACAGCAGAAAAATGGAAGATTACTGATCTGAGGTTTTACCTAACTTTGGTATAAATGTGAGTGAAAGTAGAGTCCACCCCCTACAGTTAGCATATGTGTTGATTGAATTGGATTCATTAGAAATTCTCATCTTAATGCTGTGTTTTATTATTTTAAAAATATACATAAAAAAACAAATGTTTACGTCCACCATCAAAGTGCAAGAAATAGTAAGAGGTAAACCATAGGAAATAAATAAGTGTTATGGGTAGCCTGTCAATTCAGAGACTATTGAAAAAATTGTGAAAAATGCCTAATACATACTGTTTGAACAATCATTTTAAGGCAACACCTGTATAAATATCACCCAGGCCAAGAAATAGATCATTGGAGCACCCCAGAAGTCCATTCTTCATCACCTTCCCCTTTTGCCCCACCATAGGTAATCATCATCTTAATTGTTGAGATAATCTTATCCATGCTTTTCTTTATAGTTTTATCATCTCTGCATTCCTAAACAATATAATTAAGTTCCCTGTTTTGGGCTTTGTAGAAATAGAATCACATTCTGTGTTTCTTTTTGTAAATTCTTCTTTTGCCCAATAGTTATGTTTGTGAAATCCACCCATCTTATTATGTGTTGCTGTAGTTCATATATTTTCTTTGCTCTATAGCATTCCAGTGTATGACTATACCACAATTCACATCCATTCTATTGCTGATGAACATTTGAGTTTTTTCCAGCTTAGGAATAATATGAAAATGTTGCTATGAACATTCTTGTATCCAGGTATATATGTGCTTGAGTTTCTAGAGTAGAAGTGAAATAGCTAGATAAAAGGGAATGAGCATTATCAACCCTAATAAAAAAATGTCAAATTGTTTTCCCAAAGGTCGAAAAGTTACACTAGCCAGGACAGTTATTTGCAGTAATAACTCATTCATGTAATCACTCCTACGGAGTAACCACAATTCCAGCAACTATTTCCAGTCTGCCAGTTCTAGTTCTGCCTGTAACTTCCTATGTACCATTACAGAAACAACTTAACATCTCTCTAAAAGCTATAATCTTGGGAGAGAGAAAAATCAAAACAAAACTTGCCTGAGTTGTGAAGGTCACAGAGTTGTTGTGAAGGTCACATTAACAAAGCTGTGGACAACTTTCAGAAACATTTTCTGAGTATGTTCTTGTTGGGCCACTATCCATGATTCCTTTTACTTAAGAGCTTTAATCTAATAAGATTTGGTGAGATGGTTATTTTGCCCTCCCTGAATTGGGTTGTTTTGATCATTATAAATAGGGATGCATATTTTTTGCATATCTCTGTATTTCTTCAGAACTTACCCAAACAAATTTGTGTTTGAATCAGGGTTCAATTTTATTAATAAATTCATAAGGAAGAATCTGCTTTAGAGTCTTTAGATTCCTTTACCTCTAAGCTCCTTACCTTCCTATTCCCTTCTGCTCTTGTGTACATTCTTACACATTCTCTCTACTTCCTTTATACTTCATTTTCTTCTGTTTACTTTCTCCTTCAAACAAATCTTTGTAAAGATTTTCATTGGAAATTTACTATGTCCTTCACATGGAGGGCAAAAATATAAGTAAGAATTAAAAGGAAAATGAAACATAAATCCGTTATCATTGGTCATATTTTAAACCAAGATTCAACAACCTACTGGTTGATATCATCTTATTTGAACTTGTGTTGTTATACCAACAATTACATGATATGAAAAAGGATTATTCAGCTGGTTTATACAATTAATAATTTGGTACACTAATAATATAACAAATACAGTAATTACAATTAATAATTCAGTCAGGTTAGATGGTTAAAAATACCATTCAGGCCAAAATCTTGCTAACAACACTTCTTGCCCCCTGAACTTCCACTCTTAGCAAATAAACAAAACGCTCTTTCCCCCTAAACTTTTTCACTCCATAGTAGACTTTTGTCCTAAATATTTAAAATTTTATCTTTAATCTTTAATTTCATTTGGTTTGCATATACACAGTGTCAATTATGCCACATCACTGGAGGCAATAATTTTATGTTCTCAAAGTATGGTTTCCTGCATGTACTACCTGTACAGACTATAAAGATACCACCCTTGCTTTTTGAAGTGTTTACAATATAGGCACATCCTGGACTTGACTAAAAATAGCTGGCACAAGCCCTTGTTGAAATAGAAGTACCCATGGGGTTTACACTTGCTCTTTGGACTGAGTGCCTGTTATGTGAGGGACTTTTGGTTGACACCAGTAAGCTCTGTGCTCAATGCAGGGCTTTTTAAAGAGGGCAAGCAGCTGTTGAACTAGTTCATGCTTTCACAGGGTTACACAAAGATAGGTCAGCCTGAAACCTGAAAAATTATGGTATCCTACTTCTATATGTAATTCAAAGCAAGAACAATACTAAACCACAACACTTTTTCTGTTTTGGTGACCTTGCTTGCTGGTGCTCTAAGTTAGCAAAGCAAGCACACACACAGACACACACACACACGCAGAAATTGGAGAGAGAAAAATGTAATATTTTTTATTTTGTCAAAGCAACAATATAATGAGGACTATGTTGGTTTTTGTGACATAAGAAAAAAAAGCCAGGCTCTCTGTATAAGTCAGGGTTCTTCAGAGAAACAGAACCAATAGGGTGTGTGTGTGCATGTGTGTGTGTGTGTGTGTGATATAATTGGCTCATGTGATTGTGGAGGCTGGCAAGTCCAAAATCTGTAGGGTCGGTGGGAGGCTGGAGACACAGGGAAGAGTAACAGCTCTAGTCCAAAGACAGTCTGGAGGCTAGAAATCTGAGATTAAAGTATTGGCAGTGCTGATTTCTTCTGGGGCCTCTCTCCTTGGCTTGCATATGACCATCTTCTCCCTGTGTCTTCACATGGTCTTCGCTCTGTACATGTCTGTGTCCTAATCTCTTCTTCTTTTAAGGACACCAGTCATATTGGATTAGGACCCCTCTTAATGACCTCATTTTAGCTTAATTACCTCTTGAAAGACACTATCTTCAAATATAGTCACATTCCTCAATAAAAAAATAAAAAATTTATAGTCAGATTCCAAGATACTGGGGGTTAGGATTTCAACATGTGAATTTAGGGTGGACACAATTCAGCCAACACGTTCCTCTTCCATAATGCTTCTGTTTCCTTTGAGGAAAGAATGCTCACTAATTTCTTATGTTTTCTTTGTTACTTTCAGTTAGGAGGTAAGGACAAGCAGGAGGTCTTTTGTGTGCCTTCAGAAGTCTGCCTTCAGTTCTCACCAAGCTGCTCTGAGAATGGAACGATCCACCAGGGAGCTGTGTCTCAACTTCACCGTTGTCCTGATTACAGTTATCCTTATATGGCTCCTTGTCAGAACCTATCAGTACTGAGATACCACAGCTCCTGCAATTGACTGCAACACTCCAGAGCTGTCTTCTGTATGCACTGAGATCCCACTGCTGTCATGGGATACCTTTTCTGGCACCCCACGACACTTCTGACCTGCTCGCACAATATTTGGGCTGCCTCCAGTGTTAGTATTGATTGTGTGATCTCTAAAGATGCTGCTCTCAATGGCTGCCAAGTGTTTGTCAGGGAGCATTAGATTTATTCCCCAACTCTTACTGCAAATGTGTCAGACAAGCCACAAGGTTAAAAGTAAACTGGATTCGTGATGACATAGAATTCTAACAAGCCCCTGGTGTGTTTCACCACACATCCCTTCATCCCACACTCAGCAACCAAACTCTAAATCAACTGCCAGAAGAAAGAAATGTTAAAGGAAGTCTTTGTCAGCCCCTATAACTATCATGTGAATAAAGTTGTCGACCCCAAAAAATGACTTTTAGAATTTATTTTACCTTCTATTTGTGATACTGCATTTGACCCTTGGCTGGGATTGAAGTGACAAATATTACAGTATTTCTAGCATTTGAGATAAGCCAAGATCCTCCAACTGCTGAGGATTTGAAACCAAGTCAATTGAGTGTCATATTTCAAATAATTCCATTGATTCAGTGCTCCTCAAACTTTCCCTCTGAACTAGTCCCAAGGGCAGAGGGAAAATAAATCCATTCTACTCGGAGGTCTGTAGCACAGCCTGAAATGTCCACTAAAAGCACAAAATTTCTTTGAGGCCTTGTGTTTTATTAAAATTCACAAAAAAATGTATATTTTACCCTGTAATATCTCCATGTTTGCTTTAATATAAATGTTTAAAATTACTTGTCACTGAGTAAAACTAGAACATGAGTCATGTCTCTAAGAGTAGCATATTCCAGTTTGGTTATTGTCATTATGCAAATAGAGCTAGTTACTAATAAACTACAGTTATAACAAAGAGAGAATAAAAAGTACAACATACATGTTTATGGAAGAGACGTGAAATAGACATTTCTTAAACATGTTACTAGAATACCCCACACTAGACAGATCACATTTGTTCCCTGTGCCAATTCCGAGGTAACCATGGAGAAAGGGAATATTGTTAAACCTCATTTTTCATAGCACCTCTCATAAAGGCATTCCTTGCTGAATTTAGCCTATCACTGCCATTGCCTACTTAGCATTGTGATTCTCATCCCTGGCAGCACAGTTTATGTAGTCAGGGGTGATTTTTCAAAATATTTATTCTGAGTCCTCCTCAGACCAATTAAATAAAAATCTCAGGGGGTAGAACCCAAGAATCTGAATTTTTCAAAAGTCCTTTAGATAACTATATTGTGTAGCCAGAGGTGAGGATCACTGATACCTACCAGTACTTCCCATACTTTGATGTGATTATGAATCACTGGGAAGCCCCTTTTAAATGCAGATTCTAATTCAGTTTGGATTCTGATACAGTCTGGACTGAGGCCTGAGACCTTGCATTTTAAACAAGCTCCTTAGTGATGCCGATGCTATAGTCTGTGGTCTCCACAGACTTAACAGATTAGAATTGTGGGATTAGCACATTAGAATCACCTAGAACCTTTAGAAAATGACCCAAGCTTGAGCCCTATTTCCAGGAGTTTCTAATGTAATTGTTCTGGGGTTGAATCTGAGTATTATTTGTTTTTAGAAGGACTCCAGATGATTCTAATGTGCAGCCAAGGTAAAGAACCCTGATATAAAGGAAAAAGTGTCATTATTTCGATGGGTTCCCACCAAATTTGGGAAATAGCAGTGTATGTTCATCAATGTCATGTTCCTAATTTCAGAGTCAGACTACACATATGGTTGTGCAATTGTTAATGTTTTAGTGTGCAGCATGCCTACATGGCTCCAGGCCCTTTGGTAGAGAGTTACTAGTCTTTTTCTTACTTAAAGAAAAACTCAGAAAATCTACCAACGTTTGTGAATGTGTTTGCGAAGGTGTGTGTGTGGTGGTGGGGAGGGGAATGGACAAACCAAGTGACAACATTCCCTACCCCTAAGTCTGAGTCTTGGTGCCAGCATTTACAACAGGTACCATTTACTGAGCCTACTGTATATGAAGCCCTGAACTAGGCACTTTCCATACATTATGCCATTTAGCAGAGGTGGGAACTGAGGATCATAGGCCTCACTAACCAGGTGTAAGTAGTGAAGCTAGGATGACAAAGTACCATCTTAATTTCTTTTGGGGACTGCATACAAACCATGTTTCACTACAGATCTCCAAACCATTTGATTATAAGCTTTTACCATCACATTCTTTAGCATTCCAAAATATCAACCTAGTTAGATAAAGGTAACAGTTGTAATTCCCTATGCAATTTCTCTTTGCTTGTCCGTCCTCACCTGCTTTTCTCTCCCAATCTTCATATAATTGGGTCTACTGATAGGACCCATTTGTAGACCACATTATGGGTCACTTTTGAAGAGATAGGACATCCTTTAGCTGGGGCTAGTAATTTTGCCTAATTTCTCCCATGTTCAGGAGTCCTAGTCATTATAGTTAAATTCCATTCTCACTTACCAGTCCCTTTTTATGTATCATGATTTACAAGCATGTTTTAATAAAACTACCCAAGAAGACAAAAAAAAAAAAAAAAAAGAAAATTTTTAAATTTTTAAATTTAAAATTTTTATTTTTAAATTTTTAAAGAATTTTAAAATTCTTTAAATTCTTTTAAATTTAAATTTTTAAATTTTTAAAGAATTTTTAAATTCTTTTTTCATCTATTTGTAGTTTTCAAATCTTCCCTGGGACCTGGGGTTCCCTGAATCATCACAGTACTACCTCAGTGTTGGCCCTAGTCACTCATAAACTGTCCAGTTAGCCCCAAATAAGATGCTAGTTCTCCTCTGGAACCAAAGCATTGAATTCTGGTTGTTAATGTTCTAGCTCATAGGCTTGATCCAACCTAGCTTCTTTCTCTTTAGTTCATTCATTCATTCAGCTTATGTGAAACTACGTGTTGTATATTGTACTAGACACTAGGGATAAAATGGAGAATGAGACAGACAAGCCCCATTCTCATGTAGCATATGATTTAGTGGGGGAGACATATATGAACAGGTGGTTATTACAGCATAAGTTCTTTGGGATTATTATAACATAAGTTCTTTGGGATAAAGTGTTGTTGGAGGAGATTCCAGGTAGAGCCAACAGCATGAATAAAGATCTAAAGGTCAGGGAGTATGACAAATTCAGGAGGTTGAGAGTATATGCTAGCTGAAGCATAGAGTACCTCTCCAACCACTGGCAGAAGTTATGCCACATAAGGGCAGATCTCAAGATTCTGACTGCGTCTGTCTGATTTCTAATTTGAACCACCTCTGGGATCCCTCGCTGTCAAGCCTCCTGCCACCAACAATTTTCTAAACGTTGTCTGTGCCTACACAGAGATTAGACATTGAGTCTTGGAACACCTCACCACCTTTATCCATAGCTGTCAGATCAGTCCTCCACACTAACCATCTCACATTTTGAGCAGCTCTCTGTTGGGTGATGGTCTGTTCTTGTGATAAATTCTGGGATGCCAAGATCCAAGCACATATTAAAGTTGGGCTGCTCATATCACAATGCCAACAAACCATATGAATTTTAAAAAGAAGACATCGTATGCTGCCGGCTTACACTTTTCTTCCAGTCTTCCTTAAACTCACTACTAAACTGGGCATCTTTTGGAACATCTCATTTTTATCTAACAGTTTTCTTACATTGAGGAAACACACAGGTTTTTATCAGTTTCTGGCAGCCCCAACACGGTATCTGGTTGCCATCTCCTCTCCCTAGGACTGCCATTTGGTTAACCTTTTAGGCATAAGAAATTATCGAGGTAATTCATGATCCAAACCACAGCTCTAAGAAAAAAGCCCCAAGATACTCCAACCTGATCAGCCTTCATAACTACATTTCCATCTTTGCTCCATTGACCCAGACAGGAGTGTGTGAAAATTGTTATAAACTGGTAGTGCTGCCATTGTTTTCTTCTAATTTGGGGCTCTCAGTCAATCTAGAAGCCATCTCCAGGGGACAGCCCCCTTTTCACTTCTACTATTTTCTTATTGCTTAGCTGTCCATTTTGGTCCACTGGACATAATACATTTTGCCGTTCCCACCTGCCCCCCAGTCATTTGGTAACTGATCCATGCCATTCCTATGTGAGGTCTCAGAGCCTTCCTCAAGCAGATAGGGTTCATCTGTCACCACCTTGAAATTCCACCACCCAGAATCCTGTCCTGGATGCCTAGAGTACCCCCAGTAGTTAGAGACAAAATAACCATTTCTGTTCCCTTTTCTTCTGAATATGTTACTTATCCTTCTTCTAGATGTATTTTATCATTTTCTTGCTTCCAGAATGTCTTTTTAAAAAATTTGGCACAGAAGAGCCTTCTTAGCTAATCCACATAGCTGCTCTTCTGTTTACCTATCTTACTTGTCCGACCCTACCTCTCATTTCCAACCATTTTCATCTATTTGTAGTTTTCAAGTATGCCATGCTCTCTTGTACTGCAGTAAGCTTGCACATGTATTCACTTTGCCTGAAACTTCCTCTCTTTCTTTCCCTGGTTAATTAATTTGCTAAGATTGCTGTTATGTGTTATTACCTCTTGAAACTTATCCCCAGATAATTCCCTTTTCTGAGCCTCATTCCTAACATGTTCATAGACTTATCACATTGTATAGTTTTGTTTGTGTGTCTCTCCCATGTTTGTTTCTCATCTATGGAGACTCTCTTCAATGCTAAATTTTAGCTCCGAGCTGGTCCATCATTATCATTAGATAAGTATCTATTGACTGTATCAATAAATGCTTGGCTATATATAAAAATCTTTGGAATAGACATGTACCCATTTTTATTAGATGCTTAAGCTGTGCTCCCACAGTATAATAAAGAGGGGGCATGAAATCTGTAGTTCTAAATGTTCCATTACAGTAATGAGCCAACTAAACTTCTTTTAACTACAGGCAGTTGAAGTTGCTTTTTCAAAGGCAGTTTACTTCTTTATGAAATATTCATGGTGCTTCCTTCTTTTGATCTATATCTATCACCACCCTAAATAGTTTGAGAATGTTTATGAGTGGTTCGTTAAGCCCAATGTATTGAGCATATTTTAAAGTTTATCTACAAACACAGTGATACTGGAGAAATTTTCTTTTTCTTTTTTTAAATTATTTTTTTAATTAAAAAAATTATTTATTTAATTTTAAAAAATTTTGGCTGTGTTGGGTCTTCGTTGCTGCGTGCAGGCTTTCTCTAGTTGCAGCGAGTGGAGGCTACTCTTCGTTGTGGTGCACGGGCTTCTCATTGCTATGGCTTCTCTTGTTGCGGAGCACGGGCTCTAGGTGCGCGGGCTTCAGTGGTTGTGGCACGTGGGCTCAGTAGTTGTGGCTCACGGGCTCTAGAGCGCAGGTTCAGTAGTTGTAGTGCATGGGCTTAGTTGCTCCGCAGCATGTGGGATCTTCCTGAACCAGGGCTTGAACCTGTGTCCCCTGCATTGACAGGCAGATTCTTAACCACTGCACCACCAGGGAAGCCCCTTAAATTATTTTTTAATACTTCTTTCTCTCTTTCTTTCTCTTTCTCTCTCATCTCTCTTTCTTTCTTTCTTTCTTTCAGCTGCACCAGATCTTAGTTGTGGCATGCAGGATCTTTTTAGTTGCAGTATGTGGACTTCTTAGTTGTGGCATGCAGGCTCATGGTTGCAGCGTGAAAACTCTTAGTTGCAGCATGCATGTGGGATCTAGTTCCCCTACCAGGGATCAAACCCAGGCCCCTTGCATTGGGAGAACAGAGCCTTACCCACTGGACCACCAGGGAAGTCCCTCAATTTTCAGGCTGCATAAAGTTAGGGTTAAACTGCACTTATAAACAGCATATTGCACACTTACTGTTTGTTAGGGAATTATTTTACTTAATTCTCTTTTATCTTGAGAAGTGTTTATTTTTATTCATAACATATCTTAAAAGGGAGAAGGCTGAGGCTCAGAAAGGACAAATGACCAGCCCCCAAACACAGAGCTAATGAAAGGCAGAGCTGAGAGGCAGATCCGGTTTTTCCAACTCAGATCAAGCAGAGCTCTTTCCAATCACCATGGCTGCTCCTCTGTGCTGTCAGGTAAGAGATTCTAGGGCAGAAGTCACATTCTTTTACTCTGGGCTGAAAGTGCCAAAAAAAGCACATATCAGAGGCCTCTAGGCAAATACTTTAATTGCCCTACCACTCAATCATATGGGGTGTACAACCTATATTTACCAGGAGTTTAAAACAAAGCTTTGGTTTTTTGGTCATCTTTTCTTTGTTTTTTGTTTTTTTTTTAAATTTATTTATTTAATTTATTTATTTTTGGCTGTGTTGGGTCTTCGTTGCTGCGTGCGGGCTTTCTCTAGTTGCGGGGAGCAGGGGAGGCTCTTCATTGCAGTGCGCAGGCTTCTCATTGCAGTGGCTTCTCTTGTTGCGGAGCACGGACTCTAAGTATGTGGGCTTCAGTAGTTGTGGCACATAGGCTCAGTAGTTGTGGCTCATGGACTCTAGAGCGCAGGCTCAGTAGTTGTGGTGCACGGACTTAGTTGTTCCACAGCATGTGGGATCTTCCCGGACCAGGGCTTGAACCCATGTCCCCTGCACTGGCAGGCAGATACTTAACCACTGCGCCACCAGGGAAGCCCCTTTGTTTTCTGTTTTTTTTTTGTCATCTTTTCTTTGTCAATCAACAGAGCAGTAGATAAGAAGGAATAAGAATACCGATGGCTAATTAAGCTGATAGAAATTACTGTTGATCTAAATATTTGTTCCTTGATGTGAGGGTGGTTGTTGCCTGCCCTGGGTCCATCATGTCCCTCAGTGGTGGTATTCTTTGTCTGGGTCTGGGTGTGGGTGTGAGAGTGTGTCTTTATATTTGCCTAGTTATGCACTTTGTGGGGAAACCAATCAGACATAGTGAACAAGCACAGAGATATATGCTGCTGGGGAAACATTTTATAGGCTATACATTTTTATCAATTATATCAAATTATCACACAAACATTGTATGTGTGCTTTTAGCAGTAGATTTAAAGCAAGCAGTGATACATGTAATAAGTAACTATACTCTGTAATAACTTCACTAAAAAATTTTCTTTCCATCCTGAACATTGAGTTGAAAGTACAGCTAAAAGTAAAGAAGTAGATTTCCATTTTGATAGGGAGACAAATATTTGGTAAACAGTAAAACTGAATTAGTAGGATGGGTCTTACAGGCCTGGTCTAGATTTTTGTGTCAGTTATCTACCACTGCTGTTGTCTTCTTCTTGACCTTTTGTAGGTGTCTTTTCTCCTCTATTTGAGCACTGTTTTTATGGTGAGTTTGAGGTCAGAAGCCCTTTCAAAAGACCACATTCAGGGGCCTTTTTAAAGTGGAAAATATAAATTCAAGAGTCAATTCCCTTCAGTTTCACTGCACATGAGCTAGTTAAGAGTACTTGATAAGGGTTCTTCCATCTAGGTTGGAGAGAGTCCTTTAAATGATGTTTTTACTAGTATGCACAATCTCCTGGTTGCTGTTCATGGGGCACCTGATCTTCATCCAAAGATATATTACTGTGGAGAGCTTCAAAATGAGCTTAGAATGTCCTTTTAATAATTCAATTAAACTTTACAATAATGTGACACAGCAACAAGGAGCCATCTAGGAAGTGAGTCTTAGTCAGTAAGTACTAAACCTCAAAGACAATTAACAACACAACACTTAATATCCACAAAGGTATATTACTGATACAAGTTTTTATCTCTAAAATTACCCTCATTTCTACCAAATATAGCCAAATTAAGACTAATTTGTTGGCAAAATATGTCTGGTTTCAATAAACTTGTCCTAATTATTTGTGTAAGTGTAATTGATCATAGAGACTCATTTAAATTTGGCTTTGCTGGAACTTTTCATTAGGAATCTCAACTTGAACTTTAAAAAGACCTCTCAAGGGAATTCCCTGGTGGTCCATTTAGAAATAACCAGTTTCAGGACAAAATCACTTTCTTTTTCCTTAACAAAAAAATTCCATTCTTCGTACTTTCTCTTACCAACACATATCCTACTTTACATATACAGTCCTTTTAAAATTTTAATTTCTAAAAACATATGCCACTTTATAATAATTTCTCAATAAAGCATAAAATATATTAATAGTCTCTCTGCAATAAGAGGTCAAAAGTAGGTAAACATAGAATTCTTTTATTTATTTATTTATTTAGGTTGTGCTGGGTCATAGCTGCGGCAGGCAGGCTCCTTTGTTGTGGCATGTGGGCTCCTTAGTTGTGGCATGTGAACTCTTACTTGCGGCATGCATGTGGGATCTAGTTCCCTGACCAGAGATTGAACCTGGGCCCACTGCATTGGGAGCATGGAGTCTTATCCACTGTACCACCAGGGAAGTCCCAAACATAGAATTCTTTAGCAATTAATGTTTCAGTATGTTAGCTTATTTAAAAATAATTTAGGCATTCAATGAATTCCCATTATTTAACTTAATTTAGCAAAGCTTTAAAGCTTCAAGTTACCAAAAATCTGGAGAAACTATTTTTGAGTAGACATACCATAAAACAGTTATTCTCACAGAGTTCACCTAAAAATGTTTAAACCATTTATATCTATTTTATTACTTATGAAAATATCATCATACCAAGTTATTTTTCTCCTTGACAATTTTGTAACAGAGATAACATGAGCTTATTGGCTTTCAGTAAACCTATGTACAATCAAAGTATTATACTTAATGTTGATGATTCTAAAGACATGTATGTATTAACTAAACCAACAACTTAAACTAACTTTAATACCAAATATTAACTTAATGTTGAATACTTCCCAGATCCCATGAAACTGAAATTCATTTGGCTTAATTTCTATTGTATTATTTATTTATTTATTTATTTATTTAATTAATTAATTTATTTTTGGCCACACCATGTGGCTTGTGGCATCTTAGTTCCCCAACCAGGGACTGAACCCAGGCCTTGGCAGTGAAAACACAGAGTCCTAACCACTGGACCACCAGGGAATTCCTTCTATTGTATTTTTGAAAGTTTATATAAATGCTTATTTGTTCAAGTCAGTTAAATAGAGGTCATTTATAATTTAATCTTGGCAAACCACCTGGAGATAGAAATATACCATATTTATAACATACATACATATACATGCATCCAGATAGACAGAGAGATCTCATAGTTTTCATTTTAAAACTGAGTCATGAATCAGGTATTACAATACAAAACTCACCAGCTTATAAATAAGTTGTTTATTTGCTTGAGTTTAAAAAAAGACTTCTTATCCCTTTGTTTGTTTGTTTGTTTTGTTTTAGGTTCTACTGGTTAAGCCAAGGCTGTAGTATCAGGCTATGTGGGCTGTGTTTACATTTCCAGGACATGATAAGAGTTTTAACTTCAAGCTTTCTCCTAGGAATACTTTTGTTCCCTCATTTGAGAAGATGTTTATGATGTCAGATTTCTCTAACTGTGTATGCAAAACCCAGTTTTGGAATGTCAAAAGAGCCCCATCATGGTCATTGCTTGGCAAAGATATGTACTTTCAAATATTGGCTCCATTTCAATTGTATATGAAGCCAGCTGGTGTTCCTGGGGTGGCTGCATGTCCAGGAGCTTGTCAACTTTAAAAACATGATTTCTATTTTCTTTTAGTTTTATTTTACTACAGTCTGGACAATTTCTAAGGACAGTGTACTTGGTCCAAAATGTGTTATTTGTGAGCTTAGCTCCTTAAGGTGTCACCCTTGAGTTGGTTCTGCTCTTTTGTGTCTTGGTTTCTCCCACTGGCAGTCTAAAAACCATCATGGGGGCTAAGAGAACAAAATCCATATGTGTGTGTTGCCAGGTGAGCTGTCAATTACTTGTGTCATGATGGGGCACCCAATGGAACTGTTACTTGTCAAAAGGATCAATCCTCAAATACTTTCACTAGATTCCCAGTCACCTGAAAGCATCTTGTGGCCAGAAGGAGCCTTCTCTTCAGAGTTGAATGGACTCAGTCACTCATTTTGTTGTCAAACAATTTGTTGAGACCATATATACAAATCTCTGCAATTTTAAGCCACAATAAAAAGGTCAGCAAACCCAGTTCAATCAAAAGTTCCTTCTAGGCCTTTCCTGCCAAGGAAATTTCCCCTCAGTCCCAAACTAAGAAATTCCCTCTAGTACCCTGCTTAGGAAAAGTACCAGTACCTCCTTAAGACTCCAGTCTTAAGAGTCCAAATAAAATTCACAGGACTGTCAAACTTCTGATAAGGAGGTTCATCCAGGTCCCGGAAGCACAGGGTCAAAAATGGGATCAACCCAAAGAGGACAGTGTCAAGATACACTGTAATTAAAATAGCAAAAATTAAAGAGGAATATTAAAAACAGCAAGGGAAAAGGTAGTAAATCACCATGTACAAAGCTAGTAGGAAGGTTAAAAGACAAGAGTAATAAAATCATCTATATCTGCAATAAATAGTTACAGGGCACACAGAACAAAAAGATGTAAAATATGATATCAAAAACAGTAATTGTGGGAGAGGGAGTAAAATGCAGGGTTGTTAAAATGAGTATGAAATTAAGAGATCAGCAAATTAAAATAATTATGTATATACATAAATTTTTAAAAATTAATTATTTATATTTGGCTGCATTGGGTCTTCTTTGTTGTGCATGGGCTTTCTCTAGTTGTGGCAAGTGGGAGCTACTCTTCATTGTGGTGTATGGGCTTCTCATTGCAGTGGCTTCTCCTGTTGTGCAGCATGGGCTTTAGGCATGCAGGCTTCAGTAGTTGTGGCTCACGGGCTCTCAAGCACAGGCTCAGTAACTGTGGTGCATGGGTTTAGTTGCTCCGTGGCATGTGGGATCTTCCCTGACCAGGGCTCGAACCCGTGTCTCCTGCATTGGCAGGTGGATTCTTAACCACTGTGCCACCAGGGAAGTCCCTATATAAATTGCTATATATAAATCTCATGGTAACCATAAACCAAAACTCTATAATAGATAAAGACACAAAAAAGAGGAAGAAATACAAACATAACACTAAAGATAATCATCAAATCACAAGAGAAGGGAACAAAAGAAGAAAGGAACAAAAATGAAGTACAAAAGGAGCCCGAAACAATTAACAAAATGGCAATAACTACATCCCTAACAGTAACTACTTTAAACATAAATGGACTAAATGCTCTAATAAAAAGACATAGAGTGGCAGAATGGATACAAAAACAAGACCATATATATGCTGCCTACAAGAGACTCACTTCAGATCTAAAGACACACACAGAGTGAAAGTGAGAGGATGGAAAAAGTTATTCCATGTAAAGGGAAATCAAAAGAAAGCTGCAGAAGCAATACCCATATCAGACAAAATAGACTTTAAAACAAAGATTGCAAAAAAAGACAAAGAGGGGCATTACATAATGATCAGTCCAAGAATTAAGATATAACAATCATAAATATATGCGCACCCAACATAAGAGCACCTAAATACACAAAGCAAATATTAACAGATGTAAAGGGAAAAAAATTGACATAACACAATAATATTAGAGGACTTTAACACCCCGCTTACATCACTAGACAGATCATCCAGATAGAAATGAGGAGAGATTGGCCTTATATGACTCATTAGATCCAATGAACTTAATAGATGTGTGTGTGTGTGTGTGTGTGTGTGTGTGTGTGTGTATACACATTCCATCCAAAAGCAGCAGAATACACATTCTTTTTGAGTGCACATGGAACATTCTCCAGGATAGAACAATGCTAGGCCATAAAACAAGTCTTGGTAAATTTAAGAAAATTGAAATCATATCAAGTACCTTTTCTTATGAGACTAGAAATCAATTACTAGAAAAACACTGCAAAAAACACAAACACATGAAGGGTAAGCTATGCGACTAAACAACAAATGGAATACTGAAGAAATCAAAGAAGAAATTAAAAAATGCCTGGAGACAAATGAAAATGAAAACACAATGATCCAGAATCTCTGGGATGCAGCAAAAGCAGTTCTAAAAGGCAGGTTTTTAGTGATACAAGCCTACCTCAAGAAATAAGAAAATCTCAAATAAACAACCTAACCTTATACCTAAAGTAACTAGAAAAAGAACAAAACCCAAAGTTAATAGAAGGAAAGAAAACTCATAATGATCAGAGCAGAAATAAATGAAATAGAGACTAAAAAACCAATAGAAAAGATCAGTGAAACTAAGAGCTGGTTCTTTGAAAAGATAGCCAGACTCACCAAGAAAAGCAGAGAAAAAATGAAAAAGAAGTTACACCATACACAAAAATAAACTCAAAATGGATTAAAGACCTAAATGTAAGATCAGATACTATAAGACTCTTAGAGAAAAACATAGGCAGAACACTCTATTATATAAATCACAGCAATGTCTTTTTCAATCCATCTCCCAGAGTAATGGAAATGAAAACAAAAGTAAACAAATGGGACCTAATTAAACTCAAAAGAGGAAACCGTAAACAAAACGAAATGAAAAAACAACCCACAGAATGGGAGAAAATATTTGCAAATGATTGACTGACAAAGGATTAATCTCCAAAATTTACAAACAGTTCATGTGACTCAATATTATAAAAACAAACAACCCAATCAAAAAGTGGGCAGAAGACCTAAGTAGACATTTCTCCAAAGAAGACATACAGATGGCTAAGAGGTACATGAAAAGATGGTCAACATTGCTAATTATTAGAGAAATGCAACTCAAAACTACAATAAGATATCACCTCAAACCAATCAAAATAGCCATCATCAAAAAATCTATAAACAGTAAATGCTGGAGAGGGTGTGGAGGAAAGGGAATCCTCCTACACTGTTGGTGGGAATGTAAATTGGTACAGCCACTATGGAGAACAGTATGGATGTTCCTTTAAAAGCTAAAAATAAAGCCACCATATGATCCAGCAATCCCACTCCTGGACACGTATCTGGAGAAAACCTTGGTTTGAAAGGATACATGCATCCCAATGTTCAATGCAGCGTTGTTTACAATAGCCAAGACATGGAAGCAACCTAAATGTCCTTTGACAGATGAATGGATAAGGAAGATGTGATACATATATATAATGGAATATTACTCAGCCATAAAAAGAAATGAAATTGGGTCATTTGTAGAGATGTAGATGGACCTAGAGTCTGTCATACAGAGTGAAGTAAGTCAGAAAGAGAAAAACAAATATTGTATATTAATGCATATATGTAGAATCCAGAAAAATGGTACAGATGAACCTATTTGCAGGGCAGGAATAGAAACACAGACATAGAGAAGAGATGTGTGGACACAGGGGTGAAGAGGAGGGTGAGATAAATTTGGAGATTAGGTTTGACATAAATACACTACCATGTGTAAAATAGACAGTTAGTGGGAGCCTGCTGTATTGCACAGGGAGCTCAGCTTGGTGCTCTGTGATGACCTAGATGGGGGTGGGGGGGGTGGGGGGGAGCAAGGTCTAAGAGGGAGTGGATATATGTATACATATAGCTGATTCGCTTCACTGTACAGCAGAAACTAACACAACATTGTAAACAATTATACTACAAAAAAAAAAAACACATAGCAAAAAAATAAATAAAAACAAAAACAAAAAACTTTCCACAAAGTGGGTATAGAGGAAACATACCTCAACATAACAAACGCCATAAATGATAAGCCCACAGCTAACATCATACTCAATGGTGAAAAGCTGAAAGCATTTCCTCTAAGATTGAGAAGAAGTCAAGTATGCCTACTCTTGCCACTTTTATTCAATGTAGTATTGAAAGTCCTAGTCACAGTAAACAGATAAAGAAAAAAAAATAAAAGAAATCCAAATTGGAAAAGAAGAAGTAAAACTGTCACTGTTTGCAAATGACATGATACAGAGAAAATCCTAAAGATGTCACCAAGAAATTACTAGAACTCATCAATGAATTCAGTAAAGGTGCAGGGTAAAAATTAATACACAGAAATCCGTTGCATTTCTATACACTAACAACAAGCTATCAGAAAGAGAAATTAAGGTAACAACCCCATTTGCAATCACATCAAAAAGAATAAAATACCAAGGTATAAACATACCTAAGGAGGAAAAAATCCTGTACCCAGAAAACTGTAAGAAACTGATTAAGTTGAAGACAACACAAAGAGATGGAAAGATAGACCATGTTCATGAATTGGGAGAATTAATACTGTTAAAATCACCACGTTACCCAAGGCAATATACAGATTCAGTGCAATCCTTATCAAAATGCTAATGGCATTTTTTCACAGAACTAGAATTTGTAGGGAAACACAAAAGATCCCAAATAGCCAAAACAATCTTGAGAAAGAAGAACAGAGCTGAAGGTATCTTGTTCCCTGACTTCAGACTATATTACAAAGCTATAGTCATCAAAACAGTATGGTACTGACACAAAAACGGATACATAGACCAATGGAACAGAATAGAAAGCCCAGAAATAGAACCACACATTTATGGTCAATTAATCTACAACAAAAGAGGCAAGAATATGCAGTGGAGAAAAGACAGTCTCTCCAGTAAGTGGTGCTGGGAAAACTGAACAGCCATGTGAAAAAGAATGAAATTAGACCACTATCTTACAACATACAGAAAAATTAACTCAGAATGGATTGAGACTTAATATAAGACCTGAAATCATACATTTTCTAGAGGAAAACATAGGCAGTAGCCCCATTGACATTAGTCTTAGTGATATTTTTGTGGATCTGACTCCAAGGGCAAGGGAAACAAAAACAAAAATAAACAAATTGGATTACATCAAATTAAAAAGGTTCTACACAGTGACAGAAACCATCATCAAAATGAAAAAGTAACCCACTGAATGGGAGAAGATATTTCCAAATCATGTATCTGATTAAGGGTTAATATCCAAAATATGTAAAGAACACATACAACTTAACAACAAAAAGACAAACAACCCATTAAAAATGGGCAGTGGACCTGAACAGGCATTTTTCCAAAGAAGACATATAGATGGCCAATAGGCACATGAAAATGTGCTCAACATTGTTTTCATCAGAGAAATGCAAATCAAAACTGCAATGAGATATCACCTCACACATGTCAGAATGGCTATCATCAAAAAGACCACAAATAACAAATGATGTGGAGAAAAGGGAACCTTCATGCACTGTTGGAGGGAATGTAAATTGGTGCAGTCACTATGGAAAAAAAGTATGAAAATTCCTGAAAAAATTAAAAATAGAACTACCATATGATCCAGCAATTCAACTCCTGGGTATTATTCAAAGAAAATGAAAACACTAATTAGAAAACATATGCACACCCATGTTCATAGCAGCACTGTTTACAATAGCTGAGATAAGGAAGCAACTCAACTACCCATCAATAAATGAATGGTTAAAGAAGATGTACATATATACATATACAATGGAATATTACTCAGCCATAAAAAAGAAGGAAATCTTGTTTTTTGGACAACGTGGATGGGCCTAGATGGCATTATGCTAAATGAAATAGTCAGACAGAGAAAGACAAATACTGTATGATTTCATTTGTATGTGGAATCTAAAAAATAAAACAAATGAACAAACATAAAACAGAAACTGAGTTATAGATATAGAGAACAAACAGGTGGTTTCAAGAGGGGAGGGGGTTGAGGAGAGAAAAGAAGTAGATGAGGGAGATTAAGAGATACAAACTTTCAGTTGCAGAACAAATGAATCATGGTTATTAAATGTACAGTGTAGGGAATATAGTCAATAACTATGTAATATCTTTGTATGGTGACATATCATAACTAGACTTATCATGGTGATCATTTTGAAATGAATAGAAATATTGAACCACTATGTTGTGTAACAGGAACTAACATAGTATTGTAGGTCAATTATATTTAAAAGCAAGCAAACAAACTAATAAACTCATAGAAAAAGAGATTAGATTTGTGGTTATCAGAGGTGGCTGGTAGGGGGAGGGAGAATTGGATGAAGGCAGTCAAAATGTATAAACTCCCAGATGTAAGATAAGTAAGTACTAGGGATGTAATACACAACATGATAAATACAATTAACACTGCTGTATGTTATATCTGAAAGTTAAGAGAATAAATCCCGAGTTCTCATCACAAGAAAACATTTTTTTTCTATTTAATTTTTGTACCTGTATGAGATGATGGATATTTACTAAACTTATTTTGATAATCACGTCACAATATATGTGAAATCAATATACTGTATACCTTAAACTTATACAGTGCTGTATGTCAATTATATCTCAATAAAACTGGAAGGAAAATAAAAGATAAGGAGATCCAGATATCAGGAAGAAGTCATTGAGACACCCAAAGAGGGCTGTGAAGCCAGGGTTGGGGGGTCAAGGTGCCCATGCTTGGTATCAAGTGCCAGTCCAAAGTAGACTCCAGCTGATCTCAGGTGGGTTTTTCTAATATCCTGCCTGCCAACTACACAAAGCAATGTCAATGAAAAAAAAAAAAAACAATCCATAATAGGAATAGAAAAGTGTTTTATTTGAGCCAAACTGAAGACTAAAGCCTGGGAGACACAGATTCAATAAGCACTTGAATTTTCTTCTGGTAGACTACAAAATGGGGGGGTTTTATATAGGCAAAACCCGCAAAGTTACGTAAGTTGTCAAGAATTAGGACTGTAGCTGGCAAGAAAGAAGGGTGCTTGTTAAGTATTGGTTGGGGTCTGAAATTTTTGCATAGTTGCAAGGGAAGACCTTGAGAAGATAAGGTTGCAGCTGGCAGCTGCTAACAGCTATTGTTCTGAGTATGGCTGGTGGTGCACTTGCGTTTGATACAGTTCAGAAAATTCAAGTTCTCAGTGATGCAGGAATGTGTCTGAAACCACATCCTCAACAGCCACCTGGCTCCATTTTGGATGCCTGAACCACAATTACTCAATTTTGATTTTTAAATGCATTTTTTTCTTTAATGTTTAAAGCAGATGTGCAATCTATGTTTCATAGTGCATAAGACAGGCTATTTTAGTTAGCATAAAGCTCAAGCCGAATCAAATATAAGCCAGAATGACTTCTATATACCTCAATATGTGAAAATTTCTTTCATCACAGTTTCAGCTAGAACATTAGCCAGTTACTGGAAACTAACACAACATTCTAAGTCAACTATACTTCAATAAAAAAAATTAGCCAGTTATATACATTTGCAGGAATTTGTCACATCGGGAGATGTTTTCGTCTCCCAATCATTAGATCATTTTAAAGTAAAGCATTGGAAAGAGCACAGTCTTTGAATTCACAGAGTATTTTGCTTACTAATATGTGACCTCAGACAAGGTACCAAACTTTTGTGAGTCACAATTTCCTTAGCTGCAAAAGTATAGTATCTTCTTTGTAGGAAGAAGATTACATTAGATATTATTTAGATATCTTGTGTTTAATTAGATAACAGTGCCTGGCAGTTAATAAATACTCAGTAAGTGGTACTTAATATTATTATTACATAAGTAAAGGGTTTACAATGCTTGAAACATAGTAAGCCCTAAAAAAACGTGTTAAGGGTTGGTGGTGTGTAATGCTGCTGCTATTTCAATGCTATATCTTTTAAGAAAGAACAAAAAACACCTTGCGAAAGTTGGGGGATTCTTTTTTGAAAGCAGAGGGAAGAGAATTTCAGATTCATTTACTCCTGAAGAGACAGCGTATTTCTCAAAATGCAAAGCCTTGAATTACAATATCTGAAACACTTATTCATTTGTGGATTTCTGCCCCAACCCCAGATCAACTGAAATGGAATCTCCAAGGGTGGGGTCTGACTTGCTATATTTAAAATCAGCTCCTTTGATGATTCTTATACTCACTAACATGTGAGAACCACTAATTTACAACTTACTCGAATGCCAATCCACAGGATTTGCATCTCTAATATTATGAAAGATTTGGCACTGGTTGGACTGAGAAGTTCACACGTTTTTACTTTCTCAGAGGGATCACAGAATTCTCACCCTCATCTCCTTGAACTACAAATTTACATTCTTCCCTTTCTTTCCAAGGAAAACTCTCCTTGCAGTCCCACCCTCCATTTTTAGTCAGTTCCCATGCTGGATCTATAGATTCTCTCCCAAACAAGTTTGCTTCTTTGTATCTGCAGATTCAGACCTGATCTACGGCTCCACTTAATAAAAGTTTTTTGTTTTGTTTTTTTTTTAACATGAGGTCATAGCTTGTATGCAAAATTTCTATTTTGACACATTTTCAGAAAAATTTTGGAGTTGTCATTCAAGTTTTAATAGCTTCAGAAGCATTAAACATCAATAGATTTTTCCAAATTATGTTACCATTTGACACTCACCTTTTTCCTGGCAGCCAGACTGTACCCCAGGGTAGAAAATCAGCATATAGCAGTTTTCACTTTAGACCTCATATTTTAAAAACTCAGAACTTTGTTACTTTCTGCCTGTGTAGGTAAAGTGAAAATTTATTCACTATTCTCAGCAGTAGCCATTTCATCCAGGGTCTGCACAATGTGATATCAGTCTGGAGGCAATGTTCACAGGCTCCAGCCTATGCTGTCTGACACAGATCCAATTGTGAATTACTTCTCTTCCAACCACTTACACACTTTATGTTCTTCTGACACAGCTTCAAAAGAACCATAAAGTAAAAACTCTATTTTCAATACATGCTGTGTCTACAATGATAACACGTATAGTGAAACTCACCACCCATGAACTCACATACATTCTGCAGAACCCTAAGACAATTTGTCTTCACAATGCAAACTTTTCAGATGTTCAGAGTTTTCATGGTGATTATCTAACAATTAAACCCCAAAACTGCTCCTATTCTTTGCTGTATATCCCTTGAACTTTCCATCTTCATTCAGAATGACAGGGCATTTGTAGTGTCTTAAAATCAATTTTGATATTTCTCTGTGTGTGGAAGAGCAACACTTGGAATTAGGTGATATTGTAAGCACCCCCCCCCTTTATAAAATGAAGTATAGTTGATTTACAATATTGTGTTAGTTTCCAGTGTGCAGCATAGTGATTCAGTATTTTTGCAGATTATACTCCACTTTAGGTTATTACAAGATAATGTGCTATACGGTATATCCTTAATGTTTATCTATTTTATATACAGTAGTTTATATTTGTTAATCCCATACCTCTAATTTGTTCCTTCCCCCTTCCCTCTCCCCTTTGGTAAGCACAAGTTTGTTTTCTATATCTGTGAGTCTGTTTCTGTTTTGTATACATAGTACATTCATTTGTATTTTTTTCCTTTTTTAAAATATTTATTTATTTATTTTTGGCTGCATTGGGTCTTTTTCTTTTTTTTTTAAACATCTTTATTGGAGTATACTTGCTTTACAATGGTGTGTTAGTTTCTGCTTTATAACAAAGTGAATCAGCTATACATATACATATATCCCCATATCTCTTCCCTCTTGCATCTCCCTCCCTCCCACTCTCCCTATCCCACCCCTCTAGGTGGTCACAAAGCACCGAGCTATCTCCCTGTGCTTTGCGGCTGCTTCCTACTAGCTATCTATTTTACACTTGGTAGTGTATATTTGTCCATGCCACTCTCTTACTTTATCCTAGCTTACCCTTCCCCCTCCCCATGTCCTCAAGTCCATTCTCTAGTAGGTCTGCGTCTTTATTCCTGTCTTGCCCCTAGGTTCTTCATTGCTGCGCACGGGCTTTCTCTAGTTGTGGTGAACAGGGGCTACTCTTCGTTGTGGTGCACAGGATTCTCACTGCGGTGGCTTCTCTTGTTGTGGAGCACGGGCTCTAGGTGCACGGGCTTCAGTAGTTGTGGCTCACGGGCTCTAGGGTGCAGGCTCAGTAGTTGTGGTGCTCGGGCTTAGTTGCTCCATGACATGTGGGATCTTCCTGGACTAGGGCTTGAACCCGTGTCCCCTGCATTGGCAGGCGGATTCTTAACCACTGTCAACCACTTCCACCAGGGAAGCCCCCACTTGTATTATTTTTAGATTCCACATATAAGTGATATTTGTCTTTCTCTGACTTATTTCACCAAGCATAATTTTTTCTAGGTCTATCCACATTGCTGCAAATGACAGTATTTCATTCTTTTTTTTTTTTTAAAAGGATGAAAGGTATTTATTTATTTATTTATTTATTTATTTATGGCTGTGTTGGGTCTTCATTTCTGTGCGAGGGCCTTCTCTAGTTGTGGCAAGTGGGTACCACTCTTCATCGCGGTGCGTGGGCCTCTCATTATCGCAGCCTCTCTTGTTACGAAGCACAGGCTCCAGATGCGCAGGCTCAGTAATTGTGGCTCATGGACCTAGTTGCTCCGCAGCATATGGGATCTTCCCAGACCAGGGCTCGAACCCATGACCCCTGCATTGGCAGGCAGATTCTCAACCACTGTGCCACCAGGGAAGCCCCTCATTCTTTTTTATGGCTGCATAATATTCCATAATATTTCAACATTTTCTTAATCCATTGTTCACTTGGTTTTCTTCCATGTCTTTGCTACTGTAAATAATGCTGCTATGAACATTGGGGTACATGTATCTTTTAGAATTAGTGTTTCCATTTTTGTCTGGATATACCCAGAAGTGGAATTACTGTATCATATGGTAGTTCTATTTTTAGTTTTTAAAGAAACCTCCATATTGTTTTCCATAGTGGCTGCACCAATTTCCACCAACAGTGTACATGGGTTCCCTTTTCTCCACATCCTCTCCAACATTTGTTATTTGCAAACATTTTGATGATAGTCATTTTGACAGGTGTGAGGTGATATCTCATTGTGGTTTTGATCTGCATTTCTCTGATGATTAGTGTTGTTGAACATCTTTTCATGTGCCTATTAGCTACCTGTATGTCCTCTGTGGAGAAATGTCTATTCAGGTCTTCTGCCCATTCTTTGATTGGGTTGGGGTTTTTTTTTCGATATTGAGTTGTATGAGCTGTTTGTATATTTTGGATACTAACTCCTTGTTGCTTTCACAGTTTGCAAATATTTTCTCCCATTCTGTAGGTTTTTTCATTTTGTTGATGGAAAGTTGTGTTTCCATTTTCACTTGTCTTGGGGTATTTTCTGACTTCGTCTTTGATCTCATCATTGACTCACTGGTTTTTTAGTAGCATGTTGTTTGTTCTTTTACCATTTTTCTTTCTGTAGTTGATTTCTAGTTTCATACCATTGTAGTTGGAAAAAAAATGCTCAATATAATTTCTATCCTCTTAAATTTGTTGAGGCTTACTTTGTGACCTAGTATATGATCTACCTTGTAGAACATTCTATGTGCTCTGGAAATGAATGTGTATTCACCTACTTTTGGATGTAATGTCTTGTAGATATCAATTAATACCAACTGGTTTATTGCATTATTTAAGAATACTGTTGTCTTATTGATTTTCTGTCTGGTTGATATGTCTATGATGTCAGTGGGGTGTAAAGTCTCCTACTATTATTGTATTATTGTCAATTTCTCCCTTCATGTCTGTTAGTATTTGCTTTATATATTTAGGTGTTCCTGTATTGGGTGTGCATATGTTAATGAGTGTAATATCCTCTTCTTGTATCAATCCCTTTATCATTATATAAGGCCCTTCTTTGTCTTTCAGTATGGGCTTTGTTTTCAAGTCTATATTGTCTGATTTGAGTATTGCTACCCTCACTTACTTGTTGTTTCTGTTTGCATGAAGTATCTTTTTCCATCCCCTCACTGTCAGTCCTTGTGTGTCTTTCACCCTGAAGTGAGGCTCTTGTAAGCAGTATATAGATGAATCTAGGTTTTTTGTTCAGTTAGTCACCCTATATCTTTTGATTGGAGCATTTAGTTCATTGACATTTAAAGTTATTATTGATAGGTATGTACTTATTGCCATTTTAATCCTTATTTTCCAGTTGTCTTTGTAGTTCTTCTATGTTCATTTCTTCCTGTTTTGCCAGTTGTGGTATGATGATTTTATTTTGTAGTATGCTTGGGTTCCTTTCTTTTGGTTTTTTGTGTATCTATCATAGGTTTTTTATTTGTGGTTGCCTTGGGGTTCATATATGATGAACCATAATTATATCTACTTGATTTAAACTGATAGTCATTTAAGTTCAAACACATTCTAAAAGATTTATATTTTTTAGTCCCCTCACCCTCATTTTGTGTTTTTGATGTCATATTTTACACCTTTATGCTTATTCCTTTACCATTTATTGTAGTTATAGTTTCTTTTACAATTGTTCTCTTTTAATCCATGTACTGGCTTATTTAAGTGATCTTCAATACTTTCTATATATTTTCCTTTTCTACTGTGATTTTCCCTTTCCTATAGATTCTTCTTTTCTGTTTAGAGAAGACCCGTCAACGTTTCTTTTAGGGTAGGTTTAGTACTGATGAATTCTTTTGGTTTTTGCTTGCCTTAGAAGTTCTTTACCTCTCCTATTCTAAATTATAATCTTGCTGGGTAGAATATTCGAGGTTGCAGGTTTTTACCTTTCAGCACTTTGAATATATCATGCCACTCCCTCCTGGTCTGTAAAGTTGCTGCAGAGAAATCAGTTGATAGTTTTATTGAGATTCCCCTGTATATGACTTTGTTTTTCTCTTGATGCCTTTATTTTTTTTTCAAGAGGGTACTAAATCATTTAATGATTACACATGATAATGGATGATACACAGGCTTCATTCCCATCTATGATTTTATCTGGTACCATAATTCAATTTAGATATATTTCATAGGATGTGCCAACAATCATATTCATAACTAAAAAACTCCATGACTTTGCTTGGGTGACCCTTTTAATTGTGAACTCCAGGTCACAACACAGTAACTGTCAGTTCAACTACACCAAGATTTCTGAAGACAATGGCTTCTCCACTCAAGCAGGTTGTAAATAAATTTCAAATGGAACCTGGTATCTTGATGCCTTTAGAATTCTCTATCTTTAACTTTTGCAATTTTAATTATGATATATCTTGGTGTGGGTGTTTAGGTTCATCTTGTTTGGGACCCTCTGTACTTCCTGTATCTGGATATCTGTTTCCTTCCTTAGGTTTGGGAAATTTTCAGCCATAATTTCTTCAAATACATTTTTGATAATTTTTTCTCTCTCTTTTCCTTTTGAAACCCCTATAATGGGGATATGGCACATTTAAAATTATCTCACAGATCTTGTATGCTGCCTTCATTTTTTTTTTTTATTAATTAATTTATTTATTTTTGGCTGTGTTGGGTCTTCATTTCTGTGAGGGCTTTCTCTAGTTGCGGCAAGCGGGGGCCACTCCTCATCACAGTGCGCGAGCCTCTCACTATTGTGGCCTCTCTTGTTGCAGAGCACAGGCTCCAGACGCGCAGGCTCAGTAGTTGTGGCTCACGGGCCTAGTTGCTCCATGGCATGTGGGATCTTCCCAGACCAGGGCTCGAACCCGTGTCCCCTGCATTAGCAGGCAGATTCTCAACCACTGCGCCACCAGGGAAGCCCCAACTGCCTTCATTTTTTAAAATCTGTTTTTCTGTCTGCTGTTGTGGTTGAGTGATGTCCATTATTCTGTCTTCCAGATCACTTATGCATTCTTTTGTGTCATTTAGTCTGCTGTTCATTGCTTCTAGAGTGCTTTTTATCTCAAATATTGAATTATCTATTTTTAATTGGGTCTTCTTGATATTTTCCAGTTGTTTTATTACCAGTGCTTGAATTCATTGTCTGGTAGACTGATTATCTCTGTTTCATTGGTTTTTTTTTTTTTTCCTTGCTCTTTCAATTGAGAGCAGTTCCTCTGCCTTTTTGTTTTATTTAACTTTCTCTGTCTTTATGAATTTAGATGAGACAGCCACCTATCGTGGTTTTGAAGAGGTGTTCTTATGTAGGAGTATCCCTATGTAGACTGTGTGTCCCCTGTGCCTTTGGGGGGAGGGCTGGATATGATGTGGATGCCAGTCACCTCTTTCCTCAGGTCTGCTGACTGCTATCATCTTGGTATGGGGTGTGGCTGGTTTTGGAGGAGCTAGAGAGTTCTCATGGTGTGAGGTGGGACATCCTCTCTAGTCAGTGGCCATCACTGCCATGTTAGGGGAGGCATTTGTTCCCAAGTTGCTTAAGCAAAAGCCCTGAGGGTTGGGCTTGAGCTGGCTCTGTTCCCTTTAAGTGTGTGTTTTTTCCTTCTCCCTTCACTGGAACTTTGCCCCAAAGGAGGGGAGTGCTGATGTAACTGGGGCTTCTGTGCTTACAGAGGTCCACCTGTTTAAGTGTCTTTGGCTCTGCTCAGATGCAGCCCATGGTTGTGTCTTTTCCTCTGTTCTGTCCACCTGAGATCTAGTGCTAGCTTGTGGCATGGAGTAGGAGGAACTGGAGCATTCACTTGGTTAAAACTGGGGAGTGTGGTGTGGAGGTTGTGGAAGTTCAAGTGGCTGCACTGCTGTCAGAAGTGTAGGCTGCTTCTATGGCACTGTTTAAGTGCCAGTAATGGCCACCGCCAGCCCACCTGGACAACACCTGGGTTCCTGGGTTGCCTCTATGTCCCTAGATCCAGTCTTTTCCCCGGTCCTGGCCAAGCTGTGGCTTGGAGTGAGTGGGACTGAGGTGTTCACTTCACTCAGACTGTGGAGGGGGGGTGGAGGCAGCAGCTGCTAGGGCAAACCTCTCTCTGCCCTGTCTAGGGGCAATATAGCAGCACCTTCTCACTCCTCAGGAGTGGAGTCTAGGCTTCTTCAGCCTTTCTATCTGTCCCAGTGGTTCCCCAAGTAGCCAAGAGAGATTGTCTCCTATTTGTAGGACCCCAGGACTGGGATGCCCAGTCTGTGGTTTGACTATCTCACTCCCCAGGGCAAGTGTCCACAATTTGATCTCCCTTTTCCTCTGAGTCCCCTCCCAGGGGCACAGATCCCAACCCAGTACTTTTCTTCCCATTCTACCTGATCATGTGTGTACATTTCTTACAGTCTTTGTTGTACAGGAGTCCTCTGCCAGTTTCCAGTTAGTTTTCCATGAGTATTGTTCCATGTGTAGATGTATTTTTGACATGTTTGTAAGGGGAGGTGACCCCCATACCCTGCTGTCTTGATCTCTCTCCTCTGTTAGGCCCTTTTTATAAGTCACTACTTCCATCTTCACCCTGTCAGAATGACTGGGGTCATATTCATATAGCAGACTAACCAAATAAGTAGAAAGCTAAACTTGTAAGATTTTATTTTGACACATGTGATAATATCATCAAACCTTGATTTTGGAAATGAGAGACAGCCATATATAATTTGAGAGATTGCCAACCTGAGATACATTATGCATTATACCATATGTCACTGACTTTAATGATGGTTTTGGACCAGTTCATTTTGAATGTCACTTATGAAAGATCATATCTTTGATTTTTAATATTACTGATGGTTAGTTCCTGACTCATAAAGCATTCTCTGCCTGAAAAAGATGTGTATAACAAAATATATTTCCCTTGCAGGTCTCTGCAGTTGGTTCCATCTTCCCTTTTCCATCTTTTCCTGGTATTTTCTGTGTCCCAAATATGATTATTCTGATACCATAATGATTAATATGGACTTTTAGCTCAGGCTGCATTTAATCTGCAAACCTGTCCCCCCAAATAAAAGGATGTTCCTTCTATCTACAATGAAAAGGTAAAGCAAGCACAATGCTTCAGACCTAGATGTAAAGGCCACATGACTACTCATATATGGAGATGAGCATGAAAGGATATCTCTTCTGGGAGAAAATGATGCAGTAGTATCTGACCACAGGGCATATATTTTGATAAGTGCTATTTTTTATTTGCAATTCAAATAAATTGGCAAACATTCTCCTGAATATCTTATTCCACATGTATACAACTAAAATGTTGATTGTGAGGCTATCTATGACCAGGTTTCTCTTGCCATGGACTGGAAAATATGTTGGCACATCATCCTGACTGGATGTCCAGGCCCCTCTATTTAATATTCAGCTTTCTAATAGTACAATTACCTGAAAAGAGTGGGCTCAGAGGTGCTTGAATCAGAAGGCTGCCAAATCTCTCACTCTTTTTTATGGTAGTTTAATAATAAACACTTTAACTTTCATTATGGCTGGAAGTAGAAAGAGAATTTTAGCAAGTGTTGAAATTTTAGCTGTGTGGAGGAATAAATAGCCCTGTGACCTCTGAGATTTCCTACAATATCATTGGATGGTTTCCCTGAGAATTTTCTTTACAACTCTCAGATGCTAAAACCAGCTGCTTACAGATCTCTTTCCTTACTCTCAAAGAACATGATCTAAATATGAATCATCATAGGCACCAAGATCTTGATTAGAAAATCCTCCTAGTGACACAGTATACTATTGCTTGAGAGATGCCAAGGAAATTCTTTCCACAGTTTGTTCCTCAGAAGAGGGCATAGTGGAAAAAGCTGGGCTTTGACAACAATTAAACTTAAGTTTTAATCCTGAGTGAGCCACTTATTAGTTTTTGATCTATGGCAAGTAAGTTAAATTTCCTAAGCCACAACTTTCTAATATAAAAATGGAGATAGTATCACCTACTTCAGAAGGTAGTGGAAAAAGTAGGAATAGTGCATATAAAGCACCCAAATATAGACATTCTATATAAATTATAACTTGTAATTATGAATTTTAGGTTGAGTCTGGCTCCTAGAATGGAGCACCATTTCTATATACAAGGTAAGCTTTTGAGAATTAAATGCCCCACCAAATTTCACATGCTAATCAATGCATTTGTGTGTTGGAGGTAGGGGTATGCATGAGATAAGACAAGAATAAGAAATAAGATGCTGGGACTTCCCTGGTGGCCCAGTGGTAAACAATCCTCCTTCCAAAGCAGGGGACACAGGTTCAATCCATGGTTAGGGAACTAAGATCCCACATGCTGCAGGGTAACTAAGCCCACGCACCTCAACTAGAGAGAGAGAACCTGCACACCACAACTAGAGAGAAGCTCAGGCACCACAATGAAAGATCCTGTGAGCCTCAACAAAGATCCCACATGCTGCAAATAAGACCCGACACAGCCAGAAAGAAGAAAGAAAGAAAGAAAATATTAAGAAATAAATAAGATGCTAATTTTCATCTGTAAAATTTTAGTATTCTCTTCCACCTTTCCTTTCTCATTCCTTTTTTCTCGTTTAAAAAAATATATATACATTAAATAATATAGTATTTAAAGTATACTTTAAAATCAAAAGTAATACATCAATGCATTTTTATTTAAAAAATGAACACAAACATCTTTGTCATTCTGGTTTTTTTCTGACTGGAGAGAGTCAAAATAGCTGCTACTATAATGATGAAATGCTAGCAAGTAAATAACCAAGGCTGGCTCTCCCTATTAGAAGTAAAAATTGTATTAACTATTCTCACACATTAACTATAACATATGAAGTTTAGAGTCAGTTTTTCAAATTTTACAAAAATTGAGATTTTGATTTTAATTACATTGATTTATAAATTGAATTTACAAAACGTAATACCATTTAAAGATTAAATACTTTCAGCCATGAATTTGGTACATTTCTCCAAATTTCCTAGTATATTTTTTAAAAATGTCCTTCAGTAAAATTTATACAGTTAACCCTTGAGCAACATGGTGGGGTGTAGGATTTCCACCTTGCAAGGATTTCCTCCTTGCAGTCAGAAATCTTCGCATTCATTGCTCCTCTGTATCCACAGTTCCACATCCAAGGACTTAACCAACACTTGCATTGTGTAGTACTGTAATATTTACTATTGAAAAAAATTCATGTATAAGTGGACTCATACAGTTAAAAAAGTTAACTGTAGTTTTATTTAAAAGATCTTATATATTTCTCTTTTTAAAAGTTTCATAATTACTTTATTTTTTAAATTGAAGTATGATCAAAATAAAACATTATATTAATTTCAGATGTACAACATAATGATTCGATATTTTTAGATATTATGAATGGTCACTACAATAAGTCAACATCCTTCACCATACATAGTTACAAATTTTTATCTTGCAATGAGAACTTTTAAGGTTTACTTTCTTAGCAACTTTCAAATATACAATAAAGTATTATTAACTATAGTCACCATGCTGTACATTACACCCCTATGACTCTTATTTTATAACTGGGAGTTTGTACTTTTTGACCTTCTTCACCCATTTTGCCTATCCAGTCTCTGGCAACCATTAAGCTGTTTTCTGTATCTTTTTTTTTTCTTTAGATTTCACATGTAAGTGAGATCATACAGTATTTATTTGTCATTTTCTGTCTGACATTTCATTTACCATAATGCCCTCAAGGTCCATTCATGTTGTTATAAATGTCAAGAATAAATTCTTTTTTATGAATGAATAACATTGATATATATATATATATGTATATATATGTATATAACATTTTCTTTTTTCATTTATCCATTGATGTACACACCACTTTGGTTGTTTCCATATTTTAGCTATTGTAAATAATGCTGTAATGAACATAGGAGTGCATACATCTTTTCAAGTTAGTGTTTTTATTTTCTTTGAATAAATATCCAGAAGTGGAATTGCTGGATCATATGGTAGTTCTATTTTTAATGTTTTGAGGAATCTCCATACTGTTTTCCATAGTAGCTGCACTAATTTACCTCCCCACTAACAGTACACAAGCATTCCCCCAAAGGTTTTATATATCTGCTATTAGATTTATTCCTACATATTTCATAGCTTTTTGCAATTATGAATGGAATATTTTTCTATTAATTAAAAAATTAATATTGCCATGAATAGTATGTTTATTTTATTTTTAAAATAAATTTATTTATTTATTTTTATTTTTGGCTGCATTGGGTTTTTGCTGCTGCACGCGGGCTTTTCTCTAGTTGCAGTGAGTGGGGCTACTCTTCACTGTGGCGTGTGGGCTTCTCATTGGGTGGCTTCTCTTGTTGCAGAGCATGGGCTCTAGAGTGCAGGCTCAGTAGTTGTGGCACACGGGCTTAGTTGCTCTGCGGCATGTGGGATCTTCCCGGACCAGGGCTTCCCATGTCCCCTGCATTGGCAGATGGATTCTTAACCACTGTGCCACCATGGAAACCCAGTATGTTTATTTTATATCCAGCCACATTACTAAACTCTTGTTAGTTCCAGGAGTTTGGCAGTTGTTGCTTTGGAATTTCTAGGTGGACAATCACACATCAGGCTAGTAGTGATGTTTTATTTCTTCCACTCAAATTTGTATAGCTATGTCCTTTTTATTCATGTTGCATTGGTTAGGTTCTCCAATAATATGTTGATTAACAGTGATAATAGAGGACATCCTTTAGTTGTTTTTATACCTTAATGTGAATGCTTCTACAGGTTCCCCATTAGGTATGATATTTGATGTAAGCTTTTAGCAGATGACTTTTATCTGGTAAAGAAAGTTTCTTTTATATTCTGAATTTGTTAATTAAAAAATTCAGGGTATAGTTTTACTTTATCAAATGCTTTTCCAGCATCTATTGAGATGATCATATAGTTTTTTTCTCATTTGATCTGGTAAATAATTAAGCTACTTTTATTCCTGGGATATATCCTACTAGATCACAATATATTACACTTTCACTATACTATCAGAGTTAGCTTACTGTCTTATTTAGAATTTTTGCCTCTGTTCATAAGGGGGATTGGTTTTTCTTTTCTTTTCTTGTGTTGTCCTTGTCCACTCCAGATTTGGTAATAGTCTTGTAAGACACTAGTCTTATAAAAGTTGGATAGCTTTCAATTTTCCCTTTATAACTTGTAACATTTAATGTAACATTGGAATTACCCTTTATTGAGCATTTCATTGGTAAAATTGTCTCGGTGGAATACAATTATTAGGAACAGATCTTAGACTATACAATTTCTTATATGATTACTAAGTTATCTAGATATTCTATTTCATGGGTCAGTTTGTATAAATTATATTTTCTCTTAAAATTTTTTATTCTTCTTGGGTTTTAAATATATAGGAAGTAAGGAACTCAGACCAATACTTGTGAAAAAATAACTAGGAAAGCTGAAAGAAAATTTTTAAAAATATGTTTGTAGATTTTAGGTAGCTAAGAAGGGAGTGAAGCATTACAAGGTCAAGATCATGGAGGAAAGGGAAGCCCAAGAAGTGAACTCAATATTTGGGCCTTTCCTTTCCCTATTAGTTTCTAGATTATGAAGTGACTGAGAGGGTGAGTAGTGTTTTAAGCAGCCTCTAGGAACTAAAGGAATAAACATTTGAATTCAGAGTCCTTCAAGAAGAGGAGTAAGCTCCTAGTCTTTGGGTAAACCCTCAAAATATTACCCTAGAAGTAAGATAAACCAGAAGTAAACTGGCCTTCATAGTAACTGAAATCCAGATTTTTATTCAATCTGACAATCTCTGTTTCTTAATTTGTATGTTTGGACCATTTACATTTAATGTAATTATTGATATGGTTGGATTTAATACTATCATTTTATTATCTGTTTTCTATTGGCCCCCCTTTTTTGTTTTTCTGTTTCCATTTTCCTGTGAATGCTGTGTATTCCACTTAAATTTATCTATTGGCTTTTTGATTATATATCTTTGAATAATTATTTTAGTAGTTTCTCTGGGGATTGCAACATACAAAATTTCACGGTGTACTTAGAGTTAATATTTTACCACTTCATATGAAATGTAAAAATCTTATAATCATATAGGTCCTTTTATCCTCCTTTATTTATGTTGTAGTTCATATGTATTGCATACATTGAAAACCTCACAATGTTATCATTTTGCTTTTAATAGCCATACATGTTTTAAAGAACTTAAAGAAAAAATAGCTTATTTATCTAGATATTTACCATTTCTGTTGCTCTTTCTTCATTCCATGTATCATTCTGATATCATTTCCCTTCCCCCTCAAGAACTTCCTTTAACATTTCTTTTAGGGTAGTTCTGCTGCCAACAGATTCCCTTAGTTTTCCTTCATCTTAGAATGTTTTTATTTCCTTTTATCCTTGAAGGATATTTTCACTATATATAGAATTCAGGGTTGACCATTAGTTTCTTTCAGCACCTTAAAAATATTCTACTGTCTTCTGACCATAATGGTTTCTTATGAGAAGTCTGAAATTATTCAATTTGTTATGCTCTATACACAGTGTTTTATTTCTCCCTGGTTGCTTGTAAGAATTTTTTCATTATCTTTGGTTTTCAGTAGTTTGGTCATTATGATTGTGGTTTTCTTTGAGTTTATCTTATTTGAAATTCACTGAGCTTTTTGAATCTGTAATGTCATGTCCTTCAACCAATTTGGGATGTTTTCAGCATTTATTTTTTCAAAACATTTTTTCTGCATCAATTTATTTTTCTTCTTCTTCTTGGACCTTAGTAACAAAAATATTAGACCTTCTGATATTTTACTACAGGTCTCTGAAGCTCAGTTCAATTTTTTAAAAATTGCTTTTCTATTTGTTGTTCAGATTTGATGGTTTCTATGCATTTATCTTCAACTTCACTTACTCTTTCCATTCTGATATTAAGCCCATCAGTGAATTTTTGTTTTAGTTATTTTATTTTTTAACTTTAAAAGTTTCCATTTAGTTCTTGTTTTATAGTCTCTGTTTCTTTGCTTTGAAGTGCTAAAAAGTGACTACATACACAGGTTTAAGGGATCTATTTCTCCAGCTCTCTCCTTTCTATAATTTCCTGAATATATTTTAACCCTTTTCATGGTCCTTGGAAAGCAGAAGTGTTGGCCTCTCCATGCTGTTACATACTTTCCATAACTGGGTCTGCCTTAGGAGCAAAGGGTAGAGAGAAAATAGAGAGAAAACAATTAATAGTATTATTTCCCCAATAGTCTTAAGACCACAGGAATTCCTTTTCCCATTTCTTCTGTAATAAAGGACTTTCTCTGAATTTTAGGTGCCTGCAAGATCATGACTGCTGTTCTGTTGCAAGAGTGCAGCTTCATGACTTGCCACAGGGCAGGGTCAGGAGATTAGTAAAAGAGAAAAGGGGGGATTACCTGCACATTTACAATCCTGCAGGGCCCCTTACCTGGTCTTCTAACTAGAAAAAGAAGTTTCTATTGGAGCTTTTCTGTTCATACCTGCTGTGCAGTTCTGGGATTTGGGTTGCCCTACAGTCTAAGTTAGGAGATATGGGTAGAAAAACAAAACCCAGGAAATTCACCACCGTAATGATTGTTATATGAGTTTTGAGAAAGTGATAGCAAGTTTATTCATTTTAGCCAAGACCAGAAGTCCTTGAAGTCTAGATTTGAATCATGTAATCCATGATTGGCTTAAGGTGAAACAAAATTGTAAGTGCCACAGTAGTCTGGCAGAGCAAATGAAAACTCTCACAGGAAAGACTTTCTATCACAATCCTAGGCTTCACTTTAATTAAAAAAATTTTCGTGCTTGCTTCTGTGCACATATATTAAAATTGGAATGATACAGAGAAGGTTATCATGGCCCCTGTGCAAGAAAGAGATGCAAATTTGTGAAACGTTCCATATTTTAAAAAAAATTTCATATGCAATATCTGGCACCCAATAGAAAATAAGTAAATATATGAAGAGAAAAGACAAAGTAATCAAAAATAAGAGAACAATGTTCTTGGATTAGAAGATCAATATTGTCAAAATGACTATAGTACCCAAGGCAATCTACAGATTCAATGCAATCCCTATCAAATTACCAATGGCATTTTTCACAGAACTAGAACAAAATATCTTAAAATTTGTATAGAAACACAAAAGACCCAGAATAGCCAAAGCTATCTTGAGAAAGAAAAGTGGAGTTGGAGGAATCAGGCTCCCTGACTTCAGAATATACTACAAAGCTATAGTCATCAAAACAATATGGTACTGGCACAAAAATAGAAATATAAATCAATGGAAGAGGATAGAAAACCCAGAAATAAACCCATGCACCTATGGTCAATTAATCTACAACAAAGGAGACAGGACTATACAATGGAGGAAAGACAGTCTCTTCAATAAATGGTGCTGGGAAAAATGAAATTATAACACTCTTAACACCATACTCAAAAATAAACTCAAAATGGATTAAGGACCTAAATGTAAGACTGGACACTATAAAACTCTTAGAGGAAAACATAGACAGAACACTCTCTGACATAAATCACAGAAATATCTTTTTCATTCCATCTTCCAGAGAAATGAAAATAAAAACAAAAATAAACAAATGGGACCTAATTAAACTCAAAAGCTTTTGCACAGCAAAGGAAACCATAAACAAAACGAAAAGACAACCCGCAGAGTGGAAGAAAATATTTGCAAACAATGCAAGCAACAAGGAATAAGTCTCCAAAATTTATAAACAGCTCATGAGGCTTAATATCATAAAAACAAACAACCCAATAAAAAATTGGGCAGAAGACCTAAATAGATATTTCTCCAAAGAAGACATACAGATGGCCAAGAGGCACATGAAAAGATGTTCAACAGCATTAATTATTAGAGAAATGCAAATAAAAACTACAATGACATATCACCTCACACCAGTCAGAATGGCTAGCATCAAAAAATCCACAAACAATAAATGTTGGAGAAGGTGTGGAGAGAAGGGAACCCTCTAACATTGTTGGTAAGAATATAAATTGGTACAGCCACTGTGGAGAACAGTATGGAGGTTCCATAAAAAACTAAAAATAAAGCTACCATATGACCCTGCAATCCCACTCCTAGGCATATATTCGGAGAAAACCATGGTCCAAAAGAATACATGCACCCCAATGTTCATTGCAGCACTGTTTACAATAGCCAAGACATGAAAGCAACCTAAATGCCCATCAACAGATGAATAGATAAAGAAGAAGTGGTACATATATACAGTGGACTATTGCTCAACCATTAAAAAGAATGAAATGCCATTTGCAGCAACATGGATGGACCTAGAGATTGTCATACTGAATGAAGTAAGTCAGACAGAGAAAGACAAATATTGTACGGTATCACTTATATGCGGAATCCAAAAAAAAGTGATACAAATGAACATATTTACAAAATAGAAACAGACTTACTGACTTAGAGAATGAATTTATGGTTACCAGAGAGGAAGGGTGTGGGGAGGGATAGTTACACAACATTGTTAATCAACTATACTCTAATATAAAATAAAATGTTTAAAAAAATAAGAGAAACAACAGACAATAAAGAAGACCCACAGAGAGTATAGTTAATGGAGTCATTAGACGTGGACTTTAAAATAATTCTACTTAAAATGCTCAAGGAAAAATTATACATTGTTATGAAGTTGTCCCTTGTATTCTCTCATAGCTTTTTTTTTTTTTATGATCTCATAGCTTTTAATATTCTTTGTATCTGCAATTTAGTCTTCTTTTAGAAGAATTGCCAACTTCTTGTTTCCATTAAATGGGTTGAGTAGAACTTGAGTTTTTTGTATTAGAATATGAAGAAATCACTTTAAGGCTTCCTTGGTGATGCAGTGGTTAAGAATCCGCCTGCCATTGCAGGGAACATGGGTTTGATCCCTGGCCTGGGAGGATCCCACATGCCGGGGAGAAACTACTGAGACCATGCACCACAGCTACTGAGCCTGCGCTCTAGAGCCCGTGAGCCACAACTACTGAGCCCGTGTGCCACAACTACTGAAGCCCAGGCACCTAGAGCCCGTGCTCTGCAACAAGAGAAGCCATGACAATGTGAGACCCACGCACCACAACAAAGAGTAGCCCCTGCTTGCCTCAACTGGAGAAAGCTCATGTGCAGCAACAAAGACCCAACAGAGCCAAAAATAAAAACAAACTAATTAATTAATTAATTAACAAAACAAAACAAAACAAAACAAAAAAAACCACAGGGCTTCTCAAAAACCAGTCTGAAAGCCACCTAGTAGTTCTTAATTAAAAAAAAAAAAAAAGCTTTGCATTTGTGGAAAGTGCAATACCCCAATTGAATCATCTTGCAGTCAGATTGCAGTCTTATGGTCAGGAAGCATTAGTATAAGAACATAGGAACTAGGGCCCCTGCCGGCCACTGGTGGGGGACTCTGACACCCAAGGAGACGGAAGGAATCCCAAAGTGAACTGGTAGGATGCAGGCAGACTAAGGGGGGAGGAGAAGTGGAGGCCAGACAGGATCGGCATTCCTGAAGCCGGGGAGATCAGGAGAGACAGGTGGGAGGGGCCCTCCCAGCCCAGAGGAACAGGAGAGGAGAGGAAGGTGTTTGCCCCATCCACTCGAGCCCAGGAAGCCTGCTGTGTTCCTAGATGAGGTCCCTGGCCATCTGAGACAAGGGGTGGGGTGCACACCTGTACCCCTTCTGTTCCTTAAGCCTAAGCCCCACCCCCCACAGCCCCCAGGGTCTTTTCCAGCCCTGTGATTCCTGAGTATTGGCCTTGCCCACCACCCAAACCTCACCTTGCTTAGGCCCCGCCCTCCACAGCCAAGGCCTATCCCCCCCTTTTTTTTTTCCTTCCTCCTCTTTATTACTATTGTGGTACTGTTGTACCTTCCGGTTGTTGATTCATCTATATTTTTATTTTTATATTCTTCCTAACATGGCTGTTAGTTTCCTAGTCTAATTTTATTCTTTACTTTGTTATTGTCGGGTTTTTTTTTTTTTTCTTTTTTGCCACCCCAGGTGGCTTGCAGGATCTTGGTTCATGAGCCTGGGAATGGGCCAAAGCTCCTGCAGTGGGAGCTCCGAGTCTGAACCACTGGATTAACAGAGAACCTCAGACCCCAGGGAATTTTCATCAGAATGAGGTCTCACAGAGTTCCTCATCAAGTTCCTCATCAGTGTCAAGACACAGCTCTACCCAATAGCATACAAACCCCAGAGTTGGAAACCTCAGGCCAAACAACCAGTAAGACAGGTATACAATCCCACTCATAAAAAAAAAAAAAAAAAATGAAAGGGCAAAAAAATATGTCACAGATGAAGGAACAAGGTAAAAATCCACAAGACCAAGTAAATAAAGGGGAAATAGGCAATCAACCTGAAAAAGAATTCAGAGTAATCACAGTAAAGATGATCCAGAATCTTGGAAGTAGAATGTAGACACGGATTGAGAAAATACAAGAAATGTTTAACAGGGCTTCCTTGGTGGCGCAGTGGTTAAGAATCTGCCTGCCAATGCAGGGGACACGGGTTCGAGCCCTGGTCCGGGAAGATCCCACATGCTGCGGAGCAACTAAGCCCGTGTGCCACAACTACTGAGCCTGCACTCTAGAGCCCACAAGCCACAACTACTGAGCCCATGTGCCACAACTACTGAAGCCCGTGTGCCTAGAGCCTGTGCTCCACAACAAGAGAAGCCACCGCAACGAGAAGCCCGCGCACCGCAATGAAGAGTAGCCCCCGCTCACCACAAGTAGAGAAAGCCCGCGCGCAGCAACAAAGACCTAGTGCAGCCAAAAATAAATAAATAAAATAAATAAATTAAAAAAAAAAAGAAATGTTTAACAAAGATCTAGAAGAATTAAAGAACAAACAGAGATGAACAACATAAAAACTGAAATGAAAAATACACTAGAAGCAATCAATAACAGAATAACTGAGGCAGAAGAACGAATAAGTGAGCTGGCAGACAAAATGTGGAAATAACTGCCCAGGACCAGAATAAAGAAAAACAAATGAAAAGAATTGAAGACAATCTCAGAGACCTCTGGGACAACACTAAATGCACCAATGTTCAAATTATAGGGGTTCCAAAAGAAGAAGAGAAAAAGAAAGGGTCTGAGAAAATATTTGAAGAGATTATAGTTGAAAACTTCCCTAACATGGGAAAGGAAATAGTCACACAAGTCCAGCAAGCACAGAGAGTCCCATACAGGATAAACCCAAGGAAATACACAGCAAGACACATATTAATCAAACTAACAAAAATTAAATTAAAGAAAAAATATTAAAAGCAGCAAGGGAAAAACAAAAAATATCATTCAAAAGAATCCTATAAGGTTGTCAGCTGAAACTCTTCAGGCCAGAAGGGAGTGGCAGGATATACTTAAAGTGATAAAACAGAAAAACCTACAGCCAAGATTACTCTACCCAGCAAGGATCTCATTCAGATTCGATGGAGAGGTCAAAAGCTTTTCAGACTAGCAAAAGCTAAGAGAATTCAGCACCACCAAACCAGCTTTACAACAAATGCTAAAGAAGCTTCTCTAAATGGGAAACACAAGAGAAGAAAAAGACCCACAAAAACAAACCCAAAACAATTAAGAAAATGGTAATAGGAACATACATATCGATAATAACCTTGAGTGTAAATGGATTAAAAGCCCCAACCAAAAGACACAGACTGGCTGAATGGATACAAAAATAAGACCCATATATATGCTGTCTAAAAGAGACCCAATTCAGACCTAGGGACACATACAGACTGAAAGTGAAGGGATGGAAAAAGATATTCCATGCAAATGGAAATCAAAAGAAAGCTGGAGTAGCAATACTCCTATCAGATAAAATAGACTTTAAAATAAAGACTGTTACAAGAGATAAGGAGGGACACTACATAATGATCAAAGGATCAATCCAAGAAGAAGATATAACAACTATAAATGATTATACACCCAACATAGGAGCACCTCAATACATAAGGCAAATGCTAACAACAAGGAAAGGAGAAATCGACAGTTCCACGTAATAGTTGGGGATTTTAACACCCCACTTTCACCACTGGACAGATCATCCAAACAGAAAATAAATAAGGAAAAACAAGCTTTAAATTATACATTACACAAGATGGACTTAATTGATATTTATAGGACATTCCATCCAAAAACAACAGAATACACTTTCTTCTCAAGTGCTCATGGAACATTCTCTAGGATAGATCATATCTTGGGTCACAAATCAAGCCTTGGAAAATTTAAGAATATTGACATCATATCAAGCATCTATTTTGACCACAATGCTATGAGATTGGAAATCAATTACAGGAAAAAACTGTAAAAAACACAAATACATGGAGGCTAAACAGTGCACTACTAAATAACCAAGAGATCACTGAAGAAATCAAAGAAGAAATTTAAGAATACATAGAAACCAATGACAATGAAAACACGACAATCCAAAACCTATGGGATGCAGAAAAAGCAGATCTAAGAGGCAAGTTTGTAGCAATACAATCTCACCTCAAGAAACAAGAAAAATCTCAAATAAACTATCTAACCCTACACTTAAAACAACTAGAGAAAGAAGAACAAAGAAAACCCAAAGTCAGTAGAAGGAAATAAATCATAAATATCAGAGCAGAAATAAATGAAATAGAAATGAGGAAAACAATAGAAAAGATCAATAAAACTAAAAACTGGGTCTTTGAGAAGATAAACATAATTGATAAACCCTTCTTCAGACTTATCAGGAAAAAAAGGGAGAGGACACAAATCAATAAAATTAGAAATGAAAAAGGAGAAATCACAGCTGACACTGTAGAAATACAAAGGATTATAAGAGACAACTACAAACAACTATATGCCAATAAAATGGACAACCACGAAGAAATGGACAAATTCTTGGAAAGGTACAATTTTTCAAGACTGAACCAGGAAGAATTAGAAAATATAAACAGACCTATCACAAGTAATGAAATTGAAACTGTAATTAAAAATCTTCCAACAAACAAAAGTCCAGGACCAGATGGCTTCACAGGCGAATTCTAACAAACATTTAGAGAAGAGCTAACACCAATCCTTCTCAAACTCTTCCAAATAATTACAGAGGGAGAAACACTCCCAAATTCATTCTACGAAGCCACCATCACCCTGATACCAAAACCAGACAAAGATATCACACAAAACAATATAATTATAGACCAATATTACTGATGAACATAGATGCAAAAATCCTGAACAAAATACTAGGAAACAGAATCCAACAGCACATTAAAAGTATTATACCCCATGATCAAGTGGGATTTATCCCAGGGATGCAAGGATTCTTCAATATACTTAAATCAATCAATGTGATACACTACATTAAAAAATTAAGGAATAAAAACCATATGATCATCTCAATAGATGCAGAAAAATCTTTTGACAAAATTCAACACCCATTATGATAAAAACTCTCCAGAAAATGGGCACAGGGTTTCCCTGGTGGTGCAGTGGTTAAGAATCCACCTGCCAGTGCAGGGGACACTGGTTCAATCCCTGGTCTAGGAAGATCCCACATGCTGTGGAGCAACTAAGCCCATGTGCCACAACTACTGAGCCTGTGCTCTAGAGCCTGCGAGCCACAACTACTGAAATCCACATGCTTAAATCCTGTGCTCTGCAAAAAGAGAAGTCACCACAGTGAGAAACCTGTGCACCACAATGAAGAGTAGCCCTTGCTCACCACAACTACAGAAAGCCCATGCACAGCATCTAAGACCCAATGCAGCCAAAAATAAATAAAATAAAATAAATACATTTATAAAAGAAAAAGCTTAAAGAAAATAAAAATGGGCATAGAGAAAATAAAAATGGGCATACCTCAACACAATAAAGGCCATATATGACAAACCCACAGCAAGCATCATACTCAATGGTGTAAAACTGAAAGCATTTCCACTAAGATCAGGAACAAGACAAGGATGTCCACCCTCGCCACTCTTATTCAACATAGTTTTGGAAGTCCTAGCCACAGCAATTAGAGAAGCAAATGAAATAAAAAGAATACAAATTGGAAAAGAAGAAGTAAAACTGTTGCTGTTTGCTGATGTCATGATAATATACGTAGAAAATCTGAAAGATGCCACCAGAAAACTACTAGAATTAATCAACGAATTTGGTAAGGTTGCAGGAAACAAAATTAATGCACAGAAATCTCTGGCATTCCTATACACCAACAATGAAAAATCAGAAATAGAAATTAAGGAAACACTCCCATTTACGATTGCAACAAAAAGAATAAAATACCTAGGAATAAACCTGCCTAAGGAGGTGAAAGACTTGTACTCAGAAAACTATAAAACACTGATGAAAGAAATCAAAGGTGACATGACATAAACAGATGGAGATAAATACCATGTTCTTGGATTGGAAGAATCAGTATTGTGGAAATGACTATACTACCCAAAACAATCTACAGATTCAATGCAATCCCTATCAAACTACCAATGGCATTCTTTACAGAATTAGAATAAAAAATTTTACAGTTAGTATGGAAACACAAAAGACCTCGAATAGTCAAAGCAATCTTGACAAAGAAAAACAGAGTTGGAGGAATCAGGCTCCCTGACTTCAAACTATACCACAAAGCTATAGTAATCAAGACAGTGTGGTAATGGCACAAAAACAGAAATATAGATCAATGGTACAAGATAGAATGCCCAGAGATAAACCCATGCACATATAGTCAACTGATTTATGACAAAGGAGGCAAGAACATACAATGGAGAAAAGACAGTCTCTTTAATAAGTGATGCTGGGAAAACTGGACAGCTACATGTAAAGGAATGAAATTAGAACAATCCCTAACACCATACACAAAAATAAACTCCAAATGGATTAAAAACCTAAATGTAAGACCAGACACTATAAAACTCGTAGAGGAAAACATAGGCAAAACAGTCTTTGACATAAACCACAGCAAGATCTTTTTTGACCCACTTCCTAGAGTAATGAAAATAAAAACAAAAATAAACAAATGGGACCTAATAAACTTAAAAGCTTTTGCACAACAAAGGAAACTGTAAACAAGATGAAAAGACAACCCTCAGAATGGGAGAAAATATTTGCAAATGAAACAACAGACAAAGGATTAATCTCCAAAATATACAAACCGCTCATGGAGCTCAATATCAAAAAAACAAACAGCCAAATCAAAAATGGGCAGAAGATCTAAATAGACATTTCACCAAAGAAGACATACAGATGGCCAAGAGGCACATGAAAAAATACTCAACATCGCTAATTATTATAGAAATGCAAATCAAAACTACAATGAGGTATCACCTCCCACTGGACAGAATGGCCATTATCAAAAAATCTAGAAACAATAAATGCTGGAAAGTGTGTGGTGAAAAGGGAACCCTCCTGCACTGTTGGTGGGAATGTAAATTGATACAACCACTGTGGACAACAGTATGGAGGTTCCTTAAAAAACTAAAAATAGAACTACCATATGACCCAGCAATCCCACTACTGGGCATATACCCTGAGAAAACCATAATTCAAAAAGAGACATGTACCACAATATTCATTGTGACACTATTTAGAATAGCCAGGACATGGAACCAACCTATATGTCCATTGAGAGATGAACAGATAAAGAAGATGTAGCACATATATACAATGGAATATTACTCAGCCATAAAAAGAAACAAAATTGAGTTATTTGTAGTGAGGTGGGTGGACCTAGAGTCTGTCATACAGAGTGAAGTAAGTCAGAATGAGAAAAACAAATACCATATGCTAATGTATATATGTGGAATCTAACAACAACAACAAAAGGATACTGATGAACCTAGTGGCAGGGCAGGAATAAAGAGATAGACATAGAAAATGAACTTGAAGACATGGGGTGCGAGGGCGAAGCTGGGGTGAAGGGAGAGTAGCATCAACATACATACACCTCCGAATGTAAAATAGCTGGCTGATGGGAAGCAGCAACATAGCACAGGGAGATTGGCTCCGTGCTTTGCGATGACCTAGAGGGGTGGAATAGGGAGGATGGGAGGGAGGGTATATGGGGACATGTGTATGCATATGGCTGATTTGCTTTCTTGTGCAACAGAAACTAACACAGTATTGTGAAGTAATTATACTCCAGTAAAGGTCTATTTAAAAAAAAAAGAACATAGCATTGCCATTTCACTGAAGTTTGCTTATAATAGCGATAACTAAAACAAGCACTTTACATTAAGTTATTCAGTGCAACTTTCTTAAAATACATTCTTTAATGTAAAAAAAATTCAGTACAAAAATGAAAATGTATTTCCCCTCTCACTTCTCCTTTCTCTCTCAATGTCCAGTAATAATTGTCCTTTGCTATTCACGGGGGATTAGTTCCAGGACCCCTGTGGATAGTAAAATCCAAGGATGCTCAAGTTCTTTATATAATGTGGCGCCTCTGTATCTGCAGGATCCACATCTGTGGAGTCAACCAACAGCAGATCGAGTGCATTTTTATCCCTTCTGTTTAAACATTTTATTTACAGTTATGTGATTAAATAATCACAACAACACATACTCTGATTTTTTTTAAATGTGATTTGGAATCCCCATAAGACTATGAACAGATTTTGCAACAGGAATTTTGTAGGCCAGTTGTGAGTGGCACCATATATTCAAAATGCTTAAAGAAAAACTTCCAACCAAGAATACTCTACCCAACAAATTATGAAGGAAATAAAGAGTTTTCCAGACAAGCAACAGCTTAAGGAGTTCATCACCTCTAAATCAGCATTACAAGAAATGTTAAAGGGACTTCTTTAAGCTGAAAAGAAAGGCCGCTAATTAGTAACAAGAAAACATATGAAAGTATAAATCTCACTGGTAAAGGTAAATATATAGTAAAAGCAATAGATTAATCACTTATATAGCTAGTGTGAAGGTTAAAAGGCAAAAGTAGTAAAAATAACTATAACTACAACAATTAGCTAAGGGATACACAAGGTAAAAATGTGTAAAATGTGACATAAAAAACATAAAACATGAAGGGGGAGAGTAAAAAATGTGATTACATGGGTATGAGGTACATCTACATTCAGGTGTCTTTAGCTAAAATCTCAAGAGATAAGTATGTTCCATGCACATAGCTGCTTTTTCTCTTTCTTCTCAAAGGGATTTCAAATCTGGTAGAGCATGAAGTCCTATGATATATCCTTTCATCAATCCCACCATCTCTCTTTATTTTACATTCTATCATTACTTCTGAAGGACTTAATTGTGATCTAAACAAGATATAAAATCTGAACCAAAACATTTTGTTTCTCAAAAAACAAATAATATAATTGGTTGCAGCTATAGAATGAATGACCCCATGTATAGCACTGTGGGGGAGTGGTGGGGAGAGCAGTATCCTGCAGTTAAGGAGATGGACTCTTTAATTGGCATGAGCCTTTCTGGAAATTTTCTAGCTTTATTTGGGCTCCCTCAGGAGATTCACTTCATACCTGAATGTGTGAACAGACCCATGCATGGCAGAGGGCGCCCCAGTATAACACAAGAGCCCCAAGGCCGCTGATTCTTGGTTGCCCTGGGGATATCTGTTCAGTGGACATCTGGTGAGTGCCAGGTACCTATACACTTTAGGTACTTTGGACACAAAGATGAATTTGGCTAACTTCCTGATCTCAAACTTATATTCAGTCAAGTAGGGGAGATGAGAGTATGTGTCAACTAAAAATAACAAAAGCTAACATTTATTTTCTACTTACTATGTTTCACACACTATGCTAAGGGTTTTGCCTTCAATCTCATCTATTCTTTGTAAGATTTCTTCAGGCTAGGTACAGTTATTATAGCTGGCATCACACTGTGAGAAGTGCTATAATTGAGGAATGAGAGTGATTGGGAAGAAATAAGAAAGATTTAAGTCTACCTGAGGGAGTTAGAGAAAGAAGAAAGTGACATTAGCTATTTACTTCTTTGCTTTTTCCTCAACTCTGAGCTGGCTGAGTGCACAGACTGCATCTTGTTCAGTTTCAAAACCTCAAAACCTACCCTCAATAAATATCTCAGGAACAAATGAATGATGTTTGAGCTGGATCTTGAATGTTGAGTAGATTTTCACAAAATAGGAAAGAAAAAGGGGCCTTTTAGTCAGAAGGTGAAGCATAAAAAAGGCAGTGAGACATGACTGTGAGACACTTAGGGAATGTCAAGTAATTTGGGGTGAGGGAATATCAGGATACAAGGTAGAGAGTGGGAGAAGCTGGAAAGTAGATTGGTGTCTCAGTTAGCTATTGCTGTGTAACAAACCACCAAAAATGGAGTGGCTTAAACAATCAGTATTCATTATTGCTTATGAGTATGCAGGCCAATTTGGGGGTTCTGCTGATCTGGACCAGATTTGGCTGATTTCAGTTGAGCTTGGTCATAAATCTATGGTGTTCTGATGGGTAGGCTGGAGGCTGGCTTGCCTAGATGGGCCTCATCCACACGTGTGGTTGCCTGGATGTTGGATGGATGGTAGAAGTGATTGGGCCACGTGTCTCTCATCATTTTGTAGCCTAGCCTAGGTTTGTTCACATGGCAGTGGCAGAGCTCCAGAAAATGAGCGGAAGTAGATAAGGTCTCTTGAGACCTGAGCTTGGTATTGGTATTCTGTCATTTCTGCCACAATCTATTGGCCAAAGAAAGTCACAAGGCTAACTTAAATTCTAAGAGTGGGGAAATTGACTCCACCTGTTGATTGGACGAGCTGCAAAGTCAAATTGCAAAAAGGATAGTGATAAAAGGGGTGAAGAATTGGAGATATGTTTGCTCTCAATCTCTTACAGCTGAGGTTAGATACCATCTGAATACCAAGTATGAACTTTATTTTGTAAAAACAGGAAGCTCTCAAAGTCATGACATAGATTTGGGTTTTAAAAAGATATCTCTGGTAGTAGTATGATATAAAGTTTGAAGGGAGGAGCGATTAAAGGCAAGGTGCCTATGAGGTGCATAATGCAATAGTCCAAGATATTATGGGTTTAAACAGAACCCTATGACTTTAGCTCATTCCAACTAATCTGACAAGTTAGATCAAGACCACCTCTTCTTTTTTTTTTTTTTTAAATTGTTATTTATTTATTTATTTATTTATGGCTGTGTTGGGTCTTCGTTTCTGTGCGAGGGCTTTCCCTAGTTGCGGCAAGCGGGGGCCACTCTTCATCGCGGTGTGCGGGCCTCTCACTATCGCGGCCTCTCTTGTTGCGGAGCACAGGCTCCAGACGCGCAGGCTCAGTAACTGTGGCTCACGGGCCCAGTTGCTCCGTGGCATGTGGGATCTTCCCAGACCAGGGCTCGAACCCGTGTCCCCTGCATTGGCAGACAGATTCTCAACCACTGCGCCACCAGGGAAGCCCAAGACCACCTCTTCTATTCACTGTCCCACTAATTAATTTTGTGTAATTAATCCTTAATTAATTAAAGATTTAGTTTAAACATGTGAGCATATAAATTAACTTAGATGGCCTCTAAGTTTCTTCCCTATATTGTTTCTATTATTCTAAAATAAGAGCCTTGTCTATGGATATTCCAAATGGCTTGCAGACAAAATACTGTCTGAAAGTTTTTTTCTTATGAAAAGAAATATGGGTTGTGGGAATCAAGGAAGATCTTTGAGCAAGAGAAAAATGTGATCATAGATTCCACTGGGAAGTTAAATTTCACAATGAAGAGTAGGATAGATTGATGGGTGAAGGTTATGTTGAGGGAACCATTTGGAGCCCATAGAAATAGTTCATATGTGAATCATAAGGCCTGAATTAGACAGTGGGTGGGCCCTGGGAGTGGATAGGGGGGAATGTATCTACAGAGTAATTCTAAGATTAGAGAGAACTTGGAGCCTGACTGGATGTGGGGATGGGACAAGGGAGAGGAAGAATTGAAGGTAATTTCATTGATTCATGTCCACCTTAAATCTGATTCACTATATCACCAAGATCATATTTTATAAAAATTAAACTTTATTGCTTATAAAAGTAATACCTAGTCATCATGGAAAATATATTTGCGCTTTAATTTATTTATTGAACAAATATTTAAGTGCCTCCTATGTGCCAGTCACTGTTCTAGGCACTAGGGATAGAGTAGAAAACAAAATGAAAGAGAAATCCCTGACCTCATGGATATTACATAGAGAAAAGGAAGGGGGAAAAGTGAGGAAAATTGCCCAGATCCTTTCTTCTGCCCTAACTTAATATTTTGGAATATCTCCTCTATGTCTCTCTGTCTCGTTCTCTCCTGAGCTTCCCTTCTATCTCTCCCTCTCTCTCTTTTTCTCTCTTTCTGTGTATATGTGTCTGTATATCTTTTGTTTGTTTAGCAGCATTTTGGTCTCTTAAATATATGACTTTTCTACCTTAAATTATGGTATAAGATTTCTCCTCCCCATGTTAGTACCTATTCTTCATTACTGTCTCTTAGTAGCTGTGTGAACCTAGGCAATCTCTGTGCCTCAGTTTCCTTATCGGTTAAAATGGTAGTACTTCCCTTTAAACACTGTTGTGAGGGCTGACTTGATACATTTAAAGTGCCTAGAATACTGTATTACGGTGTTACGGTGTAAGCACTCAATAAATTTAGCTGTAAGTATTATTACTTTTATTATTAATATTTTAAAGCATCATTAGTTACCACTATATTACTTCTTTTTTTTTAAATGTGGCCCTCTCTTTTTAATAGTCTTTTTTAAAAAATTTATGTATTTTATTTTTTTATTTTTGGCTGTGTTGGGTCTTCCTTTCTGTGTGAGGGCTTTCTCTAGTTGTGGCAAGCGGGGGCCACTCTTCATCGCGGTGCACGGGCCTTTCACTGTTGCGGCCTCTCTTATTGTGGAGCACAGGCTCCAGATGCGTAGGCTCAGTAGTTGTGGCGCATGGGCCTAGTTGTTCTGCGGCATGTGGGATCTTCCCAGACCAGGGCTCGAACCCGTGTCCCCTGCATTGGCAGGCAGATTCTCAACCACTGCACCACCAGGGAAGCCCTATATTACTGTTTTTAATTATTTAGATTGCTTTCATTTTAATAACACTAAATGGCTTTTTCTTTTATACATCTTTATTGGAGTATAATTACTTCACAATGTGGTGTTAGTTCCTGTTGTACAACAAAGTGAATCAGCCATATGCATACATATATCCCCATATCCCCTCTCTCTTGAGCCTCCCTCCCACCCTCCTGATCCCACCCCTCTATGTCATCGCAAAACACTGAGCTTATATCCCTGTGCTATGCTGCTGCTTCCCACTAGCTATCTATTTTACATTTGGTAGTGTATATATGTCGATGCTACTCTCACTTCACCCCAGCTTCCCCCTCCCACACCCTGTGTCCTCAAGGCCATTCTCTATGTCTACGTCTTTATTCTTGCCTTGCCACTAGGTTCATCAGTACCCTTTTTTTGTTGTTAGATTCCATGTATATGCGTTAGCATATGGTATTTGTTTTTCTCTTTCTGACTTACTTCACTCTGTATGACAGACTCTAGGTCCATCCACCTCACTACAAATAACTCAATTTCGTTTCTTTTTATGGCTGAGTAATATTCCATTGTATATATGTGCCACATGTTCTTTATCCATTCATCTGTCGTTGGACATTTAGGTTGGTTCCATGTCCTGGCTATTCTAAATAGTGCTGCAGTGAACATTGGGGTACATGTCTCTTTTTGAATTATGGTTTTCTCAGGGTATATGCCCAGTAGTGGGATTGCTGGGTCATATGATAGTTCTATTTTTAGTTTTTTAAAGAACCTCCATACTGTTGTCCATAGCGGTTGTATCAATTTACATTCCCACCAACAGTGCAGGAGGGTTCCCTTTTCACCACACCCTTTCCAGCATTTATTTTTTCTAGATTTTTTGATGATGGCCATTCTGTCCAGTGGGAGGTGATACCTCATTGTAGTTTTGATTTGCATTTCTCTAATAATTAGAAATGTTGAGCATCTTTTCATGTGCCTCTTGGCCATCTGTATGTCTCCTTGGTGAAATGTCTGTTTAGGTCTTTTGCCCATTTTTTAACTGGATTATTTGTTTTTTTGATATTGAGCTCCATGAGCGGTTTGTATATTTTGGAGATTAATCCTTTGTCTGTTGTTTCATTTGCAAATATTTTCTCCCATTCTGAGGGTTGTCTTTTCATCTTGTTTACAGTTTCCTTTGTTGTGCAAAAGCTTTTAAGTGTCATTAGGTCCCATTTGTTTATTTTAATTTTTATTTCTATTACTCTAGGAGGTGGGTCAAAAAAGATCTTGCTGTGATTTATGTCATAGAGTGTTCTGTCTATGTTTTCATCTAAGAGTTTTATAGTGTCTGACCTTACATTTAAGTCTTTAATCCATTTGGACTTTATTTTTGTGTATGGTGTTAGGGAGTGTTATAATTTCATTCTTTTACATGTAGTGGTCCAGTTTTCCTAGCACCACTTATTGAAGAGACTGTCTTTTCTCCACTGTATGTTCTTGCCCCCTTTGTCATAAATTAGGTGTCCACATGTGCATGGGTTTATCTCTGGGCATTCTATCCTGTACCATTGATCTATATTTCTGTTTTTGTGCCAGTACCATACTGTCTTGATTACTATAGCTTTGTGGTATAGTTTGAAGTCAGGGAGCCTGATTCCTCCAACTACATTTTTCTTTCTCAAGATTGCTTTAGCTATTCGGGGTCTTTTGTGTTTCGATATGAATTGGAAAATTTTTTGTTCTAATTCTGTGAAGAATGCCATTGGTAGTTTGATAGGGATTGCATTGAATCTGTAGATTGCTTTGGGTAGTATAATCATTTTCCAAATATTGATTCTTCTAATCCAAGAACATGGCCTATTTCTTTATCTGTTTATGTCATGTTTGATTTCTTTCATCAGTGTTTTATAGTTTTCTGAGTACAAGTCTTTCACCTCCTTAGGCAGGTTTATTCCTAGGTATTTTATTCTTTTTGTTGCAGTGGTAAGTGGGTGTGTTTCCTTAATTTCTTTTTCTGTTTTTTCATTGTTGGTGTATAGGAATGCCAGAGATTTCTGTGCATTAATTTTGTTTCCTGCAACCTTACCAAATTAATTGATTAGTTTTAGTAGTTTTCTGGTGGTATGTTTAGGATTTTCCATGTATAGTATTATGTCATCAGCAAACAGCGACAGTTTTACTTCTTTTCCAATTTGCATTCCTTTTACTTCATTTTCTTCTCTGATTGCTGTGGATAGGACTTCCAAAACTATGTTGAATAAGAGTGGTGAGAGTGGACATCCTTGCCTTGTCCTGATCTTAGTGGAAATGCTTTCAGTTTTTTCCCACTGAGTATCATGCTTGCTCTGGGTTTGTCATATATGGTGTTTATTATGTTGAGGTAGGTTCCCTCTATGCCCATTTTTGGAGAGTTCTTATCATAAATCAGTGTTGAATTTGTCAAAAGCTTTTTCTGCATCTATTGAGATGATCATATGGTTTTTATTCCTTAATTTGTTAATGTGGTGTATCACATTAATTGATTTGCATATATTGAAGAACCTTGCATCCATGGGATAAATCCCACTTGATCATGGTGTATGATCCTTTTAATGTGCTGTTGGATTCTGTTTGCTAGTATTTTGTTCGGGATTTTTGCATCTATGTTCACCAGTGATATTCGTCTATAATTTTCTTTTTTTGTGATACCTTTGTCTGGTTTTTGTATAAGGGTGATAGTGGCTTGGTAGAATGAATTTGAGAGTGTTTCTCCCTCTGCAAATTTTTGGAAGAGTTTGAGAATAATCAGTGTTAGCTATTCTCTAAATGTTTGATAGAATTTGCCTGCGAAGCCACCTGGTCCTGGCCTTTCATTTGTTGGAAGATTTTTAATTATGGTTTCAATTTCATTACTTGTGATAGGTCTGTTTATATTTTCTAATACTTCCTGGTTCAGTCTTGGAAAATTGTACCTTTCCAAGAATTTGCCCATTTCTTCGTAGTTGTCCATTTTATTGGCATATAGTTGTTAGTAGTAATGTCTTATAATCCTTTGTATTTCTACAGTGTCAGTTGTGATTTCTCCTTTTTCATTTCTAATTTTATTGATTTTCATCCTCTCCCTTTCTTTCTTGATGAGTCTGGCTAAGGGTTTAGCAATTTTGTTTATCTTCTCAAAGAAACAGATTTTAGTTTTATTGACCTTTGCTATTGTTTCTTCATTTCTACTTCATTTATTTCTGCTCTGATCTTTATGATTTATTTCCTTCTACTGACTTTGAGTTTTCTTTGTTCTTCTTTCGTTGTTTTAAGTGTAGGGTTAGATAGTTTATTTGAGATTTTTCTTGTTCCTTGAGGTGAGATTGAATTGCTATAAACTTCCCTCTTAGAACTGCTTTTGCTGTGTCCCATAGGTTTTGGGTTGTCATGTTTTCATTGTCATTGGTTTCTATGTATTTTTAAATTTCTTCTTTGATTTCTTCAGTGATCTCTTGGTTATTTAGTAGCACACTGTTTAGCCTCCATGTATTTGTGTTTTTTACAGTTTTTTTTCCTGTAATTGATTTCCAGTCTCATAGCATTGTGGTCAGAATAGATGCTTGATACGATTTCAATTTTCTTAAATTTTCCAAGGCTTGATTTGTGACCCAAGACATGATCTATCCTAGAGAATGTTCCATGAGCACTTGAGAAGAAAGTGTATTCTGTTGTTTTTGGATGGAAGGTCCTATAAATATCAATTAAGTCCATCTTGTGTAATGTATAATTTAAAGCTTGTTTTTCCTTATTTATTTTCTGTTTGGATGATCTGTCCAGTGGTGAAAGTGGGGTGTTAAAATCCCCAACTATTATTGTGTAACTGTCGATTTCTCCTTTCCTTGTTGTTAACATTTGCCTTATGTATTGAGGTGCTCCTATGTTGGGTGTATAAGCATTTATAAATGTTATATATTCTTCTTGGATTGATCCTTTGATCATTATGTAGCGTCCGTCCTTTTCTCTTGTAACAGTCTTTATTTTAAAGTCTATTTTATCTGATAGGAGTATTGCTACTCCAGCTTTCTTTTGATTTCCATTTGCATGGAATATCTTTTTTCATCCCTTCACTTTCAGTCTGTATGTGTCCCTAGGTCTGAATTGGGTCTCTTTTAGACAGCATATATATGGGTCTTATTTTTGTATCCATTCAGCCAGTCTGTGTCTTTTGGTTGGGGCCTTTAATCCATTTACATTCAAGATTATTATCGATATGTATGTTCCTATTACCATTTTCTCAATTGTTTTGGGTTTGTTTTTGTGGGTCTTTTTCTTCTCTTGTGTTTCCCACCTAGAGAAGCTTCTTTAGCATTTGTTGTAAAGCTGGTTTGGTGGTGCTGAATTCTCTTAGCTTTTGCTAGTCTGAAAAGCTTTTGACTTCTCCATCGCATCTGAATGAGATCCTTGCTGGGTAGAGTAATCTTGGTTGTAGGTTTTTCTCTTTCATAATTTTAAGTATATCCTGCCACTCGCTTATGGCCTGCAGAGTTTCTGCTGAAACACCAGCTGATACCCTTATTGCGATTCCTTTGTATTTTATGTTTTGTTTTTCCCTTTTTGCTTTTAATATTTTTTCTTTACTTTAATTTTTGTTAGTTTGATTAATATATGTCTTATTGTGTATCTCCTAGGGTTTATCCTGTATGGGACTTTGTGCTTCCTGGACTTGGGTGACTCCTTTCCCATATTAGGGAAGTTTTCAACTATAATTCTCTTCAAATATTTTCTCAGACTCTTTTTCTCTTCTCTTTCTGGGACCCTATAATTCAAATGTTGGTGTGTGTAGTGCTGTCCCAGAGGTCTCTGAGATTGTCTTCAATTCTTTTCATTCTTTTTCTTTATTCTGCTCCTCGGCAGTTATTTCCACCATTTTGTCTTCCACCTCACTTATTCATTCTTCTGCCTCAATTATTCTGTTATTGATTGCTTCTAGTGTATTTTTCATTTCATTTATTGTGTTGTTCACCTTTCTGTTTGTTTTTTACTTCTTCTAGATCTTTGTTAAACATTTCTTATGTTTTCTCAGTCCATGCCTCCATTCTGTTTCCGAGATTCTAGATCATGTTTACTATCATTACTCTGAATTCTGTTTCATGTAGATTGCCTATTTCCTCTTCGTTTATTTGGTCTTGTAGGTTTTTACCTTGTTCCTTCATCTGTGACATATTTTTTTGCCGTCTCATTTTTTTTTTTTTTTTTTTATGAGTGGGATTGTATTCCTGTCTTACTGGTTGTTTGGTCTGAGGCTTCCAACACTGGAGTTTGTAGGCTATTGGGTAGAGTTGGGTGCTGGTGCTGAGATGATGAACTCCATGAGACCTCACTCTGATGAATATTCCCTGGGGTCTGAGGTTCTCTGTTAGTCCAGTGGTTCGGATTCGTATCTCCCACTGCAGGAGCTTCTGCCTGACCCTGGGCTCATGAACCAAGATCCCACAAGCCACCTGAAGTGGCAAAAAAAAAGAAAAGAAAAGAAAAATAACAAAGTAAAAAATAAAATTAGACTAGGAAACTAACAGACATGTTAGAAAGAATAGACCCCATGCCCATAGGTGGGGAGGGCCTATGCTTAGGACCCACAGGGCTAGAAAAGGCCCTGGGGACTGTGGGGGTGGGGGTGGGGCTTAGGCTCAAGGAACAGAAGGGACCCAGGCGTCCCCCCACCTCTGGTCTCATAGGGCAGGGGACCTCACCTGGGAGCCCAGCAGGCTTCCTGGGCTTGAGTGTGCAGGGCAATTGCACTCCTCTCCTCTCCTGCTCCTCCTGGATGACTCGTCCTGCCTGCCTCTCCTGATCTCCCCAGCCTCCCTCCTATGCCTCCAGCACCCACACGGCCTGGATGGGGCTTTGGAAGGGGGGTACCGGCTTGGGAGCTCAGTGGGCTCCCTGGCTCAAGTGGGCCAGGCAATCGCCCTCTGCTCCTCTCCTGCTCTTCCCAGAGAGTCCCTCCCACCTGCCTCTCCTGATCTCCCTGGCCTCAGGGGCGCCGATCTTGTCTGGCCTCCAATTCTCTCCCCCCTCAGTCCCCCTACATTCTACCGGTTCACTCTGGGGTTCCTCCCATCTCCTTGGGCATCAGAGTCTCCCACCAGTGGCTGACAAGCGCCCTAGTTGTGGGGAGACACTGACTCCACATCTTCCCACAGTACCATCTTGACTCCACTTCCCCTGCATTATTTTGATTGTCATCCTCTTGGTGCTTTCAAGCTCCTGGGTTCGTTCTAGGCTCAGACTTCAAATAACTTCTCTGATAGTTGCCAAGTTGCAACTAGGTGGTTTCTATTCAGGTAAGAAGTTTGGTTAGTAAGTGAAGACTATTTGTTTTCTCCATCATGTAGGAGGTTGGCCACCCTGACTGACACCTTGAGAGAAGGAAACTCTTTGAGAATGGCCATCAGTGGGAGTGTGCTTCTGGGGCAGCACCAGCTTTGGCTACTGTAGGAAGCTTCTCAAGAAGCATTTGGGGTGGGAGGGCAGGCCATCCACCTGGGACCTGTGTCCATATTGATGTCAATTTTGGGGGGCTGCTATAACAAAAATACTATGGAATGAGTGGCTTAAACAACAAACATTTGTTTTTCACATCTCTGGAGGTTGAAAAGTCCAAGATCAAGGTGCATCTTTGGTGTCTGGAGAAGACACTCTTCTAGGTTTGTAGATGGCCATCTTCTCACTGTATCCTCACAGGGCAGAGAATGAGAGAGAAAGGGAGAGGGTATGGAGACAGAAACAGAGAGAGCGAGAGAGAGAGAGAGAGAGAGAGAGAGAGAGAGAAAGCTCTATCCTGTCTTTTCTTATAAGGATAAGAATGGGCTCTAAGGGCTTCCCTGGTGGTGCAGTGGTTGAGAATCTGCCTGCCAATGCAGGAGACATGGGTTCAAGCCCTGGTCTGGGAGGATCCCACATGCCACAGAGCAACTGGGCCCGTGAGCCACAGGTACTGAGCCTGCGCGTCTGGAGCCTGTGCTCCGCAACAAGAGAGGCCGCGATAGTGAGAGGCCCGCGCACCGCGATGAAGAGTGGCCCCCGCTTGCCGCAACTAGAGAAAGCTCTCGCACAGAAACGAAGACCCAACACAGCCATAAATAAATAAAAAATAAATAAATTTAAATTACTTAAAAAAAAAAAAAAGAATGGGCTCTAATAAGGGCTTTCTTATAAGGGCTCTAATCCCATTCATGAGGGTTTTACCCCCAAAGGCCCCACCTCCTAATTCCATCACATTGGGGGTTAGGATTTCAACACATGAATTTGGGGGGACACAAACATCCAGTCCATAACAGCCCTCCACCTTCTCCATACTAACTCCTGTTTGTTCCTCTGGCTGGATGACAACAAAACATGTAGTCCTTTGTTAGAGGTGGGCACAGGGTCAAGTTATATTGACAAAGTAAGTTGAGGGAAAACAAAGGAAGTGTTTGATTTACTTCTAAACTATTAAAAATTGAGACTAAACCTCAATATCCTCTAGAGCAGTGCTTCTCATTCAGTAGGTCTGGGAGGGGGCTTCAATGATTCATTTCTAACAGTGCTCATGCTGGTGGTCTAAAGACCAGGCTTCAAGAAGCAAGACAGTAGATTTTGACTCTGAGGTCCATGAGACCAAGGGCACCATACTCTTTTCCATTTTTTCCCCAGACTTGCCATGGTGCCTGGCACAAAAGTAAGTTCTCAATAAATGCTTGCTGAATCAAATTAATGGGGGACACGAGCTACAGGGATAAATTTTATAGCTTAATTTTCTGTTAGAATAAGCTCACAGCCAAAAACCAAATAGATAAAAGCCAACCATAATTAGACATGTGTTTAACTAGTACTTTGGAGTTTCCCAAGCACTTTAATTAATGATAGCTTATTTGATTTTTACTCTTACAATAATCTTCTGAAAGTGAGCTGTCATTATTATTTTTCCATTGCAGATGGTAAAAGCTAAGTCGGAGAGGGTAAGTAATTGGCCTAAGGAAGCTAGCAGCACATACACTGGAATATGGGTCTTCTGCTTGCTAGTTTTTTCCTGCTGTACTCTGCATAAATAGTAAAAACCCTTGTTATCATACTGCTTGAGGCTGTTGATGTTCCTGTTCCACAGTAATTCCTACATATTTGACACAGAAGAGCTAATACATCTCGAATTAAGTATATGTGTGTGATATGAGATTTGGCAAAAAATAACTCACAAGCTCTCTCTGGGCTTCTGGGACAAACCAGATGCTCCTGAAGGCTCTTATCTCTCCCAGCAAAAGGGGTTACATCCAAGCTCAGCTTCCCTGAGGACCAGAGATTTCCTTCTTCAAGGTAGCATCCCATAGACCCCAAAGTCTACAGGACAGGGCAACTGGCAACCAGATCCAGACTGTGTGGCTACAGAGTGTACCGATCAGATCATTCCCTCTGCCAAGGTTGCTTTCTGGTTTGCCCCCAAAGAAATGAGAACAGTAAGGGGCAGGAGCTCTCCACCTGAACCCAGACCAGCAGTGTGTCACAGCACACTGGCCCTGGTGGCCTTGGGACAATGGGAAGCATTCACGCCTTTTTTTCTCTTACTAATCCTTGCTTTAGAAACTTTCCTAGTAAAATCTATTCCAAACCCATGTCTTGGGATGATGTGGAATTCACTCGAGCCCTTGTATGGTAGGTGGCAATCATGAAGGGACTCCCCCCCCGCCCTCAACCCCGCCTTAACTCACCTTGCGTGACAGAGGGGGTTTAACTGTTGTTTTACAAATTTAATCTCACCTTTCTCTTCTCTTTGCCACACTTTCCTAGTTGCCATCAACTTTCTTCTATAGCCTCTTTTGCAAGGCAGACCACAGTGCTAGGTACATAATAGATAAAATAATAGAAAAGTACCAAGTCAACATTTTATTTTTTGCTACTCTACCCTGGTTTCCGTGAAGCATCCCAGGTATGTTAACAGATGACATCACACATGTTAGTGTGCCTATGAGTAATAGCATTCTGGAGGCTAAGTCAGGTCAATGGGGCACAAGAATCTTGGCAGTGAAAGGAATGTTTTATTTACAAAGAGTTCACATGTTTGAAGTTCTATGAGTTTCTCTTTCCACAGATATGCCCTGAGTATATCGCAGCCAGGCCCTGCAAGGCCCACCTTGCTGAGGTTTCCCACAGTGGGGGCAGAAGGAGTTATGCAGGCTTCCATTGCTCTTGGGGGGAGACAAGGATCAGGAATTCAGAGCTCACAGTCTTGTCGGAATTGTTCTTTCTGTATCAAGGAAGAAATTCTGACCAAAAATGTGGGAAGTCCTGAGGGACAGTATGGCAAGTATGAATTCATCCTACAGACATCTGAGCAAGAAATGTTATTTACATATAGAATATTATCACTTGGGGGGGTAGTTGTGTACATGTGTTTATAATCTACACTGGACAGTAGAAAATAATTCCAATTAGGTAGATAGCATAATGATTAAGTCAAGGCTTAAGGACCTGGGTTTAAGATCTTGCTATGCTATCTTATCTATCTCTATTATCTATCTATATCTATCATCTATCTATCTATCTATATCTATAATCTATCTATCTATCTATATCTATAATCTATCTATCTATCTATCTATCATCTATCTATCTAACATCTATCTATCTATATCTATTACCTTTTGACCACCTTCACCCATTTGGCCCACCCCACACCTCATGCCTCTGGCAACTACCAATCTGTTCTCTGTATCTAAAAGTTTTTTTTAAGATTTCACATATAAGTGAGATCATATGGTATTTGTCTTTCTCTGACTTATTTCACTGAGCATAATGCCCTCAAGATCCATCCTTGTTGTTACAAATGGCAGGATTTCCTTCTTTCTCATGGTTGAATAATATTCCACTGTGTATATAAATATATCATGTTTTATCCATTCATCCATCAGTGGACATTTAGGTTACTCCCATGCCTTGACTATTATAAATAATGCTGCAATGAACATGGAGGTGCATGTATCTTTTTGAGTTAGTGTTTTTCTTTCCTTTGGATAAATGTCCAGAAGTGGAATTTCTGGATCTTATGGTAGTTCTTTTATTTTTTTTAGGAACCTCTGTACTGTTTTCCATAGTGGCTGCACCAATTTACATTCCCACTGACAGCGTACAAGAGCTCCCTTTTCTCCACATCCTCACCAACACTTGTTATTTCTTGTCTTTTTGATAATAGCCATTCTAACAGGTGTGAGATAATACCTCATTGAAGTTTTCTTTCTCTTGAGACCTTTGGTAATATATTTTAAATCTCTAAGCCTGTTTGTCTAGAAAAGCAAGCATGCAATCTCATTTTGTATGTTGTTGAGGAGATGAAATAATGCAAGGAAACGGCTAGCACAGTCCTGGCACATGGCATGAGAACTCACTAAATGTTAGCTCTTGAAAAGGAATCCATACCAGTATCTCTTTCATCTTCTAGGACTTGATGTTATACTTTGTTCTGCTTTTCTGCCATTTTGTTTCTAGATTAGAGCAGTTACTTCTGTCAAGCTCCCTGAAGAGTCAGAGGCACTGCTTTGTTGGAGTACGTGTCACTACAGCTCAAAGTTTCCTAGATGTTGTTATGGGCCTAGCTGACACTTTCCATTTTGTCTGTCTCTTTTTTTCTTCTCTCCATCTCCCATCCCCTAGCCCCACACTCCACCAACCCTGATCCCCTCCTCATTCCTGTTCAGTTTGGATGGCCCCCTATGTTTATGGATCAAGATAATTTGTGGCCATGGAGTTTGATGGCCAGGTTTTATTTCCCCATTGCTGACTTCCTATAAGCCCAGCCTGTTCAGCTGACCTTCCATCTCAGACCAAGCCCATAACTCTGATGGGTCTTTAAGATTTTGGGTAGTATACATCAAAATGTCTATGTCCCTATGATGTATTTCTCCTGCCAGAAGTTAGAAAGTGAAGAAATTAGGTTGCATTTGTCTAATTGAGTGGTGGGTGGATGATCCCTACTTATGTCTGTCTCTTTGTCTCTCAGTCACCTAACATCTCAGTTTCCTCAAACTGTCCCAGTTCACCCTATTGTCCTAAAGAAATTATTAACAACATCCTCTTTTTCTCTCAAAAGTGTCCTGGTTTGGAAGATATATCTTCCAGACCTATCTTTTAGGTCTGGTATATATTTAAGCTTCATTTCAAATAGAAAAGATGGTACGTTACCAAGCAAAAAATATTTTTTTCTGTACAATAACAAGAACTGTGAGAAGGAAAGTCAGATTGAAGTCATAATTTTCAGAAATGGTGCTTCAAAGAGTTTTCTTTCTGTAGTGCAAACTGGAATGTGTTTTTATCATAGCAAGTAGTATTTTGAAAAACTTGGTAGAAGCATGCTACATAATTTACATTTTAAGTGGTCAACTCTTGTTCAATGAAGTATAAGCAAACTAAAAATGCTCAAGGGAAAAACACAAAAACATCACACTTTTTTTAATGGCTTGAAAGCTTCTCCTCTTTTTTTTCTCACCTCACTTCATATTACAGGATATAATGCATCTTCCACAAAGAGATGCAAACAAGAAATCTAATAATACTCAGAACTAGAAGGAGCTGGCAGAGTTTGTTCATCCTAAAATTGTGCAGCCATGTTAAGATACAATAGAGAGAAATCATTCAAGGAGCTGGGAGGGAAAGCTCCTAGCTTTGTTACCATCAACTATCTCTACTTGAACAGAAGAGACATGAGCTGGTATAGATGCCACATATTATCAAGCCATGTCAGTGACACAGGACCATAGTGGATAGGAAGAGGCAATGCATACATGCGGCTTCAAAGGCTGTACTGAACATGGAAGAACACCTTCATATATAGCAGCTACAGCAAATTCAGGGCTCTCAAGACAGGCCATTTACTGGGTTCACAAATTCTCACTTACTCTGGAGAGGAATATATATTCTTGTCACTACTCATGGTATATATCATGCTTTAACCAACTCCTTCCTTTCCCCATTCTAAGAAAGAACACAGGGCTATAAAAGATGCAATGCAAAATCCTGCCACCTGGCATACAGCTGAAAGGGAAAGAACAGCAAAATCCCAGAGGAGCTAGAATGGACCAGGAAACAACAGGCACCTTAATGTTTTCTACATCAGCTGTCTAGCAGTAGACAAATCAGGCTTCAGAGGAAGATGCAAAGAAAAAGCTTGATCTTATTCTTTCATTAAAGCAACACCAGGCCTCAAGATTAGTTAAATAAAAGCAGTCTCTCAGACATGACATACTGTAATTCACACCTGATTACTCTGAACGATGGCATGATTTATATACAGCTTCAGGTTGTCTGTCTTTGACATTCTACCCACTCACATATCTGCATATTCAGAAGCTGTACAAGCACAAAAATATTAAAATGAAATCCACTATACATTATAGTAGAATGACATGTAATTTATTCATAACTGAGTTAGGCAGTACTCAAAATTCACTTAAATAAGCAAGTGAGTACACAAACATCTAATAATACTAAAACTGATAGCCTGAAGGTATAAAACACCATGGGTATGAAATGCCATGGTAAATACTATTCAACAGACTACAATCATAATTAATTCCAAACTAAATCATGGTTTTTAAAATGATTTTAAGCAATTTTGAAATGACTTGATTTTGTTCTCCTTCCAAGCAATTTATTTCTTCCACTGATAAAAGACAAGGTCATTAGTTTCAAGAAATATTACAGAATGACATAGCTCAGGTTCTTCTCTTGCAACATATTTTCTTGCAAATTGTTTTTTAATATTACCTCTTGACATAGACAACAAACCAGACAGCACTCAGTGCCTCAAGCAAAGATGCCTGGATCAGAACAGTGCCAGGGTGTAACTCTGAGTTCAGCAAGAGGCAGACAGTGAAAAAGCTTTTGGAGCTTTTGCAGTGTGCATGCTTCTTTTCTGAGGCTCCAAGCATCATAAACATATTTAGGCATCCAAGCCAGTAAAATTATGGGAATAAAATAATTTGATGTCCAGATGACTATGCCACAATGACAACTGGGGGTAAATTACAATATAATTCTGTGGTACTTCAAAAAAAACAGCACCTACCTAAATTTGCTTCTTGTTAGCCTCGTTACATTTTCATGAAGTGCAGCAGTATTTGCAAGAATGATTTGTCTTATCATGTGTCTGTTTGTATTATTTTCAAGTCATACTTTATTAGAATGAGGTCCAAGCATGAACCTGGCTTGAAGAGCTAGCAGCTATAGTCATGAAACATATCAATAAATTAAAAGGCTTTCACAGAACAAAATTCAGCTAAATCTTTTACATATAAAATACAGCTAGAGAAATACAATTCTTCAACACTAAATTATGAGGGAGAGGAAGCCAATTTAAAAAAATAGAAAACTCTCTCCATACCAGGTGTCAAGGCAAGATGTAACACTGCATGATGCCACAATATGAGCAGTCACTGGATGACAGATACTGCAGAAATTGTGGTATTTGGGGATCTGGTAATTATGATGAAGATATGAAAACACTGTACCAACAGGCATGCATACAATCACTGTGTGCATTCAGTGTGTGAGCTGGGACCTAAGGAGAGATCTAACACAATAATGAGGCACTGTCCTGGGGTATCCATTAAAACCAGTGTGGGTGATTATATGTTGATTAAACCTTCTGAGGCAGCAAAGTGTGGGCACAATGCCATGTCTGGATTCTGCAGCTGTTTTATGATCCTCTTGCGGAATTTCTCCCGCACACGATTAAATTCCATTATGTCCATGGGGTCCTCTTCAATCCAAAACTTATGAAACTCGTGCATCAAATAGCCTGTTAGAGATAAGACAGTGACAAGAATGCAAGGGAAAAAATCTTTAATCATATTCAAAATCACCCTGAATGCTGAAAAAGATGTCAGACCAACTAACAGCAACCATGTTACTCAAAGACAAGATCAAAATACAGCAAATACTACTGTTAAAATTATTTTTTAAAACCAGTGCAGTAGAAGTTACCAACCTGCAAGATTTTTGCAATTGGTCCTAGAATTATTCTCACTCTGCTCAAGCAGGAAGAAAAATCAATTCTGCCATTTCTAGAATATGAATAACAACTGGAACATATTTTGAAAGGTTGACAGTAACTACTTCATTCTTCACCGCCTGATTAAATTAACACAATGGTGTGATTTTTCAAAAGTACTCCACTCAGTCTTTTTTCTCTTGATATTTGATTTGAGTAAAGTTTTAAATTACCCTGACAAATCAAAAGAATGCATTCTGACAATCTATTCTGAGACAATAAAAACTGTAAATCAACTCTGAACAATAGAGTGGTCATTAAACTATATGCAATTGTTAATAAGACATCTTTGCTCTGAAGCATAATTTCATATTCAAATACTTTTTTGTCTCAAAAATGTTATGTGGATTGGGAACATTTTTGGAATAAATGTTAAATATTTGATATGAGAACCTACTTATCGTATTGTTTCCCCACTGTACCCCTCCCGCCTCATTTAGAATTGAAATGTGAATAGCTTTTTAAAAGACAATAATAGGTATTTGCATGTAGTAAAGCAAAAGCAAGCTCAAGTGTCTCTATAATAAGAAAAAAAGTATTTAAGGAAATAATACTAGTTAGAAAAATGGAAACCAAACATTACATAAGCTTTACTTTGTCTTAACATTAGAAGGCAGTAGAAGATAGTTCAGAGGAAGGATTCTGGAGCCAGAAACCTGGTTTAAATCCTAGCCCTTCACCTTCATGGGAAGGAGTAAGCAGCAGAGATGACAGAGGGCAGGGGAAGAAAACTTTGGAACAAATATACTCAATTCTAATAGTAAAAAGAAATTCAATAGCTGTTGTTTTTCTGTTAACTAGCTACTTATGGGATAACCTTTAACATAGTTCCATACGCAGATTTTTTAAAGCCTGTATTCATATCTCACTGTAATACAAAATTAGAAATGAACTTCCTTCCTACCCCCAACACACACTGCCAGATGTGAGTCTAATTCCACAGACTTACCTGGTTACTCATTCATTACATTGTTAAGTATGCTTGTACATCTTTAAGTATACGGTCTTTCTCTTCAACTATAGGAGGACGGGTAGTAAGGAGAGAGAGAATTTATTTTATTTTTTCTTTGGGTTGACTCATTTCCTCTAGGCTTGGACTGCCTCTGGGCTCTCTACACACATTAACACATTTTGTTAATCTGTGTTAACACAAGTTAACATATTGACTGCTTTTAACATCTCAGATGGGAACACATACCAACCCTCACCCAAATGCCTCTGGGCTACACCAGCCAGGGCCCACTGCCACTGTAGTGAGAACGTGACCATATCAGAGAAGCCCCAGATCAGAGGTATCAGCAATCCCAGGAGCCATCCATCTGTCTCTGATCCATCTGATGCTTGGATTCCCTGTGGCAGCACCCAGTCTTGAACGTTTCTGATGACAACACTGACATTAGCCTGGTCCATGAATGAAGAACCTGATTCTTTAGAGGTGCTTTCTCACACTGGGCCAAAATTTCTTGCCCCATATTTCTTGGAAAAAATTCAATCCTTCTCCCACTCAAGTATCTGAAGTGCCCTTTATGCCATTAGGTTAAGCATCCTCATTTCTTCTTACCATTTCTCATATGCCATGACTTGGAGTCTGTTTATCATCCTGGTTGCTTCAGCACACACCAACAGAAATTCTTTCCTCTCATCTCAGTATATTATTCAACCAAAAGAATTCAATCATCTATCTATCCTAAAGTATCCCAAGAATGGCATGAGGTACTTGTAAAAAATGAAGACCCTCCCAGATTCAACCAGACATCGCAGTTTAGTAAGATGAATCTCATGTCACTGAAGTTTGAGATCCATTGGTTTAGAAGATGCTCTCTTTTTAAGTTCCCTTGGTTTCTTTCTAAATGTTATAATTTTTATGGTTCTAAATAAAATCTATGATCATTTATAATTTCTTCTTCCTTGCTATATAAAATACACACACAATTTTCCTGACTTTGCTTCTGAGCTCAAATAAACATACCTGACCTCTTTTGTATATAGAGTCAGGTTTCCAATACTGATGAATTAAAAGCATCTCATTGGTATCTCATGATTAATAAGTTATTTACCCCTATTGACAATAATATGTAGGCACTGTGAAAAATACTTTAATGAGAAATTCACTTTCCACAATGTACATACTCACTCTAGAGGTGATCTAGGGTAGCATAGAGTTTTAGAAGAATACAGATCCCTTTGGTTTCACCATTTTTCTACCTTACATGCAACTACAGGAAAACATTTTGAAAGGTTTAAAAGACAGGCTATGAGAAGAGTAGAAGGGAGAGGAGTGGTTAATAATCTAACACCATTCTCCTTCCTCTCAAGACTACAAAAGTCAAGGTGTAAATCTTGCAAACTGATTCCCTAGGACTCTCTCTATCCCATCAGAAAAATAATTAGACACTGTATAACATGATTTTAATCAAAATGTAGAAGTGGTGGCTTGGCTTCCAGGGTACATATCATAATCATAAAACTCCACTCATTTATATAACATTACAGAGTGTTCATAAATTCATTTGGCCAATTGATCAGTTGGCCCATGTGCCAATTAACAAATATGTAACAGGTACAAGAAAAAGGTAGAGTTCTTATGCCCCCCAATTCTCAGTTTCCTGGAGAGGGACCAGGGTAGACAATTTCAGATGATGATTTGCTAGCTAAGGAAGCTAACAAAATGGCATGAAGAGCAGAGGGAGGAAAGAGGGGTCAGGGTATTGCTTATAGTCTCTTATTTAATTCTTACAGCAGCTTTATGGAATAGGTAATGCAGATGAGGACATTGGGTTTAGAAGAGATACTTGAATGGTGTACAATCACACAATTATAGCTGGAAGCTGGAAGCCAGTACCTGAAATCAGCTGCCTTTTCCAGTGTACTCTCTTTTTCTGGTTCTTATTCCTACTGAATAGTTCCGTCTTTTGAAGGTCAAAGATAAACTAATTCTTTTTTCTCTTCTTGCTATTGTACTTCCTTCTGCTCACTACACCTAACCTTACTTTATTTCAGTGCAGCTGCCTGTTCAGTGGAGCTTTAGATTGAATGTGATTTTCATAGCATACTGACTTGGCAGGGCAGTGCTCACTGAATAATACTGTAAAGTCAAAATGATAGACCTATTATATTCTTATATTCTTTCACCTAGATGAAATACCTGTTTGGAATAATAATTTGGCTTTCCAACCCAAGACTGCAGCATATTTGTTGTTGCTTGAATGTGTCTTGGTTTTGCTTCACTGCATTCGGTTAGTAGACTGCAGAGACACAAGGACACAGGTAATTGCAAGAATATTACAGAGAAGAGGTGCAAAACTGATCATGTCTGATAGATGAACAACGAATTCAGGGCACAGTTTGCTTCTTCTAGAGAGGCCTGAGTCCCTCTGCCTCACCCCAATCCACAGCGGGATTGCTGCTGTTTCTAAAACCTGGTGAGGGCCTTAAAAAAAAGTAATCCCACTGCTTGCTTACTCACCCAGGTTAAGATTCTCTTGGAAGCCTATCAATTCAGGTCAATGCCAAATTTTTCCAGAGTAACTAGACTTCCTTTCTCCTGAAAAGGACACCAGCCAATATTTTTGCCTCCCATCCATCCATCCATCCATCCATCCATCCATCCATCCATCCATCCATCCAACAAATATTTACTGAGCACTTATTCTGTACCAGGTTCTGTGCTGTGGATATAGTCGTGAACAAAACAAACATTCCTGTTCTTATATGTCAATTCCTATGATTCTAACTTTGAGTCTCTCCTGCAAGAGCTCCCCACTGTAGGCTCTGATTTTCTCCTTAATGCTAATGAATCCCAAATCTGCCCTTGTATTTCTTCAGAGCTCCACAACCTTATATTATAATGCCCACTATTCATTAGAATGCCCACTATTTCCAAAAAGGAACCCACCCCTGGTATACCTAAAACTAAACTCATTCTATTTTCCCTCAGAATTGCTTCCCTGGCTTCCCTAAGGAGCATGGTAACTATAGAATAGGCTAAGTACGAGGGGTAGAGAAACAAAGCAAGGGATCCTATTTATCTACGTTTATGCTCTTTCAAAAGGCTTACAAAACTCTTTCAAGATATCCCCCTTCCCCATTCCTGCTCTTACTACTGTCATCTCTAGACACCCCTCCTCCCACCCCAAATCCTATGCTCTATTCCTTGAATCCACCACACTGTTTGTCTTGTGGCCTTTGCCTGTGCCACTCCCTCTCGCTGGACCACTAGGCCACCACTGCTATATTTCCTGCTACCTATTTTTCAGTTCTCATGGAAAGTGGAATTTGCTTTAGGAAGCTTTCCCTGACCCCCAGACTGAGTGAGATTTTACTTCTTCAATAACAAAATTCTCCCCCACCGTGTTTTAATTATTTGTTTAGATGTCTGTCTTCCTCAACACAGCATCTGATCTGTAGTAAAACCTCAATATTATTTGCTGGAAATGGTCAGAATTGTTAACAGGAGTAAATATAATCATCTAGTTGTCAAAGTAGGAGCTGTAATCACAAATGTAGGGGACTTACATTTTCCATTAACAAGTCATAAAGATGTATATATTTTAAAATTTGCTTTTTCATTCAACTTAAACATAATTTATTTTATTTAATTTTTATTGACGTATAGTTGATTTACAATGTTAATTTCAGGTGTACAGCATGATTCAGTTATACATATGTATGTCTATTCTTTTTCATATTCTTTTCCCTTATAGGTTATTACAAAATACTGATTATAGTTCTCTGTGCTATACAGTAGGTCCTTCTTGGTTATCTATTTTATTTATAGTAATGTGTATATGTTAATCCCAACCTCTTATTTATCCCTCCCCACCTTTCCCCTTTGGTAACCATAAGTGTGTTTTCCATGTCTGTCGTCAGTCTATCTCTGTTTTGTAAAAAAGTTCGTTTGTATTTTTTTGTTGTTGTTAGATTCCACATATAAGCAATATCATATGATATTTGTCTTTCTCTGGCTTACTTCATTTAGTATGATAATATCTAGGTCCATCCATGTTGCTGCAAATGGCAATATTTCCTTCTCTTTTTATGACTGAGTAATATTCCATTGTGTGTGTGTGTGTGTGTGTGTGTGTGTGCATGTGTACATATATACATATATATCACATCTTCTTTATCCATTCATCTGCTGATGGACATTTAGGTTGTTTCCATGTCTTGGCTATTGTAAATAGTGCTGCAATGAACATTGGGGTGCATGTATCTTTTCAAATTATAGTTTTCTCCGGATATATACCCAGGAGTGGGATTGCTGGGTCATATGGCAGCCCTATTTTTAGTTTCTTAAGCAACCTCCATACTATTCTCCACAGTGGCTGTACCAACTTACATTCCCACCAGCAGTGAAGGAGGGTTCCCTTTTCTTCACACCCTCTCCAACATTTATTATTTGTAGAGTTTTTGATGATGGCCATTCTGACCAGAGTGAGGTGATACCTCATTGTAGTTTGATTTGTATTTCGCTAATAATTAGTTATGTTGAGCATCAAATTATACATAGAGTCAAATAGTTTAATAAGTCTTGTTACAAAGAGCAAACGAAAACCCAGCAACACTTCCTGTCCTAATTCCTGCTTCCTTAAAACAGCATTTCAACTCTTCCAGCTGATTCTTTGATTATTGACCTCCATAGCTCTAAATAACATATTTTCCATTGCTTGATTTTTTGACTTCCCTCATCTTGAAGATTCTCTTCTCTTTCCTCTCCTATCCTCTCCCCTCCCCTCTTCTCCTCTCCCCTCCCCTCCCTTCCCTTCCCCTCTTCTCTTCTCTCCTCTTTTTTCTCTGATAGATTTCCTGCTTTCTGTACCTCACTTATTCCTCTTAGGATTACTCTCTTATTTTATGGAAAAATATATTTCAGGAGCTTCCTTATAAAGGTACAAGAAGGTAAAATGTTTAAGACCTTGCACTCAAAAAAATGTGTTTATTCTACTCCACACTTAATTGGTAAGTTGGACTGGGTATAGAATTCAAAATTGGAAATCATATTCCCTTAGATTTTAAATAATATTTGGTTAAATTTTTGAAGACATTATTCCACTCTCTTCTAGAATACAGTGTTGTTGTTGAGAAATCCAATGTCATCTTGACTCCCAATTCTTTATGTGACAGATTTGGACATTTTTAGAATCATCTCTTTCCTATGTATTAAAATTTCACAATGATATGGACCTGAGTGTGAATCCATTTTAATCTATTATCCTGGTGCTTACTAGTTTAAATATGAAAAGTCATCTTTCAGTTCTGAAAATTTTTCTTCATTTATTTGTTTGATTCCCTCCCCTTAGTTTCACTGTTCTTTTTTCTGGCACTCCTTTTATAAGACTTCCAAGAATGGTCCTTTAATTTCTCAACCTTTATTTTCTATTTTTCATCTATACTTACTGGAAGTTTTCAACTTTATCTTCTAATCCTTCTTGGAGATTTCATTTCTGTTATCTGATTTTTAATTTCTAAGAACACTCTTTTATTCTCTGAATGCTCTTTCTATGGCACCTTGTTCTTGCTTCATAGTAGCAATTTCTTCTCTTATCTCTTGGGGATATTAATGATACATATTTTTGAAGTTTTCTTCTCTCTGCATGGTTTCTGTTTCTTTATAGTGGCTTTATTTCTGCCTGTTTTAGACTCTCTTTCATGTCTGAGGCTTTCTTTACTGTCAGTCAGATTACCTACATATGATTGCTCTGTATGTCCTGGACTTTTTCACAACACAGAGGAATAAGATACCTTACATGGTGGCTCATGCTTCCAAAGGCAGTTCAATCCCTGATCTCTAGATCAAAGCCTTTTCTTTAAAAAAACTTTTTTATTGATGTATAATTGTTTTACAATGTTGTGTTAATTTCTGCTGTACAGCAAAGTGATTCAGTTATACATACATATATATATATATATATATATATATATATATATATATATACACACACATTTTTAAAAAATATTCTTTTCCATTATGGTTTATCATAAGATATTGAATATAGTTCCCCATGCTATACAGTAGGACCTTGTTGTTTACCATTCTATATATAATAGCTAACATCTGCTAACCCCAACCTCCCACTCTATTCCTCCCCCAAACCCCTCTTCCTTGGCAACCACAAGTCTGTTCTCTATGTCCATGAGTTTGTTTCTGTTTCATAAGTAGGTTCATTTGTGTCATATTTTAGATTCCACATATAAGTGATATCATATGGTATTTGTCTTTCTCTTTCTGACTTCACTTAGTATGATAATCTCTAGTTGCATACATGTTGCTGCAAATGGCATTATTTCATTCTTTTTTATGGCTGAGTAGTATTTCATTGTATACATGTACCACATCTTCATTATCCACAGATGAAAGACTTTTCTAATGTAGCCCTAAAAGTCACATAGTGTCAAATCTGCTTATTCTCTTGGTCAACCAACTGGTCAGCCCAGTTGGGCTGGGTGAGAGGAACAAAAAACCTACCTTTTAATGGGAGGAGTATCAAAGAATTTGAGGACATGTTTTTAACCATCACACTCAAACATCTGGTAATACTTGGCTACCTGTAAATATTTTTTACTAAATAAAAAGCCAACTGGATTAAAAGCTGATTGGAAGCTCTGAGCACGTAGGTAGGGTTTGTTGATGGTGAGCATGACTGTAGAGTGATATGACTGGGCTGCTTCACTGAGGAGACCCAGAGGTCAGCATCTTCAGCTATTTTCTCTTGGGATGTTCAGATTTCAGAGAAGGCCCTTGTCAGTCTCTTGCCAAAGTGATAGGAATTGGGTAGGAGAAGGAGCCTGGGTCTCAGTCTTCATCATCACTTTCAGTATGGTTTGCCATCAGCTGTACCTGATTCTCATCAGACCAGAGACTCTTTATTTTTCTCTCCCTGTAAAGTACACCAGCCTCTGCTGAGGAGGGGGAAGGACAGAAGCTGTCTCCTGGGGAAGGGGATTTAAACCTCTAAGAGCTTCTTAACGTATTTTCAAGCAATCTTGCTATTTTTGGTCTTATTATGTTAACCCTCATTTCTGAAATATCTAATGCTCCCAATTCTTGAACCTTTTGGGGAGTCCTGTGGAATAAATCAGGTTGCTTCTTACCTTTCCATGCCACCTGTTAAGGATTTGCTCTCTCAAGACTACTAAATCATTTACCACTTAATCTGTTTTCCAGCTTTCAAAATGAGATTTTCTTGCTTTGTTTCTGATTTTTATCCTTGTGGGTTTATGCTTTCTTAGGAAAATCCCTTTCTATTAACTTTAGTGGAATTTCAGAAGGGAGCATAATGCATACACTAATTATGTCATCTTTAACTGGAAGTCCTGCTTAAGCAGATGTAAAAGAAGACAGAATCCTAGATAACATAATCACTATTAATTTAGGAATTTAGATAAAGTAAATGGCTGTTAACTTGTGACTTTATCACATTTTAAAATTGAACTGGGGAACAACACTCTCCTGTGGTAGATTTGGGGTGGAATGATTGTGTTTTAACCATACTTAGAAAGAGTGGCAGACCTGTTTAGCAACATAACAGCAGAAAAAAGGCTGAAAGAAACATAAGGAGAAGAAATTTGAAATTTTCTTGCTAAGAAAGCTCAGGTACGAGGCCCTCAGTGCAGTAAGCATGGTTTAAATGGTTTAAAAGACATTTCTCCTTTAAATAGCTTAGATTGCTTGAAGACTTGGTAGACTATCATTCTATGTTCCTCCAAACCAGTTTGTGTCTGACCAGCAAGGATCATAACGACACACAGCTACATTTTAGGATTCTGCCTCTAAAATTAGAGAATAGCATCTGAGGGCTCTACTAAACGGTCTTGGTCTTTATCTTCTGAAACCTCAGCACAACAGCAACCCCAAAGGATACCCCTCAGGCAAGGACAACATAAGGCTCTGGTTCAGGGCCAACAATACTTCCCTCTACTAGCACCTACACTTAGAAAGGGCTGCAAACACTACCCTCTGTAGCACTAGTAGTGGTAGCAGTAAAAGTAATACCAATGACAACTCTACCACCATCTATATCACCCATTAAACCACCACCTTCTCTTTCTAATGTTCACTGAGCAGTAACTATGGGACTAGCTAATAAAAAACTTTTTATCCTCATCTCATTTTACCTCCATAGCAGCTCTATGAGGAAAGGACTCCTTTTATAGATGAGATAGCTGAGGCTTAGAGATGGTAGTTAACGTAGATCTGGGAGTCAACTCAGGCTGTCTTCAGAGCCTGCACTCTTAAGTGTTATGCCATGTTGGATCAGAGGAAGAAAGACATCTCTGATGTCTTTAAGTTAGATGGGAAGTTGATACATTGAATATTTATTAGGCAAGAGCTGGGAACGAGGAAAGATTCATGATGCCTGAAAATATGTGTAGGTTGTGAATGAGAAAACAAAATCAAAACCAAAGGAGGAAGTTCAAAGGCTCCAATGCAGCCAAATCACAAAGATCTCTCAGCTTCAACCCTTGTCTAGAGTGTTCTATAGAAACCTATATCAATAATTAAGCAACAGGACACTTACAGAATGTTTGCTGGAAGTGAGATAATGTTGGAGCTTCTGGAGCGATGTTGTAGAAATGAGTTTTTAGAGCTCCACTCACCAGTAGATTATATGCCAGATCAGTTATATTGATGCCCACAATTGCAAACGAGTACCTGTAAAGTGCAAGCCACACCACTTGTTTATCACATATGAGAAGTTAAGCATTTCAAAAAATGATAATTTGATATTTAAATTGCTATTATCAGAGTGTTAGATTTCCCTTCTCTCCCCAACTTATCAAAACCCTGAATCTTATAAATTACCAGAAAATTTTAATAATGTATGCCAAAAGAATTGAGAGTTCATATGCTTTGACTTGGTAATGCCATTCCCAAATATATGAGATAAAAAAAAAAAAAACAGAAAATGACAAAGCTTTATATGCAATGATAGTCATTACAGCATTATTTATATGGCAAAGACATGTAAACTATTCATATATCCTAAAGAAGATGATTGGTGAAATAAATTATGGTAATCTCATATAACATATTACAACTAGTAAAAACCATACTCCTAAAGATTATTTAAGCAGGATATAAAACATTATGTATAGAACAAGCCAAGTTTTATTTTACACACAAATGTGCAGAAAAACTAGAGTGAAATTCCACAAAATATTAATATGGGTATATTAGAGTAATATGATTAGGGTGATTGTTTGGTTTACTTTCCTATATTATTGAAATTTTCTATAATAAACCTTATATTACCTTTAAAATGAGGAAAAATTTAACTAGTATCTTAACACTCAGGGTATATTTTCTAGTCCATTTTCTACATGTCTATCTAAAATTAAGTGAAACTGAGTTCTTAAGTCCTCTTTGGTATTATAAATCCAGCACATAAAAAAAAAGGAGTTCTCTGCTCAGAACTATTTTTGGATGAAAAGGGGCATTATAAAAAAAGACCTTCTAAAGTAAACTTTTAACTAATAGCCTGATACTTGATAGAAATCCTTAAAAGAAGACTAGCAAATACAATTCCAAATTATGATTTTTGAAAATCATTTCCATACAGTTATAACTTTCTAAACTTCATCACTTGGTCACAGGCAAAGTAGTATCATATAATCATACAAGTTAATACAAAAACATATAAACAGGTCCTTTCCAAAATTCAACTGGATTATGTATTTCCATCAGGACAAGTGCATTTTCATCCTTGTCATTTTTTGCAGTGCTCTTCTGACAACCTTTATATATGAAGTCCCACACTCACCCAATTGCTTTATCCATCCTTTTCTTCTCCCATTCTGCTTTGCTGAATTTGCTGAATAAATGAATGAATGAATGAATGAGTAAATAAATAAATAAGACTTCTCTAATTGATACCTGTTCTCTTTTAATGTTTTTGTTAAAACTGTTGACTAGATGTGGGGATGTCTGTAACTCAGTTATCAAACACTAATCAATTTAAATGTTATTAACTAAAAAGCCACAATACAATTTATATGGAGCTCAGAAATGGAATTATTTAAAGCCATGCTACTTATCCTTTATTCACTATAGTACAGCAGTGAGAGACAGACCTAAAGGCCAAACATACTCTTTCATATTATCCATTAATTATCAAATAATACTTCCTCCTCTAGCAAGATGCTACCTCAGTCATGATTTCCCACTGCATTTCGTTTGGTTTTCCCTCATGGCAATTATCCTACTCAGCCTTATTTGTGATGTCTGGCACACAGCAGATGCCAAATAAATGTTTACTGTTAAATAATTGAGTTAGTGAAAAAAAGAAAGAAGGAAAGAATAAAAGGGAAAGAGGGAGGGAGGGAAGAAGGGAAGGAGGAACTTATAGGTTTTAAAAATTCTGTTCCAACAGGTGCTGTGGCATTTCCTCTGGCTCAGCTAAGACAGCTAAATCATAGTAGCTCCATTTTAATCCATTTTTATAATTTGAGTTTCTGAATAAGACTGAAGAAAGGGTTCTATAATAAAAGCATTCTGAAAATACTGACTTGCATTCTATTACTTCGTGTACTTTCTTATTCCCCCTATTCTCACCTACTTCCATACTGCCAATATCTTGTAGGCAGGAACCATGTTGCACTCTTCTTTGTGGCCAATGTGAACTTTCATTCAGTGTTCTACACTAAAAATTGTGGTTAGCCTTGGAATTAAATAAAATTTTAAAACTAGAGTTATTATGAACATTTAGCTTCCATCTAAGTAGGAGAAAGGAGAGTTCTTTATAAAACAATGCAAACACTACATTAAAAGACACACATGTAACACACACACAGCACAGGCCCACAAAAACATGATGCAAAACTGTTATTTTACTATACTTACTTTCTACTCTGTAAATGACTGGCTCTAATTCAAAGTAACTGTCTTTAATTCATGTTAAAATAAGCCACTTCTTTTTAAAGTGCAACTGCCAATTAACAAACCAACAAGTCAGCCAAAGAGGCATCAGGAGATTTTTACCTTAAAAGACTCATTCCAAACTAAAATGAGTTAGGTGTGAAATTTAGAAATTTTATATAAACAAATTTATAAGCACCTATTTTCTCTTCAACTAAGCTTTGTAAATACATAGTATCTCTGTATTTTGTTAAATTAAATCTATCTGCATTGGAAATATAAGAAAAGGCCAAATGACCTCCACTCATTTGATTACTTATAGGATATCCTGGTCCAAACAGAAGGAATTCCTCTCTTCAGGAAACACACACACAACAAACAAACAAAAATACAAACTCTCAAAATTCTTCTCTTAAACTTAAACCTACTTTTATCTCTCAAGTTACTTCAGAATTCAATAGATTGATCTTCACAAGAGCAATAACGTATAATGCTTGCTGAAGGGTAGACAGGAAAGAACTTTCCTTAGTATGTATGGCTTCTCCCTATTCAACACCTGAAATATTCAGGGCCTGAAAGAACCTATGTTGATATCACTATGGGTTAATATATATTTCTTTCAGACATTTGTGAAGGACAGTACCGTTTTCAAAACATTCTGATTTGTATTCAATGACATTTACCATCAATTTGAAGTGATTAATACTTGAACTTCATCTAGTCAATTTTATTGTAGCTTGAGGGACAAAGTGTGTGCGTGCCCACACAGACACACACATACACACACACACACAAATACCAGTCTCTTCTTAAATAAGAGTAATCACACCCTCAAATAATTCCTCTCTGGTGGCCAACACAGGATATAAAATTATAAAGCCTTTCTTTGAGAATGGCTCATAGTCAAAATCAATCCCTCTCCAATGGTTAATAAAAAATATATATTTTAAGCTTATTGTCACTTCCTAAGGACCATGGAGGATTCATGTCTTTTAACTGATGCTTCTCCAAGGAATGTCAGTGCACACAGACTCCCCAGCCAATTTTAATCAGAGAGGTTTCAGAGTTTCTACATTACAGAAACATGTAATTCAGACAATGTAGTTAAAAAATTAAAACAGTTTGATTTTAACCATGTGATATATGAAGAAAGAGTTATGATTTTAGTGCTTTTCTCAAAGTAAATAAAATGTAAAGAAAATGAAAATTTAAACTTATAAAAAGATTATAATTATAAATTTGGGAAGTATAGGATAATTTAATGAATCTTAGCCAATTGAAGCTAGCATAAGTATAATAGTAAGATGGGAGGGGAGCCACAAAGTCAACCTGTTTATAGATTTTGAGAGTGGTATGATGAAATTTGGGACTTATTTAGCAAACATGAACACTAACAAGATAACCTGTCATGCTGAGGAGAAAAAAGTGATACAAAACTATGAGTACAAAATAGAAGAACTCCTTATAATAAGAGTAACTAAAGCATGTATACACTCTTTATAGTAATACAATTAGAAATACATTAATAGAAGAGGAGATTTGCTCTGTGCAGCATAATTCCCAGATGAAATGTCCCTCTCTTGGAGTAGATGGGGGCAGAAATGTGTGGTAATGTGTTCAGCCTTTAGGTGAAGTTTCAAAATGTTTCTCCAACAGACATGGCTGTAGAAAGGCTCTTTGACATTTTCTATCAGGTCAGTCTAATCTGGTTTTTCCTTCATCAAAACACAGCCCAAACGTAACGAACTATATTACATAAAAAGTTGGGAAATGTTTGCTTTTTGAAAATTTTTCATGAATTTATATTACTTTAAATATTCTTACCCATACTTATTCTAAAATAACATAAAAGCAAGAAAAAACAAAAGCAAAGAAAAATACCTTATTTCCTCTTTAGTGATATCCCTAATGTAATCAGTTAAAGACAAAAATTTAGAAAGGTAAATGAAAATGCAAACAATTTAGAATCTAGAATTTTATTAAGAAAAACAAAAAAGAGCCTCAGCAATTTTAGACTTTCTCACTTGGTCCCTGACTTCAAGACTTCCATTCTTCCCTCTATTCCCCCACTGTGGTACCTTGTCTCTGAACTCTTTCTTCCATACTCTGCTTTCTCCTTCTTCTATGCCCACCTCCTCAATCTTCCTAGACACCAGGCATGTTATCAACCCCTCAAGTGCACATCTCACTTGAACAGTGCCACTTTACATCCTAAACCCTGTAACAAGTACCTGACATTATAACCTTCCTATTCAGCATTTGTCAAAAGGGCTTGTTTGAAAGAGCTTTAAGCCTCACTTCTGGTGGGTTGACTCTCTTGAGAATCTCATCAATAGAGCCATATAGGAGATGAAATTAATTCTACCTAATCCAAAAAGCCTAATCCACCTTTCATTTTCAACAATTACCTGCATTTTGGATGAAGAGAATCAGATAGGACCTGCTGAGCTGCTGCAGCATCCCTTTCTGCAAAATACCTGCAGTTGGAGGGAAAGAAAACCATAACTCCATACCTTTTGAATACATTCATTTCAATCCAATTTGAGGCCATTTTGGATTCAGAGATGGACACCAGCATAAGCATACAACCTGTGTCAGCTCCTCCAGAGAATGAACAGCTTTTCATAATAGAGTTTTCCAAATATAATGACAGTATATAGGGTAGTTGTAAAACCCACAAAGATTTAGGAATGATTCTAGTAGGTTTGAAAATTTAATTATGAACTTTACCATTCCCTAGCGAGCCAAAGATATTCTTATTAATGAGGGTTATAGATTCTTATTAGGAAGGCTGGATGAGGCCCCTCAGAAGGCAGAAAAACTTGGATGAAGGGACATGGTAAGAGGCTGTGACAGCCAAAGGGCAGAGAAAGGATGAGACTAGAGGAGGTGATAAAAGTTCAAATGTACTTTCTTGGAGAATATTCACGGGGTGTTGTTAGAATTATGAAGGAAAATATCTTATGGAGCTTAGAGATGTTTAAAAAATTCTGTTCTGGGAAGAAAGGGGCAATAAAGTTTCCCTTCCCACATATAAAAAGCTTACATACCCTCAAAAATATATCATAAAAAATACTTCATAGAGACAATTATAAAATACAACTACATATAGCATGTATTATTTAATTTGATGTGGATTTCCTGCATATATCTAAAGGATAAAACAACCTCTTAAATTTTCTCTCAGAAAAGTTCAAAGCTAGTCAGCAAATTTAGTAAACATGTTTATGATTATTAATGAAATTGAGTCTCTTCATACTTTTGTTGGTCATTTAGGTTTCTTCTTTTATAGCTTTTCTGTTCACATTTCTTGGTCCAGTATATCTAAAAATGTCCTCAAATAAATAAGATAAATAAGCCTACAGATAATAATATACTGGATACGGATCCTTTATCAATTATGTGAGTGTCAGTCTTGGCTTTCTTTTCATTTTATTTATGGTGGCTTATAGAAGGTTTTGATGTTAATGTGTGAGATTTATTGATTTTTCTTTTACAGTTTGTGCTTTTTTGGTTTTTATCTTTAAGACATCCCTCCTTACTCACATATCTTAAAGATGTTCTCCTAAAAGTTGTAAATATTTGTTTCTGACATTCAATTTGTAAACTGAGGCAAGGTAGAGATTTAATTTAATTTAATTTTCAAATGGAAGGTCAATTGCCCCAGCTCTACTTATTTAAAAGCTCATCCTTTACCCACTTATTTGTAACACCACCTTTGTCATCAAAATTTACCTTTTTATTCATTCACATTACATAATAGTATAACATTTAAAACATTTACCAGTGGGGAGGGGGAGCAGGGAAAAAATAAGAGTGGGGAAGTGGGAGGTACAAACTATAGGTATAAGATAGGCTACAAGGATGTATTGTACAACACGGGGAATATAGCTAATATTTTGTAATAACTGTAAATGGAGTGTAACATTTAAAAATTGTATAAAAAATTTACCATCTTAAAAAAAAAGCATGGGCGATTATTAAACTTTCTAAATTTAAAATAAAAGATCTTAGGGGGAAATGGGTGCCATTAAAAATGCCATTTTTTCTTTTAAAAATATATCACTATCCTCACTAGTAGGGTAGTGTCAAAGGACACAACAACCAACCTAAAAGGACTCCTTTTTTCTTGAAAAATAATGGCTACAAATGACTCAATTTAAGCATGAAAAAAATAATGAGCACAATTATTAAATCACATAAACATACAAAAACCAGGAGTTAAAGTGATAATTTAAAAATATAAAGCAAAGGTGGACCAAAAACCACAGTTACAGAAAGATAGAGAAGATGAAAAGGCAGAGGGCTATGTACCAGATGAAGGAACAAGAAAAAACCCCAGAAAAACAACTAAATGAAGTGGAGATAGGCAACCTTCCAGAAAAAGAATTCAGAATAATGATAGTGAAGATGATCCAGGACCTCGGAATAAGAATGGAGGCAAAGATTGAGAAGATGCAAGAAATGATTAACAAAGACCTAGAAGAATTAAAGAACAAACAAACAGAGATGACCAATACAATAACTGAAATGAAAACTACACTAGAAGGAATCAATAGCAGAATAACTGAGGCAGAAGAACGGATAAGTGACCTGAAAGACAGAATGGTGGAATTCACTGCTGCGGAACAGAATAAAGAAAAAAGAATGAAAAGAAACGAAGACAGCCTAAGAGACCTCTGGGACAACATTAAACGCAACAACATTCGCATTATAGGGGTCCCAGAAGGAGAAGAGAGAGAGAAAGGACCAGAGAAAATATTTGAAGAGATTATAGTCGAAAACTTCCCTAACATGGGAAAGGAAATAGCCACCCAAGTCCAGGAAGCGCAGAGAGTCCCATACAGAATAAACCCAAGGAGAAACACGCCGAGACACATAGTAATCAAAGTGGCAAAAATTAAAGACAAAGAAAAATTATTGAAAGCAGCAAGGGAAAAACGACAAATAACATACAAGGGAACTCCCATAAGGTTAACAGCTGATTTCTCAGCAGAAACTCTGCAAGCCAGAAGGGAGTGGCATGATATACTTAAAGTGATGAAAGGGAAGAACCTACAACCAAGATTACTCTACCCGGCAAGGATCTCATTTAGATTTGATGGAGAAATCAAAAGCTTTACAGACAAGCAAAAGTTAAGAGAATTCAGCACCACCAAACCAGCTCTACAACAAATGCTAAAGGAACTTCTCTAAGTGGGAAACACAAGAGAAGAAAAGGACCTACAAAAACAAACCCAAAACAATTAAGAAAATGGTCATAGGAACATACATATCGATAATTACCTTAAACGTGAATGGATTAAATGCCCCAACCAAAAGACATAGACTGGCTGAATGGATACAAAAACAAGACCCATATATATGCTGTCTACAAGAGACCCACTTTAGACCTAAGGACACATACGACTGAAAGTGAGGGGATGGAAAAAGATATTCCATGCAAATGGAAATCAAAAGAAAGCTGGAGTAGCTATACTCATATCAGATAAAATAGACTTTAAAATAAAGAATGTTACAAGAGACAAGGAAGGACACTACATAATGATCAAGGGATCAATCCAAGAAGAAGATATAACAATTATAAATATATATGCACCCAACATAGGAGCACCTCAATACATAAGGCAACTGCTAACAGCTATAAAAGAGGAAATCGACAGTAACACAATCATAGTGGGGGACTTTAACACCTCACTTACACCAATGGACAGATCATCCAAAATGAAAATAAATAAGGAAACAGAAGCTTTAAATGACACAATAGACCAGATAGATTTAATTGATATATATAGGACATTCCATCCAAAAACAGCAGATTACACGTTCTTCTCAAGTGCGCACGGAACATTCTCCAGGATAGATCACATCTTGGGTCACAAATCAAGACTCAGTAAATTTAAGAAAATTGAAATCATATCAAGCATCTTTTCTGACCACAACGCTATGAGATTAGAAATAAATTACATGGAAAAAAACGTAAAAAAGACAAACACATGGAGGCTAAACAATACGTTACTAAATAACCAAGAGATCACTGAAGAAATCAAAGAGGAAATTAAAAAATACCTAGAGACAAATGACAATGAAAACACAACGACCCAAAACCTATGGGATGCAGCAAAAGCAGTTCTAAGAGGGAAGTTTATAGCTATACAAGCCTACCTAAAGAAACAAGAAAAATCTCAAGTAAACAATCTAACCTTACACCTAAAGAAACTAGAGAAAGAACAAACAAAACCCAAAGTTAGCAGAAGGAAAGAAATCATAAAGATCAGAGCAGAAATAAATGAAGTGGAAACAAAGAAAACAATAGCAAAGATCAATAAAACTAAAAGTTGGTTCTTTGAGAAGATAAACAAAATTGATAAACCACTAGCCAGACTCATCAAGAAAAAGAGGGAGAGGACTCAAATCAATAAAATCAGAAATGAAAAAGGAGAAGTTACAACAGACACTGCAGAAATACAAAGCATCCTAAGAGACTACTACAAGCAACTTTATGCCAATAAAATGGACAACCTGGAAGAAATGGACAAATTCTTAGAAAGGTATAACCTTCCAAGACTGAATCAGGAAGAAACAGAAAATATGAACAGACCAATCACAAGTAATGAAATTGAAACTGTGATTAAAAATCTTCCAACAAACAAAAGCCCAGGACCAGATGGCTTCACAAGTGAATTCTATCAAACATTTAGAGAAGAGCTAACACCCATCCTTCTCAAACTCTTCCAAAAAATTGCAGAGGAAGGAACACTCCCAAACTCATTCTATGAGGCCACCATCACCCTGATACCAAAACCAGACAAAGACACTACAAAAAAAGAAAATTACAGACCAATATCACTGATGAATATAGATGCAAAAATCCTCAACAAAATACTAGCAAACAGAATCCAACAACACATTAAAAGGATCATACACCATGATCAAGTGGGATTTATCCCAGGGATGCAAGGATTCTTCAATATACGCAAATCAATCAATGTGATACACCATATTAACAAATTGAAGAATAAAAACCATATGATCATCTCAATAGATGCAGAAAAAGCTTTTGACAAAATTCAACACCCATTTCTGATAAAAACTCTCCAGAAAGTGGGCATAGAGGGAACCTACCTCAACATAATAAAGGCCATATATGACAAACCCACAGCAAACATCATTCTCAATGGTGAAAAACTGAAAGCATTTCCTCTAAGATCAGGAACGAGACAAGGATGTCCACTCTCACCACTATTATTCAACCTAGTTCTGGAAGTCCTAGCCACGGCAATCAGAGAAGAAAAAGCAATAAAAGGAATACAAATTGGAAAGGAAGAAATAAAACTGTCACTGTTTGCAGATGACATGATACTATACATAGAGAATCCTAAAACTGCCACCAGAAAACTGCTAGAGCTAATTAATGAATATGGTAAAGTTGCAGGATACAAAATTAATGCACAGAAATCTCTTGCATTCCTATACACTAATGATGAAAAATCTGAAAGAGAAATTATGGAAACACTCCCATTTACCATTGCAACAAAAAGAATAAAATACCTAGGAATAAACCTACCTAGGGAGACAAAAGACCTGTATGCAGAAAACTATAAGACACTGATGAAAGAAATTAAAGATGATACCAACAGATGGAGAGATATACCATGTTCTTGGATTGGAAGAATCAACATTGTGAAAATGAGTATACTACCCAAAGCAATCTACAGATTCAATGCAATCCCTATCAAATTACCAATGGCATTTTTTACGGAGCTAGAACAAATCATCTTAAAATTGGTATGGAGACACAAAAGACCCCGAAGAGCCAAAGCAGTCTTGAGGCAGAAAAATGGAGCTGGAGGAATCAGACTCCCAGACTTCAGACTATACTACAAAGCTACAGTAATCAAGACAATATGGTACTGGCACAAAAACAGAAACATAGATCAATGGAACAAGATAGAAAGCCCAGAGATTAACCCACGCACCTATGGTCAACTAATCTATGACAAAGGAGGCAAAGATATACAATGGAGAAAAGACAGTCTCTTCAATAAGTGGTGCTGGGAAAACTGGACAGCTACATGTAAAAGAATGAAATTAGAATACTCCCTAACACCATACACAAAAATAAACTCAAAATGGATTAGAGACCTAAATATAAGACTGGACACTATAAAACTCTTAGAGGAAAACATAGGAAGAACACTCTTTGACATAAATCATAGCAAGATCTTTTTTGATCCACCTCCTAGAGTAATGGAAATAAAAACAAAAATAAACAAGTGGGACCTAATGAAACTTCAAAGCTTTTGCACAGCAAAGGAAACCATAAACAAGACAAAAAGACAACCCTCAGAATGGGAGAAAATATTTGCAAATGAATCAACGGACAAAAGATTAATCTCCAAAATATATAAACAGCTCATTCAGCTCAATATCAAAGAAACAAACGCCCCAATCCAAAAATGGGCAGAAGACCTAAATAGACATTTCTCCAAAGAAGACATACAGACGGCCACGAAGCACATGAAAAGATGCTCAACATCACTAATTATTAGAGAAATGCAAATCAAAACTACAATGAGGTATCACCTCACTCCTGTTAGAATGGGCATCATCAGAAAATCTACAAACAACAAATGCTGGAGAGGGTGTGGAGAAAAGGGAACCCTCTTGCACTGTTGGTGGGAATGTAAATTGATACAGCCACTATGGAGAACAATATGGAGGTTCCTTAAAAAACTAAGAATAGAATTACCATATGACCCAGCAATCCCACTACTGGGCATATACCCAGAGAAAACCGTAATTCAAAAAGACACATGCACCCGAATGTTCACTGCAGCACTATTTACAATAGCCAGGTCATGGAAGCAACCTAAATGCCCATCAACAGACGAATGGATAAAGAAGTTGTGGTACATATATACAATGGAATATTACTCAGCCATAAAAAGGAACGAAATTGAGTCATTTGTTGAGACGTGGATGGATCTAGAGACTGTCATACAGAGTGAAGTAAGTCAGAAAGAGAAAAACAAATATCGTATATTAATGCATGTATGTGGAACCTAGAAAAATGGTACAGATGAGCCAGTTTTCAGGGCAGAAGTTGAGACACAGATGTAGAGAATGGACATATGGACATCAAGGGGGGAAAACTGCAGTGAGGTGGGGATGGTGGTGTGCTGAATTGGGCGATTGGGATTGACATGTATACACTGATGTGTATAAAATTGATGCCTAATAAGAACCTGCAGTATAAAAAAACAAACAAAACAACGAATACTAAACTTTCATTGGGTTATTTGTATGGAAATATGTTAATATAAATGTTTCAGACATTACATGAAATTTCTAAAAATCTTATATTTGTATTTGTATGGAAATATGTATGGAAATATGTTAATATAAATGTTTCAGACATTGCATGAAATTTCTAAAAATCTTATATGTTCTGGTGTAATGTTATAAGTAATAATCCTAGTTATTACTTTAAAATGTATATCTCAGAAATAACTAATTTTCTTGTCAACTGCATTATTATGAACTTTCATCAAATCTTTAACCGTGGTCTTTTGTCATTTACAGACAGTTCTGGATGTACTCTGATGATTTTGCAAATATGTTCCTATAAAAGGGTTTCATCTTCAAGAAATTCATGGAAAAGACTCTGACAAGTACAGGTTTCTGGTAACTGACTGTACTGCTGAACTGAATGAATAAGCACTTTCAGAACTCTAATGAAAAACTGATGAACTCATAAAAGTGTTAACAAAAGATCAAGATGAAAAAAAAATTAATTACATGGGACTGAGTGAACTGATGAGGATGAGTATAATTTTTGTGACTTTCTGTCTGAATTAAAAAAAAAAAAAAATCCCACAAGGACTCAGAGGCAAAGAATATACAAATCAATTTTCACTGCAAAGTAAAGGAGCTGTTACAGTGAAGGATTACTGGACTGAATGTCAATATTATGACATAGTATGAGTGTGTTTCATGTTTGGTAATTGCAATCATTGTTGCTTTTGTTGTGGTCATCCATGTACAATGCTTGGTGTCAGTCTATTTATCTCTTGTAAAAATAAAATACAGTGTGTGTGTGTGAAAAAAAAAAAAAAATCTTTCCAGCCCCTGTGTCTTTTGATTGCTGAATTCAATTCATTTTCTTTTGGGGAATTATTAATAAACGAAGACTTAGTACTGAAAAAAAAAATATAAAGCAAAAAAAAAAAGTTTGATCACTAACAAGGGGACTAGGGCATCAATTCCTCACTCTGAAAATTGGCAACTTATTTACTTGAGCAGCTGTCCTGCCTATATTTTAATTTATTTATTTTATTTGTTTAAAAAAATTTTTTTTTGGCTGTGCTCTGCCTTTGTTGCTGCGTGTGGGCTTTCTCTAGTTGGCGGTGAGCACGGGGCTACTCTTCATTGCAGTGCACAGGCTTCTCATTGCGGTGGCTTCTCTTGTTCAAGAGCATGGGCTCTAGGCATGCGGGCTTCAGTAGTTATGGCACCCGGGCTCAGTAGCTGTGACTCGCGGGCCCTAGAGCACAGGCTCAGTAGTTGTGGCACATGGGCTTAGTTGCTCTGCAGCATGTGGGATCTCCCTGAACCAGGGTTTGAACCCATGTCCCCTGCATTGGCAGGCAGATTCTTTTTTTTTTTTAAGATTGATTGATTGATTGATTGATTACTATGTTGGGTCTTCGTTTCTGTGCTAGGGCTTTCTCTAGTTGTGGCAAGTGGGGGCCACTCTTCATCGCGGTGTGCAGGCCTCTCACTATCGTGGCCTCTCTTGTTGCGGAGCACAGGCTCCAGACGCGCAGGCTCAGTAGTTGTGGCTCACAGGCCTAGTTGCTCCACAGCATGTGGGATCCTCCCAGACCAGGGCTCGAACCCGTGTCCCCTGCATAGCAAGCAGACTCTCAACCACTGCGCCACCAGGGAAGCCCTGGCAGGCGGATTCTTAACCACTGTGCCACCAAGGAAGCCCCCTGCCTATATTTTAGAGAAACCAAATAACTGTATTTAATAAAGGAAACTGTCTTTACAGAATTTTAGGCAACAACTGTGGGAAGAATAACAGAATTAGAAAAGCACTCTTTGCACAATTAATTGGTTCAGTGAAGATAACTGGAGGAAATGGTTAGATAAAGGGCTGATGGGGACTTTATAACGGAGCCATCAGGCTGTGATTCCTCTGATCCATCTCAGCATAAGACTGAGAGTGGGGATGCTGCAGGCCTCCCACCAAGATGTTAGCATGAACCTATTCAAGCCTTTCCGAGTACCTCTGATTTTCAGGGCATACCGGGGATGGGTACAAATGAAAACAGACAAATACAGATTGTGGGATATTTTATAGGACAGTTGACCTAGAATCTTGCATGAATTAATGACATGATGGAGGGGCAAAAGGAGAGGACAGAGGGGGAGAGACTGACTTAATTAAAAAGGACCAGAGAGCAAAGTAGAAATAGAGACTCAGAGGTAGAGAACAAACGTATGTCTACCAAGAGGGCAAGGTGGGGGGTGAATTGGGAGATTGGGATTGACATATATACTCTATTGATACTATGTATAAAATAGATAACAAATGAGAACCTACTGTATAGCTCAGGGAACTCTATGCTCTGTGGTAACCTAAATGGGAAGGAAATCCAAAAACGAGGGGCTATATGTATACATATAGCTGATTCACTTTGCTGTACAACAGAAACTAACAGAACATTGTAAAGCAACTATACTCCAATATAAATTAATTAAAGAAAAATAAGATGACAAAAAAAAAAAACGAGAGAGATATAATCACTAAGTGCAATGCATAGATCTTACATGGAACTGGATCAGATTAAACCAGCTGTAACAAGACATATTTGAGAGAATTGGGAAATTTGAATATGGTCAGCATATAGATGATACCAAAGAATCATTGTTAATTTTGTTAGGTGTAATAATGTCATTGGGGTTAATGTAAGGTAATATTGATGTCTTTTAGAGCTATATATTGAAATATTAGGGTGAAACAACAAACAGTATAGGATTTTCATTAACACACTTCTACCAAAAAAACAAGTGTTGCAAGTATTTCAAAATCGCAATAGTTACTGAATCTGGGTGATCAGTGTAAAGGGAGTTCTTTATAATCGTTCCTCTGTTTTTGAATATAATTGAAATTTTTCATAATAAAAAATTAAAAATAAATTTGAGATTTGTTTAAAAGAATCCATGAAGTTTGCCAGATAAAAGGAAGATGGTAGTAGCTTTTTAAATTTTATGAACCTGAGTTCAAGTCAGAGGACTTGAATGTTTTCCTAGAGTTTCCTGGTAAGTGGCTTTTGGGACTAATAAATCAACTTTGACATTTCAGTATGAGGAGACCAGGACATCACTTTAAAACTCAAACATTCTTCATTTTACTTACTGCAAATTGTACAGTCCCAAAAGTCCCATTCCTCGAAAATCTGTTTTAGGATCATCACCTTGGAAACCAATTTCACACCACTGCTTAGAAATCCGGGATTCCAGCGGAGTATTGGGCTTCAAGAATTTCCATAACTGAAGAAAAGAAAAAAATTAGCCTGTTGATATACACAAATATAATACTCTTCCTTATTGACTGAAATTTAGTAAACTACATTATTAAGAGGAACTTTGGAAATCAGAATATATGCAAATACATTACAATTGAAGATTTGAGCATCTTTCAATTATCTATGACAGCAGCTCTCAAAGTATGATCAAAAGACTCCTAGGAGGGACCCTAAGACCTTTTCAGAGAGCCTGGGAGGTTAAAAACTATTTTGCAATAAAACTAAGAGGTTACTTGTCTTTCACTCTCATCTTCTCATAAGAATACAGTGGAATTTTCCAGAGGCTGAATGATATGTGATGATCTCATTGCTCTGAAGGCAATGGAATGTACACTTGTATATTTTGGTGTTTTTAATCTTTCTGTTTTAGCTCGTAAACAGAAATGTGTGTGTGTGTGTATATGTATATATGTGTGCGTGTGTGTGTGTTTGTGTGTGTATATATATATATATACACACACACACACATACATATGTATGTATGTATAAATATATACACATACACACAATCTTCTACAAAAGTTCTTTGGAGTCTTCAAAAATATTTAAGAGAATAAAGGGAAGGGGAGAAGAGGAAAAAATTTGAGGGTATGCATTATTCAAATCCTCAGATGATTATCTCACTTTATAAACAAAACTTTTAGCAGCATTGTTAATAAAAAGAAAAGTGAACTGATGAGTTTCATTTCTCATCTATAACAAGGATAAGAGTAAACAAGCATCATATAGCTGAATAAAGAAAGATCAGTAGGGAGACCTTCAAGAGGGCAGAAGAGTAAGACGCGGAGATCACCTTCCTCCCCACAAATACATCAGAAATACATCTACATGTGGAACAACTCCTACAGAACATCTACTGAACGCTGGCAGAAGACCTCAGACCTCCCCAAAAGCAAAAAACTCCCCACGTACCTGGGTAGGGCAAAAGAAAAAAGAAAAAACAGAAACAAAAGAATAGGGACGGAACCTGCACCAGTGGGAGGGAGCTGGGAAGATGGGAAAGTTTCCACACACTAGGAAGCCACTTCACTGGCAGAGACGGTGGGTGGTGGGGCGGGGGGTGGAGCTTCGGAGCCATGGAGGAGAGCACAGCAACAGGGGTGCAGAGGGCAAAACGGAGAGATTCCCGCACAGAGGATCAGTGCCAACCAGCACTCACCAGCCTGAGAGGCTTGTCTGCTCACCTGCAGGGGCGGGCGGGGGCTGGGAGCTGAGGCTCCAGCTTCTGAGGTCAGATCACAGTGAGAGGACAGGGGTTGGCTGTGTGAACACAGCCTGAAGGGGGCTAGTGTGCTACAGGTAGCCAGGAGTGTGTCCGGGAAAAAGTCTGGAACTGTTGAAGAGGCAAGAGACTTTTTCTTGCCTCTTTGTTTCCTGGTGCGCGAGGAGAGGGGATTAAGAGCACAGCCTAAACGAGCTCCAGAGATGGGTGTGAGCCGCGGCTAGAAGCGCAGACCCCAGAGACGGGCATGAGATGCTAAGGCTGCTGCTGCAGCCACCAAGAAGCCTGTGTGCAAGCACAGGTCACTATCCACACCTCCACTCCCGGGAGCCTGTGCAGCCCACCATTGCCAGAGTCCTGTGATCCAGGGACAACTTCCCCGGGAAAACACATGGCGCAGCTCAGGCTCTTGCAACGTTATGCTGGCCTCTGCCGCCACAGGCTCGCCCCACATTCCATACCCCTCCCTTCCCCCTGCACCCCCCCGCCTGAGTGAGCCAGAACCCCCTAATCAGCTGCTACTTTAACCCTGTCCTGCCTGAGTGAAGAACAGATGCCCTCAGGTGTCCTACATGCAAAGGCGGAGCCAAATCCAAAGCTGAACCCCAGGAGCTGTGCGAACAAAGAAGAGAAAGGGAAATCTCTCTCAGCAGCCTCAGGATCAGCAGATTAAATCTCTATGATCAACTTGATGTACCCTGCATCTGTGGGATGCCTGAATAGACAATGAATCATCCCAAATTGAGGTGGTGGACTTTGGGAGCAATGATATATATATTTTTTTCCTTTTTCTCTTTTTGTGAGTGTGTATGTGTATACTTCTATGTGTGATTTTGTCTGTATAGCTTTGCTTTTACTGTTTGTCCTAGGGTTATGACTGTCCTTTTTTCTTTTAGTATAGTTTTTAGCACTTGATATCATTGGTGGGTTTGTTTTTTGGTTTGGTTGCTCACTTCTTTCCTTCTTTCCTTCTTTTTTTATTTTTAATAATTATTTTTTATTTTAATAACTTTATTTTATTTTATTTATTTATTTTTCCTTTCTTTCTTTCTTTTTTTCTCCCTTTTATTCTGAGCCGTGAGGCTGACAGGGTCTTGGTGCTCCGGCTGGGTGTCAGCCCTGTGCCTCTGATGTGGGAGAGCTGAGTTCAGGACATTGGTACACCAGAGACCCCCCCAGCTCCATGTAATATCAAATGTCAAAAATCTCCCAGAGATCTCCATCTCAACGCCAAGACCCAGCTCCACTCAATGACCAGCAAGCTGCAATGCTGAACACCCTATGCCAAACAACTAGCAAGACAGGAACACAACCCTACCCACTAGCACAAAGGCTGCCTAAAATCATAATAAGGTCACAGACACCCCAAAACACACCACCAGACGTGGATCTGCCCACCAGAAAGACAAGATCCAGCCTTATCCAACAGAACACAGGCACTAGTCCCCTCCACCAGGAAGCTGACACAACCCATTGAACCAACCTTAGCCCCTGGGGGAACTACAAACCTGCAGCCTGTGAAAAGGACACCCCAGACACAGTAAGTTAAGCAAAATGAGAAGATAGAGAAACACACAGCAGGTGAAGGAAAAAGGTAAAAACCCACCAGAGCAAAACAATGAAGAGGAAATAAGCAGTCTACCTGAAAAAGATTTCAGAGTAATGATAGTAAAGATGATCCCAAATCCTGGAAATAGAATGGAGAAAGTACAAGAAACGTTTAACAAGGACCTAGAAGAACTAAAGAGCAAACAAACAATGCTGAACAACACAGTAAATGAAATTAAAAATGATCTACAAGGAATCAATATCAGAAAAACTGAGGCAGAAGAACAGATAAGTGACCTGGAAGATAAAATAGTGGAAATAACTACTGCAGAGCAGAATAAAGAAAAAAGAATGAAAAGAATTGAGGACAGTCTCAGAGACCTCTGGGACAACATTAAATGCACCAACATTTGAATTGTAGGGGTCACAGAAGAAGAAGAGAAAAAGAAAGGGACTGAGAAGGTATTTGAAGAGATTATAGTTGAAAACTTCCCTAATATGGGGAAGGAAATAGTTAATCAAGTCAAGGAAGTGCACAGAGTCCCATACAGGATAAATCCAAGGAGAAACACGTCAAGACACATATTAATCAAACTATCAAAAATTCAATGCCACGAAAAAATATTAAAAGCAGGAAGGGAAAACAACAAATAACATACAAGGGAATCCCCATAAGGTTAACAGCTGAACTTTCAGCAGAAACTCTGCAAGCCAGAAGGGAGTGGCAGGACACATTTAAAGTGATGAAAGGGAAAAACCTACAACCAAGATTACTCTACCCAGCAAGGATCTCATTCAGATTTGACAGAGAAATTAAAACCTTTACAGACAAGCAAAAGCTAAGAGAATTCAGCACCACAAAACCAGCTTTACAACAAATGCTAAGGGAACTTCTCTAGGCAGGAAACATGACAGAAGGAAAAGACCTACAATAAGAAACCTAAAACAATTAAGAAAATGGTCATAGAAACATACATATCAATAATTACCTTAAATGTAAATGGATTAAATGTTCGAACCAAAAGACATAGACTGGCTGAATGGATACAAAAACAAGATCCATATATATGCTGTCTACAAGAGACCCACTCCAGACCTAGGGACACATACAGACTGAAAGTGAGGGGATGGAAAAAGATATTCCATGCAAATGGAAATCAAAAGAAAGCTGGAGTAGCAATTTTCATATCAGACAAAATAGACTTTAAAACAAAGACTATTACAAGAGACAAAGAAGGACGTGACATAATGATCAAGGGATCAATCCAAGAAGAAGATATAACAATTGTAAATATTTATGCACCCAACATAGGAGCACCTCAATACATAAGGCAAATGCTAACAGCCATAAAAAGGGAAATCGACAGTAACACAATCATACTAGGGGACTTTAACAACCCATTTTCACCAATGGACAGATCATCCAAAATGAAAATAAATAAGGAAACACAGGCTTTAAATGATACATTAAACAAGATGGACTTAATCGATATTTATAGGACCTTCCATCCAAAAACAACGGAATACACTTTCTTCTCAAGTGCTCATGGAACATTCTCCAGGATAGATCATATCTTGGGTCAAAAATCAAGCCTTGGTAAATTTAAGAAAATTGAAATCATATCAAGTATCTTTTCTGACCACAATGCTATGAGACTAGATATCAATTACAGGAAAAATCTGTAAAAAATACAAACACATGGAGGCTAAACAATACACTACTTAATAACCAAGAGATCACTGAAGAAATCAAAGAGGAAATCAAAAAATACCTAGAAACAAATGACAATGAAAATACGACAACCCAAAACCTATGGGAAGCAGCAAAAGCAGTTCTAAGGGGGAAGTTTAGAGCAATACAATTCTACCTCTAGAAACAAGAAACATCTGAAATAAACAACCTAACCTTACACCTAAAGCAATTAGAGAAAGAAGAATAACAAAACTCCAAAGTTAGCCGAAGGAAAGAAATCATAAAGATCAGACCAGAAATAAATGAAAAAGAAATGAAGGAAACAACAGCAAAGATCAATAAAACTAAAAGCTGGTTCTTTGAGAAGATAAACAAAATTGATAAACCATTAACCAGACTCATCAAGATAAAAAGGGAGAAGACTCAAATCAACAGAATTAGAAATGAAAAAGGAGAACTAACATCTGACACTATAGAGATACAAAGGATCATGAGAGATTACTACAAGCAACTATATGCCAATAAAATGGACAACCTGGAAGAAATGGACAAATTCTTAAAAAAGCACAACATTCCAAGACTGAACCAGGAAGAAACAGAAAATATAAACAGAACAATCACAATCACTGAAATTGAAACTGTGATTAAAAATCTTCCAACAAACAAAAGCCCAGGACCAGATGGCTTCACAGGTGAATTGTACCAAACATTTAGAGCAGAGCTAACACCTATCCTTCTCAAACTCTTCCAAAATATAGCAGAGGGAGAGCACTCCCAAACTCATTCTACGAGGCCACCATCACCCTGATACCAAAACCAGACAAAGATGTCACAAAGAAAGAAAACTACAGGCCAATATCACTGATGAACATAGATGCAAAAATCCTCAACAAAATACTAGCAAACAAAATCCAACAGCACATTAAAAGGATCATACACCATGATCAAGCGGGGTTTATCCCAGGAATGCAAGGATTCTTCAATATACGCAAATCAACCAATGTGATACACCATATTAACAAATTGAAGAATAAAAACCATATCATCCTCTCAGTAGATGCTGAAAAACTTTTGACAAAATTCAACACCCATTTATGATAAAAACCCTCCAGAAAGTAGCCATAGAAGGAACTTACTTCAACATAATAAAGGTCATATATGACAAACCCACAGCCAACATCTTCCTCAATAGTGAAAAACTGAAACCATTTCCACTAAGATCAGGAACAAGACAAGGTTGCCCACTCTCACCACTATTATTCAACATTGTTTTGGAAGATTTAGCCACAGAAATCAGAGAAGAAAAAGAAATAAAAGGAATCCAAATCAGAAAAGAAGAAGTAAAACTGTCACTGTTTGCAGATGACATGATACTATACATAGAGAATCCTAAAGATGCTACCAGGAAACTACTAGAGCTCATCAATGAATTTGGTAAAGTAGCAGGATACAAAATTAGTGCACAGAAATCTCTTGCATTCCTATACACTAATGATGAAAAATCTGATAAGGAAATTAAGGAAACACTCCCATTTACCATTGCAACAAAAAGAATAAAATACCTAGGAATAAACCTATCTAAGGAGACAAAAGACCTGTATGCAGAAAACTATAAGACACTGATGAATAAAATCAAAGATGATACAAACAGATGGAGAGATATACCATGTTCTTGGATTGGAAGAATCAACATTGTGAAAATGACTGTATTACCCAATGCAATCTACAGATTCAGTGCAATCCCTACCAAACTACCAATGGCATTTTTCACAGAACTAGAACAAAAAATTTCACAATTTGTATGGAAACACAAAAGACCACAAACAGCCAAAGCAATCTTGAGAGAGGAAAATGGAGTTGGAGGAATCAGGTTCCCTGACTTCAGAGTATGCTACAAAGCTACAGTAATCAAGACAATATGGTACTGGCACAAAAACAGAAATATCCTGTTCAATGGAACAGGATAGAAAGCCCAGAGATAAACCCACGCATATATGGTCACCTTATTTTTGATAAAGGAGGCAAGAATATTCAATAGAGAAAGGACAGCCTCGTCCATAAATGGTGCTGGGAAAACTGGACAGCTACATGTAAAAGAATGAAATTAGAACACTCCGCAACACCATACACAAAAATAAACTCAAAATGGATTAAAGACCTAAATGTAAGGTGTATAAAGCTATAAATCTCTTAGAGGAAAACATAGGCAGAACACTCTATGACATAAATCACAGCAAGATCGTTTTTGACCCACCTCCTAGAGAAATGGAAATAAAAACAAAAGTAGACAAATGGGACCTAATGAAACTTAAAAGCTTTTGCACAGCAAAGGAAAACATAAACAAGAAGAAAAGACAACCCTCAGAATGGGAGAAAATATTTGCAAATGGAGCAATTGACAAAGAATTAATCTCCAAAATTTACAAGCAGCTCATGCAGCTCAATACCAAAAAAACAAACAACCCAATCCAAAAATGGGCAGAAGACCTAAATAGACATTTCTCCAAAGAAGATATACAGATTGCCAACAAACACATGAAAGAATGCTCAACATCACTAATCCTTAGAGAAATGCAAATGAAAACTATAATGAGGTACCACCTCACACCAGTCAGAATGGCCATCATCAAAAAATCTACAAACAATAAATGCTGGAGAGGGTGTGGAGAAAAGGGAACCCTCTTGCACTGTTGGTGGGAATATAAATTGATACAGCCACTATGGAGAACATTATGGAGGTTCCTTAAAAAACTAAAAATAGAACTACCATATGACCCAGCAATCCCACTACTGGGCATATACCCTGAGAAAACCATAGTTCAAAAAGAGTCATGTACCACAATGTTCATTGCAGCACTATTTACAATAGCCAGGGCATGGAAGCACCTAAGTGTCCATCGACAGATGAATGGATAAAGAAGATGTGGCACATATATACAATGGAATACTACTCAGCCATAAAAAGAAACAAAACTGAGTTATTTGTAGTGAGGTGGATGGGCCTAGAGTCTGTCATACAGAATGAAGTAAGTCAGAAAGAGAAAAACAAATACCGTATGCTAAAACATATATATGGAATCTAAAAAAAAAAAAATGGTCATGAAGAACCTAGGGGCAGGATGGGAATAAAGATGCAGACCTACTAGAGAATGGACTTGAGGATATGGGGAGGGGGAAGGGTAAGCTGGGACAAACTGAGAGAGTGGCATGGACATATACACTACCAAACGTAAAATCGATATCTAGTGGGAAGCAGCTGCATAGCACAGGGAGATCAGCTCGGTGCTTTGTGACCACCTAGACAGGTGGGATAGGGAGGGTGGGAGGGAGAGAGACACAAGAGGGAGGAGATATGGGGATATATGTATATGTATAGCTGATTCACTTTGTTATAAAGCAGAAACTAACACACCATTGTAAAGCAATTATACTCCAATAAAGATGTTAAAAAATAAATAAATAAGTAAATAAACAAACTAAAAAAGTAGAAAAAAAAAGAAAAATCAGTCATGTTCATGAATAAACCTCCAAAGTTATTATCATCTTTAAGAGTTACCTAAAATAATTTTAATTATGATCAATTATATTTTAATGGACAAATAGAAATTCTAAACAATATGCTCTTCACTGCTTAAGAAACTGGTTGTACTTTTTAAACTTTGTATAGAAAGATAGACTCAGCACATATCATTACTTGAGAGAGGGAGAAAGTCTGAGACCCACAACTGTATAAACATGTAATTTCAAAACGTAAGTTCTTTCTAGTAAATAAAGACAGGCATGTAAACAAATTTACTTTTTAGACTATTAATAATATTTTATATTATATCTTCATTATCAACAGGGACATATATAAAATTTCCTATTACTACTTAAGACATAATTCATCTTTTTTTTGAATTTTATTCTTTTATTTTTTTTATACAGCAGGTTCTTATTAGTTATCTATTTTATACATATTAGTGTATATATGTCAATCCCAATCTCCCAATTCATACCACCACCACCACCCTCTCCCCACACCGCTTTCCCCCCTTGGTGTCCATACGTTTGTTGTCTACATCTGTGTCTCTATTTCTGTCTTGCAAAATGGTTCATCTGTACCATTTTTCTAGATTCCACATATATGTGTTAATATACGATATTTATTTTTCTCTTTCTGGCTTACTTCACTCTGTATGACAGTCTCTAGGTCCATCCATGTCTCTACAAATGACCCAATTTCGTTCCTTTTTATGGCTGAGTAATATCCCATTGTATACATGTACCACATGTTCTTTATCCATTTGTCTGTTGATGGGCATTTAACTTGTTTCCATGCCCTGGCTATTGTAAATAGTGCTGCAATGAACATTGGGGTGCATGTCTCTTTTTGAATTATGGTTTTCTCAGGGTATATGCCCAGTAGTGGGATTGCTGGGTCATATGGTAGTTCTATTTTTAGTTTTTTAAGGAACCTCCATACTGTTCTCCATAGTGGCTGTATCAATTTACGTTCCCACCAATAGTGAAATAGGGTTCTTTTTTCTCCGCACCCTCTCCAGCATTTGTTGTTTGTAGACTTTCTGATGATGCCCATTCTAACTGGTGTGCGGTGATACCTCTTTGCAGTTTTGATTTGCATTTTTCTAATAATTAGTGATGTTGAGCAGCTTTTCATGTGCCTCTTGGCCATCTGTATGTCTTCTTTCGAGAAATGTCTATTTAGGTCTTCTGCCCCTTTTTTGATTGGGTTGTTTGTTTTTTTAATATTGAGCTGCATGACATAATTCATCTTTTAAATTGCTAATTCTACGTTATATGGATTTTAAAGCTTAAACAGAACAGTAATACACAAACATCTTGCTTTATAGTGAACTGTCACATTTGACATAGTATAAAGCAATGTCCAAGACAGGAAATACTAACCAAAAAAAAGTTGTAATTCATCAAAGTTATTTTAGGCAGTAATCCAAAATTACTTATTATTCAAATGATACAATATTTTATGTTTTAGCACAATAGGTAAATTCAATCTAAAGGATGAGAGAAAAATTTCAGAGGAAAGAAAGTAAATCTATCATGCTTGAAAGCAAAACATTGGTATAAGAAATCTCTTTTTATATTGTACATATAAGAATTTGCCAGTGCTCTGTATTCTTCAAAACAGAAAAAGTTTTAATTCATCAGAAGAGTACTAAAAACTGAGAAAAAATGTCTCCTTTAAAAAATCCTTTGGGAACTGATTTGGTTACTGCCACAATGAAAACAAAACAAAAGAAAAGGAAACAGATTGCAAAGCTCATCACATTCACCTGAACAATGATTGGAAGTAATCTCAGGGCCCTACACAGTTTAAAAATATCTGGTCTCATCAAGTGAGTGGAGTAAAATGGCAACAGCAAGCATTTCATGTCTACAACTAAGTTATAAACCTCCTTCATTCAGGGAATACTTTGGGAGAGTAAAAGGTTTGAATAATAAAATACTTCAAAAATAAATTACAAAAAAGAAATTCTATTTTAATAATTTCATATACCACAACAAACTAGATGAATGGCTAAAAAGTGTTCTTAATAAGTTCTTAATACTGTCTGCTTTAACACAGGTCACTTTCATGGAAAATGAAAGTCGATTATGCTAAACCACTTATATGAAATACTACCAAGTATTACATTTCCTGTAAGAATTCTTGAGTTACTGGATTCTCTTCTGATAGATAAGTTCTTCCTTGAAAAATAAAGGGAGGAGGGAGGGTAGCTCTGAAAGGTAAGGTCATTTCTTGTACCTAGGAAGCTGACTGGAAATCTGAACTAAGGTGGTGGGCCTCTGGTGGGGGGATCTGAGGAGTCTAGCCATCTAAAGCTGTACTACTGGGAGTAGAGTTATTACCAAGCCACCTGCCAAGTGCAGGAGATGAGAGCTAGGACGGGTGATTCCCATGGCAGGTGACAAGCTACAGATGTGCAGGCTGCATGCTGAGTCAGCCCATCATCCGTCATGGCCTGTGCTCTGGTTAATTCTCTTCTCTTTTCATTCAGTGTTTATCTCAAGCTTATTTGAACACTTCTGCCCTGTCTCAGGTCTGCTGCAGAACAGAAAGAGCAAGGGCATTTGTCCTTCCATTCATTCTAGGAGAAGCAGCTCTACCCATCAGGAGATCTTTTAATTCTGGATTATATTTTTTTCTATTAAGTACTTGAATCCACCTAAATTTTTACCTTTACTATTAATTTGGTTAGAAAACATTTAATAGAAATGTCCATTTGAATAAATCATATGGACAGTGCTACATGAATATAAAGTGATGTAATCAGTTTTATCCCAGCCTATGTTTAAACGACCATAAAATCCAGGTTTCTTTTTCATAGGTTGTAAGTAGAAACACTGATAATGGTCTCCTATGTTTATATAAATGAAAGCAATTAAACAATATGGCAATATATCACCCAAGCCTCTAAACCAGGGGTCAGCAAACTTTGCCTATAAAGAGCTAGATAGTAAATATTTTAGGCTTTGTTGGCCATAAGGTCACTGCCACAACTACTTAATTTTGCCAATGGAGTACAAAAGCAGCCAAAGACAACATATAACTGAATGAGCGTGGATGTGTTCCTATAAAACCTTACTTAGAAAAATGGATGGCAGGTCAGATTTGACCTACAGGCCTTAATTTGCTTACCCTAGCTCTAAACAATTTTATGAAGTAGATAACAAGGGTATAATTACCCATTTTAAAGATGAAGAAGCCTAAGCTCAAGAAGTTAAATACAAACCATGGGCCAGCCTCTGGAAATACAAATGTGAACAAGACATGGTTTTTCCCTCAAGAGATAGTGTAGTGCAGGAATTAAGAGCCCTTTCTAACTATGTGAAAAATGAGGATAATACCAATATCTCACTGCAAGGTTATTGTGACAATTAAATGAAATAATGCTATAAAACACTTACTTTAACAATTGGCACATACTAAACACTCAATGAATGTGTTATTATTATTGATTTTATTATCAGATGTGGAATTTGAATTAACAGAAGAGAATAAAGATCTCACTCCTGAGTTTGCTAGAGAAGATTTCAAAACTCAATGAGTAACAATTTTTTAAAAAGAGCCAGATTCTACTGTGAGAATAATGGGTAACAGGGAACCGCATGAGCAAATACCTGGGTATATAGGATGGCATGGGTCATGGTGAATGACAGAGCATGGAGGAAACAGACTGTACATAATGGGATAGAGGAGAAATAGCTTAAAGAAATAAACTGGAAAGGGTCCAAAATGCATGCTAAGATGCATGGGTTTTCTACGATCAGACATAGAGAACCTGAAGTTTGTAACCTAGAGAATAACATGACTAGATAATCCCTCCGGTGGTACTTTAGAAGATGGAAGGGAGGAGGCTAATGGTTAGTGGCAGAATTAAAAGGCTATTTTAATAGTTCAGGTTGGAGATTATGGCTAGAATAAGGCAGTGGGAACAGAAAACATTTGAGAGGTATTTTGGAGAAGCTCTATGGATAAGATTTAGTGATTTTTGTAGATGCAGAGTACCTCCCCAATTAGACTGCAAGCCACTTGAGGGTAGAAAAGATGCCTTCCCTCAAAGTGCCTATTGTAGGGGTGAAGAGTCCTGGCTTTATAATATACTAGCTGTGTGACTCAGAGCCTGGACTGAAATGCTTGTAATTTGCTTACCTCTAAAGTAAACATACCCAAGGTTGGCCAAGATGGCAGAGTAGAAAGACCTTGATCTCACTTCCTCTTACAGGCACACCAAAATCACAACTATCAGCATAACAACCATTGATGAAAAGGATCAAAACCTACCAGAAAAGATCTTCTACAACTAAAGATAAACAGAAGGAACAACAAAAAGATGGTAGGAGTGGGTGGAGTTGCAATATAGTCAAGTCCCATACCCCAGGTGGGTGATCCACAAATGGGAGAATAATTACAAATGCAGAGGTTCTCTCAAAGGAGTGAGACGCCCAAGCCCCACATCAGACTCCCTAGCCTGGGGGTCTTGCACTGGGAAGATGAGCCCCCAGAGCATTGACTTTGAAGGCCAGCGGGTCTTTCTTTCTGAAGTCCCAAGGGGCTGGGGGAAATAGAGACTTCACTCTTAAAGGGCACACACAAAATCTCACATGCTGCAGGACCCAGGGAAGAAACAGTAATTTGATAGGTGCCTGCTGATCTTGGAGAGTCTTCCAGAGAGGAAGAGGCAACTGCAGCTCACCCTGAGAACACAGACACTTATGTTGATCTTGGAGAGTCTCCCAGAGAGGCAGGAGACAACTGCAGCTCACCCTGAGAACATAGACATTTATGGCTGCTATTTTGGGGAGTTCATTCTACCACATGGACAATGGTGCTGGCAAGCACCATTGTAGAATCCTCCCTCGAGCTAATTAGACCCAGGAACAAGCCTTGCCTTGGCCCAACAGTCTGTAGGCACCAGCACTGGGGTACCTCAGGCCAAGGAACTGACTGGATGGAGACACAGCCCCACCCACCAGCAGATAGGCTGCCTTAAGACATCCTAAACCAGCAGCTGCTTCTGGATATGGTCATGCCCACCAGAGAGCCAAGGATCCAGCTCCACCAACCACTGGGCAGGCACCAGTCCAAAAATCACCTGGACCCTGGCCCTGCTCTCCAGGGTACCTGTTCTAGCTTCCAGAGAAGCCTCACCCACCAGGGGAGCAGACAACAGCCACAAGAAAACCACAGTTCCTCAGCCTGCGTACCTGGCCTGCCTACCAGTAGGCCAGACCCCACACTGGGATCAGCTATGAGCAGGCCAATACAAGCTTCAGGATGCCCCAGACCCTGCACCTAACTGTATCAGGAACTGGCCCCATCCACCAGCAATCTGACACCAGCTCTAGGACCCCTGGGCCCTGCAACCAGACTCTTGGACCTTGACTCCACTCAGCAGTGTGCCAGCACGAGCCTCAGGGCCACCCAGGATTCTGCAGCCAGCTGCCTTCTGACCTAGTCCCACCAACCAGCAGCCAACAGCCCCCACACAAGGCAGAGTCTGGCAACCAACCAGATCAGTGGCCAACCAAGCCTACCAGATTGCCCACATAGTCAGCTCACCACAACAGAAAGACCCATGCAGTCCTCAAAGGGGGAACCCCTAGAGCATATATAGCTCAGGTAAAGAGAGGGAAGTTTGCTGCTGGGATATATAGGACATCTCCTACAAAAAGCCATGACTCCAAGGTTGGGAAATGTAACTAACCTATCAGATTCATAAAAATAAAAACAGCAACCAAGTCACAATGAGGTGACAAAGGAACATGTTCCTAATGAAGGAACAAGACATAGCTCCAGAAGAAGAAATAAGCGAAGTGGAAATAGCCAATCTACTTGAGAAGATATGCAGGCTAGTGATTGTAAAGATGATCAAAGAACTTGGGAGAAGAATGGCTGCACACAGCAAGAAGTTAGAAGTTTTTAACAGAGAGTTAGGAAATATAAAGAAAAACTAGAGGTGAAGAATATAGCAGCTGAAATGAAAAATACACTAGAAGAAATAAACAGCAGAGTAAATGATACAGAGGAATGGATCAGCGAGCTGGAATACAGAGTGTGTAAATCACTGATGTTGAAAAGACAAAAAAAAGCATGAAAAGAAATGACGACAGTTTAATGAGGACCTCTGGGACCTCATCAGGCACACTAATATTTGCATTATAGGGGTCCCAGAAGGAGAACAGAGAAAGAAAGGGGTTGGCTGAGGATATATTTGAAGACATAATAGATGAAAACTTCCCTAACCTGGGAAAGGAAACAGTCACCCAAGTTCAGGAAGCACAGAGAGTTCCATACAGGATTAAATATTAAAAGCAGCAGGGGAAAAGCAACACATTACATACAAGGGAACTCCCATAAGTCTGTCAGCTGATGTTTCAGCAGTAACTCTACAGGCCAGAAGGGACTGGCATGATATATTTAAAGTGATGAAAGGGAAGAACCTGTAACCAAGAATACTGTATCTGGCAAGGCTCTCATTCAGATTTGATGGAGAAATCAAAAGCTTTATAGACAAGGAAAAGCTAAAAGAGTTCAGCAGCATCAAACCAGCTTTGCAAAAAATGTTAAAAGGACTTCTGTAAGTGACAAAGAAAGGGCTACAACTAGAAACATGAAAATTACAAGAGGAAAAAGCTCATTGGTAAAGGCAAATGTACAGTAAAGATGGGAAATCTACACACAAAGACAGTGGGAAGGTTAAAAGGCAAAAGTAGTAAAATCATCTACATCCACAATAAGCAGTTAAGGGATACAAAAACAATTAGATGTAAAATATGATTTCAAAAACGGTAATCATGAGGGGAGGAGAGTACAAATGCAGGGTTGTTAAAATGCATTTGAAATTAAGAGATAAGCAACTTAAAACAATCAAGTGCATATATATAATACATAAAATATAAAAACCTCATGGGGACTTCCTTGGTGGTGCAGTGGTTAAGAATCCACCTGCCAGTGCAGGGAACACGGGTTCAATCCCTGGTCCGGGAAGATCCCACATGCCGCAGAGCAACTAAGCCCATGTGCCATAACTACTGAGCTGGCACTCTAGAGCCTGCGAGCCACAACTACTGTGCCCATGTGCCACAACTACTGAAGCCCGCATGTCTAGAGCCCGTGCTCTGCAACAGGAGAAGCAACCACAATGAGAAGCCCATGCACAGCAATGAAGAGTAGCTCCCCCTCACTGCAACTAGAGAAAGCCTGCACACAGCAACGAAGACCCAACGCAGCCAAAATAAAATTAAAAAAAAAAAAACCAACAACTAAAAAACAAACAAAAAAAACCTCATGGTAACCACAAACCAAAACTCTATAATAGATACACACAAAAAAGAAAAAGGAATCCAAACATAACACTAAAAATCGTCATCAAATCACAAAAGAAGAGATCAAAGAAGAAAGGAACAAAAAAGAACTACAAAACAACCCTCAAACAATTAACAAAATGGCAAAAAGAACACACTTATCAACAATTACTTTAAATGTAAATGGAATAAGTGCTCTAATCAAAAGATATAGAATGGCTTGGGCTTCCCTGGTGGCGCAGTGGTTGGGAATCTGCCTGTCAGTGCAGGGGACATGGGTTCGAGCCCTGGTCTGGGAAGATCCCACATGCCGCAGAGCAACTAATCCCGTGAGCCACAACTACTGAGCCTGCGCGTCTGGAGCCTGTGCTCCGCAACAAGAAAGGCTGCGATAGTGAGAGGCCCGTGCACCACGATGAAGAGTGGCCCCCACTTGCCACAATTAGAGAAAGCCCTTGCACAGAAACGAAGACTCAACACAGCCAAAAATAAATAAATAAATTAATTAATTAAAAAAAAAAGAAATTAACAAAACCAGTCACAAAATAAAATTAAAACTCCATTATAAATTGTAACAATTGCGGCAGTATTTACCATAATTCAAAATATGCATACTTAAAAAAAAAAGATATAGAATGGCTGAATAGGTACAAAAACAAGACCTGTATATATATTGCCTACAAGAGACTCACTTCAGATCTAAAGACACACACAGACTGAATGTGAGGGGTGGAAAAAGGTATTCCATGCAAATGGAAATCAAAAGAAAGCTGGGGTAGCAATACTTATATCAGACAAAATAGGCTTTAAAATACTGGTATAGGATACAAGGAAGGACATTACATAATGATAAAGAGATCAATCCAAGAATAAGATATAACAACTGTAAATATATTTGCACCCAACATAAGAGCACCTAGATACATAAAGTAAATATTAACAATGTAAAGGGAGAAATTGACAGTAACACAATAATAGTAGGGAACTTTAACACCCCATTTACATCAATGGACAGATCCCAGACAGAAAATCAATAAGGAAACACTGGCCTTAAAAGACACATTAGACACATGGACTTTATATATATGCATATGTATATATATATACATATGTATGTATATATACATCCACATATGTGTATGTATGTGTATATACACACACACACACACACACACACACACAATGCATTCCATCCAAAAGTAGCAGAATACACATTCCTTTTGAGCGCACATGGAACATTCTCTAGGATAGATCACATGCTGAGCACACAACAAGCCCCAGTAAATTTCAGAAAATTGAAATCATATCAAGCATCTTTTCCAACCACAATGCTATGAGACTAGAAATCAACTACAAGAAAAAAACTGCAACAAACACAAACACAGGGAGACTAAACAATATGCTACTGAACAACCAATGGATCACTGAAGAAATAGAGGAGGAAATTAAAAAGTACCTGGAGACAAATGAAAATGAAAACCCAATGAACCAAAATCTACATGATGCAGCAAAAGCAGTTCTAAGAGGAAAGTTTATAGCAATACAAGTTTACCTCAGGAAACAAGAAAAATCTCAAATAAACAACCTTATACCAAAAGAACTAGAGAAAGAACAAATAAAATCCAAAGTTAGTAGGAGGGAAAAAAATTATAATGATCAGAGCAGAAATAAATGAAATAGAGTCTAAAGAAACAATAGAAAAGATCAATTAAACTAAGAGCTGGATTTTGAAAAGATAAACAAATAGATAAACCTTTAGCCAGATTCACCAAGAAAAAAAGAGAAGGAGCCCAAATCAATAAAATCAGAAATGAAGTAGGAGTAATTAAAACTGACACCACAGAAATATAAAGAATCATAAGAGACTACTATGAATAACTGTATGCCAATAAAATGAACAACCTAGAAGAAATGGACAAATTCTTAGAAATGTACGATCTCCCAGGACTGAATGAGGAAGAAATAGAAAATGTGAACAGATCAATTGCCAGTAATGAAATTGAATCAGTAATAAAAAAAACTCTCAACAAACATAAGTCCAGTACCAGCAGTCTCCCAAGGCAATAAAAGTAAAAGCAAAAAATAAATAAATGGGGATAATCAAACTTATAAGCTTTGCCCAAAAAAGGAAACCATAAACAAAATGAAAAGACAACCTATGTACTGGGAGAAAATATTTTCAAACAATGTGACTGACAAGGGCTCAATTTCCAAAATATACAAACAGCTCATACAACTCAATGACAAAACAACAAACATCCCAACCAAAAAATGAGCAGAAGATCTAAACAGACATTTCTCCAAGGAAGACATACAGATGGGCAATAGGCACATGAAAAGATGCTCAACATCGCTAATTACTAGAGAAATACAAATCAAAACTACAATGAGGTATCACCTTACACCAGTCAGAATGGCCATCATTAAAACCTTTACAAATAACAAATGCTGGAGAGGGTGTGGAGGAAAGGGAACCCTCCTACACTGTTGCCGGGAACGTAAACTGGTGCAGCCACCTTGGAAAACAGTGTGGAGGTTCCTCAAAAAACTAAAAATAGAGTTGCCCTATGATCCAGTAATCCCACTCCTGGGCATATATCTGGACAAAATTATAATTCAAAAAGATACATGAACCCCAATGTTCATAGCAATATTTACAACAGCCAAGCAATAGCAATAGCAATAGCAATATTTACAACAGCCAAGATACAGAAGCAACCTAAATGTCCATTGACAGATGAGTGGATAAAGACAGAATACAACTCAGCCATAAAAAAGAATGAAATAATGCTATTTGCAGCAACATGGATGCACCTAGAGATTATCATACTAAGTGAAGTAAGTCAGACAGAGAAAGACAAATACCATATGATATCACTTATATGTGGAATCTAAAATATGACACAAATGAACTTATTTATAAAACAGAAACAGATTCACAGACATAGAGAACAGATTGTGGTAGGGGAGGGATTGATTGGGAGTTTGGGATTAGCAGATGCAAACTATCATATATGGAATGGATAAACAAGTTCTTTCTGCTATATTCAATACCCTGTAATAAACCACAATGGAAAAGAATATATATATACGTGTGTGTGTATACATATATATATGAAACTGAATCACTTTGCTGTACACCAGAAACTAACACAACATTGTAAATCAACTATACTTCAATAAAAATAAAACATAAAAAAAAAACCCAATTAAAAAATAGGCAGAAGACCTGAATAGACATTTTTCCTAAGAGGACATAAATTTGGCCAACAGGCACTGAAAAGATGCTCAACATCATTAATCATCAGAGAAATGCAAGTCAAAACCACAGTGAGATATCACCTCATGCCTGTCAAAATGGCTATCATCAGAAAGACCACAAATAACAAATGTTGATGAGGATGTGGAGAAAAGGGAGCCTTTGTACACTGTTGGTGGTAATATAAATTGGTGCAGTCACTGTGGAGAATAGTATGGCAGCTTCAGAAAACTAAAAATAAAGCTACTATATGACCCAGCAATTCCACTCCTGGGTATATATTTGAAAAACTTGAAAACACTATTTTGAAAGGATACATGCACCCCAATGTTCATAGCAGCATTATTTACAGTTGCCAGGATATGGAAGCAACCTAAGTGTCCATCAGCAGATAAATGGATAAAGAATATGTGGTTATAGGGACATCCCTGGTGGTGCAGTAGTTAAGAATCTGCCTGCCAATGCAGGGGACAAGGGTTCGAGCCTTGGTCGGGGAAGATCCCACATGCTGCGGAGCACCTAAGCCCATGTGCCACAGCTACTGAGCCTGTGCTCTAGAGCCCATGAGCCACAACTACTGACCCCGTGTGCCACAACTACTGAAGCCCATGCACCTAGAACCCATGCCCCACAACAAGAGAAGCCACCGCAATGAGACACCCATGCACCACAATGAAGAGTAGCCCCTGCTCGCTGCAACTAGAGAAAGCCCGCACGCAGCAACGAAGACCCAATGCAGCCAAAAATAAATAAATGAATAAATTTATTTTTATAAAAAAGAATATGTGGTGTATATATACAATGGTGGTATATATATTCAGCCCTAAAAAGAATAAAATTTTACCATTTGCAGCAACATGGATGGACTTGGAGGTATTATGCTAAGTGAAATAAGTCAGACAGATAAAGACAAATACTGCATGATATCACTTATATATGGAACCTAAAAAAATAAAACAAACTTGTAAATAAAACAAAAAAGAAATAGACTCACAGATATAGAGAACAAACTAGTGGTTAGCAATTGGGAGAGGGAAGCATGGAGGGTCAAGACAGGGGTAGGGGATTAAGAGGTACAAACAACTATGTATAAAATAAGCTACAAGGATAATTTGTATAGCACAGGAAATATATCCAATATTTTATAAGTATAAATGGAGTATAACCTTTAAAAATTATGAATCACTATGTTGTATAACCTGAAACATATAATATTGTACACCAACTGTACCTCAATAAAAAATGTTTTTTAAATAAAGTTAATGATGAAAAAAATAAAGATAACTGTCACCTTGCCTACCTCTTATAGCTGTGACTATAAAAAATAATACCTACATACTCAAATTGTGACCACAGGTAAAAGTCATATCATAAAAGTTCTTGACCTGTATCTAATGACTTCAATAATTCATGCATTCAATCATATTTGTTGAAAACCTACGTACCAGCACACATACAACAGATCAACTAAGATGACATATAGCGGGTACCCAAATGTCATTGATTCAGAGCGCATTTCAGCCATTTTAATGAATTGTTCAGGAGCTGTGGCCAGTCTGTTAATTATAACACCTCTTTTCTCTTTCATCACCTCTTATTTCCCACCTTGAGTTCGTTTTATTAAACTTGACTATCTCTATCAGAACATAAAGAAAAAAGCAATCAAAGAGATGAAGCTCAGCCAGTAGGTTGGCTAAAATTAAGCAGAGGAGAAAGGGAAGAAGAAACCATTGGTAAGAATGAGGCCTCTTTAATTTTAATGATTGACATCAGGTCTAGCACTAATTAGTAGAGACAAATGAATCATCTGCTTAACTACCTACATACACAAAAATACACACTCCACACAAAAACACAACAGGATACATTTTTTAAATGGCAGCTTCTATTTACATCTTTCAATAAAATAAAATTAAGGCAGCTAAACAAATGTATTACTCCAATTTCATTACTGCCTTTTTGAATTCTAGGAAAGGACAAAGAAGCATTCCATCCTAAGAAGCATCTATTTTCAGAAATGAATTTATAAAACATTTCAAATGAGTAGTTCTAAAGGTTTGTCTTAATATTTTTTGTCTTAATTTTTTAAAGTTTTATTGATGTGTCATAATACACTATCAGATCAGATCAGATTTTTAAGGTTTTGTTTGATAGCCAAGAAGGAGTATTTATAACTGCATATTATTCTTCAAACAGCTTTAATACACCATATGTAAACCCTTACTTACTCTTCTAATACTCAAGTTACATGAATAAATAATCAGCATTAAGATCTTGGGTAATTTCCCCAGGGAGCTATTGTGGAAGCAGAAACCAACTTCATCTTCTTTAATGTCTATTAAAAGTCATAAATGGAAATCCTAGGTCACTCTTTGACAAATTCTATTTCTCCTATTGGCTTTCAACACAGTTAAACAATCTAAACTTGAGCCAAATGTGAGAGGCCATAGAAATCACCTCTGATGCTTTCTCAGATTCCAAATGAAAATTGGCTTTATATTTAACTTCTCACATGAATTTTCTATTGAACAATTTACCTCCAACATCTGAACCAGCAAGAAAATGTAGGCTTTACCAATTAGTTCAGTGTCCATGTCGTATTCACCTTTGTGCCCCGCCATGTCCAGAGCAGTGCCTAGCACATAGCAGGAGCTTGGCAAACATTAGCTGACCTAAGCGAAGAACTGAAATGTGTTCAAGGACTAACCTTCAAAAGCATTTCTTCATGTTGGGGATTATCAGAGTCATAGGGTTCTCTGCGCAGTTTTTCCACATCTGCAATAAGGTTTCTGTACCCAACAATTTGCAGAAGGCAAGCTTGAAGAGAGATTCCCAACCTAACGTGTTAAAAAATAGAAGAAACACACATGAGGGAAAAAAACCACATTCTCTGGCATTTGTTCACTTGATGTATGCACAATAGGACTTTTCATATTTATATAATATTTGGAAATTGCTCATATAGGATCTATCTAATAGAAGCACAATTTTTAACTGAAGCTCCACATGGACAGTTGTGGAACTTGGCTAAAATTTACCTCTCATTCCAGCCTTTTCTTAAGCCAAATTGCAATAATATGGCTTAAAAACAAGGGAGCTGTTTATGTAAGTGACTTGAAAGATGTAGAAAATATAGGTGATCATGGTTTCTTAGGGATCATTTAGCTCCCTTAGGTAGATATATCAGAAACACTTCAAAAGGGTGTGTGGGGGGAGGTGTCAGTGAGAGAGAGATAAATAGCCCTCAGGGGCTTAGGGGTAAGAAAAATTTTGAAACAAATAAAAACAACAACAATAAAAATACCTCTGCTTGCAGAGCACCCCTGACAGATAAGGCAATGGCAAGAGAAAGAACTCAGTACTTTACAAAATTTCCCATTCCATTCTGACTGCTCTACTTGTCTGAATGCCTGTTCTTATGCTGAAACAGAATCTGCTTTCTTTATTACCAAGTGGTTCAAACGCTGTTCTCAGAGCAAATTCATTTCCACTTTTCCCTGCCATGCCTATTCATTTTAAGACAGGAAGAATTCTTTCCTCTAGTCTCATCTCCAGGGTTAAAAAAAAAAACAACCAAAAAAAAAAAAAAAAAACTCCACTCTTCCTTCAATTCCTTCTCATGGGACATGGTTTTCAGATGTTTTACTATCTTGCTCAGTCTTCTTGAATGCACAGTTTGTATGATTAACAGTCCCCTTAAAACGTATCACTGGAACAAAAAAGAATCTGGCAAGCATGACATAGAGAGGATCATTACTTCCTGTGATCTGAATGCTGTTTTTTTCTCCTACAACGCAGAAAGTAAAATAGGGTCTCTTTAAGCAATCACATAACATTACAAGTTTATTAAACAGGTGGCTAAATAATCACCAAGATCCTTTTTTCCTATAAACTACTGTTACATAAATTATCTTCCTGTACTCATTTGATGGCATTTTTAAATCTAAAGGTAGTATTTCATGTTTATTTTTTCCTGCTAATTTCTTTATAGTTATTCACTTTTGTGATTCAACAATAGCAATTTCATATGATTCAGCCTAAGAGTTACTGTTCAATATACTCCAACTTCTAATTCACTCACTAAATTTAAGCATTTTTTGTTGGAGTTGGGGGATCACCATAATCACAATGACAGTGTCATAATCATCTTTTTTGGGGGGGATGAGATGTATAGAGGTTAAGTCTAAAGTTGGGGACAATAGAAAAATTTAAGTTTTAGGATTGTATGCTTACTCCAAACATAGAAGGCAGTGTCAGATAACCCAGAATACTAAACTTAAATAAAATTGAATGTTCAATTAAAAAAAACTAAATCAGATATTTAGGAAAAAAGCACAGTGGTACTCATCACCCAAAAAATCAACACAGGACTGAGAAGAGAGTTAATTTTGAGGGAAAGAAGGGAGTGGGAGAAATAAAAAAGAAGAAAACAAAAGACCCAATTCAATTTGACTGTAGTAATTCTTACCACCACTGTAAGTGGCACCTGAAAAATATGTATAAAACAAAGTAAGGTTAATAGTGGTAATGGCTTGATAAATTACAAGGTATTTCCCCCAGCCCTCTCTATCTCTTGATTTTTTTCCAGAAAATTATTCAATTAAAAAAAAAATCACATTTTGTCAATGTCAACCTGGAAAAAAACCACACTAAAATCCATATTGAGCTTTAAAAAACATAATCTACTACCTATAAGTGTTTTTTTCTCCCTAAAGGAAATCAAAAGAATAGATGGTAAGGAAACACTTTTGAATGAAATATATAACTTTCATAAAAGAGACAGAAAAGATTTGCTATTAAATCTAACCCAATCTCTAAATATGATTATAGGTCTAATATATCTCTCATGCCTAATTGTAATCATATATTTTTGGTTCAACTTAATTTAAAATGAATTTCATTCCTACCAGCTTCCCAGAGAAATAAAATATGTCAGAAGATTTCAAAAAGACATTTACTGTATAATTAAATCACATTTAATGGCTGAATAAAGAAAAGGCAGCTAATTAGCTGAAGTTTCTACAGAAGAATACTATGGAGACTACATGGAAATGGAGTTTTGTGATGAGCCTCAATCACCTAGTACTAGAATCCCTTCAAGATACAGACATATGCAAAGTGCACTCTGAAATTCCCTTTGACTACAGCTTCTCATCTTTGGCAATTAAAAGCTTTCTTTAGTGATAACATCTGAAGTTCTTAAGTATGCACATCTAAAAGACAGTTTGTTACTTACCTAAACTTTATCTGAATATATCTGCAAACAGAATTTATTCTACCCAATATCCTTAGCCTAAAATTTTACAGAAAAATTCCTGTACACAATGGAAAATATAAAGCTAATTTTAAATGTCATGTACATCACCAAATGCATTTTATTACTTCCAAGATGAGATGACTAAATTACAAAGTTCTAAAGTCTTCATATAAAAACCATTTCTCTCTCCCACACATGCCTGTCTTCTTCACAAGCAGGTAGAAACTGTCTCCAAGATTATCAGCCTGTCATGAAATGAAGAAATATTCTTCATGGAGCAGAATCAGCTCAGGCACATTTACAATTTGAACATTTACTGTTAATGTAAAACACAGGCATCATATGGAGCGACTGTTGATGAATGGGCTCCCTTTATTTCACCTTCTGATATCAGAGGCATCCACCAGATTTCTTACATTCATTGCATCTCAGAAGCATAAGCATAAATCACAACAGAAGTACAAAGCTGCTGCTATTTACAAATATGAAAAAGGTATCTTTTTTCTTTATTTTTCATCTGAAAGTCACAACATGCAGATGATTATTTGGGTCAGGGAAGAGAGAGAGAGAGAAAGAGCGTGTGAGACCGTAGTTAGAGAGAGAGTATTTAGAAATAGTAAATATGTGGCATGTGACTTCTGTTTTATATTTACAACATAATAAACATATTCTTACTGTGGATTTATGTCAGCGTTAATTTTTTTCAGTTCCATAATGTCTTCTATAGTTTTTTCAATAGCATCAGGATGAACACTCACTGAAGTCTGCAGTAGCTGGAAAACATGTTTTAATCAGTTGTTTTGTCATGAACACTGGTGTCTTAAGTGGGGTATATTTAAATAGGGGCCTCAAATATTTGTTTAAAGCTTCTATATGAAGATAAGAAACTAAACTAAAGGCAAAAATTGATGTAGTATTTGAATTCTAGTAAGTTTGATATTTTCACAGTGGGGGTAGTACAATTTTTCTGATTAAGGTAATTAACATAAAACAAAAATATGTAAGTTTTTTTTTACCATCTTCATCTGTTTTAAACTACTTACCTAGAAATATTATATTTTCATTTTCTCACTCACCACACATGGCTTCCATTGTTAATGGGCATTATGTCTATGACTGTGTGAAGTACATGGGGGATATAGTCCTAAGGATGCCAAAATTAAATTAAATATTCAAGAATCTTGAGAAGCAGATTTTTCTTTCTTATGTGGATGCTTAACTATGTGCTATAAATGCTAGCATAGTGGCTTCTTTGATTTTCTTGGAAAATCTTGAGTATAAAGTTAAATGATTTGGATATTGATGAAATACCAGAGAGTTACCACTGATCTTATTTTCAAGGAATATTTATTTTATGATTTGGAAAGAGGTATAAAAAAGGATTAACTCATCAATGAAATAATATGTGCGTCATAAATCTGCCTAGAAATTCTTGAGTGGCTGCTCTCATGTAAAAAGCACAGTGGTTTGTGATGGGAAAACAATTCATTCTTCTCAGTTTGCATTAGTATTCGTAGCCAAAAGTATATTTTTGTTTCTTAAAATTTTTACTTTTTGATGATGGAGGTAAGTCTTCAATTGAAAAGTTGCTGAAAAATATAGGAACAATTTTACTTACCTTACTTTTTGAATCCCTCAGTGATGTTTCTGGAAAAGAGATGATTTAAAAAGCCATTCAAAAATTATCTTTTACAAGTGGTTTACAATTACTATACTGAAAAATAACAGTGTATCCTCAATCCCAGAAAGCCTACATTTTGCTTACTGCTTTGTTTCGTGCTTACCGATTTTCATAGTTCTAGAAGCTCCAGGCTTGGTATTGTAACAGATCCGTTGCAGTTCACATCTTCCAGTCAGCTTTCTCATTACAAATTTCAGGCAACGCCACAAAAATTTACAGTAAAAATACAGGCACACCTGGATCAGCATTCTGTCAAAAACAAAAGATAGCACTCTTCCAATAGAACGCTGTAAGAGAATAGAAAGCAGACACCACCAGCAAGCAAACAAGCCCAGAAGAAAATCAACCATTAGACTTCTGGGTTTACAAGCATATTTCATTATTCTAACCCCATGTTATTTTATTTGAGGTAGCTACAAAGCCCGTCATTGGGAGGGAAGCCCAAGGTCTGTAAGCACACACTTACTATGACTGCAAGCTCCAGAATGCCCTATTCTAGTAAATTTGACACACCAACAAATTGAGAGTGAAGCACAGGGATCCTTTCTTTTTCAAAGCAAATCAGTACCTCGAAAACAGAACCCTTGTGTTTTAGAAGCTGTCCCCCATAGACACAGGGAAAGGGCATGCTGTGGCATCTCCCATCTTCTGCCCCCACGAACAGCCTCTCAGCCAGCCCCAATTCACTTCCAGCTTCTCCTTAGTGTCTTATTTTTGGCTTCTGTGTTATTTCTTCCCCTGCTCCCATTTTTTTCCCCCTTCCCTCTGCTTTCCTTTCAGTACTGTTGTCCTCTTTGAGGACTTTGTTTTGTGGCCACCTATCTTCTCTGCTGACCAATCCCAGTACTTCTTGGATGTGCCAGAATGTCTCCACAACAGTTCGCTGAACAAGCATGTTGACCTTTGGTTCTTCAACATTCTCTGATTTAAACCTTCCAAAAACTCCACCTCTTGACAAGTTTGTTCTTGACTCCTGCTAAACAAAGTTTTCTTGATTGCACACCCTATCTCACTCCAATAATACCTTAACAAACTATAAAGTATATGGTCACCAATCATGCACTTATTTACAATGCCTCTGGCACATGTGAATTTGTGTTTTATGCCAACTTTTAGTTTTTAATATGTGAGTGTCTACTACTTCATGGGATTGCTCAGCATCTCAAAATGACTCAAGCTATAGAAGTAAAGAGGACTTATCATCCAGGAACTTATATTCAACCCATCTTCTCTGAATACTAGAGTTTTCCTAGAAGGCAGAATTATTTTCCTAGAAGGCAGAATTATTTATATTACTTCCTATTGGTGTCATTTCTAAAAGATATTTCTTTTTCTCATATGTTCACTAATTCCCCCCAGCTCTAACATAAGGTGATCCAGGGCCATTAAGATGAATTTGTGTAGTTAACTAATATCCTCAATGATGTGATTAATTCCTGAATTTGAACCAAAACCTTGATTGTGTTCCTTTGTTCAATTGCTCTGGCTCCAATATCTTGAACAGCCTGTGTTAAAAATAACAATTCCAACTGACTTATACAAAAGTACAGTCTATATCATATAAATGCACTGGGACAGAGACCTTCAAGATGGCAGAGGAGTAAGACATGGAGATCACCTTCCTCCCCACAAATAGAGCAGGAAAACATCTACATGTGGAACAACTCCTACAGAACACCTACTGAATGCTGGCAGAAGATCTCAAACTTCCCAAAAGGCAAGAAACTCCCAACATACCTCGGTAGGGCAAAAGAAAAAAGGAAAAACAGAGACAAAGAATAAGGATGGGACCTGCACCTCTGGGAGGGAGCTGTGAAGGAGGAAAAGATTCCACACAGTAGGAAGACCCTTCACTGGTGGAGATGGGGAGGGGGGAAAGCTTCAGAGCCACAGAGGAGAGCACAGCAACAGGGGTGCAGGGGCAAAGCAGAGAGATTCCTGCACAGAGGATCAGTGCTGACCAGCACTCACCAGCCTGAGAGGCTTGTCTGCTCAGCTGCCAGGGCGGGTGGGGGCTGGGAGCTGAGGCTCCAGCTTCGGAGGTCAGATCCCAGGGAGAGGACTGGGATTGGCTGTGTGAACACAGCCTGAAGAGGCCTAGTGCACCACACCTAGCCGGGAGGGAGTCTGGGAAAAAGTCTGGAACTGCCTAAGAGGCAAGAGACCATTGTTTCGGGTTGCATGAGGAGAGGGGATTCAGAGCACCACCTAAACAAGCTCCAGAAATGGGTGTGCGCCGTGGCTATCAGTGAGGACACAAGAGATGGGCATGAAACACTAAGGCTGCTGCTGCAGCCACCAAGAAGCCTGTGTGCAAGCACAGGTCACTATCCACATCTCCCCTCCTGAGAGCCAGTGCAGCCCACCACTGCCAGAGTCCTGTGATCCAGGAACAACTTCCCTGGGAGAACACACGGCGTGTCTCAGGCTGGTGCAACGTCACGCCGGCCACTGCCGCCACAGGCTCACCCCACATTGTATACCCTTCCCTCCTCCCTGGCCTGAGTGAACCAGAGCACCCTAATCAGCTGCTACTTTAACCCTGTCCTGCCTGAGCGAAGAACAGACGCCCTCAGGTGTCCTACACACAAAGGTCAAGCCAAATCCAAAGCTGAACCCCAGGAGTTGTGTGAACAAAGAAGAGAAAGGGAAATCTCTCCCAGCAGCCTCAGGAGCAGCAGATTAAATCTCCATAATCAATTTGATGTACCCTGTGTCTCTGGAATACCTGAGTAGACAATGAATCATCCCAAAATTGAGGTGGTGGACGTTGGGAGCAACTGTAGACTTGGAGTTTGCTTTCTGTATCTAATTTGTTTCTGGTTTTATGTTTATCTTAGTTTAGTATTTAGAGTTTATTATTATTGGTAGATCTGCTTATTGATTTGGTTGCTCTCTCCCCTTTTTCTTTTTAATATATATATATATATATTTTTTCCTTTTTCTCTTTTTGTGTGTATGTGTATGCTTCTTTGTGTGATTTTGTCTGTATAGCTTTGCTTTTACCATTTGTTCTAGGGTTCTGTCTGTCCGTTTAATTTTGTTTTTTAAAAAATTTTTTTAGTATACTTTTTAGTGCTTGTTATCATTGGTGGATTTGTTTATTCGTTTGGTTGCTCTCTTCTTTCTTTTATTACTTTTTAATTTTTTTATTTTTAGTATTTTTTATTTTAATAACTTTATTTTATTTTTTTCTTTCTTTTTTTTTTCTCCCTTTTCTTCGGAGCAGTGTGGCTGACAGGTTCTTGGTGCTCCAGCCAGGTGTCAGGTCTGTGCCTCTGAGGTGGGAGACCCGAGTTCAGGACACTGGTCCACCAGAGACCTACCAGCTCCACGTAATATCAAACAGTGAAAGCTCTCCCAGAGATGTCCATCTCAACGCTAAGACCCAGCTCCACTCAACAACCAACAAACTACAGTGCTGGACACCCTATGCCTAACAATGAGCAGGACAGGAACACACCCCCACCCACTAACAGAGAGGCTGCCTAAAATATAATAAGGTCACAGACACCCCAAAACACACCATCAGATGCAGTCTTGCCCACCAGAAAGACAAGATCCAGCCTCATCCACCAGAACACAGGCACCAGTCCCCTCCACCAGGAAGCCTACACAAGCCACTGAACCAACTTTAGCCACTGGGGGCAGACACCAAAATCAATGGGAACTATGAACCTGCAGCCTGTGAAAAGGAGACCCCAAACACAGTAAGTTAAGCAAAATGAGAAGACAGAGAGACACACAGCAGATGAAAGAAAAAGGTAAAAACCCACCAGACCAAAAAAATGAAGAAGAAATAGGCAGTCTACCTGAAAAAGATTTCAGAGTAATGATAGTAAAGATATCCAAAATCCTGGAAATGGGATGGAGAAAATACAAGAAATGTTTAACAAAGACCTAGAAGAACTAAAGAGCAAACAAACAATGATGAACAACACAATAAATGGAATTAAAAATTCTCTAGAAGGAATCAATAGCAGAATAACTGAGGAGGAAGAACAGGTAAGTGATCTGGAAGACAAAATAGTGGAAATAACTACCACAGAGCAGAATAAAGAAAAAAGAATGAAAAGAATTGAGGACAGTCTCAGAGACCTATGGGGCAACATTAAATGCACCAACATTAGAATTATAGGGGTCCCAGAAGAAGAAGAGATAAAGAAAGGGACTGAGAAAATATTTGAAGAGATTATAGTTGAAAACTTCCCTAATATGGGGAAGGAAATAGTCAAGTCCAGGAAGCACGGAGAGTCCCATACAGGATGAATCCAAGGAGAAACATGCTAAGACAGATATTAATCAAACTATCAAAAGTTAAATACAAAGAAAAAATATTAAAAGCAGCAAAGGAAAAACGACAAATAAATGGATTAAAGACCTAAATGTAAGACCAGACACTGTAAAACTCTTAGAGGAAAACATAGACAGAACACTCTATGACATAAATCACAGCAAGATCCTTTTTGACCCACCTCCTACAGAAATGGAAATAAAAACAAATGGGACCTAATGAAACTTAAAAGCTTTTGCACAACAAAGGAAAACATAAACAAGAAGAAAAGACAACCCTCAGAATGGGAGAAAATATTTGCAAATGAAGCAACTGACAAGGGATTAATCTCCAAAATTTACAAGCAGCTCATGCAGCTCAATATCAAAAAAACAAACAACCCAATCCAAAAATGGGCAGAAGACCTAAATAGACATTTCTCCAAAGAAGATATACAGATTGCCAACAAATACATGAAAGGATGCTCAACATCACTAATCATTAGAGAAATGCAAATCAAAACTACAATGAGGTATCACCTCACACCAGTCAGAATGGCCATCATCAAAAAATCTACAAACAATAAATGCTAGAGAGGGTGTGGAGAAAATTTACATTGTACTGTTGGTGGGAATATAAATTGATACAGCCACTATGGAGAACACTATGGAGGTTCCTTAAAAAAACTAGAAATAGAAATACCATATGACCCAGCAATCCCACTACTGGGCATACACCCTGAGAAAACCATAATTCAAAAAGAGTCATGTACCACAGTGTTCACTACAGCTCTATTTACAGTAGCCAGGACATGGAAGCAACCTAAGTGTCCATGTGGCACATATATACAATGGATTATTACTCAGCCATAAAAAGAAACAAAATTGTGTTACTTGTAGTGAGGTGGATGGACGTAGAGTCTGTCATACAGAGTGAAGTAAGTCAGAAAGAGAAAAAAAACACCGTATGCTAACACATATATATGGAATCTTAAAAAAAATGGTTCTGAAGAACCTAGGGGCAGGACAGGAATAAAGATGCAGATGTACAGAATGGACTTGGGGACATGGGAGGAGGAAGGGTAAGCTGGGATGAAGTGAGAGAGTGGCATGGACTTATATACACTACCAAATGTAAAACAGATAGCTAGTGGGAAGCAGCCACATAGTGCAGAGAGATCAGCTTGGTGCTTTGTGACCACCTAGAGGAGTGGGATAGGGAGGGTGGGAGGGAGATGTAAGAGGGAGGAGATATGGGGATATATGTATATGTATAGCTGATTCACTTTGTTATAAAGCAGCAACTAACACACTACTGTAAAGCAATTATACTCCAATAAAGATGTTAAAAAAAAAAAAAGATGTTTAAAAAAAATTTTTTAAATGCACAGGGAATGGAGGAAACATATAAGTAACTAAATTTTTACACTAAAATGTGGTAGAATCCTTTGTAGGCATTAGAATTGTATTCTGGAGTAATAACATAAAATGCCCATAATATGCTTATCAAATAGAAAAATGTTCAAAAAGAACATGTGTGGAATAATAAATTTTTTTCTTTAGTAAATAAAACAAAAAATTTAATGATGATATATAAACAAGGAGAAAAAGACTGGCAGGATATACAACAAAAAGATTAACAGTGGTTTTTCTGGGTAATGGAATTGTGAGTAATTTTAATTTTCTTTTCTGGTTAAGTATATTTTCTTTTTTTAATATGTATATATTATTTTATTTAAGAAGAAAGTTATAACTACAATTAAAATGTATAAAATGATCACCAAAAATCATTACAAAAGTACATATGAAGTTTCTATGTGAAGTCATATTCTGCTGAAAGACAAAAAATGGATTTACTGTGTTGTGAAGTCTGAAATTCAACTATTTTAGTCAAATATGTTCTAAGATCTGTTAGGATTTAGATTATCAGCTTCCAAAAAAAAGTAACGCAGAAAATAATTAATGGAACATTTTAATTAGATGAGTGAGAAATTTTACAAAACCACAACATAGTCTCTTGGAAAAAGTTTTCCGTTCTTCCAACTATTGGATAGCTATGACAGAAGAAAAGATTGAGCAATATCCTTGTCAACTTGTTATCAGCCAAATGGTAATGATATTAATAACTGGTTGGCATTAATCCTATTACAAGTCAGGGGTAAATCTTTCCATGATATCTGCCCTTATGGTACCCATGTGCAAATTCCAGTAAAGTTTGCCCAGTATGTGGGCCAGCTTCTCAAATGAAGCCTCTTTTAAGTCTATGCATTAGGACTCCATAATAATCAGGTTCTTGTAGTACTAAATCGTCCTAGAGATAAAGGTTCTAATTACTGTTTAAGGAGTATTTTTGTATTCAGCCTACTTAGGGTACAAGCCAATTAAATTAAACTACAGGAAGTTTCCCCTATGCAACTTCTTCATCAGATCTATACAAAGATGTGGCTTGAGACCTAGAGGTGTCATCCTAGATGTCAGGAAGCATCCAGATGTAGAGTGACTTATAGCCCATCTAAAATTTCTCCCACTGGCCTCCTTGCATATGAGAAGAAAATGCCTGGGGAATTGTTTTGCATCAAGACAGTCTTATATAAAAGGAGAGAAAAGACATCATGTTCTATGCTTTTCTTTTTTCTTTTCTTCAGTTCCCCTGAGGGTATTCACACTGTCAAAGACAGGGAAACCCAGTGGAAATCCACAGTGAGGGGTTAGAGATGATGTATCATTTCTTAGGGCTCACTGCTCTGTGAGGTGTATCACAACCCTCTCACATAATCACAGAAACAATAACACAAATCATGAAAGAGAAATGCTCATTTCAATTGTGAACTGACATTTATACACTGCTTCCTTACCCTTTCATAATTTCTGGGCGAGTGTCCTGATAATGTTATTTATTATCCAGGATATATTTTGATTTTTTCCTTGTTTTTGTAATGGGCCAAAATGCCCACAAATATTTCATTAAAAACCAGCTTGTTATGCTAGGCACTGTACTTTCTTTCTATGCTATGTATTATATTTTTTCAAGCCAGATCATCAGATCAAACAATGCCTTGACAGATACAATTTATTTTGCACTTAGATCGTAAATGTAAGGCATGGTCAGAGATGGAAATACCAGCACTACCCCTTACTTTGGAAGCCTGATTTTGATGAGAGAACAAGTACCCAATTTGCTTTCTCATGAAAGGACCAGATCAGCAAAACCTCCATATAAGCATCTCAGGATGGCTGTTCTTCACCATCAGGTGCTACCAAGAGATCACTTCTTAAATGTTTGGACCTATTTAAGTGCCTAAATTTGTGGGAAAACTGCTTAAGGTCCAGAGAACAATCAAAATGATTAAATATTTGGGGAGAATGTTAAATTGGTTTGGCATGTTTACCCTTAAAGGAAGAAATTAAGAAATGAATCTTTAAAGCTTTAAAGCTAATCAGTAGTTGGTTTAGGAAAAAAGAAAGAAAGGAAGGAAGGAAGGGAAGGAGGGAGAAAGGGAGGAAAAGTGTGTCCCTTTCCAATCTGAGTTTAGGAATAGGAACTTTTGGATTTATAGTACTTTTCCTCCTTTTAATTTCCTTTATCTCCTTTATGTTTCTGACCACATGCCTGGAGTGAAGGCATCTCAGATGTACCTGTGTAGCAGATCCCATTTGCTTTCTTTAATCCTATCCTTCTGTTCCTATTCTTAGAAGAAGAATTACTGCCACACTCTCTCCACCATCTGAACCCTATGTTCAGAGGGTTTATAGCTGTGCTTGTTTTGTTTTTATCTCCTAGCCTGAATCATCAAACCAATAATCTTAGTTTTATTTAGAGGAATATTTTGCTTTTATTCATCATAACACTAGACTTAGTTTTCTTATTTCTGATGGAAGATTCGCAAATCACTATTGAAAAGATCTGCTACATTTTGTAGGAACAACAATCAAATTCTCAAGACTACAATGAGAAAATACTGATCACCATCTCTTATTTTTTTTACATGTGTGTTTTTTGTTCATTTGGTTGGTTTTGGGTTTTTTTTTTTTTTTTTTTTTTTTTTTTTGCTGTGCTGCGTGGCTTGCTGGATCTTAGTTCCCCAAATCAGGGATTGAACCAGGGCCCTCCACAGTGAAAGTGTGGAGTCCTAACCACTGGACCACCGAGGAATCCCCACCATATCCTATTTTAAATAACTATATGCATAGACGGCAGTTTTTTTGTGTTTGTTTCTGTTTTTTCAATCATAGCTTTTTGATTGTGTTCCAAAGGAGCCACTGTAGTTTCCGAAGATGAATGCCTTGCTTAAGCACTGAAAGAATCTGATTTAATAAAAAGAGCTACTTACACACGTTCTATTTCCAACATTTTCTGTTACTGCCATTTACTGATATGCTGCAGAGTGAAGTTTATGCTGAGTTCACAGCAGTGTCCTTCCATAAGGCAATTATGATCACTTTTATCATTTAACATTCATCCTCTAGCTGGCGCAAGAATAGCCACCCAATATAAATAAATTATTCAAAATGAATCATATTTCTGCTACCAAATAAAAGTGAGCTCCTGTCTTGTGCTTCTTTGTTAGAGGAATCCATTCAGCAGGGATGAGGCCTCTGAAACAGGAGATGCACCTAGGACCATGTAGTCTCCTGCCTCTGGGGTGAGGGGGTGTGGGTACCTGTAGTACAACACTACTCCATCATCTTAAATTTGTGACTCTGACATCTTCTTTTGGAATAGTAAGAGAAAAGTGGCTTATTTTGAACAGTTTCAATGAATTTGTTAATGAAAGTTAATTCTTGCTTGAAGAAATCCTGTAATAAACAAGAAGTACACTATTGGTGAGGAAGGATACATACAAAATAATCACAGTTCTTGGATCAAATCAACTTTCCTAAACAGAACACTTTTCATCTAAACGGCCATAAAGAACAGCAGACTGCTCAATGTTTCCAGCATTTCATGTACTTTCTAAAATGACATTTTAAAAAATTCTAGCTGCTCTATTGAAGTTCCTAATTAGGGGCACTGGCAGTCAATTGGAAATTAACTTGTCAACAGGTATTTGGCCTAGTAAATGGGCCCCTCTAAATAATGAACATCCTACTAGGAAAAGAGGCCACAGAGGACTTGATACATGAACTGGAAATGTGAAATCATACAAAGAAACCATTTGTGGGCCTCTAGAAAAACAAGATTATTTCTCCACATTGAGCAGTGATGAGGCAGTGTGGAGCCCCTGGTCTTTTCCAACTTTTTTTTTTTTTTTTTTTTTTTTTTGGTCGCGTGGCATGTGGGATCTTAGTTCCCCGACCAGGGATCGAATCCACGCCTCCTGCAGTGGAAGCACGGAGTCCCAACAGCTGGATCACTTAGGAAGTCCCCCCTTTTCCATCATTCTTTATCTGAAGAGATCATGCTGCTTTTCAAAGGTAGTGCGTATAAATCTATCATGGATAGATATTATTCCAAATTCTATTGCTATAGTAAAGGGCACTATTTTTAATTCCAGGGAAATTTCATATGAGGGATTAGAGAGCAATAGCTGACTGTGGTACAACTAAAATAATAAATAAATTAATGGTTTATCCTTTTCCTTTCAAAGAATAGGAGACAAGTTTCTCTTAAATTACTAATGACATCACTATTCAAATAAAAATTTAATGATTAAATACATACACTTTCCAAGATTTATTTTTAAAATTCAGGTTTTTTCTACTTGGATAATACATTAACTTATTTATAAGGGAAGCAGCAAACACATTATGCTTTGACATTTAAGAAGCATTTAGACAGGGGCAATGACCAAGATGGTAGAGTAGGAAGACCCTGAGCTCACCTCCTCCCACAGCACACCAAAATTACAACTCTTTACAGAGCAACAACTGATAAGAAAGACCAGACGACTAGCAGAAAAAATCTTCTACAACTAAAGATATAAAGAAGGAACCACAGCAAGACGGGTAGGAGGGGCGGAGATGAGGTACAGTCAAGACTCCTGGGCAGGCGACCCACAAATGACAGAATAATCACAATTGCAGAGGTTCTCCCCAAGGAGCAAAGGGTCCAAGCACAGCATCAGGCTCCCCAGTCCAGGGGACCTGCACTGGGAAGATGAGCCTCCAGAAGGTTTAGGTTTGAAGACCAGTCGGGAGACTCAGAGTGTTGTGGGAAATAGAGACTTCACTCTTAAAGGGTGCACACAAAATCTCACACACTCTGGGAACCAGGGCAGAAATAGTTATTTGAAAGGAGCCTAGGTCAGACCCACCTGCCGGTCTTGGAGAGCCTCCTGGATAGGCAGGAGGCAACTAGAGCTCAACCTGGGGACACAGACACTGGCAGCAACAATTTTGGGGAGCGTGTTCTACCACAGGGACATTTGTGCTGACAAGTGCCATTTTGGAGCTTATTAGCTCTGAGACCTGGCCCCACCCACAGGCCTGTCAGCACCAGTACTGGGACGCCTCAGGCCAAGCAACTAGCTGGGCAGGAACACAGTCCCACCTATCAACAGGACTACTGCCTTAAGACCCCCTAAGCCCACAGGCACCCTGAGATATGGCCCTGTCCACCAGAGGGCCCAGGACCTGGTCTCATACACCAGGGCACCGGCACGAGCCCTGGGACCCCAGGGTCTCAGCTCTACCCACCAGCAGGCCAACACCAGCTCTAGGACCCCGGGTCCTGCAGCCTGAGACCCCAGGACCTGGCCTCAGCCACCCGAGGGCAGGCACCAGCCCTGGGATCCCCTGGGCCCTGGCCCCACCCACCAGTGGGTGGATACCACTCTCAGGACCACCACAGTCCCCCCACAGCCTGCCATGTCAGAACCCAGCTGACCCACAAACAGGCCAACAACAGTTCTGGGACACCTTGGGCTCCTTAGCCAGCCACTCCAGGATCTAGCCCCACTTGCCAGTGGGCCTATAATAGCTTTGGGATACCCCAGATCCTATAGCCAGCTGTGTCAGGAACCACCCTCACCCAGTAGCATGGAGATACCACCCCAGGACCACCCCAGGCCCCAGATTTCCCCACCAGCGGGTCAACACCAGCTCCAGGACCCCCAGGGCTGTGCAGCCAGAGAACCCAGGACCTGGCTCTGTCTACCTCAGGCTGACACCAGTTCTGAGACACCTTGGACCCCTCAGCCAGCTATCCTGGGATCCAGCCCCACTCACCAATGGGCTGAAAGCATTTGGGGACACTCCAGGACATTCAGTGAGATGCATCATGGACTGGCTCTGCCCACCAGCAAGCCAACACTCGATCCAAGACCCCCAACCCCACAAACACTGGATCCCAGGTCCACCCACCAATGGGCCAGCACTAGCCCCTGGACCCCCCAAGGCACTACACCCAGCTGCCTTGTGACCCAACCCTGTCCACCAGCTGCCAGCAGTTTCTGCACAAAGCAGGCCTGGCAACCAAATGACTGAGGCAGGGGAGGGGGTGGGAACAGCTATGCCTACCAGGCCATCCACAGTATTCAGCCCACCACAGTAGAAGGACCCACACAGTCCACATAGGGGGCACCCCAAGAGCATATAGCACTGGTGACGAGAGGTGAGTGTGCTGCTGGGACACATAAGACATTTTCTACAAAAGGCCACTTCTCCAAGGTTGGAAAACATAACCAACCTACCAAATATATAGAAATAAAAACAGCAAATTAGGCAAAATGAGGTGACAGAGAAATATCTTCCAAACAAAGGAACAAGATAAAACCCAAGAACTAAGTGAAGCAGAGATAAACAATCTACCTGATAAAGAGTTCAAGGTAACGACTGTAAAGGTGTTCAAAGAATGTGGTAGAAGATTGGATGAACAGATTGAGAAATTAGAAGTTTTTAACAAAGATTTAGAAAATACTAAGAAGGACCAAACAGATATGAAGAATACAATAACTAAAATAAGAAATACACTAGAAGGAATCAATAGTAGCTTAGTTGATACACAGGAACAGATCAGCTAGCTGGAAACAGAGTAGTGGAAATCACTGAAGCTGAACAGAAAAAAAAGAAAAAAGAATAAAAAAATGAGGACAGTTTGAGACCTGTGTGACAACATCAAGCATACTAACATTCACATTATAGTGGTCCCAGAAGGAGAAAAGAGAGAGAAAGTGACAGAGAATATATTTGAAGATATAAGAGCTCAAAACTTCCCTAACCCAGGAAAGGAAATAGACATTCAGGTCAGAGGCAGGAGAGCTGGGAAGCCAATACTCAAGTTCCCAAAAAAATCTCTCATGGCAGGCTCTGGTGAGGTCACCTACAGGAAATTGCCTAGAAAACTATTCAGGTTAACATATTTCAACAAGGGTGTGGAAAAAATTTTTGTTTGTTTTTATGCAGGAAACAAAATAATTTAAAATACATGTATGTGTAAACATACATGTACATGTGTATGTGTGTATATATAGCGTGTATACATACACACACATATATGTATGTATACATATGTATATTTATCTATGTATATACATACGTGGTGTGTATGTGTGTGTCCTAAAAAAGAGAAAACTACGGCTAAAAGTACCAGTCTACAGTGAGAGAGGTATTCAAATGTACCATAAATCTATCCCTTTTCAGGACTTCGCTTCTACATCTTATAAATAAGCTCAGTCAATGTCTCAAGCAATGATAGTCAAATTCTGGAATAACTACATGACCCTGCACCTTCAGCCCTTCAAATGCAGTGGAAATTAGTTGGTGGTGAATGGAAATACTACTTGATTAAATAGGAAAGTGTCTGAAGTCTGACTTCAGGTCTAGCCTCAATTTGCCATTATGAGCTGTGTGACTGTGGACAAGCTACTTTGTTTCTCTGCGGCTCTGCCCTCTCATTTGTAAGCTGAAGGGAATGGACTAGATATCTGGCTCTAAGATAAGGCTAGACACACGTTGTAAGGGAAAAAGATTTTTTGTCTGACTCACCCTTCTCTTTAAGGTCTACATTAGGTCTGGGTGAAAGTGTTACCATGCTTCTGGGCTGTTTTATGCCATGCTTGCAAACGTGTCCAAGAGCTGCCCCCAACTTCATCTTTGCAACTTATCTTCTACTCTCCCTAAACGGGGTCTACAGCCAACAAACCTGGACCACCTGCTGCTTGTGGCAGCTGGTCACACTTTCTCAGGCTTTGTTCTTAGGACCTTCTCCACCTGTTACATCCTCTGTCTCTTTCCTTCAACATCACCTCAGTGAAGCCTTCCCTGAATAGTCCCATCACAAAACAGCTGTAACATGTCACCAATCACATTTCTTCTTACAACTTAATTTTGTATGCATGACTTCATCTCGTTGCCAAGTGGTATGTTACTTTGGAGCAAAGGCCACCTCATATTCACTTCTGTATCACCCAGAACACCTCACGACAGGTACACAGTACCATGATGCAAAAATTATGAGAAAAAAACTTTGAAGTCAGATAGGCCTGCATTCAAATATCTGTGTGCCCTTAGATGAGTTTCTTAACTTTGCTAAGCTTTCTTGCCCTGTGCTGTAAACGGGGTATTAATTCTTATTTTATTACAATTGTTATGAAGAGAAAATAAAAATTAAAATGTGGCATAGTACTGGAATTATCACTAGTACTAAACGCTTTCTAAATGAATCAGTGGACCAAGATATTAATCAAGTGTGAATGACTTATAAAACCCCATTTACATATTTTTTTGCTAATTGGAAGCCTTTATTTACCTAATCACAGTAGTAAAACATTGTTTTCCCCTTTACTGTTTCACAGCCAGGACTTGGGTACAAGTCTGCGTTATATCTCAGTTTCTCCCATGGAGGCTTGAGTTTGGCAGATGGTTTCATTTCCTGTCTTCTGCCTAAGGAAGGAAAGTATGCAGTGAAGTCCATGGCCAAGAAACTGAGATCTTGTGGCTGAAATAGTTGGAAGGAATTATTTATATGGGGTGACTTATCCCCTTTATTAGAAAAATTCAAAATTAATAATGTTTTGATGACCTTAAAAGCATTTAATTTCAATAACTAAATCCTAGCAAAGGAAAAGATCTTAATACAACTGTTAGGTCCTCTCTGTTATAAACAATAATTGAGTTGAAATTAATGAAATACATTAAACAAGCTAAACTCTAAGCCTCAGTTATATTTAGGGCTCAAAAAGTGTCCCCTCTTTTTCTGATCACACATAGACACTTTCTTCTCAGTTTTATCCCTGTATTCTTTTAATGCAGATCATGGCTAAAGTCATATTGGGTGACTGTGGGGTACTTATCCAATATCCCATATCTACTGTCAATTTAAAACACACCCTTCAGCTGGGTGTACTAATCCTGTAGCATTTATTTCTAATATCTTATGTAATGTTTTTTCTACTCCCTTAAGCTCTGAGTAGTTACACCATTAATATATGTGATGGTAGCAGGGAGTTAGAAAGAGAAGAGTATGGGTTCCATGTATCTTAAATGTGGATTAAAATCCATTTTTCCCCACACCTGGTTTCTTTAAGATTAACTTCACTTCTTCTGAGGCTGTACATGGCCTCAGAAGTTGCTCATTCTAGAGCAACTCAGAAGTTGACAGATTAATAACTCTGTGGGCTTTTTAAATGATGCTGATTCTTCTCAGTGAAAGTCAACTCCTTATTCTACATAATGTATTTGCTGAGCTCAGGAATTAACACCTGATTTGTTCAAGTTATATTTATATAACCTCCTCTTTGGTTCGAATGAAAAGATTGCCAAATTGTGGGAATGGACTACAGAGAATAGAAGGCAACCTAAATTATCTGATAGTGCCTGTAATGCAGAATTATTACTCCTTGCCCTCCTATCCCTCCAATTACCACAAACATTAACATATAATGAATACACACAAGTTATAACAATAAAAAGCATTAAAAACAAAAATTAAAGCCAAAAGCAATAACCAACTAAGGAGAAACAATGATTGAATTTTGGGACTTCTCTGGTGGTCCAGTGGTAGAGAATTCGCCTTCCAATGCAGGGGACGCGGGTTCAATCCCTGGTTGGGGAACTAAGATCCCACATGCTGCTGGGCAACTAAGCCATGCACCACAACTACTGAGCTCATGCACCACAACGGAATGCCGCAACTAAGACCTGATGCAGCCAAAAAAATAATAATAATAATAATAAATAAATATTTTTTAAAATGATTGAGTTTCCTGTTATTATTTCAAAACCAATGGTCAATGAAAATCCTCAAGTTTCTCTCTTGATGTGTAATTTATTATGCTAGCTTCAGTTTCACACAAATTATCAATGTTAAGTAATATTTATAAAACAAATGTGCCAAGTTAAAAGAGAAAAATTTGTATCAGAACATATAACTGATAGGGATATGCCAGTTCCATTACCCTTGGTGCTGCTCTGTGTGAAATTAGAGTGGTAGATTTTTCACTATATCAGTTTTAAATCATCAAATACAAATTCAATTAAAAATATAATCTCTATTAAACATAGTGTTGCACCTATTCAATTTAACAAAAACTAACAGAAACAAATGCTACTATTTCTCCTAAAATGGCTGGTTTTGAGCTCACTCAAGTTTTTCTAAAACAAAAACACTGAAGAAGAAATTCAGTAGTACAAGTCTTGGCACAAACTTCACCACTACCACCTCCCCTTTTACAAAAGGAGCTCCTGACTTCTAAGCTTCAGCTAACACTAAAGCTCTCTGTTAACGCGATTCTACAGATAAAAAACACCACGTTTACACTCAAGGGGGATTTATAGATACCAATTTTTCATGAGTGTGTAAACAGATAGGTTAATGTCATGGCAACCAAAAGTGTATCGAGTTAAATACTTTGCTGGTAAATGACCTAGTGATTTTTCAAATACTATCTTTTTACACATCTGAGATAAACAGGCTGAGGAGTATTCTGTATAATAAAACAAATGTTAATGCCTGTAAATGGTTTAATAGTGACCTTCTGAGAGGTTTTCACAATTCTAAGATTGAATTGTAAAACACCAGTAGCTACACCAAAACATAGTGAATCCCACCCAAAATGACCTAGATGCTCCAGAAATAACAATGCAATGAAAACCAGTGGGAAAAAGAAAATCTTAAATTGCAGCCACTGAAAGAATTAAATCACTTCCTAAAAGAAGTAAACCCACTAATTATTTTCTTAGAGAAAATAGCCAGAACAAGGGACGAGAATATGCAATATAGGTAGGCCACCATCTTTCAGGAAAGAAACTCAATATTCTAGAAAGTGTGTCTTATTTTCTAACTTTCAGGACCAAATTAACTTTATTTTGTCATGTTTTAATATAATGTAAAATTTCTCTGAGAATTTTATTTATAGAATTGTGAATGACAGTCAATACTCTTGAAAATAATTATAACTATAGGTCCAGCTAAATGGCTTTCAAAACAAAAAATGATCACTCTAAAACACACAAACATATATGGTACCCTATACAGCACAATCTTCAGGGAACCAAAAATTAATGCAGATTTAAGAGGCATCACTGAGGCAGGAAAAGCAAAACCTGAGAACATATATTTTTCACCAGAAATGAACATTTGAAAATGCCTGTATGGGTTGGCCAGCCAACCAAAATCTATATTTAAAATTACTTTTTTTAGGAAAATGATTCTACACAAATTATATTGATTCCTTGACTACTAACGCCTCAAACCTGAACCTTAGGGCTTTAGAAACACAAGGCATCAAAGTGTGTCTGCCCCATGGTTTTGTGCCTATATTCTTTTATAATCTCTTGTAATCTCCTACTTGTAAGTGCTCTCTCTTAGCATCAGTATGGGTATAGAGTTGGCAGAGGAACCTTATGGCCAAATTGTTCTTAGCCAAAATACAATGCTATTTTATGCAGTCCTAGAGAACTGGTTATAGGATCACAAATGGTGAACAGAAATATTATACTAATTGTTAAGGAAGTTTCTCCATTTCAGAGTGCTCATCCAGGAAACCATAAATACTTACCTCAGGAAGTGCTTCATTGTGCCTGTTTTGATTATCCAGGTGTTATACAAATGGTTCTCAAGTAATTGCTTCCAAATTTGCCTTTGTCAAAGTAAATGTAAGCTGTGGAAGAAATTAGATATATTTACTGTTAATGGGGCTGGAAACCCCAACCCCCAAATTTCTGCTTACCTTAGTAAGCAGATAAGGTGCTATGCACCCAGAACTTTACCAGCTGAACTGCCCACACAGCAATACAATTCAATGGATGGCAATTATAGCTAAAGCCTTTCACTTTATAATTACACAATTAGTCTCTCATTTTAAGTCACTTGCTGGAGAAATTGTTAGTTTCACGAGCAATCCCTTCAATAGTAAACTTTTCCCCTATTTTGGATACTGTTCCTATATTTTGAAGAACAGTATTTGTATGAAAGATAAAAATGAAGAACCATTAAATTAACTATTCTGATTTCCAGATAGCAAATTGTCTTAAATCTGGCAGCCTCAACCTTCCAGAAGTACAACTCAAAAAATAACTAAAAGCAACTGGTAATGTCTCTAAGCTAAAAAATAGCTGACAAAGAGCAAGTACTCCAAACAAATGAATGATATGCCCCCGGCCCCATTTTGGGGGGCTCCGTGAATAAAACAGTGTAATTATATAATTGTTTAGCACATTTCAGTTTACAATATACTTTCACAAAATCCACTATATCAAGTTATTGATCTTCCAACAAGGAAGGACACCAGAAGCTGCCTACAAAGCAGCAAATTGGTATGAGATGTGAAGAAACAGACAAGAGAAGAGAGAGTGGCTGGAAGCAATAGCAGAATGAAGTTACCTCATGAGAGAGAGACAAACGGAATGCTAGCTGCAACAACAAGGTAAGGTACTAAATGTGTGGACAAATGGCTTACAGCAGAGACACAATTACCCACTAGAACAGCCCAGGGAATACGGAAACTCGGCCTAAACAAAAGCCAGTCTTTTTGCTTTTTTAAAAAATTGAGGTATAGATGATTTACAATATTACATAAGTTTCAGATGTACAACATAGTGATTCACAATTTTTAAAGGTTATACTCCATTTATACTTATTGTAAAATATTGGATATATTCCCTGTTCTATACAATATATCCTTGTAGCTTATTTATTATATATATAGTAGTTTGTATCTCTTAATCCCCTACTTGTCTCTTGCCCCTCCGCCATCCCTCACCCCACTGGTAACCACTAGCTTGTTCTCTATATCTGTGAGTCTGTTTCTTTTTGCTATACTTACTAGATTTCTTTTTTAGCTTCCATATATAAGTGATATCATGCATTATGTTATTCTCTGACTTATTTCACTTAGCATAATACCTTTCAAGTCCATCCATGTTGTTGCAAATAGCAAAATCTTGTTCTTTTTTTATGGCTGAGTAGTATTCCATTGTGTATATATACCACATCCTTTTTACCCACTCATCTGTTGATGGACACTTTAGTTGCTTCCATATCTTGGCAACTGTAAATAATGCTGCTATGATATTGGAGTGCATGTATCTTTTAGTGTTTTCATTTTTTTTTGGAAACATACCCAGGAGTGGAATTGCTGGCTCATATGGTAGTAATATTTTTATTTTTTTGAGAAAGTGCTATACTGTTTTCCACACTGGATACACCAATTTACATTCCCAACAGTGGACAAGATTTACCTTTTTTCCACACTCTCACCAGCATTTATTGTTTGTCAACTTTTTGATGATGGCCATTCTGACCAGTCTGAGGTGATACCTCATTGTAGTTTTGTATTTCATTAATAATTAGTGATGTTGAGCATCTTTTCATGTGCCTTTTGGACATCTGTATGTCTACTACAGAGAAATGTCTATTTAGATCTTCTGCCCATTTTTGATTGGGCTGTTTGTTTTTTTGATATTGAGCTGCATGAGCATATTTTGGAGATTAATCCCTTGTCAGTCGCTTCATTTGCAAATATTTTCTCCAATTCTGTGGGATGTCTTTTGATTTTGTTTTTGCTTTCCTTTGCTGTGCAAAATTAGTTCCCCATTTGTTTATTTTTGTTTTTATTTTCATTTTTCTAGGAGGTGGATACAAAAAGATATTGCTGCAATTTGTGTCGTAAAGTGTTTTGCCTATGTTTTCCTCTAAGAGTTTTATAGTATCTGGCCTTACATTTAGGTCTTTAATCCATTTTGAGTTTATTTTTGTGTATGGTGTTAGAGAATGTCCTAACATTCTTTTTCATTCTTTTGCATGTAGCTGTCCAGTTTTCCCAACACCACTTATTGAAGAGGCTGCCTTTTCTCCACTATATATTCTTACCTCCTTTGTCAATAGATTAATTGACCATAGGTGAGTGGGTTTATTTCTGGGCTTTCTATCCTGTTCCATTGATCTACATTTCTGTTTTTCTGCCAGTACCATACTGTCTTGATGACTGTAGCTTTGTAGTATAGTCTGAAGTCAGGGAGCCTGATTCTCCAGCTCTGTTTTTCTTTCTCAAGATTACTTTGGCTATTTGGGGTCTTTTGTGTTTCCCTATAAATTAAAAACTCTTTTGTTCCAGTCCTGTGAAAAATGCCATTGGTAATTGAATAGGGATTGCATTAAATCTGTAGATTGCCTTGGGTCGTATAGTCATTTTGACAATATTCATTCTTCTAATCCAAGAACATAGTATGTCTTTCCATCTGTTTGTGTCATTTTTCATTTCTTTTTTTAAAAAATTAATTAATTTATTTTTGACTGTGTTGGGTCTTTGTTGCTGTGCACAGGCTTTCCCTAGTTGCAGCGAGTGGGGGCTACTCTTCATTGTGGTGCACGGGTTTCTCATTGTGGTGGCTTTTCTTGCTGCAGACCACGGACTCTAGGCATGCAGGCTTCAGTAGTTGTGGCACACAAGCTCAGTAGTTGTGGCTTGTAGGCTTAGTTTCTCTGTGGACTGTGGGATCTTCCCAGACCAGGGATCGAACCCATGTTCCCTGCATTGGCCACTGCACCACCAGGGAAGTCCTCATCTTCAATTTCTTTCATCAGCATCTTATAGTTTTCAGAGTACAGGCCTTTTGCCTCCTTGGGTAGATTTATATCTAGGTATTTTATTCTTTTTGATGTGATGGTAAATGGGATTATTTCCTTAATTTCTCTTTCTTATCTTTCATTGTTAGTGTATAGAAATGCAACAGATTTCTGTGTATTAAGTTTGTATTCTGCAAATTTACTGAATTCATTCATGAGCTCTAGTAGTTTTCTGGTAGCATCTTTAGGATTTTCTATGTATAATATCATGTCATCTGCAAACCAAGTTGGTTTTATTTCTTCTTTTCCAATTTGGATTCCTTTTATTTTTTTTCTTCTCTGATTGCCCTGGCTCGGACTTCCAAAACTATGTTGAATAAAAGTGGTGAGAGTGGACATCCTTGTCTTGTTCCTGATCTTAGAGGAAATACTTTCAGCTTTTCACTGTTGAGTATGATGTTAGCTGTGGGTTTGTCATATACAGCCTTTATTATGTTGAGGTATGTTCCCTATATGCCCACTTTCTGGAGAGTTTTTATCATAAATGGGTGTTGAATATATACTGTTCATCTCTGTTTGTTTGTTCTTTAAAGCTTTTAGCTCTTTATTAAACATTTCCTGTATCCTTTCAGTCTGTGCCTCCATTCCTTTTCCCGAGATCTTGGATCATCTTACTATCATTACTCTGAATTCTTTTTCAGGTAGATTGCATATCTCTACTTAAATTAGCTGTTCTTCTGAGGTTTTTTTTATCTTGTTCCTTCATCTGGAACATCTTTCTCTGCCATCTCATTTTGTCTAACTTTCTCTGTTTGTGGTCTCTGTTCCTCAGGCTGCAGGACTGTAGTTCCTTTTTCTTTTGGTGTCTGCCCCCTGGTGAGTGACACTGGTCTAGAAGGTGTGCAGGCTTCCTGGTGGGAGGAACTGGTGCCTGCCCACTGGTGGGTGGAGCTGGGTCTTATCCCTTTGGTGGGAAGGGCTGTGTCAAGGGGTGTGTTGAGAGCTGGCAGTGGGCTCAGAATGACTTTAGGCAGCCTGTCTGCTGATGGATGGGGCTGTGTTCCCACCCTGTTGGTTGTTTGGCCTGAGCATGGTTGTTTGGTACTGCAGCCTGCAGGCTGTTGCATGGGGCCAGATCTCGTGCCAAAATGGTGTCCTCCAGGAGAGCCCACACCAATGAATATTCCCTGGGGCCTCTACCACTAGTGCCCTTGCCCCCACAGTGAGCCATGACCACTCCTCATATGTCAGAAGACCCTCCAAGAAATGCAGATATGTCTGACCCAGGCTTCTATGGAGTCACTGCTTTGCTCTGGGTCCCAATGCATGTGAAGCCTTGTGTGTGACCTCCAAGAGTGGAGTCTCTGTTTCCCCCAGTTCTGTGGAGCTCCTGCATTCAAGCTCCACTGGCCTTCAACAGCAGATGTTTTGGAGGCTCCTCCACCTGATGCCAGACCCCCAGGGTGAGGAGCATAATGTGGGGCTCACAACTCTCACTCCTGTGGGAGAACCTCTGCAATATAATTATTTTCTAGTTTGTGGGTCACCCATCTGGCAGGTATGGGATTTGATTATATTGCAAAAGCACCCCTCCTATCATCTCATTGTGGCTTCTTCTTTGTCTTTGGGTGTAGAATATCTTTTTCGGTAGGTTCAAGTCTTTTTTGTTGATGGTTGTTCAGTAGTTAGTTGTGATTTTGTTTTTTTCATGAGAGGAGATGAACTCAATTTCTTCTGCTCTGCCATCTTGTCTCTTGCCCCTCTCAATCATATGGTTTTTATTCTTCAACTTGTTAATGTGGTATATCGCACTGATTGGTTTGTGGATACTGAACCATCCTTGCATCCCTGGGATAAATTCCACTTGAGTATGGTAAATGATCCTTTTAGTGTACTGTTGGCTTCAATTTGCTAATATTTCGTTGAGGTTTTTGCATCTATGTTCATCAGTGATATTGGCCTGTAATTTTCTTTTTGTGTGATATATTTGTCTAGTTTTGGTATCAGAGTGATGCTGGCCTCATCGAATGAGTGCAGAAGCATTTTTTCCTCTGCAATTTTTTGGAATAGTTTGAGAAGGATAGGTGTCAACTCTTCTCTAAATGTTTGGTAGAATTCACCTCTAAAGCCATCTGGTGGCTGGACTTTTGTTTGTTGTGAGTTTTGCCAGTATTTTCTTTAATACATAGCTATTTCTGTAAATATTTCATGCATGCTTGAAAAAAATTTCTACATGTCAACTTATGATTGTGGTTGTTTCTGGGAAAAGAGGGAGTGTTTTAGGATCGGGGAGTGGGAAAATGGCCTTCACTTTTATGAATGTTTTATTTATTAAAAAGCAAAATAAAGAGGAAAAATGTGTTCATTTTGAGTGGTGGGAATGTATATTATTCTTTGTACATTTGGGTCTTTTAAAAACAAACCCAAATTTCAATTAAAAACTGTTAGTGCCCACCCAGAGCCCAGATCATGGTTTCAAATACATTCTCCAGTTAAAGGAACCAGTGCTCCTTGGAAAAATGGCTGATTCTAGTGTTTGGGCAGGAAATATACAAGGTAAGCCTGCTCTGTCTTCTTGTGCCAGAAAGTAAGGAAGTGCTCAAAAGACAAACAACTGGGGATATATCAAATAAACACAGGAGCTCCTGATGGTCAAAGCAGAACAATTTGAGTAACAAAATAAATAAAGTATTATTGGATAATAACTCAAAGTATAAAATAAATATCCATGACTCCATACTGATATAAATAAATGACTGAATACATGAATAAGTGTACATAAATCTTTCACACAAAAGAATTCCAAATAATTTCTGTAGATACTCTGCCCTCAAGGAGGTGGAGCATAACTCTTTACCCCTTAAATACAGGCTGGACATACAAGCATACCTTGTTTTATTGTGCTTCACTTTATTGTGAAGGTAGGAAAAGCTTCCACATGCTGGGAAGCCTCCTCACTGGCGGGGACAGGGGGAGCTTTGGAGCCTCAGAGGAAAGTGCAGCAACAGGGGTACGGAGGGCAAAGCAGAGAGAATCCTGTCCAGAGGATCAGTGTCGACCAGCACTCCCCGGCCTGAGATTCTTGTTTGCACACCAGGGTGGGTGGGGGCTGGGTGCTGAGGCTCAGGCTTCGGAAGTCAGACCCCAGGGAGAGGACTGGGATTGGCTGCATGAAGACAGCCTGAGGCGGCTAGTGTGCCACAGCTGAGGGAGTTTGGGAAGAAGTCTGGGCCTACCAGAGAGTAAGTGACCATTGTTGTGGGGTGCTCAAATAGAAGGATGGGCCCACCATAGGAATGTCTTTCTCTGTGTGCTCACAGACAGCAGGGCACTGCCTAAATGAGCTCCAGGTGGGTGCGAGCCACGGCTGCTACCTCGGACCCCAGAGGTGGGCGCGGTGGCTACCACTGCCACCACTGCAACCAAGCATCCTGAGACCAAGCACAGGTCACTGCCCACACCTTCCTGGGAGCCTCTGCAGCCCTCCATTGCCAAGGGTCCTGCAATCTGGGACCAACTTCCCTAGGAGAGTGCACAGCATGCCTCAGGCTGTTATAACTTCCTGCTGGCCTCTGCCATTGCAGGCACTCACTGCAGAACCCAGTTGTGACTGCAATCCCTCCTTCTCCCCAGCCTGAGTGAGCCAGTGAACCCAAATCAGCTGCTGCTTTCTCACCCTCTTGCCTGGGGGGAGAACAGACGCCTGAGGGGAGAACAGACGCCTGAGGGTGGCCCACATACCAAAACCACATGCTTTGGTTTTGGTGGGGCCAGAACAAAAGCTGAACTCCAGGGGTAGTGTGACCAAAGAAGAGGAAGGGAAATCTCTCTATGCAGCCGCAGGGGGGGCTGATTAAATCCCCACAATCGGCTTGGTAAACCCTGCATCTGTGGAATATCTGAAAAGATGAGCTTTCCCACAATTGAGGCTGTGGACGTTGGGGGCAAGTACACACAGAAGTTGGGCCAGGTCAGAGTCTGAGCTGGCCCCACAGTGCCCACAGCAGGTCCAGAGACCTACCTAGAGTTTGCTTTCTGCTTCTGACTTGTTTTTGTTTTTTATTTTTGTTAGTTTAGTTTTTAGTGTTTGTTTTCATTTTTGGGTTCGTTTATTTGTTCAGTTGCTCTCTTCTTTTTTGTTTTCTCTCTTTGTGTGTGTGTGTGTGTGTGTGTGTGTGTGTGTGTGTGTGTCTGTGTGTGTGTGTGTCTGTGTTTGGTTTTGCTTTTACCATTAGTCTTGGGGTTTTGTTTGTTCAGTTTTTTTTTTTTTCCTTTCCTTCTGTGCCATGTGGCTTGCAGGGTCTTTGTGCTCTGGACAAGGTTTGGGCCTGAGTCTCTGAGGTGGGAGAGCTGAGTCCAGGATGTTGGACCAACAAAGAACTACCAGTCCCAGGGAATATTAATCAGCAAGAGCTCTCCTAGAGGTCCCCATCTCAACATCAAGACCCAGCTCCACCCAACACCCAGCAAACTCCACTGCTGGAGGCCTCACAGCAAACAAATAGCAAGACAGGAACACAACTCCACCCATTAGCAGAAAGGCTGCCTAAAGTCATACTAAGCTCACAAACACCACAAAACACATCACCAGACATGGCCCTGCCCATCAGAGGGACAAGATCCAGCTCCACCCACCAGAACACAGGTACCAGTCCCCCGCTCCAGGAAGCCTACACAAGCTACTGGACCAAGCTCACCCACTGGGGGCAGGCACCAGAAGAGGAACTATGATCCTGCAGCCTGCAGAAAGGAGACCCCAAACACAGTAAGCTAAACAAAATGACAATACAGAGAAATATGTTGCAGATGATGGAGCAAAGTAAAAAACCATAAGCCCAAACAAATGACGAGGAAATAAGCAGTCTACCTGAGTAATGATAGTAAAGGTGATCTAAAATCTCAGAAACAGAAGGGAGAAAATACAAGAAACGTTTAACAAAGACCTAGAAGAACTAAAGAACAAACAGTGATGAACAACACAATAACTGAAAATAAAAATACTCTAGAAGGAATCAATAGCAGAATAACTGAGGCAGAAGAATGGATAAGTGAGCTGCAAGATAGAATGGTGGAAATAACTGCTGCAGAGCAGAATAAAGAACGAAAAGAATTGAGAACACTCTCAGAGACCTCTGGGACAACATTAAACGCACCAACATTCGAATTATAGGGGTCCCAGAAGAAGAAGAGAAAGAGAAAGGGTCTGAGAAAATATTTGAAGCGATTATAGTTGAAAACTTCCCTAACATGGGAAAGGAAATAGTCAATCAAGTTCAGGAAGTGCAGAGAGTCCCATACAGGATAAAACCGAGGAGAAACATGCTGAAACACATGTTAATCAAACAATCAAAAACTAAATACAAAGAAAAAATATTAAAAGCAGCAAGGGAAAGCAACAAATAACATGCAAGGGAATCCCCATAAGGTTATCAGCTGATTTTTCAGCAGAAACCCTGCAGGCCAGAAGGGAGTGGCAGGACACATTTAAAGTGATGAAAGGGAAAAACCTACAACTAAGATTACTCTACCCAGCAAGGATCTCATTCAGATTCAACAGAGAAATCAAAAGCTTTACAGACAAGCAAAAGCTAAGAGAATTCAGCACCACCAAACCAGCTCTACAACAAATGCTAAAGGAACTTCTCTAAGTGGAAAACACAAAAGAAGAAAAAGACCTACAAAAACAAATCCAAAAAAATTAAGAAAATGGTAATAGGAACATACATATTGATAATTACCTTAAATGTAAATGGGTTAAATGCTCCAACCAAAAGGCACAGACTGGCTGAATGGATACAAAAACAAGAACCATATATATGCTGTCTACAAGAGACCCATTTCAGACCTAGGGACTCATACAGACTGAAAGTGAGGGGATGGAAAAGGATATTCCATGCAAACATAAATCAAAAGAAAGCTGGAGTAGCAATACTCATATCAGATAAAATAGACTTTAAGATAAAGGCTGTTACAAAAGACAATGAAGGACACTACATAATGATTAAGAGATCAATCCAAGAAGATATAACAATTATAAATATATGTGCACCCAACATAGGAGCACCTCAATACATAAGGCAAATGTTAACAGTTATAAAAGGAGATATCGACAGTAACACAATAATAGTGGGGGACTTTAACACCTCATTTACACCAATGGACAGATCATCCAGACAGAAAATCAATAAGGAAACACAAGCTTTAAATGACACAATAAACCAGATAGATTTAATTGATATTTATAAGACATTCCATCTGAAAACAGAAGAATACACTTTCTTCTCAAGTGCACATGTAATATTCTTCAGGGTAGATCACACCTTGGGTCACAAATCAAGCCTTGGTAAATTTAAGAAATAGGAAATTGTACCAAGCATCTTTTCCGACCACAATGCTATGAGATTAGAAATCAATTACAGGAAAAAAACTGTAAAAAACACAAACACATGGAGGCTAAACAATGTGCAACTAAATAACCAAGAGATCACTGAAGAAATCAAAGAGGAAATCAAAAACTACCTAGAGACAAATGACAACTAAAACACAACAACACAAAACCTATGGGATGCAGCAAAAGCAGTCCTAAGAGGGAAGTTTAAAGCAATACAATCCTACCTCAAGAAACAAGAAAAATCTCAAATAAACAATCTAACCCTACACTTAAAACAACTAGAGAAAGAAGAAGAACAACAACAAACCCCCCAAATTTAGTAGAAATAAAGAAATCATAAAGATTAGAGCAGAAATAAATGAAATAGAAAAAAAGAAAACAACAGCAAAGATCAATAAAACCAAAATCTTGTTCTTTGAGAAGATAAACAAAATTGATAAACCATTAGCCAGACTTATTAAGAAAAAGAGGGAGAGGACTCAAATCAATAAAGTTACAAATGAAAACAGAGAACTTACAATGGACACCACAGAAATACATAGCATCATAAGAGACTACTACAAGGAACTATATGCCAATAAAATGGACAACCTGGAAGAAATGGACAAATTCTTAGAAAGGTATAATCTTCCAAGACTGAACCAGTAAGAAATAGTAAATATGAACAGACCAATCACAAGTAAGGAAATTGAAACAGTGATTAAAAATCTTCCCACAAACAAAAGTCCAGGACCACATGGCTTCACAGGTGAATTCTATCAAACATTTAGAGAGGAGCTGACACCCATCCTTCTCAAACTATTCCAAAAAATTGCAGAGGAAAAAATGATTATGCACTCATTCGATGAGGTCAGCATCACCCTGAAACCAAAAGATATCAAAGATATCACAAAAAACGAAAATTACAGAGCAGTATCACTGATGAATATAGACACAAAAATTCTCAACAAAATACTAGCAAACAGAATCCAACAGCACATTAAAACGATCATACACCATGATCAAGTGGGATTTATCCCAGGGATGCAAGGATTCTTCAATATATGCAAATCAATCAATGTGATACACTACATTAACAAACTGAAGAATAAAAACCATGTGATCATCTCAATAGATGCATAAAAAGCTTTTGACAAAATTCAACACCAATTTATGATAAAAACTCTCCAGAAAGTGGGCATAGAGGGACACTACCTCAACATAATAAAGGTCATATACGAGAGACCCACAGCAAACATCATTCTCAATGGTGAAAAACTGACAGCATTTCCTCTAAGATCAGGAACAAGACAAGGATGACCATTCTTTTTTTTTTTTTTTTAATAAATTTAGTTATTTATTTATTTATGGCTGTGTTGGGTCTTTGCTTCTGTGCGAGGGCTTTCTCTAGTTGTGGCAAGCGGGGGCCACTCTTCATCACTGTGCATGGGCCTCTCACTGTCACGGCCTCTCTTGCTGCGGAGCACAGGCTCCAGACATGCAGGCTCAGTAGTTGTGGCTCACGGGACCAGTTGCTCCGCGGCATGTGGGATCCTCCCAGACCAGGGCTCGAACCCGTGTCCCCTGCATTGGCAGGTGGATTCTCAACCACTGCGCCACCAGGGAAGCCCAAGGATGACCATTCTTGCCACCATTACTCAACACAGTTTTGGAAGTCTTAGCCATGGCAATCAGGGGAGAAAAAGTAAGAAAAGGAAAACAAATTGGAAAAGAAGAAGTGAAACTGTCACTGTTTGCAGATGACCTGATACTATACATAGAAAATCTTAAAGATGACACCAGAAAACTACTAGAACTAATCAATGAATTTGGTAAAGTTGCAGGATGCAAAATTAATGCACAGAAATCTCTTGCATTCCTATAAACTAACAACGAAAGATCAGAAAGAGAAATTAAGGAAATATTCCCATTTACCATTGCAACAAAAAGAATGAAATACCTAGGAATAAACCTACCCAAGGAGGTAAAAGACCTGTACTCAGAAAACTATGAAACACTGATGAAAGAAATCAAAGATGACATAAACAGATGGAGAGATATACCATGTTCTTGGATTGGAAGAATCAATACTGTGAAAATAACTATACTACCTAAAGCAATCTATAGATTCAGTGCAATTCCTATCAAATTACCAATGGCATTTTTCACAGAACTAGAACAAAAATTCTTAAAATGTGTATGGAGACACAAAAGACCCCGAATAGCCAAAGCAATCTTGAGAAAAAAAGCAGAGTTGGAGGAATCAGGCTCCCTGACTTCAGACTATACTACAAAGCTACCGTAATCAAGACAATATGGTACTGGCACCAAAACAGAAATATAGATCAATGGAACAGGATAGAAAGCCCAGAGATAAACCCATGCACCTATGGTCATCTAATCTATGACAAAGGAGGCAAGAATATACAATGGAGAAAAGACAGTCTCTTCAATAAATTGTGTGGGGAAAACTGGAGAGCTACAGGTAAAAGAATGAAATTAGAACACTCCCTAACACCACACACAGAAATAAACTCAAAATGGATTAAAGACCTAGATGTAAGACTGGACACTATAAAACTCTTAGAGGAAAACAGGCAAAACAGTCTTTGACATAAATCACAGCAAGATCTTTTTTGACCCACCTTCTAGAGTAATGTAAATAAAAGCAAAAATAAATGGAACCTAATGAAACGTGAAAGCTTTTGTACAGCAAAGGAAACCATAAACAAGATGAAAAGACAACCCACAGAATGGGAGAAAATATTTGCAAATGAATCAATGGACAAAGGATTAATCTCCAAAATATATAAACAGCTCATGCAGCTCAATATCAAAAAACAAACAACCCAATCCAAAAATGGGTGAAGACCTAAATAGGCATTTCTCCAAAGAAGACATACAGATGACCAAGAGGCACATGAAAAAATGCTCAACATCACTAAGTTTTAGAGAAATAAATATCAAAACTACACTAAGGTATCACCTTCCACGGGTCAGAATGGCGTCATCAAAAAATGTACAAACAATAAATGCTGGAGCGGGTGTAGAGAAAAGGGAACCCTCTTGCACTGTTGGTGGGAATGTAAATTGATACAACCACTATGGAGAACAGTATGGAGGTTCCTTAAAAAAATAAAAATAGATTTACCATATGACACAGCAATCCCACTACTGGGTATATACCCAGAGAAAACCATAATTCAAAAAGACACATACACCCCAATGTTCACTGAAGCACTATTTACAACAGCCAAGTAATGGAAGCTACCTCAATGCCCATCGACAGATGAATGGATAAAGAAGATGTGGTACATATATACAATGGAATATTAGCCCTAAAAAGGAACGAAATTGGGTCATTTGTAGAGATGTGGATGGACCTAGAGACTGTCATACAGAGTGAAATAAGTCAGAAAGGGAAAAACAAATATCATATATTAATGCATATATGTGGAATCTAGAAAAATGGTACCTGTCTGCAAGGCAGAAATAGAGACACAAACGTAGAGAACAAATGTATGGACACCAAGGGGTAATGGGGAGTGGGATGAATTGGGAGATTGGGATTGACATATATACACTAAAATGTATAAAATAGATAACTAATGAGAACTTGCTGTATACCACAGGGAACTCCATTTCACTGTACAGTAGAAACTAACACAACATTGTAAAACAATTATACCCCAATTTAAAAAGATAGGGAAATCTGAATAAGCATAGATTTTAGTTAAAAATTTGGTATCAATATCAGTCCATTAATTGTGACAAATGTATCATATTAATGTAAGATGTTAACAATAGAGGAGACTGTGTGCTAGTATAAGGAAACTTTCTGTAGTATCTTTGTAATGTTTCTGTAAACCTAAAACTATTCTAAAATTTAAAAAAATTATTACAATATGTTAGTGCCTACTATGCTCTAGACACAGAGTTAGGCACTAGGGATACAGGGTGAACAAGAGGGGCATGAATTCCATCCTCCAGACCCAACAGTCTTGAGGAAGACAGAGGAGAAGATGATACCAAAAACAAATAGGTACTTAACCACAATATTACAAGTAGAAATAGGTGCTGTGACAGTGAATGTGAGAGATGCTTACCTTAGATGTAGGGTTCTGGGGGTTCCCCAAGTAGCACATGCAAATTCCTAGAAGCAAGAAAATACATGATGTATAGAGGGGGAAACATTCAATATGACCTAGTGTGGTGCTCAATGAGAGGAACAGGTAAAAACAGGGATGGCAAAATACAGAAGGGCAAGAAGGGGTCAGATCATCAAAGGCTTTATGCAATATTAAAGACCTTTGAACCTTATCCCATGAGCAGTGAAGAACTATTGAAAATTATAGACCTGGATGTGACATAATCAGAGTTCTAGTTTTAAAAATGTAATCTCACTCTAGTATAGAGAATAAATTAGATTGTGGTGAAATTATAGGTAGGGGCATCATTTATAAGGTTACAATCATCTAGGCAAACATAATAATGGCAGGATAAAGCAAAAGACAGAGACAGAATGTTTTGGATTGGCGAGATATATAGAAGACAAAATCAATAGGACTTTTGTTGATTGATTGATTGGGGGGGTAGTTAAGGAAGGAAAAGGAAGAGTCAAACATTATGCCCATGTTTATGGCTAGCAACTAGGTAGACAGTGTAATCTTTCACTAAGATATGGAATTCTGGAGATACAGATTTGGGGGTCTAGGTGTATTTGGGGATCTTTGGTTCATTATGAATTTTCAGGGTAAGTGGGAGTGTGGATATATAATACATGGATCTGAAGATCAGGAGAGAAATCCCAGTTAGAGACAAAGATTTGGGCTTCCTCAGCATATAGATGGTAATTAAAACCATAGCCCAGATGAAATACTAAATAAACAGCATATGCAACATTTGTTGGTCAAAACAATATTTTTTGTCATTAGGATAATATTAAATTAGAACTGTCATACTACTGAGGCAAAAAAGTAATGGAATACATTTCAGAAAGATTTTATCAAAATTTAAAAAAATTATCCTTAAATAGTTTAATTTCAGTTAGCTAGAAAACTGGTTTACCTAAAAAAAACTCTTTCATAATGATGTGGAATAAATGAAGTATTATAATACTCCAGCTTCCAGTCCTGTACATAGGGGTTCCTGAGTCTGTCCATCAAAACAAAACAAAACAAAAAATTTCTTGAATGTTTATGTGCCCAGCACTGTTCTGGTAATGCAACATAGTTTAATATGGCAAAGGATCTTTATTATTTAAGGGAAATTTGGGCAAATATGGCAGAGAGTGTGCATGGTAGTTAAGAGCACAAGTTTTGGAGACAGAGGATTCATGTCTGAGGCTCTACCAATAGCCAAATGGCTTTAGACAAATTGCTTAATCTCTCTGGGGTTCAGTTTTCTTCTCCTTAGATGGGGAGAGAAATCACAACTGCCTCGTACGACTGTTCTAAGGATTGAATGAACCAAAGCATGTAAGGTGCTTAGCATAGTTAGATGTATATAATATGCAATCAACGAGTTGCTACTCATTTCTGGTATTATTATTTTCTCATTCTTATTATATCCTCCTCTAAAGTAAAAGATCATTTTGTCAAGTTAAGAATCACTTAGGAGACTGTTTAGATAAATTCTGGCAAATTGTGACCTGAACTGGGACACCAACAGTGGTGATGAAGAAGGTAGAATCAATTGGACTTGCTGGTTGGGTGGGACAGGTGAAGGGAACTAATAATTAGTTCTAATTATCTGTCCCCCAAACAGGAAACAAAGACAACAATTAGTTCTAATTATTTGCCCCCAAAGAGGAAACACCAAAAATGGCTTTGGGTGGTAGAAGAAAGCCTTTTGCAAATGCTATTTAACTCACTGCTCGTTAGGTGCTCATTAAATAACTTCTCTAAATGTTTTCCATAGGAAAGCAAAAAGAATTACTGCTTAATTTATTTTTAAATCTAGCTTTGTTTTAAAGGAGGCACACTTGTTAATGTCCTAATTACAGTTAACTAGAAAATCTATGTAAAAGACAGGAACAAATCATAATTGGTGTGCCATGTACGATACTCTGAGCCACTATTGATAAGCAAAGTCCTTTGAACTGTTTTTCCACGAGTGGTGCTGAGTTAATCTACTCCTTTGTAGCCAAAACAGCATTTCTCAAGTGGCTGGGCAAGGCCTAAACTCAGGAAGCATTTGAGTTTACTTTTTGTTTGCTCAGCCCTCTAATAAAACAGTAGCCCTGATAGACTTCTCAAGTATTTTACACACCAGCCTGTTTTATGCACCAGACTTTAACTTGATGAAATATAAGTTACTTGTCTTGTTTATATCTGTCTCACTAATTGAAAAACACTTATATTAACTTTTTGTTTAATTCAGACTTATTGAGGTATTATTTACATAAATTTCAGCCTTTTTTGGTCAGACATTAGCTCCAAAGCCACCTGTTTCACAGCACACAAGGAGAACACGGAAACAGCTCTGGGTGCTATCCCTTCCCTGTAACATCGTTTCTAAAGAGGTTTTTAACCCAGGGTGGATATCAGAATTACCTGCTATATTTTAAATATCTCATATTGTTCTGAAATGATCTATTTCATGTTTCTTTTCCCTCTGGACTACATGCTCCTCCAAGGCATGAGGGAAGCCCCAGGGCCTCATACAGTGCCTGGTACATTCAGTGCTCAATACATATTTATTGAAATGAACTCTGCATCTTTCTCGAGAAATTCACTCCTTTAACAGCACTGTTCAATAACAGCACTAATAAAACAAACAAAAAATCTCCCCATTGGAAGAAAAAAAACCCTGTATTTTTTTTAAACCAAAGTAAAGAATATAATCATAATCCTGGTTTCCTGACCCTTTCCCCTTATCTGCAGTAATTTCTCTCCATGTGTACAGGGATATTGTCCTGCCCTATTCTGAAGGGAAGGATCAAATGATTGTTCTCTGGACATCGACTGACACTTCAGTGCTGTGTGCGGGGTTACATGACCCTTGGGGCACAAGGAATGGTCTGTTGCTTCTGAAAATTCATCCTCTTACCTGGCATCAAGGAACTTGCCTTGCTTCTTATGAGCAAGAAGCCACCGAGGCTCTTTGTAAAGTACCACAGGCTGACCCTACCTCTTAGAAGCCAATCCATCTATTGAGCACTGCAGGGAATGAGAGACTCAACTACAGGGAAAAGAATTCCTTTCTTTAAATCTGAATCCCTACATGAGATGGAAAAGGCTATTTGGTGGGCCAGAAAGTTCGTTCGGGATTTTCTGAACGAACGTTTTGCCCAATACAATACTGTCTATGTAGTCCTTCAGATTCTAACTACTGTATGCCCTGTAACAACCAAAATGCTTGTGGACTCATAATGTTTATACATAAATAAAAGACAATCCACAAAGCAAATACTGTTCCATTGTTACAATTTGCCTAATTTGAAATGATAATGTTTTTATAAATTTTGTATACAGTACATTTAAAAATAAAATTTAATTTAAAAAATTTAGTCTCAGCTTAAGATTTTGTGAATAACAGCCAATATTTTCAAACTGCTTACCATATGCCAGGCAATATTCTTTTTTTTCTTTAAGTTTATTTCCAGTTTACCATCATGGGCTGATGCTTTTTTTTTTTTTTTAACATCTTTATTGGAGTATAATTGCTTTACAATGGTGTGTTAGTTTCTACTTTATAAAAAAGTGAATCAGCTATACATATACATATATCCCCATAACTCCTCCCTCTTGCATCTGCCTCCCACACTCTCTATCCCACCCCTCTAGGTGGAGACAAAGCACCAAGCTGATCTCCCTGTGCCATGTGGCTGCGTCCCACTAGCTATCTATTTTACATTTGTAAAATGTAAATATCTATTTTACATTTTACATATAATCATTTTCACAATGTTGATTCTTCCAATCCAAGAACATGATATACCTTTCCATCTGTTTGTAACGTCTTTGATTTTTTTCATCAGTGTCTATAGTTTTCTGCATACAGGTCTTTTGTCTCCTTAGGTAGGTTTATTCCTAGGTATTTTATTCTTGTTGCTGCAATGGTAAATGGGAGTGTTTCCTTAATTTCCTTTCCAGATTTTTCATCATAAGTGTAAAGGAATGCAAGAGATTTCTGTGCATTAATTTTTTTTTATAAATTTATTTATTCATTTATTTAATTTTTGGCTGCATTGGGTCTTTGCTGCTGCACGCGGGCTTTCTCTAGTTGCAGTGAGCGGGGGCTACTCTTTGTTGCGGGGCGCAGGCCTCTCATTGTGGTGGCTTCTCTTGTTGCAGAGCACAGGCTCTAGGCACGCGGGCTTCAGTAGTTGTGGCACATGGGCTTCAGTAGTTGTGGCTCATGGGCTCTAGAGCGCAGGCTCAGTAGTTGTGGCGCATGGGCTTAGCTGCTCCGCGGCACATGGGATCCTCCCGGACCAGGGCTCGAACCCGTGTCCCCTGCATTGGCAGGCGGATTCTTAACCACTGCACCACCAGGGAAGCCCTCTGTGCATTAATTTTGTATCCTGCTACTTTACCAAATTCATTGATTAGCTCTAGGAGTTTTCTGGTAGCATCTTTAGGATTCTCTATGTATAGTATCATGTCATCTGCAAACAGTGACAGTTTTACTTCTTCTTTTCTGAATTGGATTCCTTTTATTTCTTTGTCTTCTCTGATTGCTGTGGCTAAAACTTTCAAAACTATGTTGAATAACAGTGGTGAGAGTGGACAACCTTGTCTTGTTCCTGATCTTAGAGGAAATGGTTTCAGTTTCTCACCATTGAGAATGATGTTGGCTGTGGGTTTGTCATATATGACCTTTATTATGTTGAGGTAACTTCCCTCTATGCCTACTTTCTGGAGGGTTTTTATCACAAATGGGTGTTGAATTTTGTTGAAAGCTTTTTCTGTGTCTATTGACATGATCATATGGTTTTTATCCTTCAATTTGTTAATATGGTGTATCACATTGATTTGCGTATATTGAAGAATCCTTGCAATCTGGGATAAACCCCACTTGAACATGGTGTATAGTCCTTTTAATGTGCTGTTGGATTTTGTTTGCTAGTATTTTGTTGAGTATTTTTGCATCTATGTTCATCAGTGATATTGGCCTGTAGTTTTCTTTCTTTGTGACATCTTTGTCTGGTTTTGGTATCAGGGTGATGGTGGCCTCATAGAATGAGTTTGGGAGTGTTCCCCCCTCTGCTATATTTTGGAAGAGTTTGAGAAGGATGGGTGTTAGCTCCTCTCTAAATGTTTGATAGAATTCACCTGTGAAGCCATCTGGTCCTCAGCTTTCGTTTGTTGGAAAATTTTAGTCACAGTTTCAATTTCAGTGTTTGTGATTGGTCTGTTTATATTTTCTATTTCTTCCTGGTTCAGTCTCAGAAGGTTGTGCTTTTCTAAGAATTTGTCCGTTTCTTCCAGGTTGTCCATTTTATTGGCCTATAGTTGCTTGTAGTAATCTCTCATGATCCTTTGTATTTCTGCAGTGTCAGTTGTTACTTCTCCTCTTTCATTTCTAATTCTATTGATTTGAGTCTTCTCCTTTTCTTGATGAGTCTGGCTAATGGGTTATCAATTTTGTTTATCTTCTCAAAGAACCAGCATTTAGTTTCCTTGATCTTTGCTATTATTTCCTTCATTTCTTTTTCATTTATTTCTGATCTGAACTTTATGATTTCTTTCCTTTTGCTAACTTTGGGGTTTTTTTTGTTCTTCTTAGTCTAATTGCTTTAGGTGTAAGGTTAGGTTGTTTTATTTAAGATGTTTCTTGTTCTTGAGGTAGGATTGTATTGCTATAAACTTCCCTCTTAGAACTGCTTTTGCTGCATCCCATAGGTTTTGGGTCGTCGTGTTTTCATTGTCATTTGTTTTTAGGTATTTTTTGATTTCCTCTTTGATTTCTTCAGTGATCTCTTGGTTATTCAGTAATGTATTGTTTAGCCTCCATGTGTTTCTACTTTTTACAGATTTTTTCCTGTAATTGATATCTAGTCTCATAGTGTTGTGGTTGGAAAAGATACTTGATATGATTTCAATTTTCTTAAATTTACCACGGCTTGATTTGTGACCCAAGATATGATCTATCCTGGAGAATGTTCCATGGGCACTTGAGAAGAAAGTGTATTCTGTTGTTTCTGGATGGAAGGTCCTATAAATATCGATTAAGTCCATCTTGTTTAATGTATCATTTAAAGCTTGTGTTCCCTTATTTATTTTCATTTTGGATGATCTGTCCAGTGGTGAAAATGGGGTGTTACAGGCCCCTAGTATGATTGTGTTACTGTCAATTTCCCCTTTTATGGCTGCTAGCATTTGCCTTATGTATGGAGCTGCTCCTATGTTGGGTGCATAAATATTTACAATTGTTATATCTTCTTCTTGGTTTGATCCTTTGATCATTATGTAGTGTCCTTCTTTGTCTCTTGTAATAGTCTTTATTTTGAAGTATATTTTGTGTGATATGAAAATTGCTACTTCAGCTTTCTTTTGATTTCCATTTGCATGGAATATCTTTTTCCATCCCCTCACTTTCAGTCTGTATGTGTCCCTAGGTCTGAAGTGGGTCTCTTGTAAACTGCATATATACGGGTCCTGTTTTTGTATCCATTCAGCCAGTCTATGTCTTTTGGTTGGAGCATTTAATCCATTTATTTTTAAGGTAGTTATTGATACGTGTGTTCCTATTACCATTTTCTTAATTGTTTTGGGTTTGTTATTGTAGGTCTTTTCCTTCTCTTGTTTTTCCTGCCTAGAGAAGTTCCTTTAGCATTTGTTGTAGAGCTGGTTTGGTGGTGCTGAACTCTCTCAGCTTTTGCTTGTCTGTAAAGGTTTTAATTTCTCCATCAAATCTGAATGAGATCCTTGCTGGGTAGAATAATTTTGGTTGTAGGTTCTTCCCTTTCATCAGTTTAAATATGTCCTGCCACTCCCTTCAGGCTTGCAGAGTTTCTGCTGAAAGTTCAGCTGTTAACCTTATGGGGATTCCCTTGTATGTTATTTGTTGTTTTCCCTTGCTGCTTTTAATATTTTTTGTGGTATTGAATTTTTCATAGTTTGATTAATATGTGTCTTGGCGTGTTTCTCCTTGGATTTATCTGGTATGGGACTCTCTGAGCTTCCTGGAGTTGATTGACTATTTCCTTTCCCATATTAGGGATGTTTTCAAGTATAATCTCTTCAAGTATTTTCTCAGTCCCTTTCTTTTTTTCTTCTTCTTCTGGGACCCCTATAATTCGAATGTTGGTGTGTTTAATGTTGTCCCAGAGGTCTCTGAGACTGTCCTCAATTCTTTTCATTCTTTTTTCTTTATTCTGCTCTGTGGTAGTTATTTCCATTATTTTATCTTCCAGGTCAGTTATCCGTTCTTCTGCTTCACTTATTCTGCTATTGATTCCTTTTAGAGAATTTTAAGTTTCATTTATTGTGTTGTTTTTCATCATTGTTTTTTGGTCTTTAGTTCTTCTAGGTCCTTGTTAAATATTTTTTGTATTTTCTCCATTCTATTTCCAAGATTTTGGATCATCTTTACTATCACTACTCTGAATTCTTTTTCAGGTGGACTGCCTATTTCCTCTTCATTTGTTTGGTCTGGTGGGTTTTTAGCTTGCTCCTTCATCTGCTGCATATTTCTCTGTCTTCTCATTTTGCTTAACTTACTGTTTTTGTGGTCTCCTTTGTGCAGGCTGCAAGTTCATAGTTCCCGTTGTTTTTGGTGTCTGTCCCCATTGGCTAAGTTTAGTTCAGTGGCTTGTGTAGGCTTCCTGGTTGAGGGGACTGGTGGATGACACTGGATCTTGTCTTTCTGGTGGGCAGGACTGCATGCAGTGCTGTGTTTTGGGGTGTCTGTGACCTTATTATGATTTTTGGCAGCCTCTCTGCTAATGGGTGGGGTTGTGTTCCTGTCTTGGCATAGGTTGTCCAGCACTGTAGCTTGCTGGTCATTGAGTGGAGCTGGGTCTTAGCATTGAGATGTAGATCTCTGGGAGAGCTTTTGACATTTGATTTTATGTGGAGCTGGGAGGCCTCTGGTGGACCAATGTTCTGAACTTGGCTCTCCCACCTCAGAGGCACAGGCCTGACACCCGGCCAAAGCACCAAGACCCTGTCAGCCACACAGCTCAGAAGAAAAGGGAGAAAAAGAAAGAAAGAAAGAAAAAATAAATAAAATAAAATATAGTTATTAAAATTTTTAAAAATTATTAAAAATTAAAAAGTCATAAAAAAGAAAGAACGAGCAACCAAACCAAAAAACAAATCCACCAATGATAACAAGCGCTAAAAACTATACTAAAAAAAAAAAAAAATCAGACAGACAGAACCCTAGGACAAATGGTAAAAACAAAGCTATACAGACAAAATCACACAAAGAAGCATACAGATACACACTCACAAAGAGAAAAAGGAAAAAAAATATATATCTATATATTAAAAAAACAGGAAGAGAGCAACCAAATCAATAAACAAATCTACCAATGATAATTAACTCTAAGTACTAATCTAAGATAAACATAAAACCAGAAACAAATTAGATGCAGAAAGAAAACCCCAAGTCTACAGTTGCTCCCAAAGTCCACCGCCTCAATTTTGGGATGATTCATTGTCTATTCAGATATTCCACAGATGCAGGGTACATCAAGTTGATTGTGGAGATTTAATCCACTGCTCCTGAGGCTGTTGGGAGAAATTTCCCTTTCTCTTCTTTGTTCACACAGTTCCTGGGGTTCAGCTTTGGATTTGGCCCCACCTCTGCATGTAGGTGGCCTGAGGCATCTCTTCTTCACCCAGACAGGATGGGGTTAAAGTATCAGCTGACTTGGCTCACTCAGGCTGGGGGAGGGAGGGGTACGGAATGCAGGGCGAGCCTGTGGCGGCAGTGGCTGGCATGACGTTGCACCAGACTGAGACGCGCCGTGTGTTCTCCCGGGAAGTTGTACCTGGATCACAGGACCCTGGCAGTGGTGGGCTGCACAGGCTCTCAGGAGGGGAGATGTGGATAGTGACCTGTGCTTGCACACAGGCTTCTTGGTGGCTGCAACAGCTGCCTTAGCTTTTCATGCTCGTCTGTGTTGTCCACGCTGATAGCTGTGGCTCACGCCCATCTCTGGAGCTCGTTTAGGTGGTGCTCTGAATCCCCTCTCCTCACACACCCTGAAACAATGGTCTCTTGACCCTTAGGCAGTTCCAGACTTTTTCCCAGACTCCCTTCCAGCTAGCTGTGGTGCACTAGCTCCTACAGGCTGTGTTCATGCAGCCAACCCCAGTCTTCTCCCTGGGATCCGACCTCCAAAGCAGAGCCTCAGCTCCCAGTCCCCACCCGCCCCAGCGGGTGAGCAGACAAGCCTCTCGGGCTGGTGAGTGCTGGTCAGCACCAATCTTCTGTGCAGGAATCTCTCTGCTTTGCCCTCTGCACCCCTGTTGCTACGCTCTCCTCCATGGCTCTGAAGCTTACCCCCCGCCACCCGCCATCTCTGCCAGTGAAGGGGCTTCCTAGTGTCTGGAAACTTCTCCTCCTTCACAGCTCCCTCTCCAAGGTGCAGGTCCTGTCCCTATTCTTTTGTCTCTGTTTTTCCTTTTTTCTTTTACCTTACCCAGGTACATGGGGAGTTTCTTGCCTTTTGGGAAGTCTGAGGTCTTCTGCCAGTGTTCAGTAGGTGTTCTAGGCGTTGTTCCACATGTAGATATATTTCTGATGTATCTGTGGGGAGGAAGGTGATCTCCACGTCTTACTCCTCCACCATCTTGAGGGTCTGCCAGGCAATATTCTATGAGCTTTATTTATATTAACTCACTTAATAGTCATCCTACAAAGTGAATAATAGTCAGTATCTCCATTTTACAGCTGAGAAAATTGAGGTACAGAAAAGTTAAGCAACATTTCAAGGTCACCCTAGCAGCCTGGCTCCTAAAGCATTGCTATTAATCACTGTCCTGTGCTGCCTTTGGAAAACGCTGAGGTAAAATTCTGGATTGACGTAATAGTGTGTATTCAATTCAAATGAAAATGCTGAGCTGCAGATAATCAAGGCCTGGATGTATAGCTGCACCTCAAAACTTAAGCATTCCTTGGAAGCTAGCTGGGGGATTCTTGAATAATAAGCATTACTATGCCACCGAAAATTAACCTCTTTCCTGTCTCAAAGCAAATGTACTACTAATCTGAAAAGTTTCTAAAGCAAGTTTTATGGAAAGAAGTTATACAACAGAGCCAAAAAAGGATGGTTTTACATTCTTCCTTGAGGCCTAATTTCCAAGGGTATATGAATCCTTGGCAGTGTATTTCTGAAATAACTTAATATAAACACCCTCTCCCCCAATGTAAATCTTCTGTTCCCTTGGGTTTAGAAAAATCCAATGAAATTCAAGCTCTTGATCCACACTGCTATTTGTGTGGTGATTTCATTCTCCTCAAATTATTCTTTGAGTCATTGGTCCATGTGACAGGGTCTTCAAATCAACTTTTTCCCTTGTTTTTCTTTCAGTCTACCTCTATATGTTTTAGTTTCTGTAATACATTACATCTTTCCCTTTGTAGATGACAGTATTTGTTTGCCTTTTTTTTTTTTACCATACATAAAATACATCTAATGGCTGGTAAAATATTCCAAATCTACCTAGAAGATATATACTAACTTGAATGAGTTTTCTTATATTCATCAAAAAGCAACATAATTTCCATTCTCCTTTAGATTTCCCTAATTGCTTCTTGTTATTGTTTCCTTTTCATGCTGCAACACTTCTAGGAGAAAAAAAATCAATCAAGTGGGTCAACCTCAAAATATAACTTACTGTAATTAATGATAATCAAAAGATGAAAAAACGTTCTACTCCCCCTCCCCAGAATCTAGATTAAAAAGAGAAAGTTTGGGCAACATTTTTTAGCAGCAGTGAAAAAAATTCATTTAGTGGTTGAGAGAGGAGAGCACACACATAACTTTACACTGCAGATGATAAATTCAAGATCAGCAATATCAAAATTATTTGTCACTGATTTAATTTCTCAGTTTGAACTATTCTTCTCGTTTCAGGTGAAGGAAGAACAAAAGCAATGACATGTTAAAACATAAGATTCATAAATAATAACTTTTACAGTTTTCTTCCCTAAGAGTAAGATTGATCAAAAGCTGCTTTGGGTATCAGAAGAAAGCCTATGGCTAATTTGGTTCAGTTCCATTTATCTTGTGTCTTCATTATACTATGTCACTTTAAATATTTTCTAAAAGTAACTGAAAAAATTTCCTGATGACAATGATAAACTCCAAGTAAATGATCTTAACCTACATGGAAATTTTAGTTTTCCTACTAAATGGTCTCATAGTATGTACTTGTGCCCTGATAGAGTCTAATGAAATCATAATGGTGACATCTCTCAATTAGTCAGTCAGGTAGAGACTTGGAGAAACAGATATAGACTTCTTTTTTCCCACATTTTCTTCAGTAAAAGCTACACCTAGGTGGAAAATGTAAAATGGAAGAGAAAGGCCACTATTCTGATATAGGCCAAAACTTACAGATAATTGAAGTCAAGGTAGTTTTAGGATATGATTAATTCAGCTCACAGTTCCCAGTAATTCTCTATTATGCTCTGCATGTATGAATGCCTGTGGATGGTGTTCAAGAAATTAGAGAAAGTTCTCCGAAACAAGCCTGACCTTTCGGCAGGAAGCACATCTCTGTGGGAACACCAGGCAAGGGCACAGGTGGTTTGTGGGTAAGAAGAAGCAGGTAAGTCACCTGCAATGTGAGTTGCTGGGCTCTGGCTGAGCCAACCCCAAAAACAAAACAAGGAGATCAGTCTTCTTAAATCAGGTGGGTCAAGTATCAGGTTCAAATTAGACAAATAAATAGGTTCTGAATTAACAAATTCAGATAATGACTAAGTTTGCATCATGCTCCCTATTTTGTCAAGTCCTAAGAAGCACAGTTTCAGTTCAAGGAAGACACAGACAGATGAGGAACTCAGTCTTCAAAAGATGTACTGCAATCAGACTTACCATGTGAAACAAGAAGGGAAGGGAACAGAATGGGAAGGGAGGAAGGAGAAGGGAAAGATTCTAAGGCTATTTATGAGCACCTGAAACATGTATAAATTGCAATTTTTTACTTAATATAGGTATGCATATGAGGAGAGAGGAGCAATATAAAAAATTACTATCACAGAGAAATAAAAAAATCTTTCATATTATGCATTTACATTTCACACATGTTATGCAGCATGTCATATTAGAGGTATAATGCTCATGCATAATAATCTGTCTAAGGCCACATTCCAGAACTCTCCTTTCCTCCTTCTCTGGTGATTCACTTGAAAAAATGTTCTGCTGATACTCACTAAAATGACAAGTAAGAAGTTTTTTTCCTTGTTCAGGAATTAAACACTCATCCAAAGTTTATTTTTGTGATTTATAACAATGGAGGCCATGCCAGTCACAGAATTCAGGATTGTCTGCAAATATGTTTATGATTTACTTTAAAAGTATAGTGATTTTCTGGCTTTCACTGTGGTCACCTACATCCATCTATTGTTTTCAGGGAGGGAGCAAAGAGAGGGAGAGCAGGATTGATGAAATTTGTCTTTAATCTACAAAAGAATAAGGAAATTTCTAAATCTAAATATTAATCCATTTTCTATAAAAATACTCAATCTAGATTTTGTACGTTCTCAACTATATAATAGTTTTAGTTTTAAAAACTTTTTAGCTTTAAAAGTTAAATTTCTAAATTAAACCACAATAAATGGTAAACTTATGTTTGCATAAAAATTAAATGAATATGATTTTGCCAATCTAGACTGATGCTTTTTGCAAAATTTTCACTTTCATATAATGAGAACATAGAGAGGGCATCTACCTATAAACATCTGACAGAAAAGTCCAAACAAATTCGGATATTTCCAGGGGCATGGAGGCAAACAGGGTATCTTGCTCTTAAGGCAACTGCTGACTCTGATCACACAGATGAGATAATAACATTCTTCTGAGAATGTTTCTGAGAAGTAGACCATTTAGATTGGGCTTCTGCAACAATTTGTGCTGTAAAACAAATTTTAAAAATAGTTTTAACCTCACTTTAGAGCTATGATTTGATATGCATGACTTGATAAATGTATGCTGAATGAGTATTGTTTGATTCTTTCCAGTGGAATTTCATCAGCACCATCAATGGTAAAGTGTACCATTATGTCATGTGCCTTTAAGGAAAAATAAAATGTTGCTAATTAAATTATGATGCATCCCAATTTCAGTGATGGGGGTGGGGGGAAGAATTGATGAAATACAGTAAGATTGAAGCCCATTTATTTCCAAATTCCAGGCTACAGTGTTTCTTCGAAGAATCCATTGGTTGATGAAAAAGAATACAAATGGCCTGCAGCAAATCACACAAGAAGCTTACTCTCTGACTCAAACATTTTTATTCAGGTTAAACCAGGTTAATTAAGTAATTCTACAATATGTTATACGTTGATCACACATGACTAACTCATGTCCTTCTTAGCCTCATAAAGAGCCTCCCAACTCCTTCCTGCATAGTCTTTCTGAGCTCTTGTTTCCTTCCCCTATCACAATCCCTCCATTCACATTCACACACATATGCATCCTCACACATACACAGGGCTTAAGACAACTTCCTTATACTACAAAGATCGCTCTGACCATAAACATCTCCGGAGTGATAAACATTTATCTACACAAAGAGTGAGTGAGTAGATAAATGTTTGGTTGAAGGCAGAGCATGGTCTAGTCCAAGCTCCATTTTCTTATCTTTATCTTAATTTGATGTGATTTCATGTGATGTTACTTCTTGAAAGGCCTGCTTTTGGCTTCCATGTTTCTATGTTCTCCTGGTTTTCCATCTATCTCACACTCTTCCTCTGCCTGCCTTTTAAGTGTAGGTATTCCCCAATGTTCCATTCTCGACCTTTCTGCGACCATACCTTTCCTAAGTGACCTCTTGGAGCCTCAAACAAATCCAACAAATGACTTATCCAAGGACAGACAGCCAATTGGTAGGAAAAGACCTCAGCTCTTAATTCTAGTCAGTAAGCTTCACCATGCACTTATTATGTTCAGTTCTTTCTAAGCACTAGAAACACAAAATAAGTAAGACAGTCTTTGCCCACAGGGAATGGGAAATCTAGCAGTTCTCACGCATGGAATCTAGTGTCCTTTCTTTTTTTTTTTTTTTTTTTAATCTCTAAATATTTCAGTGTGTATTTCTTAAGAATAAGTACATTCTCTTATATAACCACAGTATAGACATCAACTTCAGGAAATTTAACATTAATAAATACACTTATTTATCTACAATCTATACCCCAATTTTTTTCAGTTGACTCAATCATGTCCAGTGGTGATCTGTTCTAGAATTACATATTGCATTTAGTTATCTTGTCTCTTTAGTTTCCTATAATCTGGAACAACTCCTTGGTTCTTCTTTGTCTTTTGTGACACTGACATTTTTGAAGGGCAGAAGTTCCTTTTTTTGGTGTGTGTGTGTTAGTTTCTGCTTTATAACAAAGTGAATCAGCTACAGATATACACACGTTCCCATATCTCCTCCCTCCCACATCTCCCTCCCTCCCACCCTCCCCATCCCACCCCCCCAGGTGGTCACAAAGCACCGTGCTGATCTCCTTGTGCTATGCGGATGCTTCCCACTAGCTATCTATTTTACATTTGGTAGTGTATATATGTCCATTACACTCTCATCCTGTCACATCTCACCCCTCCCCCTCCCCATATCCTCAAGTCCATTCTTTAGTAGGTCTGTGTCTTTATTCCCATCTTGCCACTAGGTTCTTCATGACCTTTTTTTTTCCCTTAGATTCCATATATATGTGTTAGCATACTGTATTTGTTTTTCTCTTTCTGACTTACTTCACTCTGTATGACAGACTCTAACTCCATCCACCTCATTACAAATACCTCCATTTCATTTCTTTTTATGGCTGAGTAATATTCCATTGTATATATGTGCCACATCTTCTTTATCCATTCATCCGATGATGGACACTTAGGTTGCTTCCATGTCCTGGCTATTGTAAATAGAGCTGCAATGAACATTTTGGTACCTGACTCTTTTTGAACTATGGTTTTCTCAGGGTATATGCCCAGTAGTGGGATTGCTGGGTCGTATGGTAGTTCTATTTTTAGTTTTTTAAGGAACCTCCATACTGTTCTCCATAGTGGCTTTATCAATTTACATTCCCACCAACAGTGCAAGAGTGTTCCCTTTTCTCCACACCCTCTCCAGCATTTATTGTTTGTAGATGTTTTGATGATGGCCATTCTGACCGGTGTGAGATGATACCTCATTGTAGTTTTGATTTGCATTTCTCTAATGATTAATGATGTTGAGCATTCTTTCATGTGTCTGTTGGCTATCTGTATATCTTCTTCGGAGAAATGTCTATTTAGGTCTTCTGCCCATTTTTGGATTGGGTTGTTTGTTCTTTTGTTATTGAGCTGCATGAGCTGCTTGTAAATCTTGGAGATTAATCCTTTGTCAGTTGTTTCATTTGCAAATACTTTCTCCCATTCTGAGGGTTGTCTTTTGGTCTTGTTTATGGTTTCCTTTGCTGTGCAAAAGCTTTTAAGTTTCATTAGGTCCTATTTGTTTATTTGTGTTCTTATTTCCATTTCTCTAGGAGCTGGGTCAAAAAGGATCTTGCTGTGATTTATGTCATAGAGTGTTCTGCCTATGTTTTCCTCTAAGAGTTTGATAGTGTCTGGCCTTACACTTAGGTCTTTATTCCATTTTGAGTTTATTTTTGTGTATGGTATCAGGGAGTGTTCTAATTTCATACTTTTACATGTACCTGTCCAATTTTCCCAGCACCACTTATTGAAGAGGCTGTCTTTTCTCCACTGTATATGCTTGCCTCCTTTATCAAAGATAAGGTGACCATATGTGCGTGGGTTTATCTCTGGGCTTTCTATCCTGTTCCATTGATCTATATTTCTGTTTTTGTGCGAGTACCAAACTGTCTTGACTACTGTAGCTTTGTAATATAGTCTGAAGTCAGGGAGCCTGATTCCTCCAGCTCCATTTTTCGTTCTCAAGATTGCTTTGGCTATTCGGGGTCTTTTGTGTCTCCATACAAATTGTGAAATTTTTTGTTCTAGTTCTGTGAAAAATGCCAGGGGTAGTTTGATAGGGATTGCATTGAATCTGTAGATTGCTTTTGGTAGTAGAGTCATTTTCACAATGTTGATTCTTCCAATCCAAGAACATGGTATATCTCTCCATCTATTTGTAACATCTTTAATTTCTTTCATCAGTGTCCTATAATTTTCTGCATACAGGTCTTTTGTCTCCTTAGGTAGGTTTATTCCTAGATATTTTATTCTTTTTGTTGCAATGGTAAACGGGAGTGTTTTCTTAATTTCACTTTCAGATTTTTCATCATTAGTATATAGGAATGCAAGAGATTTCTGTGTATTAATTTTGTATCCTGCTACTTTACCAGATTCATTGATTAGCTCTAGTAGTTTTCTGGTAGCATCTTTAGGATTCTCTATGTATAGTATCATGTCATCTGCAAACAGTGACAGTTTTACTTCTTCTTTTCCAGTTTGTATTCCTTTTATTTCTTTTTCTTCTCTGATTGCTGTGGCTAACACTTCCAAAACAATGTTGAATAATAGTGGTGAGAGTGGGCAACCTTGTCTTGTTCCTGATCTTAGTGGAAATGGTTTCAGTTTTTCACCTTTGAGGACAATGTTGGCTGTGGGTTTGTCATATATGGCCTTTATTATGTTGAGGAAAGTTCCCTCTATGCCTACTTTCTGCAGGGCTTTTATCATAAATGGGTGTTGAATTTTGTCGAAAGCTTTCTCTGCATCTATTGAGATGATCATATGGTTTTTCTCCTTCAATTTCTTAATATGGTGTATCACATTGATTGATTTGCGTATATTGAAGAATCCTTGCATTCCTGGAATAAACCCCACTTGATCATGGTGTATAGTCCTTTTAATGTGCTGTTGGATTCTGTTTGCTAGTATTTTGTTGAGGATTTTTGCATCTATGTTCATCAGTGATATTGGCCTGTAGTTTTCTTTCTTTGTGACATCTTTGTCTGGTTTTGGTATCAGGGTGATGGTGGCCTCGTAGAATGAGTTGGGGAGTGTTCCTCCCTCTGCAATATTTTGGAAGAGTTTGAGAAGGATAGGTGTTAGCTCTTCTCTAAATGTTTGATAGAATTCGCCTGTGAAGCCATCTGGTCCTGGGCTTTTGTTTGTTGGAAGGCTTTTAATCACAGTTTCAATTTCAGTGCTTGTGATTGGTGTGTTCATATTTTCTATTTCTTCCTGGTTCAGTCTCGGTAGGTTGTGCATTTCTAAGAATCTGTCCATTTCTTCCAGGTTGTCCATTTTATTGGCATAGAGTTGCTTGTAGTAATCTCTCATGATCGTTCGTATTTCTGCAGTGTCAGTTGTTACTTCTCCCTTTTCATTTCTAATTCTATTGATTTGAGTCTTCTCCCTTTTTCTCTTGATGAGTCTGGCTACTGGTTTATCAATTTTGTTTACCTTCTCGAAGAACCAGCTTTTAGTTTGATTGATTTTTGCTATTGTTTCCTTCATTTCTTTTTCATTTATTTCTGATCTGATCTTTATGATTTCTTTCCTTTTGCTAGCTTTGGGGTTTTTTTGCTCTTCTTTCTCTAATTGCTTCAGGTGCAAGGTTAGGTTGTTTATTCGAGATGTTTCCTGTTTCTTGAGGTAGGCTTGTATTGCTATAAACTTCCCTCTTAGCACTGCTTTTGCTGCATCCCATAGGTTTTGGGTTGTCGTGTCTCCATTGTCATTTGTTTCTAGGTATTTTTTGATTTCCCCTTTGATTTCTTCAGTGATCACTTCGTTATTAAGTAGTGTATTGTGTAGCCTCCATGTGTTTGTATTTTTTACACATCTTTTCCTGTAATTGATATCTAGTCTCATAGTGTTGTGGTCGGAAAAGATACTTGATATGATTTCAATTTTCTTAAATTTACCAAGGCTTGATTTGTGACCCAAGATATGATCTATCCTGGAGAATGTTCCATGAGCACTTGAGAAAAATGTGTATTCTGTTGGTTTTGGGTGGAATGTCCTATAAATATCAATTAAGTCCATCTTGTTTAATGTATCATTTAAAGCTTGTGTTTCCTTATTTATTTTCATTTTGGATGATCTGTCCATTGGTGAAAGTGGGGTGTTAAAGTCCCCTACTATGATTGTGTTACTGTCGATTTCCCCTTTTATGGCTGTTAGTATTTACCTTATGTACTGAGGTGCTCCTATGTTGGGTGCATAAATATTTACAATTGTTATATCTTCTTCTTGGATCAATCCCTTGATCATTATGTAGTGTCCTTCTTTGTCTCTTGTAATAGTCTTTATTTTAAAGTCTATTTTGTCTGATATGAGAATTGCTACTCCAGCTTTCTTTTGATTTTCATTTACATGGAATATATTTTTCCAAGCCCTCACTTTCAGTCTGTATGTGTCTCTAGGTCTGAAGTGGGTCTCTTGTAGACAGCATATATAGGGGTCTTGCTTTTGTATCCATTCAGCCAGTCTGTGTCTTTTGGTGGGAGCATTTAATCCATTTACATTCAAGGTAATTATCGATATGTATGTTCCTATTCCCATTTTCTTAAATGTTTTGGGTTTGTTATTGTAGGTGTTTTCCTTCTCTTGTGTTTCTTGCGTAGAGAAGTTCCTTTAGCATTTGTTGTAAAGCTGGTTTGGTGGTGCTGAACTCTCTCAGCTTTTGCTTGTCTGTAAAGGTTTTAATTTCTCCATCAAATCTGAATGAGATCCTTGCTGGGTAGAGTAACCTTGGTTGTAGGTTTTTCTCCTTCATGACTTTAAGTATATCCTGCCACTCCCTTCTGGCTTGCAGAGTTTCTGCTGAAAGTTCAGCTGTTAACCTTATGGGGATTCCCTTGTGTGTTATTTGTTGTTTTTCCCTTGCTGCTTTTAATATGTTTCCTTTATATTTAATTTTTGACAGTTTGATTAATATGTGTCTTGGCGTGTTTCTCCTTGGATTTATCCTGTATGGGACTCTCTGTGCTTCCAGGACTTGATTAACTATTTCCTTTTCCATATTAGGGAAGTTTTCAACTATAATCTCTTCAAATATTTTCTCAGTCCCTTTCTTTTTCTCTTCTTCTTCTGGGACCCCTATAATTCGAATGTTGGTGCGTTTAATTTTGTCCCAGAGGTCTCTGAGATTGTCCTCAGTTCTTTTCATTCTTTTTTCTTTATCCTGCTCTGCAGTAGTTATTTCCACTATTTTATCTTCCAGGTCACTTATCCGTTCTTCTGCCTCAGTTATTCTGCTATTGATCCCAACTATAGTATTTTTAATTTCATTTATTGTGTTTTTCATCGTTGCTTGGTTCCTCTTTAGTTCTTCTACGTCCTTGTTAAATGTTTCTTGCATTTTGTCTATTCTATTTCCAAGATTTTGGATCATCTTTACTACCATTATTCTGAATTCTTTTTCAGGTAGACTGCCTATTTCCTCTTCATTTATTAGGTCTGGTGTGTTTTGACCCTGCTCCTTCACCTGCTGTGTGGTTTTTTGTCTTCTCATTTTGCTTATCTTACTGTGTTTGGGGTCTCCTTTTCACAGGCTGCAGGTTCGTAGTTCCCGTTGTTTTTGGTATCTGTCCCCAGTGGCTAAGGTTGGTTCAGTGGGTTGTGTAGGCTTCCTGGTGGAGGGGACTAGTGCCTGTGTTCTGGTGGATGAGGTTGGATCTTGTCTTTCTGGTGGGCACATCCACGTCTGGTGGTGTGTTTTGGGGTGTCTGTGGCCTTATTATGATTTTAGGCAGCCTCTCTGCTAATGGATGGGGCTGTGTTCCTGTCTTGCTAGTTGTTTGGCATAGGGTGTCCAGCGCTGTAGCTTGCTGGTCGTTGAGTGAAGCTGGGTCTTGATGTTGAGATGGAGACCTCTGAGAGATTTTTGCCGTTTGGTATTACGTGGAGCTGGGAGGTCTCTTGTGGACCAGTGTCCTAAAGTTGGCTCTCCCACCTCAGAGGCACAGCCCTGATGCCTGGCTGGAGCACCAAGAGCCTTTCGTCCACACGGCTCAGAATAAAAGGGAGAAAAAAATAGAAAGAAAGAAAGAAAGAGGATAAAAGAAAATAAAATAAAGCTATTATAATAAAAAATAAGAAAAAAATTATTAAGAATAAATATATTCAGAAAAAATTTTTTTTTAATTTTTAAAAATAGATGTATTAATTTTTTATAGTAAAAAATAAGAAAAAATTATTAAGAAAAAAATTTATTAAGAAAAAAAATTTTTAATTTTTTAAAATAAAAAATATGAAAAACTTATTAAAATTTTTTTTAATTTCTAAAAATAGAAAATAAGGAAAAAATTATTAAGAAAACATTTATTAGGAAAAAAAAATTTTTTTTGAGTAAAAAAAAAAATCACGGAAGGACCTAACCCTAGGACTAATGGTGAAAGCAAAGCTATACAGACAAAATCTCACCCAGAAGCATACACTCACAAAAAGAGGAAAAGGGGGAAATTAATATATCCTGCTCCCAAAGTCCACCTCTTGAATTTGGGATGATTCGTTGTCTATTCAGGTATTCAACAGATGCAGGCACATCAAGTTGTTTGTGGAGCTTTAATCCGCTGCTTCTGAGGCTGCTGGGAGAGATTTCCCTTTCTCTTCTTTGTTCACACAGCTCCCGGGGTTCAGCTTTGGATTTGGACCCACCTCTGCATGTAGGTCACCTGAGGGCATCTGTTCCCCCGCCCAGACAGAACGGGGTTAAAGGAGCAGCTGCTTTGGGGGCTCTGGCTCACTCAGGCGGGGGGGAGCGAGGGGCACGGATGCGGGACGAGCCTGCGGCGGCAGAGGCCGGCGTGACATTGCAGCAGCCTGAAGCACGCCGTGCGTTCTCCCGGCGAAGTTGTCACTGGATCACGGGACCCTGGCAGTGGTGAGCTGCACAGGCTCCCGGGAGGGGCGGTGTGGAGAGTGACCTGTGTTCGCACACAGGCTTCTTGGTGGCGGCAGCAGCAGCCCTAGCATCTCCTGCCCGTCTCTGTGGTCCGCGCTGATAACCGCGGCTCGCGCCCGCCTCTGGGGTCTGCGCTGATAGCCGCGGCTCACGCCAGCCTATGGAGTTCGTTTAGGCGGCGCTCTGAATCCCCTCTCCTTGCCCGCCACGAAACAAAGAGGCAAAAAAAAGTCTCTTGCCTCTTCATTCGGCAGCTGCAGACTTTTTCCCGGACTCCCTCCTGGCTAGCACCGAAGCCTGAGCCTCAGCTCCCAGCCCCTGCCCGCCCCGGCGGGTGAGCAGACAAGCCTCTTGGGCTGGTGAGTGCTGCTCGGCGCCGGGACTCTGCGCGGGAATCTCTCCGTTTTTCCCTCTGTGCCCCTGTTGCTGTGGGATCCGCGCTGATAGCCGCAGCTCGCGCCTGCCTCTGGGGTCCGCGCTGATAGCCACGGCTCGCGCCCGTCTCTGGAGTTTGTTTAGGCGGCGCTCTGAATCCCCTCTCCTTGCGTGCCACGAAACAAAGAGGCAAGAAAAAGTCTCTTGCCTCTTCGGCAGCTGCAGACTTTTTCCCGGACTCCCTCCCGGCTAGCACCGAAGCCTGAGCCTCAGCTCCCAGCCCCGCCCGCCCCGGCGGCTGAGCAGACAAGCCTCTCGGGCTGGTGAGTGCTGGTCGGCACCGCTCCTCTGTGCAGGAGTCTCTCCGCTTTGCCCTCCGCACCCCTGTGGCTGCGCTCTCCTCCGTGGCCCCAAAGCTTCCCCCCTCTGCCACCCACAGTCTCTGCCCATGAAGGGGCTTCCTAGTGTGTGGAAACCTTTCCTCCTTCACAGCTCCCTCCCACTGGTGCAGGTCCCGTCCCTATTCTTTTGTCTCTGTTATTTCTTTTTTCTTTTGCCCTACCCAAGTACGTGGGGATTTTCTTGCCTTTTGGGAGGTCTGACGTCTTCTGCCAGCGTCCAGTGGGTGTTCTGTAGGAGCAGTTCCACGTGTAGATGTATTTCTACTGTATCTGTGGGAAGGAAGGTGATCTCCGCATCTTACTCTTCCGCCATCTTGCCCCTCCCCCCTCTAGTGTCCTTTCTGAAGTCAATATAGAAGCTCTAAGCTGTCGCCAATGAAAATTCATTTCAGTCATGTCAGACTAAACTGGACTATACTCTAAGACAAGGGTACCTAACCAACATGTCACAGTTCTATGGACTCTTCACAGATGTGTGACAAAATTCTGATCACTAATTGTATGAAATTCTTCTTCTTTACAACTGGGGATACATATTATTTACAGTAGTATGTGTTAAGTAGGATATTTTGCTAAGAAGGTGGTATGACTAGGTTAAGAGGGTATTAAAATTTACTATGGGTAAGGAGAAAAGAGGAGTAAGCAAAACAAGTGTGGTAATTGTGGAAGTTTACATAGGCAATGTGAGACACTTACTGAGCAGTAATTAATTCACTATAATTATTGCTGATTCATTTACATTATTTCACATCTTTAATTCCTTTTAAGTGTGCCCTTAAAACTTGTGTCATGGACTTCCATCTAAACATGACAAATAAAACACATGTAATCCCACCAACGTAAGAGTAAAGAAATCAAAAAGCATAAATCCATAAGGCTAAGGGTAACAGGAGTGCACATGAGATGTCAGCAGAATTTTGGAAGCTGAAAGAAGATGGGAAAATGGTAATTTACTTCGCTTAATTGACTAAACCTGCAGTGAGGGTAGTGACCCAAAGGCAATACAAGTTAGAGTACGTAATCTCAGTCATGTTCAGGAGTTAGGGATGCCTAGGTCTTCTGAAAGTGGAGTGTAAAATGAAGTCAACACAACTTGGCTGAAAGTTTTCATAAGAATTAGTTAGGGCTTAGATCTCCTCTCCACCTTATGAAAGTAGGTATAACCCCTCTCCATTCTAGAGGTTGAGCTAGAGAGGCTCTGAACTTTTGGAAACAAGAAAATGAGATTGAGCTGTCATACTGAACACTAGGAGGTTAAATGAAAGTCTACATGATAAACATGAGATTTATCCAGCCTCCTTCTCCCACTCAACTCCCAGAACAGAGGCAGCCAGAATACTAGTCCTCAGGAGATTTATCCCTCAGAAAACCATCCAAACCAAGACACATGTGAATCTCTCCTAGGCAAAAACAGTGATAATGGGAGAACTGTGGAAAGAGAAGTGAATGCATATAAGGGAGAGAAGTTAGGTATGAAAGTTAAATCTTCACTCCATTCACTTCATTTTTTAGTAGAAAATCAGTAGATCTGATACTTTTAAATATTGAGGAATAGCAATATTAGCAGATTATAAGGTGGAACACATCAGAAGAATCAGCTAAAAGAATTAAAGTGAGTATACCTGAGAAACAAAGCCAGGCAACAGGTCTATTTTTCATTATAATGTTGTATAATTATATGATGTTTTTAATGATATGTAAGTATTACTTTGATTAAAAACAAAAACTTAAATTTGAAAAAGGTGACACACATATGGTGGTGCTTCCAGCCTCCTGAGGTCCATCAATGTCCTTTAACCCTGTGAACCCACACTTTAAAAAAACAAAAAAGAAGAAACTAAGGTTCAAGGAACTAGAAAGTCACCTGCATCAAGTAGATGGTTTCAGAAGCCCAAGTTACTTTAGAACAGTATCCCACCAGGCCACGGACTGAAGGTTGTTTGTTGAATTTGACACAGATGAAAATATTTAATAGAAAAGTGGAAGAGTTTGAGCTGACAAATGTTGACATGGTTCAAGTCATTTGATACAGTAATTATGAATCTTCCTTTTGGGACCAAAAATAATAAAGAGATAGATATGACTTTTCTGAAGATTGCTTTGGAAATGGCAAGAACAGCAATATAGTCCTTAAACAAATCCTCAACTAGAGAACATATTCAAAAGAAAGTTCAGAGTGAAAAATCAAGATAGATATTATTGCAGGATTGTGATATGACCTACTAGCATCACATAAATTTCTTAAAAAGAAATCAGTGGACATTGAAGTATTCCTCATTTGGTTTTCTTTTTAAAAACCTCCCCCCAAAAGGGAGCTTAAAACCTAATTAAAATAAATACAAAATTTGTCTATTAAAAAAGGTGCTACAAACTATAGATTTTATTTCTAGGAATGTAGTAACAATATTTTGAGTATGCGTTTTAGAGATATATACTGAAGTATTTACAAATTGTATGGTATGGCATCTGAGATTTGCTTCAAAATAAAATTTTATGAATAGAGAGTAGGGCTAGAAATCAAACAGCATTGATCATGAGTTGAAAATTATTGAATACTAGGATCCATCATGTTATTATTCTGTCTACTTTTGTATATATTTGAAAATTTCCAAATAAAAAAGTTATCAAAAATAAATGTGCCATCCACAAAACTGAGAATCTCTCTACCAGGCATAGTTTATAGCCAAGCAAGACTATAATGATTAGTACCTGAATTTGTTCACAACAGAAGTTAGAGGTGAATCTATTAGTCTTTAACAGCTTTGGGAGACTACTAGAACAATGAAAAGGAATTTGGTGTTTAACTCACAACATTTCCATGACTGACCTAATTCTCCTAGGTTCTCTTTAAATCTTCTACTCCAGAGCCCCCAGTATGATGTTAAGTATCATCATTTTTTAGTAATTACTTACTGAGCTTTTTTTCTTAATGGTAAAAAGTGTAATAGTATATATATCAATTACATCTTAGATTCAGTAAAATACGTTAGATGGACTGAGGAGAAAAAGTGGCAATTAAAACATAATACACTCTAATTTCATAAATGTTCCTAATTTCATAAATGTTAAGATGAAGAAAACAATTTGAGTCTTGGAATTGATGAAACACAATATTTTCCCCCAAGAGCATCCCTTCCTATCCCAACCCTTCATCCCCACACTAAATCAATCTTGAGAATCAGTAGATCCACATAATATCTGCCTCCATCGTAGTTTGACAGTGGTATTCCTACCTTCTCCTATTGTCCTCATAGCACTAATTTGAAAATACCAATTTTGTTTGCCTCTCCTTCTATCAAATGCCAAGCAAGGTGCCTTGTTTCAGAAATACTCAGAGAATGAATAAATATTTCCCTTTGCACCTTTCAGAGTGCTTTGTACTCAGTAGGTCCCAGTGACTGACTAATATGCCAATGTAAGCATGGACTTGTGCCCTGTACCAGCAGGGATTATTATTACAAGGAACAGAAACTAGCTCTGCCTGTTTAAGCAGAAAAGGAATTTGTTCTGAAGGTAATTCCACAGAATCTCCAGGAGGGCTAGAGAACTGGGTTTAGAGGTTATGTAGTCAAAAATAATGCTTAAAATGATGACACAAAGACAGTCCAGTAAAGACATCTCTACTGCCACTACCAGGTCCAGACTCAGTAGCTGGCTCCACCGACCCCTCCCCAGCACTGGTCAAGGGTATTGCCAACCGAAACATCTGCCACTGGGGCAGCGTCTGAGTCCATGTCTATGATGCAAGGATGTCTGGGAGAGGAAGCATCTGGCACTTTTATCTCCTGTAGTGAGAAGTAGCCTCTGTCTCATAATGTGGGAGAGCCCCCCCAACATGGGAAAGGGGTTCAGATAGCAGTGTTCAAGAGGAATGACGGGTGTCCACTCTACACTATAAACAAACACCTTTGAAAGCCAAAACACAGTGCAGACTAATAGAGTACACACCGAATACAGAGTGAATACGTTTGCCTTTCATCTTTGTTTAAGTTGTGTAATTTTATTTTAGAACCTGGACACGTGCCTACTTCGTGGCTATTCAAAGTACATATCATTTCATCTAAGAATTTCAAGTATGATCTTAGCTAAGTAAACCCAGTGGTGGTCACAAAGTAGATGCATTTATTTTAAGTGATGATTAATTATGTATGGAATAATCTTTAAGTAGAAAAGAATAAGGATATTCATTATTAATCAAGAAAAGGATGTACAATAGTTATATGCTACATAAATGTTACTAAGCTGAATTAGACATTGGCAGATTCATGTATAAGTGCCTGGGAACTCAATTTAAACTGCATAATCTGATTTAGGAGGTGCTTTTAAGGTCATGTGAGCCAACATCCTACCCAGGCTCACATGAGCCAGTCCCCCTTATTACATCCCTGACAGGTGGCCCAAAATGCATCACTTTCAGTACAGTGTGTTATAGTGTCTGTTTCTGATCTTTTCATATGGACTCTATGAATCCAACCAAAGAAAGTATTAATTTCTTCTGTACTGTTGGTTAATACTCAAGTGAACTAAAACTAATTTTTACAACTCAAACTGTTGTTAAAGTAGGACTTCCACTCCCTATCCTTAGGCTACTAATTTTAGAAACTAAATGAAGCCAACATTTATTCTTTCTGAATATAATCTTAGTTTCAGCCCTTGCTCTGGGCTAAGGGATATTAAGTTTAATCCTGATTGTCATTCAAATTCACTAGTTCTTGGAGCTTTGCATTATCAACAAACCTGATATTTGTATGGTCTAAGTATATCTGAGTCACTGATAAAATTGTAGAAATGTCAGGGTCAAGGGAAGAGCACTGAAGGAGGCCAACAGAAACCACCTCCTATGTGGCTTTCACACCTGTAAACATTCTTTGGTTACAGCTGATGAATCCAGCTATTAGATCATATCCCAGACCTCATTTCTGCATCTCACCTACAAAGATTACTCGTCTAATTGATAGATGTGTCCCAGAAGGATAGAGTAGATGTAAAAATTTGATGAGTCTGGCTCTATTTTAAATATTGTAGGTTATCTATAATTTAAAGGAATAATAGAAGAAATATTTGATACAGCACAGAACTCTTTAGTGAAGCAAAAACTATAACCCAAACTTTTTATTTTATGTCTTGATTTTCATGTACTGGTTCACATATTGGGCTACATACACATTACACATGTATTTAGGTGGTCCTATGTTAGGTGAATATATATTTATAATTGTTTTGACTAATGATGTGCATAATATATATTTTAATTGAAACAGCTTTGATAAATGTTTACCATTTTAAAGAATGTATGATAAAACTTCTCAATTAAAAATAACTATTTTAAGATTTTTGCTAATTTAAATGGATTCTAAGACCAAAGAAAATCTGAAATTAAAATGTAAGTGTTCTACTGGAATATAGACTCTTCAGAAAATCTGGCTTCCAAATACTGAAGGGTAGAGCATTCTGATTCTTCTTCTGAAGGAAAAGGAAGAAATGTACTTGTATAGTAAATTCATTCCAGAGACTGATTCATACTTAAAATATTTATAATGCCAAATGGTAATGTAAAAAACAATTAGGGAACAGAGATTATGATATCATTGATGATATCTGCTAAACCAAAAAGCAGCTGTGGGATAAATAAATTGTTAGTTTCATCATGAATGAAAGCTTCAAAACATATGGCGATCTACTTATACAAGGGTTAGGACTGAGAGTTATAGCAGCTGAAATAAGCTCTTATACCATGCATTCTAATTAACGAAGTCCCAATCCCAATAATTAAAATGGAAACTATGTTTAAAAGCTATGTAAAGACCTTTGAATCTGCAGTCATTAGCTTGTTTGAAACTGATTTTTTAAAAAGGCTTAATGAGCTCTCCTTAAGCATTTACCACAATCATCTTGCTTTGTAACAAAAAAGCAAAAAATCAAACACAGCAAATTGTGAATTATTTTGATGGCATCTGAAACATTATAGAGAGTACATAGACAATATAGAAATTGTCTAATTACATTGAGAATGGAGTTATTTATCCTTTAGAACACAATGTTTATTTTATAGACATAGATGATTGGAGTTGACACAATATTCTCTTTTTAAATGTGCATATCTTCCATTTTATAGCACAGAAACTGATGTAAAATAAGACTTGCTCGTGGTCAGCATAAGTGAGCTGGAGGGTTAAAAGCTCCTGGGATGCAAAAACATGCTGTCTTCAGATTCTTTAAATTCAAAGTATTTACTGAAGACTTAGAATGTGAATTGAGCACACAATTTCAGTTAAAGCTCTCTCTGGGTGACAGTCCACGTAAGTTGTCATTAGAGATCACTGAAGTAAGGCTTTTTTCAATAAGTCATATCCATATGAAACTTCGCTGAAAATAAAAACTATAGTCTAATTGCCTTGAGATTTTAGCAACTTCAATATGTCCTTGATCACTCTTTTTCTCATGTACTATCAGAATTATAAGGCAGGACATATTTGGCAGACACTACAAAAAGGAAAAATACAAATACCTGAAATAGAAGTGTTTTCTGTTCTATTTTAAGGAATAATCATTTGATAAGAAAGTCGCAAATTAACTGCTTCACTATACATTTTAGCAGAGAGTTATTTTTATGATTTTAAAAACTTATTGTAAAATATGAAGTAGAAATTTAACCATACATATGATAAACATATGGGGCTCTTCTGAAGATGGTCCCTAGAGATAACTAGATTTGTTGACAGAAGTGCAATCTAGAATGGCACTCTATCATCATTTGCTTGAGATTGGCAAACTGGAATCTTCAGAAAATGAAGATTTTCTGTAGTGGTTTGATCTTCCACTTCCCTGTAAAATTCCTATAATGATCAATAGTGAAAATACCCACTGGGTCTTCAGAGACACAAATGTAAGTGGTGTGCTATTTTTTGGAATTAATTGCATTTGGAACATTCTCAGTAGGTACTCTCTGGTACTACAAGCATATGGTCATTTTCACATAGTGCTATTTCTGTAAAATCTACATTCTTTCCATCATCAGAATCTGCTTCCTTAAAGACAGCTGGACTAAATCAGAAAATGATTGCAATTTAGTATCTTTTCCTATTTGAAGCAACAGATTTGCTAAAGCCAAAACCTCTGCTTATATTTCAGGAATCTGTGCCAAAGCAACAGAATATTGATCAGCATCTCAAATATTACATTTAAATACCGTCTCTTATATAAAAGTAATAAAACTATTTGTTTGATGATGCTTTTTTCCTGAGGAAACCAGGATGGTAGCAGAATAGTGAAGGAGCCCTTTGGGTATTAGTCAAAGGGCAGACCAACTGTTTTTTTTAAATGCAATGAGATGCATTCACCCAAGTACCAGTTACCAATCCTTGCACTTGTCCCTTTTCACCTCCCTCTTCCATTCCCATCAGCAACTATGTAACGTCCTTTAGAATCCCCTTCTCTCTTCCCTCATCCTCAGCAGGCTTCTCTGTCCTCTAACTGAGGCCATCAACTTCCAGCTCCACTCCATTAGGTATAAAGCCATGGGTTTCTATCTTCCTTGCCTCCCAGGATAAGATCTTACTCTCTCATTCAAAGCCAGACCTGTCAAAACTGCCGGTCATCTCACTCCCTGACTGGAGCTGCTCAGCAGAACTCAGTGTCCTTCCCAGGCTCCTAGAGTGGATCCTGCAAGTCTTGTATCTTATGATGTAGATCCCTTCCTCCACCCCCACTTCCCCTACTCATCTTTGTATGTTTTGGCACTTCTCACTAAATCTAGCAAGCTGAGGTGTGTTGAACTGAAAGTACTCACTTTTAAGCATGAGTTGTTTTCAATAGCTAGAACCAGAACTGGGCTTGTCCCAGATTGCCTGCAGAACAGCATATGATCTCTGCCCCACTTTATTTTTTCAAACCATAGTGACCCCAAAAAGAGGAATGAGAAATTTCCAGTGACTATAGAGTTGCCAGATAAAATACAGGCTGCTCAGTCAAAACTGAATTTCAGATGAACAACAAATTTAAAAGTTTTTAGTGTAAGTATACCCCAAACAGTGCATGGGATATACTTATACTAAAAACAATTATTGGGCTTCCCTGGTGGCACAGTGGTTGAGAATCTGCCTGCCAATGCAGGGGACACGGGTTCGAGCCCTGGTCTGGGAAGATCCCACGTGCCGCGGAGCAGCTGGGCCCGTGAGCCACAATTACTGAGCCTGCGTGTCTGGAGCCTGTGCTCCACAACAAGAGAGGCCGCGATAGTCAGAGGCCCGCGCACCGCGATGAAGAGTGGTCCCCGCTTGCCACAACTAGAGAAAGCCCTCGCACAGAAATGAAGACCCAACACAGCCATAAATAAATAAATAAACAAATACTTTAAAAAAAAAAAAGTAAAAATCTGTTAATTAAAAAAAAAAAAAAGCAAAATTTGAAAACCATTGGTTTAAAGCACAATTGGGGAGGAGGTAAATTTGGCTTTAAAAAAAAAAAAGACTTTAAAAACAATTATTCATTGCTTATCTGAAATTCGGATTTAACTGATGAACAGCCTGTATTTTTATTTGCTGAATCTGGCAGCTCTACCAATGACTCTTTAAAAATTCTCAGAGGACTCAAGGAATGCTTCTTTAGAGCACCTGGAGGTTTGTATCCAAGCTCTGCAAACTTCTCAATTGGCCATATTTTATGTCTGTTAATGCAGCTGGGTTACTTTCTGAGCATCTCAGTAACATACTTTAGGAAATGCTGTTTATTATATAAAATTTTTACTTATCTTGTTAATTTCATAGAATTCTAATACCATCTATCAATAATTTCAGCACAAAGAATACTGTAATGTTGCCCCAAATCTCTTGGAAAGCTGATATTCATAGAGTCATTACTATGCCTGAATTAAGTCCTTGTCTTTATGTATTAATAATTAAAATTTTTTGAAAATTTAATTTTGAAAACACAATATGGGAAATAAATGTCTTTCATTTTGGGATTCCTTTTCTTCATTAATCAAGCACAGTGAGACATACTGTCCTCACTAACAGGCTGGGGAGAAGCAGCCTGGCAGGTGGAGGTGGAACCTGTGGTGTAACTGTAGTGGGTCTTTTTTGGAAGAGTCTTCTCTAAATGTGGAACATCTGTAAACTGAATTGCTTCAGCTTCACTGTGTATGGGCTGACAAGAGAAGAGAGATGCCTCTTTCAGCATCATGTAAATCTTGAAGGCTTGAAATCTTGGTCAACAGAGGAATTCCTCACAGGTCATTTAGAGACATACCTTGTCTCATTAAGGGAGGAAAAAGCAGGTTTCTTCTGCAAAGGAGCACTATTTTAGAGTATTAACTGTTGTGTGTGTCGGTTTACTGATTAATGGTGATGGTGCAATGGAAGTTATAACCTAAAGTGTAAGGAAAGATGCCCTACAGCTTGCTCCAATCCTGAAAGTTCCTTACATTAATGTGTTCTTTCAGTGTTCTTGACAGTGATTACAGAAAAGACGTTCATTTCTTATTTCCATGAAAGAATTTAGGAAAGATAGATGCCCCCCAGTATAGAGGGATACAAATTTTGCCTTCTTCAAAATTTCAACTAGATCTCAGATTCAACTTTAAGGGAGAGAATGACTAAGTCTGTGTAACTACCTGGTGTCGTAAGATGATAATGAATTAAGACGTTTATTCCAACATAAGCACATTACCTGCTTTCCACCATATTGGCAGCTCCGGTTTGTCAAGCTCCAGGCACAACACGCACACTGCAGAGATGCAGAACAATGCCTGGATATCTGCCCAAGACTCTTCTCTCCAAAGGACAGACTTAATTTATGGTACCCATCTAAAGCTCACTGGGGTTATTAGCGTCTTTTTCCTAGTTGGTACAGGGAAGGGATGAGATTTGGAAAGCTGAGGCACGGGGCTTCCACCTGCCTGTGCAGAGCAGAAAAGCTGACAAACATATTCATTAAACTTGATCTGAAGCAACCGAGCCTGCGAGGTCGTTCCTGAAATATTCATAAGGTGTGTTACCGGACTCGCTACTTAGAGGTGGAGTAGAAACACGGTGAATAGGGGCACTCTGTACTCACACTTGGGGAAAAAAAGGCACTCACAACAGCACGCCTCACCACCACACTTCACTGTTTTGCTTTTAATAGCTCTGTGAGCCGTGGCGCGCCACTCGCCTGTTCAATTCTACCTGTCTGGGAAAGAAGGTGCCCCAATAAGTGAGGGGAACTTGGCAGTAGGAGGAGGCACCGCGCGCCAGCCCCTCAGTTCCTCCCGATTCGCAGCGCTGATGACCCCCCAGCTCTGCGGTCCGCCAATCCGAAGTCCTGCACTGCCCCAGAGGCCTAAGGCCGTGGGGCAGGGGACCCTAGGACCTGGACAGGCCACTCGCCCGGGCCAGGCCTACCTTCGTCCCCACCTCCCATTTTGGCCTCTGCCAGGCATGCCTCCTCCAGAGCCCTCGGCGTTCAGTTACTACGTGACCCGCGCCCCGGCCAAGATGCAGCCTCTCGCGCAGACCTGTATCCCCCGGGTGTTCATTTTGGGGGTCAAGATGGGAGAACAGATGACGGTCTTGAGTGACCACGAAGCCCCTGAACCGAAGTAGTATGCACGTTCATTCCTGCCCCCTCTGCCCACAATCTTGGCATTTCTGCTGCGCCCCATACACAGCGCAGCTCTCACGGTGCCAAAAGTCCTCGCCGCCACCTCTCTCCTGTTCAAGGGCATTCGCCCCTCTCCCCTCCGCTCCTGTTGGGTCGCCCCTGGACGCAGCTACTCACATGGACTCAGCGGCGGCAGAAGCTCAGCAGGTCCTGGCGTGCGGCAGTCGGGTCTCCATCTCCGCGTTCCGCAAGGGCTCCAGCTGCAAGTTCCACCGCGGCGATCGACGAGGTCGGTCCCCGGCGCAGAGCCTGGACCAGGGTGGCCGCGGCTGCAGCACCGGATGCGGGCGCGGGAGGGGCGGAGGCGGGGCAGGAATCTGGGTCGCTAGGAGCAGAGCAAGCTGGGATGGACCCCAGGAGGCCGGCGGCAAGGAGGCAACAGGGAGCAGCCCGGGTAGGGAGTGCGGAGGTTTCCCTGGAAGCACACCGTGGGCGGCGACTGAGCATGCCCAGTCGCCAAGCCGCCCACACGGTGCGGGGGAGGGAGCGCGGGAGTCTGGAGGGAAAGGGTTAAATCTGCGGACCCTGCTTCTTAGGCAGAGAGCGGGGAGTACGCTGCACAGGCAGAGTTTAATTGCTCCTGGGTCTACCCCCGGGAGGAGCCGTGGGCTAGAAGATGGTGAACCTCGGAAGACTGTCTATGGGATTCCCAAAGAGTCCTGGAATAAGAAGGCAAGGTGTATTCCTCGCTCCCTCCCCAGAGAATTGTTCAGAGGGCCAAGTTTGTTTTTTAGCTTAGCTCCAACCTCTGCTATCTCACCGAGTGACTCCCCCAATCCAGACATCCACCCCTCACCTGCTTTCCTGTGCCTGGAGACCTCTCCTGCAGGGATGCCCGGGCAATCCCCGCCTTTCCCGACTACTGGACTAGTCGGGTCAAGTTCTCAAAGAGCCAGCTCCTAGGTTTGTAATTGAGAGATGGCGTCAGTCCTCTCAGGTTACATATTTGCATTTTAATCAGGTTTTAGAAACAATACCTTAACCCTGGGGTTAATTATAATGGATGGATTATAGACACCAAAGCCTGGGGCTATTTGGGGAACATTGCTTCACAGTGCAATAGGACTTGGACCAGAACTCACTTCACATACACACACACACACGGAGACCTATGCCTTTCTTTCGTATTATGTTTCATATTAATAACGAACGTTTCTCTCTAATTAAAAAGTTTCTTAAGTTAGAGGCAGCATAGGGTAGGGGAAAGACAATAACCTTCACGGTCGGCCTTGATTTCAGTTTCATTTACCACCACAGTAGTTTACCCAGCTATTCTGCCCCTCTCTTACCTCATCTATAAAATGGAGAGTGGTAATCCCTGTCTCTCTGGACTGTTGCGAGGATTAAGTAAGGCAATGAATGCAAAGCACCTGTTCCATAGTAGATGTTCACTAAAAGTCTCTGCAGGTTCCACCTCCACTATACTGTTTTTATGAAAGGTTAGATTAGTGATAGTCCTTAAATGCTGAACATTTATTGTGTTCCTTCCTCATGTTAAATAATAATAAACCTTTGATCCTTCTAGTATTTTATTGTTTTTAGAAGCATTAGCCTCTATTACCTTTTCTTTCTTTCAACTCTCCAGTTTCTTCATACTTCCTGAATAAACCTCTTGGAAAAAGTTACACCAAGGCCATATATGAGTCCTCTTTGGAAGGAAAAGCTTTTCAGGAGCGATTCACTGTGGGCAGGTTTATCCACATGACAGAAGAATTTCACTCCAAATTCTTTTTAAAGTAATTTAATTTTCTTACATTTCCCTGTGGTCCTTCTTTCATTAACTATTCCATAAAGTAAGGTATACTTGTAGGGAAGGAAATTCACTTTCCACTGACACTAAGTACATTTTAAAGTATCCGTGTTCAAAAAATAAACTTTTCAATATCTCCCAAACATATGTGTTTCATAATGCTTTGCCTTTATTTATGGTGTTCCAACCTTTCTGTAAGACTCTTCTCTTTCCATTCCACTTCACAAAGTCCTACCCATTCTTCAAGCTCAAATGCCACCTTCTTTCTGAAAGCTTCCCCAACCCCCAAAGCAGAGTTAATGCTCTGCTGCCAAAGCACCAGTGCATACTGGTATCACAGCAATTATCACAGTCTACTGCTATTGTTTAATCAATGTAAAACAATTTACTGAGCAACTATTATGTACAGGCACAGTTCTGGGTGCTGGGAAAACAACAATGAACAAGACTGACAAGGTCCCTGCCCTCATGGAACTTAGAATCTAGTTTGAAGAAAATAGGCAATAAACACCTAAAAAGTGAATAATCTCCAAGGACACAAGTCAAGTATTTTTCATCTTTGTGTTGTTCATCAAATTAATCTATAGGCCTTGATTCATTCTCTCAAAAATATCAATAAAAATATTAATATTGGCCCTAGGTCGACCAAACTACATGGACATGGATCCCTGCCATTGATTTTTACTCCTTTCATTTGACTCCCTCAGCTAATTTCTCTAGGTAGGTGCCTGCAATTCATATGATGAATGAAAGGGGATGGAGGAAGCCCAGAGAGTTTAATCCCCATACCAAATTATATCTTTTTTCTAACCTCAAGGAATGACATTTCTCCAATGGCCAGATTCAGCCTGGACTCCCATATCTCCTACATCTCAAACATCTCCTTCAGGATCATATAGCACTCACAAACCCTCACCTTCTCACCACCTTTGTCCTCTATTTATGTCAATAGTTATTCTCTGTTGTATACTATTTGACTGTTTGGATCTACCTACTGTCTGAATAACTTAAGCTTTTCTCTCTGTTTCTCTTATTGTCTGAATGTGAGACAGACTTGGCACCACTTAGAACCAACTTTTCCAAAGTATATTTGTACACATGTATTCCATAGCAGTTAGTGACAGCCTTGCCACCTGTTAACATTTAACTCAGGGCAGGATCTTATTCATCCTTGTATTAAAGAAGTTAACAGACAATTAATATGTGACAGATCCTCAACAAAAGATTGTAAAATGAATGAATGTATACAGGTTCTCAACCCTTCTTGATTCCTCAGACCGTAGGTCTTTTCTAATTGGTCTTCCTAATAAACCTAGTATTTGGGTCAGTTTTTCCCTTTCCTAGTCTACTAATTTCCCTCCAGTCACAAATTCACAGATTTCTACAATTCAGGGTCCACATAGCATTGTGAAAGAAAATCCTAGCCATAATTCATTACAAATTTGTGTGTTTTAGCTAAAGCCACAACCTATCATCTATAAATCAGTATCACTATTGCTTCCTCCAATCCACAGCAACTATCTTTAAATTTTTTCTCTTTCCACCTCCTCAGCCCACCATGTTTTTAACAATGTACATCCAGCTCTCCCCACTGCACCAGAGAAGAGAGACCATTGAGTACCATCACCCTAGGAATTACCTTATTTTTGTAAGTATTTCCTCCATACCCTTTCTTTCCTCTTCCTAATCAATCTCAGCAGAGTAGGTATTCTCTTCATTCTTGAGCTAGTCTGTACCAATAGGCTATCCTCTTCTATCTTTATTCCCTTTCTTCTGGCTATCACCAACTTTTCTCTTTCTCTCGTCTCTCTCAACTATCTTCCATCTTCTAATAAACATATCCAGAGTTTGTTAAGAAAACTGACTTGACCATAGTGCCCTTTTAAGATATCTAAAAATAAACTATCTATTATAAAGCTCCCAGGGTTTTAAAGAATGAGTTTTAAAGAAAACTCCTTGGCCCATTCCCATTTCTAGGCATTTCTTTTCTGCTTCATCATGGCTACAGTTACACCTGCCAAGCCTATAAGTACACAAAGATGCAAGACCTTGTGCTCTGCTAATTGAAGCAGCTTTCCTAAATATCCCCATCATCAAACATCTTTTATCTTTTAGTTGACTACTAGGTACTGTTCAAGGTAAACTACTGTGATATGCAACTTTGTCATAGGCAAACAAATAAAGCATTTCTCATCAGTTAATAAACATTGGAAAAATACAGCTAATAGATAATCTAGTAGGACGTCATACAGAGAGGTTTATAGAATTTCAGGTAATAGACTTGTTGGAGACTAATATATCTTTGAATTAATCCAGGAAGTTCTCATGGGCTGCCAAACTGGCAGGGACCCATGCCCAGGTAATTTGAAGGAAATTGATATCAACCAGGGTTCTTGGCCTTCCCCCAGTGAATAGAAATTGACTAAATGCCAGACCAGAAATTCAGGGAAGGCTTTACTGGGGCTCCTGCAGCTGCAGGAGGGAGTGAAAACAAGTAATGGTTTCCCTTGCTTGCTCCCCGAGGTGGGGGCAAGCTGGTTCCTTATATGGAGTGAGGGTAAGTACTGGTGAGTCTATGGGTCGGGCTGAATGGGTAGCTTAGGAGTTTTGTCCACCCCTTTGGTGGTGTTGAGTGCAGGGGGCATTCCCAGTACCCTGCTTTTGCTACTGACACCCTGTTTTTGCTCCCAGCTCTTCAGAAGTGGCAGTTGGGTTTTTTGGTCTTTTTATATCTTCTTGTCCTTAATTTGCCCCAACTGCACATGCATACAATTATTTTTAGTCTCTTGTAGTTTCTTTGGATTTTGTTGCTCAAGGAGACATTTGTCCAAGTGCAAGTATTGCAGCACTGTATCAAAGGGTCCCAGGTCCCAGCCTGTCTCACGATTAATTGTTTGAATGAAGGCTGTAAAGTGTTTGGTGACATTTGCTACAACAGTGTTACATAATGTTCAAGCACCAGCCTGGAAGTTAAGGGACCTGGGCTTAACTTCTTTCAGCTTTATCTCTAAAGTGAGGATGATAATAATAAAGAATATTTACCTCGTATTGTTGCTGGCAGGATTAAATTAGTAAATGATTTGTAAAGTGCTTAGCATAGTGGCTGGCCCATAGTGGTCCATAAATGATAGCCATGAATCCAGCTGCATTATTTCTGGATAAAAAGCGTATTTGACAGAGTACCATGAGATCAACAGATAGGTAGTTGAAGAAACTGAGATTACCTGATGTAGTATTTAGAACTGATGAGTAGAGAATCCATGGAGGAGGAAGTTGTGCCTCTAAAGTCTGCCCAAATTACAGCAGTGGGGCTGAGGAGGAAGGGAAGACCTAGGAGATGCTGTGCTCTGTCATCTATTTGGACTCCACATTGGTCCATTACGAGTGACACAGAGTTTGGGTCTTTTCTAGACAGGTGGATCTCTTACTGAGCACCATCCTTAGGAATTCATTTGAATAAGAACTTACCCACCCAAAGGTCTCTTTCTTTAGCAAGGTTAGATTGAGCAATGGGCAAGTAGGAATTTCCTGCCTGGATTATTTTGTGGGTGGAGTGGGAATCCTGGCCCATTTATTTATTTTTAATCTAGCTCTGGTCTTAAGTGTTGTGACTTGCAGAACTGGTAGTAGAAGATGTATGTATTGTATGTATTGTCTTCACAATGAAAGTAGAAATGAAACCTCTGAGCTTAAAACGTATTAGGCCTTGTCTCAATTTTACTTAATTGTGTAAAATTTAAAAATTAATTTAAGATCACTCTGTTTTCCAATAGAATAAATTGTATAGACCTATGGAGTTCTATGTACAAAACTGAAGTAACAGTTGGACCCAGTATGGTTGTTAATATCTATATTGATAAAATTGTGACTGAGATTATGTGAGTTATTCATTCTGCCAGAGAATGCTTTAAACAAAATAAACTGAGATTCTTAGACACGCTGCTATGGCAGTAGTTCTCAAAACATGATCTAGAGAAGGCTTTCCAGTGGCCTAAAGACTGGTCCAAAATGATTTTTTTAAATTAATTAATTAATTTTTATTTTTGGCTGCATTGGGTCTTCATTGCTGCGAGTAGGTTTTCTTTAGTTGTGGCGAGCAGGGGCTACTCTTCATTGCGGTGGCTTCTTTTGTTGCAGAGCACGGGCTCTAGATGTGCAGGCTTCAGTAGGTGTGACATGCAGGCTCAGTAGTTGTGGCTCGTGGGCTCTAGAGCTCAGGTTCAGTAGTTGTGGTGCACAGGCTCAGTTGTTTCACAGCATGTGGGATCTTCCAGGACCAGGGCTCGAACCTATGTCCCCTGCATTGCCAGGCGGATCCTTAACCACTGTGCCACCAGGGAAGTCCCCAAAATGATTATTAATTCACTTAATAATTCATTTAATAGTCAGTTATTGAGTACCTAGTATATATAATACACTATCTTAGATACTGGGGATACAAAGATGAATAAAACACTGTCCATGATCTTGAAGAACTCATAAGCAAGAGAGAGCCACAACCATTTCTTCAAGGTCAGGAAACATAACCAACCTACCAAATACATAGAAATAAAAATAACAAATTAAGCAAAATGAGGTGACAGAGAAACATGTTCCAAATGAAGGAATAAGATGGAACAAAACCTCAGAAGAAGAACTAAATAAAGTGAAGATTAGGTAATCTACCTGATAAAGAGTTCAAGGTAATGATCATAAAAATGATCAAAGGACTTTTGGGAGAAGAATGGATGAACAGAGTGAGAAGTCAGAATTTTAATAAGGAGTTGGAAAATATAAAGATGAACCAAACAGATGAAGAACACAATAACTGAAATGAAAAACATGCTAGAAGGAATCACTAGTAGATTAGATGACACAGAGGAACCAATCAGTGAGCTGGATGACAGAGTAGTGGAAATCACTGAAGCTGAACAGAAAAAAGAAAAAAAAGAGATGAAGACAGTCTAAGAGACCTCTGAGACAACATCAAGCACACTAGCATTCACATTATAGTGGTCCTTGAAGGAGAAGAGAGAGAGAAAAAAGGGACAGAGAACATATTTGAAAATATAAGAGCTAAAAACTTCCCTAACCTGGGAAAGGAAACAGACATTCAGGTGCAGGAAGCACAGAGTCCCAGACAGGATCAACACAAAGAGGACACATTGTAATTAAAATGGCAAAAATTAAAGATAGAGAATATTAAAAGCAGCAAGGGAAAAGCAACAAGTTATGTACAAGGGAACTCCCATAAGGCTATCAGCTGACTTTTCAGCAGAAACTCTGCAGGCCAGAAGGGAGTGGCATGATATGTTTAAAGTGATGAAAGGGGAAAACCTGCAACCAAGAATACCTGGCAAGGCTTTCATTCAGATTTGAAGGAGAGATCAAAATTTTATGGACAATTTGTCTGCTGATGGACATTTAGGTTGCTTCCATGACCTGGCTATTGTAAATAGTGCTGCAATGAACATTGCGGTGCATGTGTCTTTTTGATTTATGGTTTTCTCTGGGTATATGCCCAGGAGTGGGATTGCTGGGTCATACGGTAATTCTATTTTTAGTTTTTTAAGGACCCTCTATGCTGTTCTCCATAGTGGTTGTATCAATTTACATTCCCACCAACAGTGCAAGAGGGTTCCCTTTCCTCCACACCCTCCCCAGCATTTATTGTTTGTAGATTTTCTGATGATGCCCATTGTAACTGGTGTGAGGTGATAACTCACTGTAGTTTTGATTTGCATTTCTCTAATACTTAGTGATGTTGAGCAGCTTTTCATGTGCTTCTTGGCCATCTGTATGTCTTCTTTGGTGAAATGTCTATTTAGGTCTTCCACCCATTTTTGAATTGGGCTCTTTGTTTTTTTGATATTGAGCTGCATGAGCCATTTATATATTTTGGAGAGTAATCCTTTGTCCATTGATTTGTTTGCAAATATTTTCTCCCATTCTGAGGATTGTTTTTTCATCTTTTTTATAGTTTCCTTTGCTGTGCAAAAGCTTTTAAGTTTCATTAGGTCCCATTTGTTTATTTTTGTTTTTATTTACATTACTCTAGGAGATGAGTCAAAAAAGATCTTTCTTGTCAAAGAGTGTTCTTCCTATGTTTTTCTCTAAGAGTTTTATAGTGTCAGGTCTTACATTTAGGTCTTTAATCCATTTTGAGTTTATTTTTGTGTATGGTGTTAGGGAGTGTTCTACTTTTATTCTTTTACATGTAGCTGTCTAGTTTTCCCAGCACCACTTATTGAAGAGAATACATTTTCTCCATTGTATATCCTTGACTCCTTTGTCATAGATTAGTTGACCATAGGTGCATGGGTTTATCTCTGGGCTTTCTACCCTGTTCCATTGATCTATATTTCTGTTTTTGTGCCAGTACCATATTGTCTTGATTACTGTAGCTTTGTTGTATAGTCAGGGAGTCTGATTCCTGCAGCTCCATTTTTTTTTTTTTCCTCAAGATTGCTTTGGCTATTCAGGGTCTTTTGTGTCTCCATACAAATTTTAAGATTTTTTGTTTTAGTTCTGTAAAAAATGCCATTGGTAATTTGATAGGGATTGCAGTAATCTGTAGATTGCTTTGGGTAGTATAGTCATTTCACAATTTTGATTCTTCCAGTCCAAGAACATGGTATATCTCTCCATCTGTTTGTGTCATCTTTGATTTCTTTCATCAGTGTCTTATAGTTTTCTGAGTACAGGTCTTTCTTTTACCTCCTTGAGTAGGTTTATTCCTAGGTATTTTATTTTTTTGTTTCAATGGTGAATGGGATTGTTTCTTTAATTTCTCTTTCTGATCTTTCATTTTCAGTGTATAGGAATGCAAGAGATTTCTGTGCATTAATTTTGTATCCTGCAACTTTACCAAATGCATCAATTAGCTCTAGTAGTTTTCTGGTGGCATCTTTAGGATTTTGTATATATAGTATCATGTCATCTGCAAACAGTGACAGTTTGAATGGTTAAAGAAGATGTGGTACATATATACAGTGGAATATTAGCTATAAAATGGAATGAAATTGGGTCATTTGCAGAGATGTAGATGGACCTAGAGCCTGTGATACAGAGTGAAGTAAGTCAGAAGGAGAAAAACAAATATCGTATATTAATACATATATGTGGAATCTAGAAAAATGGTACAGATGAACTGGTTTGCAAGGCAGAAATAGAGACACAGATGTAGAGAACAAACATGGACACCAAGGGAGTAAAGCATGGGAGGAATGAATTGGGAGATTGGGATTGACATATATACACTAATATGTATAAAATAGATAACTAATGAGAACCTGATGTATAGCATGGGGAACTCTACTTCACTTCACTGTACAGTAGAAACGATCACAACATTGTAAAATAACTATACCCCAATAAAAAAATTTTTTAATGTTTTACGGACAAGCAGAGCTAACAGAGTTCAGTCCCATGAAACCAGCTTTACAAGAAATGTTAAAGAAACTTCTCTAAGTGAACAAGAAAAGGCCATGACTAGAAATATGAAAATTATGAAAGGAAAAAGCTCATTGCTAAAGGCAAATATACAGTAAAGGTAGTAAATCAACCACGTGCAAAGATAGAAGGAAGGTTAAAAGACAAAAGTGGTAAAATCATCTATATCCTCAATAAGCAGCTAAGGAATACACAAAACAAAAAGATGTAAATATGATGTCAAAAGCAGTAAATGTGGTGGGTGAAGTAAAAACGCAGGGTTGTTAAACTGCATTTGAAATTAAGAGATCAGCAACTTAAATTAATTATGTATATATTTAGATTGCTATATATAAACCTTATAATAACCACAAATTAAAAATCTATATTAGATACAGACACAAAGAGAAAGGAATCCAAACATAACACTAAAGAGTCATCAAGTCACAAGGGAAGAGAACAAAAGAAGAAAGGAACAAAAAGAACTACAAAAACAACCCCAAAACAATGAACAAAATGGCAGTAAGTACATACCTATCAATAATTACTTTAAGTGTAAATGGACAAAATGCTCTAGTCAAAAGACATACAGTGGCTGAATGGATACAAAAACAAGACTCGTGTATTTGCTGCCTACAAAAGTCTCACTTCAGACCTAAAGACACACACAGGTTGAAAGTGAGGGGATGGAAAAAGGTACTCCAGGCAAATGGAAATTTTCTAAAAATCTGGAGTAGCAAAACATATGTCAGACAAAATAGACTTTAAAACAAAGACTGTAACAAGAAACAAAGAAGGATAATACATAATGATCAAGGGATCAATCCAACATAAAGATATAACAATTGTAAATATATATGCACCCAACATAAGAGCACCTAAATACCTAACGCAAATACTTACAGAAACAAAGGGAGAAACTGACAGGATGTTAAAATAGGAGACTTTAACATCCTACTTATTGATACATCAATGGAAGATCATTCAGACAGAAGACGAATAGGAAAACACTGGCCTGAAAAGACACATTAGACAAAATGGACATAATAGATATGTATAGAACATTCCATCAAAAAGCTGCAGAATACACATTCTTTTCAAGTGCACATGGGACATTCTCCAAGATAGATCACATGCTAGGTCACAAAATAAGTCTCAGTAAAATTTAAGAAAACTGAAATCATATCAAGTATCTTTTCCAACCACAATGCTATGAGACTAGAAATCAACTACAAGAAAAAAGAAAACTGCAAAAAAACCAGCCACAAATATGTGTGCACATTCATACACACACACACACAACTGGGTGTTTTCTTCAGGTTTGTTTCCAATAAAGAATTAAATCTCTACTAAGCCTCCTTCTCCTCTCATCTCAATCACCCAGTCAGACTCCTTTGTGCTTGGTATTTGTTTAAGATGTCATTCCCCCATGGCAATGCAGGTCCAAAACATCTGTGAGTCTTGGTGCCCTCACTCTGTCAGCCAAGTCCAAGAAAATGTAATTAATCTCTAAAAGATGGCTGATCCTGCAGGAATCCAAGAATAAGAAAATAATGTTACACAACAAGACAATAGTTCAAATATATTGTGACTGACACTGTGTATGATGCTCCTACTTGGAAAAAATTTTGAAACAAATAGACTTTCTTTTCAGATTTATTTATTTATTTATTTATCTATTTATTTATTTATTTATTTATGGCTGTGTTGGGTCTTAGTTGTGGCACATGGGATCTTTGTTGAGGCATGCAGGATCTTTTGTTGTGGCATGCAGGATTCTCTCTAATTGTGGCGTGCAGGCTCTAGGGTGCATGCGTTCTGTAGTTGTGGCACGCAGGCTCCAGAGCACGTGGGCTCTGTAGTTTGCAGCACGCAGTCTCCTTAGTTGAGGTGCACAAGCTCAGTAGTTGTGCGTGCGGACATAATTGCCCCGCAGCATGTGGGATCTTAGTTCCCTGACCAGGGATTGAATCTGCGTCCTCTGCATTGTACGGCAGATTCTTTACCACTGGACCACCAGGGAAGTCCCTTCTTGGAAATTTTAATGGGCGCATACTGCAATGGCTTTTGCTGATGCGCAGCCTCAGGCAGGGGCATTGACATTTAATCAGTGGCTGCTTCTATACCAGAATATATTTTTAAGGAACAAATTTACATTTTTGAAGACAGTTTTGACGAACAGTCAAGTTTAGTGGACAGGAGAAAATTTAGGCTTCTATGGGGTCTATGAAAATTAGGCTGTGAATCAAATTAAGAAGTCATGGAATTCCTCCCTAGAAATTTATGCTACTTAGGTTGAACTGAAACCCTTTGGTGAAATTCCAGAAAGACAAGTTGTCTGTTTTGATGTCAAGATACACTTTGAGGACAATTCAAGATATCTACAAAAAGATATATTTGCCATGGACAACAAATAAAAAATGCATCTGCTCAAAATTAAGTCAGTAGATATGACCTAAAATACATAAAACTAAATGGGAATACCAACTGTTTGTGAGTGGTGCTGGACTAAACATAGCTCCATATGACGTCATTTCTCTTCATGGTCAAAGTCCAACCAACTTCTTGGATCTCAGTGTTAGGGAAGCTCAGTGTATTAAATATTTTATTTGCTCATTGCTGATCCTAAGGTAAATAGTGAAATTTGCTATCATTGCTGATGATATCATCAAAGACTGCTGAACACTAGAACTCATAGCTCTGGTGGTTAGGCTTGAAGGAATCAATGTCCAAGAGTCTCAGAACATATTCAACAATATCCAGCTCCCTGTAACTTCTGGCATTGACTTGGAAGATGCAGTCAGGAAAGCTGTGGCCAGCATGGCAAGGAAGTTGTTCCTTTTTTTCTAATCCATTGTGTGGATAGAAGTCTCCATTCCTAGAAAAAGAGACATTTCTCATCACTAGGAAGAAAATAGTTTTCCATTTAGGTAAAGAAAAAGTGAGTTAGAGTCAGGAATCATATGGAAAAATTTTAAATCTGTACTTTTTTCAAGAATAGATATATAAGTAGCCTAAATTATTTGGATCTCACATACAGTTTTCATTAAAATAATGGCCTGTTTTCTTATGTTATGTTCTTTATCATGGTAAATCTGCCAGTGAACAGCATTTTGTTGATTTTTGGGAGCAATCTAAATGGCCAATGTGGATACAGTGAAAAATTCAAATCAGGACCTAGTTTATTTAAGAGAATTCTGCCGGACATGTAGTCCAGAGTTAAAAAAAAAGGGGGGGGGGAATATCTCAGGCAAAATTACACTTAAAACAGATGGTTTGGTCATATTAAACTATTGAAAGGAGGGACTTCCCTGGTGGTCCAATGGATAAAACTCCACACTCCCAATACAGGGGGCCTGGGTTTGATCCCTGGTCAGGGAACTAGATCCCACATGCATGCAGCAACTGAGAGTTCACATGCTGCAACTAAGAAGTCCGCATGCTGCAATTAAGAAGCCCACATACCTCAACTAAGACCCAGAGCAGCCAAAATAAATAAATAAATAAATAATTGAAAGGATACAACTGAAATACAGCTATAACAAAAGTTATAACAAATGGCTATTATACAACACAGTTTCAAGTTTCCTATTCCAACACATATAGTGAATTCATTATTTTATTCCAAAATATTTTTATATGGTTTACCCCACATATATATTGTGCCATTTGCCTTTATCTTGTATACTCTCTTTATCTTACAATCAACATAAAACCTAAAGGCTTATTTGCGTCTGTGGAACAGACTTCTTTTATTTCAAAACTGAATAATTCTGTTCTTTGAAAATCTATATAATTAATTCATTTTCAAGTAAGATAGCACTGAAGATCAAGTTTGTTATAGATATTAGTGTTTTAAATTTATTTTTTCTTCAGAATCTACCAGCTTTCTGCTGAAAGAGGGGAAAATATAATAAAGAAAGCATGGATTTTTTTTCGTGATAGTTATTTATGTGGTGGAGAAGAATTTGATTTAGGTTTTTGTTAACATGGATGAGGTATTCATCCATCCAGAATTTTCTGAGACTCTCCAGATCTCAAATATTTTCTTTTATTGTCAGATTGTATTTTAAATGATGAGTCTCAATATTTGGTTCATAAAATATGTTACCATATAATGGAGACATTTCTCCTACTAATTTAATATGAAAACTGAAAAAGGTGATGATTACATTGATAAGTGTGCTCTCCCACTTGTTGTTGTGCTATGTCTCTAATAATAAACTTTGTACCTGTTTTTACTGTTTTGCCTCCGTGAGAAATGCATTTTTCATTGGGGGTAAGTGCCAAGGGGTGTGGTGGCTAGGATTCCTGGTTTTCATCCAGGCTACCCAGGTTCAATTCCTGGGCAGGGAATAAAGATCTCACTTCACCACACCACTCACTGCTGTCTCTCTGAAATCAGTTCCTGATCTTAGAGGAAATGTTTTTAGCTTTTCACTGTTGAGTATGATGTTAGCTGTAGGTTTGTCATATATGGCTTTTATTGTATTGAAGTATGTTCCCTCTATGCACCCTTTCTGGAGACTTTTTATCGTAAATGAGTGTTGAAGTTTTTCAAACGCTTTTTTCTTCATCTGTTGAGATGATCATATGGTTTTTATTTTTCAATTTGTTGATGTGGTGTATCACACTGACTGATTTGCAGATATTGAAAAATCCTTGCATCCCTGAGATAAATCCCACTTGATCATGGTGTATGATCCTCTTAATGTATTCTTGGATTTGGTTTGCTAGTATTTTGTTGAGGATTTTTGCATCTATGTTCATCAATGATATTGGCCTGTAATTTTTTGTGTGTGTGTGGTATTTTTTTCTGGTTTTGGTATCAGGGTGATGGTGGGCTCATAGAATGAGTTTGGGAGAGTTCCTCCCTCTGAGATTTTTTGGAATAGTTTCAGAAGGATAGGTGTTAACTCTTCTCTAAATGTTTGATAGAATTTGCCTGTGAAACCATCTGGTCCTGGACTCTTGTTGTGGAATTTTTTAAATCACATTTTCAATTTGAGTACTTGTGATTTGTCTGTTCATATTTTCTATTTCTTCCTGGTTCAGTCTTGGTAGATTGTACCTTTTTAAGCATTTGTCCATTTCTTCTAGGTTGTACATTTTATTGACATATAGTTGCCTGTAGTAGTCTTTTATGATCCTTTGTATTTCTGTGGTGTCTGTTGTAACTTCTCTTTTTTCATTTCTAATTTTATTGATTTGAGCCCTCTCCCTCTTTTTCTTGATCAGTCTGGCTATAGGTTTGTCAATTTTGTTTATCTCTTCAAAGAAGCAGCTTTTAGTTTCATTGATCTTTTTTTTTTTTTTTTTTTTTAATTTATTTAGTTTTGGCTGCATTGGGTCTTTGCTGCTGCATGCGGGCCCTCTCCAGTTGCGGCAAGTGGGGGCCACTCTCCGCTGCCGTGCGTGGGCCTCTCACTGCGGTGGCCTCTCCCATTGTGGAGCATGGGCTCCAGGCACGGGGGCTTCAGCAGTTGTGGCGCATGGGCTTAGTTGCTCTGCGGCATGCGGGATCCTCCCAGACCAGGGCTCGAACCCGTGTCCCCTGCGCCGGCAGGCAGATTCTTAACCACTGTGCCACCAGGGGAGTCTCATTGATCTTTTCTATTGTTTTCTTTGTCTCTACTTCATTTATTTCTGCTCTGATCTTTATGATTTCTTTCCTTTCACTAACTGGGTTTTGTTTGTTCCTCTCTCTCTAGTTGCTTTAGGTGTGAGTTTGGGTTGTTTATTTGAGATTTTTCTTGTTTCCTGAGGTAAGATTGTATTGCTATAAACTTCCCTCTTAGAACTGCTTTTGCTGCACCCCATAGTTCTTTTTTTAAATTAATTTTTATTGGAGTATAGTTGCTTTACAATGTTGTGTTAGTTTCTGCTGTGCAGCAAAGTGAATCATTTATGTATACACATATATCCACTCTTTTTTAGATTTCCTTCGCATTTAGGTTACCACAGAGCATTGAGTAGAGTTTCCTGTGCTATACAGTAGGTTCTCATTAGTTATCTATTTTATACTTAGTAGTGTATACATGTCAAGCCCAATCTCCCAATTCATCCCACCCCCTCTTCCCCCTCTGAATCCCATAGGTTTTGGATCATTGTGTTTTCATTTTCATTTGCCTCTAGGTATTTTTTGAATTCCTCTTTGATTTCTTCAGTGATCTATTGGTTGTTTAGTAGCATATTGTTTAGCTTCCACATGTTTTTGTTTTTTACAGTTTTTTTCTTGTAGTTGATTTCAAATATCATAGTGTTGTGGTTGGAAAAAAGATGCTTGATATGATTTCAATTTTCTTAAATTTACCAAGGCTTGCTTTGTGGTGCAGCATGTGATCAATCCTGGAGAATGTTCTATGTGCACTTGAGAAGAATCTGTATTCTGCTGCTTTTGGATAGAATGCTCTATAAATATCAATTAAGTCCATCTGGTTTAATGTGTCATATAAGGCCTGTGTTTCCTTGAATTTCTGTGTGGATAATCTGTCCATTGATGAAAGTAGGGTGTTAAAATCCCCCATTATTATTGTGTTACTGTTGATTTCTCCTTTTATGGTTGTTAGTATTTGTCTTATATATTGAGGTGCTCCTATGGTGGGTGCATATATATTTACAATTGTTATATCTTCTTGGAATGATCACCTGATCATTATGCAGTGTCCTTCTTTGTCTCTTGTAACAGTCTTTATTTTAAAGTTTATTTCAGCTGACATGAGTATTGCTACTCCAGCTTTCTTTTGATTTCCATTTGCATGGAATACATTTTTCCATCCCCTCACTTTCACTTTGTACATGTCCCTTGATCTGAAGTGGGTCTCTTGTAGACAGCATATATATGGGTCTTGTTTTTCTATTCATTCAGCCAGTCTATGCCTTTGGTTGGAGAATTTAATCTATTTACATTTAAGGTAACTATCGATGTGTGTGTTCTTATTGCCATTTTGTTAATTGTTTGGGATTTGTTTTTGTAGGTGTTTTTTCATCCTATTTTCTTTTATTCTCTTCTCTTGTTATTTGATGAGAAACTTTAGTGTCCCTTGTGTGTGTGTGTGTGTGTGTGTGTGTGTGTGTGTGTGTGTGTGTGTATCTATTGTAGAATTTTGGTTTGCAGTTACCATGAAGTTTTGATATAGTAGTCTATATTTAAACAAGATTGTTTTAAGTTGCCAGGCTTTTAATTTCAAATCCATTTCCAATATCCTGCATTTGTGCTCTCTTTTTTTAAAATTATTATTTATTTATTTATTTATTTATTTGGCTGTGTTAGGTCTTCATTTCTGTGCGAGGGCTTCCTCTAGTTGCGGCAAGCAGGGGCCACTCTTCATCACGTTGTGTGGGCCTCTCACTATCGCGGCCTCTCTTGTTGTGGAGCACAGGCTCCAGATGCGCAGGCTCAGTAGTTGTGGCTCACAGGCCTAGTTGCTCTGTGGCATGTGGGATCTTCCCAGATCAGGGCTCGAACCCATGTCCCCTGCATTGGCAGACAGATCCTCAACCACTGCGCCACCAGGGAAGCCCTGTGCTCTCTTCTTTTCACAGTTGCTGGTTTTGCTATCATATTTGTGTGCAGATGATTTCCTACCTTTACTCTATTTTTGCCTTTACCAGTGAGCTTTTCCATTCATAATTTTCTTTTTTCTAGTTGTGTCCTTTTCTTTTCTGCCTAGAGAAGTTCCTTGAGCATTTGTCGCAAAACTGGTCTGTTGGTGCTGATTTCTCTTAGCTCTTGCTTGTCTGTGAAGCTTTTGATTTCTCCATCAAATCTGAATGAGAGCCTTGCTGGGTAGAGTATTCTTGGTTGTAGGTTCTTCCCTTTCATCATTTTAAATATATTGTGCCACTCCCTTCTGGCCTGCAGAGTTTCTACTGAGAAATCAGCTGATAGCCTTATGGCAGTTCCCTTGTATGTTATTTGTTGCTTTTCCCTTGTTGCTTTTAATTTTTTTCTTTGTCTTTAATTTTTGTCAGTTTGATTACTATGTGTCTCAGAATGCTCCTCCTTGGGTTTATCCTGCCTGGAACTTGGATGACTGTTTCCTTTCCCATGTTAGGGAAATTTTTATTTGTTATCTCTTCAAATATTTTCTAAGGTCCTTTCTCTTTCTCTTCTCCTTCTGGGACCCCTATAATGCAAATGTTGGTGCATTTAATGTTGTCTCAAAAGTCTCTTACACTGTCCTCATTTCTTTTCATTCTTTTTCTTTATTCTGTTCTACAGCACTGATTTCCACCATTCTGCCTTTCAGTTCACTTATCCATTCTTCTGCCTCAGTTATTCTGCTATTAATTCCTTCTAGTGTATTCATTTTAATTATTGTATTGTTCATCTCTGTTTGTTCTTTAGTTCTTCTAGGTTTTTTTAGAACATTTTTTTTGTATCTTCTTGATCTGTGCCTCCATTCTTTTCCCAAGATCTTGGATCATCTTTACTAACACTACTCTGAATTCTTCTTCAGGAAGATTGCTTATCTCCATTTCACTTAGCTGTTCTTCTGGGGTTTTATCTTGTTCCTTCATCTGGGATATATTCCTCTGCTGTCTCATTTGTCTAACTTTCTGTGATTGTGTTTTGCATTCTGCAGGCTGCAAAGTCTTCTAGCTTCTGCTCTCTGCCCCCTGGTGGATGAGGCTGTCTAAGAGGCTTATGGAGGCTTCCTCAAGTGAGAGCCTTGTACCTGCTCACTGGTGGGTGGATGTGGGTCTTGTCCCTCTGGTGGGCAGGGCCATGTCTAGGGGTATGTTTATTCAGGCAGCTGTTTATTCAGGAAAACTTCAAGCAGCCTGTCTGCTGATGGGTGGGGCTGTGTTCTGGCCCTGTTGGTTGTTTGGTCTGAGGTGTCCCAGCACTGAAGCCTATAGGCTGTTGGATGGGGCCACGTCTTACCCACAAAGGCTCCTTTTATTTTTTTGTTTGTTTTTTGTTCTCATTAAAATAACAGAAAACCTCACCAGAAGAGTTACTGGTAGCTCAATCCTAATGGAACATAATTCATAATTTCATAGTTATAAACTTGAACTATAGACATTTTCTTCTGTGATTGGAGAATTTGCTAAGAAATCTCTAGTATACCTAGTTATATGGAGAGACCATCAAAATTGTGGTTGATTTTTTCATTCTAGTAGTTGAAATTGGTTTTGTTGAATGGAAAGAAATGGGCCAGGAATACTTGGAACAGTAGTTTTGCATTAGAGTCACTTAAGTAAACAATTCCAAATAAACATGCCAGAACACCTAGGCCTAGTGAATCAGAATCCTTTGGCGATGGGGCCCAGGTATGCATGGTTTTTAAAAACTCCCAGGTGATTCTAGGGAGCTGATTAAGAATAGCTGATTAAGAACGACAAACATAGGAGATTAGCCAAGTTTTGTAAAAGCATCAATTGCAGCTCATTTGTTTATTATATTCTTGAAATAAAATAATAAAACTTGATTGTTGCCCAAGGCTAAACCTCCTAAACAAGCCTATGGTGGATATACTATGATGCAATTATCTCCTTTCTTTGCCGGAGTGAAACTAGTGTTTTACTAGCAAAACAGCAAGAGCATTTAATAGCCACTCCACAGAGAGAAGCAATGTTTGCCATTATTTACCATTAACATTTATTAGGCTGTGGTAGGCATGGTAAGGCCACAGAGACTGGGCCAATTCATTTACAAAGGAACATGATGTAGCAGGCAGAGATGGGGGCAAAGCCTTAAAGGAAAACAACTTTTTAGAATAATGGCTGACATTTATAGGGCCTTACTTTGTGCCAGGACTTATTCAGAACACTTTATTTGCATTATCTCATTTCATCATCATGACAACCATAAAGGTGAGGTCTATTTTTATCCCCACATTAAAGATAAGGAACCTGAAGCAGAGAGAGGTCAAGGTTACAAAGCTAGTAAGATTCCAGGCAGTATGACTGTAGAGCCTACATTTGAACTACTATGTGATATTGTCTTTCAAAGTCATACTAGTTGACTGCTATTTGGTGAGAAGGAATAAAGAGTGCAAGTTTTGTTTTTTTTAAACTAAATTGTTAGTCAGCAGCACCATACATAGTGGCAATTTGGGATGTATTTTAGAGAAAGAGGAAGAAAGAGTGGATATCACCATATACCAAGATGTTGGGTCTACTTGCCCACGCGTAGTAAAGCCAGTCTACTGAGACTGAATTGTGGTGAAAGAGAGTGCAGCATTTATTGTAATGCACCAGACAAGGAGTCCAGGGCAGCTAATGCTAAAAAAATCTGAACTCCCTGAGGGGTTTAAGGAAAGCATTTTTAAAGGCAAGGTGAGGGAGAGGAGTCACAGGGTATGCAATCAGGTCATGCGCAATTCTCTGATTGGTTGACGGTGAGGTAACAGGGCCATGTCACAGGAGTTAACATTATCAATCTTCAGGCTTCAGTAGGTCTGGGGGCTATGTTATGTGCTCCTGGTCATCAAATAGTTAACGTCTTCCATTTGGGGGGGGGGGTTTAGTATCTATAAAACAATTTAGGAAATGTGCATCAGGTACTGTTATCTATGTATTTCAAAAAGGAACTAAAGATTCTGTGACTGTCATGTGGCTAATTTACTGTTTAAATTGTTACCAGTTCTCCTGGCTCAGCTGCTACTTTTGTCATTACATGTCCACATCCTTTTGTTAAAACAGGTATATAGCTAAATATGAGCAGAGAAAGGGGGCACGGGCCAAATGGCAGGAAACCATACATCTTTTTTTTTTTTTAACATCTTTATTGGAGTATAATTGCTTTACAATGGTGTGTTAGTTTCTGCTTTATAACAAAGTGAATCAGCTATACATATACATATATCCCCATATCTCTTCCCTCTTGTGTCTCCTCCCTATCCCACCTCTCTAGGTAGTCACAAAGCACCAAGCTGATCTCCCTGTGCTATGTAGCTGCTTCCCACTAGATATCGATTTTACATTTGGTAGTGTATATATGTCTATGCCACTCTCTCACTTTGTCCCAGCTTACCCTTCCCCCACTCCGTGTCCTCAAGTCCATTCTCTAGTAGGTCTGTGTCTTTATTCCCGTCCTGCCCCTAGGTTCTTCATAACCTTTTTTTTTTTTTAGATTCCATATATATGTGTTAGTGTACAGTATTTGTTTTTCTCTTTCTGACTTATTTCACTCTGTATGACAGACTCTAGGTCCATCCACCTCACTACAAATAACTCAATTTTGAGGAAACCATACATCTTGTAAACAACAGGGGTCCTTGGGCAAACAAAGAAAAGCAGGAACCTCCAACTGATGGGAAGCCATATATCTTGAGGTGACAGAGTCCTGGAGGCAGACAAAGACAGGTGGGAAAAAGCAGGAATTTCCAGCATCCTAATATAAACTTTTGCTCTTTATAACCTCATTACAATAAAATTAGCCTTGTAGATAAGAAGTACCCATCATGCACTGATGCCATACCACTTCTGATCAAGGCTAAATAAGGACAAAAATCCCTCCTCCCCTTTGGAGGATGGAGATGGGATGAAAATCAGGAAATATGATCCAAAACCCATCCCTCCCTAATGGATATTCTGCCCATTCATTTTTACACCCCCATATCAACAGCTTGCCAAAGAAACTCAGGGCAGCTACTCACCTGAGTCTGTCCAGTCTCCCCTTGAGAGCATATTATTGGTTAATAAATCCTCACTTTGCTTTCTCGACCTCTGTGTTTCACCTCTGAATTCTTTCTGTGATGAGATAAGGACCAGGCAGAGGACATGGAGGGAGGGGTCTGTCCCAGGAAGACCACATAGGGTCCTGCTTGGTTACAGAGAGACCATGCACACCTCTTTCCTCTTCCACTCCTCTTGCTCTCCTTATTTCCTTTTGTATTTTCCATTTCTTTCTCTTGTATCATTTTTCCTTCTCCATTGCTGAGGCTGTAAGTCTACAGACATCACCCACAGAAATTTCTAAGTGGTCTTGAGAAGCCTCAGGTATAAATAGGCAGAGAGGTGAAAAAGCCAAGCATTATGCCAGGTAAAGAAGTAATAGTGAGAAGTAAGAAGTAAGAATGTCATGGAGGGAAAAAGCCAAAAGAATCAGAGATGTATCTAAGTTGAGTGGAGGGAAAGGTGTCTCAAGTGACTCTCCTAACAGTTAGGACACTAATTAGGCTGGAGGAAAGGGAGGTGGTTACAAATTTGAAATGAATGAACTGAAGGGTGTGAAAGAGGTATGCAGTTAGATGCAAACGACACAGATGTCTTTATTTCACCTCTGCAAAAATGGAGGGTATTCACCAGAGACCAGTGAGGATAAAGCGAAGCACAGTTCTTACACTAGGATGGACTACTATCTAATAAGACTCTTTTCCCATGTAAATGTTGATGAAATTACAGAATCACGTTGGCGTGAAAAGGACCTTTGAAATAACTGACTCAGGTAATTAAAAAAAAAATTTAGCCACAAAACCCTTGAAAACAAGCAGGAACCTGTAGAGTCCACCCAGATTAAAAAAAAAGCCTTTCCATGTCCCCTGTTTCTTGTTTGTAGGGAAAAGTTTTCAGCCTACTAGAGCTTCCCTGAGTTCCAAAGGGCAGATTCAAACAGTTACTAATTAGGGGAGTGAGGGAATGCAGAAACAAAGGAAAGGCAGTCAAGAAAAAAATAGTGCAGCCATGAGGCATGGTCCTGGTTCCTCCTCAAGGGATATATATAACAACCTGATACATTTATCTGAGTTCTTCTATAGGAAATAAGGCCCACACCCAGGTGGAGGATGACAACTTCAGGCTGAGCATAAGCACATGGACCCCAGATTGGCTGGAACCAGGGGCTGATGATTGAGATTCCTGAACACCACCCTGTCACCTCACCACCCACCAATCAGAGGAAGGTAACACACCCTGCAGATTTCCCCCAAATTTTGCCTATAAAAACTCTTTCCCTCAAATCATGGAGAGTTCGGGTCTTTAGACCATGAGTCACCCCATTCTCCTTGATTTGTTGGACCTTGCAATAAACCTTTCTATGCTCCAGATTCTGATGTTTTGGTTTGTTTGGCCTCACTGTGTGTCAGGCACACGGCATCCCTATAAATGACCTTCTGCTATGAACTCCAAAATGTAAAACCGACAAAAGCAGATCTGCTTTCAATAAAGTGGGCATGGGCCGGTGTCCGTTTCCTCTTGCCACTCCCGTTGTGTATGGTGACTACCTGAGGCATCTTTAAGAAACCCTAAGGCTCAAAGGAACGTAATTAAAAAATTAATAGTGTTACCCAAAAACTGGGTTGGCCTATTGGTAGGTGTCGAACCAAAAGACACAACCAAGCCAAAGATCAGGAGAAGGAAAGATTTATTATTACTTGCAGCAAGTGGGGAGAATACTGGGGATCTTTCCCAAAGCAGTGTCTCCCCGAACAGCAAAATTGCGGAAGTTTTAAGCTAACAGTACATGCGTATTCAGGAAGGGGCTTGGGCAGTAGGCAGAGTCCAGGCTTTAGCTGATTAAAGTCAGAGAAGGTCAACATCATCCTCCCTCAGGTTCCAGTTGATCTGGTGGTTGAATACTTCAGGCTAATCTTTACCACTGAAGCAAAACTGGGAGTTTTTACAAGTGATAGATTGTCTTTTCTATTGTTACTTCTCTTGCCTGATACCAGGCAATGTTTCTGCATTCTTTTGTTCCCTTAAGATCATTAATTACTGAGACCTGTTCAAGGGTAAGCCCTGTGGCCAGGCTTAGATAACAAAATGGCTTAAGTCAAAAATGGCTTCTCTCCTGTCAAGAAAGTCATGCCTGGTTCTCGTTCTTTGGGGACTCTCTGCCCTATCTGCTTTTAATAGTTTGGTCCAACTGTAAAATGGATTTTACAAAGAAAGAACTGAAATACAGAAGAGTGACAACAGTTACCAGGGTTAAATACTTGTTCTCCTATGCAGGGTGTTCTCTGTTGTACCATGCTGCCTTTAAACCAGCATATAGAATGAATCAGCAAATATATATTAGCATGACTTATGTGCAGTACTTGATCCTGGGTGCTAGAGTGTAAGATACAAAAGTATAAGCTGTGGGCTTCAAAGAGTTTATAGCTTAATTAAGAAAAATTGAATTAACAATGTAAAATTTGAATAGTTTAAAGAAACCAGGAAGTGGGACCTACCTGACTACTGTAGGGTCACTGAGGGCTTGGTTTGTTCTCACAGTGAGAGCATTTTGAGCACACCTGGAGTCCCTTAACTTCTCACCTGTAGGCCCAAACCTGCCCTAGCTTCTTCCCCCAGCAGGGATTTGAAAGCCTCCATAGGGCTCCTACCTGCTGCTCCGTTTCAGGTTTAGCCTGTGAGCTCTTCCAAAGTGCTTCCTGTCCATTGCTTCTGAGCCCATGTCCTGGGAACAAACTTGTTTTCCGTGAGAAGTGAGACCCTGCTTTGCTTTTGGGAGTTCTTCTAAAGAGAGCGTTTTACCTGTAAACTCTGATGACTAAAGCCTTTTACCTCCTGGTGGACTTCCTGGTAAAGATGCTTGCTGGGAATTTCAAGAATTGCCTGCTGTTGGATCTCTCTTTTTTGTCACTGTTCTGTGATGACTTTGCTACCTTTATGTTGCTTGCATGTCACTTACAAGTGTGTCCTGCTTTCTGAATATACTGTTTTCGGGCAACACTGGTGGATTGATGTCTAGTTTCTATGTGTATTTCTGCACATTCCCCTTGGGTTTAAGCAGACCTTGCTGGTAGTGGCTGAAGAAGTCCTGACTCTTCTTGCTGGTGGCTTCTCCTGTTATTAGCTGTTGCTAGACTAACTGAATGTGTTTTGTCCTTACTTGAGTACATATGTATCTTTTAGGCCTTTATGTCCACTAAGGAGTTGGAGAGTTGTTTTTGACAACCTAACTTGCAAAGAAGAACATGAGTGGACTATCAGCCTCAGCTGTGCCTCCCAGGTCCTGACTTAACACTTGCAACAATTTGCTCTATGGCATCTAGACAAGCAGTTATTGGAGGAGAATTCTGCTCTGAGTTCTTACATCTCCTTCCTTACTGAGGAGGACCAACTCTTGAAGGCCCAGCATATGGGACAACTCATCACAGTGAAGCCCACCTCACGGACAGTTTGACATGTGAGGAGGAGTTACAGAAATCCTGTCTAGCAATTTGGTGTTGACTTATCTTTTTCTAGTTTTCTAGGACCTAGAATCTAGTCATGAACTCTTTTACTGATCACATGAATAGAAGGCTGAAGATCATTTGCCTCAAGGGATAAGCAACTTGCTCTGTGAGTAACAACCCCCATGATGGCACTTATGGATGGGCCCTGACAAACCTGTGGGGAGAAAAACAGCGGTAGTGTGAGAGAGAAGCAATAAAGCAATTTTTAAATCCTAAGCTAGAAGTCTTTCTCCAATAGAAATTGAAGTGTATCACAGCAGAGAGGCGCTCAAACCCCAAATGTTTACAGCAGACCTATGTCAATTGTGGCAGTCAGAATTTTCCAGCCATATGTTCAATGTATACCAAGGGTGGAGATGGCTAAGCTCCATATTAAAGGCCTTAAGTTCCCTCCTGTCTGGGCTGCTTCATGTTGTCCTCTTTCAGCATCTGTACATAACTTGAAACTCTGGCTTCCCAGCCTGTGCTTGGTTATAGAAACTGCCTAGTTTGGAGTGATGGGGGTTGCATTTTTCACACCCTCTTCTAATAGGACTGGATCTTTGTCAACCTTGGCTACGTCTTTAGTGATAGATTGTTGGCTGAAGCCTCAATCTCCAGTTCCATATAGGACCTCACCTACAGGTACTTCCTTCTAGCACTCATGATATTCTCTAAGTACATCTTATTTGGCTTGGCATAGCCAGACTCTAATTTGACACACCTGAGCATTGAGCCTTCCTTTAAATGCTATCTCTTCCATGGTCCATGTCCTTTTAGTGTGGGGACCAGCATTCCATAGCTAATGGATGACATTCCCAGTTACCTCTCAGTTTTTTAGGAGCAAGGGGGTGTTCTCACCATGTTTTTCATGGCCTGAGGGCTTGGATCATGGTGATCAAAGTCTGAAACTCAAGTCTTCAGGAATTTCTACATATCAGACTTCATTGTGAGGCTCTCTTGCCCCCTTTATATAAGAAATAAACCCAGGGTACTCCTCTGGCTATTGAGTATTCTGTTTTTGCCTGCCTGGCATCCTGTACCTTGGGACCATCTCTGGCAAGCACTTGTTCCAAACCTGACTAGCCAGGAGAGTACGAGATTGGATCCTGATGTGAAAGAAGAGAGACTTGAGAGGACTGTTTTTGACCTAGTAGATGCTGGCTTGAGGCTGTGCTGTGTATCTGATGCTGAGTACTAGGTCCTATAACTTAAAAGAAGAATAGGTGAATAATTCTTGCTTAATCTGGTCTCTGGACCAGACAGACAACCCAATATATGTGATCTTAACCCTGCTTTAACAGAAAAATAAGCCTAGGGGAAGTAGCACCCTGAACCACATTTATCCCTTAGGAAATGCAAATGATCACTCAAATCTAAAGGTTTTTGTTTAGAACACTAAGCAAAGGTTCTCAGCTCTTCTTCGGTTAGTAGTTTGACCCATTTCTCCACTTTCAGTGTCCCCAGATACTTATAGCTTCAACTTTCATCTCTGCTATAGACTTGTCTAGAACTAAAGACAGTTCTAGATCATCTTGAGACCAAGCCATTCTTTATAAAATGGCACAACCAAGAATGCATGGCATTGTACTAGAAGTGAACTCTTTACTGTAATATCTCTCCTTTTGGTGATTAGGTCTCATAATCCCTCGCTACCCATTTCTTTAAGATACTGGGAAAATCATTCATTAGCCTTCTGTTGTCTGACTAATTTTGACCCCCTGGTTTCTATCCTCCATCACTGTATTTATTCAATACTTCAACAGCTAATGAAAAGGAAGGAGGCACTTGTGATCTACACCATTCAATTTTAGGTGCTCTTATAGACATCTACAGTACAGCCCAAGAAACTGAACTACCCTTAAAGAAACAATCATTGTCCATTGCCAAAATACCTCCTAGCCTTGACCCCAGTCCTCCTGGGGAGTCTGCCCATATGCTCCCCACCACTACTTTAATAATTGGCGAAACCACGGGCCCAGTTTAGATTTTTGGCACTGACCACTCTGTCATCATCTTTGGTTCCAGGTCAGACTTGCTTTTTGCTCTGTTCTGTGACTTGTGGCTTAAATTCTTGTTCATCTTTCTGTTTCTTATTACAGTCCTTTGGTGTCTGTTACTTCTAGTTGATTTTTCTTGGTATAAACTGGGCTGGATTTTGAGAGACCTTTTGTTACCATGGTTCGGTAACAGCTGCTCACTACTCCTAATTTGATTTTAGTGCTTAGATTCCTATTCATTCTCTGAATGGGAGAAGCCTGGGATCACTTCAGTGATGTGGCACCTCCTAAAGGCCTCCATACCAGCCAGAAGACTTTGGTGATTTAGGAGCTCTTGAGGCAGGATCCTAATTTCCAAGTACTATTGATATTTGCCCAGGACTTTGCCTTTTTTGTTTCTATAAGTTCCTGCTTCCACTGTTGCCATCTCCTGATCAAAAGTGCCTGCTATATTAAAGAAATATGAGCTTACCATATTTCTTTAGGTCCTAGATCCCCATTTCTTTAACAATTTGTCCCTAACTCCTTTTGTTTCCTGAACTCTCAGCCAAGGCTTGTCTAACCACCTCACCCACCCCAATCTCCTTGAGTTAGATTAGAACCAATTAACATGAAGCCACAATAAGATTTATATTCATTGGACTGGAAGAGCATTAAAACTATGCAGGAATTTGTAATAGAGGGGATGACATAAGAAATCTGTCAGAGACTCATAAACCCCAAGCAAATATTTTCACAGGCATGGAAAACATTTTAACTTGAGATCATGGTCTACCTATGTCATTGCCTCAGTAATTCAACTTCATTAAGTTTCTTGTTTCAAATGATTTTTCAAAGTTATTTCTATTAATGGCATGGTTAAATTTTATGAAGAGTTCCATAATCAATGCTAATTATTAATTTCTCATTCTGAGAATGTCAACAGGCTTCCTAGAGATGTTGAAAAGTAAATTCTAGGTCTAGTTAACATCCTATTAACCTACATGGTTTGAGAAAATGTTGATATCCAACCATTTCTGGCATGAACTGAAACAGAAGAAAACAAGACAATTAATGCTGCTTGTCTTCTTGAAAATTAATAATATAGCATCTAAACTTTCTGTTAAGATTCTGGACACACTATCTTTATTGAAGGTTAAAGTTATACTGTGTAAATTATTTTTACATGTGTTTGCTTAAAAGATGCAACCATTTAAATAAAACCTTTTTCATGTTTATCATGTCTATATTTGTCTCATAACTCTTGGATAGACTTCAAAATAACAAGGACATTTTCTCTGCAATGGTGTCCCTGAGTATAATGGTTGCAATTGGAAAAGAGGCGGGCGTTTGGGTTGGAGTCCTGCTTCTATTACTAATTATGTAACCTAGGGAAAGTTGCTTAACCTTGCTGAGCCTCAGATTCCACATTTGTAAAACTGAGGACATAAAACTTATTCCTAGGGTTGTTCTTGCTAGGATTAAATAATAAAGTATGTTAAGTGTAGTAAGTACTTAATACCTCACTAAAATGTAGCTGTAGATAGTTATGTTTTATAAAACTGTGCCCTTTTATTCATGTAGGAACACAGACATGAATGTAAATCACTCTTAAAAACTATTTCCTACTTAAACAGCTTATACAGTTTGTCTTTTAAGTCTCAGTTGCTATATCTGTAAAATGGGATATGGAGATATCAATAATTAGAATAGTTTTGAGATAATTTTATGGGTTCTTTAATAATCTGAGCACTGTATCATCTGGCTTCTTGGTCCCTTGTACCTTATAAAGTTACAACATTTCACCTGAAATAAAAATTCAAAATATATTAGAAACTTGACAGTTTGTTACTCTGGAGCAGATTTTTAAAGAGCTCTATGTTGATAATGTTCTTCAGTGGTTGCTAGCAAGATTGCTTGTTAAGCATGCAGATTGTTGGGCCCTGGCCCCAGAGATTTTGAAACACACACTATAATCCATTGGGGTTCAGAGAAACTATTAAAACTTATATTGGCTTTTAGCTGACTCATTATATCTAATGGGGTCTGGAACTCTGCGTTTTAAACAAGTACTCCAGTGATTCTGATACAGCTAGTCTGAGAACCATCCTTTGAGAAATATGCCCGAGGGCAGTGACCTCTAATGTGCAGTGTACATAACTTAGGTTATCTGGAAGAATATATTAGAAATTCTATTTATGGTTTTGTCAAAATCAAATTAATCTCCACTCACATTTAGTATGCTGGAGGTTTCATTAGGTCTGCATGTCTGATTGTCACATGTCACAGATTCTGAGAGGTGCTCTAAAAAAACACTGTAGAGTGGGAGTTCGCAGGCAGGGGAGCTGCTTCTGGCACCCTCCCTCCTTAGCTTTAAGCAAGACATGATTTTTGTACCTGGTATATGCTTATATAACCCAAAAACTATTTTTGCTAAATGGACAAGTGGGTTAGAAAACTCTAAATTCCCTACAGTGAAGTTGAAGATAATAATTGAAGCACAGATAACCAATAGAAAATGGCAAAATGGATGCTCTTAGTATGAGGTCTTAGCCATAATGTAAGTAAAAGCTAAGACCATCTAAATCAGCTCTAACAAATCCCCCCAAATTAGAAATGATCATGAAGATTATATGAAATGTGGATTTACATCCAGGATAGTTAATGATGAATTTGCCATCTCTGGGCAAGTATCTTTGTATTTTGGGGTCTTTGAGAGATTATGAAGCCATTAAATTAGTTAGACATTTTAAAATGAATTGTTTATAATTTTTTAACATCTTTATTGGAGTATAATTGCTTTACAATGTTGTGTTAGTTTCTGCTGTATAACAAAGTGAATCAGCTATACATATACATATATCCCCATATCTCCTCCCTCTTGCGCCTCCCTCCCGCCCTCCCTATCCCACCCCTCTAGGTCATCCCAAAGTATCAAGTTGATCTCCCTGTGCTACGCAGCAGCTTCCCACTAGCTATCTATTTTACATTTGGTAGTGTATATAGGTCAGTGCCACTCTCTGACTTTGTCCCAGCTTACCCCACCCACACCGTGTCCATTCTCTACGTCTGTGTCTTTATTCATGTCCTGCCCCTAGGTTCATCAGAACCTTTTTTTTTTTTTTTTAGATTCCATATACATGTGTTAGGATATGGTATTTGTTTTTCTCTTTCTGACTTACTTCACTCTGTATGACAGACTCTAGGTCCATCCACCTCAATACAAGTAACTCAATTTCATATCTTCTTATGGTTGAGTAATATTCCATTGTATATATGTGCCACATCTTCTTTATCCATTCACCTGTTGATGGACATTTAGGTTGCTTCCATGTCCTGGCTATTGTAAATAGTGCTGCAATGAACATTGTGGTACATGTCTCTTTTTGAATTATGGTTTTCTCAGGGTATATGCCCAGCAGTGGGATTGCTGGGTCATATGGTAGTTCTATTTTTAGTTTTTTAAGGAACCTCCATACTGTTCTCCATAGTGGCTATATCAATTTACATTCCCACCAACAGTGCAAGAGTGTTCCCTTTTCTCCACACCCTCTCCAGCATTTATGGTTTGTAGATTTTTTGATGATGGCCATTCTGACCGGTGTGAGGTGACACCTCATTTTTGAGAGAAATCTTTTTTTGTAGAGTTAAGAGAAACATTTAAAAAAATTGTTTTATCGTAACTTTTAAAAATCCATAAATCCCACTCCTCTGGCCACCCTAAAGATCTGTTATCTCTTTACTCTCTTCTACTTGAAAAATATGTTGCAGAACAATATTCTGTGACGTAAGCAGGTCTTCAGGCTCTAGAATAAACCATTTTCTGGGGGAAGGGTGGTGGTGGGAATTGGCCAATACTTTGCAGCTAACATGTTTTGCAATGGACCAAAAAACAATCCTCCAAGCAGAGTTTTGTGTTTTGTATTACAAATTAAAGTCTGGCTCCTTTTCTTTTTCTTTTTGGTTGCTTTTGCCTCTCATTACTGCATGGGAATATTTTCACCATCTGACTTATAAAACTGGAAACTTTTCATTGAATTTTTATCACTATAGCATGAATAATTCATTCAGTCCTCAAATGTCACAATGAACATCAAGTGGTTTTACATAATGCATTCCTGATGGAGTTTCAAGAAGCCAGCAATCCAGGGATGCAGCAGAGAAGACAAAGTTTGGAAAGGAATTTCATATAAATTTATCATTTAACCAGGAAGGATAAAATAAGTGGAGAGAAAAGACTGAGAAATAAAAGTGTGGTTTTTTTTAAAACCAAAAATAGGAAAAAAAGCAAAACTAACACACTTGTCACTGGGGACAGAGGGGGAAAAAAACAGAAGGTAGCCAAAAACAGATGGTCTGGTGCGGGGGGCAGGAGGGGAAATTAGGAACCTCATAAGTATAGGAATTGAATTTGAAACTGTAGTAAAATGGTATTACATTTCGGAACCATAATAAATATTTACAGTTTTCAAGGACTCTGGGAACATTTTCAATGTTATCTGAGTGAGGAATCTTGAATGAAATATAATAGCTATTAGAATTCTACCTTTGAATGTTTATTAGTTAATGAGAGTACTCCTCCTTCTAGCATCCCTTTCTTTTAGGTTTTGAGATTGACCATATTATGGTAATCCAGCCAAATGAAATTTTCAAGCCCTTTATGGAACAGACTGTTTATTGTCTATTCAACAGCTGTTCTCTCATTTTTTCTTGCTAATAGAACCCTAATTTTATTTTTCTCCTGATAGAGTGTAGCCTATCAAGATCTCTTCGTCTCAGGGAGGATGGGCCTCATACCAGCCCCATGGAATTAATCATCACTAGCTTACACTAGTCATGGTAATTCCACTCCCTTTAGCTAATGATTGGCCTAGGGTAAGCATGTGTAAGAGTTTTCTATTGCTGCTGTACCAAATTATCACAAATTTATTATTTCACAGTTCTGTAGGCCAGAAGTTTGGGTTGGCTCACTTGGTTTCCCTGCTCTGAGTTTTTTAAGGACAGAATCAAGGGGTTGACTGGCTGGGCTCTTATCAAAATGCTCTGGGAAGGATCTGCTTCCATGTTCATTCAGATTGTTGGTAGAATCCCATTCCTTGAGGTTGTAGGACTGAGGTCCCCATTTCCTTGTTGGCTATCAGCTGGGGACTGCCTGTAGCTCATAGGAGCGTCTCTTCAGTCTTTGCACATGGACCATTACATCTCAGAGACAGCAAGGGTGTGTTGAACCCTTCACACTTGGAAACTTTCTGACTTTTGCTTGGTCTCTCTTGTTCCAGCCCTGGTAAATGTTTTGCTCTTAAGGAACCATGTGGTTATATTGGGCCCCTAGATAATCTATTTAAAGTTTTGCAAACAATTATATCTGCATATTCACAGATTCCCAGGATTAAGGTGTGGATATCTTTGGGGGTCCATTATTCTGCCTACCATTATATGTTACACATAAATAGTCAAAGAAAAAAGGGGGCTTCCATTGGAGGCTTCATTTCCTAGGTGAAAAGATAGAGACTCTGCTCTTTTTATCCAGCTAGAGACGCTAGTGGGGGGACAAGGTGTCTGGAGTGGCAGCAGCTACCTTGTAACCAGGAGACGTCAAGAATGAAGATAAAAGTCAACATACCAAGGATGGTGGAGCAGGAGACTAGAAAGCACCTAGGTCCTCTTGATGATATTTTTGAATAGCAGAACCAATGCCAGTGATTGCTTTTGTCTGGACGGCTTGTCATTTGAGGAAAAGTAATGATTCGTTTACAAGCACTCAGTTCAGTTTTCTGTCACTGGCAACCAAAAGCAATTCTAAATGTTATGTTGCTCCTAGCCCTGATTTCTGGAACTCTACTGTGGGACACATCTCTACTTTTCCACACTTTAAAATGTAGTGTTGGCCAATCTGATTAAATTAATTTATATTGTAATTCATAATAAATGTCATCAGTGGTGGTGTCAAACTTAGCTTCACCTTGAGACTGTATTCAGGATTACAGAGTCCAGGAAGAGGGTCCAGGGGTCAGCAAACTATAGCCCATGAGCCAAATCCTGCTGGCATAAGCCATGGAGCTAAGAAAGGTTTTCATATTCTTCTTGGCCTGCACCACACATCATGTGGGATCTTCCCTGACCAGGGATCGAACCCGTGCCCCCTGCATTTGGACAGTGGAGTGTTAACCACTGGACCACCAGGGAAGTCCAAAAGGCTTTCATATTCAAAAAACTTGTAACTCCACACCGCCCCCCCACAACAACAACAACAACAGAAAAGAATATGTGACCACAAAGCTGAAAGTTTATTATCTGGGCCTTTATGCAAAAATCATGCCAACCTGTGCACTACTCCCGCAGAGGACTCACCTATCATGAAGTTGAGACTGGGGTTTTACTAAGGGAAGAGTTATTAGGTAAGCATTTAATACCTTTGAAAAATTGTTATAAATCACTGTGTAAAGCTTTTGGCACAGGTAAAGATGAATTCTATCTTCAAATTAGGTTTCTTTTCAGTTCAACATTTATTGAATTTCTATTATTACAAGAGTATGGAAGACACTGGAGTTACATAATGAATAAAACAGGGTCTTAATGTAGCTGGAAATCACTTCAGGGAGTCATCTTCTCTGGCAGAAATTATTCACACAATATTCCGAACAAAAGATAAGGGCCTGTATAAAAAGGATTGCATGCAAAATTTTATGTGGATTGGGAATTCCCTGGCAGTCCAGTGGTTAGGACTTGGCTCTTTCACTGAGGGGGCCTGGATTTGATCCCTGGTTGGGGAACTAAGATCCTGCATGCCGCACAGTGTGGCCAAATGAAAAAAAATTTTTTTATATGTATCTACTTTTTTCTAAGGATATGGAAATACGAATGGACAGCAAGTGGTTGGAAATTTGGGCCTGTAACTCAGGATCAGAAGAGTAGAAAAGGAATGAACAACCATTTAATATCTACTTTATATATGTTAGTTAAATTGTTATATCAATCCCCAAAGGTAAATGCTGTTTTGCAATTTCTGCTTCAAGTCATACTCCAATGACCATATTGTTTTCATTAAATCAAACTGCCTCCTAAAGAGAAGCAGGGACTGAAGATAAAGATTAGGAGAAGAGTCACAAATCTCTTTAAAATTCTGGAGAAGCAGATAGGGAGACTAGAATAAAAGAGTCAAACACAAAACCTGAAGGATTGCCTGCATTTAGTCATGGAAAAGGGAGAGAAGCTAGTGAAAAACTCTGAAAACAAGTGATCAGAACGTGTAAAGAAAACTAGGAGAGAATTGTTTCACAGAGGCCAGGAAATTTAAAAGGTTTAAAAGCTCCAGTACCTTCAAGCAGGGTGGATGTAGAAATGAAATAAACTGAATTTGGTCAACAGGACATAAGGTGATATTTTGTTTTGCTGTCCAGTTTTTTTTTCCCTTTTTTAAATTAATTTTTATTGGAGTATAGTTGCTTTACAATGTTGTGTTAGTTTCTACTGTACAGCAAAGTGAATCAGCTATACATATACATATATCCCCTCTTTTTCGGATTTCCTTCCCATTTAGTTCACCACAGAGCATTGAGTAGAGTTCCCTGTGCTATACAGTAGGTTCTCATTAGTTATCTATTTTATACATAGTATCAATAGTGTGTATATGTCAATCCCAGTCTCCCAATTCATCCCACCCCCTACCCCTCTTTCCCCCCGGTATCCCTACGTTTGATTTCTACATCTGCGTCTCTTTCTGCTTTGCAAATAAGTTCATGTATACCATGTTTCTAGATTCCACATATATGCATTAATATACGATATTTGTTTTTCTCTTTCTGACTTACTTCACTCTGTGTGACAGTCTCTAGGTCCATCCATGTCTCTACATTGTTGTCCAATTTGGTAGCCACTAGCTACATGCAGCTATTTACATTTAAATTAATTAAAAAGTCAAAATTCAGCTCCTTAGTTGTACTAGCCACATATGAAATGCTCAAAAGCTACATGTGGTTAGTGGCTAGCATATTGGACAACTCAAAAAAACATTTCCATCGTCACAGAAAGTTCTACTGGAATGTATTTTTTTAAAGCATCCAGTAGTGCAGAAGCAAGAATGCAATGGGGAGATTTAACATGTTTTCCCTTATGCCCTCTATAGTAGTTTGCAACATCTGGTTGATTTGATTTCTCTAGCTTGAGTTTGTGTCTTCACTTTTGCTATTCATTTTCAGCCTCACGCTCGTTTTACTGGACTATTGCAATGGCTTCCTATCTGCTTCCCCAACTTGTTCCTTCCTCCTTCTAATCTTTTCTCCATACAAATCATTCATCCACTCAACAACACTCTTGTCAATGCCACTTTTCCTGAGCAGCCAACCTTAACTTTTACTGATAGTCCACTGTGGTAGGGTGAAAATGGGGGCACTGTCTCAGCACCATAAGGAAGTGATTTCCTTCCCACTCCCAAGTTTCCTTCCCTGCACTTACACAGCTCATAATCCAATGCAAGCAGCATGATTATAATACATTTATATCACACAAATAACGTTACAGCAGGAACAATAGCTAATCATCACCCTCTCCTGTGTCTTTTACTTCTGATCTGTTACCAAATCTTTTCCCTTTTCACTTCACCAGTGCAATAGCCTGTTACCTAGTCTTCTTTTAGTCTCTCCTCCTACCTTCCTCCAGAAGCTCCGGTCAAATTACCCGATTTCTTTCTGGGATCCCCTTAGGCCTACAGAACAGAATGGCGTAAATTCTTCTAAAATGTAGCACAGCCCATCTTTCCTCTCCTACCTCCCTCAACATTCTTCCACACATCTTTCTATCACCCGGTAGTATTCACCATTCCCCTGGCACATTCACGCATATTCACCTCCCACTCTCTTGTCTATGCAGTGTCATCTTTCAGACCCCAGGCTTCTCCCATTCCCTTAAGACTCAGGAGGTAAGATGCACAGAGCCCAAGGCGGAGGGGGGCATTACTCAGGGACCGAGGGACAGAAACCTGTTTGACCGTGTCCATTTCGGGAGCTACTCCAAATAAGCTGCACTAACAACGCTTGCTATGCCCCCCCAAAAGTCAACCTAATTTTCACTGTAACGGAGAGCCAGCCCTTCACCGGTCAAAGACTCTTGGCAGAGAAAGAGGCACTAAAGGCTCTGGGAGGCGAAAGGGATTGTGGGAACGCCGGTCATCTCCCCGCAGACTCATGGGAAATGTAGTGCAGTTTTCTCCAACATGGCTGCGCCCAGGAGAGTTGACGTGCTTGTACCCTCTGCGGCTTCTTGGGATAGAGTGGGAGAAGCTGCCGAAGGAGAGAACACCCGCGTGGTGAGAACCCAGCCTGAGTCAAGGCGGAGGTTTGTGGCACTTCTTATTGGCGGCATGATGGATGCAAATCGCCGCTTTCTCTTGTTGGCCTCTTCCGGTCTCCTCTATCTGCCTCAAGAGCTTCGGACCTCACCAGGGAGAGGAGGGATGGTCCGTGGGCAGTAGGGTGTCTGTGCGTGGGGTGGTCCTGTCAGAGTTTGAGGTGCACGTGCTTGTATTTGTTGCGGGTGCTCACATGGTGTCTGTGTCAATCTTCAGTTTCTTTTGGGGTTGGAGACAGGCGGTTGCAACCTGAGGAGTGTTGGTCAGTGGTGTTAGCTTCAGGGTTTTTTTGACCCTGCCAATGCAGTGAAGAAAGGATGTTGCTGGCGGTCTGGTAGCTTACAAAGCTGAATCTTCCTATGCTCTTTTTTGAGTAAAACCGGAGACCCCTGGGCTTCTGGTACTGTGAGCCTATAGTTTTGGCTGATTTCATTTAACAGATATTTACTGAGTACTTGCTGAACTCTAGGCACTCAAGTTCTGTGCCTTCAATTAAGTCACAGCCTTCGGGGTGAGCCCAGCACACAAACAGGTAATTATAATATAATGTGAAAATTGCAGGGATAGAGATACACATTAGATATTAATGAAAACATTGAAGAGGGCCACCAAGCTCAGAATCCTGGCGAAGAGGTTTAGGAGGTAAGATGGCAAGTTTAATAAGTTTAGGCTTACTCAGTAAGCGTTTATTGAGTAACTCCTAGGTGCTAGGTCCTGCTCTAGGTGCTGAGTGCTACAGGGTGAATAATACAGACAAAAAAACTCTACTTTCTTTTTTTCTTATTTCTTATTTATTTATTTATTTTATTTATTTTTGGCTGCTCGGGTGAGGCACGTGGGATCTTCGTTGAGGCATGCGGGATCTTTCTTTGTCGCGTGAGCTTCTCTCTAGTTGTGGCGTGCCGGCTCCAGGGTGCATTGGTTCTGTAGTTTTCCGCACAAGGGCTCTAGTTGAAGCACATGAGCTCAGTAGTTGTGACGCGACGGCTTAGTTGCCCTGCGGCATGTGGGATCTTAGTTGCCCCGCCAGGGATTGAACCCTCGTCCCCTGCATTGTAAGGTGGATTATTTACCACTGGACCACCAGGGAAGTCCCAGAATCTCTACTTTCATAGAGCTTACTTTCTAGTAAGTTAAAGGAGGAAGACAGAATAAACACAATTACTGAGGGCATTAGAAAATATAGAGTAGTTATTCTTCAAAGAATTAAAATGAGGTGATATGACAAGTGATGGGTCAATTTTTTCTAATCATTAAAAAAAAATTTTTTTTAAATAGGTAATGCAATTTGAATAGCTGCTAAATTCAAAACTTACAAAAGAGGAGCTTCTCATTCCTGTACCTACTCTACCTGTTTTCCCTTCCTGGTGGCAACCCATATCACTGATATCTTGTATGTCCTAGAAACTTGTATGTATAATTTGTATACCTGTACTGTACTTTATAACCAGGGCTCATTTGATAGGAATTGAAGTTGTTTCCAATCTTTGCTATTAATTAAATTTAATTTACATAGAAGCATAGGAACATTTGTCTATACTGCTTGGTTCATTTAGGCTGTCTTATTTAAGGAGAGCATAGACACACATATTACTATTACCATTTAGGCAATATCCAGTAGGATGTGTTGGGGTTAAACTTACTAACAGAGCAGATGTGATTTCTAAACCCGTATTATCCTATGGAGAGTGTGCTTAGGCTGGACTCAGCATGGCTGGTATTATAATAAATAGTGACCTGGCTCCTGTAACATCCCATAACATGGCAAGGAGCATGCAAGCCTTTGTGCAATAGTGGAAATCCCTTGGCCAGGGAGGTGGCCTTGTTAGAAAGGGGCACCTCCACATCTCAACACTGATATCAGCCTATTCCTTGGTGAGGTGACTCGACTGGTCTTTCTTCACATGTAGTAATACTGCCTCACTGAGGGAAGGAGAAGGGAAAGGGGATGACAGAAATGTGATTATGAGGCTCCATCTACTGCTGCTGGACTCTTAAGTGTCAGACTTAAAAAAATGTATTCAGCATCATCTTTTTTCTCATTTCTTCCACTTCGCAGTCTTTGCTCATGTAACATATTTAGAAAAAAAAATTCTTAGTAGATTCATCCCTGTTCTTCATTGCTAACTGCAAAAATGATGATCTTGGAATGGAGTGGCAATAAGATAATTCCTTTGAGGGCCCTCAGCTTTTCTTGGTCTTCTTTTTTTTTTTTTACTTTGCAGTGAAAATTTATTTGTATATTCTTTGCCTCTGAGTCCTTGTTGGAGTTTTTTTTTTTAATTCACACAGAAAGTCACAAAAATTATACTCATCCTCATCAGTTCACTCAGTCCCATGTAATCAATTTTTTTTTTCATCTTGATCTTTTGTTAGCACTTTTATGAGTTCATCAGTTTTTCATTAGAGTTCTGAAAATGCTTATTCATTCAGTTCAGCAGTACAGTCAGTTACCAGAAACCTGTACTTGTCAGAGTCTTTTCCATGAATTTCTTAAAGATGAAACCCTTTTATAGGAACATATTTGCAAAAGCATCAGAAATGTCTGTAAATGACAAAAGACTTAAAAATGACCACAGTTAAAAATTTGATGAAAGTTCATAGCAAGGCAGTTGACAAGAAAATTAGTTATTTCTGAGATATACATTTTAAGGTAATAACTAGGATTATGACTTATAACATTATACCAGAACATATAAGATTTTTAGAAATTTCATGTAATGTCTGAAACATTTATATTAACATATTTCCATACAAATAACCCAATGAAAGTTTAGTATTCGTTGTTTTGTTTGTTTGTTTTTTTATACTGCAGGTATATAGGCATCAATTTTATACACATCAGTGTATACATGTCAATCCCAATCGCCCAATTCAGCACACCACCATCCCCACCCCACCGCAGTTTTCCCCCCTTGGTGTCCATATGTCCATTCTCTACATCTGTGTCTCAACCTCTGCCCTGCAAACCGGCTCATCTGTACCATTTTTCTAGGTTCCACATACATGCGTTAATATACGATATTTGTTTTTCTCTTTCTGACTCACTTCACTCTGTATGACAGTCTCTAGATCCATCCACGTCTCAACAAATGACTCAATTTCGTTCCTTTTTATGGCTGAGTAATATTCCATTGTATATATGTACCACAACTTCTTTATCCATTCGTCTGTTGATGGGCATTTAGGTTGCTTCCATGACCTGGCTATTGTAAATAGTGCTGCAGTGAACATTCGGGTGCATGTGTCTTTTTGAATTACGGTTTTCTCTGGGTATATGCCCAGTAGTGGGATTGCTGGGTCATATGGTAATTCTATTTTTAGTTTTTTAAGGAACCTCCATATTGTTCTCCATAGTGGCTGTATCAATTTACATTCCCACCAACAGTGCAAGAGGGTTCCCTTTTCTCCACACCCTCTCCAGCATTTGTTGTTTGTAGATTTTCTGATGATGCCCATTCAAACTGGTGTGAGGTGATACCTCATTGTAGTTTTGATTTGCATTTCTCTAATAATTAGTGATGTTGAGCATCTTTTCATGTGCTTCGTGGACATCTGTATGTCTTCTTCGGAGAAATGTCTATTTAGGTCTTCTGCCCATTTTTGGATTGGGGTGTTTGCTTCTTTAATATTGAGCTGAATGAGCTGTTTATATATTTTGGAGATTAATCCTTTGTCCGTTGATTCGTTTGCAAATATTTTCTCCCATTCTGAGGGTTGTCTTTTCGTCTTGTTTATGGTTTCCTTTGCTGTGCAAAAGCTTTGAAGTTTCATTAGGTCCCATTTGTTTATTTTTGTTTTTATTTCCATTACTCTAGGAGGTGGATCAAAAAAGATCTTGCTGTGATTTATGTCAAAGAGTGTTCTTCCTATGTTTTCCTCTAAGAGTTTTATAGTGTCCAGTCTTACATTTAGGTCTCTAATCCATTTTGAGTTTATTTTTGTTTATGGTGTTAGGGAGTATTCTAATTTCATTCTTTTACATGTAGCTGTCCAGTTTTCCCAGCACCACTTATTGAAGAGACTGTCTTTTCTCCATTGTATATCTTTGCCTCCTTTGTCATAGATTAGTTGACCATAGGTGTGTGGGTTAATCTCTGGGCTTTCTATCTTGTTCCATTGATCTATGTTTCTGTTTTTGTGCCAGTACCATATTGTCTTGATTACTGTAGCTTTGTAGTATAGTCTGAAGTCTGGGAGTCTGATTCCTCCAGCTCCATTTTTTTCCCTCAAGATTGCTTTGGCTATTCGGGGTCTTTTGTGTCTCCATACCAATTTTAAGATGATTTGTTCTAGCTCCGTAAAAAATGCCATTGGTAATTTGATAGGGATTGCATTGAATCTGTAGATTGCTTTGGGTAGTATACTCATTTTCACAATGTTGATTCTTCCAATCCAAGAACATGGTATATCTCTCCATCTGTTGGTATCATCTTTAATTTCTTTCATCAGTGTCTTATAGTTTTCTGCATACAGGTCTTTTGTCTCCCTAGGTAGGTTTATTCCTAGGTATTTTATTCTTTTTGTTGCAATGGTAAATGGGAGTGTTTCCTTAATTTCTCTTTCAGATTTTTCATCATTAGTGTATAGGAATGCAAGAGATTTCTGTGCATTAATTTTGTATCCTGCAACTTTACCATATTCATTGATTAGCTCTAGCAGTTTTCTGGTGGCAGTTTTAGGATTCTCTATGTATAGTATCATGTCATCTGCAAACAGTGACAGTTTTACTTCTTCTTTTCCAATTTGTATTCCTTTTATTTGTTTTTCTTCTCTGATTGCCGTGGCTAGGACTTCCAGAACTATGTTGAATAATAGTGGTGAGAGTGGACATCCTTGTCTCGTTCCTGATCTTAGAGGAAATGCTTTCAGTTTTTCACCATTGAGAATAATGTTTGCTGTGGGTTTGTCATATATGGCCTTTATTATGTTGAGGTAGGTTCCCTCTATGCCCACTTTCTGGAGAGTTTTCATCAGAAATGGGTGTTGAATTTTGTCAAAAGCTTTTTCTGCATCTATTGAGACGATCATATGGTTTTTATTCTTCAATTTGTTAATATGGTGTATCACATTGATTGATTTGCGTATATTGAGGAATCCTTGCATCCCTGGGATAAATCCCACTTGATCGTGGTGTATGATCCTTTTAATGTGTTGTTGGATTCTGTTTGCTAGTATTTTGTTGAGGATTTTTGCATCTATATTCATCAGTGATATTGGTCTGTAATTTTCTTTTTTTGTAGTGTCTTTGTCTGGTTTTGGTATCAGGGTGATGGTGGCCTCATAGAATGAGTTTGGGAGTGTTCCTTCCTCTGCAATTTTTTGGAAGAGTTTGAGAAGGATGGGTGTTAGCTCTTCTCTAAATGTTTGATAGAATTCACCTGTGAAGCCATCTGGTCCTGGACTTTTGTTTGTTGGAAGATTTTTAATCACAGTTTCAATTTCATTCCTTGTGATTGGTCTCTTCATATTTTCTGTTTCTTCCTGGTTCAGTCTTGGAAGGTTATACCTTTCTAAGAATTTGTCCATTTCTTCCAGGTTGTCCATTTTATTGGCATAAAGTTGCTTATAGTAGTCTCTTAGGATGCTTTGTATTTCTGCGGTGTCTGTTGTAACTTCTCCTTTTTCATTTCTGATTTTATTGATTTGAGTCCTCTCCCTCTTTTTCTTGATGAGTCTGGCTAATGGCTTATCAATTTTGTTTATCTTCTCAAAGAACCAACTTTTAGTTTTATTGATCTTTGCTATTGTTTTCTTTGTTTCTATTTCATTTATTTCTGCTCTGATCTTTATGATTTCTTTCCTTCTGCTAACTTTGGGTTTTGTTTGTTCTTCTTTCTCTAGTTTCTTTAGGTGTAAGGTTAGATTGTTTACTTGAGATTTTTCTTGTTTCTTTAGGTAGGCTTGTATAGCTATAAACTTCCCTCTTAGAACTGCTTTTGCTGCATCCCATAGGTTTTGGGTTGTCGTGTTTTCATTGTCATTTGTCTCTAGGTATTTTTTGATTTCCTCTTTGATTTCTTCAGTGATCTCTTGGTTATTTAGTAATGTATTGTTTAGTCTCCGTGTGTTTGTGTTTTTTACGTTTTTTTCCCTGTAATTGATTTCTAATCTCATAGCGTTGTGGTCAGAAAAGATGCTTGATATGATTTCAATTTTCTTAAATTTACTGAGGCTTGATTTGTGACCCAAGATGTGATCTATCCTGGAGAATGTTCCGTGCGCACTTGAGAAGAACGTGTAATCTGCTGTTTTTGGATGGAATGTCCTATATATATCAATTAAATCTATCTGGTCTATTGTGTCATTTAAAGCTTCTGTTTCCTTATTTATTTTCATTTTGGATGATCTGTCCATTGGTGTAAGTGAGGTGTTAAAGTCCCCCACTATTACTGTGTTACTGTCGATTTCCTCTTTTATAGATGTTAGCAGTTGCCTTATGTATTGAGGTGCTCCTATGGTGGGTGCATATATATTTATAATTGTTATATCTTCTTGTGTTGATCCCTGGATCATTATGTAGTGTCCTTCCTTGTCTCTTGTAACATTCTTTATTTTAAAGTCTATTTTATCTGATATGAGTATAGCTACTCCAGCTTTCTTTTGATTTCCATTTGCATGGAATATCTTTTTCCATCCCCTCACTTTCAGTCTGTATGTGTCCCTAGGTCTAAAGTGGGTCTCTTGTAGACAGCATATATATGGGTCTTGTTTTTGTATCCATTCAGCCAGTCTGTGTCTTTTGGTTGGGGCATTTAATCCATTCACGTTTAAGGTAATTATCGATACGTATGTTCCTATGACCATTTTCTTAATTGTTTTGGGTTTGGTTTTGTAGGTCCTTTTCTTCTCTTGTGTTTCCCACTTAGAGAAGTTCCTTTAGCATTTGTTGTAGAGCTGGTTTGGTGGTGCTGAATTCTCTTAGCTTTTGCTTGTCTGTAAAGCTTTTGATTTCTCCATCAAATCTAAATGAGATCCTTGCTGGGTAGAGTAATCTTGGTTGTAGGTTCTTCCCTTTCATCACTTTAAGTATATCATGCCACTCCCTTCTGGCTTGCAGAGTTTCTGCTGAGAAATCAGCTGTTAACCTTATGGGAGTTCCCTTGTATGTTATTTGTCGTTTTTCCCTTGCTGCTTTCAATAATTTTTCTTTGTCTTTAATTTTTGCCACTTTGATTACTATGTGTCTCGGCGTGTTTCTCCTTGGGTTTATTCTGTATGGGACTCTCTGTGCTTCCTGGACTTGGGTGGCTATTTCCTTTCCCATGTTAGGGAAGTTTTCGACTATAATCTCTTCAAATATTTTCTCTGGTCCTTTCTCTCTCTCTTCTCCTTCTGGGACCCCTATAATGCGAATGTTGTTGCGTTTAATGTTGTCCCAGAGGTCTCTTAGGCTGTCTTCGTTTCTTTTCATTCTTTTTTCTTTATTCTGTTCCGCAGCAGTGAATTCCACCATTCTGTCTTTCAGGTCACTTATCCGTTCTTCTGCCTCAGTTATTCTGCTATTGATTCCTTCTAGTGTAGTTTTCATTTCAGTTATTGTATTGGTCATCTCTGTTTGTTTGTTCTTTAATTCTTCTAGGTCTTTGTTAATCATTTCTTGCATCTTCTCAATCTTTGCCTCCATTCTTATTCCGAGGTCCTGGATCATCTTCACTATCATTATTCTGAATTCTTTTTCTGGAAGGTTGCCTATCTCCACTTCATTTAGTTGTTTTTCTGGGGTTTTTTCTTGTTCCTTCATCTGGTACATAGCCCTCTGCCTTTTCATCTTCTCTATCTTTCTGTAACTGTGGTTTTTGGTCCACAGGCTGCAGGATTGTAGATTTTCTTGCTTCTGCTGTCTGCCCTCTGGTGGTTGAGGCTATCTAAGAGGCTTGATGGGAGGCTCTGGTGGTGGGTAGAGCTGACTGTTGCTGTGGCGGTCAGAGCTCAGTAAAACCTTAATCCACTTGACTGTTGATGGGTGGGGCTGGGTTCCCTCCCTGTTGCTGTGGCAGTCAGAGCTCAGTAAAACCTTAATCCACTTGACTGTTGATGGGTGGGACTGGGTTCCCTCCCTGTTGGTTGTTTTGACTGAGGCAACCCAACACTGGAGCCTACCCGTGCTCTTTGGTGGGATTAATGGCAGACTCTGGGAGGGCTCACGCCAAGGAGCACTTCCCAGAACCTCTGCTGCCAGTGTCCTTATCCCCACGGTGAAACAGAGCCACCACCCGCCTCAGCAGGAGACCCCCCCAACACCAGCAGGTAGGTCTGGTTCAGTCTCCCCCAGGGTCACTGCTCCTTCCCCTGGGTCCCGATGCACACATTACTTTGTGTGTGCCCTCTAAGAGTGGGGTCTCTGTTTCCCCCAGTCCTGTCAAAGTCCTGCAATCAATTCCCACTAGGCTTCAAAGTCTGATTCTCTAGGAATTCCTCCTCCCATAGCCGGACCCCCAGGTTGGGAAGCCTGACGTGGGGCTCAGAACCTTCACTCCAGTGGGTGGACTTCTGTGGTATAAGTGTTCGCCAGTCTGTGAGTCACCCACCCAGCAGTTATGGGATTTGATTTTACTCTGATTGCGCCCCTCCTACTGTCTCACTGTGGCTTCTCCTCTGTCCTTGGACGTGGGGTATCCTCCTTGGTGAAGTCAAGGGTCTTCCTGTCAATGATTGTCCAGCAGCCAGTTGTGATTCTGGTGCTCTCGCAAGAGGGAGTGAGAGCACGTCCTCCTACTCCACCATCTTGGTTAATCCTCCTCTTGGTCTTCTTAAACAAGTCTTATCTGGCTCTTCTGGAAATTAACAGTAATTTAGTAGTAGACGTATTTAATACTTTTAACAAAGTTATGAGATAGTGTCAAAGAATAACACAGCCAGACATTAGTTAAAGCAGTGAAAACAGACTTTATTTAGTAATTATTGACAGTAGGAGAAAAAGCTAAACTCCATTCCAATTGTGTGGAAGTGATTAGGGTGTGTGTGTGGAGACTCAGTAGAGTCTGAGAAGTAAAAAATTATAAAGGGTGGGTCAGTGTAAATGCAGTTAGGCCAGCTGGCAATTATCAAAGTTAGGATTCCATCCTGTCACAGAGACTGAGAGACAGAGGCCCTGTCCTTCCTGACGATTACATTTCAAAGGGGGAATTCCCTGGCAGTCCAGTGGTTAGGACTCCGTGCTTTCACTCGGAGGGCTCAGGTTCAGACCCTGGTGGGAGAACTAAGATCTTGCAAGCCGCATGGTGCTGCAAAAAAAAAAAAACAAAATAAAAAACATTTCAAAGGAATGGTTCTCAGGTCCTTGGGAGAGACATGTATGAGTTGCAGGAGATACATGTTCACAATTGTAAGCTGTGTTTTTTAAGCAATTTTATTTAATTAATTTATTTTTTGGCTGAATTGGGTCTTCACTGCTGCATGCGGGCTTTCTTTCTAGTTGCGGCAAACGGGGGCTACTCTTCGTTTTGGTGCGCGGGCTTCTCATTGTGGTGGCTTCTCTTGTTGCGGAGCATGGGCTCTAGGTGCGCAGGCCTCAGTAGTTGTGGCACGCGGCCTCAGTAGTTGTGGCTCGCGGGTTCTAGAGCGCAGTCTCAGTAGTTGTGGCGCACGGGCTTAGTTCTCTGCAGCATGTGAGATCTTCCCGGACCAGGTCTCGAACCCGTGTCCCCTGCATTGGCAGGAGGATTCTTAACCACTGTGCCACCAGGGAAGTCCTGTAAGCCGTTTTTAATAAGTGCTTTAAAAAAGAAGGGAGGTCAGGGGCCTATTGTTAGGAGATGTTAGAACAAATAGTAAAATATCCAGGCAGCATTTTAAGTTTTCTCAGGCAGCCATTTTAATGGGGAGCTGGGGTCATCCTAGGGTATGGCTTTATGCAGCTATAAGCTAGAGTTTGGTGAAGTTTTTTAGTGCAGGGTTTGGATGGAGTTATGTGCCAAGAATAGGCACTATTATTCCTATTTTATAGGTGAAGAAACCTAAGCACAGAAATAAGTAAGTAACTCGCACAGGGTCATATAGCTAGTAAATTGTAAACCTGAGGTTTGAACCTAGAACCTGGACCCCTAAACACTATGTTATACTGCCTCAAAAAACTGAAGGAGGCTCTGGGGAAACAAAAATATGATTTAATTCTTGTCATCAAAGAGCTCATCGTCCAGTGGAAGGGGACAAACATTAGAACAAATAATTAGTGCAATGTTAAAAATATATATTCAGCTGTCCCCTTCCTGTGTAACGATGACTCCTAAAGCTTTCTCTCTAATCTCATTTCTCTCGTTTTGCCACTTTATGTTTTTCATCTGCCAGCCAGACATTGCAACTGTGTATCTTAACAGTACTTCAAACATATTATATCCTAAATCTGACTCATCACCTCCCTTACTGAGCAGCTCTTCCTGACCCTCTTCTGACTTTCCAGTTTTGGAATGACATCACTAGCCTCTCAGTCACTCAGGCTCTGTCCTGTTAGTAACTGATCTCTGATTCTTCTCTCCCTCATGTCCGAGTAGTCATCAGGGCTATTGATTATTCTTGAACTTTTCTTTTGCCCTCTCCCCTTCTCTTCCTATTTCCTTTCTTCTTACAGCCTTCACCCTAGATCAGGCCAGCATTTCTACTTGTTAAGCAGGGTTATTGCAAGTCCTTTTGCCTCTCATTTCCCTATTGTGCTGTCCAGCCAGACTGTTTTACTGGCCTTACCTCCTATCACATGTGCTCCATGTATTAGCTAAACTGGATTACTGGCCGTTCTTTCAATAGTCTCAGCATTTTTCTCTATACATAAAGATTAATAATCAGAGTTTTGACTGTTTGAGAGCTGTTTTGGAATATGATTTTTTAAAAAAATAAATTTATTTTATTTATTTTTGGCTGCGTTGGGTCTTCATTGCTGCGCGCGGGCTTTCTCTAGTTGTGGCGAGCGGGGGCTACTCTTCGTTGAGGCATGTGGGCTTTTCATTGCAGTGGCTTGTCTTGTTGCAGAGCACGGGCTCTAGGTGCGCAGGCTTCAGTGGTTGTGGCACGTAGGCTCAGTAGTTGTGGCTCGTGGGCTCTAGAGTGTAGGCTCTAGTGTTGTGGCGTACGGGCTTTGTTGCTCTGCGGCATGTGGGATCTTCCAGGACCAGGGCTCAAACCTGTGTTCCCTGCATTGGCAGGCAGATTCTTAGCCACTGCGCCACCAGGGAAGTCCCTGGAACATGATTTTATTTAACTTCTTAAACTTATTTCATTTGCTAACTTTGCAGACTTTCAAGTGGGTGAAGAGTGGAATCGGTGGATCAGCCAACATTCTCTGCTCTAAAAAATTATGTCTACTACTCACTGTCTTGGCCAGATGCATCTATTTCTGTTTTTAGCTTCTGTTCTTTATTGCCTCACTGGATACCCTCCCTTCCATATGACTCTATATTTCTTGTCCTTTGATACTCAGCTCAAGTCCCCTTTTGTTTTGAAGTTCTCCCAAACTTTTCCAGTTAACGTTGATCTTATCATTTTTGTCTCTAATTTGTATCACATCTAAAGACCATTAACACTTAATTATCTAAAGACACGTCATATTCTTTCATTGTTTAATGTTTGTTTTCCTCAACTAATGTATAAACTGGTTGAAAGCATAAACTATGTATTGTATTTGTATGCTGTAGAGTGCTGAGACCATAAGTAGGCATGTGTGTATTCACTCATTATCATTTGTTTATCCCTTCAACAAATTTTTGTTGAGCACCTACTGTGTGCTGGCATTCCTTGGAGTTTACATCCTGATGGAGGAATTAAGCCAGCAAATTAACCATCACAAATTGTGTTAAATTCTGTGAACAAAATAAAATAGACTTCTATAATAATGCATGATGTAGGGTGCTGATTTGGATAGTGCAAAGACCTTTTTTGGAATAGCACTCAGTAACTACTTGCTGATTGACATATTTCAAAAAAAATGAAAACACAATTCTATGGGGTTCTTACACCTGTTATTTAAAAAATTATAGATATAAAAATATATAACATATAGCTTAAAAATAATAAAACAAACACCTAAACCACCACCTAGCTTAAATACTTTTGATGCCTCTATGTGTCCCTTTCATATCACAGTTCTCTCCTCCCCTCCGAAATAACTTCTCTCCTGAACTTTGTGTTTATCATTTCCTTGCTTTTCTTTGCATTATGCTATATATGTATTTCTAAACAACATATGGCTTACTTTTGGATTTTGAACTTTATATAATGGAATCATACTGTATATTCTTCTGTAAATTTTGTCTGTTTGTTTGTTTGTTTGTTTCTTCTTTTTTTCCTTTCCTAACATTATGTTGTGAGATTTGTTTGTGGCACATTTTACCTAGGACTTCATAAGTAAAGGGATCGCATATGGGAAAATAGCTCACTTAATAGCACTAAAGCATTGACATGTTTTGTAGAACCTACCAGAGATGCTATTAGATGTTCTTGCTTCTTTGTTACCTTCTTAAATATTCCTTTATTGTCCATGCATCTGTTTGTTCTCACTTCTCTTGGCTGGTGACAAGTATTGTAACCATTTAAAAATTATCACATGGAAATATTTATAAACTATAAAATACATGAATAGTGTTATTATAACTGTTTCTTGGGACTCTTTAAGGTTGACATTTTATACTTTTTTTTTTTTTTTTAAGTATTGCCATGGACAGCAACCACCAAAGTAATTACAAACTCAGTAAAACTGAGAAGAAGTTCTTAAGGAAACAGATTAAAGCCAGGCATACTTTGCTGAGACATGAAGGCATTGAGACAGTATCCTATGCTACTCAGGTGACCTAAAACTATTATTATCATTTGAATGTAAATGTATTGCCATGTTAGTGTGTTCTAAGTAATATTTGTTAATAATTGCTCAGAGAAGAAGGCTATAATTGTTCCATCATGTGTTACGATCTGTGTTTAATATACGTATGATAGGACCTGCTAACTTTCTATTTTGAGACATAGCCTAGTATAGTTTGAATTTCCACTGACTGTGTTGGTTGAACTAGAGGAAGTTGTAATTCTGTATTAATAACAATAACACTATACAACTGTTTACAGTTTACAAAGCATACTTATATTCATTATTATATTTAATTCCCTAGAAATCCTTATGAGGTAGATGAGAAAACTAAGGTTCTGAAAGGTTGTGTTATGTCCACTGATATAAGGTGTTGAATAGAAACCTAAAGCTAGATCTTTTGTACCCTAATGCAGTCTTCTTTCTTCTATTCCTAACTTCATCTCTATTATAAAGTATTTGATTATATGCTGTGAAACATTTCTTATTTATGAGACCTTATTTACAAAGCCTTTTTATTTTCTGATGGGCAATGATTAAATGATATATATGTATGTATGTATACATGCCCCTCCAACCCCCCAACCCCCCTCCACACACACACACACACAAACTCTTCCTGGTCTATGAATGAGAAGAACTTATTTTAACTCTTAGCTTCTCCACGTATTTGTACATGAGCAGTACCCTTTGACCTCAGCTTTCTTCATTTGTAAGGACATAGTATTACATACTTTTTATTCCATTGGATTGTTACATTCTAAAGAGAACACATATATGTCATTAAAATACCACATGAATGTAAAGCATTCTTATCATATTCTTTCTGGTTCTAAAGATATAGGGTAACACTAGTAAGGCAGCTTAGCTAGCATCTAACTGAGGACCAAAGACGTACAATTTAGGAGGTGAAGCTGGGATTAAAATTTAGACCTCTTGATTCTCAGACCAGCACTCTTCTATCATGCTTTTTCTGTCTTCTGTACTGCATCATAGTTTAGGAATGAGTGCTCTATTCAGGGAGATTTAATATTAGCAGGTAAAAGGCCCAAACTTAGATTTTCTTAAATATTAATAACTTCAGGCCCCCTCACCCGTGGCATCCACGCACAGCGTGCCTCGCACCCAGGTTCCTGCACTGTTCCCTCGCGGCCATGAGACGCCGGGTGCTCCTTCTGCTCCTGCCACCCATGCTGGCCACGCTGGGGGCTCGGGGGCTCTGTGACCGATGAAATACAGTGTAACGTGATGAGGCAAGCTGCCTGTGGCGGGAGATGCATTCCTGTGGCCTGGCTCTGCAATGGAGGGCAGGAGTGCCTGGATGGGGCGGACGAGCAGTGTGCTTTGCAGGTGCGAAATCTTCATCAAGCGCTAATCACTGAAGAAACAGTTGTAAGGTATCATCCAAAAAACCAGCATCATGGAGGACTTATCCTTTCCTGAAGTACACCTTCAATAAAAGCACATATACATGAAAAAAAAAAAACAAACCCAATAACTTCAGAGAATTTAAACCAAATCCCTCAAAAAAGGATGGAGTAGATAATAGATTAGAATTAATGTCTGCACACACTTCCTGCCAAGACCCACTGAAGCTGTGAGGCATTCAGAAGATTTATGACATACCCTATTTTCATCAATTCTCAAGCATAACTGGCTGTTTTTCCCCTTACAGGGGTTGTGAAGACAAGTGGTGAGAAAAGAAATGGGTTAAGTTTCTTTGCTGCCTCTGAAACTTGTTTCTGGTTGAGGTTGACTTTTTTCTTCAGATCTCTAGAAGCTTTAATCTCACCTTCATGGCTTCCAAAGTGTCATTTTATTTGGACTTGATTATTTTTTTCTCCTCAATATTTTTAAAGGAAGAGAAAACAATTGTAGATGGACTTCCAATTATATATTATCTATCTAGGGGAGAACAAATGCTTTTTTCACTGTATAAGTATAGGTGCCGTTGTACAACTTTATAGTGATTGTTAGATTTTTCTAGAGCCATTAACCTCAGATTATCAGGACTGAAGATAACTTAAAGTATGAATTCTCTTCTTCCTATTACTGGAAAAATTGCTTGGCCGAACAACTATTTATTAAATTAAGCATTTCATTATATTATGTAACTCACATGTAATAATAAATAAGTTCCTCCCTTCCCTCTACCATTGCACTCATTTTTGTGTGGTTTACCTTTAGCATTGCCCACAAATCACTTGGATAGCATTTTTGAGGACCCTTAGTATTCCTCAAGTCACCTCTCACTGTTTTCCCCAATTCCTAGATGGGACAGTGGACCCTTGACATTTACAAAACCTTTGCAGTTCCTTAGATTTGGGAATATTGGAAATGTTTTTGTAATTATGGCTACATATGACCAAGCTATTCTGGTACTTTAATTTATAACTTCACTGAATGAGGTCCAGGACAAGCCATCTGAGACTAAATTTTATACCATATCTTATAGTATTGTATTAATGTGTTTATTAATGTGTGTGTGTATACTTACATACATATAAAGTATTGGCTGCCCCATAAAAGAACAGAGCTTTACTTATTATCCAATTTTATAATAATTGTTTTACATTCTTTTAAAACAGGGTTCTAGATATTCCCATTTTATGCATGTGAAGCTAAAACATGTTCTACACTCCGGCTTCATATAAATCAGGTGTTGGCAGACTACTGTCTTTAGGTCAAATCTGGCTTGTGAGCTAAGAATGAGTTTTACATTTTTAAGGGTTGTTTAAGAATAAAACAAGACTATGTGGCAGAGGCTTATATGACCTGTGAAGCTTAAAATATTTACTATCTGGCCCTTTTCAGAAAAGTTTTGCCAATACCTGGTATAAATGATGAAACTGATGAGCATAGGCCATCAGTTGTTTACTTTTGTTATGCTACAGAGTTTAAAGATATTAATGCTGTGTAGAATGTTTTTTAAGTACAGAGACTATAATGGCACTAGGCCATAAGCATCAGAATAAAAATAGGAGACCTCCCCTACCTAATTCCTTGAGTAAAGTTGAACAGGATTGCAACTGACAGGAAGTAAGCATGATATTTACAAAGGAAAAAAATTTAATTGCAAAATGACTGAATAACCCCACATACAGAGGAAATTTTTCCTGTTTTATGTTCAATAGAACTTGTAATTGTTTTTTTCTTCCAGCCAGTACCTTTACCTTTAGTTTTTAGTAAACATTGTATAATGGTTATATCAAAAAGTATGGATTCTGGAAACTGACAGAAGTAAATTTGAAACCCAGCTCCAACTAATCACCACCTTAACCTCATTTTTCTGATTTTTAGTTTCTTTCTGTATGAAGTGGGGCTTATATTACCCACTTTGTAGGATTGTTGTGAAGATTATGTTAATGAAGATTGAGTAGTAAAAACATATAGCACAGTGTCTAGTAAAAAAGCAAGTATTATGTAAATCCTTGTTTCTTCTCTCTGCCTCCTCTTTCTGTTTCATTTTGTTAAATTTATGAACAGTGAAAGTTATCTTTTAATTTGTATGTATGGTCACTAAGAAATGAATATTTTACTGAAAAGGCTATTAAAAATCAGTATTATTTACAATATCTTAATAAAAGGTTGATATTAATTGCTCATGTTACTTTCTTTTTTTGTTTTTTTAAGAGCCTGATTGTTGCCAATGGTGGTTTGGGTAACCGAGTGAGTAGGAACCAACTTCTTCCGGTGTTAGAGAAGTGTGGATTGGTGGATGCTCTCTTAATGCCACCTAATAAGCCCTACTCATTTGTAAGATACAAAACTGTAGAAGAATCCAAGAAAGCCTATGATACTCTCAATGGAAAAGAAATAGTGGATGACTTAGGACAAAAGATTATTCTGTACTTGAATTTTGTGGAAAAAGGTATATCATACAGGTATCTTTTTAAAAATGGTTTTTGCTTTTGTGTGAGTTTTCTTTTCATACCTCAGGTGGAAGTTTCAGTTATTGTGAAACAAAATTGAACGTCAGTTAAGCAACCCCTTTTTGTTTAACAAACATTCTTTAAGTGCCTAGTTTGTACAGGCATGGGACTAGTAGTTGAAGGGAGGTTATTTAGACATAGCTTACCAACCTAACAATATATTTATTATGTATGCATGTTATTTTGGAAGCCTGCTATCTAACTGTGTCTTTCAAAATTTATTGTTGAGGATTTAGATCACCAATTTATTTTGCAGTGTCTACCCAGAAGCTTTCAATTAATCACTTAGGAATTAATTGTGATCCAAATGATTACGTGCCAAGGTTCATGATTATGGAGGAGCAGCTTTAGCTACCAAAGATCCCCAAAGCTTTAGAGTGGCGATGTCCAGTAGAACATTCTGTGATGATGGAAATATGTTCATATTTCATATCTGTATTGTCCAACACGATTGTTTGGTTTTTAAATTTAATTTTATTTAAATTAATTAAGTTAACTAATTTAAATAAAAGCTTTGCAGACTGATTTACAGAATTGCTGCAGGGATTATTACATCTTTTCACCACTGAGCCATGGAAATGAGATACATTGAGATGAACTTTGACTTAGACTTCTAATCTCCTCCTATTATATTCATTTGCCACCTATTTAGGCAATTAAAGAGTTTTGTTTAGATATGCTGGGAGTGGGTAGGTGAGTAGAATATGATCAAATTTATGTTTTATAAAATAAGTTTCAAAGGAAACTTTAACTCCTTTAAAGATATATTTTAGAAGTTATAATTCTCAGTGTCTATAGGTACTTAATTTTAAAAATTTCTTTAAAAATTTATTTTTATTTATTTTTGGCTGCAATTGTGTCTTCGTTGCTGCACGTGGGCTTTCTCTAGTTGCAGTGAGTGGGGGTTACTCTTCGTTGCGGTGCACGGGCTTCTCACTGTGGTGGCTTCTCTTGTTGTGGAGCATGGGTTTTAGGCGCGCCAGCTTCAGTAGTTGTGGCCCGTGGGCTTAGTAGTTGTGGCTCGCGGGCTCTAGAGCACAGGCTCAGTAGTTGTGGCGCACAGGCTTAGTTGCTCTGCAGCATGTGGGGTCTTCCTGGACCAGGGATTGAACCCATGGCCCCTGCATTGGCAGGCGGATTCTTAACCACTGCGCTACTGGGGAAATCCCTATATGTACTTAATTTTAAATCTGACTTAAACTTTCAGATTTTGAAAACTAGATTATTTTCGTATTTTGTGTTTGTGATCAGTTTTTGAAAATTGTATGCTTTAGGAATAAGTCTTTTTTTTTTAAATTGGGGTACAGTTGTTTTACAATGTTGTAAGAATAAGTCTTAATCAAAAAATATTGTCCTTGGGTTTTCCCCCATTCAGCATGTTGAACACTGTAAGAAATTGCATGAAATGAGTTTTGGAGTGTTTTTTATTTGAAATCCTGTATTAGGTCCAGATGTATTTTTTTATGCATTTTTTATTGAAGTATAGTTGATTTACAAGGTTGTATTAGTGTCTGGTGTACAGCAAAGTGATTCAGTTATATATATATATATGTATGTGTATATATATGGAAAAGAATATGAGAAAGAATATACATGTGTGTATACATATGTATACACACATATATATTCTTTCTCATATTCTTTTCCATAATAGTTTACTACAGGATATTGAATATAGTTCCCTGTGCTATAGTAGGACCTTGTTGTTTATCCATTCTATATATAATAGTTTGCATCTGCTAATCCCAAACTCCCAAAACCATCCCTCTCCCACTGCCCAGCCCCCTTGGCAACCAACCACAAGTGCATTCTCTATGTCTGTGAGTCTGTTTCATTTGTGTCATATTTTGGATTCCACATATAAGTGATATCATATGGTATTTGTCTTTCTCTTTCTCACTTACTTCCCTTAGTATTATAATCTCTAGGTGCTTCCATGTTGCTGCAAATGGCATTATTTCATTCTTTTTTATGGCTGAGTAGTAGTATTCCATTGTGTGTGTGTGTGTGTGTGTATGTGTGTATTTACCACATCTTCTTTATCCATTCATCTGTCAGTGGACATTTATGTTGCTTCCATGTCTTGGCTATTGTAAATAGTGCTGCTATGAACATTGGGGTGCATGTATCTTTTTGAATTATAGTTTTGTCCTGATGTATGTCCAGGAGTGGGATTGCTGAGTCATATGACAACTCTATATTTAGTTTTTTAAGAAACCACCATACTGTTGTTTTACACTTTTCTATTACTTGACCATAGGAGCAAAAATGAGTATTTAAATTTTTGTATTCAGTATTTAGAATCTAGTTTGTTTATGGAGGTGCATACTGTAGATATTATGAGAAACCTTTTTTCTTAGTGAGATTTAAAAAGTGGCTTAATCGTGTTCAAACAAAATATTTAAGTAAATACTGTTCTATTTGCTATTGGTAATTGCAGTGGATAAAATGTACCATAATTTTTATCTTGGCCTTTATTTTTCTGTTTTTAATATGTTGTGTGCCTTTCAGCATTCTTATTTCTAAAAATGAGGTTTGGGGTTTTATGAACTGATAAATGGCTATTGGACAGAATTATTTGTCTATGAGAACTTTAAGTTTTGTATTTCGACTATTTTAATTTCATTTCCCACAGCACAGTGGAAAGAGTTGGGGCTTCAAGCCTTGCCTCCAGGCCTCATGGTAATAGAAGAAATTATTTCTTCTGAGGATGAGAAAATGCTTTTGGAAAGTGTTAACTGGACAGAAGATACAGACAATCAAAATTGTAAGTAAAACTTTAAATCTGGTGTTTAAAAGTTTCTGCAAAATGCCTTATCCTCCTTTGGTTTATTAAAACTCTATTTCCTCAAAATTACTGAAAGTACCCTGGATACAATGTTAGGTAAGTCATACCAACAATTCTCAAGAGCATTAATAATAAATAACGTTTATATAGGTATCAATTTAAAACTCCAAACTGATTAATATTTATTAGTCAGCATTTGTGGAACTAACATTTATAAGCTGTTTTATACACAGTTGGTCGTCTGTTCCGTATCCATGAATTCCGTCAACCATGGATTGAAAATATTTGGAAAAAAAAGCAAAATTCCAGAAAGTTCCAAAAAGCAAAACTTGAACTTGCCGCATCTTGGCAACTATTTACATAGCATTTACATTGTTATTTACAACTATTTTACATGGCATTTACATTGTACTAGGTATTGTAAGTAACCTAGAGATGATTTAAAGCATGCTGGAGGATGTGAAAGTTGTATGTAGGTTACATGCAAATACTGCACTATTTTATGTAAGAGACTTTTATCGTCCTTGGATTTTGGTATTTGAGGGAACCAATCCCCCAAGGATACCCAGGGACAACCCTATATTGTCTTATTTGGTTCTCTCTACCCTAAGACAAATTTCCTATGAGGAATCAGCAGTTCAGTAACATATCATTATAATGTAGTAAGAACCTCCTGGAGAAATTTACAAATCAGTTACTTTGACTCTTTTCCAGATCATTAGCAAACTTGTGAGTGGCAGTGGACATGTTTAGCTCTTTCAGATTGACTGGGTGAAACCCTTAAAAGTTTGTTTCAATTTTAGACTTAAAAGAATAGCAGCTATGAGGTAGAATGTTTCATTTTACTAAAGACAATAATTTAGCAGTTAACAAAAGTTACCATTACTAAACCAATCCTTATTCATAAAGTTGACTTTGAAATATATGAGGAATGAAATTCTTTTTCTCCTATACAGTTTACTCTCTTCTCTTCATACAGTTCAAAAATCCTTAAAACACAGAAGAGTAAAGCATTTTGGCTATGAATTCCACTATGAGAACAACCATGTAGATAAAGATAAGCCATTACCTGGGGGTAAGTAATTGTTGTGTTTTTTTTATACATTAAAAAAAATTTTATTTATTTATTTATTTTATTTATTTATTTTTGGCTGCATTGGGTCTTCATTGCTGCATGCAGGCTTTCTCTAGTTGTGGCGAGTTGGGGCTACTCTTTGTTGTGGTGCACGGGCTTCTCATTGCGGTGGCTTTTGTTGCGGAGCATGGGCTCTAGGTGCATATGCTTCACTAGTTGTGGCACATGGGCTCAGTAGTTGTGGCTCGTGGGCTCTAGAGCGCAGGCTCAGTAGTTGTGGCACACAGGCTTAGTTGCTCCGCGGCATGTGGGATCTTCTTGGAACAGGGGTCGAACCCGTGTCCCCTGCATTGGCAGGCGGATTCTTAACCACTGCACCACGAGGGAAACCCAGTAATTGTTAATAAATAATAAGGGCTGGTACAGAAAAAAAATTAATATATTAGGATATCATGGTTGAGATTATTTTTCATATGTCATTTGTAGGTAAACTTATGAAACAGTTGATTAAATTTAAACCATTTTAATTAACTAAATAGTGTAGTTTTGTGTTAAAAATGTTATACATACAAATAAAGCTAAATTTAATTTCTCTTGAACACTATCCATACTCCCATACTCCTCTTCAGAAGTAGTACCATTAACAGTTTAGTGTATACTATTTCAATCCTTATAAATGAGTTTACATCCAAATAACCTGTAAATGTATATAGGTGTTAACACGTAGTATTACATTGTATGTTATAAATTGTATATTCATATATTACCACATTTTCACAGTATGTCTTAGAGATCTTATATAGGTTTTCATTTTATTGAATGTTCAATAATAGCTTATTCAGTTAATTTCCTTTTGCTAGACATTTAGGTTATTTCTAGTTTTTAGCTTTTACAAATTGTGCTGTAGTGATCTTTGTACACACATCTTTCTGCATTAAAGCAAGAGTTGCTCAAGGGAAACTACTAAATTAGAATTGTGTCAGAGTTATGTTCATTTAAAAATGTCAATAGACACTGACAAATTGCACCCTAAAAAAGCTATACCAACATACTCTCACGAAGTGTGTACCTCCTTCCCCCTACCCCTAGCAGCATGTGATATTGTAAAACTTCTAACTTTATAATCACCTGATTACTAGTGAGGTTGACCATTTTTATTTCCTTTTCTGTGAATTCTTTTTCATCTTCTTTACCAGTTTTTTCTAATGGGTGGTCAAATATATTAATAAGAATTTACTGTATAATCAGGATATTAATCCTTTGGTAGAATTCTTTGTTGGAGTTAAATTTATCTGTATTTTTATGACTTTCATCTTATTTAAAGATTTCCTTTGCCTCATGAAATAACATTTATGACTCCAATAAAAGTAAGTTAGTCCCACTTTGAAAAGCATGTTTTTTAAAAAGAAATAATTTAAAATAATTAAATTTAAAGTAAATTAATAATTTAAAATAACAAAAAAGAAAGTGGTCAGGCTAATTTCCAATATATAATAGAGTAAATTTTATCATTTTATTTCTGTTTTACAAAATACCAAAATTGTTCTCTGCAAAATTGTTCTTTTGTACATTTTATTTGATAAAATCAATAAAATAACTTAAAAAGATTCTTAAAATTTTGTTTTTATTTTACTTTGCTTGTGAGTTTACTATTATGTTTGGATCTGACCACTAAACTAAAAGCTGTGTGATTTTTATCATAGTGACTGTTTTTTCATTCTTGGGTAACATATGCAAAGTAAATATTTTAATATGTTTCACCTTTATGATTACCGGTTTCAGGTCTTCCGGACATTTGTGATAGCATTTTGGAGAAATGGTTGAAGGAAGGTTTCATTAAACATAAACCTGATCAACTGACTGTTAACCAGTATGAACCTGGGCATGGTGAATATTTCTTCTTCTAAAATTCCAGTCATATATTTCATAACTAAGTGGGTTATGTAACTCTCTAAGATCAAAGATAGTATTTTTTAGCTGGAACTGACTCTTAATTTGCTTATGTTTGTTACCTGTGTTGATTTCAATCCATTTGCAATTCTACACTCAGTCTCTTGAGGAATTTGCATCTCTAAGTGTAAACAGACACAGTTGCTATTTGTGATTTTTCTTTTGTTCTCCCTCAACATTTTTTTTTAGAGAGGGAGAAGATTGCTTTAAAAACAAAGGAGGCATGTAAAATGGAAGAAATCAAATAATTTACAGGTACATAGAAGAAGGCTAACTGGTTGGATCATCATGCTCTTCTTTCTCTTCTGTTGAGAATGTGGAAGACAATTCTAGGATGATATTTTAGTAAAACATCTTTAGGTTATTGATTTTTTGCACTTGTTAGCAGCATCTTCATCTGATATTTGTACTAATCAAATGATATTGAGGGTTTTATTAATGGCAGGAGTTGTGGGTTTTTTTCCTTCTCTGCATTTATCAGGATGTTTTATGATAGCTTATTTACCTATCTGTCTTTCCATTGGTCTATAAGCTCCTTGAGGACAGGGATTGTCTTACTAGCTTTAGGTACTCTCACCATGTAGCAAAGTTCCTTTCAAGTAAGAGATACTCATTTAACATAGATTGAGAGACTGGTGGAAGAAGCCATCTCTTAATTATTGATAAGATTAGTCTTCACACCTGGCTGTTGTTTTTGTCCTACAAGTACTTGGGAATCCAGTATTCAGAGGTCAAAATGACTTTGTTAGTTATCTTTCACAATTCCTCTTGGGCTGGGATTGGGTAAATGTCCTAGTTAAGGAGTGACTCTCAAATCTTGATTTTACAGTCAGGTCACTATAGTGCTTTAACATGAAGTTATACTTTTAGTTTAGACTTAGTTTAATTTTATTCACATTCACCTTAAATGTTTCCTTTTAACTAAAATTACAGTACATTCCTGTTTATCAAATGATGTTTTCACTGTAATACTGTGAGGCTATATTTAGAGTTGTCTTAAATCTACTAAAAGGAAAAATGAAGTGACCTGTTATCCTATCTGCCATCTCAGGAATTCCTGCTCATGTTGACACGCATTCTGCGTTTGAGGATGAGATCGTTTCTCTCAGTTTGGGGGCAGAGGTAAATATTCAAACATTTTTATTAGCTATCAGCAAATGCCTTACCTTATACAATGCCCTTTTTGTAGGATTTCTCACGTTTCTTAATCCAATTGCATTAAGATTTAAAAATGAAATGTAAAGGCACCATTAGCAGTTTCATTTCTTACAGAGTGTGAAATTATCACAGTCTCTTCTTTTAGGTGTCCAAAGTTTTATCTATCAGTTCATCAGATGCCAGGAAAAGTCCTGTAAGTTAATTTTTACACATTTTACTTTTAGAAGTTAAATAAAATCCAGACTTCCATTTTGCAATAATTTACTGTAGCAGCATTGCCATCTAGTGGCTAAAGATAGTAGCTGCAGGCTATAGATAAAAGAAAAGTAAAATGTGTCTGGAATTGTGATAAACTTTTTCACGTATAGTATATGATTCAGTCCCTTCAACAACTTTGAGCAGTAGAGGGTAATGTCCTTATCTTTACAGATGAAGAATAAGAGGTTCATGTTTATTCATTGACTTGGGTTTTTTAAAATTAATTAATTAATTAATTAATTTTTGGCTGTGTTGGGTCTTCATTTCTGCGCGAGGACCTTCTCTAGTTGCGGCGAGCGGGGGCCACTCTTCATCGTGGTGCGCGGGCCTCTCACTGTCACGGCCTCTCTTGTTGCGGAGCACAAGCTCCAGACGCGCAGGCGCAGTAGTTGTGACTCACGGGCCTAGTTGCTCCGCGGCATGTGGGATCTTCCCAGACCAGGGCTCCAACCCATGTCCCCTGCATTGGCAGGCAGATTCCCAACCACTGCGCCACCAGGGAAGCCCCACTGACTTGTTTTTAATAGTTGTACTTTATTTGAACTGCTAAAGAAACTATCAAAAGTGTGATTTAAAGCAGTCCTTGCAAACTGCAGATAGAATTTTAGATAGAAATCAACTTAAAAGCTTTTGAACAGCAAAGGAAACCATAAACAAGATGAAAAGACAACCTCAGAATGGGAGGAAATATTTGCAAATGAAGCAACGGACAAAGGCTTAATCTCCAAAATATACAAACAGCTCATGCAGCTCAATATCAAAAAAATAAACAACCCAATTAAAAAATGGGCAGAAGACCTAAATAGACATTTCACCAAAGAAGACATACAGATGGCCTAGAGGCACTTGAAAAGATGCTCAACATCTGTAATTATTAGAGAAATGCAAGTCAAAACTACAATGAGGTATCACCTCACATTGGTCAGAATGGCCATCATCAAAAAATCTACAAGCAATAAATGCTGGAGAGGGTGTGGAGAAAAGGGAACCCTTTTGCACTGTTGCTGGGAATGTAAACTGATACAGCCACTGTGGAGACCAGTATGGAGGTTCCTTAAAAAACTAAAAATAGAACTATCATATGATCCAGCAATCCCACTACTGGGCATATACCCTGAGAAAACCATAACTGAAAAGGACACATGTACCCCAATGTTCATTGCAGCACTGTTTACAGTAGCTAGGACATAGAAACAACCAAAATGTCCAATGACGTTTCAAGATGTGGTACATATGTACAATGGAATATTATTCAGCCATAAAAAGGAATGAAATTGGGTAATTCGCAGAGATGTGGATGGACCTAGAGTCTGTCATACAGAGTGAAGTAAGCCAGAAAGAGGAAAACAAATATCGTATATTAACGCATATATGTAGAATCTAGAAAAATGGTGCAGATGAACCTATTTGCAGGGCAGGAATAGAGATGTAGACATAGAGAACGGACATGTGTTCATGCGGGGGGAGGGGAACATGGGAAGAATTGGGAGATAAGGTTTGACATAAATACACTACCATGTGTAAAATAGATAGCTAGTGGGAACCTGCTGTATAGTTCAAGGAGCTCAGCTCGGTATTCTGTGACGACCTAGATGGGTGGGATGGGGGTGGTGGGAGGGAGGTCCAAGAGGGAGGAGAGGACTTCCCTGATGGCTCAGTGGTTGACAGTCTGCCTGCCAATGCAGGGGACATGGGTTCGAGCCCTGGTCCGGGAAGATCCCACATGCTACAGAGCAGCTGGGCCCGTGCACCACAACTACTGAGCCTGCGTGCTACAACTCCTGAATCCTGCACGCCTAGAGCCCATGCTCCGCAACAAGAGAAACCACTGCAATGAGAAGCCTGTGTACCGCAACGAGGAGTAGCTCTCGTTCGCCACAAATAGAGAAAGGCCGTGCGCAGCAACGAAGACCCAATGCAGCCAAAAATAAAATAAATAAATAAATTTATTTAAAAAAAAGAGGGAGGAGATATACATATAGCTGATTCACTGCATTGTACAACAGAAACTAACACAACATTGTAAAGCAATTATACTCCAATTAAAAAAAAAGAGAAATCAGAATTTCAAATCTACAAGAATCTTTAAAATATGAGGTTGTTTCAAAATCTGATCTTGTTCCTGGATGCAAGTACTGTTTACTAGTATTTTTTTGCATTTGCTTAGTTCCCATCACTAGCTATAGTGCTTTGGCTTTTTAACTTTTGCTGAGCTTGTGATTATGTCGATACTGTGACTACAGAGCTAGTGTATTTGATAAGACAGAACCATCTTATCAACTACATGTGTGGATTCTTATTAAGTGCTTTCAAAAATAATGAGGACAGGAAGGGAAAAGAGCTCTTCTCTGTCTGGTTTATTTTAATTTTACCTCTTATCCTGGCTTGTAGCTTTAGGGGACCAGTAAAGAACATCTTTGTTTTTTCCTCCTGTGTAACCAATTGAGAAATGAAATGAAAGATAAATGAATATCAGATTGTCAACTTAACTACTGAGAAAACATGGAAGATCATGGCTTTGGATCTGTAGCCAAGTGGACTTATTAATAATTCACCTATGAATTAGACATACTGTCCTTTACACTAGTACAACTGGAGACTTTTCCTATAGAGGCAGAGGCTGCCCCTATAACAGAGGACATGAGGAAGCATAAATTAGATTCTGCAAACCAGCGGGATTTGAGAAGGAGAGAGGAAAGGGCTCACCCAAGCAGGTTTGGCTCCAGGCAAACCAATCAGCTGAGGTATGCCTTCTCTCCTGGGGAGTTGGAAGTGAAGGAATGGAGAAAAGCGAGGTTTGTTCTTCTTATTACTTTCACTCCTATAGAGATTCTCTCCATTCCTAGGGAAATATAAAAAATGGGGCCTAAGTGTTCCTCCAACACCCTAAAAGTTCATTATATAGTTGTTTTTTTCTGATGTGGACCATTTTTAAAGTCTTTATTGAATTTGTTACAATATTGCTTCTGTTTTATGTTTTCGTTTTTTGGCCACAAGGCATGTGGGATCTTAGCTCCCCAGGACCAGGGATCGAACCCACACCTCCTGCACTGGAAGGTGAAGTCTTAACCACTGGACCACCAGGGAAGTCCCAGTATATAGTTTTTATTTTTTTAATAGATCTTTATTGGGGTATAATTGCTTCACAATACTGTGTTAGTTTCTGTTGTACAACAAAGTGAGTCAACCATATGCATACTTATATCCCCATATCCCTTCCCTCTTGAGCCTCCCTCCCACCCTCCCTATCTCACATCTCTGGGTCATTGCAAAGCACCTACCTGATCTCCCTGTGCTATGCTACTGCTTCCCACTAGCTATTTACATTTGGTAGTGTATACATGTCGATGCTACTCTCACTTCACCCCAGCTTCCCCCTCCCCTCCCCCATGTCCTCAAGTCCATTCTCTATGTCTACGTATTTATTCCTGCCTTGCCACTAGGTTCATCAGTACCATTTTTTTTCCCTTTAGATTCCACATATATGTGTTATCATACGGTATTTATTTTTCTCTTTCTGACTTGCTTCACTCTGTATGACAGACTCTAGGTCCATCCACCTCACTACAAATAACTCAATTTCATTTCCTTTTATGGCTGAGTAATATTCCATTGTATATATGTGCCACATGTTCTTTATCCATTCATCTGTCAATGGACATTTAGGTTGGTTACATGTCCTGGCTATTGTAAATAGTGCTGCAATGAACATTGTGGTGCATGTCTCTTTTTGACTTATGGTTTTCTCAGGGTATATGCCCAGTATTGGGATTGCTGGGTCATAGGATAGTTCTATTTTTAGTTTTTTAAGGAACCTCCATACTGTTCTCCATAGTGGTTGTATCAGTTTGCATTCCCACCAACAGTGGAGGAGGCTTCACTTTTCACCACACTCTTTCCACCATTTATTGTTTCTAGATTTTTTTTTTAATTAATTAATTAATTTATTTATGGCTGTGTTGTGTCTTTGTTTCTGTGCAAGGGCTTTCTTTAGTTGTGGCAAGAGGGGGCCAACTCTTCATCGCGGTGCTCAGGCCTCTCACTATCACAGCCTCTCTTGTTGCGGAGCACAGGCTTCAGACGCGCAGGCTCAGTAATTGTGGCTCATGGGCCCAGTTGCTCCGCGGCATGTGGGATCTTCCCAGACCAGGGCTCGAACCCGTGTCCCCTGCATTGGCAGGCAGATTCTCAACCACTGTGCCACCAGGGAAGCCCATGTTTCTAGATTTTTTGATAATGGCCATTGTGACTGGTCTGAGGTGATACCTCATTGTAGTCTTGATTTGCATTTCTCTAATAATTTGTGATGTTGAGCATCTTTTCATGTGCCTCTTGGCCATCTGTATGTCTTCTTTGGTGAGATGTCTATTTAGGTCTTTCACCCATTTTTTAATTGAATTGTTTGTTTTTTTGATATTGAGCTCCATGTACTGTTTGTATATTTTGGAGATTAATCCTTTGTCCATTGGTTCATTTGCAAATATTTCCTCCCATTCTGAGGGTTGTCTTTTCATCTTGTTTATGGTTTCCTTTGCTGTGCAAAAGCTTTTAAGTTTCATTAGGTCCCATTTGTTTATTCTTGTTTTTATTTACATTTCTCTAGGACGTGGGTCAAAAAAGATCTTGCTGTGATTTATGTCATAGAGTGTTCTACCTATATTTTCCTCTAAGAGTTTTATAGTGTCTGGTCTTACATTTAGGTCTTTAATCCATTTTGAGTTTATTTTTGTGTATGGTGTTGGGGAGTGTTCTAATTTCATTCTTTTACATGTAGCTGTCCAGTTTTCCCAGCACCACTTATTGAAGAGGCTGTCTTTTCTCCATTGTATATCCTTGCCTCCTTTGTCATGAATTAGGTGACCATATGTGCGTGGGTTTATCTCTGGGCTGTCTATCCTTTACCATTGATCTATATTTCTGTTTTTGTGCCAGCACCATACTGTCTTGATTACTGTGGCTTTGCAGTATAATTTGAAATTGGGAGCTTGATTCCTCCAACTCCGTTTTTCTTTGTCAAGATTGCTTTGGCTATTTGGGGTCTTTTGTATTTCTATATGAATTGTAAAATTTTTTTGTTCTAATTCTGTGAAGAATGCCCTTGGTAGTTTGATAGGGATTGCATTGAATCTGTAGATTGCTTTGGGTAGTATTGTCATTTTCACAATATTGATTCTTCCATTCCAAGAACATGGTGTATTTCTCCATCTGTTTATGTCATCTTTGATTCCTTTCATCAGTGTGTTATAGTTTTCTGAGTAAGTCTTTTGTCTCCTTAGGTAGGTTTATTCCTAGGTATTTTATTCTTTTTGTTGTGATGGTAAATGGGAGTGTTTCCTTAATTTCTCTTTTTGATTTTTTTGTTGTTAGTGTATAGGAACGCCAGAGATTTCTGTGCGTTAATTTTGTATCCTGAAACCTTACCAATTTCATTGATTAGTTCTAGTAGTCTTCTGGTTGCATCTTTAGGACTATGTATAGTATCATATGATCTGCAAACAGTGACAGTTTTACTTCTTCTTTTCCAATTTGTATTCCTTTTATTTCTCTTGCTTCTCTGATTGCCGTGGCTAGGACTTCCAAAACTATGTTGAATAAGAGTGATAAGAGTGGACATCCTTGTCTTGTTGCTGATCTTAGTGGAAATGCTTTCAGTTTTTCACCATTGCTTATGCTGTTTGCTGTGGGTTGGTCATATATGGCCTTTATTATGTTGAGGTAGGTTCCCTCTATGCCCATTTTCTGGAGAGTTTTTATCATAAATGGGTGTTGAATTTTGTCAAAAGCTTTTCTGCATCTATTGAGATGATCATATGGTTTTTATTCCTTAATTTGTTAATATGGTGTATCACATTGATTGATTTGTGTATATTGAAGAATCCTTGCATCCATGGGATAAACCCTACTTGATCACGGTGTATGATCCTTTTAATATGTTGTTGGATTCTGTTTGCTAGTATTTTGTTCAGGATTTTTGCATCTATGTTCATCAGTGATATTGGTCTGTAATTTTCTTTTTTTGTGATATCTTTTTCTGGTTTTCGTATCAGGGTGATGGTGGCTTCGTATAATGAATTTGGGAGTGTTCCTCCCTCTGCAATTTTTTGGAAGAGTTTGAGAAGGATGAGTGTTAGCTCTTCTCTAAATGTTAGATGGAATTCGCCTTTGGAGCCATCTGGTCTTGGACTTCTGTTTGTTGGAAAATTTTAAATTATGGTTTCAATATCATTACTTGTGATAGGTCTGTTTATATTTTCTAATTCTTCCTGGTTCAGTCTTGGAAAATTGTACCTTTCCAAGAATTTGTCCATTTCTTCGTGGTTGTCCATTTTATTGGCATATAGTTGTTTGTAGTAGTCTCTTATAATCCTTTGTATTTCTATGGTGTCAAATGTGATTTATCCTTTTTCATTTCTAATTTTATTGATTTGCGTCCTCTCCCTTTTTTTCTTGATGAGTCTGGCCTTATCAATGTTGTTTATCTTCTCAAAGAACCAGCTTTTAGTTTTATTGATCTTTGCTATTGTTTTCTTCATTTCTATTTCATTTATTTCTGCTCTGATCTTTATGATTTCTTTCCTTCTACTGACTTTGGGTTTTCTTTGTTCTTCTTTCTCTAATTGCTTTAGGTGTAGGGTTAGATTGTTTATTTGAGATTTTTCTTGTTTCTTGAGGTGAGATTGAATTGCTATAAACTTCCTTCTTAGAACTGATTTTGCTGTGACCCACAGGGTCGTTGTGTTTTCGTTGTCATTTGTTTCTATGTATTTTTTTATTTCTTCTTTGACTTCTTCAATGATCTCTTGGTTATTTAGTAGTGCACTGTTTAGCCTCCATGTATTTATGTTTTTTACAGTTTTTTTCCTGTAATTGATTTCTAATCTCATAACGTTGTGGTCAGAAAAGATGCTGCATACGATTTCAATTTTCTTAAATTTTCAGAGTCTTGATTTGTGTCCCAAGATGGGATGTATCCTGGAGAATGTTCCGTGTGCACTTGAGAAGAAAGTGTATTCTGCCACTTTTGGGTGGAATGTTCTATAAATATCAGTTAAATCTATCTGGTATATTGTGTCATTTAAAGCTTCTGTTTCCTTATTTATTTTATGTTTGGATGATCTGTCCATTGGTGTAAGTGGGGTGTTAAAGTCCCCCACTATTAATGTGTTACTATTTCCCCTTTCATGGTTGTTAGCATTTGCCTTATGTATTGAGGTGCTCCTATGTTGGGTGCATAAACAGTTACAATTGTTATATCTTCTTTTTTAGATTAATCTCTTGATCATTATGTAGTGTCCTTCCTTATCTCTTGTAACAGTCTTTATTTTATAGTCTATTTTATCTGATACGAGTATTGCTACTCCAGCTTTCTTTTGATTTCCATTTGCATGGAATATCTTTTTCCGTCCCTTCACTTTCAGTCTTTATGTGTCCCTAGGTCTGAAATGGGTCTCTTGTAGACAGTGTATATGGGTCTTGTTTTTTGTATCCATTCAGCCAGTCTGTGTCTTTGGGGGGGGGGGCTTTAATCTATTTACATTCAAGGTTATTGATATGTATGTTTCTATTACCATTTTCTTAATTGTTTTGGGTTTGTTTTTGTGGGTCTTTTTCTTCTCGTGTTTCCCGCCTAGAGAAGTTTCTTTAGCATTTGTTGTAAAGCTGGTTTGGTGGTGCTGAATTCTCTTAGCTTTTGCTTTTCTGAAAAGCTTTTGACTTCTCCATTGAATCTGAATGAGATCCTTGCCAGTAGAGTAATCTTGGTTTTAGGTTTTTCTCTTTCATCACTTTAAGTATTTCCTGCCACTCCCTTCTGGCCTGCAGAGTTTATGCTGAAAAATCCGCTGATAACCTTATTGGTATTCCTTTGCATGTTATTTATTGTTTTTCCCTTGCTGCTTTTAATATTTTTTCTTTGAATTTAATTTTTGTTAGTTTGATTAATATGTGTCTTGGTGTGTTTCTCCTAGGGTTTATCCTGTATGGACTCTCTGTGCTTCCTGGACTTAGGTGACTATTTCCTTTCCCATGTTAAGGAAGTTTTCAACTATAATCTCTTCAAATATTTTCTCAGACGCTTTCTTTTTCTCTTCTTCTTCTGGGACCCTATAAGTTGAATGTTGGTGCATTTCGTGTTGTCCCAGAGGTCTCCAAGATTGTCTTCAATTCTTTTCATTCTTTTTTCTTTATTCTGCTCCTTGGCAGTTATTTCCACCATTTTGTCTTCCAGCTTACTTATTCATTCTTCTACCTCAGTTATTCTGTTATTGATTCCGTCTAGTGTATTTTTCATTCCAGTTATTATGTTGTTCATCTTTGTTTTTTTGTTCTTTAATTCTTCTAGATCTTTGTTAAACATTTCTTGTATTTTCTCAATCCGTGTCTCCATTCTATTTCTGAGATTCTAGATCATGTTTACTATCATTACTCTGAATTCCTTTTCAGGTAGATTGCCTATTTCCTCTTCATTTATTTGGTCTTGTAGGTTTTTACCTTGCCCCTTCATCTGTGACATATTTTTTTGCTGTCTCATTGGTTTTTTTTTTTCTTTTTTTAATGAGCGTGATTGTGTTCCTGTCTTCCTGGTTGTTTGGCCTGTGGCTTCCAACACTGCAGTTTGTAGGCTGTTGGATAGAGGTGGGTCTTGGTGCTGAGGTGAGGACCTCCGGGGGACCTCACTCTGATGAATATTCCCTGGGGTCTGAGGTTCTCTGTTAGTTCAGTGGTTTGGACTCAGAGCTCCCACTACAGGAGCTTTGGCTCGACCCCGGCTCATGAACCAAGGTCCCACAAGTTCTGCGGGATGGTAAAAAAACAGTAGAAAAAAGGTGGGAATGGCCTTGGCTGTGGAGGGTGGGGCCTAAGCAGGGGTGATGTTTGGGCAGTGAGTGGGCCTATGCTTAGGACCAACAGGGCTGGGAAAGGCTGTGGTGGGGTGAGGGGTGTGGCTTAGGCTCAACAGAGCAGAAGGGGCTCAGGAGTGCCTCCTGCCCCTGGTCTCAGAGGGTGGGGGACCACCCCCCCGGGACCCCAACAGGCTTCCTGGGCTTGAGTGGGTGGGGCAAACGCCCTCCGCTCCTCTCCTGCTCCTCCGGTCCCGGAGGTCCCTTTCCACCTGCCTCTGCTGATTTCCCTGGCCTCCCTCGTATGCCCCCAGGGCCCATGAGGCCTGGAGGGGGCTTTGGAGGGCGGGGGACTGGCCTGGGAGGTCAGCAGGCTCCCTGTGCCCAAGTGGGAGGGACAAATGCCCTCTGCTCCTTTCCTGCTCCTCTGGTCCTGAGGGCTCCTCCTGCCTGCCTATCCTTCTCTCCCAGCCTCCCTCCTACTCCCCCAGGACCAACCCAGCCTGGAGGGGACCTCTGAGGGCGTAGGACCTGGCCTGAGAACCGGGCAGACTTCCCCAGCCAATGCAGTAGGGGAAATGCTGGGCCCACTCCCCCCTGATCCGAGCCCCTGAGGGTCCCTCCAGGCGTGGGAACCCCTCTCCCCTCTCAGCCACCCCTCAGCGGTGCCGGTCCTGTCCAACCTCCACTTCTCCTGCCCGCCTCAGTCCCCCCACATCCTACCATCCTCCTTGGGTGTTGGGCTCCCCAACCAGAGTCCGGCAGGTGCCCCAGTTGTGGGGAGACGCGAACTCTGCATCTTCCCACACCACCATCTTGACTCTGCCCCCCTCTATAGTTTTTAATTAAAACTTGTGAAGAGGGGAGAACTTACCTCTAGTTGCACTGAAAATCTGCTGTAATTGTTATCTCCATTTGGTGTCTCTGGAAGCATATACTTTTTTTTCCAGTTTTTTTTTTTTAAATTGAAGTATAATTGACTTACAGTATTATATTAGTTTCAGGTGTACAGGATAGTAATTTGATATTTTTATACGTTGGAAGAGGATTACCATGATAAGCCTAGTTACCATATGTTGCAATACAGAATATAGTCAATAATATTGTAATGCTATACATTATATCCCCATGACTAATTTATTTTGTAAGTTTGGAAGTTTGTACCTCCTAATCTCCCTAACCTATTTCACTCATCCTTCCATCCACCTCCCCATTGGAACCACCAGTTCTCTGTATCTGAGTCTGCTTCTGTTTTGTTATGTTTTTTCATTTGTTTTGTGTTTTTTAGATTTCACATACAAGTGAGATCATAACATCTTACAGAAAAACCCAAACGAACTTTTTTGGCCAACCCAATGTTTGTCTTTCTTGTCTGACTTATTTCACTTAGCATAATACACTCTAGGTTCATCCCTGTTGTCGCAAATGGCAAAATTTCCTCCTTTTTTATGGCTGAATAATGTGTGTGTGTACGTGTGTGTGTGTGTTTGTGTGTGTGTGTGTATCTCACATTTTCTTCATCCATTAATGGACATTTAGGTTGCTTCCATGTCTTGGCTGTTGTAAATAATGCACATGAGGGAGCACATATCTTTTCAAGTTAGTGTTTATTCCTTTGAATAAATACCCAGAAGTGGAATTGTTGGATCATATAGTAGTTCTATTTTTAATTTTTTGAGGAACTTTCATACTGTTTTCCTCAGTGGCTGAACCAATTTACATTCCTACCAACAGCACGCAAGGTTGCATTTTTCCCATATCCATGCCAACACTTGTTATTTCTTTTCTTTTTGATAATCGCCATTCTGACAGGTGTGAGGTGATACCTCATTGTGTAGCAGTCACCTATTCTATGCTAGGCCTGAGGTAGGTACTATAGTAAGTAAGTTTTTCCTTATGAGGAATAGCCAGGTCCTCAGGAATAGATATACATATGACTACTATTGTTCTTGTTGTGCTAGCTGTCTTATTTTGGTTATCTGTGTATATGAATCTGGTGATTTATTTTGCTTAAGGAGGAAAGCCCAGGACATAAATAAATGGAATTTAGGAAGCCTTCTCTCCAAAAATGTAAGATACACCACCTATTTTTTAAAATATATTATTTATGATGAATTTATTCATTCATTTATTCACCCCAAAATATTTGTGGAATATAATCTACTAGACAGAATCTAACAAGTAAATAAGGATAAAATCCAAAAAAAAAATTTTTTTTTTAAAGATCTTTTTTTTTTTTAAGGAACTCCTTTATTTATTTATTTATTTTTTGGCCGTGTTGGGTCATCTTCGTTTCTGTGCAAGGGCTTTCTCCAGTTGCGGCAAGCGGGGGCCACTCCTCATCGCGGTGTATGGGCCTATCACCATCGCGGCCTCTCCTGCTGCGGAGTGCAGGCTCCAGACGCGCAGGCTCAGCAGCCGTGGCTCACGGGCCTAGTCGCTCCGCCACATGTGGGATCCTCCCAGACCAGGGCTCGAACCCGTGTCCCCTGCATTGGCAGGCAGATTCTCAACCACTGCGCCACCAGGGAAGCCCCCAAAATTTTTTATTTAAGCTAAAATGTTTCATTACCTATGTAGCCTTATCACGTACAAAGGAAAACTTAATTTTACTGAGGTGGTTTGTGACTGATCTTGCTTTGAGAGTCCTTTTTTGGGTGGTGGTGGATTTCACTTCACAGTACCTACAAACAAATGAAGCCACAGTGTGATAAATGAGAGCTGATAGCAAGTGGTCTCAGTGCAGACACATAAGCATGATCATATTATCTCATAGGTGTTTAAGCTATTGAATATTCAGTGATGGCTAAAGTGCCTCTAATTGGGCATCTGTTCATTTTCAAGCTTATTTTTTGTTATGCAATGTATATTTTGCTCTCTTTTATGGCATTTGGCAATGTGCTTAGACCATTAAACTAAAAGATGCCTTCTCTTTTAATTTTACATTCTTCTTGAGCTCAGCCAGATAAAACCATTGAAAATCATCTGTATTTGGGGGTGAAGAAGAAGAGAGGGCAGAATCTATTATTCAGCTGTTGAGACCTAGTTTTGTAAGGTAGAGTTGTGTTTGAAAGGTGGAATTTGCTGACGTTGTGCTCTAGAGTAGATTTGTTTGTGGTGTTTTCTTATAAACTTTTAATCGGATCTAATTTTGCTTGTTTCACATAGGCAATACTGTAGACAAGTTCCCAGGTATGTCCCCTAAATGTATTCATGGTATCTGATCAACTAGGAAAGTTTTCACACTAGAAACATCAAATGATGCTCAGCTTCTTACACCATCTCTCAGAAGCAGTGAGAAATAAGTTCCTTGGGCCCCAGTGATATTTAGCTGCTGCATCTACTACTTGCAGGTCACTGTTATATGCCATAAGGTACCATCTCAACTTCATGCATGAGATTTTTTTCCCCCTCTTGATAAGACTATTAAGGCCTGTACTTTAGGAAATTGCTTCTGGCTGTAGGACAAGGGAGCAGAGCTCGTTTTCTTTCTTTAGTCATTTTCACATGGGAGGTCCTATGTCCTGTGTATTGATTCCAGAGTGTGTTGTTACTGCCATTGTCTCCTTCCTTTGAGCTTCACAAGACTTGGTAATCTTGAGATTCCAGTTTTCAAAGAATTTAGCAAATGAATTCATGGCTCCTAGTGTTGGGAAACTGGTTTGTTGTGGTCCTTGATTTTAACTTTTCTTAAAGGATGGAAACTAAGCAGACTTATGTAGTATAGGTAGGAGATTTAAAGGTCACTGACAGCAGCTGTTGGTCTCCAACACATCCTAGGCAAAATTCCTATTAATTCCTCTGCTTTGGAAAAATGTATACCACAAGCTTCTCTTTCAGCTACTTTTCAGCTTAGGAAAATATACTTCTGGGAGTATCATCTTTTGTAGAGGGACAAAAAGTTATATTTGTTTTACTAAAAATGTTCAGGGTTCCTCTTCTCCCTCACAATGGACTAGTTATCTCATGATATGGTGGGATTCTATATTTATAAATCCAGGGAATGTATGTTAACAGACATTTTTGATATTGTTGTATTTCTTCCTTTGTAAGTAGTTTGTAGCTTCAGTCTTGTATCCTTGCAGTTGTGTCTGTCTCCCTTTTTCCTTTTCTCCTTTCTCACGTGTCCAAACATGGCAGACATGGCCATGATGAGGTACGTGGAATCACTTGTTTGCTATTTAAAATAAAAAGCAAACTTACTTCATTTTGTTACTGAACCAAACTTGGGTCTGCTTGCCCGCATGCAGTAAAGCCAATCTACTGACACTGGATTGTGGTGAGGGAAAGGGCAGCATTTATTGTAAAGGTGCTAATACAAGGAGGATGGGTGGCTCATGCTCTAAAACCCTAAAGTCTCTGAAGGGTTTCAGAAAAGCTTTTTTAAAGGCAAGATGAGGGAGGGGTGTCCCAGGATATGTGATCAGCTTCTGCACAATTCTCTGACTGATTGATGGTGATCAATCCTTAGGTGCCAGACGGTTTGGAGGCTACGTGCTCATAATCATTAAGTAGTTAATTTCTTCCTTTGGTGGTGGTTTTAGCATGTAAAAAACTCAGGAAATATGCGTCAGATACTATTATCTTGGTACTTCAGAGAGGAGCTAAGGCAGAGGATATGGGGGAGGGGTCTGTCCCAGGAAGCCCCCATAGGGTCCTGCTCAGTTACAGGTGGGTCCATTTAGGGCAAGATTTAGATTTGGCAGGCTATGGGAAACAGGTGGACTTCTTTCTAGTCTGCTAAATTCTCAGGTATGAAATATTTTCTCCAGCTAAGTATAGTCACTTCTGTCCTCTCAGCTTTCATCATTCTGTATAAATCACACATCATTCTTTACCTCTTATTGTCTCTTGTTGATATACCCTCAAGGGTTTCAAAAGGTTAAAGGTCTCAGCCTATTTTTAACCAATAAGGATCAGGATTAAGTTTGTCTTCTTTCTCAGAAGTGTTCCCAGTAGCAATATATTTTTTCATTTTCCTGTTTAGCAAACATGGAGGAGATCTGTTTCATGTACTTTCTGTTATGCATCTTATCTTTTTTATCTTTTCTTTTTTTTTTTGGCTGTGCCATGTGGCATGTAGGATCTTAGTTCCTCGACCAGGGATTGAACCTGTGCCCCCTGCATTGGGAGCCCAGAGTCCTAACCACTGGACCGCCAGGGAAGTCCCTGCATCTTATCTTTACTTGAGTAAATACTTGAGTGATAGCTGTGTCTGGGGTTTTTTTTCTGTTGTATTTTGGTTGTGTTAAAGGTTTGATAAGATCAGAATGTCTAGGGTTTTTTGTTTGTTTGCTTTGAACTGAACATTATCCTCAGTCACACCCCATTGTTGCAGGAGAAGGGGGTGTGAGAGAATGGTCATGTCCCAGGTCTTGGGTGAGTTCCTGGGATGGGCTACCAAGTGAGGATTCTTGGCTTCCCATAGGAAAGAATTCTAGGGCGAGCCATAGTAAATGAAAGTTTGTTTAGAGAGAGACACATTCCATAGACAGAATGTAGTCAGTCTCAGAAGGTGAGACCGGGGTCCCAGGCTGTGGGGGTGGTTAGTTTTTATGGGCTAGGTAATTACATATGCTAACGAGTGGGAGGAATATTCTGTTTGGAGAAGGGATGGAGATTTCCAGGAACTGGGCCACAGCCCACTTTTTGGCCTTTTATGGTCAGCCTGGGAACCATCATTGTGCCTATGGGTGTGTCATTTAGCATGCTAATGCGTTACAATAAGCTAATGCATTATAATAAGGCTCAAGGTCTACTGAAGTCAAATCTTCTGCCATCTTGGGCCTAATTGGTTATAACCAATTAGGCGGATTAGTTTTTATTGTATCCTCAATGGCTGTGTCATTCTTTTAATGATTGTGCCCCTGCCCCCTTCCCTCTTGTCTTACCATGAGCTTGCTGGGAACTTGATCTTTGACTCTGCCATCTCAGAAAATAAAGAATATAGGTAAAGCAAAAAAGAATAATTGGAAAAAGCTCCTGTGGAGCAAAGCTGTCACAGGGCAGAATGATTCAGCAGTTGCTGGCAAGCATTATTTATTGTGAATCCTTAGTGAATTTTTGAAAAAAAATCTTTTTTTTTTTTTTTGGCCTTTAACAAGCATTATATATTTTTTAAATATATTTATTTATTTATTTATTTTTGGCTGTGTTGCATCTTTGTTGCTGCGCATAGGCTTTCTCTAGTTGCAGTGAGTGAGGACTACTCTTCATTGCAGTGCATGGGCTTCTCATTGCAGTGGCTTCTCTTGTTGCAGAGCATGGGCTGTAGGCACGCGGCCTTCTGTAGTTGTGGCTCGCAGGCTCAGTAGTTGTGGTGCACAGGCCACTGCTCTGCGGCATGTGGGATCTTCCTGGACCAGGGATCGAACTCATGGCCCCTGCATTGGCGGGCGGATTCTTAACCATTGGGCCACCAGGGAAGTCCCACAAGCATTATATTTCAGATACAGATACTGTGATGATATTGATAATACTTTATTTTTATGATGGAATATTTTAAGGAAAATTTGATTTTCATAGAAAATGTACATTTAATTTTATAAATAAGAGTCATTTCCTTAAATTCACAAAAACTCCCCAGAGAGGGGAGAGAGTCTGGAAATGGAGTTAATAATTAATCATGCCTACATGAGGAAGCCTCCGTAAAAATCCCAGTAGTATAGAGAGATTCCAGGTTGATGAACACGTGGAGGTGCTGGGAGAGTGGTGTGCCCAGAGAGGGCATGGGTGTTCTGTACTCCTTACCTTGTCCTATACATCTCTTGCATCTGATGTTCATCTGTATGCTTTATCATATCCTTTTATAATAAACTAATAAACAGTAAGTAAACTGTCTTCCTGAGTTGTGTGAGCTTCTCTAGTAAATCAATAATGATCATCAATAATAATCATTAATAAGTATTCTGTACATTTTTTAACATAATTCCCATAACATTTGGATTATTTGGTAGTGTATTTTTCTTCCTTGAAACTTGGCTTTTATATTTCAGCAAAATGTTTCCACATTAATTAGTGTCATGTTTGTATTTGTCTTGTCAGTTCTAATCATTTGTTTAAACTGAGATTTCCCTATTTTAAAATCATTACTCTGTTGATAGGAGAGGATGTGTTTGAATTTCACAAATATATATGTATTTTGTATTTTTAAAACATGTGGAATATTAATTAGCCAGAAACTGTAATCTCTAGGTGGGCAGAGAATATGTCTCTTATTCACCATTGGAGTCTTTGATGCCTCACACAGTGATTAATAAATATTTGTCTAATGAATGAGTTATAGTCTAGTCTCTCAGAATATTTTCCCATCAAGAGTTTTCACCCAGACAGTTTTCATTCCTTTAAGCCACAACTGATCATCTCTAATAATGTAATTAATAAATACGCTATTATTTTTTCTTATGTGTGGACCTTAGTGTCTATTCAGAAAATTGAAGCCTATATATAATGGCTTAAAAATGGGCCACAGTGGGGTTTTCTCCCCTTTTCCCAACATTTTATTATGAAAATTTTCATACCGTAAAGTTGATAGTATTATACAGTAAATCCCTATATACTCACCACCTGATGCTACAGTTAACATTTTAATATACTTGCCTTATTAAATATCTATTCATCTAACTACCCTCTGTCTGTCTGTCAGTCCATCTTCTTTTATTTATACGTTTCAGGGAAGTTTCACGCCCAGAACTTCAGAATTTATCTACAGTGTTTATAAAATAGAATGCTTTTGGAGTATGACTGTTTGAAATTATATGTCATCATTTGGAACAAATAATTGTTTGGAAAATTAAATTCTATCATCTTTATTTTCCATACTTAGATTGGAATGGCAGATGAGAAGGGGAAAAAACCAGCTTAGATCTGTATAATTTTGTATAGTTTACAAAGAATTTTCATGTGCATTATCTAACTTGATCCAATATTATTATTAATAATAGTAGGTAACAGTTACTGAATGCTTTCTTTGGTGCCAGGTACTGTGCTAAGTTTACCTTTAGTGAAGGTACTATGCTAAATTATGTTCATCCCACTGATATTTGGTTGTCATATTTATTTTTCAGATGGATTGATTTGTTCATTTAAATATTTTTTAGCCCTGTCACACGCCTTTTTTAAATTCACATTTGTTAGCTGCTGCTATGTTTAGACTGAAGTCATCAGTGTTTGGGTTCCTGAGCACAAAAACATTTTCTTGGCTGTTGTACCTTTATATGTTGCTATTTATAATATTTGATCGTAATTTAGGAAGAATTGCTGAAAATCCTCCTGTGTTCTTTGTTTATCTCTTGTAAATCAGTCTCTAAAATCCAAAATGTTGCATGACTTTAAAGGCAAAATGAATTATATGAGAATCTGCATCTAATAGTTACTTTCCCTTATATTATGAATTATTAATATTTCTATGAATAATAATAGTGTTTTTTGTATTTATGATGTACCAGATACTGTAATTTATATCCATTTAACAATCCTGTAAGAGTTGAAGAAACTGGACACAGAAGGGTTAAATGACTTGTCCTGAGTCATATGGCCAGTAAATGAAAAAGCCAGGATATGAATGTATCAGCTCCTAAGTCCTTGTGTTTGACCACTACCCTAGTGTTTTGCATAGTATATGTATGCTCCTCAGACCATCCGCATCATAATTTCCTTAGGTGACTGTTAGAAATGCAGATTCCTGAGCCTCATGATACACCTACTGAGTCTCTCTGTGGATTAAATATATTTTTTAGTCATTCAGTTGATTTTTATGTACACTAATGTTTGAGAACCTCTGTGCTATGCCATCCTATAAGCATTACCATGTTTTAATCTCTTATTAGCCTAGAAAGATAGCCAGAATCAATGAATCGTTCTTATTCTTGGAGTACATGACATTTTGGATTGATCTTTATGCTTTTGTCTTTAATTCAAGATTGTCATGGATTTTAAGCACCCAGGTGGTGTCACAGTGCCCATTATGCTGCCTTGTAGGAGTTTGCTGGTGATGACAGGAGAATCTAGATACCTTTGGACCCATGGGTATGTACTGAAATGACCTTGATGACAGGATACCTTTTGCTTTGTGGGAGTTCTCATTCTTTTCTTCCTGAGCCACCAGAACCATGCTCCAGGCTTGCACATTGAGGCTTCTGGGTTTAAAACCCCAGGGACATCTATGGCTTTTTTTAAACTTTTTATTTTGGAAAAAATTCAAATTTAAAGAAAAATTGTAAGCATAGTATGGTGAATTCCCTTCACCTTTCATATAGATTTACCAATTGTGAATATTTTGCTGTGCGTTTTCTCTCTCACGTGTTATCATTATTATTATTTTTGCTGAATCGTTTGAGAGTAAGTTGCAGCCATCATGACTCTTTACCCTTACATGCTTCATTGCATATTTTTAAAGAGCAAGGACATTGTCTGTATCAGGGGTTGGCAAACAATGGCTCGTGAGTCAAATTCAGCCCTTATTTTTACAAAACTCTTGAGCTAAAAATGGTTTTACATTTTTAAGGGGTTGTAAAGAACAAAAACAAAAAAGAATATGTGGTAGAGACTGTATGTGGCCCTCTGTGCCTAAAATATTTACTATCTGGCCCTGTTACAGAAAAAGTTTGCCAGGCCCTGTTTTATGAAACTGCAGTGTAAGCCTCAAATTCAGGAAATTCAACATTGTAAAATACTCTTATCATACTCTTATACAATCCATCGTGAAATTGTGCTAGTTGTACTTTATAGTATTGTCAAAGAAAAACCAGACCCTGACAGTAGTTAAAGCAGCAAAACCAGATTTTACTCAGGAACTATTGCAGCAGGGGAAAAGAGACCTCAGTATAGGAGTGGGCTCAATTTCAATACAAAAAGGAGAAATGGAGTTTTATAGGCAAGGAGCCTGGGGTTGGGAATGGGGCAGTGTGGGTGGATAGAAAACTACTAAGAGGAAACATCAATGGTAAGGGGGAATTCTGGCTAAACCAACCATAGGATTCTTGCTGAAGGCAGGCCAGGATGATCAGACATCACCTGGGGGAAACATGCGGGTAAGGAATTTGGTCAGATATCAAGGATGATCAGATATCGAGGTTGGGGGATTTGGGCTAAACTGACTTAGCAGGATTCTTGCTAAAATGGGGCTAGATCTAGAACATACCCGAGGATAGGGCCTATTTGGGCTCAGAGGAACCCGACTAAAGTTTGGTCATGGAGAGAATCTGTCAGTACCTCTTGGTAAGTTTTCCCTCTGATCTAGGATGTGGCCCATTAACCTGCATTACACTTAGTTGTCAATTCTCGTTAGTCTTCTTTAATTTGAAACAATTCCTCAACTTTTCTTTGTCTTTCATGATGTTTATGCTTTTAAGAAGGCCAGTTGTTTTACAGAATGACCCTCAATTTGAGTTTGTTTGATTGAATCTAATCTGAAAGAAATGGCTTATTCACTTTTGGCAGGAATAAATCCTTAGCCTTTTGAGGTGGAAGCATCACACTGCTAAAATTTACATATATTGTCACTTAAAATACTTCTGAGCTCTGTACTTATTAATACTGCCCTGGTTGGAGATTTTAGCTGATGCATTTTTATAAAAATTCAAGGAAGTGAACATGTAAATGAATTTGTAACCTGTCCTAAATGAGCCATAAAAACAGATGGCCTGATTTTGTGCACTAAGGATTAAATTTGCCTGATTTCTTTTTCACAGCCATTTAAAATATTTTTAACTTTTCAGTAATTGAAAATGGTGATGTGACCCTGTGGTGTTTAAAGTATTCCTGTAATTTTGAGAATATTCACATTTTCTTTTGTTTTAGGTTCAAGGATTTTTACTATTGGTACCATTTAAACTTAAGAGTAATAGCACTACAACAAATACAAAATAAGAAATTACTTTCTATGGGCCTATATTATGAAAATATTTTAATTTGTTCTGGGTAATAGTATAGATTAATTCTCCTAAACATCATCTTGATCAGATTATTTTCTTGTTAAATGTTAAGAGTAGGATCTCTGGAAGGTTGACTTGCAGGTTAATATTTATTTTTAAACCTTTCTCTAGAATCAAAATTTTCTATAATAATTTCAGGGGAAAAAGAACCTTCAGTATTATTTTTAAAGGCTTCCACTGATACCCATTATCTGTAATGTGTTTTGCATGTGTGTGTGTGTGTGTGTGTGTGTGTGAAGAAGAGAGAGAGAAGGAGGGAGGGAAGGGAAGGGAAGACACACAGAAGTAGCAACAGAGAGAGACTGACCAAACAAATGGTATATCAACTATTGACGGGTTCCTTGGAATCTGGGTGGAAGGGAAGATAAATTGAAAAAGCACATTTAGTGCACTTAAAAATACATATAAACTATAGAAATAAACCTTGATTAAAAATATTTTGATCTCTGTGCTAATAAAGCACTAGAAAGCACTACTGAAGAAGGTTGATTAACACAGCCAATTCCAAATACTTTTAATTTGATGTATAGTTTACTATTCTAGCCAGCATGCCCTAAATCAAAGATGGCAAACTGGCAACACATGGGTCAAATATAGCAGTCAGGCTGTTTGACTGGTGTGGTAGTGGTCAACGTTGTGGCATTTTAAAAAATTGGTTACACGTGAAAATTAGGAGCTTTTACACAAGAATCTGAATTTTCAGCTTCTTTTGAAAATTGAGAAGATCTGAAACCACAGTATCTTTTGGCAGCAGTAGCTGAGACTATCAATGGACTTCTATAGGTGAGACCTACATTTTCAGATTCTCTAGAGTTCCTGCCACTTTGTATGACTCCCTGAACTATGGCTGAGTATCAGTTGTCATTTATTACTGTGCTTATACTGTTGTTTTTATCTTATAACAGAGTTAAATGAAAATTAAATATTTCTTAAACTCATGTCTGTTTTAAAAGTGGGGTAAAAGGTAGAATGAGCAGGAATGTGTGTTTTAAGAAAAATGGAAGAGAACACTTTGTTTTTTTAAATGAAGACAATTCCTATGTGTTTAATGGGAAACAATATATTTCTAAACAAATCTACCTGCTTCACTCATTTATGTTAGTTGACTAGCCTTGGGTTGCATTAGTTCACGAGTTTGTGTGAGCTCTCCTTTTAAATTATTTTTGGAGCATTTTCTTTGTGCCAGGTATTGTCTAAAAGCTTTACATATATTAACTCATTTAACTCATATTGTCACAGTGGAAAGTTTTTTTCATGGTTTTGTCCCCATTTTTAAAGGAAATTGGAACATAACTTGTACAAAGTTACAAAACCATTAAAGGGCAGACACGAGATCAGAAAGCCAGGGAGTCTGGCTTCAGGATCTGTGCTCTTAACCATACCGTTATAGCTAAACTTGTTTGCTCCCTTTCATCTGAATTTATACAGTGCCTTGTAGCCTTCAGACTTTTGTCAACTCTTAATGCAATAAATTTCCTTTTCCTTTCCATTCACTTGTTTTTAACATGTAACTCAACTTTTATTTCCTTTATAACGTATAAAGCTTTTTCTGACTGCAGTAGCCTGAAATAATTTCTCTCTTAACTCCTAAAGACTGTATTGTCTCCTACTGGCTTGTGATGTCTTTCTATTGTACTGAACTGTTATTTAAATCTATAAAAATGTTTTTATCTTTTTATTTAATATTTTCCCAACTAGATTATAATTTAAGTACAGGGGGAAAAGAAGTTGTTCAGAGATATGTAAAGAATTAATTATTTTTAACATATGGATTACCTCTTCCTAAAAATCTGAGATTGGTACCCAAAGCAGTAAGTACTGCTTGACCTTTGCCTAAGATTTAACTCAAGGCAAGTGAAGTAATTGACTTCAGAGAGCCGTTATAGAGAACTACTTAGTACCCAGGAAAGAATTGCTAATAAGAGTTTCAAGATATTCATTGTTCTAAAATAAATCTTGACTTTGTTCAACACCATAGTTTTAATCATTTTCAGCTATTAGAGTAACATTCATATAATTTCAGGCATTTTTCCCTTGCTTTTACTTCTAAAAAATTGCTTTTAGCATGAGCTCTTTTAAAAGAGCCATTCTCACGACTCGTTTTATGAGACTGGCGTTACCCTGACACCAAAATTTGTTAAGGACATTACAACAAAAGAAAATTACAGACCAGTATCTCTCAGAGATGATAAAAGTCCTTGACAAAATGTTAGAAAATCCAATCCTGCAATATATAAAAAAGAAAACACATCAAGACTAAGTGGAATTTGTCCCAGGATTGCAAGATAGGTTTAACATTTGGAAACCGAACATTAAAAGAACAAAAGAGAAAATATATATAATCATGTCATCTTGATTGATGCAGAAAATGTATTTGACAGAATTCAGCATCCACTCATGATAAAAACTTGGCAAACTAGGATAAGAAGGAAACTTCTTCAGTCTGATAAAGGGCATCAATGAAAAACCCACAGGCAACATCATACTTAATGATAAAATATTGAATGCTTTTTCCTAAAATATTGAACAAGGCAGGGATTTCTGCTCTCATCACTTCTATTTAATATTGTATTGGATGTCTTAGTATAATAATCCAAGAGAAAGAAGTGAAAATCATATGTATTTGAGAGGAAGAAGTAAAACTCTTTATGATTGTAGATGTAGAAAATCCTAGGAAATCTACAAAGTACTAGAATTAATAACTGAATATAGCATACAGGGTTGTAGCATACAGGGTCAATAATCAAAAAATAATTTTGGGGGAAAGAAATAAAATCCTTTTTAAAATAGTATCAAGACCTTGTTACCAAAACAAACTTGAGTTCACTTTGCCCACACGCGGTAAAAGCCAGTCTACTGACATCAGGTTGTGGTGAAGGAAAGTGCAGAATTTATTGTTGGGCACTGTACACGGAGTCCGGACAGCTAGTGCTCAAAAAGCCCAAACTCCTCAATGGGTTTCAGCAAAGTATTTTTAAAGGCAAGGTGAGGGAGGGGCATCCCAGGGTATGTGATCAGCCTGTGCACAGTTCTCTGATTGGTTGATGTTGAAGTAACAGGGTGGTGTCACAGGGGTTAATATTATCAATCCTTAGGTGCCAGTAGGTCATGGGTGCTCATGGTCATCAAGTAGTTAATTTCTTTCATTTAGTAGGGATTTTAGCATCTGTAAAACAATTCAGGAAATGTGCATCAGATACTATTATCTAGGTACTTCAGAGAGGAGCTAAAAGCAGAGGATATGGGGGAGGGATCTGTCTGGGGAAGGCCACATAAGGTCCTGCTCGGTTACAACCTGTAAAATACTTCTTTTCCAATACTCGGAATTAATTAGTTTCAAAAGTAAACAGTTTCAGAAGCTGTCAGCCTGGAAATTCTGATTTTTTAATTGAGATTTTATTTATATATAACATTGTATTAGTTTCAGATGTACAGCATACTGATTCTCTCTATGTATATATTGCAAAACGGTCAACACAATAAGTCTAGTTAACATCCATCACCACACAGTTACAAATTTTTTTTTCTTTTATTGGGAACTTTTATGATATACTCTCTTAGCAACTATCAAATATGCAATACAGTATTATTAACTATAGACACCATTACAACACCCAGACTTATTTACTTTATTACGGGAAGTTTATACCTTTTGACCACATTTACCATTTCACACACATTCCCCCACCCGACTTCACCCCACCCCACACACCCCACAACCACCAATCTGTTTTCTGTATCTATAAGTTTATTTTTATTTTTGTTTTGTTTTGTTTTTTTAAACACAGGGCAGCCTGGGACACTCTCACCTTCCCACCAGGCTGCTGACCTGGATACTTTTGCAGCTCTGGGGTAGGCAGTTTTTTTTAGAAAGGTTTCAGAACACTGTAAAAGAAAAAGAAGACAAAATAACTGCATCAAAATTTAAAACTTCTGCTTATCAGAAGACAGCATTAAGAAAATGAAAAGTCAGGCTATACATGGGGGAAAAAATATCCACAATACATATATCTAACAAAAGACTGGGTATAAGATTTGAACAGATCCTTTACCAGAAGGATCTATGAATGGCTAAAAAACACATGAAAAGAAACACAATATCATTAGTCATCAGAGAAATACAAATTATAACTGAAATTTCATATCACTTGCTACTTGCTAAAATGACTAACATTTAAAACTTAGACAATACCAAGTGTTGGTGAGAATGTCAAGCACCCTGAAACTCTCATATGTTGCTGGTGGGAGTGTAAAATTATGTGCAACCATCTTGGAAAACTGGTAGTTTCTTACACTATGACCCACCAATTTCACTCTTAGGTATTTTCCCAAGAGTAATAAAAGTATATATCTGAAAAAGATGTGTATACGCTTTATTTGTAATAGTCCCAAACTAAGAATGCCAAATATCAATAAACAGGAGATTTTGGATAAATAATGGCATGTTCATATAATGAAATTTTACTCAGTGATTAAAGAAAAACAGTGAACTGCTGAAACACACAACAACATGGCTAAATCCCAAAATTATGTTCAATGGACAAAACCAGATACAAAATAGTGCCAACTATATATGAAATTCAAGAACAGGCAGAACTATATGGATAGAAGTCAGAATAGTCACTGCTTTGAAGGGGGGAAATACTGACTGGAAAAGGGCACGAGGGAATTTCCTTGGGTAATTGTCTTGATTGGGTTGGTGGATACATGGTTGTGTGCATTTGTCAAAATTCATTGAACTGTACACTTAAGATCTGTGCATTTCACTCTATAAATTTAATTTGAAAAGGCCATATTTTCTTACTAAATGATTCCTTTTTCCCCATTCAAATATTTGATCTTACTTCCAAGATTCCCTTTAAACTTTCTTATAATCTACAATGACTTGTACTTTTCTGTCTTTAGTTTTCAATCTTTGTTTTACTTATTTTATCTATGTCAATCATATACTTTTTTGTTCCATTATCTGTTGTTTTCTGATGTTGATGTCCTTGACTTGCAGATAGATTTCACTTACTAAGAAAGATACATTAGAAATTCCAGTGATAATTATGTATTTGTCTATTTCTCCTTTTAGATTTTGTTTTCACTTTTTGCTTTATATATTTTGAGGCTGTGCTATTAGTTAGGTGCATACAAATATATAGGGTTTTTACATAATATTTTTCCGTTGGATTGACCCTGTTATCATTATGAAATGTTCCTTTTTATCTCTATTAATACTTATTGCCTTAAAGTCTACTTTGTATGATTAGTATAGCTATACCACTTTTCTTTTGGTTTTGCTAGGTATATGCAAAATATTTGTTTTTTGTATGTTGTATCTTTTTTTCTATCATTTTTCAACCATTCTCTGTCCTTATTTATAAGGTGTGTCTCTTGTAATCAGCATATAGTTGGATTTTTAAAAACATCCAATCTGAAATTCTTTGTTCTTTAATTGGATTTAAAGTCCTTTTACATTTAACATTACTGATAATTGGATTTAAATTTACTATCTGTTTCCTCTTTGTCCCATCTGTTTCTTGTTTTTTCTTCCTTGACATTGGTATTAATTAAGCATTTGTTATTGTTCTATTTTTCCCCCTTGCATAGTTTGTTAGCTGTAAATGATTACCCTGGAGATAATTTCCTAAGAGACAAAGACTTCTATTTCCTTGTTTTTTTTCCACAATGCTTAGCAATTCAGGGAATCCAATAGATATTTGCAATAAATTCTTCTAGATTTACTCTATTTGCTTAATATTTTTAAAGGACCTGAAATATTTTTCTGAATACAGTGTTAAATAAACTAATTTGACTGTTGTTTTTAGAATCACACCCAGAAAATTTGATACTGTTCAAGCGTCCAGGGGTCACAAAAGTGGAATTATCACCGGAGATGTTGAAGACTTAACTTTAAGCAAGAGGGGAATACGGACATCATTTACCTTTAGGAAAGTGAGGCAAACACCTTGTAATTGTAGTAAGTATATAATTTTGGTTCTCCTGTAAAATGGAGTAAATCTACTATGAAAATCTTTTAAAGTCCCATAAGAACTGAGAAGAGCTTTGTCTTAACTCCTCTAATGGCATTTCCCGTGTTCTGACTTGTATTGTACTTACATATACTTTTCTTAACCACCCCCGTGGTTAAGTTTATATTCCTTGAGGGCAGGGACTGCATCTTACTCATCTTTATTTTCCTCAAACATAGTACTTGAGCATAGTTTAAGTCTAAATAAATATTTTATTTATTGTAGTCATGGTTAAGAATACTACAGTTTGGGGGCATTAAAATATCACTTGTACAAAAATAAGTTTTTTTGGAAACAGCTTGTTACATTTCTCAATTACTTCTCATTAACCTAACAGGGATGTTGGAGATGACAAATTGTTCTATAGTAAGTGGATAACTTTAGGGGGATAAACAGTGTTTGTTTTAGTCAGCTTGGAAAGGAGTGCTCAAAAACTTGTAGAGGATGCTGTTTTGAATTGTCTGTATAAGTGCATCATGACCTGTATTTCTTGGACTCAAATAAAAACCCCTTGTGTTTTATAAGTAATATTTTATAATGACAGTGATGTTATGAGCTTTTAACATCCTGGTGGTTTCAGTTATGGGTGGTATCTTAGCAGGAGCTTTTGGATTTAGTCATCTTAAAAACATTTTAAATTAAAAATCTTTATTATATGTATAAGATATTCTGTTAGGAAACTTGGAATCTTCATATTTGATATCTTCATGTTAGTGAAGCTTAAAATAGGTTTTAACAGGTTTTTGTTTCTTTTGTTAAAAGTGTCATTGAGGACTTAAAAACAAAATTTTTTTTATCGATTAAAAAATATTTATTTAGTATTTGATGAATGTCTAACACTGCCAGTAGCTTTACAAAGTATAGAAAAATGAAGCATGGCTCTTGTTCTCAAGGAACTTGAAATTTAGTAGAAGAGACAAGTTAGTTTTCTTATGCAAATGTTTTTTTGTTATGGGCATTAATTTAAGAGATGCTATAAGAAGCTCTGATTGTATATTCAGTTTACAGATTTTTTTAAAGTTCAAGGCCATCTTTTGGATACTTTTGGTCAAAATTTGTGGATTTAAGTGATCCTCCCTTTACATAACTGAGATGTTCATAATTTCCAAGAGAATAAAATTTTTAGCAAGACCAGTTTAAGATAATTGTAATGTATATTGTAGTGTAATTGTAATTCTGATGTAACCAACATAATGTAACCCATCTGTTTCCACATGTATGTTTTAGAGCTCTCAGGCTTTCTGGGGCTACCCTTTTCTTAAATGTCTACATAAAGTATTTAGAGCTTCACTTTACACATTAGTAGGGACTAGATAGTTCCACTCCCATTCAAGGTTTGGAATCTTCTAGTTATATTTAGGGAAAATTCCTGAAGCCATCAATTCTTTGCTGCCACATGATTTCTAATTATTGCTAAGTCTTGTCTGTGGTTTCTCTGGGAACACTACTTCTTCCTTTATTCTCTAGTATGCTACCCATAAAAAAGATGTTGTGTGCCACAGACTGGCTGAAGACAAAGGGAAATTATAGCATAGCCGAGAAAAGGCAAGGATTTGAAATGAATATTAGACGTTATTGCAGAGAACAGGGAACACTTCAAAATTAATTTGAGACATTGTATCCTAAATTTCCTCTGTCATCTTTTCTACTTGCTGGTGTTCTCCTTAGGATTTGCTCATTCTTTTGAAGGAGGCAACACAGTGTAGTCATTGAGAATGTGGATTCAGGAGTCTCCACTGCCAGGGTTCAAATCTTGACTCTATGACTTACCATCTTTGTCACTTTAGGATCATTATTTAATATTCCGTGAGTCAGTTTCCTCATCTGTAAAATGAATGTAATAGTACCTATTCATAGGTTATATGAATAATACCTATTCATAGTGTTACTGTGAGGATTGAGAAAATATATGTAAACTGCTTCAAACAGTATTCATTAGATCTTGTGATTATTACCGAATCACACTTTGTTTCTAGGTCTGGTTCTTCTTCTGAGAGTCCTAGGGTCCCCAGAACTCCTACCAAGACAAAAACCTTAAATCCTGTTAATTGCTAAATTTCTTCTGGTTACGCCAGGCCCATCAAGATGCTTTCCTGAATAAGAGGACCCTTAATCCCAAGATGAAATAGGCATCTGCATTATAAGGCATGCAGAAATACAGTCTTATTTTGTTTCAAATGGATTTACCCCTTCTTATATTAGACCCCTCACATACATAATTGGACTTGCTAGGTAAGAACTACTTTTTTTTTTTTTTAACATCTTTATTGGAGTATAATTGCCTTACAATGGTGTGTTAGTTTCTGCTTTATAACAAAGTGAATCAGTTATACATATACATATGTTCCCATATCTCTTCCCTCTTGCATCTCCCTCCCTCCTGCCCTCCCTATCCCACACCTCTAGGTGGTCACAAAGCACAGAGCTGATCTCCCTGTGCTATGTGGTTGTTTCCCACTAGCTATCTATTTTACGTTTGGTAGTGTATATATGTCCATGCCACTCTCTCTCTTTGTCACGTCTTACCCTTCCCCCTCCCCATATCCTCAAGTCCATTCTCTGGTAGGTCTGTGTCTTTATTCCCGTCTTGCCACTAGGTTCTTCATGACCTTTTTTTTTTTTTCCTTAGATTCCATATATATGTGTTAGCATACTGTATTTGTTTTTCTCTTTCTGACTTACTTCACTCTGTATGACAGACTCTTACTCCATCCACCTCACTACAAATAACTCCATTTCGTTTCTTTTTATGGCTGAGTAATATTCCATTGTATATATGTGCCACATCTTCTTTATCCATTCATCTGATGATGGACACTTAGGTTGCTTCCATGTCCTGGCTATTGTAAATAGAGCTGCAATGAACATTTTGGTACATGACTCTTTTTGAATTATGGTTTTCTAAGGGTGTATGCCCAGTAGTGGGATTGCTGGGTCGTATGGTAGCTCTATTTTTAGTTTTTTAAGGAACCTCCATACTGTTCTCCATAGTGGCTGTATCAATTTACATTCCCACCAACAGTGGAAGAGTGTTCCCTTTTCTCCACACCCTCTCCAGCACTTATTGTTTGTAGATTTTTTGATGATGGCCATTCTGACCAGTGTGAGATGATATCTCATTGTAGTTTTGATTTGCATTTCTCTAATGATTAATGACGTTGAGCATCCTTTCATGTGTTTGTTGGCCATCTGTATATCTTCTTTGGAGAAATGTCTATTTAGGTCTTCTGCCCATTTTTGGATTGGGTTGTTTGTTTTTTTGTTATTGAGCTGCATGAGCTGCTTGTAAATCTTGGAGATTAATCCTTTGTCAGTTGCTTCATTTGCAAATATTTTCTCCCATTCTGAGGGTTGTCTTTTGGACTTGTTTATGGTTTCCTTTGCTTTGCAAAAGCTTTTAAGTTTCATTAGGTCCCATTTGTTTATTTTTATCTTTATTTCCATTTCTCTAGGAGGTGGGTCAAAAAGGATCTTGCTGTGATTTATGTCATAGAGTGTTCTGCCTATGTTTTCCTCTAAGAGTTTGATAGTGTCTGGCCTTACATTTAGGTCTTTAATCCATTTTGAGTTTATTTTTGTGTATGGTGTTAGGGAGTGTTCTAATTTCATTCTTTTACATGTACCTGTCCAGTTTTCCCAGCACCACTTATTGAAGAGGCTGTCTTTTCTCCACTGTATATGCTTGCCTCCTTTATCAAAGATAAGGTGACCATATGTGTGTGGGTTTATCTCTGGGCTTTCTATCCTGTTCCATTGATCTATGTTTCTGTTTTTGTGCCAGTACCGAACTGTCTTGATTACTGTAGCTTTGTAGTATAGTCTGAAGTCAGGGAGCCTGATTCCTCCAGCTCCATTTTTCGTTCTCAAGATTGCTTTGGCTATTCGGGGTCTTTTGTGTTTCCATACAAATTGTGAGATTTTTTGTTCTAGTTCTGTGAAAAATGCCAGTGGTAGTTTGATAGGGATTGCATTGAATCTGTAGATTGCTTTGGATAGTAGAGTCATTTTCACAATGTTGATTCTTCCAATCCAAGAACATGGTATATCTCTCCATCTATTTGTATCATCTTTAATTTCTTTCATCAGTGTCTTATAATTTTCTGCATACAGGTCTTTTGTCTCCTTAGGTAGGTTTATTCCTAGATATTTAATTCTTTTTGTTGCAATGGTAAATGAGAGTGTTTTCTTAATTTTACTTTCAGATTTTTCATCATTAGTGTATAGGAATGCAAGAGATTTCTGTGCATTAATTTTGTATCCTGCTACTTTACCAAATTCATTGATTAGCTCTAGTAGTTTTCTGGTAGCATCTTTAGGATTCTCTATGTATAGTATCATGTCATCTGCAAACAGAGACAGTTTTACTTCTTCTTTTCTGAATTGGATTCCTTTTATTTCTTTTTCTTCTCTGATTGCTGTGGCTAACACTTCCAAAACAATGTTGAATAATAGTGGTGAGAGTGGGCAACCTTGTCTTGTTCCTGATCTTAGTGGAAATGGTTTCAGTTTTTCACCATTGAGGACAATGTTGGCTGTGGGTTTGTCATATATGGCCTTTATTATGTTGAGGAAAGTTCCCTCTATGCCTACTTTCTGCAGGGCTTTTATCATAAGTGGGTGTTGAATTTTGTCAAAAGCTTTCTCTGCATCTATTGAGATGATCATATGGTTTTTCTCCTTCAATTTGTTAATATGGTGTATCACATTGATTGATTTGCATATATTGAAGAATCCTTGCATTCCTGGAATAAACCCCACTTGATCATGGTGTATGATCCTTTTAATGTGCTATTGGAATCTGTTTGCTAGTATTTTGTTGAGGATTTTTGCATCTATGTTCATCAGTGATATTGGCCTGTAGTTTTCTTTCTTTGTGACATCTTTGTCTGGTTTTGGTATCAGGGTGATGGTGGCCTCGTAGAATGAGTTGGGTAGTATTCCTCACTCGGTAATATTTTGGAAGAGTTTGAGAAGGATAGGTGTTAGCTCTTCTCTAAATGTTTGATCGAATTCGCCTGTGAAGCCATCTGGTCCTGGGCTTTTGTTTGTTGGAAGGCTTTTAATCACAGTTTCAATTTCAGTGCTTGTGATTGGTCTGTTCATATTTTCTATTTCTTCCTGGTTCAGTCTCGGCAGGTTGTGCATTTCTAAGAATTTGTCCATTTCTTCCAGGTTGTCCATTTTATTGGCATAGAGTTGCTTGTAGTAATCTCTCATGATTGTTTGTATTTCTGCAGTGTCAGTTGTTACTTCTCCTTTTTCATTCCTATTTCTATTCGTTTGAGTCTTCTCCCTTTTTTTCTTGATGAACCTGGCTAATGGTTTATCTGTTTTGTTTATCTTCTCAAAGAACCAACTTTTAGTTTTATTGATCTTTGCTATTGTTTCCTTCATTTCTTTCTCATCTGATCTTTATGATTTCTTTACTTCTGCTATCTTTGGGGGTTTTTTGTTCTTCTTTCTCTAATTGCTTTAGGTGCAAGGTTAGGTTGTTTATTTGAGATGTTTCCTGTTTCTTGAGGTAGGCTTGTATTGCTATAAACGTCCCTCTTACAACTGCTTTTTGTTGCATCCCATAGGTTTTGGGTCGTCGTGTCTCCATTGTCATTTGTTTCTAGGTATTTTTTGATTTCCCCTTTGATTTCTTCAGTGATCACTTCGTTATTACGTAGTGTATTGTGTAGCCTCCACGTGTTTGTATTTTTTACAGATCTTTTCCTGTAATTGATATCTAATCTCATAGCATTGTGGTTGGAAAAGATACTTGATATGATTTCAATTTTCTTAAATTTACCAAGGCTTGATTTTTTTTTTTCACACACATACACTGTATTTTATTTTTACAAGAGATAAATAGACTGACACCAAGCATTGTACATGGATGACCACAACAAAAGCAACAATGATTGCAATTACCAAACATGAAACACACTCATACTATGTCATAATATTGACATTCAGTCAAGGCTTGATTTGTGACCCAAGATATGATCTATCCTGGAGAATGTTCCATGAGCACTTGAGAAGAAAGTGTATTCTCTTGTTTTTGGATGGAATGTTCTATAAATATCAATTAAGTCCATCTTGTTTAATGTATCATTTAAAGCTTGTTTCCTTATTTATTTTCATTTTGGATGATCTGTCCATTGGTGAAAGTGGGGTGTTAAAGTCCCCTACTATGATTGTGTTACTGTCGATTTCCCCTTTTATGGCTGTTAGTATTTGCCGTTCCTATGTTGGGTGCATAAATATTTACAATTGTTATATCTTCTTCTTGGATCAATCCCTTGATCATTATGTAGTGTCCTTCTTTGTCTCTTGTTATAGTCTTTATTTTAAAGTCTATTTTGTCTGATATGAGAATTGCTACTCCAACTTTCTTTTGATTTCTATTTGCATAGAATATCTTTTTCCATCCCCTCACTTTCAGTCTGTATGTGTCCCTAGGTCTGAAGTGGGTCTCTTGTAGACAGCATATATACGGGTCTTGTTTTTGTATCCATTCAGCCAGTCTGTTTCTTTTGCTGGCAGCATTTAATCCATTTACGTTTAAGGTAATTATTGATATGTATGTTCCTATTCCCATTTTCTTAAATGTTTTGGGTTTGTTATTATAGGTGTTTTCCTTCTCTTGTGTTTCTTGCCTAGAGAAGTCCCTTTAACATTTGTTGTAAAGCTGGTTTGGTGGTGCTGAACTCTCTCAGCTTTTGCTTGTCTGTAAAGGTTTTAATTTCTCCATCAAATCTGAATGAGATCCTTGCTGGGTAGAGTAATCTTTGTTGTAGGTTTTTCTCCTTCATCACTTTAAGTATATCCTGCCACTCCCTTCTGGCTTGCAGAGTTTCTGCTGAAAGATCAGCTGTTAACCTTATGGAGATTCCCTTGTGTGTTATTTGCTGTTTTTCCCTTGCTGCTTTTAATATGTTTTCTTTATATTTAATTTTTGATAGTTTGGTTAATATGTGTCTTGGCGTGTTTCTCCTTGGATTTATCCTGTATGGGACTCTCTGTGCTTCCAGGACTTGATTAACTATTTCCTTTCCCATATTAGGGAAGTTTTCAACTATAATCTCTTCAAATATTTTCTCAGTCCCTTTCTTTTTCTCTTCTTCTTCTGGGACCCCTATAATTCGAATGTTTGTGCGTTTAATGTTGTCCCAGAGGTCTCTGAGATTGTCCTCAGTTCTTTTCATTCTTTTTTCTTTATTCTGCTCTGCAGTAGTTATTTCCACTATTTTATCTTCCAGGTCACTTACCCGTTCTTCTGCCTCATTTATTCTGCTATTGATCCCTTCTAGAATATTTTTTATTTCATTTATTGTGTTTTTCATCATTGCTTGGTTCCTCTTTAGTTCTTCTACGTCCTTGTTAAATGTTTCTTGCATTTTGTCTATTCTATTTCCGAGATTTTGGATCATCTTTACTGTCATTATTCTGAATTCTTTTTCAGGTAGCCTGCCTATTTCCTCTTCATTTGTTAGGTCTAGTGTGTTTTTACCTTGCTCCTTCATTTGCTGTGTGTTTTTCTGTCCTCTCATTTTGCTAATCTTACTGTGTTTGGGGTCTCCTTTTCACAGGCTGCAGGTTCGTAGTTCCTGTTGTTTTTGGTGTCTGTCCCCAGTGGCTAAGGTTGGTTCAGTGGGTTGTGTAGGCTTCCTGGTGGAGGGGACTAGTGCCTGTGTTCTGGTGGATGAGGCTGGATCTTGTCTTTCTGGTGGGCACGTCCACGTCTGGTGGTGTGTTTGGGGATGTCTGTGGCCTTATTATGATTTTAGGCGCCTCTCTGCTAATGGATGGGGCTGTATTCCTGTCTTGCTAGTTGTTTAGCATAAGGTATCCAGCACTGTAGCATACTGGTTGTTGAGTGAAGCTGGGTCTCGGTGTTGAGATGGAGATCTCTGAGAGATTTTCACCGTTTGGTATTACATGGAGTTGGGAGGTGTCTTGTGGACCAGTGTCCTGAAGTTGGCTCTCCCACCTCAGAGGCACAGCCCTGATGCCTGGCTGGAGCACCAAGAACCTTTCATCCATATGGCTCAGAATAAAAGGGAGAAAAAATAGAAAGAAAGAGGATAAAATAAAATAAAATAAAATAAAATAAAGCTATTATAAAAAAAAAAGAAAAAAATTATTAAGAAAAAAACCTTTTTTTAAGTTAAAAAAAAAAAAAATGGACACACTGAACCCTAGGACAAATGGTGAAAACACAGCTATACAGACAAAATCTCACACAGAAGCATACACGTATATACTCACAAAAAGAGGAAAAGGGGAAAAAAATAATACATCCTGCTCCCAAAGTCCACCTTCTCAATTTGAGATGATTCGTTGTCTATTCAGGTATTCAACAGATGCAGGTACATCAAGTTGTTTGTGGAGCTTTAATCCGCTGCTTCTGAGGCTGCTGGGAGAAATTTCCCTTTCTCTTCTTTGTTCGCACAGCTCCCGGGTTTCAGCTTTGGATTTGGACCTGCCTTTGCGTGTAGGTTGCCTGGGGACGTCTGTTCTTCGCTCAGACAGGACGGGGTTAAAGGAGCAGCTGCTTCGGGGGCTCTGGCTCACTTAGGCCCGGGGGAGGGAGGGGTACGGATGCGGGGTGAGCCTGCAGCGGCAGAGGCTTGTGTGACGTTGCAGCAGCCTGAGGTGCGCCATGCGTTCTCCCGGGGAAGTTGTCCCTGGATCTCGGGACCCTGGCAGTGGCGGGCTGCACAGGTCCCAGGAGGGGCAGTGTGGATAGTGACCTGTGCTCGCACACAGAATTCTTGGTGGTGGCAGCAGCAGCCTTAGCGTCTCATGCCCATCTCTGGGGTCCATGCTGATAGCTGCGGCTCGCGCCCATCTCTGGAGCTCGTTTAGGCGGCGCTCTGAATCCCCTCTCCTTGCGCACCAGGAAACAAAGAGGCAAGACAAAGTCTCTTGCCTCTTTGGCAGCTGCAGACTTTGTCCCGGACTCCCTACCGGCTAGCTGTGGTGCGCTAACCCCTTCAGGCTGCGTTCACACTGCCAACCCCAGTCCTCTCCCTGGGATCCGACTGATGCCCGAGCCTCAGCTCCCAGCCCCCGCCTGCCCCAGTGGGTGAGCAGACAAGCCTCTCGGGCTGGTGAGTGCTGCTCGGCACCACTCCTGTGTGCGGGAATCTCTCCACTCTGCCCTCCGCACCCCTGTTGCTGTGCTCTCCTCCATGGCTCTGAAGCTTCCCCCTCCGCCACCCACAGTCTCCGCCCGCGAAGGGGCTTCCTAGTGTGTGGAAACCTTTCCTCCTTCACAGCTCCCTCCCACTGGTGCAGGTCCCGTCCCTATTCTTTTGTCTCTGTTATTTCTTTTTTCTTTTGCCCTACCCAGGTACATGGGAAGTTTCTTGCCTTTTGGGAGGTCTGACGTCTTCTGCCAGCGTTCAGTGGGTGTTCTATAGGAGCAGTTCCACGTGTAGATGTATTTCTGATTTATCTGTGGGGAGGAAGGTGATCTCTGCATCTTACTCTTCCGCCATCTTGCCCAGACCTCCCAAGAACTACTTTTTTTAACTGATAAATCAGAGCCTACTTAACCCTAGTCATCAAACGTGGATTGATTTGCTTTTTCTTTTGATAAAACAATCATACCTTATGAAACATTTGGATAACAATAATGGTTTAGCGACTTCCCTGGTGGTCCAATGGTTAAGACTCCATGCTTCCAATGCAGGGGGCTTAGATTCAATCCCGGGTCAGGGAACTAAGATCCCACATGCCACGTGGTGCGGCCAAAAAATAAGTTTAAAAAACAAACAAATAAGTAAATGGTTTATATTGCTTTCTTTTATTCATTAGGTTACCCTTTGGTCTGTGACAGCCAGATGAAGGAGACTCCCACATCATTTCCAGAGAGTGATAAAGAAGCCTCACAACTGGAGCAAGAATATGTCCATCAAGTTTATGAAGAAATTGCTAGACACTTTAGCAGCACGAGACATACCCCTTGGCCACACATTGTGGAGTTTTTGAAAGCTTTGCCAAGTGGTTCATTAGTTGCTGATATTGGATGTGGAAATGGAAAGTATCTTGGCATCAATAAGGAGTTATATATGGCAAGTAATTGTTGCTTCTGGCTTTGTTTTTGCTTTATTTGTAAGGGTTATTATCACCTTCATCATGATATAATGCTGTGTTTTTAGGTCACTGCAGAAAATTGTAACCAACAGGTTGAAAATTAATGAACACTCCCATTCTTTTTTATTCCTCTAGAAATTTATGGGCATGCCATTATTTGCAGTTTTTTTTTGGTCCCTTCAGATTTTGCTTTCTAAGAAGATTATTTTATCAGTAAAGCTATCTTATATTTATAAAACTCTTTACAGGTTATAAAGGATTTTTATAGAAACCATTTTCTTTCCTAGTTCCTTGTAAGTATGAGAAGTATAAAGCAGATATTTTTATCCATCTTTTATAAATGAAGAAACTGAGGCTCACAGAGGTTATATTACTTCCTTGGTGTTATATTATTAGAGGATATAGCTGGAACTTGAACCCGTGCCTTATGACTCCAAATCTAGTGTTCTTTTACTCATAATAGAAAAAAAAAGGTTAGTATTTATTGTTGTCTTACTGTTGGGAAAATTAAACCTCAAGTAGATTAAAAATTTGACCAAGGTTATAGTGCTAGACCTAGGACTTAACCCACTTCTCTCTGATGCCAAAGTTTCTGTTTTCAGTTGTTATAATTTCCTTTTCTTTTCTTTTTTTTTTAAATGTCTCCAGATATCAGCTAATGTACCCTGGGAAGAAAAGCATTTAAAAACCAGTTATCTTGGGCTTTGTTCTTTTTTTGAAAAATTTATTTATTATTTATTTATTGTTTATTTTTGGCTGTGTTGGGTCTTTGTTTCTGTACGAGGGCTTTCTCTAGTTGCAGCAAGCGGGGGCCACTCTTCATCGCATTGTGCGGGCCTCTCACTATCGTGGCCTCTCTTGTTGCAGAGCATAGGCTCCAGACGCGCAGACTTAGTAGTTGTGGCTCATGGGCCTAGTTGCTCCGCAGCATGTGGGATCTTCCCAGACCAGGGCTCAAACCCGTGTCCTCTGCATTGACAGGCAGATTCTCAACCACTGCACCACCAGGGAAGCCCTATAATTTCCTTTTCTAATGGATCACTTTTTTCTCTGCTGTGCTAGGAAGTAGGAAGTTCTCCTTGCATTAGTGTATTGTTGTAAGTACTCGTGTCAACACTGCTCTGTGAGGACTGGAGCTTCCCTTTCTCAAGATTAGGGGAGGAAGGACTAGAGTAAGGGGAGTATATAAGGAGAATGAGAGCAGTCTACCTTCATGGGCTGTTATAGTATATCAGGTTGCTTGTAATCTTTATTTTTACCTCATCCTAGATATTGTACACCTACATGAAGAAAGAACGGTACTACTGCAATTGAGGAAAGGAAAGGTAGACTTTGTGCATTAAGAGGCATTTAAAAGAATCGCTTTTCATCAAGATAAGACAAGTATTCATATATTGTCATCATGTTTACAATTGAATTTTAGTTTATAAAGAATAAGGTCTAGTGAATTAAGTTTGTTCATGTTGAAGAGGAAATAGGTTTCAGATTTGTCACAACTCTAACCACAGCTTAAAACAAAGTATATCTTCTGATGTTTTAATCTTAAGGTACTGTCCAAAAATGTTTCTCAGGAAGCTCTGCCTTTACACTTTCTTGATGATAAGCTGTGGTTTTGTCTAGTCAGGTATCAATTGTGACAGTGAAACTAGGTTGAAGTCAAACACACTGACTTAGTCATATGATAATACTATCCTGTTACAGTTAAGAAAAATGATTTCTTGATAAACTGAACCAAAAACCTGAAGCTGATTCAAGAAGGAATATATCCAGAAGAATTAGAAAATCATAAGTATACTCACTCTCCATAATCTACATTCGTTTTATCAGTGGCAGTCTGCAGTGTTCTTTCCTGTCTGCTCTTCCTGGAACCTACTGCCATTGTCTGACCTCTAGGGAAGGCTCAGTAGGTGTGGTTCAATGAATGAATGAAAACTACTTGTCTGGTTGGAGTTATGGTTTTCATTATACAAGAAATGGAATTATATATGATAAAAGAGAAACCTAATTTTTTAAGCTGCTAAGGCTCCAACCTGGATGGAGCAATGATACTTGAGTGTATTTTGAACAGCCATCTTTGAGCATGAAAATATGTGCATTTCTTGACATTCATGAGAGGATGTGACCTGAGACATTCATTCTGGGTATTCAAATGTATATCTAAGATAGTCTCAGAATTTAAAAAGTTATTAGTATCACTATTTTATATAATTTCCTTTACAAAGTATATTTTAAAAATACTGGCTTGGGCTCTCATGGAAATAGTTTTATAAACAACTATTCATTTCTCTTAGAAGTATATGTGGTGAATCTGTTCTTATCTGATCTGAGTTATGCATGAGCTTGTTCTTCTGCTCTTTAACTCAAAATTTCTATATTCTAGCTAAGAAACATTTCTTATTTAGACTCCATCATTCCTAGCATCAGCATTAGCTGTTGGCTTTATTTTCAGTTAAATTTTATAAGAAAGATTTTATACCTTCAAGAAACTTATTGCCTTTATAATTGTACCAATAATAGATGAGATGTGCATACCCAGAGCTTGGTCTAGCTTATTCACTACGTGATGTTCTGTGCATGGATCTTGGAGTACCCTCAGTCCGAATGTGTTTCTTAGATAAATACTTAAAAACAAGACCTGTATATATGCTGTCTACAAGAGACCCACTTCGGACCTAGGGACACATACAGACTGAAAGTGAGGGGATGGAACAAGATATTCTATGCAAACGTAAATCAAAAGAAAGCTGGAGTAGCAATTCTCATATCAGACAAAAGATACTTTAAAATAAAGACTATTACAAGAGACAAAGAAGGACACTACATAATGATTAAGGGATCAATCCAAGAAGAAGATATAACAATTATAAATATGCACCCAACATAGGAGCACCTCACTACATGACAAATGCTAACAGCCATAAAAGGGGAAATTGACAGTAACACAATCATAGTAGGGGACTTTAACACCCCACTTTCACCAATGGACAGATCATCCAAAATGAAAATAAATAAGGAAACAAGCTTTAAATGATACATTAAACAAGATGGACTTAATCGATATTTATAGCACATTCCATCCAAAAACAACAGAATACACTTTCTTCTCAAGTGCTCATGGAACATTCTCCAGGATAGATCATATCTTGGGTCACAAATCAAGCCTTGGTAAATTTAAGAAAATTGAAATCATATCAAATATCTTTTCCAACCACAACTCTATGAGACTAGATTAGGAAAAAATCTGTACAAAATACAAACACATGGAGGCTAAACAGTACACTACTAAATAACCAAGAGATCACTGGAGAAATCAAAGAGGAAATCAAAAAATACCTAGAAACAAATGACAATGAAAACACGACGACCCAAAACCTATGGGATGCAGCAAAAGCAGTTCTAAGAGGGAAGTTTATAGCAATACAATCCTACCTCAAGAAACAAGAAACATCTCAAATAAACAATCTAACTGTACACCTAAAACAATTAGAGAAAGAAGAAAAAAAACCCCGAAGTTCGCAGAAAGAAAGAAATCATAAAGAACAGATTAGAAATAAATGAAAAAGAAATGAAGGAAACAATAGCAAAGATCAATAAAATTAAAAACTGGTTCTTTGAGAAGATAAACAAAATTGATAAACCATTAGCCAGACTCATCAAGCAAAAAAGGGAAAAGACTCAAATCAACAGAACTAGAAATGAAAAAGGAGAAGTAACAACTAACACTGCAGAAATACAAAGGATCATGAGAGATTACTTACAAGCAACTATATCCCAATAAAATGGACAACCTGGAGGAAATGGACAAATTCTTAGAAAAGCACAACCTTCTGAGACTGAACCAGAAAGAAATAGAAAATATAAATAGACCAGTCACAAGCACTGAAATTGAGACTGTGATTAAAAATCTTCCAACAAACAAAAGCCGAGGACCAGATGCCTTCACAGGCGAATTCTATCAAACATTTAGAGAAGAGCTAACACCTATTCTTCTCAAAGTCTTCCAAAATATAGCAGAGGGAGGAACACTCCCAAACTCATTCTGCAAGGCCACCATCAACCTGATAACAAAAGCAGACAAAGATGTCACAAAGAAAGAAAACTACAGGCCAATATCACTGATGAACATAGATGCAAAAATCCTCAACAAAATACTAGCAAACAGAATCCAACAGCACATTAAAAGGATCATACATCATGGTCAAGTGGGGTTTATCCCAGGAATGCAAGGATACTTCAGTAAATACAAATCAATCAATTTGATAAACCATATTAACAAATTGAAGGAGAGAAACCATATGATCATCTCAATAGGTGAAGAAAAAGCTTTTGACAAAATTCAACACCCATTTATGATAAATCGTTTATCAGTTGCTTCATTTGCAAATATTTTCTCCCATTCTGAGGGTTATCTTTTCGTCTTGTTTATGGTTTCCTTTGCTGTGCAAAAGCTTTTAGGTTTCATTAGGTCCCATTTGTTTATTCTTGTTTTTATTTCCATTTCTCTAGGAGGTGTGTCAAAAACGATCTTGCTGTGATTTATGTCAAAGTGTGTTCTTCCTATGTTTTCTTCTAAGAGTTTTATCTCACATTTAGGTCTTTAATCCATTTTGAGTTTATTTTTGTGTATGGTGTTAGGAAGTGTTCTAATTTCATTCTTTTATATGTAGCTGTCCAGTTTTCCCAGCACCACTTGTTGAAGTGGCTGTCTTTTCTCCATTGTATATTCTTGCCTCCTTTATCAAAGTTAAGGTGACCATATGTGCGTGGGTTTATCTCTGGGCTTTCTATCCTGTTCCATTGATCTGTATTTCTGTTTTTGTGCCATTACCATACTGTCTTGATTATTGTAGCTTTGTAGTATAATCTGAAGTCAGGGAGCCTGATTCCTCCAGTTCCATTTTTCTTTCTCAAGATTGCTTTGGCTATTGGGGTCTTTTGTGTTTCCATACAAATTTTGAAATTTTTTGTTCTAATTCTGTGAAAAATGCCATTGGTAGTTTGATAGGGATTGCATTGAATCTGTAGATTGCTTTGGGTAGTAGAGTCATTTTCACAATGTTGATTCTTCCCATCCAAGAACATGGTATATCTCTCCATCTGTTTGTATCATCTTTAATTTATTTCATCAGTGTCTTATAGTTTTCTGCATACAGGTCTTTGTCTCCTTAGGTAGGTTTATTCCTAGGTATTTAATTCTTTTTGTTGCAGTGGTAAATGGGAGTGTTCCCTTAATTTCTCTTTCAGATTTTTCATCATTAGTGTATAGGAATGCAAGAGATTTCTGTGCATTAATTTTGTATCCTGCTACTTTACCAAATTCATTGATTAGCTCTAGTAGCTTTTTGGTAGAGTCTTTAGGATTCTCTATGTATAGCATCATGTCATCTGCAAATAGTGACAGCTTTACTTTTTCTTTTCTGATTTGGATTCCTTTTATTTCTTTTTCTTCTCTGATTGCTGTCGCTAAAACTTCCAAAACTATGTTGAATAACAGTGGAGAGAGTGGATAACCTTTTTTTGTTGCTGATCTTAGAGGAAATGGTTTCAGTCCTTCACCATTGAGAATGATGTTGGCTGTGGGTTTGTCATATATGGCCTCTGTTATGTTGAGGTAAGTTTCCTCTATGCCTACTTTCTTGAGAGTTTTTATCATAAATAGGTGTTGAGTTTTGTTGAAAGCTTTTCCTGCATCTATTGAGATTATCATATGGTTTTTATTCTTCAATTTGTTGATACGGTGAATCACACTGATTGATTTGTGGATATTGAAAAATCCTTGCATTCCTGGGATAAATCCCACTTGAAACATGGTATATGATCCTTTTAATGTGTTGTTGAATTTTGATTGCTAGTATTTTGTTGAGAATTTCTGCGCTTATGTTCAACAGTGATATTGACCTGTAAGTCTCTTTTTTTGTGGTACCTTTGTATGGTTTTGGTATCAGGGTGATGGTGGCCTTGTAGAATGAGGTTGGGTATGTTCCTTCCTCTGCAATGTTTGGAAATAGTTTCAGAAGCATAGGTGTTAACTCTTCTCTAAATGTTTGATAGAATTCGCCTGTGAAGCCATCTGGTCCTGGACTTTTGTTTTTGGGGAGCTTTTAATCATAGTTTCAATTTCATTACTTGTCATTGGTCTGTTCATATTTTCTATTTCTTCCTGATTCAGTCTTGGGAGATTGTACCTTTTAAAGAATTCATCCATTTCTTCTAAGTTGTCCATTTTATTGGCATATAGTTGCTTGTAGTAGTTTCTTATGATCCTTTGTACTTCTGTGGTGTCAGTTGTAACTTCTTTTTCATTTCTAATTTTATTGATTTGAGTCCTCTCCTTTTTTTCTTGATGAGTCTGGATAAAGGTTTATCAATTTTGTTTATATTTTCAAGAACCCTCCCTTCCTCTTTTGTTCTCTTTTGTGATTTGATGACTGTCTTTAGTGTTGTGTTTGGATTGCTTTTTCTTTTGGGTGTGTGTAAGTATTGTAGGCTTTTGGTTTGCGGTTACTTTGAGTTTTTGATATAGCAGTCTGTATGTATATATACAAGATTATTTTAAGTTGGTGGTCTCTTAATTTCCAATGCATGTCCAATATCCTGCATTTGTACTGTCCTCACAATTGCTGATTTTCGATATCATATGTGTGTGTGTGGATGATTTCCTACCTTTATTGTATGTTTGCCTTTACCAGTAAGCTTTCCCATTTGTAATTTTCTTGTTTTTAATTGTGGCCTTTTCTTTTCTGCCTAGAGATGTTCCTTTAGCATTTGTTGTAAAGCTGGTCTGGTGGTGCTGAATTCTCTTAGCTTTTGCTTGTCTGTAAAGCTTTTGATTTCTCTGTCACGTCTGAACGAGGGCCTTGATGGGTAGAATATTCTTGTTTGTAGGTTTTTCCCTTTCATCACTTTAAATATATTGTGCCACTCCCCTCTGGCTTGCAGAGTTTCTGCTGAAAAATCATCTGTAACTTTACGTGGATTCCCTTGTATGTTATTTTTTGCTTTTCCCTTGTTGCTTTTAATATTTTCTCTTTGTCTTGAATTTTTGTCAAGTAGATTAATATGTGTCTCAGCATGTTCCTCCTTGGGTTTATCCTGTATGGGACTCTCTGCACTTCCTGTACTTGGGTGACTTTTTCCTTTCCCGTGTCAGGAAAGTTTTCAGCTATTATCTCTTCCATAATTTTGTCAGGTCCTTTCTCTCTCTCTTCTCCTTCTGGAGCCCCTATAATGTGAATGTTGGTACATTTAATGTTGTCCCAGAGGTCTCTTACATTGTCCTCATTTCTTTTCATTCTTTTTTCTTTATTCTGTTCCATGGCAGTGATTCCACCATTCTATCTTTCCAGTTGCTTATCTGTTCTTCTGCCTCATTTATTCTGCTACTGATTCCTTCTAGTGTATTTTTCATTTTACTTATCGTATTGTTCACCTCTGTTTGTTTGTTCTTTATATCTTTGTTGAATACTTCTAGTATCTTCTCAGTCTGTGCCTCCATTCTTTTCCCCAGATTTTGGATCATCTTTACTATCATTACTCTGAATTCTTTTCCAGGTAGATTGCCTATCTCCACTTTACTTCTAGGGTTTTATCTTGTTCCTTCGTGTCGAACATATTTCTCTGTCATCTCACTTTGTCTAACTTTTTGTGTTTGCAATCTCTGTTCTGCAGGCTGCAGGATTGTAGATTGTAGGCTGCAGGCAGCAGGATTATAGGTGGGTGACGCTAGTCTAGAGGGTTGTGCAGGCTTCCTGGTCAGCAGGACTGGTGCCTGCCCACTGGTGGGTGGAGCTGGGCCTTGTCCCTCTGGTGGGCAGGGCCATGTCAAGGATGTGTTTAGAGGCAGCTGTGGGCTCAGGAAGAGTTTTGGCAGCCTATCTGCTGATGGGCGGGGCTGTATTCCCTCCCTGTTGGTTGTTTGGCCTGAGGCATCCCAGCACTGGAGCCTACAGGCTGTTGGGTAGTGCCAGGTCTTGGTATCAAAATGACGGCCTCCAGGAGATCTCACACCAATGAGTACTCCCTGCTACCTCTACCTCTGCCACCAGTGTTTTTATTCCCACAATGAGCCACAGCCGCCACCCCACCCCACCCCTCCAGGATACCTTCCAAGACCAGCAGGTAGTTCTGGCCAGGCTCCTATGAAGTCACCAAGTCCCTGGGTCTTGGTGTGAATGAAACCTTGTGTGCACCCTCTGAGAGTGGAGTTTCTGTTTGCCCCAGTCCTGTGAAGTTCCTGCAATCAAACCCTGCTGGCCTTCAAAGCCAAATGCTCTGAGGGCTCCTCCTCCCAATACCAGGCCCTTAGACTGGGGATCCTGACATGGGGCTCAGAACTCTCACTGCTGTGGGAGAACTTTTGTGATATATTTTCCAGTTTGTGGGTCACCCACCCACAGGAATGGGGTTTGATTGTGCTGCAAATGTGCCCCTCCTACTGTCTCATTGTGGCTTCTTCTTTGTCCTTGGATGTAGAATATCTTTTTTGTTGATTGTTGTTCAGCAATTAGTTGTGATTTTGGTGTTTTCTTGAGAGGACTTTAGTGTTTTTGTGAGAGGAGGTGAACTCAAGTCCTTCTACTCCACCATCTTGTCTCCACCACTCTCAAGAGTTAAGTACATTAATACAAAGAATCTGCTTTAACATATGGTGGGTATTCATTAAAGGCAATTTCATTAGCCTGTTTACCTTTTTCCATATTTTGGATCATTTTCTTAGGATAAATTTTTTGAAGAATGATTATTGGGTGAAAAATTGTGAACATTTTTATCTTCCTTAAAAAATGGTTTGCCAAATTGCTTTTTAAAATTGGTCTAGCCAATTTGTACTGTCAACAACACTTTATGACAGGAAGTTATATCACAATGCTATCACTGTGGTATACTTTGGTTTTGAAATATTTTTGATACTTTAATAGGAGAAAAGTAAAACCTTGTTTAGTTTGATTACTAAGTTGGATACTTTTTCATTTTTACCAGTACTTCCAGAATTGCATATTTAATATTATGTTGAAGACTTTAAAAATTGTATACAAGTATAAAGTATACATTTTAAGCCCAACCAATATGTGTTTTTATTGTCATTCATCTCCATCCCACATACAGAAATATGTAGCTTTACATGAGTCCCTTACCATTAATGAGTATTTATACATAAGCTATTTTCTGTCCTGTTTTTGACATTATGTAGCATTATTAGGGAGAATTTCAAATATCTGGTACTATCCTTGGTATAAAAGCTTAAGGGAATTTAAAAATAGAAAAGGAAGAGAAAAAAATACTGATGATTTGACTATAGTATATGGAAGACTCAGGCAAAATAAGTGAAAGGTGAAAGTACTGAGCCAAGCATGAGTCAGGACTACATTAGACCTGGTACTTTATGACTAAAATTGCCCCTGATTTCATTTGTTGGTGAAAAGGAGTGCTCTGTACAAATAATTGTAAGAGTCTGGCAGGAAGAAGAAGGAAATTTTCTCTAGTTTTTGTTCGGTTGCTCTTCTCCTTGTTCTGTTTTATCTGTGATTCTCAGATAATAACTTTCCTCCTCTGAGTAACTATCAAGCTCTATCTCTGGGGATAGGCACATTGGATTTCTTCTTGTTGACTTTTAGCAAGGTATAGCAATCTGTAATAATTGGGCATACTTGAAACTTCTGTTTCCATGAGCTGAATTTTATTGTAATAAAACCTGGCAAGGACCAAAATATAATATGCATATTGTTTGAGTGGTACTGTCATCTTGATATTGTGACTATTGGCATAAGATATGGAAGAAAATAAATAAAAGTAATAGCCAGTTATATATCTTATACAGGTAAAGGGAGCAATTAAGTGGGAGTTGTGCCACTTTTGTTATTAATGGGCCCTTAGTACTTTTCCATCTTAAAATTATATCAAAATGATATCGCTATACTTTACTTCTAGCTTGGTACCTTTTATTATACCTCAGATATTAATGCAGCTGTGGGCTGGAATACTGAAGCTACTTAATATTTATGAGAAACTGAGCAAATTCATATTAGGTATGACTGGCATGGCAGTGTGACTTAATAAGAATTGTTTTGACATGAAGATTCATATCTTTATTCTCAGATGGACTGAGGGAACCCTGATCCCTTAGCAATGATCAATGCTTACTTATAGCAAAAATTCAAATGAGTAAATATAAACCTGAGGTGGCTACTTCTGTTAGATGAAATCTACTTATACATATCTTTATATCTTTATATCTACTTATACATATCTTTCCTCTCTTGTAGAGATTAGGTTAAGAAGAAATATCTGGAGATAATTATTAGTGATTTAACATTCTTTAAGCTCCTCCTATTCCTCCCTCAATTTATATGTGCACATTGCACGAGCTTGTGTGTACTCTCTCTTTCTCTCTGTCTCTGTCTTTGTTTCTGTCTCTCTCTATATATGGTATTTTTAGAACTAAACAGCAAAGCTGTGTACAAAAACAGCAACAAAACTAGAGAGAATATAGGCAGTCCTAGCCCACAAATACTTGCCACAGAACCAGACATATGCATAAGGCATGTTAGGCCTCAGCTGCTCGGGGAGATGAAAGGATGCTGCCAGCTGCCTTCAGTGTTGTCATTCCCATGGAATGGTTTGGTTATACCAAAAGGTTTAATTCAATAGCATTTTACAAATTTTGAATTCAGGTATTTAGCAGAACAAGATTCAATGGCTTTAAAAAATGAAATAAATTATTTAACTTTATTTGGGAAGATTTTATTTTATGATGGTGCAAGTAATACATATTGAAAAGTATAAAGAAGAAGGAAAAAAAGCCATCCTCCTGATATCTGGGTCATTACTGAATAGTTTATATACTAATAAGAGATACCTTAGAACCTCTTATTTGTAGCTTCCCCCAAAAGACTAAATGTCTATGTTTATGCAATAATTTCCATTTTAAAATGTGTGATATTGGACTTCCCTGGTGGTCCAGTGGTTAAGACTCTGCGCTTCCACTGCAGGGGGCGTGGGTTCGATCCCTGGTCAGGGAACTAAGATCCCACATGCCACGTGGCACAGAAAATAAGATACGATAAGATATAAAATAAAATAAAGTATGATATTACAAAAAGATCAAGATTCTGAGTGGTGATTAATTAGATGCCAATTAGGACCTCCCATTTCCACCACTGTTATTTTTATTCTAGTTATTTTGTTTCCATTCACTGAGTTGAATTCTGTTTGATACCTGTTAAGGTAATAAATGCTGCCCTGTAAATTATATAAGCTGACTTTGTACTGGCTGTAAGAACCTATAATATCATGGTCTTAGACCCTTTCACAATGAATATGAAATCTGTCTAATAATTTTATGACATTTAAACAAGTTGTTCTGAAATTCTTCCTTTATCTGTTATAGATTGGCTGTGATCATAGCCAAAACCTTGTGGACATTTGTAGAGAGAAGCATTATCAGGCCTTTGTCTGTGATGCTTTGGCAGTACCAATCCGCAGTGGGTCTTGTGATGCTTGCATCTCCATTGCTGTTATTCACCATTTTGCTACAGCAGTAAGTATTGTCTTTCTTGCTCCAAGAACTTGTAACTAAGTGGCAGGAAATGTTCGTGGATTTTACTGATTTGGACCCCATTTTAGCTTTTCCTTTCTTTCCATTCTCTTTTCTTGTCATACAGTTTACCCCAGTTTTTAAAGAAAGCCTGTGGAATGGAGATGAGTTACATGGGAGCTGTGATTACTTAAGCAGAGGTCTGATGAGACTATGCATTTATTGCTGCACATTTCTGCCTTTTTCCTACCTGAGTCTTACTCATCTTTAAATGTCTTGCTCAAACCCACAGACTCACAGAATTTAGCTGTAAGAGACTTTAAGAGATCATCAGCTCTAGGCCTCTTGAGTATTCTCTCTGTCTCCTCAGCCTCTGAGCTTCTTCTTTATTTCCGTTTCCCATCTTGCTTTCTCGGCTCTCACTCTCATTCCTGACATCTGAGTCTCATGTTCTTCCCATTCTATTTTTCTTCTTTTCCTGTTCTTTTTTTCAAAACTCAGGTATTTATCTGGTAGTAGTATGCTGATGCTTTTAATTAGTCACTCTGCTTCTAATTTTAAAATAAGTGAATTTCACATTTTATATTTTTCTTATAGGAAAAAAATCTTATTATTCCTAGGTGTTACTCGTTTCCCCCAATCTAAGCAATAACATTATAGATCCCTTTGTGCTGGAGTTCCTGGCCATTTCAGTATATCTTATGATCTCAACTGAATTTCAAACAAAGCAGAAAACCCTCTATGCCTCTGTATTATTATCAGAAAGAAAAAAAAGTTTTCCCCTGTTTATCAACACTTTTTTTCCTCTCAATTGCAGAGCAAAATTCTCCTTTTTTCCCCCTTTTTTTAAACTCTAAGATTTGTTTTATGTTTGATTTTCTGTACTGTCCATCTTAATTGAAAATAGTCCTATAGTTAGTTATATTTTCCTGTTTCCTCTCTGTATCTCTTTCTCATTGATAAATGTCAATATGGTTTTTTGTTTATTTTTTTGTTTGTTTTAACTAGGAGCGTAGAGTGGCAGCTCTCCAAGAACTTGTTCGACTCCTAAGACCTGGTGGGAAGGCACTCATCTATGTTTGGGCAATGGAACAAGAATATAATAAGAAGAAGTCCAAGTATCTTAGAGAAAACAGAATTAGCCAAAGAAAGAAAGAGGAGATCAGCAGTGATACATCAGTGCAAGAGTTGCTTGTGAAGCAGATGCCTGATGTGGGCAATCAAGATTCAGCACCTTCTGTCCCCTCCATTAATGACTTTCAGGATAGAGGATGTAATTCAAGGGAAGTTACTAATTCCAAGTTGCCTATTCACACTAACAGGACTTCTTTTCATTCTCAAGATGTACTGGTTCCCTGGCACCTTAAGGAAAATCCTGGTAAGGGCAAGCCTATTGAGCCATTTGGACCATTAGGATCCCATGACCCAGGTCCTGTGTTTCATCGTTACTACCATGTGTTCTGTGAGGGAGAAATGGAAGCTGCCTGCCAGACTTTGAGTAATATCAGCATACTGCAAAGTTACTATGATCAGGGGAACTGGTGTGTGATTCTTCAAAAGGTCTGATCATCTCTATGAACATATATACAGGGAATAAATGCTCAGCTTTTTTTTAAAAAAGGAGATTAAATTACCTGTATTATTAGTTAAAGAGAAACCGTGTGGAAAAGTATCAAAGGAGAGTGCCTGAGAGAAATTGTAAGTAGAGATTAGTTAGGAAATATTTGGTCTACTACTATTGCTGACATCATTTAATCCATAAATGTAGGCTTCTCCTATAGGGAGTAACAGGGATGGTTTTTAAAAGTGATTGAAGTAGTTTGTGAAATATTTGGGATCCTAGGGTAAGTAAGAGCACAGCATTTTGAAGATAAACTTTTTTTATAAAGTGTTACTAAATGAACTAAATCATATAGAATCTTACTGAAGTAATCACATAACATTTTATCAATAATAAAGAAAATATTCCTGTTCAGTAGAAAATTGCCTGAAGTTTTATCTGTGATTGTTAGCTCTGTAAAATCATAGATGATAACCACTCTGTCACTACACCTTACTAGCACAGGGCTTGACACATAGTAGGTACTCAGTAAAATTTTAGTCATTTGGATAGTACCCATATATTAATGTAGGAACTTTCATCCAGTAAATACTTATTGAACCTCTACTGTGTACCAGTTACTATTTTAAGTTCTGGAAGGGGAACAGTGAACAAGAAAAAAACAAAGGCCATGCCCTCATGGACTTACATTCTAGAAGGAAAGACAGACAATAAGCAAACAGATACGGGTGATAAATGTTGTGGAAAAAAATAAAAACAGGAGGGGGTTTCACCTGAGAACAAAAAGTTATTTTTAAAGGGCTGAAATAACTACTAATCCTGACTATAGTTATTACCAAGAGTTAATTGGTATTCCTAATGCATTGATCTGGGTGCTAAAGGCAACCCAAATATGCTCTTTTTTTTTTTTTTTTTTTTTTGGCTGAGCGGCATGTAGGATCTTAGTTCCCCGACCAGGGATCAAATCCTCACCCCCTTAACCACTGGACCGCTAAGGAAGTCCCAGCAAATATGCTCTTTTATTTTTTAAATTTTTTTAAATAAATTTATTTATTCATTTAATTTTTGGCTGCATTGGGTCTTCGCTGCTGCATGCCAGTTTTCTCTAGTTGCTGAGAGCAGGGGCTACTCTTTGTTGCAGTGCACGGGCTTCTTATTGTGGTGGCTTCTCTTTTGGAGCACGGGCTCTAGGCGCATGGGCTTCAGTAGTTGTGGCACACAGGCTTCAGTAGTTGTGGCACACGGGCTTCAGTAGTTGTGGTTCGTGGGCTCTAGAGCGCAGGCTCAGTAGTTGTGGCGCAAGGACTTAGTTGCTCCGCAGCATGTGGGATCTTCCCAGACCAGGTCTCGAACCCGTGTTCCCTGCATTGGCAGGCGGATTCTTAACCACTGCACCACCAGGGAAGCCCCGCAAATATGATCTTTTAACTCCTTTATTTAAATAGCAAAACTTAGAATTGTCAGTTAGACCTAATTATGCCCTGATAGCCAAAGCTATGTTGTCATTATTGGGTATTTCTAGTTCTTTCATAGTTTGTTCCAGTCCAGTGCAATCAGGGATTATGTTTTACCTACATATATGCCATAGTTACCCAGTTAACATACCTTAGGTCAAGCTTGCAGGAGGAACAGAGGTCAAATTATTATGCAGAAGGGAAAACATTTTGGTTTATTCTTAATACTGTACTCAGCATGCATTGCTTTGTAGTAGTAATGCTTTAGACTACCTAAAGAAAAAACGCTGTCTGTGAATGATGGCTGTGCAGGCAATTATATATCTTGTTACTGTATGTTAGTGATGCTAATCTTCAGCATCAAGCTTTCAAAACAGTAGTGATCAAAAATAAGTCTTAGATGAGACACTGATTATTTTGTTGTGGAATTTCCGAATAAGATTATAATTGTTCACTATAGATGAATTTGTAAGGTTCATGATATGGGAAGAAAGAATTGCAGGGCTAAAAATAGTTTTATTTCTGATATACATTCTAGAACTTTACATCACAATTTGAAGTTTAACACATACTAATAAATTTTAACATCTAGATGAAATAGATGATTTGCTTTTTTTAATGTTTAAAGAGTAAGGTAATAATTTTATTTTAAATATTTGTATTTACATAAGAAAACTTTTTTTTTTTTTTTAGAAAACTCTTTAAAATTAAGGTGAAAATTTAGATATAGCTTTTTAAATGACGGAGAGTATAGATAGTTTTTCAAAATTCTATTAGAAAAAATTAAGACCCCTGCTGGGGACCATGGACAGTCACAGAAGGCATGGTCAGATTTCCACCAGCCTGGCAGTGATTGACATTTACACGTCTCCACACTAGAAAGGGTGGGTTTGCAGGTATCTCAAACACTTCACTAGCTACTCCAAATCCTGCGTACAAGTTCCATACACTGAAAGAACAATCTGTGTAAAACTTCGTTCATCTAGCTTATTAGAAACGCATATATTTTCTATCTGGGAAACTAGCATTTTCTTACAGTATTAAAAGCCTTCAGTCTTACTCACCTTTAGAACTCGAAGCTTGACACAGCTTTAAAGTACCTCGAGAAAGAATAGTTGTACAGATCTCTGAAAAACTATATTATTATACATACACCACACTTCAAATATATCTTATACTCAATGAAAGAACAAAGTGCATAGTACTTATTTCTTATGTTAGGAAACAATTGGCTGCATTCTCCTTCTATGAAAATCATGTTTACCTATGCCCAGTGAAAGGATTCTGCTTTCAATTGGAGAGAGCACAGTAAGTGGAGATCAACATGCCTTAAGAATAATAAGTGCTGGATACATATAGGTAAACCACAAGATATAAAATTGTTAGAAAAACTTTGTGCTTGGTAGCTTGGTAACAAGTTCTTCTGGTTACTCTAAGGAACTCTTCATTGTCCAGTGGTTGAAGAAGCCTTGATCCCATTATCTTCTCCATGAGCTACTGCATACAGGAAGACTCAAGGTAGCCTATACAAACAAAAGAGTTCCTAGTCTAGGAAATCAAACACTGCCTGCTTCAGCTACCTGGGTTGAGTTCCATCCCCTTTGCCTCAAAGTTCTTTCATCTACCTAGTGAGAAACATATACATTTACAGAATGAGAAACAAGCCTCTCTGTAGAGTGCAAAAGCCTCCCCCCGCCCCTCAGTTTATTTGACCGTGGAACAGAGAGCTCCACCGCAGCTTGCAAGGACAGGTGGGAAAACTAACTTTGCAGGTCTCCCAAACATTTCAGCAGCTGCTCCAAATCCCGGGTACAAGTTCCACACCCTCCGTGGACAATCTGTATAAAACCTACTCCTACTAGCGTGTAAGAAAAGCTTCCATTTTCTCTAAGGGAAACAAGGCCTTTCCTGCGGTGTGAAAGGCCTTCACTCCCATTGGTTTGTAGAACAATGCACTCTGGGTGGGCTTGTTAGTTCCTATAGGAGAAGCAATAGGACAGATCTCTTCAATAGTCCATTTCCTGCATCCACACGTCAAGTGTATCTTATGCTCCAAGAACGAACATGGTGCACAGCACTCCTTTCTTATGGTAAGAAACAACTTTCTGACATTTCTTATAGAAGACTCATGCATGATGACGCCACCTGAAAATCTTTTCCTTTCAATCCCATTGACACCACGTACCTTGAAGTGCAACGTGATGTAAGAGACACAAAGACTTGATTTACAAGTTTATGGAACCACGTTAAGTGAGACATGATCTAAGAAACACAAATACTAGATTCACAAGTGTTAGGATGAAATGCATGTGTTACCCCAAAAAACGACTTCCCTAGAGAAAGAACACGGTCACACCCACAAAAATATTCCTTCTGTGTGCTTGGTTTAAAAAAAATCTTGTGGGGACTATGGGAGACTGCGTTGTATGAGGGTTGAAGAGGCCTATGGCTTCTTCAGTGGGTCAGTGAGGCACTTTCAGGAGGTGAGACACCAGGTATCCTAATGGAACACTGAAGTTACACATCTGTGAACTAAGGGACTACATTCCTCAGCTGCTTGGGTTAAGGCCCGTATCCTGAAACAAGTGTGCCTCATGAATTCTTTCCTTGGAACTCATGAGACATACCATACCATGCAGTTCCGAACACAAGGAAACCAGCATTTCCTGGTCGTTTAACAGGTTAGCATTTCTACTAGGCCTTTGGACAAGGAGCTCCAGGCAGCTCCCAGTGAAAGTTTAGAAAGATAGTGTTGCAGGTCTACTGCCATTAGCCCACTGCTCCAGGTTCCGTCTGTAAGGTGCTTCCAGTGAGGAACCATAAACTCTACAACTTCACGCATATTGCTCGTAAGGAACACGCACATTTTCTCTACAGTAAAGAAGTCTTTTCCTGCAGTCTGAGAGTCTTGGACTCCTATTCCTTATTAGAAAACCGAGTTTGGCACAGCGTTCAAAGGACCCCTTCCATAAACACCGTACATATCTCTAAAAGAATATAATCCATGTGTCCCCCTTCATCTACATCTTACCCTTCAAGAAACGCACAAGAGTTCTGGCTTGATGGTAAGAAACAATGGGCTTCCTTCTCCTTCTATAAATATCCCGTTTCCGTGGGCCCCGTGAAAGGCTCTGGCTTTCAACGGTATAGAGCATACCGACGGGCATGGAACATCACTAAACAATGAGAAATGCGAGATACACAACAACTTGCTTCTGAGAAACACGTATGTTTACAGGACAAAAAACAAGCCTTTTCGTAGAGCCCAAAAGTCTCCACTGCTGAGCTTCTTTAGCTCTGGAACAGAGAGCTTACCACAGCTTACAAGGACAGGTAGGAAAACTTGGTTTGCAGGTCTTGCAAGCATTTCAGCACCTATCCAAATCGTGAGTACAAGGTCCACAGCCTGCATAAAACTTAGTTTTACTAGAGTGTACGAAACACTTCCATTTTCTCTAAGGGAAACAAGGCCTTTCCTGCAGTGTGAAAGGCCCTCACTCCCATTGCTCTGGGGAACAATGCGCTCTGAGCAGGCTTGATGGTTCCTACAGGAGAAGCAGTAGGACAGATGTCTGCCCTGGTATATTTGCTGCATCCACACCTCGAGTGTGTATTACGCTCCATGAACCAACACGGTTCGCAATACTCCTTTCTGATGGTAAGAAACAACAGCCGACATTTCTTATAGGAGACTCGTGCATGATGAGGCTGCCTGAAAGTCTTTTCCTTTCAATCCCATTGACACCACGTAGCTTTAATGCCACGTGATGTAAGTGACACAATGACTGCATTTACAAATTTATAAAACCACGTTCATTGCGACTTGAGCTAAGAAACACAAATGCTACATTGACAAGTGTTAGGATGAAATGCCTATATTCCCCCCCCACACACACACACACCAAAATAACTTCCCTAGAGAAAGAACCTGGTCACGTCCCCAAAAATATTTCTGCTGTGTGCTTGGTTAAAAAAAAGAAAATCTCCTGGGGACTATGGGAGACTCTATGCTGTATGCGGATTGAAGGGACTTATAGCCACTTCAGTGGGTCAGTGAGGCACTTCTGGGAGGTGAGAAGCCAGGTGTCCTAATGAAACCCTAGTGTTACACTGCTGGGACCTAAGGCATGACATTCCTCAGCCACATGGGTTAAGGTCCCCGTCCAAAAACAGCAGTGTGCCGAAAGAGTTCTTTTCATGGAGCTCGTTAGACATACCATAGAATGAAGTACCAAAGAGAAGGAAACCCGCCTTTCCCCATGGTTTAAGAGGTTAGCATTCCTACTAGGCCATTGAACATGGAGCTCCAGTCAGCTCCCAGTGAAAGTTCAGAAGGGTATTGTTACAGGTCTCGCATGCATTTCAGCGCTTGTCCAAATCGCGATACAAGTACCACAACCTGCATGAACAGCCTGCACAAAACCTAGGTTTACTAGAGTTTACCAAATGCTTCCATTTTCTCTAAGGGAAAAGATGCCTTTCCTGTGGTGTGAAAGGCCTTCAATCCCATTGCTTTGGAGAACAATGCAGTCAGGGCAGGCTTGATGGTTCCTATAGGAGAAGCAGTTGGACAGATGTCTGCCCCGGTATATTTACTGCATCCACACTTCGAGTGTGTCTTACATTCCATGAACCAACATGGTGCACAGTACTTCTTTCTGATGGTAAGAAACAACAGCTGACATTTCTTATAGGAGAATCGTGCACGATGAGGTCACCTGAAAGTCTTTTCCTTTCAATACCCTGGACACCACGTAGCTTCAAAGTCACGTGATGTAAGCGACACAATGACTGCATTAAAAAGTTTATGGAACCACGTTCAGTATGGCATGAGCTCAAAAAACAAATGCTAGATTGACAAGTGTTAGGATGAAACGCCTATGTTCTGCTCCCCTAAAATAACTTCCCTAGAGAAAGAACATGCTGACATCCCCCCAAACATTTCTACTGTGTGCTTGGCTAAAAAAAAAGGAAATCTCCTGGGCACTAAGGTAGACGCTACGCTGTACGTGGGTTGAAGAGGCTTATAGCCACTTCGGTGGGTCAGTGAGGAACTTCTGGGAGGTGAGACGCCAGTTCACCTAATGGAACCCTAGTGTTACACTTCTGGGACCTAAGGCATGACATTCCTCAGCCACTTGGGTTAAGGTCCTTCTCCAGAAACAACAGTGTGTCCAACGAGTTCTTTTCCTGGAGCTCGTGAGACATAATATACCATGCAGTACCAAAGAGAAGGAAACCCGCCTTTCCCCGTGGTTTAAGAGGTTAGCATTCCTACTAGGCCGTTGAACACGGAGCTCTAGTCAGCTCCCAGTGAAACTTTAGAAGGATAGTTTTGCAGGTCTCTCTGCCATTAGCCTGCTTCTCCAGTGTTAAGATCAGGAACGAGAAAATGTTGCCCACTCTTACCACTATTATTCAACATAGTTTTGGAAGTTTTAGCCACAGCAATCAGAGAAGAAAACAAAATAAAAGGGATCCAAATTGGAAAAGAATAAGTAAAACTGTCACTATTTGCAGATGACATGATACTCTACATAGAGAATCCTAAAGACTTTACCAAAAAACCACTAGAGCTAATCAATGAATTCGGTAAAGTAGGAGGATACAAAATTAATGCACAAAAGTCTCTTGCATTCCTGTACACTACTGATGAAAAATCTGAAAGAGAAATTAAGGAGGCACTCCCATTTACCATTGTAAAAAAACAAAAACAAAAACAAAACACCTAGCAATAAACCTACCTAAGGGGACAGAAGACCTGTATGCAGAAAACTATAAGACTTTATTACTTAAGTAATTAAAGATGATACAGATAGAAAGATATACCACATTCTTGGATTGGAAGAATCAACATTGTGAAAATGACTATACTACCCAAAGCAATCTACAGATAAAAGGCAATCCCTATCAAAAAAACAAAGGCATTTTTCACAGAACTAGAACAAAAAATCTCACAATTTGTATGGAAACAAAAAAGACCCTGAATAGCTAAACAATCCTGAGAAAGATGCAGATGAAGGAATCAGGCTGCCTGACTTCAGACTATACTACAAAGCTACAGTAATCAAGAAAATATGGTCCTGGCACAAAAACAGAAATATACATCAATGGAACAGGATAGAAAGCCCAGAGATAAACCCATGAACATATGGTCACCTTATTTTTAATAAAGGAGGAAGAATATACAAGGGAGAAAAGAGAGCCTCTTCAATAAGTGGAGCATGGAAAACTGTACAGCTACATGTAAAAGAATGAAATTAGAACACTTCCTAACACCATACAGAAAAATAAACTGAAAATGGATTAAACACCTAAATGTAATGCAAGACACTATAAAACACTTAGAAGAAAACAGGCAAAACACTCTATGACATAAATCACAGCAAGATCCTTTTTGACCCACCTCCTAGAGAAATGGAAATAAAAACAACAATAAACAAATGGGACCTAATGAAAGCTAAAAGCTTTTGTACAGCAAAGGAAACCATAAACAAGACAAAAAGACAACCCTCAGAATGGGAGAAAATATTTGCAAATGAAGCAACTGACAATGATTAATCTCCAAAATATATAAGGAGCACATGCAGCTCAATATCAGAAAGAAAGCAACCCAATCCAAAAATGGGCAGAAGACCTAAATAGACATTTCTCCAAAGAAGATATACAGATTGCCAACAAACACATGAAAGAATGCTCAACATCACTAATCATTAGAGAAATGCAAATCAAAACTACAATGAGGTATTACCTCACACAAGTCAGAATGGCCATCATGAAAAAATCTAGAAACAATAAATGCTGGAGAGGGTGTGGAGAAAAGGGAACCCTCTTGCACTGTTGGTTGGAATGTAAATTGATATGGAGCCACTATGGAGAACAGTATGGAAGTTCCTTAAAAAACTAAAAATAGAAAAACCATACCATCCAGCAATCCCGCTACTGGGCATATACTCTGAGAAACCATGATTCAAAAAGAGTCATGTACCACAATGTTCATTGCAGCTCTATTTACAATACCCAGGACATGGAAGCAACCTAAGTGTCCATCGACAGATGAATGGATAAAGATGTGGCACATATATACAACGGAATATTACTCAGCCATACAAAGAAAAAAATTCAGTTATTTTTAGTGAGGTGGATGACCTAGAGTCTTTCATACAGAGTGAAGTAAATCAGAAAGAGAAAAACAAATACCGTATGCTAACACATATACATGGAATCTAAAAAAAAGAAAAGAAAAAAAAATGGTTAAGAAGAACCTAGGGGCAGGACAGGAATAAAGACGCAAATGGAGAGAATGGACTTGAGGACAAGGGGATAGGGAAGGGTAAGCTGGAACGAAGTGAGAGAGTGGAATGGACTTATATATGCTACCAAGGGTAAAATAGGTAGCCTAGTGGGAAGCAGCCACATAACACAGGGACATCAGCTCAGTGTTTTGTGACCACCTAGGGGGTGGGATAAGTAGGGTGGGAAGGAGACGCAAGAGGGAGGAGATATTGGGATATATGTATATGTATGTGCTTCACTTTGTTATAAATCAGATTTATACTGCAAAAAGATGTTAAAAAATAAAATTAAAAAATCAAAGGGGGCAGGCCGCTCTCTAATGATGAAAAAACAAAAGGGTCATGTTACAGGTCTCTCTGCCATTGGCACATTGCTCAGATATCACATGTAAGGTGCATTCAGTGAAGAACCATAAACTCTACAATTTCCTGCACCTTGTTGTTTAGGAACAGCACATTCCCTCAGGGAATGAGAAGTCTTTCTTGCAGCCTGCCAGGCTCGGACTCCTACTCCTTTTCCGAACAGCGAGTTTGGCATAGCGTTCAAATGACCCCTTCCCTCAATGCCGTACACACCTCTTAAAGAACATAATCCCTGTGTGCCCATTTGTTACATCTTACTTCCTATGAAACACAAAGGACTTGTAGCTTGATGGGATGAAACAATGGCCGTCCTCCTTCTTCTATGAATATCCAGTTTCCAAAGGCCCCATGAAAGGTTCTTGCTTTCAAAGATATGGATCATACCGACCGGTGCCAAACACCGATAAACGAGGAGAAATAAAAGATACAGAATATGCTCCAGAGAAACAGGTACATTTACTGCACAAAAAGCAAGCCTCTTTGTGGAGTCCGATATCCTCCCCAGCTCAGCTATTTACCAAGGGAAAGAGTGCTAACCACTGCTTACATGGACAGCTAGGAAAAGCAGGTTTGCAGGTCTCGCCTGCATTTCAGAGCTGAAACAAATTGCGTGAACATAAGCCACAACCTACCTGAACGATCTACAGAAAACCGAGTTTTAAGAGAGGGTAGGAAAAGATTTGATGTTCTCTCAGGGGAAAGAGGCCATGGCTGTGGTGTGAACGACCTTCACTGCCACTCTTTTGGAGCACAGTGCTCTCTGGGCAGGCAGGATAGTTCCTAGAGCAGAAGCATTTGAACAGACGTCTGCCCTGGTATACTTCCTACATCCGCACATCGAGTGCATCTTTCCTACGCTCCAGGCACCAACACGGTGCACAGAACTCCTCCTGATGGCGAGACAGAAGACGCAACATTTCTTCTAGGGGGCTCGTGAGGGGCGAGGCCTCTTGAGGAGTTGGACCCTCGAATGCCGCTGAAACCACTGAGGTTGATTGCCACTTTATGGTAGCGACACATTGAGAACATTTCAGGTTCATGGAACCCCGTGCAGTGCGCCACGAGAGAAGAAAACGCAGATGCTGCCTTGACAGGGTTAGATTGAATTGCCTCTGTCCCCCCTCCGAAAACTAACTTTCCCAGAGCCAGCACAGCTTCACGTCCCGAGCAACGTTTTCTGCTGTGTGCCAGGATACATGAAAGGAAACCTGGGGACGCTGGGAGACTCTGAGCTGTACGCGGCTTGCCAAAGCTTCTAGACGCTTCAGGGGTCAGTGTGGCCCTTCTGGAGAGTGACACAGCATGTTTCCTAATGGAAACCTAGAGTTACATTTCGGGGACTTTCTGCACAACCTTCCTCAGCCGCCTAGCTGGATGTCCTTGCCCAGAAGCGGCAGTTGCCAAGGAGTTCTTTCCCAGGAGCTCGTGAGACAGCATACCATGCAGAACCGCAGAGAAGGAGACCAGCCTTTCTCCGGGTTTTCAGAGGTTCGCTTTTCTGCCTTTGAGCCTTTGAACACAGAGATCCAGTCAGCTCCCAATGATACTTTAGAACTGTAGTATTGACGGTCTCTCTGCCATCAGCCCCCTGCTCAGCTCCCGTCTCCTAGGTGCATTCAGTGAAGTAGCATCCACTCTGCAGCCTCCCGCACCATGTTGTTTAGGAACGGCACATTTCCTCTTCGTAAAGAAATCTTTTCTTGCAGCCTGCCTGGCCCGAGCTCCTATTCCTTTTCCGAAGGCCGAGTTCGGCATAGCCCTGCAATGACCCCTTCCCTCAAGGCCGGACACATCTCTGAAAGACTATACTCCATGGGTCCCCATTCATTACATCTTACCTCCCATGAAACACAAAGGAGTTGTAGCGTGATGGGAGGAAACAACAGCCTCCTTCTCCTTCTCGGAATACCCCGTTGCCCACGGTTACGGGCCTTGTCCAGAAGCAACAGTTGCCCAGGATTTCTTCGCTTTGAGCTCGTGAGACAGCATATCATGTAGGACCGCCGAGAAGGAGACCTGCCTCTCTCTGGTTTGGAAGAGGTTAGCTTTTCTACTCAGCCTTGGAGCACAAAGACCCAGCCAATTCCCAATGACAGTTTCGAAGGTTACTGGTGCAGGTCTCTCTGCGCTTAGCCCACTGTTCAGCTACAGTCTGTAAAGTGCATTCAGGGAAGAGCAAGAAAGTCTCCAACGCCCCGCGTCTTGTGGGGAAGGAACAGCACATTCTCTCCTCAGTGAAGACGTCCTTTCTTGCAGACTGCCAGGCTGGGACTCCTCTTCCGTCTCAGACCACCGAGTTTGGCATAGCGTTGAAATGACCCCTTCCCTCAACGCTGTACGCATCTCTTCAAGAACATAAACCCTGTGTGCCCATTCGTTATACCTCACCGCCCTAAGAAACACCGAAGAGCTGTGGCTGGATGGTAGGAAACAGTGGCCGTAGTGTCCTTCGATCAATATCCCGTTCCAAAGGCCCCCCGTGAAAATCTCTTGCTTTCGAGGGCCTAGGGCATACCAAGGGCTGCCAAACACAGCTAAAGGAGGCGAAATAAGAGAAGCAGAACTTGCTCCTGAGAAACTCGTACATACACTGAACCCAAAGCATGCCTCTTCGTGGAGACCGAAGGCCTCCCCAGCTCAGATTCTGGGCCCTGGAACACAGTGCTAACCGCTGCCTTCAAGGAGAGGTAGGCAAGGAATGTTTTCAAGTCTCGCCTGCCTCTCAGGGCCTGTTCAGCTTGAGTGGAAAATAGCCACAGCCTGCCCGAACGTCCTGCCGAGCAGCGAGTTGTACTGGAGTGTAGCAAACGCTTCCAAGTTGTCTGAGGGGAAAGAGGCCATTGCTGTGGTGTGAACGGCCTTCTCTGCCACTCTCTTGGAGCACAGTGCTCTCTGGGCAGGCAGGATAGTTCCTAGAGCAGAAGCATTTGAACAGACGTCTGCCCTGGTATACTTCCTACATCCGCACATCGAGTGCATCTTTCCTACGCTCCAGGCACCAACACGGTGCACAGAACTCCTCCTGATGGCGAGACAGAAGACGCAACATTTCTTCTAGGGGGCTCGTGAGGGGCGAGGCCTCTTGAGGAGTTGGACCCTCGAATGCCGCTGAAACCACTGAGGTTGATTGCCATGTTATGTTAGCGACACATTGAGAGCATTTCAGGTTCATGGAACCCCGTGCAGTGCGCCATGAGAGAAGAAAACGCAGATGCTGCCTTGACAGGGTTAGATTGAATTGCCTCTGTCCCCCCTCCGAAAACTAACTTTCCCAGAGCCAGCACAGCTTCACGTCCCGAGCAACGTTTTCTGCTGTGTGCCAGGATACATGAAAGGAAACCTGGGGACGCTGGGAGACTCTGAGCTGTACGCGGCTTGCCGAAGCTTCTAGAGCATTCAGGGGTCAGTGTGGCCCTTCTGGAGAGTGACACAGCATGTTTCCTAATGGAAACCTAGAGTTACATTTCGGGGACTTTCTGCACAACCTTCCTCAGCCGCCTAGCTGGATGTCCTTGCCCAGAAGCGGCAGTTGCCAAGGAGTTCTTTCCCAGGAGCTCGTGAGACAGCATACCATGCAGAACCGCAGAGAAGGAGACCAGCCTTTCTCCGGGTTTTCAGAGGTTCGCTTTTCTGCCTTTGAGCCTTTGAACACAGAGATCCAGTCAGCTCCCAATGATACTTTAGAACTGTAGTATTGACGGTCTCTCTGCCATCAGCCCCCTGCTCAGCTCCCGTCTCCTAGGTGCATTCAGTGAAGTAGCATCCACTCTGCAGCCTCCCGCACCATGTTGTTTAGGAACGGCACATTTCCTCTTCGTAAAGAAATCTTTTCTTGCCGCCTGCCTGGCCCGAGCTCCTATTCCTTTTCCGAAGGCCGAGTTCGGCATAGCCCTGCAATGACCCCTTCCCTCAAGGCCGGACACATCTCTGAAAGACTATACTCCATGGGTCCCCATTCATTACATCTTACCTCCCATGAAACACAAAGGAGTTGTAGCGTGATGGGAGGAAACAACAGCCTCCTTCTGCTTCTCGGAATACCCCGTTGCCCAAGGTTACGGGCCTTGTCCAGAAGCAACAGTTGCCCAGGATTTCTTTGCTTTGAGCTCGTGAGACAGCATATCATGTAGGACCGCCGAGAAAGAGACCTGCCTCTCTCTGGTTTGGAAGAGGTTAGCTTTTCTACTCAGCCTTGGAGCACAAAGACCCAGCCAATTTCCAATGACAGTTTCGAAGGTTACTGGTGCAGGTCTCTCTGCGCTTAGCCCACTGTTCAGCTACAGTCTGTAAAGTGCATTCAGGGAAGAGCAAGAAAGTCTCCAACGCCCCGCGTCTTGTGGGGAAGGAACAGCACATTCTCTCCTCAGTGAAGACGTCCTTTCTTGCAGACTGCCAGGCTGGGACTCCTCTTCCGTCTCAGACCACCGAGTTTGGCATAGCGTTGAAATGACACCTTCCCTCAACGCCGTAGGCATCTCTTCAAGAACATAAACCCTGTGTGCCCATTCGTTATACCTCACCGCCCTAAGAAACACCGAAGAGCTGTGGCTGGATGGTAGGAAACAGTGGCCGTAGTGTCCTTCGATCAATATCCCGTTCCAAAGGCCCCCCGTGAAAATCTCTTGCTTTCGAGGGCCTAGGGCATACCAAGGGCTGCCAAACACAGCTAAAGGAGGCGAAATAAGAGAAGCAGAACTTGCTCCTGAGAAACTCGTACATACACGGAACCCAAAGCATGCCTCTTCGTGGAGACCGAAGGCCTCCCCAGCTCAGATTCTGGGCCCTGGAACACAGTGCTAACCGCTGCCTTCAAGGAGAGGTAGGCAAGGAATGTTTTCAAGTCTCGCCTGCCTCTCAGGGCCTGTTCAGCTTGAGTGGAAAATAGCCACAGCCTGCCCGAACGTCCTGCCGAGCAGCGAGTTGTACTGGAGTGTAGCAAACGCTTCCAAGTTGTCTGAGGGGAAAGAGGCCATTGCTGTGGTGTGAACGGCCTTCTCTGCCACTCTCTTGGAGCACAGTGCTCTCTGGGCAGGCAGGATAGTTCCTAGAGCAGAAGCATTTGAACAGACGTCTGCCCTGGTATACTTCCTACATCCGCACATCGAGTGCATCTTTCCTACGCTCCAGGCACCAACGCGGTGCACAGAACTCCTCCTGATGGCGAGACAGAAGACGCAACATTTCTTCTAGGGGGCTCGTGAGGGGCGAGGCCTCTTGAGGAGTTGGACCCTCGAATGCCGCTGAAACCACTGAGGTTGATTGCCACTTTATGTTAGCGACACATTGAGAACATTTCAGGTTCATGGAACCCCGTGCAGTGCGCCACGAGAGAAGAAAACGCAGATGCTGCCTTGACAGGGTTAGATTGAATTGCCTCTGTCCCCCCTCCGAAAACTAACTTTCCCAGAGCCAGCACAGCTTCACGTCCCGAGCAACGTTTTCTGCTGTGTGCCAGGATACATGAAAGGAAACCTGGGGACGCTGGGAGACTCTGAGCTGTACGCGGCTTGCCGAAGCTTCTAGAGCATTCAGGGGTCAGTGTGGCCCTTCTGGAGAGTGACACAGCATGTTTCCTAATGGAAACCTAGAGTTACATTTCGGGGACTTTCTGCACAACCTTCCTCAGCCGCCTAGCTGGATGTCCTTGCCCAGAAGCGGCAGTTGCCAAGGAGTTCTTTCCCAGGAGCTCGTGAGACAGCATACCATGCAGAACCGCAGAGAAGGAGACCAGCCTTTCTCCGGGTTCTCAGAGGTTCGCTTTTCTGCCTTTGAGCCTTTGAACACAGAGATCCAGTCAGCTCCCAATGATACTTTAGAACTGTAGTATTGAAGGTCTCTCTGCCATCAGCCCCCTGCTCAGCTCCCGTCTCCTAGGTGCATTCAGTGAAGTAGCATCCACTCTGCAGCCTCCCGCACCATGTTGTTTAGGAACGGCACATTTCCTCTTCGTAAAGAAATCTTTTCTTGCAGCCTGCCTGGCCCGAGCTCCTATTCCTTTTCCGAAGGCAGAGTTCGGCATAGCCCTGCAATGACCCCTTCCCTCAAGGCCGGACACATCTCTGAAAGACTATACTCCATGGGTCCCCATTCATTACATCTTACCTCCCATGAAACACAAAGGAGTTGTAGCGTGATGGGAGGAAACAACGGCCTCCTTCTCCTTCTCGGAATACCCCGTTGCCCAAGGTTACGGGCCTTGTCCAGAAGCAACAGTTGCCCAGGATTTCTTTGCTTTGAGCTCGTGAGACAGCATATCATGTAGGACCGCCGAGAAGGAGACCTGCCTCTCTCTGGTTTGGAAGAGGTTAGCTTTTCTACTCAGCCTTGGAGCACAAAGACCCAGCCAATTCCCAATGACAGTTTCGAAGGTTACTGGTGCAGGTCTCTCTGCGCTTAGCCCACTGTTCAGCTACAGTCTGTAAAGTGCATTCAGGGAAGAGCAAGAAAGTCTCCAACGCCCCGCGTCTTGTGGGGAAGGAACAGCACATTCTCTCCTCAGTGAAGACGTCCTTTCTTGCAGACTGCCAGGCTGGGACTCCTCTTCCGTCTCAGACCACCGAGTTTGGCATAGCGTTGAAATGACACCTTCCCTCAACGCCGTAGGCATCTCTTCAAGAACATAAACCCTGTGTGCCCATTCGTTATACCTCACCGCCCTAAGAAACACCGAAGAGCTGTGGCTGGATGGTAGGAAACAGTGGCCGTAGTGTCCTTCGATCAATATCCCGTTCCAAAGGCCCCCCGTGAAAATCTCTTGCTTTCGAGGGCCTAGGGCATACCAAGGGCTGCCAAACACAGCTAAAGGAGGCGAAATAAGAGAAGCAGAACTTGCTCCTGAGAAACTCGTACATACACTGAACCCAAAGCATGCCTCTTCGTGGAGACCGAAGGCCTCCCCAGCTCAGATTCTGGGCCCTGGAACACAGTGCTAACCGCTGCCTTCAAGGAGAGGTAGGCAAGGAATGTTTTCAAGTCTCGCCTGCCTCTCAGGGCCTGTTCAGCTTGAGTGGAAAATAGCCACAGCCTGCCCGAACGTCCTGCCGAGCAGCGAGTTGTACTGGAGTGTAGCAAACGCTTCCAAGTTGTCTGAGGGGAAAGAGGCCATTGCTGTGGTGTGAACGGCCTTCTCTGCCACTCTCTTGGAGCACAGTGCTCTCTGGGCAGGCAGGATAGTTCCTAGAGCAGAAGCATTTGAACAGACGTCTGCCCTGGTATACTTCCTACATCCGCACATCGAGTGCATCTTTCCTACGCTCCAGGCACCAACACGGTGCACAGAACTCCTCCTGATGGCGAGACAGAAGACGCAACATTTCTTCTAGGGGGCTCGTGAGGGGCGAGGCCTCTTGAGGAGTTGGACCCTCGAATGCCGCTGAAACCACTGAGGTTGATTGCCACTTTATGTTAGCGACACATTGAGAACATTTCAGGTTCATGGAACCCCGTGCAGTGCGCCACGAGAGAAGAAAACGCAGATGCTGCCTTGACAGGGTTAGATTGAATTGCCTCTGTCCCCCCTCCGAAAACTAACTTTCCCAGAGCCAGCACAGCTTCACGTCCCGAGCAACGTTTTCTGCTGTGTGCCAGGATACATGAAAGGAAACCTGGGGACGCTGGGAGACTCTGAGCTGTACGCGGCTTGCCGAAGCTTCTAGAGCATTCAGGGGTCAGTGTGGCCCTTCTGGAGAGTGACACAGCATGTTTCCTAATGGAAACCTAGAGTTACATTTCGGGGACTTTCTGCACAACCTTCCTCAGCCGCCTAGCTGGATGTCCTTGCCCAGAAGCGGCAGTTGCCAAGGAGTTCTTTCCCAGGAGCTCGTGAGACAGCATACCATGCAGAACCGCAGAGAAGGAGACCAGCCTTTCTCCGGGTTCTCAGAGGTTCGCTTTTCTGCCTTTGAGCCTTTGAACACAGAGATCCAGTCAGCTCCCAATGATACTTTAGAACTGTAGTATTGAAGGTCTCTCTGCCATCAGCCCCCTGCTCAGCTCCCGTCTCCTAGGTGCATTCAGTGAAGTAGCATCCACTCTGCAGCCTCCCGCACCATGTTGTTTAGGAACGGCACATTTCCTCTTCGTAAAGAAATCTTTTCTTGCAGCCTGCCTGGCCCGAGCTCCTATTCCTTTTCCGAAGGCAGAGTTCGGCATAGCCCTGCAATGACCCCTTCCCTCAAGGCCGGACACATCTCTGAAAGACTATACTCCATGGGTCCCCATTCATTACATCTTACCTCCCATGAAACACAAAGGAGTTGTAGCGTGATGGGAGGAAACAACGGCCTCCTTCTCCTTCTCGGAATACCCCGTTGCCCAAGGTTACGGGCCTTGTCCAGAAGCAACAGTTGCCCAGGATTTCTTTGCTTTGAGCTCGTGAGACAGCATATCATGTAGGACCGCCGAGAAGGAGACCTGCCTCTCTCTGGTTTGGAAGAGGTTAGCTTTTCTACTCAGCCTTGGAGCACAAAGACCCAGCCAATTCCCAATGACAGTTTCGAAGGTTACTGGTGCAGGTCTCTCTGCGCTTAGCCCACTGTTCAGCTACAGTCTGTAAAGTGCATTCAGGGAAGAGCAAGAAAGTCTCCAACGCCCCGCGTCTTGTGGGGAAGGAACAGCACATTCTCTCCTCAGTGAAGACGTCCTTTCTTGCAGACTGCCAGGCTGGGACTCCTCTTCCGTCTCAGACCACCGAGTTTGGCATAGCGTTGAAATGACACCTTCCCTCAACGCCGTAGGCATCTCTTCAAGAACATAAACCCTGTGTGCCCATTCGTTATACCTCACCGCCCTAAGAAACACCGAAGAGCTGTGGCTGGATGGTAGGAAACAGTGGCCGTAGTGTCCTTCGATCAATATCCCGTTCCAAAGGCCCCCCGTGAAAATCTCTTGCTTTCGAGGGCCTAGGGCATACCAAGGGCTGCCAAACACAGCTAAAGGAGGCGAAATAAGAGAAGCAGAACTTGCTCCTGAGAAACTCGTACATACACTGAACCCAAAGCATGCCTCTTCGTGGAGACCGAAGGCCTCCCCAGCTCAGATTCTGGGCCCTGGAACACAGTGCTAACCGCTGCCTTCAAGGAGAGGTAGGCAAGGAATGTTTTCAAGTCTCGCCTGCCTCTCAGGGCCTGTTCAGCTTGAGTGGAAAATAGCCACAGCCTGCCCGAACGTCCTGCCGAGCAGCGAGTTGTACTGGAGTGTAGCAAACGCTTCCAAGTTGTCTGAGGGGAAAGAGGCCATTGCTGTGGTGTGAACGGCCTTCTCTGCCACTCTCTTGGAGCACAGTGCTCTCTGGGCAGGCAGGATAGTTCCTAGAGCAGAAGCATTTGAACAGACGTCTGCCCTGGTATACTTCCTACATCCGCACATCGAGTGCATCTTTCCTACGCTCCAGGCACCAACACGGTGCACAGAACGCCTCCTGATGGCGAGACAGAAGACGCAACATTTCTTCTAGGGGACTCGTGAGGGGCGAGGCCTCTTGAGGAGTTGGACCCTCGAATGCCGCTGAAACCACTGAGGTTGATTGCCACGTTATGTTAGCGACACATTGAGAACATTTCAGGTTCATGGAACCCCGTGCAGTGCGCCACGAGAGAAGAAAACGCAGATGCTGCCTTGACAGGGTTAGATTGAATTGCCTCTGTCCCCCCTCCGAAAACTAACTTTCCCAGAGCCAGCACAGCTTCACGTCCCGAGGAACGTTTTCTGCTTGTGCCAGGATACATGAAAGGAAACCTGGGGACGCTGGGAGACTCTGAGCTGTACGCGGCTTGCCAAAGCTTCTAGACCCTTCAGGGGTCAGTGTGGCCCTTCTGGAGAGTGACACAGCATGTTTCCTAATGGAAACCTAGTGTTACATTTCGGGGACTTTCTGCACAACCTTCCTCAGCCGCCTAGCTGGATGTCCTTGCCCAGAAGCGGCAGTTGCCAAGGAGTTCTTTCCCAGGAGCTCGTGAGACAGCATATCATGCAGAACCGCAGAGAAGGAGACCAGCCTTTCTCCGGGTTCTCAGAGGTTCGCTTTTCTGCCTTTGAGCCTCTGAACTCAGAGATCCAGTCAGCTCCCAATGATACTTTAGAACTGTAGTATTGAAGGTCTCTCTGCCATCAGCCCCCTGCTCAGCTCCCGTCTCCTAGGTGCATTCAGTGAAGTAGCATCCACTCTGCAGCCTCCCGCACCATGTTGTTTAGGAACGGCACATTTCCTCTTCGTAAGGAAATCTTTTCTTGCAGCCTGCCTGGCCCGAGCTCCTATTCCTTTTCCGAAGGCCGAGTTCGGCATAGCCCTGCAATGACCCCTTCCCTCAAGGCCGGACACATCTCTGAAAGACTATACTCCATGGGTCCCCATTCATTACATCTTACCTCCCATGAAACACAAAGGAGTTGTAGCGTGATGGGAGGAAACAACGGCCTCCTTTTCCTTCTCGGAATACCCCGTTGCCCAAGGTTACGGTCCTTGTCCAGAAGCAACAGTTGCCCAGGATTTCTTTGCTTTGAGCTCGTGAGACAGCATATCATGTAGGACCGCCGAGAAGGAGACCTGCCTCTCTCTGGTTTGGAAGAGGTTAGCTTTTCTACTCAGCCTTGGAGCACAAAGACCCAGCCAATTCCCAATGACAGTTTCGAAGGTTACTGGTGCAGGTCTCTCTGCGCTTAGCCCACTGTTCAGCTACAGTCTGTAAAGTGCATTCAGGGAAGAGCAAGAAAGTCTCCAACGCCCCGCGTCTTGTGGGGAAGGAACAGCACATTCTCTCCTCAGTGAAGACGTCCTTTCTTGCAGACTGCCAGGCTGGGACTCCTCTTCCGTCTCAGACCACCGAGTTTGGCATAGCGTTGAAATGACACCTTCCCTCAACGCCGTAGGCATCTCTTCAAGAACATAAACCCTGTGTGCCCATTCGTTATACCTCACCGCCCTAAGAAACACCAAAGAGCTGTGGCTGGATGGTAGGAAACAGTGGCCGTAGTGTCCTTCGATCAATATCCCGTTCCAAAGGCCCCCCGTGAAAATCTCTTGCTTTCGAGGGCCTAGGGCATACCAAGGGCTGCCAAACACAGCTAAAGGAGGCGAAATAAGAGAAGCAGAACTTGCTCCTGAGAAACTCGTACATACACTGAACCCAAAGCATGCCTCTTCGTGGAGACCGAAGGCCTCCCCAGCTCAGATTCTGGGCCCTGGAACACAGTGCTAACCGCTGCCTTCAAGGAGAGGTAGGCAAGGAATGTTTTCAAGTCTCGCCTGCCTCTCAGGGCCTGTTCAGCTTGAGTGGAAAATAGCCACAGCCTGCCCGAACGTCCTGCCGAGCAGCGAGTTGTACTGGAGTGTAGCAAACGCTTCCAAGTTGTCTGAGGGGAAAGAGGCCATTGCTGTGGTGTGAACGGCCTTCTCTGCCACTCTCTTGGAGCACAGTGCTCTCTGGGCAGGCAGGATAGTTCCTAGAGCAGAAGCATTTGAACAGACGTCTGCCCTGGTATACTTCCTACATCCGCACATCGAGTGCATCTTTCCTACGCTCCAGGCACCAACACGGTGCACAGAACTCCTCCTGATGGCGAGACAGAAGACGCAACATTTCTTCTAGGGGGCTCGTGAGGGGCGAGGCCTCTTGAGGAGTTGGACCCTCGAATGCCGCTGAAACCACTGAGGTTGATTGCCACTTTATGTTAGCGACACATTGAGAGCATTTCAGGTTCATGGAACCCCGTGCAGTGCGCCACGAGAGAAGAAAACGCAGATGCTGCCTTGACAGGGTTAGATTGAATTGCCTCTGACCCCCTCCGAAAACTAACTTTCCCAGAGCCAGCACAGCTTCACGTCCCGAGCAACGTTTTCTGCTGTGTGCCAGGATACATGAAAGGAAACCTGGGGACGCTGGGAGACTCTGAGCTGTACGCGGCTTGCCGAAGCTTCTAGAGCATTCAGGGGTCAGTGTGGCCCTTCTGGAGAGTGACACAGCATGTTTCCTAATGGAAACCTAGAGTTACATTTCGGGGACTTTCTGCACAACCTTCCTCAGCCGCCTAGCTGGATGTCCTTGCCCAGAAGCGGCAGTTGCCAAGGAGTTCTTTCCCAGGAGCTCGTGAGACAGCATACCATGCAGAACCGCAGAGAAGGAGACCAGCCTTTCTCCGGGTTCTCAGAGGTTCGCTTTTCTGCCTTTGAGCCTTTGAACACAGAGATCCAGTCAGCTCCCAATGATACTTTAGAACTGTAGTATTGAAGGTCTATCTGCCATCAGCCCCCTGCTCAGCTCCCGTCTCCAAACTGCATTCAGTGAAGTAGCATCCACTCTGCAGCCTCCCGCACCATGTTGTTTAGGAACGGCACATTTCCTCTTCGTAAAGAAATCTTTTCTTGCAGCCTGCCTGGCCCGAGCTCCTATTCCTTTTCCGAAGGCCGAGTTCGGCATAGCCCTGCAATGACCCCTTCCCTCAAGGCCGGACACATCTCTGAAAGACTATACTCCATGGGTCCCCATTCATTACATCTTACCTCCCATGAAACACAAAGGAGTTGTAGCGTGATGGGAGGAAACAACGGCCTCCTTCTCCTTCTCGGAATACCCCGTTGCCCAAGGTTACGGGCCTTGTCCAGAAGCAACAGTTGCCCAGGATTTCTTTGCTTTGAGCTCGTGAGACAGCATATCATGTAGGACCGCCGAGAAGGAGACCTGCCTCTCTCTGGTTTGGAAGAGGTTAGCTTTTCTACTCAGCCTTGGAGCACAAAGACCCAGCCAATTCCCAAGGACAGTTTCGAAGGTTACTGGTGCAGGTCTCTCTGCGCTTAGCCCACTGTTCAGCTACAGTCTGTAAAGTGCATTCAGGGAAGAGCAAGAAAGTCTCCAACGCCCCGCGTCTTGTGGGGAAGGAACAGCACATTCTCTCCTCAGTGAAGACGTCCTTTCTTGCAGACTGCCAGGCTGGGACTCCTCTTCCGTCTCAGACCACCGAGTTTGGCATAGCGTTGAAATGACACCTTCCCTCAACGCCGTAGGCATCTCTTCAAGAACATAAACCCTGTGTGCCCATTCGTTATACCTCACCGCCCTAAGAAACACCGAAGAGCTGTGGCTGGATGGTAGGAAACAGTGGCCGTAGTGTCCTTCGATCAATATCCCGTTCCAAAGGCCCCCCGTGAAAATCTCTTGCTTTCGAGGGCCTAGGGCATACCAAGGGCTGCCAAACACAGCTAAAGGAGGCGAAATAAGAGAAGCAGAACTTGCTCCTGAGAAACTCGTACATACACTGAACCCAAAGCATGCCTCTTCGTGGAGACCGAAGGCCTCCCCAGCTCAGATTCTGGGCCCTGGAACACAGTGCTAACCGCTGCCTTCAAGGAGAGGTAGGCAAGGAATGTTTTCAAGTCTCGCCTGCCTCTCAGGGCCTGTTCAGCTTGAGTGGAAAATAGCCACAGCCTGCCCGAACGTCCTGCCGAGCAGCGAGTTGTACTGGAGTGTAGCAAATGCTTCCAAGTTGTCTGAGGGGAAAGAGGCCATTGCTGTGGTGTGAACGGCCTTCTCTGCCACTCTCTTGGAGCACAGTGCTCTCTGGGCAGGCAGGATAGTTCCTAGAGCAGAAGCATTTGAACAGACGTCTGCCCTGGTATACTTCCTACATCCGCACATCGAGTGCATCTTTCCTACGCTCCAGGCACCAACACGGTGCACAGAACGCCTCCTGATGGCGAGACAGAAGACGCAACATTTCTTCTAGGGGACTCGTGAGGGGCGAGGCCTCTTGAGGAGTTGGACCCTCGAATGCCGCTGAAACCACTGAGGTTGATTGCCACGTTATGTTAGCGACACATTGAGAACATTTCAGGTTCATGGAACCCCGTGCAGTGCGCCACGAGAGAAGAAAACGCAGATGCTGCCTTGACAGGGTTAGATTGAATTGCCTCTGTCCCCCCTCCGAAAACTAACTTTCCCAGAGCCAGCACAGCTTCACGTCCCGAGGAACGTTTTCTGCTTGTGCCAGGATACATGAAAGGAAACCTGGGGACGCTGGGAGACTCTGAGCTGTACGCGGCTTGCCAAAGCTTCTAGACCCTTCAGGGGTCAGTGTGGCCCTTCTGGAGAGTGACACAGCATGTTTCCTAATGGAAACCTAGTGTTACATTTCGGGGACTTTCTGCACAACCTTCCTCAGCCGCCTAGCTGGATGTCCTTGCCCAGAAGCGGCAGTTGCCAAGGAGTTCTTTCCCAGGAGCTCGTGAGACAGCATATCATGCAGAACCGCAGAGAAGGAGACCAGCCTTTCTCCGGGTTCTCAGAGGTTCGCTTTTCTGCCTTTGAGCCTCTGAACTCAGAGATCCAGTCAGCTCCCAATGATACTTTAGAACTGTAGTATTGAAGGTCTCTCTGCCATCAGCCCCCTGCTCAGCTCCCGTCTCCTAGGTGCATTCAGTGAAGTAGCATCCACTCTGCAGCCTCCCGCACCATGTTGTTTAGGAACGGCACATTTCCTCTTCGTAAGGAAATCTTTTCTTGCAGCCTGCCTGGCCCGAGCTCCTATTCCTTTTCCGAAGGCCGAGTTCGGCATAGCCCTGCAATGACCCCTTCCCTCAAGGCCGGACACATCTCTGAAAGACTATACTCCATGGGTCCCCATTCATTACATCTTACCTCCCATGAAACACAAAGGAGTTGTAGCGTGATGGGAGGAAACAACGGCCTCCTTCTCCTTCTCGGAATACCCCGTTGCCCAAGGTTACGGTCCTTGTCCAGAAGCAACAGTTGCCCAGGATTTCTTTGCTTTGAGCTCGTGAGACAGCATATCATGTAGGACCGCCGAGAAGGAGACCTGCCTCTCTCTGGTTTGGAAGAGGTTAGCTTTTCTACTCAGCCTTGGAGCACAAAGACCCAGCCAATTCCCAATGACAGTTTCGAAGGTTACTGGTGCAGGTCTCTCTGCGCTTAGCCCACTGTTCAGCTACAGTCTGTAAAGTGCATTCAGGGAAGAGCAAGAAAGTCTCCAACGCCCCGCGTCTTGTGGGGAAGGAACAGCACATTCTCTCCTCAGTGAAGACGTCCTTTCTTGCAGACTGCCAGGCTGGGACTCCTCTTCCGTCTCAGACCACCGAGTTTGGCATAGCGTTGAAATGACACCTTCCCTCAACGCCGTAGGCATCTCTTCAAGAACATAAACCCTGTGTGCCCATTCGTTATACCTCACCGCCCTAAGAAACACCAAAGAGCTGTGGCTGGATGGTAGGAAACAGTGGCCGTAGTGTCCTTCGATCAATATCCCGTTCCAAAGGCCCCCCGTGAAAATCTCTTGCTTTCGAGGGCCTAGGGCATACCAAGGGCTGCCAAACACAGCTAAAGGAGGCGAAATAAGAGAAGCAGAACTTGCTCCTGAGAAACTCGTACATACACTGAACCCAAAGCATGCCTCTTCGTGGAGACCGAAGGCCTCCCCAGCTCAGATTCTGGGCCCTGGAACACAGTGCTAACCGCTGCCTTCAAGGAGAGGTAGGCAAGGAATGTTTTCAAGTCTCGCCTGCCTCTCAGGGCCTGTTCAGCTTGAGTGGAAAATAGCCACAGCCTGCCCGAACGTCCTGCCGAGCAGCGAGTTGTACTGGAGTGTAGCAAACGCTTCCAAGTTGTCTGAGGGGAAAGAGGCCATTGCTGTGGTGTGAACGGCCTTCTCTGCCACTCTCTTGGAGCACAGTGCTCTCTGGGCAGGCAGGATAGTTCCTAGAGCAGAAGCATTTGAACAGACGTCTGCCCTGGTATACTTCCTACATCCGCACATCGAGTGCATCTTTCCTACGCTCCAGGCACCAACACGGTGCACAGAACTCCTCCTGATGGCGAGACAGAAGACGCAACATTTCTTCTAGGGGGCTCGTGAGGGGCGAGGCCTCTTGAGGAGTTGGACCCTCGAATGCCGCTGAAACCACTGAGGTTGATTGCCACTTTATGTTAGCGACACATTGAGAGCATTTCAGGTTCATGGAACCCCGTGCAGTGCGCCACGAGAGAAGAAAACGCAGATGCTGCCTTGACAGGGTTAGATTGAATTGCCTCTGACCCCCTCCGAAAACTAACTTTCCCAGAGCCAGCACAGCTTCACGTCCCGAGCAACGTTTTCTGCTGTGTGCCAGGATACATGAAAGGAAACCTGGGGACGCTGGGAGACTCTGAGCTGTACGCGGCTTGCCGAAGCTTCTAGAGCATTCAGGGGTCAGTGTGGCCCTTCTGGAGAGTGACACAGCATGTTTCCTAATGGAAACCTAGAGTTACATTTCGGGGACTTTCTGCACAACCTTCCTCAGCCGCCTAGCTGGATGTCCTTGCCCAGAAGCGGCAGTTGCCAAGGAGTTCTTTCCCAGGAGCTCGTGAGACAGCATACCATGCAGAACCGCAGAGAAGGAGACCAGCCTTTCTCCGGGTTCTCAGAGGTTCGCTTTTCTGCCTTTGAGCCTTTGAACACAGAGATCCAGTCAGCTCCCAATGATACTTTAGAACTGTAGTATTGAAGGTCTATCTGCCATCAGCCCCCTGCTCAGCTCCCGTCTCCAAACTGCATTCAGTGAAGTAGCATCCACTCTGCAGCCTCCCGCACCATGTTGTTTAGGAACGGCACATTTCCTCTTCGTAAAGAAATCTTTTCTTGCAGCCTGCCTGGCCCGAGCTCCTATTCCTTTTCCGAAGGCAGAGTTCGGCATAGCCCTGCAATGACCCCTTCCCTCAAGGCCGGACACATCTCTGAAAGACTATACTCCATGGGTCCCCATTCATTACATCTTACCTCCCATGAAACACAAAGGAGTTGTAGCGTGATGGGAGGAAACAACGGCCTCCTTCTCCTTCTCGGAATACCCCGTTGCCCAAGGTTACGGGCCTTGTCCAGAAGCAACAGTTGCCCAGGATTTCTTTGCTTTGAGCTCGTGAGACAGCATATCATGTAGGACCGCCGAGAAGGAGACCTGCCTCTCTCTGGTTTGGAAGAGGTTAGCTTTTCTACTCAGCCTTGGAGCACAAAGACCCAGCCAATTCCCAATGACAGTTTCGAAGGTTACTGGTGCAGGTCTCTCTGCGCTTAGCCCACTGTTCAGCTACAGTCTGTAAAGTGCATTCAGGGAAGAGCAAGAAAGTCTCCAACGCCCCGCGTCTTGTGGGGAAGGAACAGCACATTCTCTCCTCAGTGAAGACGTCCTTTCTTGCAGACTGCCAGGCTGGGACTCCTCTTCCGTCTCAGACCACCGAGTTTGGCATAGCGTTGAAATGACACCTTCCCTCAACGCCGTAGGCATCTCTTCAAGAACATAAACCCTGTGTGCCCATTCGTTATACCTCACCGCCCTAAGAAACACCGAAGAGCTGTGGCTGGATGGTAGGAAACAGTGGCCGTAGTGTCCTTCGATCAATATCCCGTTCCAAAGGCCCCCCGTGAAAATCTCTTGCTTTCGAGGGCCTAGGGCATACCAAGGGCTGCCAAACACAGCTAAAGGAGGCGAAATAAGAGAAGCAGAACTTGCTCCTGAGAAACTCGTACATACACTGAACCCAAAGCATGCCTCTTCGTGGAGACCGAAGGCCTCCCCAGCTCAGATTCTGGGCCCTGGAACACAGTGCTAACCGCTGCCTTCAAGGAGAGGTAGGCAAGGAATGTTTTCAAGTCTCGCCTGCCTCTCAGGGCCTGTTCAGCTTGAGTGGAAAATAGCCACAGCCTGCCCGAACGTCCTGCCGAGCAGCGAGTTGTACTGGAGTGTAGCAAACGCTTCCAAGTTGTCTGAGGGGAAAGAGGCCATTGCTGTGGTGTGAACGGCCTTCTCTGCCACTCTCTTGGAGCACAGTGCTCTCTGGGCAGGCAGGATAGTTCCTAGAGCAGAAGCATTTGAACAGACGTCTGCCCTGGTATACTTCCTACATCCGCACATCGAGTGCATCTTTCCTACGCTCCAGGCACCAACACGGTGCACAGAACTCCTCCTGATGGCGAGACAGAAGACGCAACATTTCTTCTAGGGGGCTCGTGAGGGGCGAGGCCTCTTGAGGAGTTGGACCCTCGAATGCCGCTGAAACCACTGAGGTTGATTGCCATGTTATGTTAGCGACACATTGAGAGCATTTCAGGTTCATGGAACCACGTGCAGTGCGCCATGAGAGAAGAAAACGCAGATGCTGCCTTGACAGGGTTAGATTGAATTGCCTCTGTCCCCCCTCCGAAAACTAACTTTCCCAGAGCCAGCACAGCTTCACGTCCCGAGCAACGTTTTCTGCTGTGTGCCAGGATACATGAAAGGAAACCTGGGGACGCTGGGAGACTCTGAGCTGTACGCGGCTTGCCGAAGCTTCTAGAGCATTCAGGGGTCAGTGTGGCCCTTCTGGAGAGTGACACAGCATGTTTCCTAATGGAAACCTAGAGTTACATTTCGGGGACTTTCTGCACAACCTTCCTCAGCCGCCTAGCTGGATGTCCTTGCCCAGAAGTGGCAGTTGCCAACGAGTTCTTTCCCAGGAGCTCGTGAGACAGCATACCATGCAGAACCGCAGAGAAGGAGACCAGCCTTTCTCCGGGTTTTCAGAGGTTCGCTTTTCTGCCTTTGAGCCTTTGAACACAGAGATCCAGTCAGCTCCCAATGATACTTTAGAACTGTAGTATTGACGGTCTCTCTGCCATCAGCCCCCTGCTCAGCTCCCGTCTCCTAGGTGCATTCAGTGAAGTAGCATCCACTCTGCAGCCTCCCGCACCATGTTTTTTAGGAACGGCACATTTCCTCTTCGTAAAGAAATCTTTTCTTGCCGCCTGCCTGGCCCGAGCTCCTATTCCTTTTCCGAAGGCCGAGTTCGGCATAGCCGTGCAATGACCCCTTCCCTCAAGGCCGGACACATCTCTGAAAGACTATACTCCATGGGTCCCCATTCATTACATCTTACCTCCCATGAAACACAAAGGAGTTGTAGCGTGATGGGAGGAAACAACGGCCTCCTTCTCCTTCTCGGAATACCCCGTTGCCCAAGGTTACGGGCCTTGTCCAGAAGCAACAGTTGCCCAGGATTTCTTTGCTTTGAGCTCGTGAGACAGCATATCATGTAGGACCGCCGAGAAGGAGACCTGCCTCTCTCTGGTTTGGAAGAGGTTAGCTTTTCTACTCAGCCTTGGAGCACAAAGACCCAGCCAATTCCCAATGACAGTTTCGAAGGTTACTGGTGCAGGTCTCTCTGCGCTTAGCCCACTGTTCAGCTACAGTCTGTAAAGTGCATTCAGGGAAGAGCAAGAAAGTCTCCAACGCCCCGCGTCTTGTGGGGAAGGAACAGCACATTCTCTCCTCAGTGAAGACGTCCTTTCTTGCAGACTGCCAGGCTGGGACTCCTCTTCCGTCTCAGACCACCGAGTTTGGCATAGCGTTGAAATGACACCTTCCCTCAACGCCGTAGGCATCTCTTCAAGAACATAAACCCTGTGTGCCCATTCGTTATACCTCACCGCCCTAAGAAACACCGAAGAGCTGTGGCTGGATGGTAGGAAACAGTGGCCGTAGTGTCCTTCGATCAATATCCCGTTCCAAAGGCCCCCCGTGAAAATCTCTTGCTTTCGAGGGCCTAGGGCATACCAAGGGCTGCCAAACACAGCTAAAGGAGGCGAAATAAGAGAAGCAGAACTTGCTCCTGAGAAACTCGTACATACACTGAACCCAAAGCATGCCTCTTCGTGGAGACCGAAGGCCTCCCCAGCTCAGATTCTGGGCCCTGGAACACAGTGCTAACCGCTGCCTTCAAGGAGAGGTAGGCAAGGAATGTTTTCAAGTCTCGCCTGCCTCTCAGGGCCTGTTCAGCTTGAGTGGAAAATAGCCACAGCCTGCCCGAACGTCCTGCCGAGCAGCGAGTTGTACTGGAGTGTAGCAAATGCTTCCAAGTTGTCTGAGGGGAAAGAGGCCATTGCTGTGGTGTGAACGGCCTTCTCTGCCACTCTCTTGGAGCACAGTGCTCTCTGGGCAGGCAGGATAGTTCCTAGAGCAGAAGCATTTGAACAGACGTCTGCCCTGGTATACTTCCTACATCCGCACATCGAGTGCATCTTTCCTACGCTCCAGGCACCAACACGGTGCACAGAACGCCTCCTGATGGCGAGACAGAAGACGCAACATTTCTTCTAGGGGACTCGTGAGGGGCGAGGCCTCTTGAGGAGTTGGACCCTCGAATGCCGCTGAAACCACTGAGGTTGATTGCCACGTTATGTTAGCGACACATTGAGAACATTTCAGGTTCATGGAACCCCGTGCAGTGCGCCACGAGAGAAGAAAACGCAGATGCTGCCTTGACAGGGTTAGATTGAATTGCCTCTGTCCCCCCTCCGAAAACTAACTTTCCCAGAGCCAGCACAGCTTCACGTCCCGAGGAACGTTTTCTGCTTGTGCCAGGATACATGAAAGGAAACCTGGGGACGCTGGGAGACTCTGAGCTGTACGCGGCTTGCCAAAGCTTCTAGACCCTTCAGGGGTCAGTGTGGCCCTTCTGGAGAGTGACACAGCATGTTTCCTAATGGAAACCTAGTGTTACATTTCGGGGACTTTCTGCACAACCTTCCTCAGCCGCCTAGCTGGATGTCCTTGCCCAGAAGCGGCAGTTGCCAAGGAGTTCTTTCCCAGGAGCTCGTGAGACAGCATATCATGCAGAACCGCAGAGAAGGAGACCAGCCTTTCTCCGGGTTCTCAGAGGTTCGCTTTTCTGCCTTTGAGCCTCTGAACTCAGAGATCCAGTCAGCTCCCAATGATACTTTAGAACTGTAGTATTGAAGGTCTCTCTGCCATCAGCCCCCTGCTCAGCTCCCGTCTCCTAGGTGCATTCAGTGAAGTAGCATCCACTCTGCAGCCTCCCGCACCATGTTGTTTAGGAACGGCACATTTCCTCTTCGTAAGGAAATCTTTTCTTGCAGCCTGCCTGGCCCGAGCTCCTATTCCTTTTCCGAAGGCCGAGTTCGGCATAGCCCTGCAATGACCCCTTCCCTCAAGGCCGGACACATCTCTGAAAGACTATACTCCATGGGTCCCCATTCATTACATCTTACCTCCCATGAAACACAAAGGAGTTGTAGCGTGATGGGAGGAAACAACGGCCTCCTTCTCCTTCTCGGAATACCCCGTTGCCCAAGGTTACGGTCCTTGTCCAGAAGCAACAGTTGCCCAGGATTTCTTTGCTTTGAGCTCGTGAGACAGCATATCATGTAGGACCGCCGAGAAGGAGACCTGCCTCTCTCTGGTTTGGAAGAGGTTAGCTTTTCTACTCAGCCTTGGAGCACAAAGACCCAGCCAATTCCCAATGACAGTTTCGAAGGTTACTGGTGCAGGTCTCTCTGCGCTTAGCCCACTGTTCAGCTACAGTCTGTAAAGTGCATTCAGGGAAGAGCAAGAAAGTCTCCAACGCCCCGCGTCTTGTGGGGAAGGAACAGCACATTCTCTCCTCAGTGAAGACGTCCTTTCTTGCAGACTGCCAGGCTGGGACTCCTCTTCCGTCTCAGACCACCGAGTTTGGCATAGCGTTGAAATGACACCTTCCCTCAACGCCGTAGGCATCTCTTCAAGAACATAAACCCTGTGTGCCCATTCGTTATACCTCACCGCCCTAAGAAACACCAAAGAGCTGTGGCTGGATGGTAGGAAACAGTGGCCGTAGTGTCCTTCGATCAATATCCCGTTCCAAAGGCCCCCCGTGAAAATCTCTTGCTTTCGAGGGCCTAGGGCATACCAAGGGCTGCCAAACACAGCTAAAGGAGGCGAAATAAGAGAAGCAGAACTTGCTCCTGAGAAACTCGTACATACACTGAACCCAAAGCATGCCTCTTCGTGGAGACCGAAGGCCTCCCCAGCTCAGATTCTGGGCCCTGGAACACAGTGCTAACCGCTGCCTTCAAGGAGAGGTAGGCAAGGAATGTTTTCAAGTCTCGCCTGCCTCTCAGGGCCTGTTCAGCTTGAGTGGAAAATAGCCACAGCCTGCCCGAACGTCCTGCCGAGCAGCGAGTTGTACTGGAGTGTAGCAAACGCTTCCAAGTTGTCTGAGGGGAAAGAGGCCATTGCTGTGGTGTGAACGGCCTTCTCTGCCACTCTCTTGGAGCACAGTGCTCTCTGGGCAGGCAGGATAGTTCCTAGAGCAGAAGCATTTGAACAGACGTCTGCCCTGGTATACTTCCTACATCCGCACATCGAGTGCATCTTTCCTACGCTCCAGGCACCAACACGGTGCACAGAACTCCTCCTGATGGCGAGACAGAAGACGCAACATTTCTTCTAGGGGGCTCGTGAGGGGCGAGGCCTCTTGAGGAGTTGGACCCTCGAATGCCGCTGAAACCACTGAGGTTGATTGCCACTTTATGTTAGCGACACATTGAGAGCATTTCAGGTTCATGGAACCCCGTGCAGTGCGCCACGAGAGAAGAAAATGCAGATGCTGCCTTGACAGGGTTAGATTGAATTGCCTCTGTCCCCCCTCCGAAAACTAACTTTCCCAGAGCCAGCACAGCTTCACGTCCCGAGCAACGTTTTCTGCTGTGTGCCAGGATACATGAAAGGAAACCTGGGGACGCTGGGAGACTCTGAGCTGTACGCGGCTTGCCAAAGCTTCTAGACCCTTCAGGGGTCAGTGTGGCCCTTCTGGAGAGTGACACAGCATGTTTCCTAATGGAAACCTAGTGTTACATTTCGGGGACTTTCTGCACAACCTTCCTCAGCCGCCTAGCTGGATGTCCTTGCCCAGAAGCGGCAGTTGCCAAGGAGTTCTTTCCCAGGAGCTCGTGAGACAGCATATCATGCAGAACCGCAGAGAAGGAGACCAGCCTTTCTCCGGGTTCTCAGAGGTTCGCTTTTCTGCCTTTGAGCCTCTGAACTCAGAGATCCAGTCAGCTCCCAATGATACTTTAGAACTGTAGTATTGAAGGTCTCTCTGCCATCAGCCCCCTGCTCAGCTCCCGTCTCCTAGGTGCATTCAGTGAAGTAGCATCCACTCTGCAGCCTCCCGCACCATGTTGTTTAGGAACGGCACATTTCCTCTTCGTAAGGAAATCTTTTCTTGCAGCCTGCCTGGCCCGAGCTCCTATTCCTTTTCCGAAGGCCGAGTTCGGCATAGCCCTGCAATGACCCCTTCCCTCAAGGCCGGACACATCTCTGAAAGACTATACTCCATGGGTCCCCATTCATTACATCTTACCTCCCATGAAACACAAAGGAGTTGTAGCGTGATGGGAGGAAACAACGGCCTCCTTCTCCTTCTCGGAATACCCCGTTGCCCAAGGTTACGGTCCTTGTCCAGAAGCAACAGTTGCCCAGGATTTCTTTGCTTTGAGCTCGTGAGACAGCATATCATGTAGGACCGCCGAGAAGGAGACCTGCCTCTCTCTGGTTTGGAAGAGGTTAGCTTTTCTACTCAGCCTTGGAGCACAAAGACCCAGCCAATTCCCAATGACAGTTTCGAAGGTTACTGGTGCAGGTCTCTCTGCGCTTAGCCCACTGTTCAGCTACAGTCTGTAAAGTGCATTCAGGGAAGAGCAAGAAAGTCTCCAACGCCCCGCGTCTTGTGGGGAAGGAACAGCACATTCTCTCCTCAGTGAAGACGTCCTTTCTTGCAGACTGCCAGGCTGGGACTCCTCTTCCGTCTCAGACCACCGAGTTTGGCATAGCGTTGAAATGACACCTTCCCTCAACGCCGTAGGCATCTCTTCAAGAACATAAACCCTGTGTGCCCATTCGTTATACCTCACCGCCCTAAGAAACACCAAAGAGCTGTGGCTGGATGGTAGGAAACAGTGGCCGTAGTGTCCTTCGATCAATATCCCATTCCAAAGGCCCCCCGTGAAAATCTCTTGCTTTCGAGGGCCTAGGGCATACCAAGGGCTGCCAAACACAGCTAAAGGAGGCGAAATAAGAGAAGCAGAACTTGCTCCTGAGAAACTCGTACATACACTGAACCCAAAGCATGCCTCTTCGTGGAGACCGAAGGCCTCCCCAGCTCAGATTCTGGGCCCTGGAACACAGTGCTAACCGCTGCCTTCAAGGAGAGGTAGGCAAGGAATGTTTTCAAGTCTCGCCTGCCTCTCAGGGCCTGTTCAGCTTGAGTGGAAAATAGCCACAGCCTGCCCGAACGTCCTGCCGAGCAGCGAGTTGTACTGGAGTGTAGCAAACGCTTCCAAGTTGTCTGAGGGGAAAGAGGCCATTGCTGTGGTGTGAACGGCCTTCTCTGCCACTCTCTTGGAGCACAGTGCTCTCTGGGCAGGCAGGATAGTTCCTAGAGCAGAAGCATTTGAACAGACGTCTGCCCTGGTATACTTCCTACATCCGCACATCGAGTGCATCTTTCCTACGCTCCAGGCACCAACACGGTGCACAGAACTCCTCCTGATGGCGAGACAGAAGACGCAACATTTCTTCTAGGGGGCTCGTGAGGGGCGAGGCCTCTTGAGGAGTTGGACCCTCGAATGCCGCTGAAACCACTGAGGTTGATTGCCACTTTATGTTAGCGACACATTGAGAGCATTTCAGGTTCATGGAACCCCGTGCAGTGCGCCACGAGAGAAGAAAACGCAGATGCTGCCTTGACAGGGTTAGATTGAATTGCCTCTGACCCCCTCCGAAAACTAACTTTCCCAGAGCCAGCACAGCTTCACGTCCCGAGCAACGTTTTCTGCTGTGTGCCAGGATACATGAAAGGAAACCTGGGGACGCTGGGAGACTCTGAGCTGTACGCGGCTTGCCGAAGCTTCTAGAGCATTCAGGGGTCAGTGTGGCCCTTCTGGAGAGTGACACAGCATGTTTCCTAATGGAAACCTAGAGTTACATTTCGGGGACTTTCTGCACAACCTTCCTCAGCCGCCTAGCTGGATGTCCTTGCCCAGAAGCGGCAGTTGCCAAGGAGTTCTTTCCCAGGAGCTCGTGAGACAGCATACCATGCAGAACCGCAGAGAAGGAGACCAGCCTTTCTCCGGGTTCTCAGAGGTTCGCTTTTCTGCCTTTGAGCCTTTGAACACAGAGATCCAGTCAGCTCCCAATGATACTTTAGAACTGTAGTATTGAAGGTCTATCTGCCATCAGCCCCCTGCTCAGCTCCCGTCTCCAAACTGCATTCAGTGAAGTAGCATCCACTCTGCAGCCTCCCGCACCATGTTGTTTAGGAACGGCACATTTCCTCTTCGTAAAGAAATCTTTTCTTGCAGCCTGCCTGGCCCGAGCTCCTATTCCTTTTCCGAAGGCAGAGTTCGGCATAGCCCTGCAATGACCCCTTCCCTCAAGGCCGGACACATCTCTGAAAGACTATACTCCATGGGTCCCCATTCATTACATCTTACCTCCCATGAAACACAAAGGAGTTGTAGCGTGATGGGAGGAAACAACGGCCTCCTTCTCCTTCTCGGAATACCCCGTTGCCCAAGGTTACGGGCCTTGTCCAGAAGCAACAGTTGCCCAGGATTTCTTTGCTTTGAGCTCGTGAGACAGCATATCATGTAGGACCGCCGAGAAGGAGACCTGCCTCTCTCTGGTTTGGAAGAGGTTAGCTTTTCTACTCAGCCTTGGAGCACAAAGACCCAGCCAATTCCCAAGGACAGTTTCGAAGGTTACTGGTGCAGGTCTCTCTGCGCTTAGCCCACTGTTCAGCTACAGTCTGTAAAGTGCATTCAGGGAAGAGCAAGAAAGTCTCCAACGCCCCGCGTCTTGTGGGGAAGGAACAGCACATTCTCTCCTCAGTGAAGACGTCCTTTCTTGCAGACTGCCAGGCTGGGACTCCTCTTCCGTCTCAGACCACCGAGTTTGGCATAGCGTTGAAATGACACCTTCCCTCAACGCCGTAGGCATCTCTTCAAGAACATAAACCCTGTGTGCCCATTCGTTATACCTCACCGCCCTAAGAAACACCGAAGAGCTGTGGCTGGATGGTAGGAAACAGTGGCCGTAGTGTCCTTCGATCAATATCCCGTTCCAAAGGCCCCCCGTGAAAATCTCTTGCTTTCGAGGGCCTAGGGCATACCAAGGGCTGCCAAACACAGCTAAAGGAGGCGAAATAAGAGAAGCAGAACTTGCTCCTGAGAAACTCGTACATACACTGAACCCAAAGCATGCCTCTTCGTGGAGACCGAAGGCCTCCCCAGCTCAGATTCTGGGCCCTGGAACACAGTGCTAACCGCTGCCTTCAAGGAGAGGTAGGCAAGGAATGTTTTCAAGTCTCGCCTGCCTCTCAGGGCCTGTTCAGCTTGAGTGGAAAATAGCCACAGCCTGCCCGAACGTCCTGCCGAGCAGCGAGTTGTACTGGAGTGTAGCAAATGCTTCCAAGTTGTCTGAGGGGAAAGAGGCCATTGCTGTGGTGTGAACGGCCTTCTCTGCCACTCTCTTGGAGCACAGTGCTCTCTGGGCAGGCAGGATAGTTCCTAGAGCAGAAGCATTTGAACAGACGTCTGCCCTGGTATACTTCCTACATCCGCACATCGAGTGCATCTTTCCTACGCTCCAGGCACCAACACGGTGCACAGAACGCCTCCTGATGGCGAGACAGAAGACGCAACATTTCTTCTAGGGGACTCGTGAGGGGCGAGGCCTCTTGAGGAGTTGGACCCTCGAATGCCGCTGAAACCACTGAGGTTGATTGCCACGTTATGTTAGCGACACATTGAGAACATTTCAGGTTCATGGAACCCCGTGCAGTGCGCCACGAGAGAAGAAAACGCAGATGCTGCCTTGACAGGGTTAGATTGAATTGCCTCTGTCCCCCCTCCGAAAACTAACTTTCCCAGAGCCAGCACAGCTTCACGTCCCGAGGAACGTTTTCTGCTTGTGCCAGGATACATGAAAGGAAACCTGGGGACGCTGGGAGACTCTGAGCTGTACGCGGCTTGCCAAAGCTTCTAGACCCTTCAGGGGTCAGTGTGGCCCTTCTGGAGAGTGACACAGCATGTTTCCTAATGGAAACCTAGTGTTACATTTCGGGGACTTTCTGCACAACCTTCCTCAGCCGCCTAGCTGGATGTCCTTGCCCAGAAGCGGCAGTTGCCAAGGAGTTCTTTCCCAGGAGCTCGTGAGACAGCATATCATGCAGAACCGCAGAGAAGGAGACCAGCCTTTCTCCGGGTTCTCAGAGGTTCGCTTTTCTGCCTTTGAGCCTCTGAACTCAGAGATCCAGTCAGCTCCCAATGATACTTTAGAACTGTAGTATTGAAGGTCTCTCTGCCATCAGCCCCCTGCTCAGCTCCCGTCTCCTAGGTGCATTCAGTGAAGTAGCATCCACTCTGCAGCCTCCCGCACCATGTTGTTTAGGAACGGCACATTTCCTCTTCGTAAGGAAATCTTTTCTTGCAGCCTGCCTGGCCCGAGCTCCTATTCCTTTTCCGAAGGCCGAGTTCGGCATAGCCCTGCAATGACCCCTTCCCTCAAGGCCGGACACATCTCTGAAAGACTATACTCCATGGGTCCCCATTCATTACATCTTACCTCCCATGAAACACAAAGGAGTTGTAGCGTGATGGGAGGAAACAACGGCCTCCTTCTCCTTCTCGGAATACCCCGTTGCCCAAGGTTACGGTCCTTGTCCAGAAGCAACAGTTGCCCAGGATTTCTTTGCTTTGAGCTCGTGAGACAGCATATCATGTAGGACCGCCGAGAAGGAGACCTGCCTCTCTCTGGTTTGGAAGAGGTTAGCTTTTCTACTCAGCCTTGGAGCACAAAGACCCAGCCAATTCCCAATGACAGTTTCGAAGGTTACTGGTGCAGGTCTCTCTGCGCTTAGCCCACTGTTCAGCTACAGTCTGTAAAGTGCATTCAGGGAAGAGCAAGAAAGTCTCCAACGCCCCGCGTCTTGTGGGGAAGGAACAGCACATTCTCTCCTCAGTGAAGACGTCCTTTCTTGCAGACTGCCAGGCTGGGACTCCTCTTCCGTCTCAGACCACCGAGTTTGGCATAGCGTTGAAATGACACCTTCCCTCAACGCCGTAGGCATCTCTTCAAGAACATAAACCCTGTGTGCCCATTCGTTATACCTCACCGCCCTAAGAAACACCAAAGAGCTGTGGCTGGATGGTAGGAAACAGTGGCCGTAGTGTCCTTCGATCAATATCCCGTTCCAAAGGCCCCCCGTGAAAATCTCTTGCTTTCGAGGGCCTAGGGCATACCAAGGGCTGCCAAACACAGCTAAAGGAGGCGAAATAAGAGAAGCAGAACTTGCTCCTGAGAAACTCGTACATACACTGAACCCAAAGCATGCCTCTTCGTGGAGACCGAAGGCCTCCCCAGCTCAGATTCTGGGCCCTGGAACACAGTGCTAACCGCTGCCTTCAAGGAGAGGTAGGCAAGGAATGTTTTCAAGTCTCGCCTGCCTCTCAGGGCCTGTTCAGCTTGAGTGGAAAATAGCCACAGCCTGCCCGAACGTCCTGCCGAGCAGCGAGTTGTACTGGAGTGTAGCAAACGCTTCCAAGTTGTCTGAGGGGAAAGAGGCCATTGCTGTGGTGTGAACGGCCTTCTCTGCCACTCTCTTGGAGCACAGTGCTCTCTGGGCAGGCAGGATAGTTCCTAGAGCAGAAGCATTTGAACAGACGTCTGCCCTGGTATACTTCCTACATCCGCACATCGAGTGCATCTTTCCTACGCTCCAGGCACCAACGCGGTGCACAGAACTCCTCCTGATGGCGAGACAGAAGACGCAACATTTCTTCTAGGGGGCTCGTGAGGGGCGAGGCCTCTTGAGGAGTTGGACCCTCGAATGCCGCTGAAACCACTGAGGTTGATTGCCACTTTATGTTAGCGACACATTGAGAGCATTTCAGGTTCATGGAACCCCGTGCAGTGCGCCACGAGAGAAGAAAACGCAGATGCTGCCTTGACAGGGTTAGATTGAATTGCCTCTGACCCCCTCCGAAAACTAACTTTCCCAGAGCCAGCACAGCTTCACGTCCCGAGCAACGTTTTCTGCTGTGTGCCAGGATACATGAAAGGAAACCTGGGGACGCTGGGAGACTCTGAGCTGTACGCGGCTTGCCGAAGCTTCTAGAGCATTCAGGGGTCAGTGTGGCCCTTCTGGAGAGTGACACAGCATGTTTCCTAATGGAAACCTAGAGTTACATTTCGGGGACTTTCTGCACAACCTTCCTCAGCCGCCTAGCTGGATGTCCTTGCCCAGAAGCGGCAGTTGCCAAGGAGTTCTTTCCCAGGAGCTCGTGAGACAGCATACCATGCAGAACCGCAGAGAAGGAGACCAGCCTTTCTCCGGGTTCTCAGAGGTTCGCTTTTCTGCCTTTGAGCCTTTGAACACAGAGATCCAGTCAGCTCCCAATGATACTTTAGAACTGTAGTATTGAAGGTCTCTCTGCCATCAGCCCCCTGCTCAGCTCCCGTCTCCAAACTGCATTCAGTGAAGTAGCATCCACTCTGCAGCCTCCCGCACCATGTTGTTTAGGAACGGCACATTTCCTCTTCGTAAAGAAATCTTTTCTTGCAGCCTGCCTGGCCCGAGCTCCTATTCCTTTTCCGAAGGCAGAGTTCGGCATAGCCCTGCAATGACCCCTTCCCTCAAGGCCGGACACATCTCTGAAAGACTATACTCCATGGGTCCCCATTCATTACATCTTACCTCCCATGAAACACAAAGGAGTTGTAGCGTGATGGGAGGAAACAACGGCCTCCTTCTCCTTCTCGGAATACCCCGTTGCCCAAGGTTACGGGCCTTGTCCAGAAGCAACAGTTGCCCAGGATTTCTTTGCTTTGAGCTCGTGAGACAGCATATCATGTAGGACCGCCGAGAAGGAGACCTGCCTCTCTCTGGTTTGGAAGAGGTTAGCTTTTCTACTCAGCCTTGGAGCACAAAGACCCAGCCAATTCCCAATGACAGTTTCGAAGGTTACTGGTGCAGGTCTCTCTGCGCTTAGCCCACTGTTCAGCTACAGTCTGTAAAGTGCATTCAGGGAAGAGCAAGAAAGTCTCCAACGCCCCGCGTCTTGTGGGGAAGGAACAGCACATTCTCTCCTCAGTGAAGACGTCCTTTCTTGCAGACTGCCAGGCTGGGACTCCTCTTCCGTCTCAGACCACCGAGTTTGGCATAGCGTTGAAATGACCCCTTCCCTCAACGCCGTAGGCATCTCTTCAAGAACATAAACCCTGTGTGCCCATTCGTTATACCTCACCGCCCTAAGAAACACCGAAGAGCTGTGGCTGGATGGTAGGAAACAGTGGCCGTAGTGTCCTTCGATCAATATCCCGTTCCAAAGGCCCCCCGTGAAAATCTCTTGCTTTCGAGGGCCTAGGGCATACCAAGGGCTGCCAAACACAGCTAAAGGAGGCGAAATAAGAGAAGCAGAACTTGCTCCTGAGAAACTCGTACATACACTGAACCCAAAGCATGCCTCTTCGTGGAGACCGAAGGCCTCCCCAGCTCAGATTCTGGGCCCTGGAACACAGTGCTAACCGCTGCCTTCAAGGAGAGGTAGGCAAGGAATGTTTTCAAGTCTCGCCTGCCTCTCAGGGCCTGTTCAGCTTGAGTGGAAAATAGCCACAGCCTGCCCGAACGTCCTGCCGAGCAGCGAGTTGTACTGGAGTGTAGCAAACGCTTCCAAGTTGTCTGAGGGGAAAGAGGCCATTGCTGTGGTGTGAACGGCCTTCTCTGCCACTCTCTTGGAGCACAGTGCTCTCTGGGCAGGCAGGATAGTTCCTAGAGCAGAAGCATTTGAACAGACGTCTGCCCTGGTATACTTCCTACATCCGCACATCGAGTGCATCTTTCCTACGCTCCAGGCACCAACACGGTGCACAGAACTCCTCCTGATGGCGAGACAGAAGACGCAACATTTCTTCTAGGGGGCTCGTGAGGGGCGAGGCCTCTTGAGGAGTTGGACCCTCGAATGCCGCTGAAACCACTGAGGTTGATTGCCATGTTATGTTAGCGACACATTGAGAGCATTTCAGGTTCATGGAACCACGTGCAGTGCGCCATGAGAGAAGAAAACGCAGATGCTGCCTTGACAGGGTTAGATTGAATTGCCTCTGTCCCCCCTCCGAAAACTAACTTTCCCAGAGCCAGCACAGCTTCACGTCCCGAGCAACGTTTTCTGCTGTGTGCCAGGATACATGAAAGGAAACCTGGGGACGCTGGGAGACTCTGAGCTGTACGCGGCTTGCCGAAGCTTCTAGAGCATTCAGGGGTTAGTGTGGCCCTTCTGGAGAGTGACACAGCATGTTTCCTAATGGAAACCAAGAGTTACATTTCGGGGACTTTCTGCACAACCTTCCTCAGCCGCCTAGCTGGATGTCCTTGCCCAGAAGTGGCAGTTGCCAACGAGTTCTTTCCCAGGAGCTCGTGAGACAGCATACCATGCAGAACCGCAGAGAAGGAGACCAGCCTTTCTCCGGGTTTTCAGAGGTTCGCTTTTCTGCCTTTGAGCCTTTGAACACAGAGATCCAGTCAGCTCCCAATGATACTTTAGAACTGTAGTATTGACGGTCTCTCTGCCATCAGCCCCCTGCTCAGCTCCCGTCTCCTAGGTGCATTCAGTGAAGTAGCATCCACTCTGCAGCCTCCCGCACCATGTTGTTTAGGAACGGCACATTTCCTCTTCGTAAAGAAATCTTTTCTTGCCGCCTGCCTGGCCCGAGCTCCTATTCCTTTTCCGAAGGCCGAGTTCGGCATAGCCGTGCAATGACCCCTTCCCTCAAGGCCGGACACATCTCTGAAAGACTATACTCCATGGGTCCCCATTCATTACATCTTACCTCCCATGAAACACAAAGGAGTTGTAGCGTGATGGGAGGAAACAACGGCCTCCTTCTCCTTCTCGGAATACCCCGTTGCCCAAGGTTACGGGCCTTGTCCAGAAGCAACAGTTGCCCAGGATTTCTTTGCTTTGAGCTCGTGAGACAGCATATCATGTAGGACCGCCGAGAAGGAGACCTGCCTCTCTCTGGTTTGGAAGAGGTTAGCTTTTCTACTCAGCCTTGGAGCACAAAGACCCAGCCAATTTCCAATGACAGTTTCGAAGGTTACTGGTGCAGGTCTCTCTGCGCTTAGCCCACTGTTCAGCTACAGTCTGTAAAGTGCATTCAGGGAAGAGCAAGAAAGTCTCCAACGCCCCGCGTCTTGTGGGGAAGGAACAGCACATTCTCTCCTCAGTGAAGACGTCCTTTCTTGCAGACTGCCAGGCTGGGACTCCTCTTCCGTCTCAGACCACCGAGTTTGGCATAGCGTTGAAATGACACCTTCCCTCAACGCCGTAGGCATCTCTTCAAGAACATAAACCCTGTGTGCCCATTCGTTATACCTCACCGCCCTAAGAAACACCAAAGAGCTGTGGCTGGATGGTAGGAAACAGTGGCCGTAGTGTCCTTCGATCAATATCCCGTTCCAAAGGCCCCCCGTGAAAATCTCTTGCTTTCGAGGGCCTAGGGCATACCAAGGGCTGCCAAACACAGCTAAAGGAGGCGAAATAAGAGAAGCAGAACTTGCTCCTGAGAAACTCGTACATACACTGAACCCAAAGCATGCCTCTTCGTGGAGACCGAAGGCCTCCCCAGCTCAGATTCTGGGCCCTGGAACACAGTGCTAACCGCTGCCTTCAAGGAGAGGTAGGCAAGGAATGTTTTCAAGTCTCGCCTGCCTCTCAGGGCCTGTTCAGCTTGAGTGGAAAATAGCCACAGCCTGCCCGAACGTCCTGCCGAGCAGCGAGTTGTACTGGAGTGTAGCAAACGCTTCCAAGTTGTCTGAGGGGAAAGAGGCCATTGCTGTGGTGTGAACGGCCTTCTCTGCCACTCTCTTGGAGCACAGTGCTCTCTGGGCAGGCAGGATAGTTCCTAGAGCAGAAGCATTTGAACAGACGTCTGCCCTGGTATACTTCCTACATCCGCACATCGAGTGCATCTTTCCTACGCTCCAGGCACCAACACGGTGCACAGAACTCCTCCTGATGGCGAGACAGAAGACGCAACATTTCTTCTAGGGGGCTCGTGAGGGGCGAGGCCTCTTGAGGAGTTGGACCCTCGAATGCCGCTGAAACCACTGAGGTTGATTGCCACTTTATGTTAGCGACACATTGAGAGCATTTCAGGTTCATGGAACCCCGTGCAGTGCGCCACGAGAGAGGAAAACGCAGATGCTGCCTTGACAGGGTTAGATTGAATTGCCTCTGTCCCCCCTCCGAAAACTAACTTTCCCAGAGCCAGCACAGCTTCACGTCCCGAGCAACGTTTTCTGCTGTGTGCCAGGATACATGAAAGGAAACCTGGGGACGCTGGGAGACTCTGAGCTGTACGCGGCTTGCCGAAGCTTCTAGAGCATTCAGGGGTCAGTGTGGCCCTTCTGGAGAGTGACACAGCATGTTTCCTAATGGAAACCTAGAGTTACATTTCGGGGACTTTCTGCACAACCTTCCTCAGCCGCCTAGCTGGATGTCCTTGCCCAGAAGCGGCAGTTGCCAAGGAGTTCTTTCCCAGGAGCTCGTGAGACAGCATACCATGCAGAACCGCAGAGAAGGAGACCAGCCTTTCTCCGGGTTCTCAGAGGTTCGCTTTTCTGCCTTTGAGCCTTTGAACACAGAGATCCAGTCAGCTCCCAATGATACTTTAGAACTGTAGTATTGAAGGTCTCTCTGCCATCAGCCCCCTGCTCAGCTCCCGTCTCCTAGGTGCATTCAGTGAAGTAGCATCCACTCTGCAGCCTCCCGCACCATGTTGTTTAGGAACGGCACATTTCCTCTTCGTAAAGAAATCTTTTCTTGCAGCCTGCCTGGCCCGAGCTCCTATTCCTTTTCCGAAGGCAGAGTTCGGCATAGCCCTGCAATGACCCCTTCCCTCAAGGCCGGACACATCTCTGAAAGACTATACTCCATGGGTCCCCATTCATTACATCTTACCTCCCATGAAACACAAAGGAGTTGTAGCGTGATGGGAGGAAACAACGGCCTCCTTCTCCTTCTCGGAATACCCCGTTGCCCAAGGTTACGGGCCTTGTCCAGAAGCAACAGTTGCCCAGGATTTCTTTGCTTTGAGCTCGTGAGACAGCATATCATGTAGGACCGCCGAGAAGGAGACCTGCCTCTCTCTGGTTTGGAAGAGGTTAGCTTTTCTACTCAGCCTTGGAGCACAAAGACCCAGCCAATTCCCAATGACAGTTTCGAAGGTTACTGGTGCAGGTCTCTCTGCGCTTAGCCCACTGTTCAGCTACAGTCTGTAAAGTGCATTCAGGGAAGAGCAAGAAAGTCTCCAACGCCCCGCGTCTTGTGGGGAAGGAACAGCACATTCTCTCCTCAGTGAAGACGTCCTTTCTTGCAGACTGCCAGGCTGGGACTCCTCTTCCGTCTCAGACCACCGAGTTTGGCATAGCGTTGAAATGACACCTTCCCTCAACGCCGTAGGCATCTCTTCAAGAACATAAACCCTGTGTGCCCATTCGTTATACCTCACCGCCCTAAGAAACACCGAAGAGCTGTGGCTGGATGGTAGGAAACAGTGGCCGTAGTGTCCTTCGATCAATATCCCGTTCCAAAGGCCCCCCGTGAAAATCTCTTGCTTTCGAGGGCCTAGGGCATACCAAGGGCTGCCAAACACAGCTAAAGGAGGCGAAATAAGAGAAGCAGAACTTGCTCCTGAGAAACTCGTACATACACTGAACCCAAAGCATGCCTCTTCGTGGAGACCGAAGGCCTCCCCAGCTCAGATTCTGGGCCCTGGAACACAGTGCTAACCGCTGCCTTCAAGGAGAGGTAGGCAAGGAATGTTTTCAAGTCTCGCCTGCCTCTCAGGGCCTGTTCAGCTTGAGTGGAAAATAGCCACAGCCTGCCCGAACGTCCTGCCGAGCAGCGAGTTGTACTGGAGTGTAGCAAACGCTTCCAAGTTGTCTGAGGGGAAAGAGGCCATTGCTGTGGTGTGAACGGCCTTCTCTGCCACTCTCTTGGAGCACAGTGCTCTCTGGGCAGGCAGGATAGTTCCTAGAGCAGAAGCATTTGAACAGACGTCTGCCCTGGTATACTTCCTACATCCGCACATCGAGTGCATCTTTCCTACGCTCCAGGCACCAACACGGTGCACAGAACGCCTCCTGATGGCGAGACAGAAGACGCAACATTTCTTCTAGGGGGCTCGTGAGGGGCGAGGCCTCTTGAGGAGTTGGACCCTCGAATGCCGCTGAAACCACTGAGGTTGATTGCCACGTTATGTTAGCGACACATTGAGAACATTTCAGGTTCATGGAACCCCGTGCAGTGCGCCACGAGAGAAGAAAACGCAGATGCTGCCTTGACAGGGTTAGATTGAATTGCCTCTGTCCCCCCTCCGAAAACTAACTTTCCCAGAGCCAGCACAGCTTCACGTCCCGAGGAACGTTTTCTGCTTGTGCCAGGATACATGAAAGGAAACCTGGGGACGCTGGGAGACTCTGAGCTGTACGCGGCTTGCCAAAGCTTCTAGACCCTTCAGGGGTCAGTGTGGCCCTTCTGGAGAGTGACACAGCATGTTTCCTAATGGAAACCTAGTGTTACATTTCGGGGACTTTCTGCACAACCTTCCTCAGCCGCCTAGCTGGATGTCCTTGCCCAGAAGCGGCAGTTGCCAAGGAGTTCTTTCCCAGGAGCTCGTGAGACAGCATATCATGCAGAACCGCAGAGAAGGAGACCAGCCTTTCTCCGGGTTCTCAGAGGTTCGCTTTTCTGCCTTTGAGCCTCTGAACTCAGAGATCCAGTCAGCTCCCAATGATACTTTAGAACTGTAGTATTGAAGGTCTCTCTGCCATCAGCCCCCTGCTCAGCTCCCGTCTCCTAGGTGCATTCAGTGAAGTAGCATCCACTCTGCAGCCTCCCGCACCATGTTGTTTAGGAACGGCACATTTCCTCTTCGTAAGGAAATCTTTTCTTGCAGCCTGCCTGGCCCGAGCTCCTATTCCTTTTCCGAAGGCCGAGTTCGGCATAGCCCTGCAATGACCCCTTCCCTCAAGGCCGGACACATCTCTGAAAGACTATACTCCATGGGTCCCCATTCATTACATCTTACCTCCCATGAAACACAAAGGAGTTGTAGCGTGATGGGAGGAAACAACGGCCTCCTTCTCCTTCTCGGAATACCCCGTTGCCCAAGGTTACGGGCCTTGTCCAGAAGCAACAGTTGCCCAGGATTTCTTTGCTTTGAGCTCGTGAGACAGCATATCATGTAGGACCGCCGAGAAGGAGACCTGCCTCTCTCTGGTTTGGAAGAGGTTAGCTTTTCTACTCAGCCTTGGAGCACAAAGACCCAGCCAATTCCCAATGACAGTTTCGAAGGTTACTGGTGCAGGTCTCTCTGCGCTTAGCCCACTGTTCAGCTACAGTCTGTAAAGTGCATTCAGGGAAGAGCAAGAAAGTCTCCAACGCCCCGCGTCTTGTGGGGAAGGAACAGCACATTCTCTCCTCAGTGAAGACGTCCTTTCTTGCAGACTGCCAGGCTGGGACTCCTCTTCCGTCTCAGACCACCGAGTTTGGCATAGCGTTGAAATGACCCCTTCCCTCAACGCCGTAGGCATCTCTTCAAGAACATAAACCCTGTGTGCCCATTCGTTATACCTCACCACCCTAAGAAACACCGAAGAGCTGTGGCTGGATGGTAGGAAACAGTGGCCGTAGTGTCCTTCGATCAATATCCCGTTCCAAAGGCCCCCCGTGAAAATCTCTTGCTTTCGAGGGCCTAGGGCATACCAAGGGCTGCCAAACACAGCTAAAGGAGGCGAAATAAGAGAAGCAGAACTTGCTCCTGAGAAACTCGTACATACACTGAACCCAAAGCATGCCTCTTCGTGGAGACCGAAGGCCTCCCCAGCTCAGATTCTGGGCCCTGGAACACAGTGCTAACCGCTGCCTTCAAGGAGAGGTAGGCAAGGAATGTTTTCAAGTCTCGCCTGCCTCTCAGGGCCTGTTCAGCTTGAGTGGAAAATAGCCACAGCCTGCCCGAACGTCCTGCCGAGCAGCGAGTTGTACTGGAGTGTAGCAAACGCTTCCAAGTTGTCTGAGGGGAAAGAGGCCATTGCTGTGGTGTGAACGGCCTTCTCTGCCACTCTCTTGGAGCACAGTGCTCTCTGGGCAGGCAGGATAGTTCCTAGAGCAGAAGCATTTGAACAGACGTCTGCCCTGGTATACTTCCTACATCCGCACATCGAGTGCATCTTTCCTACGCTCCAGGCACCAACACGGTGCTCAGAACGCCTCCTGATGGCGAGACAGAAGACGCAACATTTCTTCTAGGGGGCTCGTGAGGGGCGAGGCCTCTTGAGGAGTTGGACCCTCGAATGCCGCTGAAACCACTGAGGTTGATTGCCACGTTATGTTAGCGACACATTGAGAACATTTCAGGTTCATGGAACCCCGTGCAGTGCGCCACGAGAGAAGAAAACGCAGATGCTGCCTTGACAGGGTTAGATTGAATTGCCTCTGTCCCCCCTCCGAAAACTAACTTTCCCAGAGCCAGCACAGCTTCACGTCCCGAGGAACGTTTTCTGCTTGTGCCAGGATACATGAAAGGAAACCTGGGGACGCTGGGAGACTCTGAGCTGTACGCGGCTTGCCAAAGCTTCTAGACCCTTCAGGGGTCAGTGTGGCCCTTCTGGAGAGTGACACAGCATGTTTCCTAATGGAAACCTAGTGTTACATTTCGGGGACTTTCTGCACAACCTTCCTCAGCCGCCTAGCTGGATGTCCTTGCCCAGAAGCGGCAGTTGCCAAGGAGTTCTTTCCCAGGAGCTCGTGAGACAGCATATCATGCAGAACCGCAGAGAAGGAGACCAGCCTTTCTCCGGGTTCTCAGAGGTTCGCTTTTCTGCCTTTGAGCCTCTGAACTCAGAGATCCAGTCAGCTCCCAATGATACTTTAGAACTGTAGTATTGAAGGTCTCTCTGCCATCAGCCCCCTGCTCAGCTCCCGTCTCCTAGGTGCATTCAGTGAAGTAGCATCCACTCTGCAGCCTCCCGCACCATGTTGTTTAGGAACGGCACATTTCCTCTTCGTAAGGAAATCTTTTCTTGCAGCCTGCCTGGCCCGAGCTCCTATTCCTTTTCCGAAGGCAGAGTTCGGCATAGCCCTGCAATGACCCCTTCCCTCAAGGCCGGACACATCTCTGAAAGACTATACTCCATGGGTCCCCATTCATTACATCTTACCTCCCATGAAACACAAAGGAGTTGTAGCGTGATGGGAGGAAACAACGGCCTCCTTCTCCTTCTCGGAATACCCCGTTGCCCAAGGTTACGGGCCTTGTCCAGAAGCAACAGTTGCCCAGGATTTCTTTGCTTTGAGCTCGTGAGACAGCATATCATGTAGGACCGCCGAGAAGGAGACCTGCCTCTCTCTGGTTTGGAAGAGGTTAGCTTTTCTACTCAGCCTTGGAGCACAAAGACCCAGCCAATTCCCAATGACAGTTTCGAAGGTTACTGGTGCAGGTCTCTCTGCGCTTAGCCCACTGTTCAGCTACAGTCTGTAAAGTGCATTCAGGGAAGAGCAAGAAAGTCTCCAACGCCCCGCGTCTTGTGGGGAAGGAACAGCACATTCTCTCCTCAGTGAAGACGTCCTTTCTTGCAGACTGCCAGGCTGGGACTCCTCTTCCGTCTCAGACCACCGAGTTTGGCATAGCGTTGAAATGACCCCTTCCCTCAACGCCGTAGGCATCTCTTCAAGAACATAAACCCTGTGTGCCCATTCGTTATACCTCACCGCCCTAAGAAACACCGAAGAGCTGTGGCTGGATGGTAGGAAACAGTGGCCGTAGTGTCCTTCGATCAATATCCCGTTCCAAAGGCCCCCCGTGAAAATCTCTTGCTTTCGAGGGCCTAGGGCATACCAAGGGCTGCCAAACACAGCTAAAGGAGGCGAAATAAGAGAAGCAGAACTTGCTCCTGAGAAACTCGTACATACACTGAACCCAAAGCATGCCTCTTCGTGGAGACCGAAGGCCTCCCCAGCTCAGATTCTGGGCCCTGGAACACAGTGCTAACCGCTGCCTTCAAGGAGAGGTAGGCAAGGAATGTTTTCAAGTCTCGCCTGCCTCTCAGGGCCTGTTCAGCTTGAGTGGAAAATAGCCACAGCCTGCCCGAACGTCCTGCCGAGCAGCGAGTTGTACTGGAGTGTAGCAAACGCTTCCAAGTTGTCTGAGGGGAAAGAGGCCATTGCTGTGGTGTGAACGGCCTTCTCTGCCACTCTCTTGGAGCACAGTGCTCTCTGGGCAGGCAGGATAGTTCCTAGAGCAGAAGCATTTGAACAGACGTCTGCCCTGGTATACTTCCTACATCCGCACATCGAGTGCATCTTTCCTACGCTCCAGGCACCAACACGGTGCACAGAACTCCTCCTGATGGCGAGACAGAAGACGCAACATTTCTTCTAGGGGGCTCGTGAGGGGCGAGGCCTCTTGAGGAGTTGGACCCTCGAATGCCGCTGAAACCACTGAGGTTGATTGCCACTTTATGTTAGCGACACATTGAGAGCATTTCAGGTTCATGGAACCCCGTGCAGTGTGCCACGAGAGAGGAAAACGCAGATGCTGCCTTGACAGGGTTAGATTGAATTGCCTCTGTCCCCCCTCCGAAAACTAACTTTCCCAGAGCCAGCACAGCTTCACGTCCCGAGCAACGTTTTCTGCTGTGTGCCAGGATACATGAAAGGAAACCTGGGGACGCTGGGAGACTCTGAGCTGTACGCGGCTTGCCGAAGCTTCTAGAGCATTCAGGGGTCAGTGTGGCCCTTCTGGAGAGTGACACAGCATGTTTCCTAATGGAAACCTAGAGTTACATTTCGGGGACTTTCTGCACAACCTTCCTCAGCCGCCTAGCTGGATGTCCTTGCCCAGAAGCGGCAGTTGCCAAAGAGTTCTTTCCCAGGAGCTCGTGAGACAGCATACCATGCAGAACCGCAGAGAAGGAGACCAGCCTTTCTCCGGGTTCTCAGAGGTTCGCTTTTCTGCCTTTGAGCCTTTGAACACAGAGATCCAGTCAGCTCCCAATGATACTTTAGAACTGTAGTATTGAAGGTCTCTCTGCCATCAGCCCCCTGCTCAGCTCCCGTCTCCAAGCTGCATTCAGTGAAGTAGCATCCACTCTGCAGCCTCCCGCACCATGTTGTTTAGGAACGGCACATTTCCTCTTCGTAAAGAAATCTTTTCTTGCAGCCTGCCTGGCCCGAGCTCCTATTCCTTTTCCGAAGGCAGAGTTCGGCATAGCCCTGCAATGACCCCTTCCCTCAAGGCTGGACACATCTCTGAAAGACTATACTCCATGGGTCCCCATTCATTACATCTTACCTCCCATGAAACACAAAGGAGTTGTAGCGTGATGGGAGGAAACAACGGACTCCTTCTCCTTCTCGGAATACCCCGTTGCCCAAGGTTACGGGCCTTGTCCAGAAGCAACAGTTGCCCAGGATTTCTTTGCTTTGAGCTCGTGAGACAGCATATCATGTAGGACCGCCGAGAAGGAGACCTGCCTCTCTCTGGTTTGGAAGAGGTTAGCTTTTCTACTCAGCCTTGGAGCACAAAGACCCAGCCAATTCCCAATGACAGTTTCGAAGGTTACTGGTGCAGGTCTCTCTGCGCTTAGCCCACTGTTCAGCTACAGTCTGTAAAGTGCATTCAGGGAAGAGCAAGAAAGTCTCCAACGCCCCGCGTCTTGTGGGGAAGGAACAGCACATTCTCTCCTCAGTGAAGACGTCCTTTCTTGCAGACTGCCAGGCTGGGACTCCTCTTCCGTCTCAGACCACCGAGTTTGGCATAGCGTTGAAATGACACCTTCCCTCAACGCCGTAGGCATCTCTTCAAGAACATAAACCCTGTGTGCCCATTCGTTATACCTCACCGCCCTAAGAAACACCGAAGAGCTGTGGCTGGATGGTAGGAAACAGTGGCCGTAGTGTCCTTCGATCAATATCCCGTTCCAAAGGCCCCCCGTGAAAATCTCTTGCTTTCGAGGGCCTAGGGCATACCAAGGGCTGCCAAACACAGCTAAAGGAGGCGAAATAAGAGAAGCAGAACTTGCTCCTGAGAAACTCGTACATACACTGAACCCAAAGCATGCCTCTTCGTGGAGACCGAAGGCCTCCCCAGCTCAGATTCTGGGCCCTGGAACACAGTGCTAACCGCTGCCTTCAAGGAGAGGTAGGCAAGGAATGTTTTCAAGTCTCGCCTGCCTCTCAGGGCCTGTTCAGCTTGAGTGGAAAATAGCCACAGCCTGCCCGAACGTCCTGCCGAGCAGCGAGTTGTACTGGAGTGTAGCAAACGCTTCCAAGTTGTCTGAGGGGAAAGAGGCCATTGCTGTGGTGTGAACGGCCTTCTCTGCCACTCTCTTGGAGCACAGTGCTCTCTGGGCAGGCAGGATAGTTCCTAGAGCAGAAGCATTTGAACAGACGTCTGCCCTGGTATACTTCCTACATCCGCACATCGAGTGCATCTTTCCTACGCTCCAGGCACCAACACGGTGCACAGAACGCCTCCTGATGGCGAGACAGAAGACGCAACATTTCTTCTAGGGGGCTCGTGAGGGGCGAGGCCTCTTGAGGAGTTGGACCCTCGAATGCCGCTGAAACCACTGAGGTTGATTGCCACTTTATGTTAGCGACACATTGAGAACATTTCAGGTTCATGGAACCCCGTGCAGTGCGCCACGAGAGAAGAAAACGCAGATGCTGCCTTGACAGGGTTAGATTGAATTGCCTCTGTCCCCCCTCCGAAAACTAACTTTCCCAGAGCCAGCACAGCTTCACGTCCCGAGGAACGTTTTCTGCTTGTGCCAGGATACATGAAAGGAAACCTGGGGACGCTGGGAGACTCTGAGCTGTACGCGGCTTGCCAAAGCTTCTAGACCCTTCAGGGGTCAGTGTGGCCCTTCTGGAGAGTGACACAGCATGTTTCCTAATGGAAACCTAGTGTTACATTTCGGGGACTTTCTGCACAACCTTCCTCAGCCGCCTAGCTGGATGTCCTTGCCCAGAAGCGGCAGTTGCCAAGGAGTTCTTTCCCAGGAGCTCGTGAGACAGCATATCATGCAGAACCGCAGAGAAGGAGACCAGCCTTTCTCCGGGTTCTCAGAGGTTCGCTTTTCTGCCTTTGAGCCTCTGAACTCAGAGATCCAGTCAGCTCCCAATGATACTTTAGAACTGTAGTATTGAAGGTCTCTCTGCCATCAGCCCCCTGCTCAGCTCCCGTCTCCTAGGTGCATTCAGTGAAGTAGCATCCACTCTGCAGCCTCCCGCACCATGTTGTTTAGGAACGGCACATTTCCTCTTCGTAAGGAAATCTTTTCTTGCAGCCTGCCTGGCCCGAGCTCCTATTCCTTTTCCGAAGGCCGAGTTCGGCATAGCCCTGCAATGACCCCTTCCCTCAAGGCCGGACACATCTCTGAAAGACTATACTCCATGGGTCCCCATTCATTACATCTTACCTCCCATGAAACACAAAGGAGTTGTAGCGTGATGGGAGGAAACAACGGCCTCCTTCTCCTTCTCGGAATACCCCGTTGCCCAAGGTTACGGGCCTTGTCCAGAAGCAACAGTTGCCCAGGATTTCTTTGCTTTGAGCTCGTGAGACAGCATATCATGTAGGACCGCCGAGAAGGAGACCTGCCTCTCTCTGGTTTGGAAGAGGTTAGCTTTTCTACTCAGCCTTGGAGCACAAAGACCCAGCCAATTCCCAATGACAGTTTCGAAGGTTACTGGTGCAGGTCTCTCTGCGCTTAGCCCACTGTTCAGCTACAGTCTGTAAAGTGCATTCAGGGAAGAGCAAGAAAGTCTCCAACGCCCCGCGTCTTGTGGGGAAGGAACAGCACATTCTCTCCTCAGTGAAGACGTCCTTTCTTGCAGACTGCCAGGCTGGGACTCCTCTTCCGTCTCAGACCACCGAGTTTGGCATAGCGTTGAAATGACCCCTTCCCTCAACGCCGTAGGCATCTCTTCAAGAACATAAACCCTGTGTGCCCATTCGTTATACCTCACCGCCCTAAGAAACACCGAAGAGCTGTGGCTGGATGGTAGGAAACAGTGGCCGTAGTGTCCTTCGATCAATATCCCGTTCCAAAGGCCCCCCGTGAAAATCTCTTGCTTTCGAGGGCCTAGGGCATACCAAGGGCTGCCAAACACAGCTAAAGGAGGCGAAATAAGAGAAGCAGAACTTGCTCCTGAGAAACTCGTACATACACTGAACCCAAAGCATGCCTCTTCGTGGAGACCGAAGGCCTCCCCAGCTCAGATTCTGGGCCCTGGAACACAGTGCTAACCGCTGCCTTCAAGGAGAGGTAGGCAAGGAATGTTTTCAAGTCTCGCCTGCCTCTCAGGGCCTGTTCAGCTTGAGTGGAAAATAGCCACAGCCTGCCCGAACGTCCTGCCGAGCAGCGAGTTGTACTGGAGTGTAGCAAACGCTTCCAAGTTGTCTGAGGAGAAAGAGGCCATTGCTGTGGTGTGAACGGCCTTCTCTGCCACTCTCTTGGAGCACAGTGCTCTCTGGGCAGGCAGGATAGTTCCTAGAGCAGAAGCATTTGAACAGACGTCTGCCCTGGTATACTTCCTACATCCGCACATCGAGTGCATCTTTCCTACGCTCCAGGCACCAACACGGTGCACAGAACGCCTCCTGATGGCGAGACAGAAGACGCAACATTTCTTCTAGGGGGCTCGTGAGGGGCGAGGCCTCTTGAGGAGTTGGACCCTCGAATGCCGCTGAAACCACTGAGGTTGATTGCCACGTTATGTTAGCGACACATTGAGAACATTTCAGGTTCATGGAACCCCGTGCAGTGCGCCACGAGAGAAGAAAACGCAGATGCTGCCTTGACAGGGTTAGATTGAATTGCCTCTGTCCCCCCTCCGAAAACTAACTTTCCCAGAGCCAGCACAGCTTCACGTCCCGAGGAACGTTTTCTGCTTGTGCCAGGATACATGAAAGGAAACCTGGGGACGCTGGGAGACTCTGAGCTGTACGCGGCTTGCCAAAGCTTCTAGACCCTTCAGGGGTCAGTGTGGCCCTTCTGGAGAGTGACACAGCATGTTTCCTAATGGAAACCTAGTGTTACATTTCGGGGACTTTCTGCACAACCTTCCTCAGCCGCCTAGCTGGATGTCCTTGCCCAGAAGCGGCAGTTGCCAAGGAGTTCTTTCCCAGGAGCTCGTGAGACAGCATATCATGCAGAACCGCAGAGAAGGAGACCAGCCTTTCTCCGGGTTCTCAGAGGTTCGCTTTTCTGCCTTTGAGCCTCTGAACTCAGAGATCCAGTCAGCTCCCAATGATACTTTAGAACTGTAGTATTGAAGGTCTCTCTGCCATCAGCCCCCTGCTCAGCTCCCGTCTCCTAGGTGCATTCAGTGAAGTAGCATCCACTCTGCAGCCTCCCGCACCATGTTGTTTAGGAACGGCACATTTCCTCTTCGTAAGGAAATCTTTTCTTGCCGCCTGCCTGGCCCGAGCTCCTATTCCTTTTCCGAAGGCCGAGTTCGGCATAGCCCTGCAATGACCCCTTCCCTCAAGGCCGGACACATCTCTGAAAGACTATACTCCATGGGTCCCCATTCATTACATCTTACCTCCCATGAAACACAAAGGAGTTGTAGCGTGATGGGAGGAAACAACGGCCTCCTTCTCCTTCTCGGAATACCCCGTTGCCCAAGGTTACGGGCCTTGTCCAGAAGCAACAGTTGCCCAGGATTTCTTTGCTTTGAGCTCGTGAGACAGCATATCATGTAGGACCGCCGAGAAGGAGACCTGCCTCTCTCTGGTTTGGAAGAGGTTAGCTTTTCTACTCAGCCTTGGAGCACAAAGACCCAGCCAATTCCCAATGACAGTTTCGAAGGTTACTGGTGCAGGTCTCTCTGCGCTTAGCCCACTGTTCAGCTACAGTCTGTAAAGTGCATTCAGGGAAGAGCAAGAAAGTCTCCAACGCCCCGCGTCTTGTGGGGAAGGAACAGCACATTCTCTCCTCAGTGAAGACGTCCTTTCTTGCAGACTGCCAGGCTGGGACTCCTCTTCCGTCTCAGACCACCGAGTTTGGCATAGCGTTGAAATGACCCCTTCCCTCAACGCCGTAGGCATCTCTTCAAGAACATAAACCCTGTGTGCCCATTCGTTATACCTCACCGCCCTAAGAAACACCGAAGAGCTGTGGCTGGATGGTAGGAAACAGTGGCCGTAGTGTCCTTCGATCAATATCCCGTTCCAAAGGCCCCCCGTGAAAATCTCTTGCTTTCGAGGGCCTAGGGCATACCAAGGGCTGCCAAACACAGCTAAAGGAGGCGAAATAAGAGAAGCAGAACTTGCTCCTGAGAAACTCGTACATACACTGAACCCAAAGCATGCCTCTTCGTGGAGACCGAAGGCCTCCCCAGCTCAGATTCTGGGCCCTGGAACACAGTGCTAACCGCTGCCTTCAAGGAGAGGTAGGCAAGGAATGTTTTCAAGTCTCGCCTGCCTCTCAGGGCCTGTTCAGCTTGAGTGGAAAATAGCCACAGCCTGCCCGAACGTCCTGCCGAGCAGCGAGTTGTACTGGAGTGTAGCAAACGCTTCCAAGTTGTCTGAGGGGAAAGAGGCCATTGCTGTGGTGTGAACGGCCTTCTCTGCCACTCTCTTGGAGCACAGTGCTCTCTGGGCAGGCAGGATAGTTCCTAGAGCAGAAGCATTTGAACAGACGTCTGCCCTGGTATACTTCCTACATCCGCACATCGAGTGCATCTTTCCTACGCTCCAGGCACCAACACGGTGCACAGAACGCCTCCTGATGGCGAGACAGAAGACGCAACATTTCTTCTAGGGGGCTCGTGAGGGGCGAGGCCTCTTGAGGAGTTGGACCCTCGAATGCCGCTGAAACCACTGAGGTTGATTGCCACGTTATGTTAGCGACACATTGAGAACATTTCAGGTTCATGGAACCCCGTGCAGTGCGCCACGAGAGAAGAAAACGCAGATGCTGCCTTGACAGGGTTAGATTGAATTGCCTCTGTCCCCCCTCCGAAAACTAACTTTCCCAGAGCCAGCACAGCTTCACGTCCCGAGGAACGTTTTCTGCTTGTGCCAGGATACATGAAAGGAAACCTGGGGACGCTGGGAGACTCTGAGCTGTACGCGGCTTGCCAAAGCTTCTAGACCCTTCAGGGGTCAGTGTGGCCCTTCTGGAGAGTGACACAGCATGTTTCCTAATGGAAACCTAGTGTTACATTTCGGGGACTTTCTGCACAACCTTCCTCAGCCGCCTAGCTGGATGTCCTTGCCCAGAAGCGGCAGTTGCCAAGGAGTTCTTTCCCAGAAGCTCGTGAGACAGCATATCATGCAGAACCGCAGAGAAGGAGACCAGCCTTTCTCCGGGTTCTCAGAGGTTCGCTTTTCTGCCTTTGAGCCTCTGAACTCAGAGATCCAGTCAGCTCCCAATGATACTTTAGAACTGTAGTATTGAAGGTCTCTCTGCCATCAGCCCCCTGCTCAGCTCCCGTCTCCTAGGTGCATTCAGTGAAGTAGCATCCACTCTGCAGCCTCCCGCACCATGTTGTTTAGGAACGGCACATTTCCTCTTCGTAAGGAAATCTTTTCTTGCAGCCTGCCTGGCCCGAGCTCCTATTCCTTTTCCGAAGGCCGAGTTCGGCATAGCCCTGCAATGACCCCTTCCCTCAAGGCCGGACACATCTCTGAAAGACTATACTCCATGGGTCCCCATTCATTACATCTTACCTCCCATGAAACACAAAGGAGTTGTAGCGTGATGGGAGGAAACAACGGCCTCCTTCTCCTTCTCGGAATACCCCGTTGCCCAAGGTTACGGGCCTTGTCCAGAAGCAACAGTTGCCCAGGATTTCTTTGCTTTGAGCTCGTGAGACAGCATATCATGTAGGACCGCCGAGAAGGAGACCTGCCTCTCTCTGGTTTGGAAGAGGTTAGCTTTTCTACTCAGCCTTGGAGCACAAAGACCCAGCCAATTCCCAATGACAGTTTCGAAGGTTACTGGTGCAGGTCTCTCTGCGCTTAGCCCACTGTTCAGCTACAGTCTGTAAAGTGCATTCAGGGAAGAGCAAGAAAGTCTCCAACGCCCCGCGTCTTGTGGGGAAGGAACAGCACATTCTCTCCTCAGTGAAGACGTCCTTTCTTGCAGACTGCCAGGCTGGGACTCCTCTTCCGTCTCAGACCACCGAGTTTGGCATAGCGTTGAAATGACACCTTCCCTCAACGCCGTAGGCATCTCTTCAAGAACATAAACCCTGTGTGCCCATTCGTTATACCTCACCGCCCTAAGAAACACCGAAGAGCTGTGGCTGGATGGTAGGAAACAGTGGCCGTAGTGTCCTTCGATCAATATCCCGTTCCAAAGGCCCCCCGTGAAAATCTCTTGCTTTCGAGGGCCTAGGGCATACCAAGGGCTGCCAAACACAGCTAAAGGAGGCGAAATAAGAGAAGCAGAACTTGCTCCTGAGAAACTCGTACATACACTGAACCCAAAGCATGCCTCTTCGTGGAGACCGAAGGCCTCCCCAGCTCAGATTCTGGGCCCTGGAACACAGTGCTAACCGCTGCCTTCAAGGAGAGGTAGGCAAGGAATGTTTTCAAGTCTCGCCTGCCTCTCAGGGCCTGTTCAGCTTGAGTGGAAAATAGCCACAGCCTGCCCGAACGTCCTGCCGAGCAGCGAGTTGTACTGGAGTGTAGCAAACGCTTCCAAGTTGTCTGAGGGGAAAGAGGCCATTGCTGTGGTGTGAACGGCCTTCTCTGCCACTCTCTTGGAGCACAGTGCTCTCTGGGCAGGCAGGATAGTTCCTAGAGCAGAAGCATTTGAACAGACGTCTGCCCTGGTATACTTCCTACATCCGCACATCGAGTGCATCTTTCCTACGCTCCAGGCACCAACACGGTGCACAGAACTCCTCCTGATGGCGAGACAGAAGACGCAACATTTCTTCTAGGGGGCTCGTGAGGGGCGAGGCCTCTTGAGGAGTTGGACCCTCGAATGCCGCTGAAACCACTGAGGTTGATTGCCATGTTATGTTAGCGACACATTGAGAGCATTTCAGGTTCATGGAACCCCGTGCAGTGCGCCATGAGAGAAGAAAACGCAGATGCTGCCTTGACAGGGTTAGATTGAATTGCCTCTGTCCCCCCTCCGAAAACTAACTTTCCCAGAGCCAGCACAGCTTCACGTCCCGAGCAACGTTTTCTGCTGTGTGCCAGGATACATGAAAGGAAACCTGGGGACGCTGGGAGACTCTGAGCTGTACGCGGCTTGCCGAAGCTTCTAGAGCATTCAGGGGTCAGTGTGGCCCTTCTGGAGAGTGACACAGCATGTTTCCTAATGGAAACCTAGAGTTACATTTCGGGGACTTTCTGCACAACCTTCCTCAGCCGCCTAGCTGGATGTCCTTGCCCAGAAGCGGCAGTTGCCAAGGAGTTCTTTCCCAGGAGCTCGTGAGACAGCATACCATGCAGAACCGCAGAGAAGGAGACCAGCCTTTCTCCGGGTTTTCAGAGGTTCGCTTTTCTGCCTTTGAGCCTTTGAACACAGAGATCCAGTCAGCTCCCAATGATACTTTAGAACTGTAGTATTGACGGTCTCTCTGCCATCAGCCCCCTGCTCAGCTCCCGTCTCCTAGGTGCATTCAGTGAAGTAGCATCCACTCTGCAGCCTCCCGCACCATGTTGTTTAGGAACGGCACATTTCCTCTTCGTAAAGAAATCTTTTCTTGCCGCCTGCCTGGCCCGAGCTCCTATTCCTTTTCCGAAGGCCGAGTTCGGCATAGCCCTGCAATGACCCCTTCCCTCAAGGCCGGACACATCTCTGAAAGACTATACTCCATGGGTCCCCATTCATTACATCTTACCTCCCATGAAACACAAAGGAGTTGTAGCGTGATGGGAGGAAACAACGGCCTCCTTCTCCTTCTCGGAATACCCCGTTGCCCAAGGTTACGGGCCTTGTCCAGAAGCAACAGTTGCCCAGGATTTCTTTGCTTTGAGCTCGTGAGACAGCATATCATGTAGGACCGCCGAGAAGGAGACCTGCCTCTCTCTGGTTTGGAAGAGGTTAGCTTTTCTACTCAGCCTTGGAGCACAAAGACCCAGCCAATTCCCAATGACAGTTTCGAAGGTTACTGGTGCAGGTCTCTCTGCGCTTAGCCCACTGTTCAGCTACAGTCTGTAAAGTGCATTCAGGGAAGAGCAAGAAAGTCTCCAACGCCCCGCGTCTTGTGGGGAAGGAACAGCACATTCTCTCCTCAGTGAAGACGTCCTTTCTTGCAGACTGCCAGGCTGGGACTCCTCTTCCGTCTCAGACCACCGAGTTTGGCATAGCGTTGAAATGACACCTTCCCTCAACGCCGTAGGCATCTCTTCAAGAACATAAACCCTGTGTGCCCATTCGTTATACCTCACCGCCCTAAGAAACACCGAAGAGCTGTGGCTGGATGGTAGGAAACAGTGGCCGTAGTGTCCTTCGATCAATATCCCGTTCCAAAGGCCCCCCGTGAAAATCTCTTGCTTTCGAGGGCCTAGGGCATACCAAGGGCTGCCAAACACAGCTAAAGGAGGCGAAATAAGAGAAGCAGAACTTGCTCCTGAGAAACTCGTACATACACTGAACCCAAAGCATGCCTCTTCGTGGAGACTGAAGGCCTCCCCAGCTCAGATTCTGGGCCCTGGAACACAGTGCTAACCGCTGCCTTCAAGGAGAGGTAGGCAAGGAATGTTTTCAAGTCTCGCCTGCCTCTCAGGGCCTGTTCAGCTTGAGTGGAAAATAGCCACAGCCTGCCCGAACGTCCTGCCGAGCAGCGAGTTGTACTGGAGTGTAGCAAACGCTTCCAAGTTGTCTGAGGGGAAAGAGGCCATTGCTGTGGTGTGAACGGCCTTCTCTGCCACTCTCTTGGAGCACAGTGCTCTCTGGGCAGGCAGGATAGTTCCTAGAGCAGAAGCATTTGAACAGATGTCTGCCCTGGTATACTTCCTACATCCGCACATCGAGTGCATCTTTCCTACGCTCCAGGCACCAACACGGTGCACAGAACTCCTCCTGATGGCGAGACAGAAGATGCAACATTTCTTCTAGTGGGCTCGAGAGGGGCGAGGCCTCTTGAGGAGTTGGACCCTCGAATGCCGCTGAAACCACTGAGGTTGATTGCCATGTTATGTTAGCGACACATTGAGAGCATTTCAGGTTCATGGAACCCCGTGCAGTGCGCCATGAGAGAAGAAAACGCAGATGCTGCCTTGACAGGGTTAGATTGAATTGCCTCTGTCCCCCCTCCGAAAACTAACTTTCCCAGAGCCAGCACAGCTTCACGTCCCGAGCAACGTTTTCTGCTGTGTGCCAGGATACATGAAAGGAAACCTGGGGACGCTGGGAGACTCTGAGCTGTACGCGGCTTGCCAAAGCTTCTAGAGCATTCAGGGGTCAGTGTGGCCCTTCTGGAGAGTGACACAGCATGTTTCCTAATGGAAACCTAGAGTTACATTTCGGGGACTTTCTGCACAACCTTCCTCAGCCGCCTAGCTGGATGTCCTTGCCCAGAAGTGGCAGTTGCCAAGGAGTTCTTTCCCAGGAGCTCGTGAGACAGCATACCATGCAGAACCGCAGAGAAGGAGACCAGCCTTTCTCCGGGTTTTCAGAGGTTCGCTTTTCTGCCTTTGAGCCTTTGAACACAGAGATCCAGTCAGCTCCCAATGATACTTTAGAACTGTAGTATTGACGGTCTCTCTGCCATCAGCCCCCTGCTCAGCTCCCGTCTCCTAGGTGCATTCAGTGAAGTAGCATCCACTCTGCAGCCTCCCGCACCATGTTGTTTAGGAACGGCACATTTCCTCTTCGTAAAGAAATCTTTTCTTGCCGCCTGCCTGGCCCGAGCTCCTATTCCTTTTCCGAAGGCGGAGTTCGGCATAGCCCTGCAATGACCCCTTCCCTCAAGGCCGGACACATCTCTGAAAGACTATACTCCATGGGTCCCCATTCATTACATCTTACCTCCCATGAAACACAAAGGAGTTGTAGCGTGATGGGAGGAAACAACGGCCTCCTTCTCCTTCTCGGAATACCCCGTTGCCCAAGGTTACAGGCCTTGTGCAGAAGCAACAGTTGCCCAGGATTTCTTTGCTTTGAGCTCGTGAGACAGCATATCATGTAGGACCGCCGAGAAGGAGACCTGCCTCTCTCTGGTTTGGAAGAGGTTAGCTTTTCTACTCAGCCTTGGAGCACAAAGACCCAGCCAATTTCCAATGACAGTTTCGAAGGTTACTGGTGCAGGTCTCTCTGCGCTTAGCCCACTGTTCAGCTACAGTCTGTAAAGTGCATTCAGGGAAGAGCAAGAAAGTCTCCAACGCCCCGCGTCTTGTGGGGAAGGAACAGCACATTCTCTCCTCAGTGAAGACGTCCTTTCTTGCAGACTGCCAGGCTGGGACTCCTCTTCCGTCTCAGACCACCGAGTTTGGCATAGCGTTGAAATGACACCTTCCCTCAACGCCGTAGGCATCTCTTCAAGAACATAAACCCTGTGTGCCCATTCGTTATACCTCACCGCCCTAAGAAACACCGAAGAGCTGTGGCTGGATGGTAGGAAACAGTGGCCGTAGTGTCCTTCGATCAATATCCCGTTCCAAAGGCCCCCCGTGAAAATCTCTTGCTTTCGAGGGCCTAGGGCATACCAAGGGCTGCCAAACACAGCTAAAGGAGGCGAAATAAGAGAAGCAGAACTTGCTCCTGAGAAACTCGTACATACACTGAACCCAAAGCATGCCTCTTCGTGGAGACCGAAGGCCTCCCCAGCTCAGATTCTGGGCCCTGGAACACAGTGCTAACCGCTGCCTTCAAGGAGAGGTAGGCAAGGAATGTTTTCAAGTCTCGCCTGCCTCTCAGGGCCTGTTCAGCTTGAGTGGAAAATAGCCACAGCCTGCCCGAACGTCCTGCCGAGCAGCGAGTTGTACTGGAGTGTAGCAAACGCTTCCAAGTTGTCTGAGGGGAAAGAGGCCATTGCTGTGGTGTGAACGGCCTTCTCTGCCACTCTCTTGGAGCACAGTGCTCTCTGGGCAGGCAGGATAGTTCCTAGAGCAGAAGCATTTGAACAGACGTCTGCCCTGGTATACTTCCTACATCCGCACATCGAGTGCATCTTTCCTACGCTCCAGGCACCAACACGGTGCACAGAACTCCTCCTGATGGCGAGACAGAAGACGCAACATTTCTTCTAGGGGGCTCGTGAGGGGCGAGGCCTCTTGAGGAGTTGGACCCTCGAATGCCGCTGAAACCACTGAGGTTGATTGCCATGTTATGTTAGCGACACATTGAGAGCATTTCAGGTTCATGGAACCCCGTGCAGTGCGCCATGAGAGAAGAAAACGCAGATGCTGCCTTGACAGGGTTAGATTGAATTGCCTCTGTCCCCCCTCCGAAAACTAACTTTCCCAGAGCCAGCACAGCTTCACGTCCCGAGCAACGTTTTCTGCTGTGTGCCAGGATACATGAAAGGAAACCTGGGGACGCTGGGAGACTCTGAGCTGTACGCGGCTTGCCGAAGCTTCTAGAGCATTCAGGGGTCAGTGTGGCCCTTCTGGAGAGTGACACAGCATGTTTCCTAATGGAAACCTAGAGTTACATTTCGGGGACTTTCTGCACAACCTTCCTCAGCCGCCTAGCTGGATGTCCTTGCCCAGAAGCGGCAGTTGCCAAGGAGTTCTTTCCCAGGAGCTCGTGAGACAGCATACCATGCAGAACCGCAGAGAAGGAGACCAGCCTTTCTCCGGGTTTTCAGAGGTTCGCTTTTCTGCCTTTGAGCCTTTGAACACAGAGATCCAGTCAGCTCCCAATGATACTTTAGAACTGTAGTATTGACGGTCTCTCTGCCATCAGCCCCCTGCTCAGCTCCCGTCTCCTAGGTGCATTCAGTGAAGTAGCATCCACTCTGCAGCCTCCCGCACCATGTTGTTTAGGAACGGCACATTTCCTCTTCGTAAAGAAATCTTTTCTTGCCGCCTGCCTGGCCCGAGCTCCTATTCCTTTTCCGAAGGCCGAGTTCGGCATAGCCCTGCAATGACCCCTTCCCTCAAGGCCGGACACATCTCTGAAAGACTATACTCCATGGGTCCCCATTCATTACATCTTACCTCCCATGAAACACAAAGGAGTTGTAGCGTGATGGGAGGAAACAACGGCCTCCTTCTCCTTCTCGGAATACCCCGTTGCCCAAGGTTACGGGCCTTGTCCAGAAGCAACAGTTGCCCAGGATTTCTTTGCTTTGAGCTCGTGAGACAGCATATCATGTAGGACCGCCGAGAAGGAGACCTGCCTCTCTCTGGTTTGGAAGAGGTTAGCTTTTCTACTCAGCCTTGGAGCACAAAGACCCAGCCAATTTCCAATGACAGTTTCGAAGGTTACTGGTGCAGGTCTCTCTGCGCTTAGCCCACTGTTCAGCTACAGTCTGTAAAGTGCATTCAGGGAAGAGCAAGAAAGTCTCCAACGCCCCGCGTCTTGTGGGGAAGGAACAGCACATTCTCTCCTCAGTGAAGACGTCCTTTCTTGCAGACTGCCAGGCTGGGACTCCTCTTCCGTCTCAGACCACCGAGTTTGGCATAGCGTTGAAATGACACCTTCCCTCAACGCCGTAGGCATCTCTTCAAGAACATAAACCCTGTGTGCCCATTCGTTATACCTCACCGCCCTAAGAAACACCGAAGAGCTGTGGCTGGATGGTAGGAAACAGTGGCCGTAGTGTCCTTCGATCAATATCCCGTTCCAAAGGCCCCCCGTGAAAATCTCTTGCTTTCGAGGGCCTAGGGCATACCAAGGGCTGCCAAACACAGCTAAAGGAGGCGAAATAAGAGAAGCAGAACTTGCTCCTGAGAAACTCGTACATACACTGAACCCAAAGCATGCCTCTTCGTGGAGACCGAAGGCCTCCCCAGCTCAGATTCTGGGCCCTGGAACACAGTGCTAACCGCTGCCTTCAAGGAGAGGTAGGCAAGGAATGTTTTCAAGTCTCGCCTGCCTCTCAGGGCCTGTTCAGCTTGAGTGGAAAATAGCCACAGCCTGCCCGAACGTCCTGCCGAGCAGCGAGTTGTACTGGAGTGTAGCAAACGCTTCCAAGTTGTCTGAGGGGAAAGAGGCCATTGCTGTGGTGTGAACGGCCTTCTCTGCCACTCTCTTGGAGCACAGTGCTCTCTGGGCAGGCAGGATAGTTCCTAGAGCAGAAGCATTTGAACAGACGTCTGCCCTGGTATACTTCCTACATCCGCACATCGAGTGCATCTTTCCTACGCTCCAGGCACCAACGCGGTGCACAGAACTCCTCCTGATGGCGAGACAGAAGACGCAACATTTCTTCTAGGGGGCTCGTGAGGGGCGAGGCCTCTTGAGGAGTTGGACCCTCGAATGCCGCTGAAACCACTGAGGTTGATTGCCATGTTATGTTAGCGACACATTGAGAGCATTTCAGGTTCATGGAACCCCGTGCAGTGCGCCATGAGAGAAGAAAACGCAGATGCTGCCTTGACAGGGTTAGATTGAATTGCCTCTGTCCCCCCTCCGAAAACTAACTTTCCCAGAGCCAGCACAGCTTCACGTCCCGAGCAACGTTTTCTGCTGTGTGCCAGGATACATGAAAGGAAACCTGGGGACGCTGGGAGACTCTGAGCTGTACGCGGCTTGCCGAAGCTTCTAGAGCATTCAGGGGTCAGTGTGGCCCTTCTGGAGAGTGACACAGCATGTTTCCTAATGGAAACCTAGAGTTACATTTCGGGGACTTTCTGCACAACCTTCCTCAGCCGCCTAGCTGGATGTCCTTGCCCAGAAGCGGCAGTTGCCAAGGAGTTCTTTCCCAGGAGCTCGTGAGACAGCATACCATGCAGAACCGCAGAGAAGGAGACCAGCCTTTCTCCGGGTTTTCAGAGGTTCGCTTTTCTGCCTTTGAGCCTCTGAACACAGAGATCCAGTCAGCTCCCAATGATACTTTAGAACTGTAGTATTGACGGTCTCTCTGCCATCAGCCCCCTGCTCAGCTCCCGTCTCCTAGGTGCATTCAGTGAAGTAGCATCCACTCTGCAGCCTCCCGCACCATGTTGTTTAGGAACGGCACATTTCCTCTTCGTAAAGAAATCTTTTCTTGCCGCCTGCCTGGCCCGAGCTCCTATTCCTTTTCCGAAGGCCGAGTTCGGCATAGCCCTGCAATGACCCCTTCCCTCAAGGCCGGACACATCTCTGAAAGACTATACTCCATGGGTCCCCATTCATTACATCTTACCTCCCATGAAACACAAAGGAGTTGTAGCGTGATGGGAGGAAACAACGGCCTCCTTCTCCTTCTCGGAATACCCCGTTGCCCAAGGTTACAGGCCTTGTCCAGAAGCAACAGTTGCCCAGGATTTCTTTGCTTTGAGCTCGTGAGACAGCATATCATGTAGGACCGCCGAGAAGGAGACCTGCCTCTCTCTGGTTTGGAAGAGGTTAGCTTTTCTACTCAGCCTTGGAGCACAAAGACCCAGCCAATTTCCAATGACAGTTTCGAAGGTTACTGGTGCAGGTCTCTCTGCGCTTAGCCCACTGTTCAGCTACAGTCTGTAAAGTGCATTCAGGGAAGAGCAAGAAAGTCTCCAACGCCCCGCGTCTTGTGGGGAAGGAACAGCACATTCTCTCCTCAGTGAAGACGTCCTTTCTTGCAGACTGCCAGGCTGGGACTCCTCTTCCGTCTCAGACCACCGAGTTTGGCATAGCGTTGAAATGACCCCTTCCCTCAACGCCGTAGGCATCTCTTCAAGAACATAAACCCTGTGTGCCCATTCGTTATACCTCACCGCCCTAAGAAACACCGAAGAGCTGTGGCTGGATGGTAGGAAACAGTGGCCGTAGTGTCCTTCGATCAATATCCCGTTCCAAAGGCCCCCCGTGAAAATCTCTTGCTTTCGAGGGCCTAGGGCATACCAAGGGCTGCCAAACACAGCTAAAGGAGGCGAAATAAGAGAAGCAGAACTTGCTCCTGAGAAACTCGTACATACACTGAACCCAAAGCATGCCTCTTCGTGGAGACCGAAGGCCTCCCCAGCTCAGATTCTGGGCCCTGGAACACAGTGCTAACCGCTGCCTTCAAGGAGAGGTAGGCAAGGAATGTTTTCAAGTCTCGCCTGCCTCTCAGGGCCTGTTCAGCTTGAGTGGAAAATAGCCACAGCCTGCCCGAACGTCCTGCCGAGCAGCGAGTTGTACTGGAGTGTAGCAAACGCTTCCAAGTTGTCTGAGGGGAAAGAGGCCATTGCTGTGGTGTGAACGGCCTTCTCTGCCACTCTCTTGGAGCACAGTGCTCTCTGGGCAGGCAGGATAGTTCCTAGAGCAGAAGCATTTGAACAGACGTCTGCCCTGGTATACTTCCTACATCCGCACATCGAGTGCATCTTTCCTACGCTCCAGGCACCAACACGGTGCACAGAACGCCTCCTGATGGCGAGACAGAAGACGCAACATTTCTTCTAGGGGGCTCGTGAGGGGCGAGGCCTCTTGAGGAGTTGGACCCTCGAATGCCGCTGAAACCACTGAGGTTGATTGCCACGTTATGTTAGCGACACATTGAGAACATTTCAGGTTCATGGAACCCCGTGCAGTGCGCCACGAGAGAAGAAAACGCAGATGCTGCCTTGACAGGGTTAGATTGAATTGCCTCTGTCCCCCCTCCGAAAACTAACTTTCCCAGAGCCAGCACAGCTTCACGTCCCGAGGAACGTTTTCTGCTTGTGCCAGGATACATGAAAGGAAACCTGGGGACGCTGGGAGACTCTGAGCTGTACGCGGCTTGCCAAAGCTTCTAGACCCTTCAGGGGTCAGTGTGGCCCTTCTGGAGAGTGACACAGCATGTTTCCTAATGGAAACCTAGTGTTACATTTCGGGGACTTTCTGCACAACCTTCCTCAGCCGCCTAGCTGGATGTCCTTGCCCAGAAGCGGCAGTTGCCAAGGAGTTCTTTCCCAGAAGCTCGTGAGACAGCATATCATGCAGAACCGCAGAGAAGGAGACCAGCCTTTCTCCGGGTTCTCAGAGGTTCGCTTTTCTGCCTTTGAGCCTCTGAACTCAGAGATCCAGTCAGCTCCCAATGATACTTTAGAACTGTAGTATTGAAGGTCTCTCTGCCATCAGCCCCCTGCTCAGCTCCCGTCTCCTAGGTGCATTCAGTGAAGTAGCATCCACTCTGCAGCCTCCCGCACCATGTTGTTTAGGAACGGCACATTTCCTCTTCGTAAGGAAATCTTTTCTTGCAGCCTGCCTGGCCCGAGCTCCTATTCCTTTTCCGAAGGCCGAGTTCGGCATAGCCCTGCAATGACCCCTTCCCTCAAGGCCGGACACATCTCTGAAAGACTATACTCCATGGGTCCCCATTCATTACATCTTACCTCCCATGAAACACAAAGGAGTTGTAGCGTGATGGGAGGAAACAACGGCCTCCTTCTCCTTCTCGGAATACCCCGTTGCCCAAGGTTACGGGCCTTGTCCAGAAGCAACAGTTGCCCAGGATTTCTTTGCTTTGAGCTCGTGAGACAGCATATCATGTAGGACCGCCGAGAAGGAGACCTGCCTCTCTCTGGTTTGGAAGAGGTTAGCTTTTCTACTCAGCCTTGGAGCACAAAGACCCAGCCAATTCCCAATGACAGTTTCGAAGGTTACTGGTGCAGGTCTCTCTGCGCTTAGCCCACTGTTCAGCTACAGTCTGTAAAGTGCATTCAGGGAAGAGCAAGAAAGTCTCCAACGCCCCGCGTCTTGTGGGGAAGGAACAGCACATTCTCTCCTCAGTGAAGACGTCCTTTCTTGCAGACTGCCAGGCTGGGACTCCTCTTCCGTCTCAGACCACCGAGTTTGGCATAGCGTTGAAATGACCCCTTCCCTCAACGCCGTAGGCATCTCTTCAAGAACATAAACCCTGTGTGCCCATTCGTTATACCTCACCGCCCTAAGAAACACCGAAGAGCTGTGGCTGGATGGTAGGAAACAGTGGCCGTAGTGTCCTTCGATCAATATCCCGTTCCAAAGGCCCCCCGTGAAAATCTCTTGCTTTCGAGGGCCTAGGGCATACCAAGGGCTGCCAAACACAGCTAAAGGAGGCGAAATAAGAGAAGCAGAACTTGCTCCTGAGAAACTCGTACATACACTGAACCCAAAGCATGCCTCTTCGTGGAGACCGAAGGCCTCCCCAGCTCAGATTCTGGGCCCTGGAACACAGTGCTAACCGCTGCCTTCAAGGAGAGGTAGGCAAGGAATGTTTTCAAGTCTCGCCTGCCTCTCAGGGCCTGTTCAGCTTGAGTGGAAAATAGCCACAGCCTGCCCGAACGTCCTGCCGAGCAGCGAGTTGTACTGGAGTGTAGCAAACGCTTCCAAGTTGTCTGAGGGGAAAGAGGCCATTGCTGTGGTGTGAACGGCCTTCTCTGCCACTCTCTTGGAGCACAGTGCTCTCTGGGCAGGCAGGATAGTTCCTAGAGCAGAAGCATTTGAACAGACGTCTGCCCTGGTATACTTCCTACATCCGCACATCGAGTGCATCTTTCCTACGCTCCAGGCACCAACACGGTGCACAGAACTCCTCCTGATGGCGAGACAGAAGACGCAACATTTCTTCTAGGGGGCTCGTGAGGGGCGAGGCCTCTTGAGGAGTTGGACCCTCGAATGCCGCTGAAACCACTGAGGTTGATTGCCATGTTATGTTAGCGACACATTGAGAGCATTTCAGGTTCATGGAACCCCGTGCAGTGCGCCATGAGAGAAGAAAACGCAGATGCTGCCTTGACAGGGTTAGATTGAATTGCCTCTGTCCCCCCTCCGAAAACTAACTTTCCCAGAGCCAGCACAGCTTCACGTCCCGAGCAACGTTTTCTGCTGTGTGCCAGGATACATGAAAGGAAACCTGGGGACGCTGGGAGACTCTGAGCTGTACGCGGCTTGCCGAAGCTTCTAGAGCATTCAGGGGTCAGTGTGGCCCTTCTGGAGAGTGACACAGCATGTTTCCTAATGGAAACCTAGAGTTACATTTCGGGGACTTTCTGCACAACCTTCCTCAGCCGCCTAGCTGGATGTCCTTGCCCAGAAGCGGCAGTTGCCAAGGAGTTCTTTCCCAGGAGCTCGTGAGACAGCATACCATGCAGAACCGCAGAGAAGGAGACCAGCCTTTCTCCGGGTTTTCAGAGGTTCGCTTTTCTGCCTTTGAGCCTTTGAACACAGAGATCCAGTCAGCTCCCAATGATACTTTAGAACTGTAGTATTGACGGTCTCTCTGCCATCAGCCCCCTGCTCAGCTCCCGTCTCCTAGGTGCATTCAGTGAAGTAGCATCCACTCTGCAGCCTCCCGCACCATGTTGTTTAGGAACGGCACATTTCCTCTTCGTAAAGAAATCTTTTCTTGCCGCCTGCCTGGCCCGAGCTCCTATTCCTTTTCCGAAGGCCGAGTTCGGCATAGCCCTGCAATGACCCCTTCCCTCAAGGCCGGACACATCTCTGAAAGACTATACTCCATGGGTCCCCATTCATTACATCTTACCTCCCATGAAACACAAAGGAGTTGTAGCGTGATGGGAGGAAACAACGGCCTCCTTCTCCTTCTCGGAATACCCCGTTGCCCAAGGTTACGGGCCTTGTCCAGAAGCAACAGTTGCCCAGGATTTCTTTGCTTTGAGCTCGTGAGACAGCATATCATGTAGGACCGCCGAGAAGGAGACCTGCCTCTCTCTGGTTTGGAAGAGGTTAGCTTTTCTACTCAGCCTTGGAGCACAAAGACCCAGCCAATTTCCAATGACAGTTTCGAAGGTTACTGGTGCAGGTCTCTCTGCGCTTAGCCCACTGTTCAGCTACAGTCTGTAAAGTGCATTCAGGGAAGAGCAAGAAAGTCTCCAACGCCCCGCGTCTTGTGGGGAAGGAACAGCACATTCTCTCCTCAGTGAAGACGTCCTTTCTTGCAGACTGCCAGGCTGGGACTCCTCTTCCGTCTCAGACCACCGAGTTTGGCATAGCGTTGAAATGACACCTTCCCTCAACGCCGTAGGCATCTCTTCAAGAACATAAACCCTGTGTGCCCATTCGTTATACCTCACCGCCCTAAGAAACACCGAAGAGCTGTGGCTGGATGGTAGGAAACAGTGGCCGTAGTGTCCTTCGATCAATATCCCGTTCCAAAGGCCCCCCGTGAAAATCTCTTGCTTTCGAGGGCCTAGGGCATACCAAGGGCTGCCAAACACAGCTAAAGGAGGCGAAATAAGAGAAGCAGAACTTGCTCCTGAGAAACTCGTACATACACTGAACCCAAAGCATGCCTCTTCGTGGAGACCGAAGGCCTCCCCAGCTCAGATTCTGGGCCCTGGAACACAGTGCTAACCGCTGCCTTCAAGGAGAGGTAGGCAAGGAATGTTTTCAAGTCTCGCCTGCCTCTCAGGGCCTGTTCAGCTTGAGTGGAAAATAGCCACAGCCTGCCCGAACGTCCTGCCGAGCAGCGAGTTGTACTGGAGTGTAGCAAACGCTTCCAAGTTGTCTGAGGGGAAAGAGGCCATTGCTGTGGTGTGAACGGCCTTCTCTGCCACTCTCTTGGAGCACAGTGCTCTCTGGGCAGGCAGGATAGTTCCTAGAGCAGAAGCATTTGAACAGACGTCTGCCCTGGTATACTTCCTACATCCGCACATCGAGTGCATCTTTCCTACGCTCCAGGCACCAACGCGGTGCACAGAACTCCTCCTGATGGCGAGACAGAAGACGCAACATTTCTTCTAGGGGGCTCGTGAGGGGCGAGGCCTCTTGAGGAGTTGGACCCTCGAATGCCGCTGAAACCACTGAGGTTGATTGCCATGTTATGTTAGCGACACATTGAGAGCATTTCAGGTTCATGGAACCCCGTGCAGTGCGCCATGAGAGAAGAAAACGCAGATGCTGCCTTGACAGGGTTAGATTGAATTGCCTCTGTCCCCCCTCCGAAAACTAACTTTCCCAGAGCCAGCACAGCTTCACGTCCCGAGCAACGTTTTCTGCTGTGTGCCAGGATACATGAAAGGAAACCTGGGGACGCTGGGAGACTCTGAGCTGTACGCGGCTTGCCGAAGCTTCTAGAGCATTCAGGGGTCAGTGTGGCCCTTCTGGAGAGTGACACAGCATGTTTCCTAATGGAAACCTAGAGTTACATTTCGGGGACTTTCTGCACAACCTTCCTCAGCCGCCTAGCTGGATGTCCTTGCCCAGAAGCGGCAGTTGCCAAGGAGTTCTTTCCCAGGAGCTCGTGAGACAGCATACCATGCAGAACCGCAGAGAAGGAGACCAGCCTTTCTCCGGGTTTTCAGAGGTTCGCTTTTCTGCCTTTGAGCCTCTGAACACAGAGATCCAGTCAGCTCCCAATGATACTTTAGAACTGTAGTATTGACGGTCTCTCTGCCATCAGCCCCCTGCTCAGCTCCCGTCTCCTAGGTGCATTCAGTGAAGTAGCATCCACTCTGCAGCCTCCCGCACCATGTTGTTTAGGAACGGCACATTTCCTCTTCGTAAAGAAATCTTTTCTTGCCGCCTGCCTGGCCCGAGCTCCTATTCCTTTTCCGAAGGCCGAGTTCGGCATAGCCCTGCAATGACCCCTTCCCTCAAGGCCGGACACATCTCTGAAAGACTATACTCCATGGGTCCCCATTCATTACATCTTACCTCCCATGAAACACAAAGGAGTTGTAGCGTGATGGGAGGAAACAACGGCCTCCTTCTCCTTCTCGGAATACCCCGTTGCCCAAGGTTACAGGCCTTGTCCAGAAGCAACAGTTGCCCAGGATTTCTTTGCTTTGAGCTCGTGAGACAGCATATCATGTAGGACCGCCGAGAAGGAGACCTGCCTCTCTCTGGTTTGGAAGAGGTTAGCTTTTCTACTCAGCCTTGGAGCACAAAGACCCAGCCAATTTCCAATGACAGTTTCGAAGGTTACTGGTGCAGGTCTCTCTGCGCTTAGCCCACTGTTCAGCTACAGTCTGTAAAGTGCATTCAGGGAAGAGCAAGAAAGTCTCCAACGCCCCGCGTCTTGTGGGGAAGGAACAGCACATTCTCTCCTCAGTGAAGACGTCCTTTCTTGCAGACTGCCAGGCTGGGACTCCTCTTCCGTCTCAGACCACCGAGTTTGGCATAGCGTTGAAATGACACCTTCCCTCAACGCCGTAGGCATCTCTTCAAGAACATAAACCCTGTGTGCCCATTCGTTATACCTCACCGCCCTAAGAAACACCGAAGAGCTGTGGCTGGATGGTAGGAAACAGTGGCCGTAGTGTCCTTCGATCAATATCCCGTTCCAAAGGCCCCCCGTGAAAATCTCTTGCTTTCGAGGGCCTAGGGCATACCAAGGGCTGCCAAACACAGCTAAAGGAGGCGAAATAAGAGAAGCAGAACTTGCTCCTGAGAAACTCGTACATACACTGAACCCAAAGCATGCCTCTTCGTGGAGACCGAAGGCCTCCCCAGCTCAGATTCTGGGCCCTGGAACACAGTGCTAACCGCTGCCTTCAAGGAGAGGTAGGCAAGGAATGTTTTCAAGTCTCGCCTGCCTCTCAGGGCCTGTTCAGCTTGAGTGGAAAATAGCCACAGCCTGCCCGAACGTCCTGCCGAGCAGCGAGTTGTACTGGAGTGTAGCAAACGCTTCCAAGTTGTCTGAGGGGAAAGAGGCCATTGCTGTGGTGTGAACGGCCTTCTCTGCCACTCTCTTGGAGCACAGTGCTCTCTGGGCAGGCAGGATAGTTCCTAGAGCAGAAGCATTTGAACAGACGTCTGCCCTGGTATACTTCCTACATCCGCACATCGAGTGCATCTTTCCTACGCTCCAGGCACCAACACGGTGCACAGAACGCCTCCTGATGGCGAGACAGAAGACGCAACATTTCTTCTAGGGGGCTCGTGAGGGGCGAGGCCTCTTGAGGAGTTGGACCCTCGAATGCCGCTGAAACCACTGAGGTTGATTGCCACGTTATGTTAGCGACACATTGAGAACATTTCAGGTTCATGGAACCCCGTGCAGTGCGCCACGAGAGAAGAAAACGCAGATGCTGCCTTGACAGGGTTAGATTGAATTGCCTCTGTCCCCCCTCCGAAAACTAACTTTCCCAGAGCCAGCACAGCTTCACGTCCCGAGGAACGTTTTCTGCTTGTGCCAGGATACATGAAAGGAAACCTGGGGACGCTGGGAGACTCTGAGCTGTACGCGGCTTGCCAAAGCTTCTAGACCCTTCAGGGGTCAGTGTGGCCCTTCTGGAGAGTGACACAGCATGTTTCCTAATGGAAACCTAGTGTTACATTTCGGGGACTTTCTGCACAACCTTCCTCAGCCGCCTAGCTGGATGTCCTTGCCCAGAAGCGGCAGTTGCCAAGGAGTTCTTTCCCAGAAGCTCGTGAGACAGCATATCATGCAGAACCGCAGAGAAGGAGACCAGCCTTTCTCCGGGTTCTCAGAGGTTCGCTTTTCTGCCTTTGAGCCTCTGAACTCAGAGATCCAGTCAGCTCCCAATGATACTTTAGAACTGTAGTATTGAAGGTCTCTCTGCCATCAGCCCCCTGCTCAGCTCCCGTCTCCTAGGTGCATTCAGTGAAGTAGCATCCACTCTGCAGCCTCCCGCACCATGTTGTTTAGGAACGGCACATTTCCTCTTCGTAAGGAAATCTTTTCTTGCAGCCTGCCTGGCCCGAGCTCCTATTCCTTTTCCGAAGGCCGAGTTCGGCATAGCCCTGCAATGACCCCTTCCCTCAAGGCCGGACACATCTCTGAAAGACTATACTCCATGGGTCCCCATTCATTACATCTTACCTCCCATGAAACACAAAGGAGTTGTAGCGTGATGGGAGGAAACAACGGCCTCCTTCTCCTTCTCGGAATACCCCGTTGCCCAAGGTTACGGGCCTTGTCCAGAAGCAACAGTTGCCCAGGATTTCTTTGCTTTGAGCTCGTGAGACAGCATATCATGTAGGACCGCCGAGAAGGAGACCTGCCTCTCTCTGGTTTGGAAGAGGTTAGCTTTTCTACTCAGCCTTGGAGCACAAAGACCCAGCCAATTCCCAATGACAGTTTCGAAGGTTACTGGTGCAGGTCTCTCTGCGCTTAGCCCACTGTTCAGCTACAGTCTGTAAAGTGCATTCAGGGAAGAGCAAGAAAGTCTCCAACGCCCCGCGTCTTGTGGGGAAGGAACAGCACATTCTCTCCTCAGTGAAGACGTCCTTTCTTGCAGACTGCCAGGCTGGGACTCCTCTTCCGTCTCAGACCACCGAGTTTGGCATAGCGTTGAAATGACCCCTTCCCTCAACGCCGTAGGCATCTCTTCAAGAACATAAACCCTGTGTGCCCATTCGTTATACCTCACCGCCCTAAGAAACACCGAAGAGCTGTGGCTGGATGGTAGGAAACAGTGGCCGTAGTGTCCTTCGATCAATATCCCGTTCCAAAGGCCCCCCGTGAAAATCTCTTGCTTTCGAGGGCCTAGGGCATACCAAGGGCTGCCAAACACAGCTAAAGGAGGCGAAATAAGAGAAGCAGAACTTGCTCCTGAGAAACTCGTACATACACTGAACCCAAAGCATGCCTCTTCGTGGAGACCGAAGGCCTCCCCAGCTCAGATTCTGGGCCCTGGAACACAGTGCTAACCGCTGCCTTCAAGGAGAGGTAGGCAAGGAATGTTTTCAAGTCTCGCCTGCCTCTCAGGGCCTGTTCAGCTTGAGTGGAAAATAGCCACAGCCTGCCCGAACGTCCTGCCGAGCAGCGAGTTGTACTGGAGTGTAGCAAACGCTTCCAAGTTGTCTGAGGGGAAAGAGGCCATTGCTGTGGTGTGAACGGCCTTCTCTGCCACTCTCTTGGAGCACAGTGCTCTCTGGGCAGGCAGGATAGTTCCTAGAGCAGAAGCATTTGAACAGACGTCTGCCCTGGTATACTTCCTACATCCGCACATCGAGTGCATCTTTCCTACGCTCCAGGCACCAACACGGTGCACAGAACTCCTCCTGATGGCGAGACAGAAGACGCAACATTTCTTCTAGGGGGCTCGTGAGGGGCGAGGCCTCTTGAGGAGTTGGACCCTCGAATGCCGCTGAAACCACTGAGGTTGATTGCCATGTTATGTTAGCGACACATTGAGAGCATTTCAGGTTCATGGAACCCCGTGCAGTGCGCCATGAGAGAAGAAAACGCAGATGCTGCCTTGACAGGGTTAGATTGAATTGCCTCTGTCCCCCCTCCGAAAACTAACTTTCCCAGAGCCAGCACAGCTTCACGTCCCGAGCAACGTTTTCTGCTGTGTGCCAGGATACATGAAAGGAAACCTGGGGACGCTGGGAGACTCTGAGCTGTACGCGGCTTGCCGAAGCTTCTAGAGCATTCAGGGGTCAGTGTGGCCCTTCTGGAGAGTGACACAGCATGTTTCCTAATGGAAACCTAGAGTTACATTTCGGGGACTTTCTGCACAACCTTCCTCAGCCGCCTAGCTGGATGTCCTTGCCCAGAAGCGGCAGTTGCCAAGGAGTTCTTTCCCAGGAGCTCGTGAGACAGCATACCATGCAGAACCGCAGAGAAGGAGACCAGCCTTTCTCCGGGTTTTCAGAGGTTCGCTTTTCTGCCTTTGAGCCTTTGAACACAGAGATCCAGTCAGCTCCCAATGATACTTTAGAACTGTAGTATTGACGGTCTCTCTGCCATCAGCCCCCTGCTCAGCTCCCGTCTCCTAGGTGCATTCAGTGAAGTAGCATCCACTCTGCAGCCTCCCGCACCATGTTGTTTAGGAACGGCACATTTCCTCTTCGTAAAGAAATCTTTTCTTGCCGCCTGCCTGGCCCGAGCTCCTATTCCTTTTCCGAAGGCCGAGTTCGGCATAGCCCTGCAATGACCCCTTCCCTCAAGGCCGGACACATCTCTGAAAGACTATACTCCATGGGTCCCCATTCATTACATCTTACCTCCCATGAAACACAAAGGAGTTGTAGCGTGATGGGAGGAAACAACGGCCTCCTTCTCCTTCTCGGAATACCCCGTTGCCCAAGGTTACGGGCCTTGTCCAGAAGCAACAGTTGCCCAGGATTTCTTTGCTTTGAGCTCGTGAGACAGCATATCATGTAGGACCGCCGAGAAGGAGACCTGCCTCTCTCTGGTTTGGAAGAGGTTAGCTTTTCTACTCAGCCTTGGAGCACAAAGACCCAGCCAATTCCCAATGACAGTTTCGAAGGTTACTGGTGCAGGTCTCTCTGCGCTTAGCCCACTGTTCAGCTACAGTCTGTAAAGTGCATTCAGGGAAGAGCAAGAAAGTCTCCAACGCCCCGCGTCTTGTGGGGAAGGAACAGCACATTCTCTCCTCAGTGAAGACGTCCTTTCTTGCAGACTGCCAGGCTGGGACTCCTCTTCCGTCTCAGACCACCGAGTTTGGCATAGCGTTGAAATGACACCTTCCCTCAACGCCGTAGGCATCTCTTCAAGAACATAAACCCTGTGTGCCCATTCGTTATACCTCACCGCCCTAAGAAACACCGAAGAGCTGTGGCTGGATGGTAGGAAACAGTGGCCGTAGTGTCCTTCGATCAATATCCCGTTCCAAAGGCCCCCCGTGAAAATCTCTTGCTTTCGAGGGCCTAGGGCATACCAAGGGCTGCCAAACACAGCTAAAGGAGGCGAAATAAGAGAAGCAGAACTTGCTCCTGAGAAACTCGTACATACACTGAACCCAAAGCATGCCTCTTCGTGGAGACTGAAGGCCTCCCCAGCTCAGATTCTGGGCCCTGGAACACAGTGCTAACCGCTGCCTTCAAGGAGAGGTAGGCAAGGAATGTTTTCAAGTCTCGCCTGCCTCTCAGGGCCTGTTCAGCTTGAGTGGAAAATAGCCACAGCCTGCCCGAACGTCCTGCCGAGCAGCGAGTTGTACTGGAGTGTAGCAAACGCTTCCAAGTTGTCTGAGGGGAAAGAGGCCATTGCTGTGGTGTGAACGGCCTTCTCTGCCACTCTCTTGGAGCACAGTGCTCTCTGGGCAGGCAGGATAGTTCCTAGAGCAGAAGCATTTGAACAGATGTCTGCCCTGGTATACTTCCTACATCCGCACATCGAGTGCATCTTTCCTACGCTCCAGGCACCAACACGGTGCACAGAACTCCTCCTGATGGCGAGACAGAAGATGCAACATTTCTTCTAGTGGGCTCGAGAGGGGCGAGGCCTCTTGAGGAGTTGGACCCTCGAATGCCGCTGAAACCACTGAGGTTGATTGCCATGTTATGTTAGCGACACATTGAGAGCATTTCAGGTTCATGGAACCCCGTGCAGTGCGCCATGAGAGAAGAAAACGCAGATGCTGCCTTGACAGGGTTAGATTGAATTGCCTCTGTCCCCCCTCCGAAAACTAACTTTCCCAGAGCCAGCACAGCTTCACGTCCCGAGCAACGTTTTCTGCTGTGTGCCAGGATACATGAAAGGAAACCTGGGGACGCTGGGAGACTCTGAGCTGTACGCGGCTTGCCAAAGCTTCTAGAGCATTCAGGGGTCAGTGTGGCCCTTCTGGAGAGTGACACAGCATGTTTCCTAATGGAAACCTAGAGTTACATTTCGGGGACTTTCTGCACAACCTTCCTCAGCCGCCTAGCTGGATGTCCTTGCCCAGAAGTGGCAGTTGCCAAGGAGTTCTTTCCCAGGAGCTCGTGAGACAGCATACCATGCAGAACCGCAGAGAAGGAGACCAGCCTTTCTCCGGGTTTTCAGAGGTTCGCTTTTCTGCCTTTGAGCCTTTGAACACAGAGATCCAGTCAGCTCCCAATGATACTTTAGAACTGTAGTATTGACGGTCTCTCTGCCATCAGCCCCCTGCTCAGCTCCCGTCTCCTAGGTGCATTCAGTGAAGTAGCATCCACTCTGCAGCCTCCCGCACCATGTTGTTTAGGAACGGCACATTTCCTCTTCGTAAAGAAATCTTTTCTTGCCGCCTGCCTGGCCCGAGCTCCTATTCCTTTTCCGAAGGCGGAGTTCGGCATAGCCCTGCAATGACCCCTTCCCTCAAGGCCGGACACATCTCTGAAAGACTATACTCCATGGGTCCCCATTCATTACATCTTACCTCCCATGAAACACAAAGGAGTTGTAGCGTGATGGGAGGAAACAACGGCCTCCTTCTCCTTCTCGGAATACCCCGTTGCCCAAGGTTACAGGCCTTGTGCAGAAGCAACAGTTGCCCAGGATTTCTTTGCTTTGAGCTCGTGAGACAGCATATCATGTAGGACCGCCGAGAAGGAGACCTGCCTCTCTCTGGTTTGGAAGAGGTTAGCTTTTCTACTCAGCCTTGGAGCACAAAGACCCAGCCAATTTCCAATGACAGTTTCGAAGGTTACTGGTGCAGGTCTCTCTGCGCTTAGCCCACTGTTCAGCTACAGTCTGTAAAGTGCATTCAGGGAAGAGCAAGAAAGTCTCCAACGCCCCGCGTCTTGTGGGGAAGGAACAGCACATTCTCTCCTCAGTGAAGACGTCCTTTCTTGCAGACTGCCAGGCTGGGACTCCTCTTCCGTCTCAGACCACCGAGTTTGGCATAGCGTTGAAATGACACCTTCCCTCAACGCCGTAGGCATCTCTTCAAGAACATAAACCCTGTGTGCCCATTCGTTATACCTCACCGCCCTAAGAAACACCGAAGAGCTGTGGCTGGATGGTAGGAAACAGTGGCCGTAGTGTCCTTCGATCAATATCCCGTTCCAAAGGCCCCCCGTGAAAATCTCTTGCTTTCGAGGGCCTAGGGCATACCAAGGGCTGCCAAACACAGCTAAAGGAGGCGAAATAAGAGAAGCAGAACTTGCTCCTGAGAAACTCGTACATACACTGAACCCAAAGCATGCCTCTTCGTGGAGACCGAAGGCCTCCCCAGCTCAGATTCTGGGCCCTGGAACACAGTGCTAACCGCTGCCTTCAAGGAGAGGTAGGCAAGGAATGTTTTCAAGTCTCGCCTGCCTCTCAGGGCCTGTTCAGCTTGAGTGGAAAATAGCCACAGCCTGCCCGAACGTCCTGCCGAGCAGCGAGTTGTACTGGAGTGTAGCAAACGCTTCCAAGTTGTCTGAGGGGAAAGAGGCCATTGCTGTGGTGTGAACGGCCTTCTCTGCCACTCTCTTGGAGCACAGTGCTCTCTGGGCAGGCAGGATAGTTCCTAGAGCAGAAGCATTTGAACAGACGTCTGCCCTGGTATACTTCCTACATCCGCACATCGAGTGCATCTTTCCTACGCTCCAGGCACCAACACGGTGCACAGAACTCCTCCTGATGGCGAGACAGAAGACGCAACATTTCTTCTAGGGGGCTCGTGAGGGGCGAGGCCTCTTGAGGAGTTGGACCCTCGAATGCCGCTGAAACCACTGAGGTTGATTGCCATGTTATGTTAGCGACACATTGAGAGCATTTCAGGTTCATGGAACCCCGTGCAGTGCGCCATGAGAGAAGAAAACGCAGATGCTGCCTTGACAGGGTTAGATTGAATTGCCTCTGTCCCCCCTCCGAAAACTAACTTTCCCAGAGCCAGCACAGCTTCACGTCCCGAGCAACGTTTTCTGCTGTGTGCCAGGATACATGAAAGGAAACCTGGGGACGCTGGGAGACTCTGAGCTGTACGCGGCTTGCCGAAGCTTCTAGAGCATTCAGGGGTCAGTGTGGCCCTTCTGGAGAGTGACACAGCATGTTTCCTAATGGAAACCTAGAGTTACATTTCGGGGACTTTCTGCACAACCTTCCTCAGCCGCCTAGCTGGATGTCCTTGCCCAGAAGCGGCAGTTGCCAAGGAGTTCTTTCCCAGGAGCTCGTGAGACAGCATACCATGCAGAACCGCAGAGAAGGAGACCAGCCTTTCTCCGGGTTTTCAGAGGTTCGCTTTTCTGCCTTTGAGCCTTTGAACACAGAGATCCAGTCAGCTCCCAATGATACTTTAGAACTGTAGTATTGACGGTCTCTCTGCCATCAGCCCCCTGCTCAGCTCCCGTCTCCTAGGTGCATTCAGTGAAGTAGCATCCACTCTGCAGCCTCCCGCACCATGTTGTTTAGGAACGGCACATTTCCTCTTCGTAAAGAAATCTTTTCTTGCCGCCTGCCTGGCCCGAGCTCCTATTCCTTTTCCGAAGGCCGAGTTCGGCATAGCCCTGCAATGACCCCTTCCCTCAAGGCCGGACACATCTCTGAAAGACTATACTCCATGGGTCCCCATTCATTACATCTTACCTCCCATGAAACACAAAGGAGTTGTAGCGTGATGGGAGGAAACAACGGCCTCCTTCTCCTTCTCGGAATACCCCGTTGCCCAAGGTTACGGGCCTTGTCCAGAAGCAACAGTTGCCCAGGATTTCTTTGCTTTGAGCTCGTGAGACAGCATATCATGTAGGACCGCCGAGAAGGAGACCTGCCTCTCTCTGGTTTGGAAGAGGTTAGCTTTTCTACTCAGCCTTGGAGCACAAAGACCCAGCCAATTTCCAATGACAGTTTCGAAGGTTACTGGTGCAGGTCTCTCTGCGCTTAGCCCACTGTTCAGCTACAGTCTGTAAAGTGCATTCAGGGAAGAGCAAGAAAGTCTCCAACGCCCCGCGTCTTGTGGGGAAGGAACAGCACATTCTCTCCTCAGTGAAGACGTCCTTTCTTGCAGACTGCCAGGCTGGGACTCCTCTTCCGTCTCAGACCACCGAGTTTGGCATAGCGTTGAAATGACACCTTCCCTCAACGCCGTAGGCATCTCTTCAAGAACATAAACCCTGTGTGCCCATTCGTTATACCTCACCGCCCTAAGAAACACCGAAGAGCTGTGGCTGGATGGTAGGAAACAGTGGCCGTAGTGTCCTTCGATCAATATCCCGTTCCAAAGGCCCCCCGTGAAAATCTCTTGCTTTCGAGGGCCTAGGGCATACCAAGGGCTGCCAAACACAGCTAAAGGAGGCGAAATAAGAGAAGCAGAACTTGCTCCTGAGAAACTCGTACATACACTGAACCCAAAGCATGCCTCTTCGTGGAGACCGAAGGCCTCCCCAGCTCAGATTCTGGGCCCTGGAACACAGTGCTAACCGCTGCCTTCAAGGAGAGGTAGGCAAGGAATGTTTTCAAGTCTCGCCTGCCTCTCAGGGCCTGTTCAGCTTGAGTGGAAAATAGCCACAGCCTGCCCGAACGTCCTGCCGAGCAGCGAGTTGTACTGGAGTGTAGCAAACGCTTCCAAGTTGTCTGAGGGGAAAGAGGCCATTGCTGTGGTGTGAACGGCCTTCTCTGCCACTCTCTTGGAGCACAGTGCTCTCTGGGCAGGCAGGATAGTTCCTAGAGCAGAAGCATTTGAACAGACGTCTGCCCTGGTATACTTCCTACATCCGCACATCGAGTGCATCTTTCCTACGCTCCAGGCACCAACGCGGTGCACAGAACTCCTCCTGATGGCGAGACAGAAGACGCAACATTTCTTCTAGGGGGCTCGTGAGGGGCGAGGCCTCTTGAGGAGTTGGACCCTCGAATGCCGCTGAAACCACTGAGGTTGATTGCCATGTTATGTTAGCGACACATTGAGAGCATTTCAGGTTCATGGAACCCCGTGCAGTGCGCCATGAGAGAAGAAAACGCAGATGCTGCCTTGACAGGGTTAGATTGAATTGCCTCTGTCCCCCCTCCGAAAACTAACTTTCCCAGAGCCAGCACAGCTTCACGTCCCGAGCAACGTTTTCTGCTGTGTGCCAGGATACATGAAAGGAAACCTGGGGACGCTGGGAGACTCTGAGCTGTACGCGGCTTGCCGAAGCTTCTAGAGCATTCAGGGGTCAGTGTGGCCCTTCTGGAGAGTGACACAGCATGTTTCCTAATGGAAACCTAGAGTTACATTTCGGGGACTTTCTGCACAACCTTCCTCAGCCGCCTAGCTGGATGTCCTTGCCCAGAAGCGGCAGTTGCCAAGGAGTTCTTTCCCAGGAGCTCGTGAGACAGCATACCATGCAGAACCGCAGAGAAGGAGACCAGCCTTTCTCCGGGTTTTCAGAGGTTCGCTTTTCTGCCTTTGAGCCTCTGAACACAGAGATCCAGTCAGCTCCCAATGATACTTTAGAACTGTAGTATTGACGGTCTCTCTGCCATCAGCCCCCTGCTCAGCTCCCGTCTCCTAGGTGCATTCAGTGAAGTAGCATCCACTCTGCAGCCTCCCGCACCATGTTGTTTAGGAACGGCACATTTCCTCTTCGTAAAGAAATCTTTTCTTGCCGCCTGCCTGGCCCGAGCTCCTATTCCTTTTCCGAAGGCCGAGTTCGGCATAGCCCTGCAATGACCCCTTCCCTCAAGGCCGGACACATCTCTGAAAGACTATACTCCATGGGTCCCCATTCATTACATCTTACCTCCCATGAAACACAAAGGAGTTGTAGCGTGATGGGAGGAAACAACGGCCTCCTTCTCCTTCTCGGAATACCCCGTTGCCCAAGGTTACAGGCCTTGTCCAGAAGCAACAGTTGCCCAGGATTTCTTTGCTTTGAGCTCGTGAGACAGCATATCATGTAGGACCGCCGAGAAGGAGACCTGCCTCTCTCTGGTTTGGAAGAGGTTAGCTTTTCTACTCAGCCTTGGAGCACAAAGACCCAGCCAATTTCCAATGACAGTTTCGAAGGTTACTGGTGCAGGTCTCTCTGCGCTTAGCCCACTGTTCAGCTACAGTCTGTAAAGTGCATTCAGGGAAGAGCAAGAAAGTCTCCAACGCCCCGCGTCTTGTGGGGAAGGAACAGCACATTCTCTCCTCAGTGAAGACGTCCTTTCTTGCAGACTGCCAGGCTGGGACTCCTCTTCCATCTCAGACCACCGAGTTTGGCATAGCGTTGAAATGACACCTTCCCTCAACGCCGTAGGCATCTCTTCAAGAACATAAACCCTGTGTGCCCATTCGTTATACCTCACCGCCCTAAGAAACACCGAAGAGCTGTGGCTGGATGGTAGGAAACAGTGGCCGTAGTGTCCTTCGATCAATATCCCGTTCCAAAGGCCCCCCGTGAAAATCTCTTGCTTTCGAGGGCCTAGGGCATACCAAGGGCTGCCAAACACAGCTAAAGGAGGCGAAATAAGAGAAGCAGAACTTGCTCCTGAGAAACTCGTACATACACTGAACCCAAAGCATGCCTCTTCGTGGAGACCGAAGGCCTCCCCAGCTCAGATTCTGGGCCCTGGAACACAGTGCTAACCGCTGCCTTCAAGGAGAGGTAGGCAAGGAATGTTTTCAAGTCTCGCCTGCCTCTCAGGGCCTGTTCAGCTTGAGTGGAAAATAGCCACAGCCTGCCCGAACGTCCTGCCGAGCAGCGAGTTGTACTGGAGTGTAGCAAACGCTTCCAAGTTGTCTGAGGGGAAAGAGGCCATTGCTGTGGTGTGAACGGCCTTCTCTGCCACTCTCTTGGAGCACAGTGCTCTCTGGGCAGGCAGGATAGTTCCTAGAGCAGAAGCATTTGAACAGACGTCTGCCCTGGTATACTTCCTACATCCGCACATCGAGTGCATCTTTCCTACGCTCCAGGCACCAACACGGTGCACAGAACTCCTCCTGATGGCGAGACAGAAGACGCAACATTTCTTCTAGGGGGCTCGTGAGGGGCGAGGCCTCTTGAGGAGTTGGACCCTCGAATGCCGCTGAAACCACTGAGGTTGATTGCCATGTTATGTTAGCGACACATTGAGAGCATTTCAGGTTCATGGAACCCCGTGCAGTGCGCCATGAGAGAAGAAAACGCAGATGCTGCCTTGACAGGGTTAGATTGAATTGCCTCTGTCCCCCCTCCGAAAACTAACTTTCCCAGAGCCAGCACAGCTTCACGTCCCGAGCAACGTTTTCTGCTGTGTGCCAGGATACATGAAAGGAAACCTGGGGACGCTGGGAGACTCTGAGCTGTACGCGGCTTGCCGAAGCTTCTAGAGCATTCAGGGGTCAGTGTGGCCCTTCTGGAGAGTGACACAGCATGTTTCCTAATGGAAACCTAGAGTTACATTTCGGGGACTTTCTGCACAACCTTCCTCAGCCGCCTAGCTGGATGTCCTTGCCCAGAAGCGGCAGTTGCCAAGGAGTTCTTTCCCAGGAGCTCGTGAGACAGCATACCATGCAGAACCGCAGAGAAGGAGACCAGCCTTTCTCCGGGTTTTCAGAGGTTCGCTTTTCTGCCTTTGAGCCTCTGAACACAGAGATCCAGTCAGCTCCCAATGATACTTTAGAACTGTAGTATTGACGGTCTCTCTGCCATCAGCCCCCTGCTCAGCTCCCGTCTCCTAGGTGCATTCAGTGAAGTAGCATCCACTCTGCAGCCTCCCGCACCATGTTGTTTAGGAACGGCACATTTCCTCTTCGTAAAGAAATCTTTTCTTGCCGCCTGCCTGGCCCGAGCTCCTATTCCTTTTCCGAAGGCCGAGTTCGGCATAGCCCTGCAATGACCCCTTCCCTCAAGGCCGGACACATCTCTGAAAGACTATACTCCATGGGTCCCCATTCATTACATCTTACCTCCCATGAAACACAAAGGAGTTGTAGCGTGATGGGAGGAAACAACGGCCTCCTTCTCCTTCTCGGAATACCCCGTTGCCCAAGGTTACGGTCCTTGTCCAGAAGCAACAGTTGCCCAGGATTTCTTTGCTTTGAGCTCGTGAGACAGCATATCATGTAGGACCGCCGAGAAGGAGACCTGCCTCTCTCTGGTTTGGAAGAGGTTAGCTTTTCTACTCAGCCTTGGAGCACAAAGACCCAGCCAATTTCCAATGACAGTTTCGAAGGTTACTGGTGCAGGTCTCTCTGCGCTTAGCCCACTGTTCAGCTACAGTCTGTAAAGTGCATTCAGGGAAGAGCAAGAAAGTCTCCAACGCCCCGCGTCTTGTGGGGAAGGAACAGCACATTCTCTCCTCAGTGAAGACGTCCTTTCTTGCAGACTGCCAGGCTGGGACTCCTCTTCCGTCTCAGACCACCGAGTTTGGCATAGCGTTGAAATGACACCTTCCCTCAACGCCGTAGGCATCTCTTCAAGAACATAAACCCTGTGTGCCCATTCGTTATACCTCACCGCCCTAAGAAACACCGAAGAGCTGTGGCTGGATGGTAGGAAACAGTGGCCGTAGTGTCCTTCGATCAATATCCCGTTCCAAAGGCCCCCCGTGAAAATCTCTTGCTTTCGAGGGCCTAGGGCATACCAAGGGCTGCCAAACACAGCTAAAGGAGGCGAAATAAGAGAAGCAGAACTTGCTCCTGAGAAACTCGTACATACACTGAACCCAAAGCATGCCTCTTCGTGGAGACCGAAGGCCTCCCCAGCTCAGATTCTGGGCCCTGGAACACAGTGCTAACCGCTGCCTTCAAGGAGAGGTAGGCAAGGAATGTTTTCAAGTCTCGCCTGCCTCTCAGGGCCTGTTCAGCTTGAGTGGAAAATAGCCACAGCCTGCCCGAACGTCCTGCCGAGCAGCGAGTTGTACTGGAGTGTAGCAAACGCTTCCAAGTTGTCTGAGGGGAAAGAGGCCATTGCTGTGGTGTGAACGGCCTTCTCTGCCACTCTCTTGGAGCACAGTGCTCTCTGGGCAGGCAGGATAGTTCCTAGAGCAGAAGCATTTGAACAGACGTCTGCCCTGGTATACTTCCTACATCCGCACATCGAGTGCATCTTTCCTACGCTCCAGGCACCAACACGGTGCACAGAACTCCTCCTGATGGCGAGACAGAAGACGCAACATTTCTTCTAGGGGGCTCGTGAGGGGCGAGGCCTCTTGAGGAGTTGGACCCTCGAATGCCGCTGAAACCACTGAGGTTGATTGCCATGTTATGTTAGCGACACATTGAGAGCATTTCAGGTTCATGGAACCCCGTGCAGTGCGCCATGAGAGAAGAAAACGCAGATGCTGCCTTGACAGGGTTAGATTGAATTGCCTCTGTCCCCCCTCCGAAAACTAACTTTCCCAGAGCCAGCACAGCTTCACGTCCCGAGCAACGTTTTCTGCTGTGTGCCAGGATACATGAAAGGAAACCTGGGGACGCTGGGAGACTCTGAGCTGTACGCGGCTTGCCGAAGCTTCTAGAGCATTCAGGGGTCAGTGTGGCCCTTCTGGAGAGTGACACAGCATGTTTCCTAATGGAAACCTAGAGTTACATTTCGGGGACTTTCTGCACAACCTTCCTCAGCCGCCTAGCTGGATGTCCTTGCCCAGAAGCGGCAGTTGCCAAGGAGTTCTTTCCCAGGAGCTCGTGAGACAGCATACCATGCAGAACCGCAGAGAAGGAGACCAGCCTTTCTCCGGGTTTTCAGAGGTTCGCTTTTCTGCCTTTGAGCCTCTGAACACAGAGATCCAGTCAGCTCCCAATGATACTTTAGAACTGTAGTATTGACGGTCTCTCTGCCATCAGCCCCCTGCTCAGCTCCCGTCTCCTAGGTGCATTCAGTGAAGTAGCATCCACTCTGCAGCCTCCCGCACCATGTTGTTTAGGAACGGCACATTTCCTCTTCGTAAAGAAATCTTTTCTTGCCGCCTGCCTGGCCCGAGCTCCTATTCCTTTTCCGAAGGCCGAGTTCGGCATAGCCCTGCAATGACCCCTTCCCTCAAGGCCGGACACATCTCTGAAAGACTATACTCCATGGGTCCCCATTCATTACATCTTACCTCCCATGAAACACAAAGGAGTTGTAGCGTGATGGGAGGAAACAACGGCCTCCTTCTCCTTCTCGGAATACCCCGTTGCCCAAGGTTACGGTCCTTGTCCAGAAGCAACAGTTGCCCAGGATTTCTTTGCTTTGAGCTCGTGAGACAGCATATCATGTAGGACCGCCGAGAAGGAGACCTGCCTCTCTCTGGTTTGGAAGAGGTTAGCTTTTCTACTCAGCCTTGGAGCACAAAGACCCAGCCAATTTCCAATGACAGTTTCGAAGGTTACTGGTGCAGGTCTCTCTGCGCTTAGCCCACTGTTCAGCTACAGTCTGTAAAGTGCATTCAGGGAAGAGCAAGAAAGTCTCCAACGCCCCGCGTCTTGTGGGGAAGGAACAGCACATTCTCTCCTCAGTGAAGACGTCCTTTCTTGCAGACTGCCAGGCTGGGACTCCTCTTCCGTCTCAGACCACCGAGTTTGGCATAGCGTTGAAATGACACCTTCCCTCAACGCCGTAGGCATCTCTTCAAGAACATAAACCCTGTGTGCCCATTCGTTATACCTCACCGCCCTAAGAAACACCGAAGAGCTGTGGCTGGATGGTAGGAAACAGTGGCCGTAGTGTCCTTCGATCAATATCCCGTTCCAAAGGCCCCCCGTGAAAATCTCTTGCTTTCGAGGGCCTAGGGCATACCAAGGGCTGCCAAACACAGCTAAAGGAGGCGAAATAAGAGAAGCAGAACTTGCTCCTGAGAAACTCGTACATACACTGAACCCAAAGCATGCCTCTTCGTGGAGACCGAAGGCCTCCCCAGCTCAGATTCTGGGCCCTGGAACACAGTGCTAACCGCTGCCTTCAAGGAGAGGTAGGCAAGGAATGTTTTCAAGTCTCGCCTGCCTCTCAGGGCCTGTTCAGCTTGAGTGGAAAATAGCCACAGCCTGCCCGAACGTCCTGCCGAGCAGCGAGTTGTACTGGAGTGTAGCAAACGCTTCCAAGTTGTCTGAGGGGAAAGAGGCCATTGCTGTGGTGTGAACGGCCTTCTCTGCCACTCTCTTGGAGCACAGTGCTCTCTGGGCAGGCAGGATAGTTCCTAGAGCAGAAGCATTTGAACAGACGTCTGCCCTGGTATACTTCCTACATCCGCACATCGAGTGCATCTTTCCTACGCTCCAGGCACCAACACGGTGCACAGAACTCCTCCTGATGGCGAGACAGAAGACGCAACATTTCTTCTAGGGGGCTCGTGAGGGGCGAGGCCTCTTGAGGAGTTGGACCCTCGAATGCCGCTGAAACCACTGAGGTTGATTGCCATGTTATGTTAGCGACACATTGAGAGCATTTCAGGTTCATGGAACCCCGTGCAGTGCGCCATGAGAGAAGAAAACGCAGATGCTGCCTTGACAGGGTTAGATTGAATTGCCTCTGTCCCCCCTCCGAAAACTAACTTTCCCAGAGCCAGCACAGCTTCACGTCCCGAGCAACGTTTTCTGCTGTGTGCCAGGATACATGAAAGGAAACCTGGGGACGCTGGGAGACTCTGAGCTGTACGCGGCTTGCCGAAGCTTCTAGAGCATTCAGGGGTCAGTGTGGCCCTTCTGGAGAGTGACACAGCATGTTTCCTAATGGAAACCTAGAGTTACATTTCGGGGACTTTCTGCACAACCTTCCTCAGCCGCCTAGCTGGATGTCCTTGCCCAGAAGCGGCAGTTGCCAAGGAGTTCTTTCCCAGGAGCTCGTGAGACAGCATACCATGCAGAACCGCAGAGAAGGAGACCAGCCTTTCTCCGGGTTTTCAGAGGTTCGCTTTTCTGCCTTTGAGCCTTTGAACACAGAGATCCAGTCAGCTCCCAATGATACTTTAGAACTGTAGTATTGACGGTCTCTCTGCCATCAGCCCCCTGCTCAGCTCCCGTCTCCTAGGTGCATTCAGTGAAGTAGCATCCACTCTGCAGCCTCCCGCACCATGTTGTTTAGGAACGGCACATTTCCTCTTCGTAAAGAAATCTTTTCTTGCCGCCTGCCTGGCCCGAGCTCCTATTCCTTTTCCGAAGGCCGAGTTCGGCATAGCCCTGCAATGACCCCTTCCCTCAAGGCCGGACACATCTCTGAAAGACTATACTCCATGGGTCCCCATTCATTACATCTTACCTCCCATGAAACACAAAGGAGTTGTAGCGTGATGGGAGGAAACAACGGCCTCCTTCTCCTTCTCGGAATACCCCGTTGCCCAAGGTTACGGTCCTTGTCCAGAAGCAACAGTTGCCCAGGATTTCTTTGCTTTGAGCTCGTGAGACAGCATATCATGTAGGACCGCCGAGAAGGAGACCTGCCTCTCTCTGGTTTGGAAGAGGTTAGCTTTTCTACTCAGCCTTGGAGCACAAAGACCCAGCCAATTTCCAATGACAGTTTCGAAGGTTACTGGTGCAGGTCTCTCTGCGCTTAGCCCACTGTTCAGCTACAGTCTGTAAAGTGCATTCAGGGAAGAGCAAGAAAGTCTCCAACGCCCCGCGTCTTGTGGGGAAGGAACAGCACATTCTCTCCTCAGTGAAGACGTCCTTTCTTGCAGACTGCCAGGCTGGGACTCCTCTTCCGTCTCAGACCACCGAGTTTGGCATAGCGTTGAAATGACCCCTTCCCTCAACGCCGTACGCATCTCTTCAAGAACATAAACCCTGTGTGCCCATTCGTTATACCTCACCACCCTAAGAAACACCGAAGAGCAGTGGCTGGATGGTAGGAAACAGTGGCCGTAGTGTCCTTCGATCAATATCCCGTTCCAAAGGCCCCCCGTGGAAATCTCTTGCTTTCGAGGGCCTAGGGCATACCAAGGGCTGCCAAACACAGCTAAAGGAGGCGAAATAAGAGAAGCAGAACTTGCTCCTGAGAAACTCGTACATACACTGAACCCAAAGCATGCCTCTTCGTGGAGACCGAAGGCCTCCCCAGCTCAGATTCTGGGCCCTGGAACACAGTGCTAACCGCTGCCTTCAAGGAGAGGTAGGCAAGGAATGTTTTCAAGTCTCGCCTGCCTCTCAGGGCCTGTTCAGCTTGAGTGGAAAATATCCACAGCCTGCCCGAACGTCCTGCCGAGCAGCGAGTTGTACTGGAGTGTAGCAAACGCTTCCAAGTTGTCTGAGGGGAAAGAGGCCATTGCTGTGGTGTGAACGGCCTTCTCTGCCACTCTCTTGGAGCACAGTGCTCTCTGGGCAGGCAGGATAGTTCCTAGAGCAGAAGCATTTGAACAGACGTCTGCCCTGGTATACTTCCTACATCCGCACATCGAGTGCATCTTTCCTACGCTCCAGGCACCAACGCGGTGCACAGAACTCCTCCTGATGGCGAGACAGAAGACGCAACATTTCTTCTAGGGGGCTCGTGAGGGGCGAGGCCTCTTGAGGAGTTGGACCCTCGAATGCCGCTGAAACCACTGAGGTTGATTGCCATGTTATGTTAGCGACACATTGAGAGCATTTCAGGTTCATGGAACCCCGTGCAGTGCGCCATGAGAGAAGAAAACGCAGATGCTGCCTTGACAGGGTTAGATTGAATTGCCTCTGTCCCCCCTCCGAAAACTAACTTTCCCAGAGCCAGCACAGCTTCACGTCCCGAGCAACGTTTTCTGCTGTGTGCCAGGATACATGAAAGGAAACCTGGGGACGCTGGGAGACTCTGAGCTGTACGCGGCTTGCCGAAGCTTCTAGAGCATTCAGGGGTCAGTGTGGCCCTTCTGGAGAGTGACACAGCATGTTTCCTAATGGAAACCTAGAGTTACATTTCGGGGACTTTCTGCACAACCTTCCTCAGCCGCCTAGCTGGATGTCCTTGCCTAGAAGCGGCAGTTGCCAAGGAGTTCTTTCCCAGGAGCTCGTGAGACAGCATACCATGCAGAACCGCAGAGAAGGAGACCAGCCTTTCTCCGGGTTTTCAGAGGTTCGCTTTTCTGCCTTTGAGCCTTTGAACACAGAGATCCAGTCAGCTCCCAATGATACTTTAGAACTGTAGTATTGACGGTCTCTCTGCCATCAGCCCCCTGCTCAGCTCCCGTCTCCTAGGTGCATTCAGTGAAGTAGCATCCACTCTGCAGCCTCCCGCACCATGTTGTTTAGGAACAGCACATTTCCTCTTCGTAAAGAAATCTTTTCTTGCAGCCTGCCTGGCCCGAGCTCCTATTCCTTTTCCGAAGGCCGAGTTCGGCATAGCCCTGCAATGACCCCTTCCCTCAAGGCCGGACACATCTCTGAAAGACTATACTCCATGGGTCCCCATTCATTACATCTTACCTCCCATGAAACACAAAGGAGTTGTAGCGTGATGGGAGGAAACAACAGCCTCCTTCTGCTTCTCGGAATACCCCGTTGCCCAAGGTTACAGGCCTTGTCCAGAAGCAACAGTTGCCCAGGATTTCTTTGCTTTGAGCTCGTGAGACAGCATATCATGTAGGACCGCCGAGAAAGAGACCTGCCTCTCTCTGGTTTGGAAGAGGTTAGCTTTTCTACTCAGCCTTGGAGCACAAAGACCCAGCCAATTTCCAATGACAGTTTCGAAGGTTACTGGTGCAGGTCTCTCTGCGCTTAGCCCACTGTTCAGCTACAGTCTGTCAAGTGCATTCAGGGAAGAGCAAGAAAGTCTCCAACGCCCCGCGTCTTGTGGGGAAGGAACAGCACATTCTCTCCTCAGTGAAGACGTCCTTTCTTGCAGACTGCCAGGCTGGGACTCCTCTTCCGTCTCAGACCACCGAGTTTGGCATAGCGTTGAAATGACACCTTCCCTCAACGCCGTAGGCATCTCTTCAAGAACATAAACCCTGTGTGCCCATTTGTTATACCTCACCGCCCTAAGAAACACCGAAGAGCTGTGGCTGGATGGTAGGAAATAGTGGCCGTAGTGTCCTTCGATCAATATCCCGTTCCAAAGGCCCCCCGTGAAAATCTCTTGCTTTCGAGGGCCTAGGGCATACCAAGGGCTGCCAAACACAGCTAAAGGAGGCGAAATAAGAGAAGCAGAACTTGCTCCTGAGAAACTCGTACATACACTGAACCCAAAGCATGCCTCTTCGTGGAGACCGAAGGCCTCCCCAGCTCAGATTCTGGGCCCTGGAACACAGTGTTAACCGCTGCCTTCAAGGAGAGGTAGGCAAGGAATGTTTTCAAGTCTCGCCTGCCTCTCAGGGCCTGTTCAGCTTGAGTGGAAAATAGCCACAGCCTGCCCGAACGTCCTGCCGAGCAGCGAGTTGTACTGGAGTGTAGCAAACGCTTCCAAGTTGTCTGAGGGGAAAGAGGCCATTGCTGTGGTGTGAACGGCCTTCTCTGCCACTCTCTTGGAGCACAGTGCTCTCTGGGCAGGCAGGATAGTTCCTAGAGCAGAAACATTTGAACAGACGTCTGCCCTGGTATACTTCCTACATCCGCACATCGAGTGCATCTTTCCTACGCTCCAGGCACCAACACGGTGCACAGAACTCCTCCTGATGGCAAGACAGAAGATGCAACATTTCTTCTAGGGGGCTCGTGAGGGGCGAGGCCTCTTGAGGAGTTGGACCCTCGAATGCCGCTGAAACCACTGAGGTTGATTGCCACTTTATGTTAGCGACACATTGAGAACATTTCAGGTTCATGGAACCCCGTGCAGTGCGCCACGAGAGAAGAAAACGCAGATGCTGCCTTGACAGGGTTAGATTGAATTGCCTCTGTCCCCCCTCCGAAAACCAACTTTCCCAGAGCCAGCACAGCTTCACGTCCCGAGCAACGTTTTCTGCTGTGTGCCAGGATACATGAAAGGAAACCTGGGGACGCTGGGAGACTCTGAGCTGTACGCGGCTTGCCAAAGCTTCTAGACGCTTCAGGGGTCAGTGTGGCCCTTCTGGAGAGTGACACAGCATGTTTCCTAATGGAAACCTAGAGTTACATTTCGGGGACTTTCTGCACAACCTTCCTCAGCCGCCTAGCTGGATGTCCTTGCCCAGAAGCGGCAGTTGCCAAGGAGTTCTTTCCCAGGAGCTCGTGAGACAGCATACCATGCAGAACCGCAGAGAAGGAGACCAGCCTTTCTCCGGGTTTTCAGAGGTTCGCTTTTCTGCCTTTGAGCCTTTGAACACAGAGATCCAGTCAGCTCCCAATGATACTTTAGAACTGTAGTATTGACGGTCTCTCTGCCATCAGCCCCCTGCTCAGCTCCCGTCTCCTAGGTGCATTCAGTGAAGTAGCATCCACTCTGCAGCCTCCCGCACCATGTTGTTTAGGAACAGCACATTTCCTCTTCGTAAAGAAATCTTTTCTTGCAGCCTGCCTGGCCCGAGCTCCTATTCCTTTTCCGAAGGCCGAGTTCGGCATAGCCCTGCAATGACCCCTTCCCTCAAGGCCGGACACATCTCTGAAAGACTATACTCCATGGGTCCCCATTCATTACATCTTACCTCCCATGAAACACAAAGGAGTTGTAGCGTGATGGGAGGAAACAACGGCCTCCTTCTCCTTCTCGGAATACCCCGTTGCCCAAGGTTACGGGCCTTGTCCAGAAGCAACAGTTGCCCAGGATTTCTTTGCTTTGAGCTCGTGAGACAGCATATCATGTAGGACCGCCGAGAAGGAGACCTGCCTCTCTCTGGTTTGGAAGAGGTTAGCTTTTCTACTCAGCCTTGGAGCACAAAGACCTAGCCAATTTCCAATGACACTTTCGAAGGTTACTGGTGCAGGTCTCTCTGCGCTTAGCCCACTGTTCAGCTACAGTCTGTAAAGTGCATTCTGGGAAGAGCAAGAAAGTCTCCAACGCCCCGCGTCTTGTGGGGAAGGAACAGCACATTCTCTCCTCAGTGAAGACGTCCTTTCTTGCAGACTGCCAGGCTGGGACTCCTCTTCCGTCTCAGACCACCGAGTTTGGCATAGCGTTGAAATGACACCTTCCCTCAACGCCGTACACATCTCTTCAAGAACATAAACCCTGTGTTCCCATTCGTTATACCTCACCGCCCTAAGAAACACCGAAGAGCTGTGGCTGGATGGTAGGAAACAGTGGCCGTAGTGTCCTTCGATCAATATCCCGTTCCAAAGGCCCCCCGTGAAAATCTCTTGCTTTCGAGGGCCTAGGGCATACCAAGGGCTGCCAAACACAGCTAAAGGAGGCGAAATAAGAGAAGCAGAACTTGCTCCTGAGAAACTCGTACGTACACGGAACCCAAAGCATGCCTCTTTGTGGAGACCGAGGCCTCCCCAGCTCAGATTCTGGGCCCTGGAACACAGTGCTAACCGCTGCCTTCAAGGAGAGGTAGGCAAGGAATGTTTTCAAGTCTCGCCTGCCTCTCAGGGCCTGTTCAGCTTGAGTGGAAAATAGCCACAGCCTGCCCGAACGTCCTGCCGAGCAGCGAGTTGTACTGGAGTGTAGCAAACGCTTCCAAGTTGTCTGAGGGGAAAGAGGCCATTGCTGTGGTGTGAACGGCCTTCTCTGCCACTCTCTTGGAGCACAGTGCTCTCTGGGCAGGCAGGATAGTTCCTAGAGCAGAAGCATTTGAACAGACGTCTGCCCTGGTATACTTCCTACATCCGCACATCGAGTGCATCTTTCCTACGCTCCAGGCACCAACACGGTGCACAGAACTCCTCCTGATGGCGAGACAGAAGACGCAACATTTCTTCTAGGGGGCTCGTGAGGGGCGAGGCCTCTTGAGGAGTTGGACCCTCGAATGCCGCTGAAACCACTGAGGTTGATTGCCATGTTATGTTAGCGACACATTGAGAGCATTTCAGGTTCATGGAACCCCGTGCAGTGCGCCATGAGAGAAGAAAACGCAGATGCTGCCTTGACAGGGTTAGATTGAATTGCCTCTGTCCCCCCTCCGAAAACTAACTTTCCCAGAGCCAGCACAGCTTCACGTCCCGAGCAACGTTTTCTGCTGTGTGCCAGGATACATGAAAGGAAACCTGGGGACGCTGGGAGACTCTGAGCTGTACGCGGCTTGCCGAAGCTTCTAGAGCATTCAGGGGTCAGTGTGGCCCTTCTGGAGAGTGACACAGCATGTTTCCTAATGGAAACCTAGAGTTACATTTCGGGGACTTTCTGCACAACCTTCCTCAGCCGCCTAGCTGGATGTCCTTGCCCAGAAGCGGCAGTTGCCAAGGAGTTCTTTCCCAGGAGCTCGTGAGACAGCATACCATGCAGAACCGCAGAGAAGGAGACCAGCCTTTCTCCGGGTTTTCAGAGGTTCGCTTTTCTGCCTTTGAGCCTTTGAACACAGAGATCCAGTCAGCTCCCAATGATACTTTAGAACTGTAGTATTGACGGTCTCTCTGCCATCAGCCCCCTGCTCAGCTCCCGTCTCCTAGGTGCATTCAGTGAAGTAGCATCCACTCTGCAGCCTCCCGCACCATGTTGTTTAGGAACGGCACATTTCCTCTTCGTAAAGAAATCTTTTCTTGCCGCCTGCCTGGCCCGAGCTCCTATTCCTTTTCCGAAGGCCGAGTTCGGCATAGCCCTGCAATGACCCCTTCCCTCAAGGCCGGACACATCTCTGAAAGACTATACTCCATGGGTCCCCATTCATTACATCTTACCTCCCATGAAACACAAAGGAGTTGTAGCGTGATGGGAGGAAACAACGGCCTCCTTCTCCTTCTCGGAATACCCCGTTGCCCAAGGTTACGGTCCTTGTCCAGAAGCAACAGTTGCCCAGGATTTCTTTGCTTTGAGCTCGTGAGACAGCATATCATGTAGGACCGCCGAGAAGGAGACCTGCCTCTCTCTGGTTTGGAAGAGGTTAGCTTTTCTACTCAGCCTTGGAGCACAAAGACCCAGCCAATTTCCAATGACAGTTTCGAAGGTTACTGGTGCAGGTCTCTCTGCGCTTAGCCCACTGTTCAGCTACAGTCTGTAAAGTGCATTCAGGGAAGAGCAAGAAAGTCTCCAACGCCCCGCGTCTTGTGGGGAAGGAACAGCACATTCTCTCCTCAGTGAAGACGTCCTTTCTTGCAGACTGCCAGGCTGGGACTCCTCTTCCGTCTCAGACCACCGAGTTTGGCATAGCGTTGAAATGACCCCTTCCCTCAACGCCGTACGCATCTCTTCAAGAACATAAACCCTGTGTGCCCATTCGTTATACCTCACCACCCTAAGAAACACCGAAGAGCAGTGGCTGGATGGTAGGAAACAGTGGCCGTAGTGTCCTTCGATCAATATCCCGTTCCAAAGGCCCCCCGTGGAAATCTCTTGCTTTCGAGGGCCTAGGGCATACCAAGGGCTGCCAAACACAGCTAAAGGAGGCGAAATAAGAGAAGCAGAACTTGCTCCTGAGAAACTCGTACATACACTGAACCCAAAGCATGCCTCTTCGTGGAGACCGAAGGCCTCCCCAGCTCAGATTCTGGGCCCTGGAACACAGTGCTAACCGCTGCCTTCAAGGAGAGGTAGGCAAGGAATGTTTTCAAGTCTCGCCTGCCTCTCAGGGCCTGTTCAGCTTGAGTGGAAAATATCCACAGCCTGCCCGAACGTCCTGCCGAGCAGCGAGTTGTACTGGAGTGTAGCAAACGCTTCCAAGTTGTCTGAGGGGAAAGAGGCCATTGCTGTGGTGTGAACGGCCTTCTCTGCCACTCTCTTGGAGCACAGTGCTCTCTGGGCAGGCAGGATAGTTCCTAGAGCAGAAGCATTTGAACAGACGTCTGCCCTGGTATACTTCCTACATCCGCACATCGAGTGCATCTTTCCTACGCTCCAGGCACCAACGCGGTGCACAGAACTCCTCCTGATGGCGAGACAGAAGACGCAACATTTCTTCTAGGGGGCTCGTGAGGGGCGAGGCCTCTTGAGGAGTTGGACCCTCGAATGCCGCTGAAACCACTGAGGTTGATTGCCATGTTATGTTAGCGACACATTGAGAGCATTTCAGGTTCATGGAACCCCGTGCAGTGCGCCATGAGAGAAGAAAACGCAGATGCTGCCTTGACAGGGTTAGATTGAATTGCCTCTGTCCCCCCTCCGAAAACTAACTTTCCCAGAGCCAGCACAGCTTCACGTCCCGAGCAACGTTTTCTGCTGTGTGCCAGGATACATGAAAGGAAACCTGGGGACGCTGGGAGACTCTGAGCTGTACGCGGCTTGCCGAAGCTTCTAGAGCATTCAGGGGTCAGTGTGGCCCTTCTGGAGAGTGACACAGCATGTTTCCTAATGGAAACCTAGAGTTACATTTCGGGGACTTTCTGCACAACCTTCCTCAGCCGCCTAGCTGGATGTCCTTGCCTAGAAGCGGCAGTTGCCAAGGAGTTCTTTCCCAGGAGCTCGTGAGACAGCATACCATGCAGAACCGCAGAGAAGGAGACCAGCCTTTCTCCGGGTTTTCAGAGGTTCGCTTTTCTGCCTTTGAGCCTTTGAACACAGAGATCCAGTCAGCTCCCAATGATACTTTAGAACTGTAGTATTGACGGTCTCTCTGCCATCAGCCCCCTGCTCAGCTCCCGTCTCCTAGGTGCATTCAGTGAAGTAGCATCCACTCTGCAGCCTCCCGCACCATGTTGTTTAGGAACAGCACATTTCCTCTTCGTAAAGAAATCTTTTCTTGCAGCCTGCCTGGCCCGAGCTCCTATTCCTTTTCCGAAGGCCGAGTTCGGCATAGCCCTGCAATGACCCCTTCCCTCAAGGCCGGACACATCTCTGAAAGACTATACTCCATGGGTCCCCATTCATTACATCTTACCTCCCATGAAACACAAAGGAGTTGTAGCGTGATGGGAGGAAACAACAGCCTCCTTCTGCTTCTCGGAATACCCCGTTGCCCAAGGTTACAGGCCTTGTCCAGAAGCAACAGTTGCCCAGGATTTCTTTGCTTTGAGCTCGTGAGACAGCATATCATGTAGGACCGCCGAGAAAGAGACCTGCCTCTCTCTGGTTTGGAAGAGGTTAGCTTTTCTACTCAGCCTTGGAGCACAAAGACCCAGCCAATTTCCAATGACAGTTTCGAAGGTTACTGGTGCAGGTCTCTCTGCGCTTAGCCCACTGTTCAGCTACAGTCTGTCAAGTGCATTCAGGGAAGAGCAAGAAAGTCTCCAACGCCCCGCGTCTTGTGGGGAAGGAACAGCACATTCTCTCCTCAGTGAAGACGTCCTTTCTTGCAGACTGCCAGGCTGGGACTCCTCTTCCGTCTCAGACCACCGAGTTTGGCATAGCGTTGAAATGACACCTTCCCTCAACGCCGTAGGCATCTCTTCAAGAACATAAACCCTGTGTGCCCATTTGTTATACCTCACCGCCCTAAGAAACACCGAAGAGCTGTGGCTGGATGGTAGGAAATAGTGGCCGTAGTGTCCTTCGATCAATATCCCGTTCCAAAGGCCCCCCGTGAAAATCTCTTGCTTTCGAGGGCCTAGGGCATACCAAGGGCTGCCAAACACAGCTAAAGGAGGCGAAATAAGAGAAGCAGAACTTGCTCCTGAGAAACTCGTACATACACTGAACCCAAAGCATGCCTCTTCGTGGAGACCGAAGGCCTCCCCAGCTCAGATTCTGGGCCCTGGAACACAGTGTTAACCGCTGCCTTCAAGGAGAGGTAGGCAAGGAATGTTTTCAAGTCTCGCCTGCCTCTCAGGGCCTGTTCAGCTTGAGTGGAAAATAGCCACAGCCTGCCCGAACGTCCTGCCGAGCAGCGAGTTGTACTGGAGTGTAGCAAACGCTTCCAAGTTGTCTGAGGGGAAAGAGGCCATTGCTGTGGTGTGAACGGCCTTCTCTGCCACTCTCTTGGAGCACAGTGCTCTCTGGGCAGGCAGGATAGTTCCTAGAGCAGAAACATTTGAACAGACGTCTGCCCTGGTATACTTCCTACATCCGCACATCGAGTGCATCTTTCCTACGCTCCAGGCACCAACACGGTGCACAGAACTCCTCCTGATGGCAAGACAGAAGATGCAACATTTCTTCTAGGGGGCTCGTGAGGGGCGAGGCCTCTTGAGGAGTTGGACCCTCGAATGCCGCTGAAACCACTGAGGTTGATTGCCACTTTATGTTAGCGACACATTGAGAACATTTCAGGTTCATGGAACCCCGTGCAGTGCGCCACGAGAGAAGAAAACGCAGATGCTGCCTTGACAGGGTTAGATTGAATTGCCTCTGTCCCCCCTCCGAAAACCAACTTTCCCAGAGCCAGCACAGCTTCACGTCCCGAGCAACGTTTTCTGCTGTGTGCCAGGATACATGAAAGGAAACCTGGGGACGCTGGGAGACTCTGAGCTGTACGCGGCTTGCCAAAGCTTCTAGACGCTTCAGGGGTCAGTGTGGCCCTTCTGGAGAGTGACACAGCATGTTTCCTAATGGAAACCTAGAGTTACATTTCGGGGACTTTCTGCACAACCTTCCTCAGCCGCCTAGCTGGATGTCCTTGCCCAGAAGCGGCAGTTGCCAAGGAGTTCTTTCCCAGGAGCTCGTGAGACAGCATACCATGCAGAACCGCAGAGAAGGAGACCAGCCTTTCTCCGGGTTTTCAGAGGTTCGCTTTTCTGCCTTTGAGCCTTTGAACACAGAGATCCAGTCAGCTCCCAATGATACTTTAGAACTGTAGTATTGACGGTCTCTCTGCCATCAGCCCCCTGCTCAGCTCCCGTCTCCTAGGTGCATTCAGTGAAGTAGCATCCACTCTGCAGCCTCCCGCACCATGTTGTTTAGGAACGGCACATTTCCTCTTCGTAAAGAAATCTTTTCTTGCAGCCTGCCTGGCCCGAGCTCCTATTCCTTTTCCGAAGGCCGAGTTCGGCATAGCCCTGCAATGACCCCTTCCCTCAAGGCCGGACACATCTCTGAAAGACTATACTCCATGGGTCCCCATTCATTACATCTTACCTCCCATGAAACACAAAGGAGTTGTAGCGTGATGGGAGGAAACAACGGCCTCCTTCTCCTTCTCGGAATACCCCGTTGCCCAAGGTTACGGGCCTTGTCCAGAAGCAACAGTTGCCCAGGATTTCTTTGCTTTGAGCTCGTGAGACAGCATATCATGTAGGACCGCCGAGAAGGAGACCTGCCTCTCTCTGGTTTGGAAGAGGTTAGCTTTTCTACTCAGCCTTGGAGCACAAAGACCTAGCCAATTTCCAATGACACTTTCGAAGGTTACTGGTGCAGGTCTCTCTGCGCTTAGCCCACTGTTCAGCTACAGTCTGTAAAGTGCATTCTGGGAAGAGCAAGAAAGTCTCCAACGCCCCGCGTCTTGTGGGGAAGGAACAGCACATTCTCTCCTCAGTGAAGACGTCCTTTCTTGCAGACTGCCAGGCTGGGACTCCTCTTCCGTCTCAGACCACCGAGTTTGGCATAGCGTTGAAATGACACCTTCCCTCAACGCCGTACACATCTCTTCAAGAACATAAACCCTGTGTTCCCATTCGTTATACCTCACCACCCTAAGAAACACCGAAGAGCTGTGGCTGGATGGTAGGAAACAGTGGCCGTAGTGTCCTTCGATCAATATCCCGTTCCAAAGGCCCCCCGTGAAAATCTCTTGCTTTCGAGGGCCTAGGGCATACCAAGGGCTGCCAAACACAGCTAAAGGAGGCGAAATAAGAGAAGCAGAACTTGCTCCTGAGAAACTCGTACATACACTGAACCCAAAGCATGCCTCTTCGTGGAGACCGAAGGCCTCCCCAGCTCAGATTCTGGGCCCTGGAACACAGTGCTAACCGCTGCCTTCAAGGAGAGGTAGGCAAGGAATGTTTTCAAGTCTCGCCTGCCTCTCAGGGCCTGTTCAGCTTGAGTGGAAAATAGCCACAGCCTGCCCGAACGTCCTGCCGAGCAGCGAGTTGTACTGGAGTGTAGCAAACGCTTCCAAGTTGTCTGAGGGGAAAGAGGCCATTGCTGTGGTGTGAACGGCCTTCTCTGCCACTCTCTTGGAGCACAGTGCTCTCTGGGCAGGCAGGATAGTTCCTAGAGCAGAAGCATTTGAACAGACGTCTGCCCTGGTATACTTCCTACATCCGCACATCGAGTGCATCTTTCCTACGCTCCAGGCACCAACACGGTGCACAGAACTCCTCCTGATGGCGAGACAGAAGACGCAACATTTCTTCTAGGGGGCTCGTGAGGGGCGAGGCCTCTTGAGGAGTTGGACCCTCGAATGCCGCTGAAACCACTGAGGTTGATTGCCACTTTATGTTAGCGACACATTGAGAACATTTCAGGTTCATGGAACCCCGTGCAGTGCGCCACGAGAGAAGAAAACGCAGATGCTGCCTTGACAGGGTTAGATTGAATTGCCTCTGTCCCCCCTCCGAAAACTAACTTTCCCAGAGCCAGCACAGCTTCACGTCCCGAGCAACATTTTCTGCTGTGTGCCAGGATACATGAAAGGAAACCTGGGGACGCTGGGAGACTCTGAGCTGTACGCGGCTTGCCAAAGCTTCTAGAGCATTCAGGGGTCAGTGTGGCCCTTCTGGAGAGTGACACAGCATGTTTCCTAATGGAAACCTAGAGTTACATTTCGGGGACTTTCTGCACAACCTTCCTCAGCCGCCTAGCTGGATGTCCTTGCCCAGAAGCGGCAGTTGCCAAGGAGTTCTTTCCCAGGAGCTCGTGAGACAGCATACCATGCAGAACCGCAGAGAAGGAGACCAGCCTTTCTCCGGGTTTTCAGAGGTTCGCTTTTCTGCCTTTGAGCCTTTGAACACAGAGATCCAGTCAGCTGCCAATGATACTTTAGAACTGTAGTATTGACGGTCTCTCTGCCATCAGCCCCCTGCTCAGCTCCCGTCTCCTAGGTGCATTCAGTGAAGTAGCATCCACTCTGCAGCCTCCCGCACCATGTTGTTTAGGAACAGCACATTTCCTCTTCGTAAAGAAATCTTTTCTTGCAGCCTGCCTGGCCCGAGCTCCTATTCCTTTTCCGAAGGCCGAGTCGGCATAGCCATGCAAAGACCCCTTCCCTCAAGGCCGGACACATCTCTGAAAGACTATACTCCATGGGTCCCCATTCATTACATCTTACCTCCCATGAAACACAAAGGAGTTGTAGCGTGATGGGAGGAAACAACAGCCTCCTTCTCCTTCTCGGAATACCCCGTTGCCCAAGGTTACGGGCCTTGTCCAGAAGCAACAGTTGCCCAGGATTTCTTTGCTTTGAGCTCGTGAGACAGCATATCATGTAGGACCGCCGAGAAGGAGACCTGCCTCTCTCTGGTTTGGAAGAGGTTAGCTTTTCTACTCAGCCTTGGAGCACAAAGACCCAGCCAATTCCCAATGACAGTTTCGAAGGTTACTGGTGCAGGTCTCTCTGCGCTTAGCCCACTGTTCAGCTACAGTCTGTAAAGTGCATTCAGGGAAGAGCAAGAAAGTCTCCAACGCCCCGCGTCTTGTGGGGAAGGAACAGCACATTCTCTCCTCAGTGAAGACGTCCTTTCTTGCAGACTGCCAGGCTGGGACTCCTCTTCCGTCTCAGACCACCGAGTTTGGCATAGCATTGAAATGACCCCTTCCCTCAACGCCGTACGCATCTCTTCAAGAACATAAACCCTGTGTGCCCATTCGTTATACCTCACCACCCTAAGAAACACCGAAGAGCTGTGGCTGGATGGTAGGAAACAGTGGCCGTAGTGTCCTTCGATCAATATCCCGTTCCAAAGGCCCCCCGTGGAAATCTCTTGCTTTCGAGGGCCTAGGGCATACCAAGGGCTGCCAAACACAGCTAAAGGAGGCGAAATAAGAGAAGCAGAACTTGCTCCTGAGAAACTCGTACATACACTGAACCCAAAGCATGCCTCTTCGTGGAGACCGAAGGCCTCCCCAGCTCAGATTCTGGGCCCTGGAACACAGTGCTAACCACTGCCTTCAAGGAGAGGTAGGCAAGGAATGTTTTCAAGTCTCGCCTGCCTCTCAGGGCCTGTTCAGCTTGAGTGGAAAATAGCCACAGCCTGCCCGAACGTCCTGCCGAGCAGCGAGTTGTACTGGAGTGTAGCAAACGCTTCCAAGTTGTCTGAGGGGAAAGAGGCCATTGCTGTGGTGTGAACGGCCTTCTCTGCCACTCTCTTGGAGCACAGTGCTCTCTGGGCAGGCAGGATAGTTCCTAGAGCAGAAGCATTTGAACAGACGTCTGCCCTGGTATACTTCCTACATCCGCACATCGAGTGCATCTTTCCTACGCTCCAGGCACCAACACGGTGCACAGAACTCCTCCTGATGGCGAGACAGAAGACGCAACATTTCTTCTAGGGGGCTCGTGAGGGGCGAGGCCTCTTGAGGAGTTGGACCCTCGAATGCCGCTGAAACCACTGAGGTTGATTGCCACTTTATGTTAGCGACACATTGAGAGCATTTCAGGTTCATGGAACCCCGTGCAGTGCGCCACGAGAGAAGGAAACGCAGATGCTGCCTTGACAGGGTTAGATTGAATTGCCTCTGTCCCCCCTCCGAAAACTAACTTTCCCAGAGCCAGCACAGCTTCACGTCCCGAGCAACGTTTTCTGCTGTGTGCCAGGATACATGAAAGGAAACCTGGGGACGCTGGGAGACTCTGAGCTGTACGCGGCTTGCCAAAGCTTCTAGACGCTTCAGGGGTCAGTGTGGCCCTTCTGGAGAGTGACACAGCATGTTTCCTAATGGAAACCTAGAGTTACATTTCGGGGACTTTCTGCACAACCTTCCTCAGCCGCCTAGCTGGATGTCCTTGCCCAGAAGCGGCAGTTGCCAAGGAGTTCTTTCCCAGGAGCTCGTGAGACAGCATACCATGCAGAACCGCAGAGAAGGAGACCAGCCTTTCTCCGGGTTTTCAGAGGTTCGCTTTTCTGCCTTTGAGCCTTTGAACACAGAGATCCAGTCAGCTCCCAATGATACTTTAGAACTGTAGTATTGACGGTCTCTCTGCCATCAGCCCCCTGCTCAGCTCCCGTCTCCTAGGTGCATTCAGTGAAGTAGCATCCACTCTGCAGCCTCCCGCACCATGTTGTTTAGGAACGGCACATTTCCTCTTCGTAAAGAAATCTTTTCTTGCAGCCTGCCTGGCCCGAGCTCCTATTCCTTTTCCGAAGGCCGAGTTCGGCATAGCCCTGCAAAGACCCCTTCCCTCAAGGCCGGACACATCTCTGAAAGACTATACTCCATGGGTCCCCATTCATTACATCTTACCTCCCATGAAACACAAAGGAGTTGTAGCGTGATGGGAGGAAACAACAGCCTCCTTCTCCTTCTCGGAATACCCCGTTGCCCAAGGTTACGGGCCTTGTCCAGAAGCAACAGTTGCCCAGGATTTCTTTGCTTTGAGCTCGTGAGACAGCATATCATGTAGGACCGCCGAGAAAGAGACCTGCCTCTCTCTGGTTTGGAAGAGGTTAGCTTTTCTACTCAGCCTTGGAGCACAAAGACCCAGCCAATTCCCAATGACAGTTTCGAAGGTTACTGGTGCAGGTCTCTCTGCGCTTAGCCCACTGTTCAGCTACAGTCTGTAAAGTGCATTCAGGGAAGAGCAAGAAAGTCTCCAACGCCCCGCGTCTTGTGGGGAAGGAACAGCACATTCTCTCCTCAGTGAAGACGTCCTTTCTTGCAGACTGCCAGGCTGGGACTCCTCTTCCGTCTCAGACCACCGAGTTTGGCATAGCATTGAAATGACCCCTTCCCTCAACGCCGTACGCATCTCTTCAAGAACATAAACCCTGTGTGCCCATTCGTTATACCTCACCACCCTAAGAAACACCGAAGAGCTGTGGCTGGATGGTAGGAAACAGTGGCCGTAGTGTCCTTCGATCAATATCCCGTTCCAAAGGCCCCCCGTGGAAATCTCTTGCTTTCGAGGGCCTAGGGCATACCAAGGGCTGCCAAACACAGCTAAAGGAGGCGAAATAAGAGAAGCAGAACTTGCTCCTGAGAAACTCGTACGTACACGGAACCCAAAGCATGCCTCTTCGTGGAGACCGAGGCCTCCCCAGCTCAGATTCTGGGCCCTGGAACACAGTGCTAACCGCTGCCTTCAAGGAGAGGTAGGCAAGGAATGTTTTCAAGTCTCGCCTGCCTCTCAGGGCCTGTTCAGCTTGAGTGGAAAATAGCCACAGCCTGCCCGAACGTCCTGCCGAGCAGCGAGTTGTACTGGAGTGTAGCAAACGCTTCCAAGTTGTCTGAGGGGAAAGAGGCCATTGCTGTGGTGTGAACGGCCTTCTCTGCCACTCTCTTGGAGCACAGTGCTCTCTGGGCAGGCAGGATAGTTCCTAGAGCAGAAGCATTTGAACAGACGTCTGCCCTGGTATACTTCCTACATCCGCACATCGAGTGCATCTTTCCTACGCTCCAGGCACCAACACGGTGCACAGAACTCCTCCTGATGGCGAGACAGAAGACGCAACATTTCTTCTAGGGGGCTCGTGAGGGGCGAGGCCTCTTGAGGAGTTGGACCCTCGAATGCCGCTGAAACCACTGAGGTTGATTGCCACTTTATGTTAGCGATACATTGAGAGCATTTCAGGTTCATGGAACCCCGTGCAGTGCGCCACGAGAGAAGAAAACGCAGATGCTGCCTTGACAGGGTTAGATTGAATTGCCTCTGTCCCCCCTCCGAAAACCAACTTTCCCAGAGCCAGCACAGCTTCACGTCCCGAGCAACGTTTTCTGCTGTGTGCCAGGATACATGAAAGGAAACCTGGGGACGCTGGGAGACTCTGAGCTGTACGCGGCTTGCCAAAGCTTCTAGACGCTTCAGGGGTCAGTGTGGCCCTTCTGGAGAGTGACACAGCATGTTTCCTAATGGAAACCTAGAGTTACATTTCGGGGACTTTCTGCACAACCTTCCTCAGCCGCCTAGCTGGATGTCCTTGCCCAGAAGCGGCAGTTGCCAAGGAGTTCTTTCCCAGGATCTCGTGAGACAGCATATCATGCAGAATCGCAGAGAAGGAGACCAGCCTTTCTCCGGGTTCTCAGAGGTTCGCTTTTCTGCCTTTGAGCCTCTGAACTCAGAGATCCAGTCAGCTCCCAATGATACTTTAGAACTGTAGTATTGACGGTCTCTCTGCCATCAGCCCCCTGCTCAGCTCCCGTCTCCTAGGTGCATTCAGTGAAGTAGCATCCACTCTGCAGCCTCCCGCACCATGTTGTTTAGGAACGGCACATTTCCTCTTCGTAAAGAAATCTTTTCTTGCAGCCTGCCTGGCCCGAGCTCCTATTCCTTTTCCGAAGGCCGAGTTCGGCATAGCCCTGCAATGACCCCTTCCCTCAAGGCCGGACACATCTCTGAAAGACTATACTCCATGGGTCCCCATTCATTACATCTTACCTCCCATGAAACACAAAGGAGTTGTAGCGTGATGGGAGGAAACAACGGCCTCCTTCTCCTTCTCGGAATACCCCGTTGCCCAAGGTTACGGGCCTTGTCCAGAAGCAACAGTTGCCCAGGATTTCTTTGCTTTGAGCTCGTGAGACAGCATATCATGTAGGACCGCCGAGAAGGAGACCTGCCTCTCTCTGGTTTGGAAGAGGTTAGCTTTTCTACTCAGCCTTGGAGCACAAAGACCCAGCCAATTTCCAATGACAGTTTCGAAAGTTACTGGTGCAGGTCTCTCTGCGCTTAGCCCACTGTTCAGCTACAGTCTGTAAAGTGCATTCAGGGAAGAGCAAGAAAGTCTCCAACGCCCCGCGTCTTGTGGGGAAGGAACAGCACATTCTCTCCTCAGTGAAGACGTCCTTTCTTGCAGACTGCCAGGCTGGGACTCCTCTTCCGTCTCAGACCACCGAGTTTGGCATAGCGTTGAAATGACACCTTCCCTCAACGCCGTACACATCTCTTCAAGAACATAAATCCTGTGTTCCCATTCGTTATACCTCACCGCCCTAAGAAACACCGAAGAGCTGTGGCTGGATGGTAGGAAACAGTGGCCGTAGTGTCCTTCGATCAATATCCCGTTCCAAAGGCCCCCCGTGAAAATCTCTTGCTTTCGAGGGCCTAGGGCATACCAAGGGCTGCCAAACACAGCTAAAGGAGGCTAAATAAGAGAAGCAGAACTTGCTCCTGAGAAACTCGTACATACACTGAACCCAAAGCATGCCTCTTCGTGGAGACCGAAGGCCTCCCCAGCTCAGATTCTGGGCCCTGGAACACAGTGCTAACCGCTGCCTTCAAGGAGAGGTAGGCAAGGAATGTTTTCAAGTCTCGCCTGCCTCTCAGGGCCTGTTCAGCTTGAGTGGAAAATAGCCACAGCCTGCCCGAACGTCCTGCCGAGCAGCGAGTTGTACTGGAGTGTAGCAAACGCTTCCAAGTTGTCTGAGGGGAAAGAGGCCATTGCTGTGGTGTGAACGGCCTTCTCTGCCACTCTCTTGGAGCACAGTGCTCTCTGGGCAGGCAGGATAGTTCCTAGAGCAGAAGCATTTGAACAGACGTCTGCCCTGGTATACTTCCTACATCCGCACATCGAGTGCATCTTTCCTACGCTCCAGGCACCCACACGGTGCACAGAACTCCTCCTGATGGCGAGACAGAAGACGCAACATTTCTTCTAGGGGGCTCGTGAGGGGCGAGGCCTCTTGAGGAGTTGGACACTCGAATGCCGCTGAAACCACTGAGGTTGATTGCCATGTTATGTTAGCGACACATTGAGAGCATTTCAGGTTCATGGAACCCTGTGCAGTGCGCCATGAGAGAAGAAAACGCAGATGCTGCCTTGACAGGGTTAGATTGAATTGCCTCTGTCCCCCCTCCGAAAACTAACTTTCCCAGAGCCAGCACAGCTTCACGTCCCGAGCAACGTTTTCTGCTGTGTGCCAGGATACATGAAAGGAAACCTGGGGACGCTGGGAGACTCTGAGCTGTACGCGGCTTGCCGAAGCTTCTAGAGCATTCAGGGGTCAGTGTGGCCCTTCTGGAGAGTGACACAGCATGTTTCCTAATGGAAACCTAGAGTTACATTTCGGGGACTTTCTGCACAACCTTCCTCAGCCGCCTAGCTGGATGTCCTTGCACAAAATCGGCAGTTGCCAAGGTGTTCTTTCCCAGGAGCTCGTGAGACAGCATACCATGCAGAACCACAGAGAAGGAGACCAGCCTTTCTCCGGGTTTTCAGAGGTTCACTTTTCTGCCTTTGAGCCTTTGAACACAGAGATCCAGTCAGCTCCCAATGATACTTTAGAACTGTAGTATTGACGGTCTCTCTGCCATCAGCCCCCTGCTCAGCTCCCGTCTCCTAGGTGCATTCAGTGAAGTAGCATCCACTCTGCAGCCTCCCGCACCATGTTGTTTAGGAACGGCACATTTCCTCTTCGTAAAGAAATCTTTTCTTGCCGCCTGCCTGGCCCGAGCTCCTATTCCTTTTCTGAAGGCTGAGTTCGGCATAGCCCTGCAATGACCCCTTCCCTCAAGGCCGGACACATCTCTGAAAGACTATACTCCATGGGTCCCCATTCATTACATCTTACCTCCCATGAAACACAAAGGAGTTGTAGCGTGATGGGAGGAAACAACGGCCTCCTTCTCCTTCTCGGAATACCCCGTTGCCCAAGGTTACGGTCCTTGTCCAGAAGCAACAGTTGCCCAGGATTTCTTTGCTTTGAGCTCGTGAGACAGCATATCATGTAGGACCGCCGAGAAGGAGAACAGTGGCCATAGTGTCCTTCGATCAATATCCCGTTCCAAAGGCCCCCCGTGGAAATCTCTTGCTTTCGAGGGCCTAGGGCATACCAAGGGCTGCCAAACACAGCTAAAGGAGGCGAAATAAGAGAAGCAGAACTTGCTCCTGAGAAACTCGTACATACACTGAACCCAAAGCATGCCTCTTCGTGGAGACCGAAGGCCTCCCCAGCTCAGATTCTGGGCCCTGGAACACAGTGCTAACCGCTGCCTTCAAGGAGAGGTAGGCAAGGAATGTTTTCAAGTCTCGCCTGCCTCTCAGGGCCTGTTCAGCTTGAGTGGAAAATATCCACAGCCTGCCCGAACGTCCTGCCGAGCAGCGAGTTGTACTGGAGTGTAGCAAACGCTTCCAAGTTGTCTGAGGGGAAAGAGGCCATTGCTGTGGTGTGAACGGCCTTCTCTGCCACTCTCTTGGAGCACAGTGCTCTCTGGGCAGGCAGGATAGTTCCTAGAGCAGAAGCATTTGAACAGACGTCTGCCCTGGTATACTTCCTACATCCGCACATCGAGTGCATCTTTCCTACGCTCCAGGCACCCACACGGTGCACAGAACTCCTCCTGATGGCGAGACAGAAGACGCAACATTTCTTCTAGGGGGCTCGTGAGGGGCGAGGCCTCTTGAGGAGTTGGACCCTCGAATGCCGCTGAAACCACTGAGGTTGATTGCCACTTTATGTTAGCGACACATTGAGAACATTTCAGGTTCATGGAACCCCGTGCAGTGCGCCACGAGAGAAGAAAACGCAGATGCTGCCTTGACAGGGTTAGATTGAATTGCCTCTGTCCCCCCTCCGAAAACTAACTTTCCCAGAGCCAGCACAGCTTCACGTCCCGAGCAACGTTTTCTGCTGTGTGCCAGGATACATGAAAGGAAACCTGGGGACGCTGGGAGACTCTGAGCTGTACGCGGCTTGCCAAAGCTTCTAGATCCTTCAGGGGTCAGTGTGGCCCTTCTGGAGAGTGACACAGCATGTTTCCTAATGGAAACCTAGAGTTACATTTCGGGGACTTTCTGCACAACCTTCCTCAGCCGCCTAGCTGGATGTCCTTGCCCAGAAGCGGCAGTTGCCAAGGAGTTCTTTCCCAGGAGCTCGTGAGACAGCATACCATGCAGAACCGCAGAGAAGGAGACCAGCCTTTCTCCGGGTTCTCAAAGGTTCACTTTTCTGCCTTTGAGCCTTTGAACACAGAGATCCAGTCAGCTCCCAATGATACTTTAGAACTGTAGTATTGAAGGTCTCTCTGCCATCAGCCCCCTGCTCAGCTCCCGTCTCCTAGGTGCATTCAGTGAAGTAGCATCCACTCTGCAGCCTCCCGCACCATGTTGTTTAGGAACGGCACATTTCCTCTTCGTAAAGAAATCTTTTCTTGCAGCCTGCCTGGCCCGAGCTCCTATTCCTTTTCCGAAGGCCGAGTTCGGCATAGCCCTGCAATGACCCCTTCCCTCAAGGCCGGACACATCTCTGAAAGACTATACTCCATGGGTCCCCATTCATTACATCTTACCTCCCATGAAACACAAAGGAGTTGTAGCGTGATGGGAGGAAACAACGGCCTCTTCTCCTTCTCGGAATACCCCGTTGCCCAAGGTTACGGGCCTTGTCCAGAAGCAACAGTTGCCCAGGATTTCTTTGCTTTGAGCTCGTGAGACAGCATATCATGTAGGACCGCCGAGAAGGAGACCTGCCTCTCTCTGGTTTGGAAGAGTTTAGCTTTTCTACTCAACCTTGGAGCACAAAGACCCAGCCAATTTCCAATGACAGTTTCGAAGGTTACTGGTGCAGGTCTCTCTGCGCTTAGCCCACTGTTCAGCTACAGTCTGTAAAGTGCATTCAGGGAAGAGCAAGAAAGTCTCCAACGCCCCGCGTCTTGTGGGGAAGGAACAGCACATTCTCTCCTCAGTGAAGACGTCCTTTCTTGCAGACTGCCAGGCTGGGACTCCTCTTCCGTCTCAGACCACCGAGTTTGGCATAGCGTTGAAATGACACCTTCCCTCAACGCCGTAGGCATCTCTTCAAGAACATAAACCCTGTGTGCCCATTCGTTATACCTCACCGCCCTAAGAAACACCGAAGAGCTGTGGCTGGATGGTAGGAAACAGTGGCCGTAGTGTCCTTCGATCAATATCCTGTTCCAAAGGCCCCCCGTGAAAATCTCTTGCTTTCGAGGGCCTAGGGCATACCAAGGGCTGCCAAACACAGCTAAAGGAGGCGAAATAAGAGAAGCAGAACTTGCTCCTGAGAAACTCGTACATACACTGAACCCAAAGCATGCCTCTTCGTGGAGACCGAAGGCCTCCCCAGCTCAGATTCTGGGCCCTGGAACACAGTGCTAACCGCTGCCTTCAAGGAGAGGTAGGCAAGGAATGTTTTCAAGTCTCGCCTGCCTCTCAGGGCCTGTTCAGCTTGAGTGGAAAATATCCACAGCCTGCCCGAACGTCCTGCCGAGCAGCGAGTTGTACTGGAGTGTAGCAAACGCTTCCAAGTTGTCTGAGGGGAAAGAGGCCATTGCTGTGGTGTGAACGGCCTTCTCTGCCACTCTCTTGGAGCACAGTGCTCTCTGGGCAGGCAGGATAGTTCCTAGAGCAGAAGCATTTGAACAGACGTCTGCCCTGGTATACTTCCTACATCCGCACATCGAGTGCATCTTTCCTACGCTCCAGGCACCAACGCGGTGCACAGAACTCCTCCTGATGGCGAGACAGAAGACGCAACATTTCTTCTAGGGGGATCGTGAGGGGCGAGGCCTCTTGAGGAGTTGGACCCTCGAATGCCGCTGAAACCACTGAGGTTGATTGCCATGTTATGTTAGCGACACATTGAGAGCATTTCAGGTTCATGGAACCCCGTGCAGTGCGCCATGAGAGAAGAAAACGCAGATGCTGCCTTGACAGGGTTAGATTGAATTGCCTCTGTCCCCCCTCCGAAAACTAACTTTCCCAGAGCCAGCACAGCTTCACGTCCCGAGCAACGTTTTCTGCTGTGTGCCAGGATACATGAAAGGAAACCTGGGGACGCTGGGAGACTCTGAGCTGTACGCGGCTTGCCGAAGCTTCTAGAGCATTCAGGGGTCAGTGTGGCCCTTCTGGAGAGTGACACAGCATGTTTCCTAATGGAAACCTAGAGTTACATTTCGGGGACTTTCTGCACAACCTTCCTCAGCCGCCTAGCTGGATGTCCTTGCCCAGAAGCGGCAGTTGCCAAGGAGTTCTTTCCCAGGAGCTCGTGAGACAGCATACCATGCAGAACCGCAGAGAAGGAGACCAGCCTTTCTCCGGGTTTTCAGAGGTTCGCTTTTCTGCCTTTGAGCCTTTGAACACAGAGATCCAGTCAGCTCCCAATGATACTTTAGAACTGTAGTATTGACGGTCTCTCTGCCATCAGCCCCCTGCTCAGCTCCCGTCTCCTAGGTGCATTCAGTGAAGTAGCATCCACTCTGCAGCCTCCCGCACCATGTTGTTTAGGAACGGCACATTTCCTCTTCGTAAAGAAATCTTTTCTTGCCGCCTGCCTGGCCCGAGCTCCTATTCCTTTTCCGAAGGCCGAGTTCGGCATAGCCCTGCAATGACCCCTTCCCTCAAGGCCGGACACATCTCTGAAAGACTATACTCCATGGGTCCCCATTCATTACATCTTACCTCCCATGAAACACAAAGGAGTTGTAGCGTGATGGGAGGAAACAACAGCCTCCTTCTGCTTCTCGGAATACCCCGTTGCCCAAGGTTACAGGCCTTGTCCAGAAGCAACAGTTGCCCAGGATTTCTTTGCTTTGAGCTCGTGAGACAGCATATCATGTAGGACCGCCGAGAAAGAGACCTGCCTCTCTCTGGTTTGGAAGAGGTTAGCTTTTCTACTCAGCCTTGGAGCACAAAGACCCAGCCAATTTCCAATGACAGTTTCGAAGGTTACTGGTGCAGGTCTCTCTGCGCTTAGCCCACTGTTCAGCTACAGTCTGTCAAGTGCATTCAGGGAAGAGCAAGAAAGTCTCCAACGCCCCGCGTCTTGTGGGGAAGGAACAGCACATTCTCTCCTCAGTGAAGACGTCCTTTCTTGCAGACTGCCAGGCTGGGACTCCTCTTCCGTCTCAGACCACCGAGTTTGGCATAGCGTTGAAATGACACCTTCCCTCAACGCCGTAGGCATCTCTTCAAGAACATAAACCCTGTGTGCCCATTTGTTATACCTCACCGCCCTAAGAAACACCGAAGAGCTGTGGCTGGATGGTAGGAAATAGTGGCCGTAGTGTCCTTCGATCAATATCCCGTTCCAAAGGCCCCCCGTGAAAATCTCTTGCTTTCGAGGGCCTAGGGCATACCAAGGGCTGCCAAACACAGCTAAAGGAGGCGAAATAAGAGAAGCAGAACTTGCTCCTGAGAAACTCGTACATACACTGAACCCAAAGCATGCCTCTTCGTGGAGACCGAAGGCCTCCCCAGCTCAGATTCTGGGCCCTGGAACACAGTGTTAACCGCTGCCTTCAAGGAGAGGTAGGCAAGGAATGTTTTCAAGTCTCGCCTGCCTCTCAGGGCCTGTTCAGCTTGAGTGGAAAATAGCCACAGCCTGCCCGAACGTCCTGCCGAGCAGCGAGTTGTACTGGAGTGTAGCAAACGCTTCCAAGTTGTCTGAGGGGAAAGAGGCCATTGCTGTGGTGTGAACGGCCTTCTCTGCCACTCTCTTGGAGCACAGTGCTCTCTGGGCAGGCAGGATAGTTCCTAGAGCAGAAACATTTGAACAGACGTCTGCCCTGGTATACTTCCTACATCCGCACATCGAGTGCATCTTTCCTACGCTCCAGGCACCAACACGGTGCACAGAACTCCTCCTGATGGCAAGACAGAAGATGCAACATTTCTTCTAGGGGGCTCGTGAGGGGCGAGGCCTCTTGAGGAGTTGGACCCTCGAATGCCGCTGAAACCACTGAGGTTGATTGCCACTTTATGTTAGCGACACATTGAGAACATTTCAGGTTCATGGAACCCCGTGCAGTGCGCCACGAGAGAAGAAAACGCAGATGCTGCCTTGACAGGGTTAGATTGAATTGCCTCTGTCCCCCCTCCGAAAACCAACTTTCCCAGAGCCAGCACAGCTTCACGTCCCGAGCAACGTTTTCTGCTGTGTGCCAGGATACATGAAAGGAAACCTGGGGACGCTGGGAGACTCTGAGCTGTACGCGGCTTGCCAAAGCTTCTAGACGCTTCAGGGGTCAGTGTGGCCCTTCTGGAGAGTGACACAGCATGTTTCCTAATGGAAACCTAGAGTTACATTTCGGGGACTTTCTGCACAACCTTCCTCAGCCGCCTAGCTGGATGTCCTTGCCCAGAAGCGGCAGTTGCCAAGGAGTTCTTTCCCAGGAGCTCGTGAGACAGCATACCATGCAGAACCGCAGAGAAGGAGACCAGCCTTTCTCCGGGTTTTCAGAGGTTCGCTTTTCTGCCTTTGAGCCTTTGAACACAGAGATCCAGTCAGCTCCCAATGATACTTTAGAACTGTAGTATTGACGGTCTCTCTGCCATCAGCCCCCTGCTCAGCTCCCGTCTCCTAGGTGCATTCAGTGAAGTAGCATCCACTCTGCAGCCTCCCGCACCATGTTGTTTAGGAACAGCACATTTCCTCTTCGTAAAGAAATCTTTTCTTGCAGCCTGCCTGGCCCGAGCTCCTATTCCTTTTCCGAAGGCAGAGTTCGGCATAGCCCTGCAATGACCCCTTCCCTCAAGGCCGGACACATCTCTGAAAGACTATACTCCATGGGTCCCCATTCATTACATCTTACCTCCCATGAAACACAAAGGAGTTGTAGCGTGATGGGAGGAAACAACGGCCTCCTTCTCCTTCTCGGAATACCCCGTTGCCCAAGGTTACGGGCCTTGTCCAGAAGCAACAGTTGCCCAGGATTTCTTTGCTTTGAGCTCGTGAGACAGCATATCATGTAGGACCGCCGAGAAGGAGACCTGCCTCTCTCTGGTTTGGAAGAGGTTAGCTTTTCTACTCAGCCTTGGAGCACAAAGACCCAGCCAATTTCCAATGACACTTTCGAAGGTTACTGGTGCAGGTCTCTCTGCGCTTAGCCCACTGTTCAGCTACAGTCTGTAAAGTGCATTCTGGGAAGAGCAAGAAAGTCTCCAACGTCCCGCGTCTTGTGGGGAAGGAACAGCACATTCTCTCCTCAGTGAAGACGTCCTTTCTTGCAGACTGCCAGGCTGGGACTCCTCTTCCGTCTCAGACCACCGAGTTTGGCATAGCGTTGAAATGACACCTTCCCTCAACGCCGTACACATCTCTTCAAGAACATAAACCCTGTGTTCCCATTCGTTATACCTCACCGCCCTAAGAAACACCGAAGAGCTGTGGCTGGATGGTAGGAAACAGTGGCCGTAGTGTCCTTCGATCAATATCCCGTTCCAAAGGCCCCCCGTGAAAATCTCTTGCTTTCGAGGGCCTAGGGCATACCAAGGGCTGCCAAACACAGCTAAAGGAGGCGAAATAAGAGAAGCAGAACTTGCTCCTGAGAAACTCGTACATACACTGAACCCAAAGCATGCCTCTTCGTGGAGACCGAAGGCCTCCCCAGCTCAGATTCTGGGCCCTGGAACACAGTGCTAACCGCTGCCTTCAAGGAGAGGTAGGCAAGGAATGTTTTCAAGTCTCGCCTGCCTCTCAGGGCCTGTTCAGCTTGAGTGGAAAATAGCCACAGCCTGCCCGAACGTCCTGCCGAGCAGCGAGTTGTACTGGAGTGTAGCAAACGCTTCCAAGTTGTCTGAGGGGAAAGAGGCCATTGCTGTGGTGTGAACGGCCTTCTCTGCCACTCTCTTGGAGCACAGTGCTCTCTGGGCAGGCAGGATAGTTCCTAGAGCAGAAGCATTTGAACAGACGTCTGCCCTGGTATACTTCCTACATCCGCACATCGAGTGCATCTTTCCTACGCTCCAGGCACCAACACGGTGCACAGAACTCCTCCTGATGGCGAGACAGAAGACGCAACATTTCTTCTAGGGGGCTCGTGAGGGGCGAGGCCTCTTGAGGAGTTGGACCCTCGAATGCCGCTGAAACCACTGAGGTTGATTGCCACTTTATGTTAGCGACACATTGAGAACATTTCAGGTTCATGGAACCCCGTGCAGTGCGCCACGAGAGAAGAAAACGCAGATGCTGCCTTGACAGGGTTAGATTGAATTGCCTCTGTCCCCCCTCCGAAAACTAACTTTCCCAGAGCCAGCACAGCTTCACGTCCCGAGCAACATTTTCTGCTGTGTGCCAGGATACATGAAAGGAAACCTGGGGACGCTGGGAGACTCTGAGCTGTACGCGGCTTGCCAAAGCTTCTAGAGCATTCAGGGGTCAGTGTGGCCCTTCTGGAGAGTGACACAGCATGTTTCCTAATGGAAACCTAGAGTTACATTTCGGGGACTTTCTGCACAACCTTCCTCAGCCGCCTAGCTGGATGTCCTTGCCCAGAAGCGGCAGTTGCCAAGGAGTTCTTTCCCAGGAGCTCGTGAGACAGCATACCATGCAGAACCGCAGAGAAGGAGACCAGCCTTTCTCCGGGTTTTCAGAGGTTCGCTTTTCTGCCTTTGAGCCTTTGAACACAGAGATCCAGTCAGCTCCCAATGATACTTTAGAACTGTAGTATTGACGGTCTCTCTGCCATCAGCCCCCTGCTCAGCTCCCGTCTCCTAGGTGCATTCAGTGAAGTAGCATCCACTCTGCAGCCTCCCGCACCATGTTGTTTAGGAACGGCACATTTCCTCTTCGTAAAGAAATCTTTTCTTGCAGCCTGCCTGGCCCGAGCTCCTATTCCTTTTCCGAAGGCCGAGTTCGGCATAGCCCTGCAAAGACCCCTTCCCTCAAGGCCGGACACATCTCTGAAAGACTATACTCCATGGGTCCCCATTCATTACATCTTACCTCCCATGAAACACAAAGGAGTTGTAGCGTGATGGGAGGAAACAACAGCCTCCTTCTCCTTCTCGGAATACCCCGTTGCCCAAGGTTACGGGCCTTGTCCAGAAGCAACAGTTGCCCAGGATTTCTTTGCTTTGAGCTCGTGAGACAGCATATCATGTAGGACCGCCGAGAAAGAGACCTGCCTCTCTCTGGTTTGGAAGAGGTTAGCTTTTCTACTCAGCCTTGGAGCACAAAGACCCAGCCAATTCCCAATGACAGTTTCGAAGGTTACTGGTGCAGGTCTCTCTGCGCTTAGCCCACTGTTCAGCTACAGTCTGTAAAGTGCATTCAGGGAAGAGCAAGAAAGTCTCCAACGCCCCGCGTCTTGTGGGGAAGGAACAGCACATTCTCTCCTCAGTGAAGACGTCCTTTCTTGCAGACTGCCAGGCTGGGACTCCTCTTCCGTCTCAGACCACCGAGTTTGGCATAGCATTGAAATGACCCCTTCCCTCAACGCCGTACGCATCTCTTCAAGAACATAAACCCTGTGTGCCCATTCGTTATACCTCACCACCCTAAGAAACACCGAAGAGCTGTGGCTGGATGGTAGGAAACAGTGGCCGTAGTGTCCTTCGATCAATATCCCGTTCCAAAGGCCCCCCGTGGAAATCTCTTGCTTTCGAGGGCCTAGGGCATACCAAGGGCTGCCAAACACAGCTAAAGGAGGCGAAATAAGAGAAGCAGAACTTGCTCCTGAGAAACTCGTACGTACACGGAACCCAAAGCATGCCTCTTCGTGGAGACCGAGGCCTCCCCAGCTCAGATTCTGGGCCCTGGAACACAGTGCTAACCGCTGCCTTCAAGGAGAGGTAGGCAAGGAATGTTTTCAAGTCTCGCCTGCCTCTCAGGGCCTGTTCAGCTTGAGTGGAAAATAGCCACAGCCTGCCCGAACGTCCTGCCGAGCAGCGAGTTGTACTGGAGTGTAGCAAACGCTTCCAAGTTGTCTGAGGGGAAAGAGGCCATTGCTGTGGTGTGAACGGCCTTCTCTGCCACTCTCTTGGAGCACAGTGCTCTCTGGGCAGGCAGGATAGTTCCTAGAGCAGAAGCATTTGAACAGACGTCTGCCCTGGTATACTTCCTACATCCGCACATCGAGTGCATCTTTCCTACGCTCCAGGCACCAACACGGTGCACAGAACTCCTCCTGATGGCGAGACAGAAGACGCAACATTTCTTCTAGGGGGCTCGTGAGGGGCGAGGCCTCTTGAGGAGTTGGACCCTCGAATGCCGCTGAAACCACTGAGGTTGATTGCCACTTTATGTTAGCGATACATTGAGAGCATTTCAGGTTCATGGAACCCCGTGCAGTGCGCCACGAGAGAAGAAAACGCAGATGCTGCCTTGACAGGGTTAGATTGAATTGCCTCTGTCCCCCCTCCGAAAACCAACTTTCCCAGAGCCAGCACAGCTTCACGTCCCGAGCAACGTTTTCTGCTGTGTGCCAGGATACATGAAAGGAAACCTGGGGACGCTGGGAGACTCTGAGCTGTACGCGGCTTGCCAAAGCTTCTAGACGCTTCAGGGGTCAGTGTGGCCCTTCTGGAGAGTGACACAGCATGTTTCCTAATGGAAACCTAGAGTTACATTTCGGGGACTTTCTGCACAACCTTCCTCAGCCGCCTAGCTGGATGTCCTTGCCCAGAAGCGGCAGTTGCCAAGGAGTTCTTTCCCAGGATCTCGTGAGACAGCATATCATGCAGAATCGCAGAGAAGGAGACCAGCCTTTCTCCGGGTTCTCAGAGGTTCGCTTTTCTGCCTTTGAGCCTCTGAACTCAGAGATCCAGTCAGCTCCCAATGATACTTTAGAACTGTAGTATTGACGGTCTCTCTGCCATCAGCCCCCTGCTCAGCTCCCGTCTCCTAGGTGCATTCAGTGAAGTAGCATCCACTCTGCAGCCTCCCGCACCATGTTGTTTAGGAACGGCACATTTCCTCTTCGTAAAGAAATCTTTTCTTGCAGCCTGCCTGGCCCGAGCTCCTATTCCTTTTCCGAAGGCCGAGTTCGGCATAGCCCTGCAATGACCCCTTCCCTCAAGGCCGGACACATCTCTGAAAGACTATACTCCATGGGTCCCCATTCATTACATCTTACCTCCCATGAAACACAAAGGAGTTGTAGCGTGATGGGAGGAAACAACGGCCTCCTTCTCCTTCTCGGAATACCCCGTTGCCCAAGGTTACGGGCCTTGTCCAGAAGCAACAGTTGCCCAGGATTTCTTTGCTTTGAGCTCGTGAGACAGCATATCATGTAGGACCGCCGAGAAGGAGACCTGCCTCTCTCTGGTTTGGAAGAGGTTAGCTTTTCTACTCAGCCTTGGAGCACAAAGACCCAGCCAATTTCCAATGACAGTTTCGAAAGTTACTGGTGCAGGTCTCTCTGCGCTTAGCCCACTGTTCAGCTACAGTCTGTAAAGTGCATTCAGGGAAGAGCAAGAAAGTCTCCAACGCCCCGCGTCTTGTGGGGAAGGAACAGCACATTCTCTCCTCAGTGAAGACGTCCTTTCTTGCAGACTGCCAGGCTGGGACTCCTCTTCCGTCTCAGACCACCGAGTTTGGCATAGCGTTGAAATGACACCTTCCCTCAACGCCGTACACATCTCTTCAAGAACATAAATCCTGTGTTCCCATTCGTTATACCTCACCGCCCTAAGAAACACCGAAGAGCTGTGGCTGGATGGTAGGAAACAGTGGCCGTAGTGTCCTTCGATCAATATCCCGTTCCAAAGGCCCCCCGTGAAAATCTCTTGCTTTCGAGGGCCTAGGGCATACCAAGGGCTGCCAAACACAGCTAAAGGAGGCTAAATAAGAGAAGCAGAACTTGCTCCTGAGAAACTCGTACATACACTGAACCCAAAGCATGCCTCTTCGTGGAGACCGAAGGCCTCCCCAGCTCAGATTCTGGGCCCTGGAACACAGTGCTAACCGCTGCCTTCAAGGAGAGGTAGGCAAGGAATGTTTTCAAGTCTCGCCTGCCTCTCAGGGCCTGTTCAGCTTGAGTGGAAAATAGCCACAGCCTGCCCGAACGTCCTGCCGAGCAGCGAGTTGTACTGGAGTGTAGCAAACGCTTCCAAGTTGTCTGAGGGGAAAGAGGCCATTGCTGTGGTGTGAACGGCCTTCTCTGCCACTCTCTTGGAGCACAGTGCTCTCTGGGCAGGCAGGATAGTTCCTAGAGCAGAAGCATTTGAACAGACGTCTGCCCTGGTATACTTCCTACATCCGCACATCGAGTGCATCTTTCCTACGCTCCAGGCACCCACACGGTGCACAGAACTCCTCCTGATGGCGAGACAGAAGACGCAACATTTCTTCTAGGGGGCTCGTGAGGGGCGAGGCCTCTTGAGGAGTTGGACACTCGAATGCCGCTGAAACCACTGAGGTTGATTGCCATGTTATGTTAGCGACACATTGAGAGCATTTCAGGTTCATGGAACCCTGTGCAGTGCGCCATGAGAGAAGAAAACGCAGATGCTGCCTTGACAGGGTTAGATTGAATTGCCTCTGTCCCCCCTCCGAAAACTAACTTTCCCAGAGCCAGCACAGCTTCACGTCCCGAGCAACGTTTTCTGCTGTGTGCCAGGATACATGAAAGGAAACCTGGGGACGCTGGGAGACTCTGAGCTGTACGCGGCTTGCCGAAGCTTCTAGAGCATTCAGGGGTCAGTGTGGCCCTTCTGGAGAGTGACACAGCATGTTTCCTAATGGAAACCTAGAGTTACATTTCGGGGACTTTCTGCACAACCTTCCTCAGCCGCCTAGCTGGATGTCCTTGCACAGAATCGGCAGTTGCCAAGGTGTTCTTTCCCAGGAGCTCGTGAGACAGCATACCATGCAGAACCACAGAGAAGGAGACCAGCCTTTCTCCGGGTTTTCAGAGGTTCACTTTTCTGCCTTTGAGCCTTTGAACACAGAGATCCAGTCAGCTCCCAATGATACTTTAGAACTGTAGTATTGACGGTCTCTCTGCCATCAGCCCCCTGCTCAGCTCCCGTCTCCTAGGTGCATTCAGTGAAGTAGCATCCACTCTGCAGCCTCCCGCACCATGTTGTTTAGGAACGGCACATTTCCTCTTCGTAAAGAAATCTTTTCTTGCCGCCTGCCTGGCCCGAGCTCCTATTCCTTTTCTGAAGGCTGAGTTCGGCATAGCCCTGCAATGACCCCTTCCCTCAAGGCCGGACACATCTCTGAAAGACTATACTCCATGGGTCCCCATTCATTACATCTTACCTCCCATGAAACACAAAGGAGTTGTAGCGTGATGGGAGGAAACAACGGCCTCCTTCTCCTTCTCGGAATACCCCGTTGCCCAAGGTTACGGTCCTTGTCCAGAAGCAACAGTTGCCCAGGATTTCTTTGCTTTGAGCTCGTGAGACAGCATATCATGTAGGACCGCCGAGAAGGAGAACAGTGGCCATAGTGTCCTTCGATCAATATCCCGTTCCAAAGGCCCCCCGTGGAAATCTCTTGCTTTCGAGGGCCTAGGGCATACCAAGGGCTGCCAAACACAGCTAAAGGAGGCGAAATAAGAGAAGCAGAACTTGCTCCTGAGAAACTCGTACATACACTGAACCCAAAGCATGCCTCTTCGTGGAGACCGAAGGCCTCCCCAGCTCAGATTCTGGGCCCTGGAACACAGTGCTAACCGCTGCCTTCAAGGAGAGGTAGGCAAGGAATGTTTTCAAGTCTCGCCTGCCTCTCAGGGCCTGTTCAGCTTGAGTGGAAAATATCCACAGCCTGCCCGAACGTCCTGCCGAGCAGCGAGTTGTACTGGAGTGTAGCAAACGCTTCCAAGTTGTCTGAGGGGAAAGAGGCCATTGCTGTGGTGTGAACGGCCTTCTCTGCCACTCTCTTGGAGCACAGTGCTCTCTGGGCAGGCAGGATAGTTCCTAGAGCAGAAGCATTTGAACAGACGTCTGCCCTGGTATACTTCCTACATCCGCACATCGAGTGCATCTTTCCTACGCTCCAGGCACCCACACGGTGCACAGAACTCCTCCTGATGGCGAGACAGAAGACGCAACATTTCTTCTAGGGGGCTCGTGAGGGGCGAGGCCTCTTGAGGAGTTGGACCCTCGAATGCCGCTGAAACCACTGAGGTTGATTGCCACTTTATGTTAGCGACACATTGAGAACATTTCAGGTTCATGGAACCCCGTGCAGTGCGCCACGAGAGAAGAAAACGCAGATGCTGCCTTGACAGGGTTAGATTGAATTGCCTCTGTCCCCCCTCCGAAAACTAACTTTCCCAGAGCCAGCACAGCTTCACGTCCCGAGCAACGTTTTCTGCTGTGTGCCAGGATACATGAAAGGAAACCTGGGGACGCTGGGAGACTCTGAGCTGTACGCGGCTTGCCAAAGCTTCTAGATCCTTCAGGGGTCAGTGTGGCCCTTCTGGAGAGTGACACAGCATGTTTCCTAATGGAAACCTAGAGTTACATTTCGGGGACTTTCTGCACAACCTTCCTCAGCCGCCTAGCTGGATGTCCTTGCCCAGAAGCGGCAGTTGCCAAGGAGTTCTTTCCCAGGAGCTCGTGAGACAGCATACCATGCAGAACCGCAGAGAAGGAGACCAGCCTTTCTCCGGGTTCTCAAAGGTTCACTTTTCTGCCTTTGAGCCTTTGAACACAGAGATCCAGTCAGCTCCCAATGATACTTTAGAACTGTAGTATTGAAGGTCTCTCTGCCATCAGCCCCCTGCTCAGCTCCCGTCTCCTAGGTGCATTCAGTGAAGTAGCATCCACTCTGCAGCCTCCCGCACCATGTTGTTTAGGAACGGCACATTTCCTCTTCGTAAAGAAATCTTTTCTTGCAGCCTGCCTGGCCCGAGCTCCTATTCCTTTTCCGAAGGCCGAGTTCGGCATAGCCCTGCAATGACCCCTTCCCTCAAGGCCGGACACATCTCTGAAAGACTATACTCCATGGGTCCCCATTCATTACATCTTACCTCCCATGAAACACAAAGGAGTTGTAGCGTGATGGGAGGAAACAACGGCCTCTTCTCCTTCTCGGAATACCCCGTTGCCCAAGGTTACGGGCCTTGTCCAGAAGCAACAGTTGCCCAGGATTTCTTTGCTTTGAGCTCGTGAGACAGCATATCATGTAGGACCGCCGAGAAGGAGACCTGCCTCTCTCTGGTTTGGAAGAGTTTAGCTTTTCTACTCAACCTTGGAGCACAAAGACCCAGCCAATTTCCAATGACAGTTTCGAAGGTTACTGGTGCAGGTCTCTCTGCGCTTAGCCCACTGTTCAGCTACAGTCTGTAAAGTGCATTCAGGGAAGAGCAAGAAAGTCTCCAACGCCCCGCGTCTTGTGGGGAAGGAACAGCACATTCTCTCCTCAGTGAAGACGTCCTTTCTTGCAGACTGCCAGGCTGGGACTCCTCTTCCGTCTCAGACCACCGAGTTTGGCATAGCGTTGAAATGACACCTTCCCTCAACGCCGTAGGCATCTCTTCAAGAACATAAACCCTGTGTGCCCATTCGTTATACCTCACCGCCCTAAGAAACACCGAAGAGCTGTGGCTGGATGGTAGGAAACAGTGGCCGTAGTGTCCTTCGATCAATATCCTGTTCCAAAGGCCCCCCGTGAAAATCTCTTGCTTTCGAGGGCCTAGGGCATACCAAGGGCTGCCAAACACAGCTAAAGGAGGCGAAATAAGAGAAGCAGAACTTGCTCCTGAGAAACTCGTACATACACTGAACCCAAAGCATGCCTCTTCGTGGAGACCGAAGGCCTCCCCAGCTCAGATTCTGGGCCCTGGAACACAGTGCTAACCGCTGCCTTCAAGGAGAGGTAGGCAAGGAATGTTTTCAAGTCTCGCCTGCCTCTCAGGGCCTGTTCAGCTTGAGTGGAAAATATCCACAGCCTGCCCGAACGTCCTGCCGAGCAGCGAGTTGTACTGGAGTGTAGCAAACGCTTCCAAGTTGTCTGAGGGGAAAGAGGCCATTGCTGTGGTGTGAACGGCCTTCTCTGCCACTCTCTTGGAGCACAGTGCTCTCTGGGCAGGCAGGATAGTTCCTAGAGCAGAAGCATTTGAACAGACGTCTGCCCTGGTATACTTCCTACATCCGCACATCGAGTGCATCTTTCCTACGCTCCAGGCACCAACGCGGTGCACAGAACTCCTCCTGATGGCGAGACAGAAGACGCAACATTTCTTCTAGGGGGATCGTGAGGGGCGAGGCCTCTTGAGGAGTTGGACCCTCGAATGCCGCTGAAACCACTGAGGTTGATTGCCATGTTATGTTAGCGACACATTGAGAGCATTTCAGGTTCATGGAACCCCGTGCAGTGCGCCATGAGAGAAGAAAACGCAGATGCTGCCTTGACAGGGTTAGATTGAATTGCCTCTGTCCCCCCTCCGAAAACTAACTTTCCCAGAGCCAGCACAGCTTCACGTCCCGAGCAACGTTTTCTGCTGTGTGCCAGGATACATGAAAGGAAACCTGGGGACGCTGGGAGACTCTGAGCTGTACGCGGCTTGCCGAAGCTTCTAGAGCATTCAGGGGTCAGTGTGGCCCTTCTGGAGAGTGACACAGCATGTTTCCTAATGGAAACCTAGAGTTACATTTCGGGGACTTTCTGCACAACCTTCCTCAGCCGCCTAGCTGGATGTCCTTGCCCAGAAGCGGCAGTTGCCAAGGAGTTCTTTCCCAGGAGCTCGTGAGACAGCATACCATGCAGAACCGCAGAGAAGGAGACCAGCCTTTCTCCGGGTTTTCAGAGGTTCGCTTTTCTGCCTTTGAGCCTTTGAACACAGAGATCCAGTCAGCTCCCAATGATACTTTAGAACTGTAGTATTGACGGTCTCTCTGCCATCAGCCCCCTGCTCAGCTCCCGTCTCCTAGGTGCATTCAGTGAAGTAGCATCCACTCTGCAGCCTCCCGCACCATGTTGTTTAGGAACGGCACATTTCCTCTTCGTAAAGAAATCTTTTCTTGCCGCCTGCCTGGCCCGAGCTCCTATTCCTTTTCCGAAGGCCGAGTTCGGCATAGCCCTGCAATGACCCCTTCCCTCAAGGCCGGACACATCTCTGAAAGACTATACTCCATGGGTCCCCATTCATTACATCTTACCTCCCATGAAACACAAAGGAGTTGTAGCGTGATGGGAGGAAACAACAGCCTCCTTCTGCTTCTCGGAATACCCCGTTGCCCAAGGTTACAGGCCTTGTCCAGAAGCAACAGTTGCCCAGGATTTCTTTGCTTTGAGCTCGTGAGACAGCATATCATGTAGGACCGCCGAGAAAGAGACCTGCCTCTCTCTGGTTTGGAAGAGGTTAGCTTTTCTACTCAGCCTTGGAGCACAAAGACCCAGCCAATTTCCAATGACAGTTTCGAAGGTTACTGGTGCAGGTCTCTCTGCGCTTAGCCCACTGTTCAGCTACAGTCTGTCAAGTGCATTCAGGGAAGAGCAAGAAAGTCTCCAACGCCCCGCGTCTTGTGGGGAAGGAACAGCACATTCTCTCCTCAGTGAAGACGTCCTTTCTTGCAGACTGCCAGGCTGGGACTCCTCTTCCGTCTCAGACCACCGAGTTTGGCATAGCGTTGAAATGACACCTTCCCTCAACGCCGTAGGCATCTCTTCAAGAACATAAACCCTGTGTGCCCATTTGTTATACCTCACCGCCCTAAGAAACACCGAAGAGCTGTGGCTGGATGGTAGGAAATAGTGGCCGTAGTGTCCTTCGATCAATATCCCGTTCCAAAGGCCCCCCGTGAAAATCTCTTGCTTTCGAGGGCCTAGGGCATACCAAGGGCTGCCAAACACAGCTAAAGGAGGCGAAATAAGAGAAGCAGAACTTGCTCCTGAGAAACTCGTACATACACTGAACCCAAAGCATGCCTCTTCGTGGAGACCGAAGGCCTCCCCAGCTCAGATTCTGGGCCCTGGAACACAGTGTTAACCGCTGCCTTCAAGGAGAGGTAGGCAAGGAATGTTTTCAAGTCTCGCCTGCCTCTCAGGGCCTGTTCAGCTTGAGTGGAAAATAGCCACAGCCTGCCCGAACGTCCTGCCGAGCAGCGAGTTGTACTGGAGTGTAGCAAACGCTTCCAAGTTGTCTGAGGGGAAAGAGGCCATTGCTGTGGTGTGAACGGCCTTCTCTGCCACTCTCTTGGAGCACAGTGCTCTCTGGGCAGGCAGGATAGTTCCTAGAGCAGAAACATTTGAACAGACGTCTGCCCTGGTATACTTCCTACATCCGCACATCGAGTGCATCTTTCCTACGCTCCAGGCACCAACACGGTGCACAGAACTCCTCCTGATGGCAAGACAGAAGATGCAACATTTCTTCTAGGGGGCTCGTGAGGGGCGAGGCCTCTTGAGGAGTTGGACCCTCGAATGCCGCTGAAACCACTGAGGTTGATTGCCACTTTATGTTAGCGACACATTGAGAACATTTCAGGTTCATGGAACCCCGTGCAGTGCGCCACGAGAGAAGAAAACGCAGATGCTGCCTTGACAGGGTTAGATTGAATTGCCTCTGTCCCCCCTCCGAAAACCAACTTTCCCAGAGCCAGCACAGCTTCACGTCCCGAGCAACGTTTTCTGCTGTGTGCCAGGATACATGAAAGGAAACCTGGGGACGCTGGGAGACTCTGAGCTGTACGCGGCTTGCCAAAGCTTCTAGACGCTTCAGGGGTCAGTGTGGCCCTTCTGGAGAGTGACACAGCATGTTTCCTAATGGAAACCTAGAGTTACATTTCGGGGACTTTCTGCACAACCTTCCTCAGCCGCCTAGCTGGATGTCCTTGCCCAGAAGCGGCAGTTGCCAAGGAGTTCTTTCCCAGGAGCTCGTGAGACAGCATACCATGCAGAACCGCAGAGAAGGAGACCAGCCTTTCTCCGGGTTTTCAGAGGTTCGCTTTTCTGCCTTTGAGCCTTTGAACACAGAGATCCAGTCAGCTCCCAATGATACTTTAGAACTGTAGTATTGACGGTCTCTCTGCCATCAGCCCCCTGCTCAGCTCCCGTCTCCTAGGTGCATTCAGTGAAGTAGCATCCACTCTGCAGCCTCCCGCACCATGTTGTTTAGGAACGGCACATTTCCTCTTCGTAAAGAAATCTTTTCTTGCAGCCTGCCTGGCCCGAGCTCCTATTCCTTTTCCGAAGGCAGAGTTCGGCATAGCCCTGCAATGACCCCTTCCCTCAAGGCCGGACACATCTCTGAAAGACTATACTCCATGGGTCCCCATTCATTACATCTTACCTCCCATGAAACACAAAGGAGTTGTAGCGTGATGGGAGGAAACAACGGCCTCCTTCTCCTTCTCGGAATACCCCGTTGCCCAAGGTTACGGGCCTTGTCCAGAAGCAACAGTTGCCCAGGATTTCTTTGCTTTGAGCTCGTGAGACAGCATATCATGTAGGACCGCCGAGAAGGAGACCTGCCTCTCTCTGGTTTGGAAGAGGTTAGCTTTTCTACTCAGCCTTGGAGCACAAAGACCCAGCCAATTTCCAATGACACTTTCGAAGGTTACTGGTGCAGGTCTCTCTGCGCTTAGCCCACTGTTCAGCTACAGTCTGTAAAGTGCATTCTGGGAAGAGCAAGAAAGTCTCCAACGTCCCGCGTCTTGTGGGGAAGGAACAGCACATTCTCTCCTCAGTGAAGACGTCCTTTCTTGCAGACTGCCAGGCTGGGACTCCTCTTCCGTCTCAGACCACCGAGTTTGGCATAGCGTTGAAATGACACCTTCCCTCAACGCCGTACACATCTCTTCAAGAACATAAACCCTGTGTTCCCATTCGTTATACCTCACCGCCCTAAGAAACACCGAAGAGCTGTGGCTGGATGGTAGGAAACAGTGGCCGTAGTGTCCTTCGATCAATATCCCGTTCCAAAGGCCCCCCGTGAAAATCTCTTGCTTTCGAGGGCCTAGGGCATACCAAGGGCTGCCAAACACAGCTAAAGGAGGCGAAATAAGAGAAGCAGAACTTGCTCCTGAGAAACTCGTACATACACTGAACCCAAAGCATGCCTCTTCGTGGAGACCGAAGGCCTCCCCAGCTCAGATTCTGGGCCCTGGAACACAGTGCTAACCGCTGCCTTCAAGGAGAGGTAGGCAAGGAATGTTTTCAAGTCTCGCCTGCCTCTCAGGGCCTGTTCAGCTTGAGTGGAAAATAGCCACAGCCTGCCCGAACGTCCTGCCGAGCAGCGAGTTGTACTGGAGTGTAGCAAACGCTTCCAAGTTGTCTGAGGGGAAAGAGGCCATTGCTGTGGTGTGAACGGCCTTCTCTGCCACTCTCTTGGAGCACAGTGCTCTCTGGGCAGGCAGGATAGTTCCTAGAGCAGAAGCATTTGAACAGACGTCTGCCCTGGTATACTTCCTACATCCGCACATCGAGTGCATCTTTCCTACGCTCCAGGCACCAACACGGTGCACAGAACTCCTCCTGATGGCGAGACAGAAGACGCAACATTTCTTCTAGGGGGCTCGTGAGGGGCGAGGCCTCTTGAGGAGTTGGACCCTCGAATGCCGCTGAAACCACTGAGGTTGATTGCCACTTTATGTTAGCGACACATTGAGAACATTTCAGGTTCATGGAACCCCGTGCAGTGCGCCACGAGAGAAGAAAACGCAGATGCTGCCTTGACAGGGTTAGATTGAATTGCCTCTGTCCCCCCTCCGAAAACTAACTTTCCCAGAGCCAGCACAGCTTCACGTCCCGAGCAACATTTTCTGCTGTGTGCCAGGATACATGAAAGGAAACCTGGGGACGCTGGGAGACTCTGAGCTGTACGCGGCTTGCCAAAGCTTCTAGAGCATTCAGGGGTCAGTGTGGCCCTTCTGGAGAGTGACACAGCATGTTTCCTAATGGAAACCTAGAGTTACATTTCGGGGACTTTCTGCACAACCTTCCTCAGCCGCCTAGCTGGATGTCCTTGCCCAGAAGCGGCAGTTGCCAAGGAGTTCTTTCCCAGGAGCTCGTGAGACAGCATACCATGCAGAACCGCAGAGAAGGAGACCAGCCTTTCTCCGGGTTTTCAGAGGTTCGCTTTTCTGCCTTTGAGCCTTTGAACACAGAGATCCAGTCAGCTCCCAATGATACTTTAGAACTGTAGTATTGACGGTCTCTCTGCCATCAGCCCCCTGCTCAGCTCCCGTCTCCTAGGTGCATTCAGTGAAGTAGCATCCACTCTGCAGCCTCCCGCACCATGTTGTTTAGGAACGGCACATTTCCTCTTCGTAAAGAAATCTTTTCTTGCAGCCTGCCTGGCCCGAGCTCCTATTCCTTTTCCGAAGGCCGAGTTCGGCATAGCCCTGCAAAGACCCCTTCCCTCAAGGCCGGACACATCTCTGAAAGACTATACTCCATGGGTCCCCATTCATTACATCTTACCTCCCATGAAACACAAAGGAGTTGTAGCGTGATGGGAGGAAACAACAGCCTCCTTCTCCTTCTCGGAATACCCCGTTGCCCAAGGTTACGGGCCTTGTCCAGAAGCAACAGTTGCCCAGGATTTCTTTGCTTTGAGCTCGTGAGACAGCATATCATGTAGGACCGCCGAGAAAGAGACCTGCCTCTCTCTGGTTTGGAAGAGGTTAGCTTTTCTACTCAGCCTTGGAGCACAAAGACCCAGCCAATTCCCAATGACAGTTTCGAAGGTTACTGGTGCAGGTCTCTCTGCGCTTAGCCCACTGTTCAGCTACAGTCTGTAAAGTGCATTCAGGGAAGAGCAAGAAAGTCTCCAACGCCCCGCGTCTTGTGGGGAAGGAACAGCACATTCTCTCCTCAGTGAAGACGTCCTTTCTTGCAGACTGCCATGCTGGGACTCCTCTTCCGTCTCAGACCACCGAGTTTGGCATAGCATTGAAATGACCCCTTCCCTCAACGCCGTACGCATCTCTTCAAGAACATAAACCCTGTGTGCCCATTCGTTATACCTCACCACCCTAAGAAACACCGAAGAGCTGTGGCTGGATGGTAGGAAACAGTGGCCGTAGTGTCCTTCGATCAATATCCCGTTCCAAAGGCCCCCCGTGGAAATCTCTTGCTTTCGAGGGCCTAGGGCATACCAAGGGCTGCCAAACACTGCTAAAGGAGGCGAAATAAGAGAAGCAGAACTTGCTCCTGAGAAACTCGTACATACACTGAACCCAAAGCATGCCTGTTCGTGGAGACCGAAGGCCTCCCCAGCTCAGATTCTGGGCCCTGGAACACAGTGCTAACCACTGCCTTCAAGGAGAGGTAGGCAAGGAATGTTTTCAAGTCTCGCCTGCCTCTCAGGGCCTGTTCAGCTTGAGTGGAAAATAGCCACAGCCTGCCCGAACGTCCTGCCGAGCAGCGAGTTGTACTGGAGTGTAGCAAACGCTTCCAAGTTGTCTGAGGGGAAAGAGGCCATTGCTGTGGTGTGAACGGCCTTCTCTGCCACTCTCTTGGAGCACAGTGCTCTCTGGGCAGGCAGGATAGTTCCTAGAGCAGAAGCATTTGAACAGACGTCTGCCCTGGTATACTTCCTACATCCGCACATCGAGTGCATCTTTCCTACGCTCCAGGCACCAACGCGGTGCACAGAACTCCTCCTGATGGCGAGACAGAAGACGCAACATTTCTTCTAGGGGGCTCGTGAGGGGCGAGGCCTCTTGAGGAGTTGGACCCTCGAATGCCGCTGAAACCACTGAGGTTGATTGCCACTTTATGTTAGCGACACATTGAGAGCATTTCAGGTTCATGGAACCCCGTGCAGTGCGCCACGAGAGAAGGAAACGCAGATGCTGCCTTGACAGGGTTAGATTGAATTGCCTCTGTCCCCCCTCCGAAAACTAACTTTCCCAGAGCCAGCACAGCTTCACGTCCCGAGCAACGTTTTCTGCTGTGTGCCAGGATACATGAAAGGAAACCTGGGGACGCTGGGAGACTCTGAGCTGTACGCGGCTTGCCAAAGCTTCTAGACGCTTCAGGGGTCAGTGTGGCCCTTCTGGAGAGTGACACAGCATGTTTCCTAATGGAAACCTAGAGTTACATTTCGGGGACTTTCTGCACAACCTTCCTCAGCCGCCTAGCTGGATGTCCTTGCCCAGAAGCGGCAGTTGCCAAGGAGTTCTTTCCCAGGAGCTCGTGAGACAGCATACCATGCAGAACCGCAGAGAAGGAGACCAGCCTTTCTCCGGGTTTTCAGAGGTTCGCTTTTCTGCCTTTGAGCCTTTGAACACAGAGATCCAGTCAGCTCCCAATGATACTTTAGAACTGTAGTATTGACGGTCTCTCTGCCATCAGCCCCCTGCTCAGCTCCCGTCTCCTAGGTGCATTCAGTGAAGTAGCATCCACTCTGCAGCCTCCCGCACCATGTTTTTTAGGAACGGCACATTTCCTCTTCGTAAAGAAATCTTTTCTTGCAGCCTGCCTGGCCCGAGCTCCTATTCCTTTTCCGAAGGCCGAGTTCGGCATAGCCCTGCAAAGACCCCTTCCCTCAAGGCCGGACACATCTCTGAAAGACTATACTCCATGGGTCCCCATTCATTACATCTTACCTCCCATGAAACACAAAGGAGTTGTAGCGTGATGGGAGGAAACAACAGCCTCCTTCTCCTTCTCGGAATACCCCGTTGCCCAAGGTTACGGGCCTTGTCCAGAAGCAACAGTTGCCCAGGATTTCTTTGCTTTGAGCTCGTGAGACAGCATATCATGTAGGACCGCCGAGAAAGAGACCTGCCTCTCTCTGGTTTGGAAGAGGTTAGCTTTTCTACTCAGCCTTGGAGCACAAAGACCCAGCCAATTCCCAATGACAGTTTCGAAGGTTACTGGTGCAGGTCTCTCTGCGCTTAGCCCACTGTTCAGCTACAGTCTGTAAAGTGCATTCAGGGAAGAGCAAGAAAGTCTCCAACGCCCCGCGTCTTGTGGGGAAGGAACAGCACATTCTCTCCTCAGTGAAGACGTCCTTTCTTGCAGACTGCCATGCTGGGACTCCTCTTCCGTCTCAGACCACCGAGTTTGGCATAGCATTGAAATGACCCCTTCCCTCAACGCCGTACGCATCTCTTCAAGAACATAAACCCTGTGTGCCCATTCGTTATACCTCACCACCCTAAGAAACACCGAAGAGCTGTGGCTGGATGGTAGGAAACAGTGGCCGTAGTGTCCTTCGATCAATATCCCGTTCCAAAGGCCCCCCGTGGAAATCTCTTGCTTTCGAGGGCCTAGGGCATACCAAGGGCTGCCAAACACAGCTAAAGGAGGCGAAATAAGAGAAGCAGAACTTGCTCCTGAGAAACTCGTACGTACACGGAACCCAAAGCATGCCTCTTCGTGGAGACCGAGGCCTCCCCAGCTCAGATTCTGGGCCCTGGAACACAGTGCTAACCGCTGCCTTCAAGGAGAGGTAGGCAAGGAATGTTTTCAAGTCTCGCCTGCCTCTCAGGGCCTGTTCAGCTTGAGTGGAAAATAGCCACAGCCTGCCCGAACGTCCTGCCGAGCAGCGAGTTGTACTGGAGTGTAGCAAACGCTTCCAAGTTGTCTGAGGGGAAAGAGGCCATTGCTGTGGTGTGAACGGCCTTCTCTGCCACTCTCTTGGAGCACAGTGCTCTCTGGGCAGGCAGGATAGTTCCTAGAGCAGAAGCATTTGAACAGACGTCTGCCCTGGTATACTTCCTACATCCGCACATCGAGTGCATCTTTCCTACGCTCCAGGCACCCACACGGTGCACAGAACTCCTCCTGATGGCGAGACAGAAGACGCAACATTTCTTCTAGGGGGCTCGTGAGGGGCGAGGCCTCTTGAGGAGTTGGACCCTCGAATGCCGCTGAAACCACTGAGGTTGATTGCCATGTTATGTTAGCGACACATTGAGAGCATTTCAGGTTCATGGAACCCTGTGCAGTGCGCCATGAGAGAAGAAAATGCAGATGCTGCCTTGACAGGGTTAGATTGAATTGCCTCTGTCCCCCCTCCGAAAACTAACTTTCCCAGAGCCAGCACAGCTTCACGTCCCGAGCAACGTTTTCTGCTGTGTGCCAGGATACATGAAAGGAAACCTGGGGACGCTGGGAGACTCTGAGCTGTACGCGGCTTGCCGAAGCTTCTAGAGCATTCAGGGGTCAGTGTGGCCCTTCTGGAGAGTGACACAGCATGTTTCCTAATGGAAACCTAGAGTTACATTTCGGGGACTTTCTGCACAACCTTCCTCAGCCGCCTAGCTGGATGTCCTTGCACAGAATCGGCAGTTGCCAAGGTGTTCTTTCCCAGGAGCTCGTGAGACAGCATACCATGCAGAACCACAGAGAAGGAGACCAGCCTTTCTCCGGGTTTTCAGAGGTTCACTTTTCTGCCTTTGAGCCTTTGAACACAGAGATCCAGTCAGCTCCCAATGATACTTTAGAACTGTAGTATTGACGGTCTCTCTGCCATCAGCCCCCTGCTCAGCTCCCGTGTCCTAGGTGCATTCAGTGAAGTAGCATCCACTCTGCAGCCTCCCGCACCATGTTGTTTAGGAACGGCACATTTCCTCTTCGTAAAGAAATCTTTTCTTGCCGCCTGCCTGGCCCGAGCTCCTATTCCTTTTCTGAAGGCTGAGTTCGGCATAGCCCTGCAATGACCCCTTCCCTCAAGGCCGGACACATCTCTGAAAGACTATACTCCATGGGTCCCCATTCATTACATCTTACCTCCCATGAAACACAAAGGAGTTGTAGCGTGATGGGAGGAAACAACGGCCTCCTTCTCCTTCTCGGAATACCCCGTTGCCCAAGGTTACGGTCCTTGTCCAGAAGCAACAGTTGCCCAGGATTTCTTTGCTTTGAGCTCGTGAGACAGCATATCATGTAGGACCGCCGAGAAGGAGAACAGTGGCCATAGTGTCCTTCGATCAATATCCCGTTCCAAAGGCCCCCCGTGGAAATCTCTTGCTTTCGAGGGCCTAGGGCATACCAAGGGCTGCCAAACACAGCTAAAGGAGGCGAAATAAGAGAAGCAGAACTTGCTCCTGAGAAACTCGTACATACACTGAACCCAAAGCATGCCTCTTCGTGGAGACCGAAGGCCTCCCCAGCTCAGATTCTGGGCCCTGGAACACAGTGCTAACCGCTGCCTTCAAGGAGAGGTAGGCAAGGAATGTTTTCAAGTCTCGCCTGCCTCTCAGGGCCTGTTCAGCTTGAGTGGAAAATATCCACAGCCTGCCCGAACGTCCTGCCGAGCAGCGAGTTGTACTGGAGTGTAGCAAACGCTTCCAAGTTGTCTGAGGGGAAAGAGGCCATTGCTGTGGTGTGAACGGCCTTCTCTGCCACTCTCTTGGAGCACAGTGCTCTCTGGGCAGGCAGGATAGTTCCTAGAGCAGAAGCATTTGAACAGACGTCTGCCCTGGTATACTTCCTACATCCGCACATCGAGTGCATCTTTCCTACGCTCCAGGCACCCACACGGTGCACAGAACTCCTCCTGATGGCGAGACAGAAGACGCAACATTTCTTCTAGGGGGCTCGTGAGGGGCGAGGCCTCTTGAGGAGTTGGACCCTCGAATGCCGCTGAAACCACTGAGGTTGATTGCCACTTTATGTTAGCGACACATTGAGAACATTTCAGGTTCATGGAACCCCGTGCAGTGCGCCACGAGAGAAGAAAACGCAGATGCTGCCTTGACAGGGTTAGATTGAATTGCCTCTGTCCCCCCTCCGAAAACTAACTTTCCCAGAGCCAGCACAGCTTCACGTCCCGAGCAACGTTTTCTGCTGTGTGCCAGGATACATGAAAGGAAACCTGGGGACGCTGGGAGACTCTGAGCTGTACGCGGCTTGCCAAAGCTTCTAGATCCTTCAGGGGTCAGTGTGGCCCTTCTGGAGAGTGACACAGCATGTTTCCTAATGGAAACCTAGTGTTACATTTCGGGGACTTTCTGCACAACCTTCCTCAGCCGCCTAGCTGGATGTCCTTGCCCAGAAATGGCAGTTGCCAAGGAGTTCTTTCCCAGGAGCTCGTGAGACAGCATACCATGCAGAACCGCAGAGAAGGAGACCAGCCTTTCTCCGGGTTCTCAAAGGTTCGCTTTTCTGCCTTTGAGCCTTTGAACACAGAGATCCAGTCAGCTCCCAATGATACTTTAGAACTGTAGTATTGAAGGTCTCTCTGCCATCAGCCCCCTGCTCAGCTCCCGTCTCCTAGGTGCATTCAGTGAAGTAGCATCCACTCTGCAGCCTCCCGCACCATGTTGTTTAGGAACGGCACATTTCCTCTTCGTAAAGAAATCTTTTCTTGCAGCCTGCCTGGCCCGAGCTCCTATTCCTTTTCCGAAGGCCGAGTTCGGCATAGCCCTGCAATGACCCCTTCCCTCAAGGCCGGACACATCTCTGAAAGACTATACTCCATGGGTCCCCATTCATTACATCTTACCTCCCATGAAACACAAAGGAGTTGTAGCGTGATGGGAGGAAACAACGGCCTCTTCTCCTTCTCGGAATACCCCGTTGCCCAAGGTTACGGGCCTTGTCCAGAAGCAACAGTTGCCCAGGATTTCTTTGCTTTGAGCTCGTGAGACAGCATATCATGTAGGACCGCCGAGAAGGAGACCTGCCTCTCTCTGGTTTGGAAGAGGTTAGCTTTTCTACTCAGCCTTGGAGCACAAAGACCCAGCCAATTCCCAAGGACAGTTTCGAAGGTTACTGGTGCAGGTCTCTCTGCGCTTAGCCCACTGTTCAGCTACAGTCTGTAAAGTGCATTCAGGGAAGAGCAAGAAAGTCTCCAACGCCCCGCGTCTTGTGGGGAAGGAACAGCACATTCTCTCCTCAGTGAAGACGTCCTTTCTTGCAGACTGCCAGGCTGGGACTCCTCTTCCGTCTCAGACCACCGAGTTTGGCATAGCGTTGAAATGACACCTTCCCTCAACGCCGTAGGCATCTCTTCAAGAACATAAACCCTGTGTGCCCATTCGTTATACCTCACCGCCCTAAGAAACACCGAAGAGCTGTGGCTGGATGGTAGGAAACAGTGGCCGTAGTGTCCTTCGATCAATATCCCGTTCCAAAGGCCCCCCGTGAAAATCTCTTGCTTTCGAGGGCCTAGGGCATACCAAGGGCTGCCAAACACAGCTAAAGGAGGCGAAATAAGAGAAGCAGAACTTGCTCCTGAGAAACTCGTACATACACGGAACCCAAAGCATGCCTCTTCGTGGATACCGAGGCCTCCCCAGCTCAGATTCTGGGCCCTGGAACACAGTGCTAACCGCTGCCTTCAAGGAGAGGTAGGCAAGGAATGTTTTCAAGTCTCGCCTGCCTCTCAGGGCCTGTTCAGCTTGAGTGGAAAATATCCACAGCCTGCCCGAACGTCCTGCCGAGCAGCGAGTTGTACTGGAGTGTAGCAAACGCTTCCAAGTTGTCTGAGGGGAAAGAGGCCATTGCTGTGGTGTGAACGGCCTTCTCTGCCACTCTCTTGGAGCACAGTGCTCTCTGGGCAGGCAGGATAGTTCCTAGAGCAAAAGCATTTGAACAGACGTCTGCCCTGGTATACTTCCTACATCCGCACATCGAGTGCACCTTTCCTACGCTCCAGGCACCAACACGGTGCACAGAACTCCTCCTGATGGCGAGACAGAAGACGCAACATTTCTTCTAGGGGGCTCGTGAGGGGCGAGGCCTCTTGAGGAGTTGGACCCTCGAATGCCGCTGAAACCACTGAGGTTGATTGCCACTTTATGTTAGCGACACATTGAGAACATTTCAGGTTCATGGAACCCCGTGCAGTGCGCCACGAGAGAAGAAAACGCAGATGCTGCCTTGACAGGGTTAGATTGAATTGCCTCTGTCCCCCCTCCGAAAACTAACTTTCCCAGAGCCAGCACAGCTTCACGTCCCGAGCAACGTTTTCTGCTGTGTGCCAGGATACATGAAAGGAAACCTGGGGACGCTGGGAGACTCTGAGCTGTACGCGGCTTGCCAAAGCTTCTAGACGCTTCAGGGGTCAGTGTGGCCCTTCTGGAGAGTGACACAGCATGTTTCCTAATGGAAACCTAGAGTTACATTTCGGGGACTTTCTGCACAACCTTCCTCAGCCGCCTAGCTGGATGTCCTTGCCCAGAAGCGGCAGTTGCCAAGGAGTTCTTTCCCAGGAGCTCGTGAGACAGCATACCATGCAGAACCGCAGAGAAGGAGACCAGCCTTTCTCCGGGTTTTCAGAGGTTCGCTTTTCTGCCTTTGAGCCTTTGAACACAGAGATCCAGTCAGCTCCCAATGATACTTTAGAACTGTAGTATTGACGGTCTCTCTGCCATCAGCCCCCTGCTCAGCTCCTGTCTCCTAGGTGCATTCAGTGAAGTAGCATCCACTCTGCAGCCTCCCGCACCATGTTGTTTAGGAACGGCACATTTCCTCTTCGTAAAGAAATCTTTTCTTGCAGCCTGCCTGGCCCGAGCTCCTATTCCTTTTCCGAAGGCCGAGTTCGGCATAGCCCTGCAAAGACCCCTTCCCTCAAGGCCGGACACATCTCTGAAAGACTATACTCCATGGGTCCCCATTCATTACATCTTACCTCCCATGAAACACAAAGGAGTTGTAGCGTGATGGGAGGAAACAACGGCCTCCTTCTCCTTCTCGGAATACCCCGTTGCCCAAGGTTACGGGCCTTGTCCAAAAGCAACAGTTGCCCAGGATTTCTTTGCTTTGAGCTCGTGAGACAGCATATCATGTAGGACCGCCGAGAAGGAGACCTGCCTCTCTCTGGTTTGGAAGAGGTTAGCTTTTCTACTCAGCCTTGGAGCACAAAGACCCAGCCAATTCCCAAGGACAGTTTCGAAGGTTACTGGTGCAGGTCTCTCTGCGCTTAGCCCACCGTTCAGCTACAGTCTGTAAAGTGCATTCAGGGAAGAGCAAGAAAGTCTCCAACGCCCCGCGTCTTGTGGGGAAGGAACAGCACATTCTCTCCTCAGTGAAGACGTCCTTTCTTGCAGACTGCCAGGCTGGGACTCCTCTTCCGTCTCAGACCACGGAGTTTGGCATAGCGTTGAAATGACCCCTTCCCTCAACGCCGTACGCATCTCTTCAAGAACATAAACCCTGTGTGCCCATTCGTTATACCTCACCACCCTAAGAAACACCGAAGAGCAGTGGCTGGATGGTAGGAAACAGTGGCCGTAGTGTCCTTCGATCAATATCCCGTTCCAAAGGCCCCCCGTGGAAATCTCTTGCTTTCGAGGGCCTAGGGCATTCCAAGGGCTGCCAAACACAGCTAAAGGAGGCGAAATAAGAGAAGCAGAACTTGCTCCTGAGAAACTCGTACATACACTGAACCCAAAGCATGCCTCTTCGTGGAGACCGAAGGCCTCCCCAGCTCAGATTCTGGGCCCTGGAACACAGTGCTAACCGCTGCCTTCAAGGAGAGGTAGGCAAGGAATGTTTTCAAGTCTCGCCTGCCTCTCAGGGCCTGTTCAGCTTGAGTGGAAAATATCCACAGCCTGCCCGAACGTCCTGCCGAGCAGCGAGTTGTACTGGAGTGTAGCAAACGCTTCCAAGTTGTCTGAGGGGAAAGAGGCCATTGCTGTGGTGTGAACGGCCTTCTCTGCCACTCTCTTGGAGCACAGTGCTCTCTGGGCAGGCAGGATAGTTCCTAGAGCAGAAGCATTTGAACAGACGTCTGCCCTGGTATACTTCCTACATCCGCACATCGAGTGCATCTTTCCTACGCTCCAGGCACCCACACGGTGCACAGAACTCCTCCTGATGGCGAGACAGAAGACGCAACATTTCTTCTAGGGGGCTCGTGAGGGGCGAGGCCTCTTGAGGAGTTGGACCCTCGAATGCCGCTGAAACCACTGAGGTTGATTGCCACTTTATGGTAGCGACACATTGAGAACATTTCAGGTTCATGGAACCCCGTGCAGTGCGCCACGAGAGAAGAAAACGCAGATGCTGCCTTGACAGGGTTAGATTGAATTGCCTCTGTCCCCCCTCCGAAAACTAACTTTCCCAGAACCAGCACAGCTTCACGTCCCGAGCAACGTTTTCTGCTGTGTGCCAGGATACATGAAAGGAAACCTGGGGACGCTGGGAGACTCTGAGCTGTACGCGGCTTGCCAAAGCTTCTAGACCCTTCAGGGGTCAGTGTGGCCCTTCTGGAGAGTGACACAGCATGTTTCCTAATGGAAACCTAGTGTTACATTTCGGGGACTTTCTGCACAACCTTCCTCAGCCGCCTAGCTGGATGTCCTTGCCCAGAAGCGGCAGTTGCCAAGGAGTTCTTTCCCAGGAGCTCGTGAGACAGCATACCATGCAGAACCGCAGAGAAGGAGACCAGCCTTTCTCCGGGTTCTCAGAGGTTCGCTTTTCTGCCTTTGAGCCTTTGAACACAGAGATCCAGTCAGCTCCCAATGATACTTTAGAACTGTAGTATTGACGGTCTCTCTGCCATCAGCCCCCTGCTCAGCTCCCGTCTCCTAGGTGCATTCAGTGAAGTAGCATCCACTCTGCAGCCTCCCGCACCATGTTGTTTAGGAACGGCACATTTCCTCTTCGTAAAGAAATCTTTTCTTGCAGCCTGCCTGGCCCGAGCTCCTATTCCTTTTCCGAAGGCCGAGTTCGGCATAGCCCTGCAAAGACCCCTTCCCTCAAGGCCGGACACATCTCTGAAAGACTATACTCCATGGGTCCCCATTCATTACATCTTACCTCCCATGAAACACAAAGGAGTTGTAGCGTGATGGGAGGAAACAACGGCCTCCTTCTCCTTCTCGGAATACCCCGTTGCCCAAGGTTACGGGCCTTGTCCAGAAGCAACAGTTGCCCAGGATTTCTTTGCTTTGAGCTCGTGAGACAGCATATCATGTAGGACCGCCGAGAAGGAGACCTGCCTCTCTCTGGTTTGGAAGAGGTTAGCTTTTCTACTCAGCCTTGGAGCACAAAGACTCAGCCAATTCCCAAGGACAGTTTCGAAGGTTACTGGTGCAGGTCTCTCTGCGCTTAGCCCACTGTTCAGCTACAGTCTGTAAAGTGCATTCAGGGAAGAGCAAGAAAGTCTCCAACGCCCCGCGTCTTGTGGGGAAGGAACAGCACATTCTCTCCTCAGTGAAGACGTCCTTTCTTGCAGACTGCCAGGCTGGGACTCCTCTTCCATCTCAGACCACCGAGTTTGGCATAGCGTTGAAATGACACCTTCCCTCAACGCCGTAGGCATCTCTTCAAGAACATAAACCCTGTGTGCCCATTCGTTATACCTCACCGCCCTAAGAAACACCGAAGAGCTGTGGCTGGATGGTAGGAAACAGTGGCCGTAGTGTCCTTCGATCAATATCCCGTTCCAAAGGCCCCCCGTGAAAATCTCTTGCTTTCGAGGGCCTAGGGCATACCAAGGGCTGCCAAACACAGCTAAAGGAGGCGAAATAAGAGAAGCAGAACTTGCTCCTGAGAAACTCGTACATACACTGAACCCAAAGCATGCCTCTTCGTGGAGACCGAAGGCCTCCCCAGCTCAGATTCTGGGCCCTGGAACACAGTGCTAACCGCTGCCTTCAAGGAGAGGTAGGCAAGGAATGTTTTCAAGTCTCGCCTGCCTCTCAGGGCCTGTTCAGCTTGAGTGGAAAATAGCCACAGCCTGCCCGAACGTCCTGCCGAGCAGCGAGTTGTACTGGAGTGTAGCAAACGCTTCCAAGTTGTCTGAGGGGAAAGAGGCCATTGCTGTGGTGTGAACGGCCTTCTCTGCCACTCTTTCGGAGCACAGTGCTCTCTGGGCAGGCAAGATAGTTCCTAGAGCAGAAGCATTTGAACAGACGTCTGCCCTGGTATACTTCCTACATCCGCACATCGAGTGCATCTTTCCTACGCTCCAGGCACCCACACGGTGCACAGAACTCCTCCTGATGGCGAGACAGAAGACGCAACATTTCTTCTAGGGGGCTCGTGAGGGGCGAGGCCTCTTGAGGAGTTGGACCCTCGAATGCCGCTGAAACCACTGAGGTTGATTGCCACGTTATGTTAGCGACACACTGAGAGCATTTCAGGTTCATGGAACCCCGTGCAGTGCGCCACGAGAGAAGAAAACGCAGATGCTGCCTTGACAGGGTTAGATTGAATTGCCTCTGTCCCCCCTCCGAAAACTAACTTTCCCAGAGCCAGCACAGCTTCACGTCCCGAGCAACGTTTTCTGCTGTGTGCCAGGATACATGAAAGGAAACCTGGGGACGCTGGGAGACTCTGAGCTGTACGCGGCTTGCCAAAGCTTCTAGACCCTTCAGGGGTCAGTGTGGCCCTTCTGGAGAGTGACACAGCATGTTTCCTAATGGAAACCTAGTGTTACATTTCGGGGACTTTCTGCACAACCTTCCTCAGCCGCCTAGCTGGATGTCCTTGCCCAGAAGCGGCAGTTGCCAAGGAGTTCTTTGCCAGGAGCTCGTGAGACAGCATACCATGCAGAACCGCAGAGAAGGAGACCAGCCTTTCTCCGGGTTCTCAGAGGTTCGCTTTTCTGCCTTTGAGCCTTTGAACACAGAGATCCAGTCAGCTCCCAATGATACTTTAGAACTGTAGTATTGACGGTCTCTCTGCCATCAGCCCCCTGCTCAGCTCCCGTCTCCTAGGTGCATTCAGTGAAGTAGCATCCACTCTGCAGCCTCCCGCACCATGTTGTTTAGGAACGGCACATTTCCTCTTCGTAAAGAAATCTTTTCTTGCAGCCTGCCTGGCCCGAGCTCCTATTCCTTTTCCGAAGGCGGAGTTCGGCATAGCCCTGCAAAGACCCCTTCCCTCAAGGCCGGACACATCTCTGAAAGACTATACTCCATGGGTCCCCATTCATTACATCTTACCTCCCATGAAACACAAAGGAGTTGTAGCGTAATGGGAGGAAACAACAGCCTCCTTCTCCTTCTCGGAATACCCCGTTGCCCAAGGTTACGGGCCTTGTCCAGAAGCAACAGTTGCCCAGGATTTCTTTGCTTTGAGCTCGTGAGACAGCATATCATGTAGGACCGCCGAGAAAGAGACCTGCCTCTCTCTGGTTTGGAAGAGGTTAGCTTTTCTACTCAGCCTTGGAGCACAAAGACTCAGCCAATTCCCAAGGACAGTTTCGAAGGTTACTGGTGCAGGTCTCTCTGCGCTTAGCCCACTGTTCAGCTACAGTCTGTAAAGTGCATTCAGGGAAGAGCAAGAAAGTCTCCAACGCCCCGCGTCTTGTGGGGAAGGAACAGCACATTCTCTCCTCAGTGAAGACTTCCTTTCTTGCAGACTGCCAGGCTGGGACTCCTCTTCCGTCTCAGACCACCGAGTTTGGCATAGCGTTGAAATGACCCCTTCCCTCAACGCCGTACGCATCTCTTCAAGAACATAAACGCTGTGTGCCCATTCGTTATACCTCACCACCCTAAGAAACACCGAAGAGCTGTGGCTGGATGGTAGGAAACAGTGGCCGTAGTGTCCTTCGATCAATATCCCGTTCCAAAGGCCCCCCGTGGAAATCTCTTGCTTTCGAGGGCCTAGGGCATACCAAGGGCTGCCAAACACAGCTAAAGGAGGCGAAATAAGAGAAGCAGAACTTGCTCCTGAGAAACTCGTACATACACGGAACCCAAAGCATGCCTCTTCGTGGATACCGAGGCCTCCCCAGCTCAGATTCTGGGCCCTGGAACACAGTGCTAACCGCTGCCTTCAAGGAGAGGTAGGCAAGGAATGTTTTCAAGTCTCGCCTGCCTCTCAGGGCCTGTTCAGCTTGAGTGGAAAATATCCACAGCCTGCCCGAACGTCCTGCCGAGCAGCGAGTTGTACTGGAGTGTAGCAAACGCTTCCAAGTTGTCTGAGGGGAAAGAGGCCATTGCTGTGGTGTGAACGGCCTTCTCTGCCACTCTCTTGGAGCACAGTGCTCTCTGGGCAGGCAGGATAGTTCCTAGAGCAAAAGCATTTGAACAGACGTCTGCCCTGGTATACTTCCTACATCCGCACATCGAGTGCACCTTTCCTACGCTCCAGGCACCAACACGGTGCACAGAACTCCTCCTGATGGCGAGACAGAAGACGCAACATTTCTTCTAGGGGGCTCGTGAGGGGCGAGGCCTCTTGAGGAGTTGGACCCTCGAATGCCGCTGAAACCACTGAGGTTGATTGCCACTTTATGTTAGCGACACATTGAGAACATTTCAGGTTCATGGAACCCCGTGCAGTGCGCCACGAGAGAAGAAAACGCAGATGCTGCCTTGACAGGGTTAGATTGAATTGCCTCTGTCCCCCCTCCGAAAACTAACTTTCCCAGAGCCAGCACAGCTTCACGTCCCGAGCAACGTTTTCTGCTGTGTGCCAGGATACATGAAAGGAAACCTGGGGACGCTGGGAGACTCTGAGCTGTACGCGGCTTGCCAAAGCTTCTAGACCCTTCAGGGGTCAGTGTGGCCCTTCTGGAGAGTGACACAGCATGTTTCCTAATGGAAACCTAGTGTTACATTTCGGGGACTTTCTGCACAACCTTCCTCAGCCGCCTAGCTGGATGTCCTTGCCCAGAAGCGGCAGTTGCCAAGGAGTTCTTTCCCAGGAGCTCGTGAGACAGCATACCATGCAGAACCGCAGAGAAGGAGACCAGCCTTTCTCCGGGTTCTCAGAGGTTAGCTTTTCTGCCTTTGAGCCTTTGAACACAGAGATCCAGTCAGCTCCCAATGATACTTTAGAACTGTAGTATTGAAGGTCTCTCTGCCATCAGCCCCCTGCTCAGCTCCCGTCTCCTAGGTGCATTCAGTGAAGTAGCATCCACTCTGCAGCCTCCCGCACCATGTTGTTTAGGAACGGCACATTTCCTCTTCGTAAAGAAATCTTTTCTTGCAGCCTGCCTGGCCCGAGCTCCTATTCCTTTTCCGAAGGCCGAGTTCGGCATAGCCCTGCAATGACCCCTTCCCTCAAGGCCGGACACATCTCTGAAAGACTATACTCCATGGGTCCCCATTCATTACATCTTACCTCCCATGAAACACAAAGGAGTTGTAGCGTGATGGGAGGAAACAACGGCCTCCTTCTCCTTCTCGGAATACCCCGTTGCCCAAGGTTACGGGCCTTGTCCAGAAGCAACAGTTGCCCAGGATTTCTTTGCTTTGAGCTCGTGAGACAGCATATCATGTAGGACCGCCGAGAAGGAGACCTGCCTCTCTCTGGTTTGGAAGAGGTTAGCTTTTCTACTCAGCCTTGGAGCACAAAGACCCAGCCAATTCCCAAGGACAGTTTCGAAGGTTACTGGTGCAAGTCTCTCTGCGCTTAGCCCACTGTTCAGCTACAGTCTGTAAAGTGCATTCAGGGAAGAGCAAGAAAGTCTCCAACGCCCCGCGTCTTGTGGGGAAGGAACAGCACATTCTCTCCTCAGTGAAGACGTCCTTTCTTGCAGACTGCCAGGCTGGGACTCCTCTTCCGTCTCAGACCACCGAGTTTGGCATAGCTTTGAAATGACACCTTCCCTCAACGCCGTACACATCTCTTCAAGAACATAAACCCTGTGTTCCCATTCGTTATACCTCACCGCCCTAAGAAACACCGAAGAGCTGTGGCTGGATGGTAGGAAACAGTGGCCGTAGTGTCCTTCGATCAATATCCCGTTCCAAAGGCCCCCCGTGAAAATCTCTTGCTTTCGAGGGCCTAGGGCATACCAAGGGCTGCCAAACACAGCTAAAGGAGGCGAAATAAGAGAAGCAGAACTTGCTCCTGAGAAACTCGTACATACACTGAACCCAAAGCATGCCTCTTCGTGGAGACCGAAGGCCTCCCCAGCTCAGATTCTGGGCCCTGGAACACAGTGCTAACCGCTGCCTTCAAGGAGAGGTAGGCAAGGAATGTTTTCAAGTCTCGCCTGCCTCTCAGGGCCTGTTCAGCTTGAGTGGAAAATATCCACAGCCTGCCCGAACGTCCTGCCGAGCAGCGAGTTGTACTGGAGTGTAGCAAACGCTTCCAAGTTGTCTGAGGGGAAAGAGGCCATTGCTGTGGTGTGAACGGCCTTCTCTGCCACTCTCTTGGAGCACAGTGCTCTCTGGGCAGGCAGGATAGTTCCTAGAACAGAAGCATTTGAACAGATGTCTGCCCTGGTATACTTCCTACATCCGCACATCGAGTGCATCTTTCCTACGCTCCAGGCACCAACGTGGTGCACAGAACTCCTCCTGATGGCGAGACAGAAGACGCAACATTTCTTCTCGGGGGCTCGTGAGGGGCGAGGCCTCTTGAGGAGTTGGACCCTCGAATGGGGCTGAAACCACTGAGGTTGATTGCCATGTTATGTTAGCGACACATTGAGAGCATTTCAGGTTCATGGAACCCCGTGCAGTGCGCCATGAGAGAAGAAAACGCAGATGCTGCCTTGAGAGGGTTAGATTGAATTGCCTCTGTCCCCCCTCCGAAAACTAACTTTCCCAGAGCCAGCACAGCTTCACGTCCCGAGCAACGTTTTCTGCTGTGTGCCAGGATACATGAAAGGAAACCTGGGGACGCTGGGAGACTCTGAGCTGTACGCGGCTTGCCAAAGCTTCTAGACCCTTCAGGGGTCAGTGTGGCCCTTCTGGAGAGTGACACAGCATGTTTCCTAATGGAAACCTAGAGTTACATTTCGGGGACTTTCTGCACAACCTTCCTCAGCCGCCTAGCTGGATGTCCTTGCCCAGAAGCGGCAGTTGCCAAGGAGTTCTTTCCCAGGAGCTCGTGAGACAGCATACCATGCAGAACCGCAGAGAAGGAGACCAGCCTTTCTCCGGGTTTTCAGAGGTTCGCTTTTCTGCCTTTGAGCCTTTGAACACAGAGATCCAGTCAGCTCCCAATGATACTTTAGAACTGTAGTATTGACGGTCTCTCTGCCATCAGCCCCCTGCTCAGCTCCCGTCTCCTAGGTGCATTCAGTGAAGTAGCACCACTCTGCAGCCTCCCGCACCATGTTGTTTAGGAACGGCACATTTCCTCTTCGTAAAGAAATCTTTTCTTGCCGCCTGCCTGGCCCGAGCTCCTATTCCTTTTCCGAAGGCCGAGTTCGGCATAGCCCTGCAATGACCCCTTCCCTCAAGGCCGGACACATCTCTGAAAGACTATACTCCATGGGTCCCCATTCATTACATCTTACCTCCCATGAAACACAAAGGAGTTGTAGCGTGATGGGAGGAAACAACGGCCTCCTTCTCCTTCTCGGAATACCCCGTTGCCCAAGGTTACGGTCCTTGTCCAGAAGCAACAGTTGCCCAGGATTTCTTTGCTTTGAGCTCGTGAGACAGCATATCATGTAGGACCGCCGAGAAGGAGACCTGCCTCTCTCTGGTTTGGAAGAGGTTAGCTTTTCTACTCAGCCTTGGAGCACAAAGACCCAGCCAATTTCCAATGACAGTTTCGAAGGTTACTGGTGCAGGTCTCTCTGCGCTTAGCCCACTGTTCAGCTACAGTCTGTAAAGTGCATTCAGGGAAGAGCAAGAAAGTCTCCAACGCCCCGCGTCTTGTGGGGAAGGAACAGCACATTCTCTCCTCAGTGAAGACGTCCTTTCTTGCAGACTGCCAGGCTGGGACTCCTCTTCCGTCTCAGACCACCGAGTTTGGCATAGCGTTGAAATGACACCTTCCCTCAACGCCGTAGGCATCTCTTCAAGAACATAAACCCTGTGTGCCCATTCGTTATACCTCACCGCCCTAAGAAACACCGAAGAGCTGTGGCTGGATGGTAGGAAACAGTGGCCGTAGTGTCCTTCGATCAATATCCCGTTCCAAAGGCCCCCCGTGAAAATCTCTTGCTTTCGAGGGCCTAGGGCATACCAAGGGCTGCCAAACACAGCTAAAGGAGGCGAAATAAGAGAAGCAGAACTTGCTCCTGAGAAACTCGTACATACACTGAACCCAAAGCATGCCTCTTCGTGGAGACCGAAGGCCTCCCCAGCTCAGATTCTGGGCCCTGGAACACAGTGCTAACCGCTGCCTTCAAGGAGAGGTAGGCAAGGAATGTTTACAAGTCTCGCCTGCCTCTCAGGGCCTGTTCAGCTTGAGTGGAAAATAGCCACAGCCTGCCCGAACGTCCTGCCGAGCAGCGAGTTGTACTGGAGTGTAGCAAACGCTTCCAAGTTGTCTGAGGGGAAAGAGGCCATTGCTGTGGTGTGAACGGCCTTCTCTGCCACTCTCTTGGAGCACAGTGCTCTCTGAGCAGGCAGGATAGTCCCTAGAACAGAAGCATTTGAACAGACGTCTGCCCTGGTATACTTCCTACATCCGCACATCGAGTGCATCTTTCCTACGCTCCAGGCACCAACGCGGTGCACAGAACTCCTCCTGATGGCGAGACAGAAGACGCAACATTTCTTCTAGGGGGCTCGTGAGGGGCGAGGCCTCTTGAGGAGTTGGACCCTCGAATGCCGCTGAAACCACTGAGGTTGATTGCCACTTTATGTTAGCGACACATTGAGAACATTTCAGGTTCATGGAACCCCGTGCAGTGCGCCACGAGAGAAGAAAACGCAGATGCTGCCTTGACAGGGTTAGATTGAATTGCCTCTGTCCCCCCTCCGAAAACTAACTTTCCCAGAGCCAGCACAGCTTCACGTCCCGAGCAACGTTTTCTGCTGTGTGCCAGGATACATGAAAGGAAACCTGGGGACGCTGGGAGACTCTGAGCTGTACGCGGCTTGCCAAAGCTTCTAGAGCATTCAGGGGTCAGTGTGGCCCTTCTGGAGAGTGACACAGCATGTTTCCTAATGGAAACCTAGTGTTACATTTCGGGGACTTTCTGCACAACCTTCCTCAGCCGCCTAGCTGGATGTCCTTGCCCAGAAGCGGCAGTTGCCAAGGAGTTCTTTCCCAGGAGCTCGTGAGACAGCATACCATGCAGAACCGCAGAGGAGACCAGCCATTCTCCGGGTTCTCAGAGGTTCGCTGCCTTTGAGCCTCTGAAGTCAGAGATCCAGTCAGCTCCCAATGATACTTTAGAACTGTAGTATTGAAGGTCTCTCTGCCATCAGCCCCCTGCTCAGCTCCCGTCTCCTAGGTGCATTCAGTGAAGTAGCATCCACTCTGCAGCCTCCCGCACCATGTTGTTTAGGAACGGCACATTTCCTCTTCGTAAAGAAATCTTTTCTTGCAGCCTGCCTGGCCCGAGCTCCTATTCCTTTTCCGAAGGCCGAGTTCGGCATAGCCCTGCAAAGACCCCTTCCCTCAAGGCCGGACACATCTCTGAAAGACTATACTCCATGGGTCCCCATTCATTACATCTTACCTCCCATGAAACACAAAGGAGTTGTAGCGTGATGGGAGGAAACAACAGCCTCCTTCTCCTTCTCGGAATACCCCGTTGCCCAAGGTTACGGGCCTTGTCCAGAAGCAACAGTTGCCCAGGATTTCTTTGCTTTGAGCTCGTGAGACAGCATATCATGTAGGACCGCCGAGAAAGAGACCTGCCTCTCTCTGGTTTGGAAGAGGTTAGCTTTTCTACTCAGCCTTGGAGCACAAAGACCCAGCCAATTCCCAAGGACAGTTTCGAAGGTTACTGGTGCAGGTCTCTCTGCGCTTAGCCCACTGTTCAGCTACAGTCTGTAAAGTGCATTCAGGGAAGAGCAAGAAAGTCTCCAACGCCCCGCGTCTTGTGGGGAAGGAACAGCACATTCTCTCCTCAGTGAAGACGTCCTTTCTTGCAGACTGCCAGGCTGGGACTCCTCTTCCGTCTCAGACCACCGAGTTTGGCATAGCGTTGAAATGACACCTTCCCTCAACGCCGTAGGCATCTCTTCAAGAACATAAACCCTGTGTGCCCATTCGTTATACCTCACCGCCCTAAGAAACACCGAAGAGCTGTGGCTGGATGGTAGGAAACAGTGGCCGTAGTGTCCTTCGATCAATATCCCGTTCCAAAGGCCCCCCGTGAAAATCTCTTGCTTTCGAGGGCCTAGGGCATACCAAGGGCTGCCAAACACAGCTAAAGGAGGCGAAATAAGAGAAGCAGAACTTGCTCCTGAGAAACTCGTACATACACTGAACCCAAAGCATGCCTCTTCGTGGAGACCGAAGGCCTCCCCAGCTCAGATTCTGGGCCCTGGAACACAGTGCTAACCGCTGCCTTCAAGGAGAGGTAGGCAAGGAATGTTTACAAGTCTCGCCTGCCTCTCAGGGCCTGTTCAGCTTGAGTGGAAAATAGCCACAGCCTGCCCGAACGTCCTGCCGAGCAGCGAGTTGTACTGGAGTGTAGCAAACGCTTCCAAGTTGTCTGAGGGGAAAGAGGCCATTGCTGTGGTGTGAACGGCCTTCTCTGCCACTCTCTTGGAGCACAGTGCTCTCTGGGCAGGCAGGATAGTTCCTAGAACAGAAGCATTTGAACAGATGTCTGCCCTGGTATACTTCCTACATCCGCACATCGAGTGCATCTTTCCTACGCTCCAGGCACCAACGTGGTGCACAGAACTCCTCCTGATGGCGAGACAGAAGACGCAACATTTCTTCTCGGGGGCTCGTGAGGGGCGAGGCCTCTTGAGGAGTTGGACCCTCGAATGGGGCTGAAACCACTGAGGTTGATTGCCATGTTATGTTAGCGACACATTGAGAGCATTTCAGGTTCATGGAACCCCGTGCAGTGCGCCATGAGAGAAGAAAACGCAGATGCTGCCTTGAGAGGGTTAGATTGAATTGCCTCTGTCCCCCCTCCGAAAACTAACTTTCCCAGAGCCAGCACAGCTTCACGTCCCGAGCAACGTTTTCTGCTGTGTGCCAGGATACATGAAAGGAAACCTGGGGACGCTGGGAGACTCTGAGCTGTACGCGGCTTGCCAAAGCTTCTAGACCCTTCAGGGGTCAGTGTGGCCCTTCTGGAGAGTGACACAGCATGTTTCCTAATGGAAACCTAGAGTTACATTTCGGGGACTTTCTGCACAACCTTCCTCAGCCGCCTAGCTGGATGTCCTTGCCCAGAAGCGGCAGTTGCCAAGGAGTTCTTTCCCAGGAGCTCGTGAGACAGCATACCATGCAGAACCGCAGAGAAGGAGACCAGCCTTTCTCCGGGTTTTCAGAGGTTCGCTTTTCTGCCTTTGAGCCTTTGAACACAGAGATCCAGTCAGCTCCCAATGATACTTTAGAACTGTAGTATTGACGGTCTCTCTGCCATCAGCCCCCTGCTCAGCTCCCGTCTCCTAGGTGCATTCAGTGAAGTAGCACCACTCTGCAGCCTCCCGCACCATGTTGTTTAGGAACGGCACATTTCCTCTTCGTAAAGAAATCTTTTCTTGCCGCCTGCCTGGCCCGAGCTCCTATTCCTTTTCCGAAGGCCGAGTTCGGCATAGCCCTGCAATGACCCCTTCCCTCAAGGCCGGACACATCTCTGAAAGACTATACTCCATGGGTCCCCATTCATTACATCTTACCTCCCATGAAACACAAAGGAGTTGTAGCGTGATGGGAGGAAACAACGGCCTCCTTCTCCTTCTCGGAATACCCCGTTGCCCAAGGTTACGGTCCTTGTCCAGAAGCAACAGTTGCCCAGGATTTCTTTGCTTTGAGCTCGTGAGACAGCATATCATGTAGGACCGCCGAGAAGGAGACCTGCCTCTCTCTGGTTTGGAAGAGGTTAGCTTTTCTACTCAGCCTTGGAGCACAAAGACCCAGCCAATTTCCAATGACAGTTTCGAAGGTTACTGGTGCAGGTCTCTCTGCGCTTAGCCCACTGTTCAGCTACAGTCTGTAAAGTGCATTCAGGGAAGAGCAAGAAAGTCTCCAACGCCCCGCGTCTTGTGGGGAAGGAACAGCACATTCTCTCCTCAGTGAAGACGTCCTTTCTTGCAGACTGCCAGGCTGGGACTCCTCTTCCGTCTCAGACCACCGAGTTTGGCATAGCGTTGAAATGACACCTTCCCTCAACGCCGTAGGCATCTCTTCAAGAACATAAACCCTGTGTGCCCATTCGTTATACCTCACCGCCCTAAGAAACACCGAAGAGCTGTGGCTGGATGGTAGGAAACAGTGGCCGTAGTGTCCTTCGATCAATATCCCGTTCCAAAGGCCCCCCGTGAAAATCTCTTGCTTTCGAGGGCCTAGGGCATACCAAGGGCTGCCAAACACAGCTAAAGGAGGCGAAATAAGAGAAGCAGAACTTGCTCCTGAGAAACTCGTACATACACTGAACCCAAAGCATGCCTCTTCGTGGAGACCGAAGGCCTCCCCAGCTCAGATTCTGGGCCCTGGAACACAGTGCTAACCGCTGCCTTCAAGGAGAGGTAGGCAAGGAATGTTTACAAGTCTCGCCTGCCTCTCAGGGCCTGTTCAGCTTGAGTGGAAAATAGCCACAGCCTGCCCGAACGTCCTGCCGAGCAGCGAGTTGTACTGGAGTGTAGCAAACGCTTCCAAGTTGTCTGAGGGGAAAGAGGCCATTGCTGTGGTGTGAACGGCCTTCTCTGCCACTCTCTTGGAGCACAGTGCTCTCTGAGCAGGCAGGATAGTCCCTAGAACAGAAGCATTTGAACAGACGTCTGCCCTGGTATACTTCCTACATCCGCACATCGAGTGCATCTTTCCTACGCTCCAGGCACCAACGCGGTGCACAGAACTCCTCCTGATGGCGAGACAGAAGACGCAACATTTCTTCTAGGGGGCTCGTGAGGGGCGAGGCCTCTTGAGGAGTTGGACCCTCGAATGCCGCTGAAACCACTGAGGTTGATTGCCACTTTATGTTAGCAACACATTGAGAACATTTCAGGTTCATGGAACCCCGTGCAGTGCGCCACGAGAGAAGAAAACGCAGATGCTGCCTTGACAGGGTTAGATTGAATTGCCTCTGTCCCCCCTCCGAAAACTAACTTTCCCAGAGCCAGCACAGCTTCACGTCCCGAGCAACGTTTTCTGCTGTGTGCCAGGATACATGAAAGGAAACCTGGGGACGCTGGGAGACTCTGAGCTGTACGCGGCTTGCCAAAGCTTCTAGAGCATTCAGGGGTCAGTGTGGCCCTTCTGGAGAGTGACACAGCATGTTTCCTAATGGAAACCTAGTGTTACATTTCGGGGACTTTCTGCACAACCTTCCTCAGCCGCCTAGCTGGATGTCCTTGCCCAGAAGCGGCAGTTGCCAAGGAGTTCTTTCCCAGGAGCTCGTGAGACAGCATACCATGCAGAACCGCAGAGGAGACCAGCCATTCTCCGGGTTCTCAGAGGTTCGCTGCCTTTGAGCCTCTGAAGTCAGAGATCCAGTCAGCTCCCAATGATACTTTAGAACTGTAGTATTGAAGGTCTCTCTGCCATCAGCCCCCTGCTCAGCTCCCGTCTCCTAGGTGCATTCAGTGAAGTAGCATCCACTCTGCAGCCTCCCGCACCATGTTGTTTAGGAACGGCACATTTCCTCTTCGTAAAGAAATCTTTTCTTGCAGCCTGCCTGGCCCGAGCTCCTATTCCTTTTCCGAAGGCCGAGTTCGGCATAGCCCTGCAAAGACCCCTTCCCTCAAGGCCGGACACATCTCTGAAAGACTATACTCCATGGGTCCCCATTCATTACATCTTACCTCCCATGAAACACAAAGGAGTTGTAGCGTGATGGGAGGAAACAACAGCCTCCTTCTCCTTCTCGGAATACCCCGTTGCCCAAGGTTACGGGCCTTGTCCAGAAGCAACAGTTGCCCAGGATTTCTTTGCTTTGAGCTCGTGAGACAGCATATCATGTAGGACCGCCGAGAAAGAGACCTGCCTCTCTCTGGTTTGGAAGAGGTTAGCTTTTCTACTCAGCCTTGGAGCACAAAGACCCAGCCAATTCCCAAGGACAGTTTCGAAGGTTACTGGTGCAGGTCTCTCTGCGCTTAGCCCACTGTTCAGCTACAGTCTGTAAAGTGCATTCAGGGAAGAGCAAGAAAGTCTCCAACGCCCCGCGTCTTGTGGGGAAGGAACAGCACATTCTCTCCTCAGTGAAGACGTCCTTTCTTGCAGACTGCCAGGCTGGGACTCCTCTTCCGTCTCAGACCACCGAGTTTGGCATAGCGTTGAAATGACACCTTCCCTCAACGCCGTAGGCATCTCTTCAAGAACATAAACCCTGTGTGCCCATTCGTTATACCTCACCGCCCTAAGAAACACCGAAGAGCTGTGGCTGGATGGTAGGAAACAGTGGCCGTAGTGTCCTTCGATCAATATCCCGTTCCAAAGGCCCCCCGTGAAAATCTCTTGCTTTCGAGGGCCTAGGGCATACCAAGGGCTGCCAAACACAGCTAAAGGAGGCGAAATAAGAGAAGCAGAACTTGCTCCTGAGAAACTCGTACATACACTGAACCCAAAGCATGCCTCTTCGTGGAGACCGAAGGCCTCCCCAGCTCAGATTCTGGGCCCTGGAACACAGTGCTAACCGCTGCCTTCAAGGAGAGGTAGGCAAGGAATGTTTACAAGTCTCGCCTGCCTCTCAGGGCCTGTTCAGCTTGAGTGGAAAATAGCCACAGCCTGCCCGAACGTCCTGCCGAGCAGCGAGTTGTACTGGAGTGTAGCAAACGCTTCCAAGTTGTCTGAGGGGAAAGAGGCCATTGCTGTGGTGTGAACGGCCTTCTCTGCCACTCTCTTGGAGCACAGTGCTCTCTGAGCAGGCAGGATAGTCCCTAGAACAGAAGCATTTGAACAGACGTCTGCCCTGGTATACTTCCTACATCCGCACATCGAGTGCATCTTTCCTACGCTCCAGGCACCAACGCGGTGCACAGAACTCCTCCTGATGGCGAGACAGAAGACGCAACATTTCTTCTAGGGGGCTCGTGAGGGGCGAGGCCTCTTGAGGAGTTGGACCCTCGAATGCCGCTGAAACCACTGAGGTTGATTGCCACTTTATGTTAGCGACACATTGAGAACATTTCAGGTTCATGGAACCCCGTGCAGTGCGCCACGAGAGAAGAAAACGCAGATGCTGCCTTGACAGGGTTAGATTGAATTGCCTCTGTCCCCCCTCCGAAAACTAACTTTCCCAGAGCCAGCACAGCTTCACGTCCCGAGCAACGTTTTCTGCTGTGTGCCAGGATACATGAAAGGAAACCTGGGGACGCTGGGAGACTCTGAGCTGTACGCGGCTTGCCAAAGCTTCTAGAGCATTCAGGGGTCAGTGTGGCCCTTCTGGAGAGTGACACAGCATGTTTCCTAATGGAAACCTAGTGTTACATTTCGGGGACTTTCTGCACAACCTTCCTCAGCCGCCTAGCTGGATGTCCTTGCCCAGAAGCGGCAGTTGCCAAGGAGTTCTTTCCCAGGAGCTCGTGAGACAGCATACCATGCAGAACCGCAGAGGAGACCAGCCATTCTCCGGGTTCTCAGAGGTTCGCTGCCTTTGAGCCTCTGAAGTCAGAGATCCAGTCAGCTCCCAATGATACTTTAGAACTGTAGTATTGAAGGTCTCTCTGCCATCAGCCCCCTGCTCAGCTCCCGTCTCCTAGGTGCATTCAGTGAAGTAGCATCCACTCTGCAGCCTCCCGCACCATGTTGTTTAGGAACGGCACATTTCCTCTTCGTAAAGAAATCTTTTCTTGCAGCCTGCCTGGCCCGAGCTCCTATTCCTTTTCCGAAGGCCGAGTTCGGCATAGCCCTGCAAAGACCCCTTCCCTCAAGGCCGGACACATCTCTGAAAGACTATACTCCATGGGTCCCCATTCATTACATCTTACCTCCCATGAAACACAAAGGAGTTGTAGCATGATGGGAGGAAACAACAGCCTCCTTCTCCTTCTCGGAATACCCCGTTGCCCAAGGTTACGGGCCTTGTCCAGAAGCAACAGTTGCCCAGGATTTCTTTGCTTTGAGCTCGTGAGACAGCATATCATGTAGGACCGCCGAGAAAGAGACCTGCCTCTCTCTGGTTTGGAAGAGGTTAGCTTTTCTACTCAGCCTTGGAGCACAAAGACCCAGCCAATTCCCAAGGACAGTTTCGAAGGTTACTGGTGCAGGTCTCTCTGCGCTTAGCCCACTGTTCAGCTACAGTCTGTAAAGTGCATTCAGGGAAGAGCAAGAAAGTCTCCAACGCCCCGCGTCTTGTGGGGAAGGAACAGCACATTCTCTCCTCAGTGAAGACGTCCTTTCTTGCAGACTGCCAGGCTGGGACTCCTCTTCCGTCTCAGACCACCGAGTTTGGCATAGCGTTGAAATGACACCTTCCCTCAACGCCGTAGGCATCTCTTCAAGAACATAAACCCTGTGTGCCCATTCGTTATACCTCACCGCCCTAAGAAACACCGAAGAGCTGTGGCTGGATGGTAGGAAACAGTGGCCGTAGTGTCCTTCGATCAATATCCCGTTCCAAAGGCCCCCCGTGAAAATCTCTTGCTTTCGAGGGCCTAGGGCATACCAAGGGCTGCCAAACACAGCTAAAGGAGGCGAAATAAGAGAAGCAGAACTTGCTCCTGAGAAACTCGTACATACACTGAACCCAAAGCATGCCTCTTCGTGGAGACCGAAGGCCTCCCCAGCTCAGATTCTGGGCCCTGGAACACAGTGCTAACCGCTGCCTTCAAGGAGAGGTAGGCAAGGAATGTTTACAAGTCTCGCCTGCCTCTCAGGGCCTGTTCAGCTTGAGTGGAAAATAGCCACAGCCTGCCCGAACGTCCTGCCGAGCAGCGAGTTGTACTGGAGTGTAGCAAACGCTTCCAAGTTGTCTGAGGGGAAAGAGGCCATTGCTGTGGTGTGAACGGCCTTCTCTGCCACTCTCTTGGAGCACAGTGCTCTCTGAGCAGGCAGGATAGTCCCTAGAACAGAAGCATTTGAACAGACGTCTGCCCTGGTATACTTCCTACATCCGCACATCGAGTGCATCTTTCCTACGCTCCAGGCACCAACGCGGTGCACAGAACTCCTCCTGATGGCGAGACAGAAGACGCAACATTTCTTCTAGGGGGCTCGTGAGGGGCGAGGCCTCTTGAGGAGTTGGACCCTCGAATGCCGCTGAAACCACTGAGGTTGATTGCCACTTTATGTTAGCGACACATTGAGAACATTTCAGGTTCATGGAACCCCGTGCAGTGCGCCACGAGAGAAGAAAACGCAGATGCTGCCTTGACAGGGTTAGATTGAATTGCCTCTGTCCCCCCTCCGAAAACTAACTTTCCCAGAGCCAGCACAGCTTCACGTCCCGAGCAACGTTTTCTGCTGTGTGCCAGGATACATGAAAGGAAACCTGGGGACGCTGGGAGACTCTGAGCTGTACGCGGCTTGCCAAAGCTTCTAGAGCATTCAGGGGTCAGTGTGGCCCTTCTGGAGAGTGACACAGCATGTTTCCTAATGGAAACCTAGTGTTACATTTCGGGGACTTTCTGCACAACCTTCCTCAGCCGCCTAGCTGGATGTCCTTGCCCAGAAGCGGCAGTTGCCAAGGAGTTCTTTCCCAGGAGCTCGTGAGACAGCATACCATGCAGAACCGCAGAGGAGACCAGCCATTCTCCGGGTTCTCAGAGGTTCGCTGCCTTTGAGCCTCTGAAGTCAGAGATCCAGTCAGCTCCCAATGATACTTTAGAACTGTAGTATTGAAGGTCTCTCTGCCATCAGCCCCCTGCTCAGCTCCCGTCTCCTAGGTGCATTCAGTGAAGTAGCATCCACTCTGCAGCCTCCCGCACCATGTTGTTTAGGAACGGCACATTTCCTCTTCGTAAAGAAATCTTTTCTTGCAGCCTGCCTGGCCCGAGCTCCTATTCCTTTTCCGAAGGCCGAGTTCGGCATAGCCCTGCAAAGACCCCTTCCCTCAAGGCCGGACACATCTCTGAAAGACTATACTCCATGGGTCCCCATTCATTACATCTTACCTCCCATGAAACACAAAGGAGTTGTAGCGTGATGGGAGGAAACAACAGCCTCCTTCTCCTTCTCGGAATACCCCGTTGCCCAAGGTTACGGGCCTTGTCCAGAAGCAACAGTTGCCCAGGATTTCTTTGCTTTGAGCTCGTGAGACAGCATATCATGTAGGACCGCCGAGAAAGAGACCTGCCTCTCTCTGGTTTGGAAGAGGTTAGCTTTTCTACTCAGCCTTGGAGCACAAAGACCCAGCCAATTCCCAAGGACAGTTTCGAAGGTTACTGGTGCAGGTCTCTCTGCGCTTAGCCCACTGTTCAGCTACAGTCTGTAAAGTGCATTCAGGGAAGAGCAAGAAAGTCTCCAACGCCCCGCGTCTTGTGGGGAAGGAACAGCACATTCTCTCCTCAGTGAAGACGTCCTTTCTTGCAGACTGCCAGGCTGGGACTCCTCTTCCGTCTCAGACCACCGAGTTTGGCATAGCGTTGAAATGACCCCTTCCCTCAACGCCGTACGCATCTCTTCAAGAACATAAACCCTGTGTGCCCATTCGTTATACCTCACCACCCTAAGAAACACCGAAGAGCAGTGGCTGGATGGTAGGAAACAGTGGCCGTAGTGTCCTTCGATCAATATCCCGTTCCAAAGGCCCCCCGTGGAAATCTCTTGCTTTCGAGGGCCTAGGGCATACCAAGGGCTGCCAAACACAGCTAAAGGAGGCGAAATAAGAGAAGCAGAACTTGCTCCTGAGAAACTCGTACATACACTGAACCCAAAGCATGCCTCTTCGTGGAGACCGAAGGCCTCCCCAGCTCAGATTCTGGGCCCTGGAACACAGTGCTAACCGCTGCCTTCAAGGAGAGGTAGGCAAGGAATGTTTTCAAGTCTCGCCTGCCTCTCAGGGCCTGTTCAGCTTGAGTGGAAAATATCCACAGCCTGCCCGAACGTCCTGCCGAGCAGCGAGTTGTACTGGAGTGTAGCAAACGCTTCCAAGTTGTCTGAGGGGAAAGAGGCCATTGCTGTGGTGTGAACGGCCTTCTCTGCCACTCTCTTGGAGCACAGTGCTCTCTGGGCAGGCAGGATAGTTCCTAGAGCAGAAGCATTTGAACAGACGTCTGCCCTGGTATACTTCCTACATCCGCACATCGAGTGCATCTTTCCTACGCTCCAGGCACCCACACGGTGCACAGAACTCCTCCTGATGGCGAGACAGAAGATGCAACATTTCTTCTAGGGGGCTCGTGAGGGGCGAGGCCTCTTGAGGAGTTGGACCCTCGAATGCCGCTGAAACCACTGAGGTTGATTGCCACTTTATGTTAGCGACACATTGAGAACATTTCAGGTTCATGGAACCCCGTGCAGTGCGCCACGAGAGAAGAAAACGCAGATGCTGCCTTGACAGGGTTAGATTGAATTGCCTCTGTCCCCCCTCCGAAAACTAACTTTCCCAGAGCCAGCACAGCTTCACGTCCCGAGCAACGTTTTCTGCTGTGTGCCAGGATACATGAAAGGAAACCTGGGGACGCTGGGAGACTCTGAGCTGTACGCGGCTTGCCAAAGCTTCTAGACCCTTCAGGGGTCAGTGTGGCCCTTCTGGAGAGTGACACAGCATGTTTCCTAATGGAAACCTAGTGTTACATTTCGGGGACTTTCTGCACAACCTTCCTCAGCCGCCTAGCTGGATGTCCTTGCCCAGAAGCGGCAGTTGCCAAGGAGTTCTTTCCCAGGAGCTCGTGAGACAGCATACCATGCAGAACCGCAGAGAAGGAGACCAGCCTTTCTCCGGGTTCTCAGAGGTTAGCTTTTCTGCCTTTGAGCCTTTGAACACAGAGATCCAGTCAGCTCCCAATGATACTTTAGAACTGTAGTATTGAAGGTCTCTCTGCCATCAGCCCCCTGCTCAGCTCCCGTCTCCTAGGTGCATTCAGTGAAGTAGCATCCACTCTGCAGCCTCCCGCACCATGTTGTTTAGGAACGGCACATTTCCTCTTCGTAAAGAAATCTTTTCTTGCAGCCTGCCTGGCCCGAGCTCCTATTCCTTTTCCGAAGGCCGAGTTCGGCATAGCCCTGCAATGACCCCTTCCCTCAAGGCCGGACACATCTCTGAAAGACTATACTCCATGGGTCCCCATTCATTACATCTTACCTCCCATGAAACACAAAGGAGTTGTAGCGTGATGGGAGGAAACAACAGCCTCCTTCTCCTTCTCGGAATACCCCGTTGCCCAAGGTTACGGGCCTTGTCCAGAAGCAACAGTTGCCCAGGATTTCTTTGCTTTGAGCTCGTGAGACAGCATATCATGTAGGACCGCCGAGAAAGAGACCTGCCTCTCTCTGGTTTGGAAGAGGTTAGCTTTTCTACTCAGCCTTGGAGCACAAAGACCCAGCCAATTCCCAAGGACAGTTTCGAAGGTTACTGGTGCAGGTCTCTCTGCGCTTAGCCCACTGTTCAGCTACAGTCTGTAAAGTGCATTCAGGGAAGAGCAAGAAAGTCTCCAACGCCCCGCGTCTTGTGGGGAAGGAACAGCACATTCTCTCCTCAGTGAAGACGTCCTTTCTTGCAGACTGCCAGGCTGGGACTCCTCTTCCGTCTCAGACCACCGAGTTTGGCATAGCGTTGAAATGACCCCTTCCCTCAACGCCGTACGCATCTCTTCAAGAACATAAACCCTGTGTGCCCATTCGTTATACCTCACCACCCTAAGAAACACCGAAGAGCAGTGGCTGGATGGTAGGAAACAGTGGCCGTAGTGTCCTTCGATCAATATCCCGTTCCAAAGGCCCCCCGTGGAAATCTCTTGCTTTCGAGGGCCTAGGGCATACCAAGGGCTGCCAAACACAGCTAAAGGAGGCGAAATAAGAGAAGCAGAACTTGCTCCTGAGAAACTCGTACATACACTGAACCCAAAGCATGCCTCTTCGTGGAGACCGAAGGCCTCCCCAGCTCAGATTCTGGGCCCTGGAACACAGTGCTAACCGCTGCCTTCAAGGAGAGGTAGGCAAGGAATGTTTTCAAGTCTCGCCTGCCTCTCAGGGCCTGTTCAGCTTGAGTGGAAAATAGCCACAGCCTGCCCGAACGTCCTGCCGAGCAGCGAGTTGTACTGGAGTGTAGCAAACGCTTCCAAGTTGTCTGAGGGGAAAGAGGCCATTGCTGTGGTGTGAACGGCCTTCTCTGCCACTCTTTCGGAGCACAGTGCTCTCTGGGCAGGCAGGAGAGTTCCTAGAGCAGAAGCATTTGAACAGACGTCTGCCCTCGTATACTTCCTACATCCGCACATCGAGTGCATCTTTCCTACGCTCCAGGCACCCACACGGTGCACAGAACTCCTCCTGATGGCGAGACAGAAGATGCAACATTTCTTCTAGGGGGCTCGTGAGGGGCGAGGCCTCTTGAGGAGTTGGACCCTCGAATGCCGCTGAAACCACTGAGGTTGATTGCCACTTTATGTTAGCGACACATTGAGAACATTTCAGGTTCATGGAACCCCGTGCAGTGCGCCACGAGAGAAGAAAACGCAGATGCTGCCTTGACAGGGTTAGATTGAATTGCCTCTGTCCCCCCTCCGAAAACTAACTTTCCCAGAGCCAGCACAGCTTCACGTCCCGAGCAACGTTTTCTGCTGTGTGCCAGGATACATGAAAGGAAACCTGGGGACGCTGGGAGACTCTGAGCTGTACGCGGCTTGCCAAAGCTTCTAGACCCTTCAGGGGTCAGTGTGGCCCTTCTGGAGAGTGACACAGCATGTTTCCTAATGGAAACCTAGTGTTACATTTCGGGGACTTTCTGCACAACCTTCCTCAGCCGCCTAGCTGGATGTCCTTGCCCAGAAGCGGCAGTTGCCAAGGAGTTCTTTCCCAGGAGCTCGTGAGACAGCATACCATGCAGAACCGCAGAGAAGGAGACCAGCCTTTCTCCGGGTTCTCAGAGGTTAGCTTTTCTGCCTTTGAGCCTTTGAACACAGAGATCCAGTCAGCTCCCAATGATACTTTAGAACTGTAGTATTGAAGGTCTCTCTGCCATCAGCCCCCTGCTCAGCTCCCGTCTCCTAGGTGCATTCAGTGAAGTAGCATCCACTCTGCAGCCTCCCGCACCATGTTGTTTAGGAACGGCACATTTCCTCTTCGTAAAGAAATCTTTTCTTGCAGCCTGCCTGGCCCGAGCTCCTATTCCTTTTCCGAAGGCCGAGTTCGGCATAGCCCTGCAATGACCCCTTCCCTCAAGGCCGGACACATCTCTGAAAGACTATACTCCATGGGTCCCCATTCATTACATCTTACCTCCCATGAAACACAAAGGAGTTGTAGCGTGATGGGAGGAAACAACAGCCTCCTTCTCCTTCTCGGAATACCCCGTTGCCCAAGGTTACGGGCCTTGTCCAGAAGCAACAGTTGCCCAGGATTTCTTTGCTTTGAGCTCGTGAGACAGCATATCATGTAGGACCGCCGAGAAAGAGACCTGCCTCTCTCTGGTTTGGAAGAGGTTAGCTTTTCTACTCAGCCTTGGAGCACAAAGACCCAGCCAATTCCCAATGACAGTTTCGAAGGTTACTGGTGCAGGTCTCTCTGCGCTTAGCCCACTGTTCAGCTACAGTCTGTAAAGTGCATTCAGGGAAGAGCAAGAAAGTCTCCAACGCCCCGCGTCTTGTGGGGAAGGAACAGCACATTCTCTCCTCAGTGAAGACGTCCTTTCTTGCAGACTGCCAGGCTGGGACTCCTCTTCCGTCTCAGACCACCGAGTTTGGCATAGCGTTGAAATGACCCCTTCCCTCAACGCCGTACGCATCTCTTCAAGAACATAAACCCTGTGTGCCCATTCGTTATACCTCACCACCCTAAGAAACACCGATGAGCAGTGGCTGGATGGTAGGAAACAGTGGCCGTAGTGTCCTTCGATCAATATCCCGTTCCAAAGGCCCCCCGTGGAAATCTCTTGCTTTCGAGGGCCTAGGGCATACCAAGGGCTGCCAAACACAGCTAAAGGAGGCGAAATAAGAGAAGCAGAACTTGCTCCTGAGAAACTCGTACATACACTGAACCCAAAGCATGCCTCTTCGTGGAGACCGAAGGCCTCCCCAGCTCAGATTCTGGGCCCTGGAACACAGTGCTAACCGCTGCCTTCAAGGAGAGGTAGGCAAGGAATGTTTTCAAGTCTCGCCTGCCTCTCAGGGCCTGTTCAGCTTGAGTGGAAAATAGCCACAGCCTGCCCGAACGTCCTGCCGAGCAGCGAGTTGTACTGGAGTGTAGCAAACGCTTCCAAGTTGTCTGAGGGGAAAGAGGCCATTGCTGTGGTGTGAACGGCCTTCTCTGCCACTCTCTTGGAGCACAGTGCTCTCTGGGCAGGCAGGATAGTTCCTAGAGCAGAAGCATTTGAACAGACGTCTGCCCTGGTATACTTCCTACATCCGCACATCGAGTGCATCTTTCCTACGCTCCAGGCACCCACACGGTGCACAGAACTCCTCCTGATGGCGAGACAGAAGATGCAACATTTCTTCTAGGGGGCTCGTGAGGGGCGAGGCCTCTTGAGGAGTTGGACCCTCGAATGCCGCTGAAACCACTGAGGTTGATTGCCACTTTATGTTAGCGACACATTGAGAACATTTCAAGTTCATGGAACCCCGTGCAGTGCGCCACGAGAGAAGAAAACGCAGATGCTGCCTTGACAGGGTTAGATTGAATTGCCTCTGTCCCCCCTCCGAAAACTAACTTTCCCAGAGCCAGCACAGCTTCACGTCCCGAGCAACGTTTTCTGCTGTGTGCCAGGATACATGAAAGGAAACCTGGGGACGCTGGGAGACTCTGAGCTGTACGCGGCTTGCCAAAGCTTCTAGACCCTTCAGGGGTCAGTGTGGCCCTTCTGGAGAGTGACACAGCATGTTTCCTAATGGAAACCTAGTGTTACATTTCGGGGACTTTCTGCACAACCTTCCTCAGCCGCCTAGCTGGATGTCCTTGCCCAGAAGCGGCAGTTGCCAAGGAGTTCTTTCCCAGGAGCTCGTGAGACAGCATACCATGCAGAACCGCAGAGAAGGAGACCAGCCTTTCTCCGGGTTCTCAGAGGTTAGCTTTTCTGCCTTTGAGCCTTTGAACACAGAGATCCAGTCAGCACCCAATGATACTTTAGAACTGTAGTATTGAAGGTCTCTCTGCCATCAGCCCCCTGCTCAGCTCCCGTCTCCTAGGTGCATTCAGTGAAGTAGCATCCACTCTGCAGCCTCCCGCACCATGTTGTTTAGGAACGGCACATTTCCTCTTCGTAAAGAAATCTTTTCTTGCAGCCTGCCTGGCCCGAGCTCCTATTCCTTTTCCGAAGGCCGAGTTCGGCATAGCCCTGCAATGACCCCTTCCCTCAAGGCCGGACACATCTCTGAAAGACTATACTCCATGGGTCCCCATTCATTACATCTTACCTCCCATGAAACACAAAGGAGTTGTAGCGTGATGGGAGGAAACAACAGCCTCCTTCTCCTTCTCGGAATACCCCGTTGCCCAAGGTTACGGGCCTTGTCCAGAAGCAACAGTTGCCCAGGATTTCTTTGCTTTGAGCTCGTGAGACAGCATATCATGTAGGACCGCCGAGAAAGAGACCTGCCTCTCTCTGGTTTGGAAGAGGTTAGCTTTTCTACTCAGCCTTGGAGCACAAAGACCCAGCCAATTCCCAAGGACAGTTTCGAAGGTTACTGGTGCAGGTCTCTCTGCGCTTAGCCCACTGTTCAGCTACAGTCTGTAAAGTGCATTCAGGGAAGAGCAAGAAAGTCTCCAACGCCCCGCGTCTTGTGGGGAAGGAACAGCACATTCTCTCCTCAGTGAAGACGTCCTTTCTTGCAGACTGCCAGGCTGGGACTCCTCTTCCGTCTCAGACCACCGAGTTTGGCATAGCGTTGAAATGACCCCTTCCCTCAACGCCGTACGCATCTCTTCAAGAACATAAACCCTGTGTGCCCATTCGTTATACCTCACCACCCTAAGAAACACCGAAGAGCAGTGGCTGGATGGTAGGAAACAGTGGCTGTAGTGTCCTTCGATCAATATCCCGTTCCAAAGGCCCCCCGTGGAAATCTCTTGCTTTCGAGGGCCTAGGGCATACCAAGGGCTGCCAAACACAGCTAAAGGAGGCGAAATAAGAGAAGCAGAACTTGCTCCTGAGAAACTCGTACATACACTGAACCCAAAGCATGCCTCTTCGTGGAGACCGAAGGCCTCCCCAGCTCAGATTCTGGGCCCTGGAACACAGTGCTAACCGCTGCCTTCAAGGAGAGGTAGGCAAGGAATGTTTTCAAGTCTCGCCTGCCTCTCAGGGCCTGTTCAGCTTGAGTGGAAAATATCCACAGCCTGCCCGAACGTCCTGCCGAGCAGCGAGTTGTACTGGAGTGTAGCAAACGCTTCCAAGTTGTCTGAGGGGAAAGAGGCCATTGCTGTGGTGTGAACGGCCTTCTCTGCCACTCTCTTGGAGCACAGTGCTCTCTGGGCAGGCAGGATAGTTCCTAGAGCAGAAGCATTTGAACAGACGTCTGCCCTGGTATACTTCCTACATCCGCACATCGAGTGCATCTTTCCTACGCTCCAGGCACCCACACGGTGCACAGAACTCCTCCTGATGGCGAGACAGAAGATGCAACATTTCTTCTAGGGGGCTCGTGAGGGGCGAGGCCTCTTGAGGAGTTGGACCCTCGAATGCCGCTGAAACCACTGAGGTTGATTGCCACTTTATGTTAGCGACACATTGAGAACATTTCAGGTTCATGGAACCCCGTGCAGTGCGCCACGAGAGAAGAAAATGCAGATGCTGCCTTGACAGGGTTAGATTGAATTGCCTCTGTCCCCCCTCCGAAAACTAACTTTCCCAGAGCCAGCACAGCTTCACGTCCCGAGCAACGTTTTCTGCTGTGTGCCAGGATACATGAAAGGAAACCTGGGGACGCTGGGAGACTCTGAGCTGTACGCGGCTTGCCAAAGCTTCTAGACCCTTCAGGGGTCAGTGTGGCCCTTCTGGAGAGTGACACAGCATGTTTCCTAATGGAAACCTAGTGTTACATTTCGGGGACTTTCTGCACAACCTTCCTCAGCCGCCTAGCTGGATGTCCTTGCCCAGAAGCGGCAGTTGCCAAGGAGTTCTTTCCCAGGAGCTCGTGAGACAGCATACCATGCAGAACCGCAGAGAAGGAGACCAGCCTTTCTCCGGGTTCTCAGAGGTTAGCTTTTCTGCCTTTGAGCCTTTGAACACAGAGATCCAGTCAGCTCCCAATGATACTTTAGAACTGTAGTATTGAAGGTCTCTCTGCCATCAGCCCCCTGCTCAGCTCCCGTCTCCTAGGTGCATTCAGTGAAGTAGCATCCACTCTGCAGCCTCCCGCACCATGTTGTTTAGGAACGGCACATTTCCTCTTCGTAAAGAAATCTTTTCTTGCAGCCTGCCTGGCCCGAGCTCCTATTCCTTTTCCGAAGGCCGAGTTCGGCATAGCCCTGCAATGACCCCTTCCCTCAAGGCCGGACACATCTCTGAAAGACTATACTCCATGGGTCCCCATTCATTACATCTTACCTCCCATGAAACACAAAGGAGTTGTAGCGTGATGGGAGGAAACAACGGCCTCCTTCTCCTTCTCGGAATACCCCGTTGCCCAAGGTTACGGGCCTTGTCCAGAAGCAACAGTTGCCCAGGATTTCTTTGCTTTGAGCTCGTGAGACAGCATATCATGTAGGACCGCCGAGAAGGAGACCTGCCTCTCTCTGGTTTGGAAGAGGTTAGCTTTTCTACTCAGCCTTGGAGCACAAAGACCCAGCCAATTCCCAAGGACAGTTTCGAAGGTTACTGGTGCAGGTCTCTCTGCGCTTAGCCCACTGTTCAGCTACAGTCTGTAAAGTGCATTCAGGGAAGAGCAAGAAAGTCTCCAACGCCCCGCGTCTTGTGGGGAAGGAACAGCACATTCTCTCCTCAGTGAAGACGTCCTTTCTTGCAGACTGCCAGGCTGGGACTCCTCTTCCGTCTCAGACCACCGAGTTTGGCATAGCATTGAAATGACCCCTTCCCTCAACGCCGTACGCATCTCTTCAAGAACATAAACCCTGTGTCCCCATTCGTTATACCTCACCACCCTAAGAAACACCGAAGAGCAGTGGCTGGATGGTAGGAAACAGTGGCCGTAGTGTCCTTCGATCAATATCCCGTTCCAAAGGCCCCCCGTGGAAATCTGTTGCTTTCGAGGGCCTAGGGCATACCAAGGGCTGCCAAACACAGCTAAAGGAGGCGAAATAAGAGAAGCAGAACTTGCTCCTGAGAAACTCGTACGTACACGGAACCCAAAGCATGCCTCTTTGTGGAGACCGAGGCCTCCCCAGCTCAGATTCTGGGCCCTGGAACACAGTGCTAACCGCTGCCTTCAAGGAGAGGTAGGCAAGGAATGTTTTCAAGTCTCGCCTGCCTCTCAGGGCCTGTTCAGCTTGAGTGGAAAATAGCCACAGCCTGCCCGAACGTCCTGCCGAGCAGCGAGTTGTACTGGAGTGTAGCAAACGCTTCCAAGTTGTCTGAGGGGAAAGAGGCCATTGCTGTGGTGTGAACGGCCTTCTCTGCCACTCTCTTGGAGCACAGTGCTCTCTGGGCAGGCAGGATAGTTCCTAGAGCAGAAGCATTTGAACAGACGTCTGCCCTGGTATACTTCCTACATCCGCACATCGAGTGCATCTTTCCTACGCTCCAGGCACCCACACGGTGCACAGAACTCCTCCTGATGGCGAGACAGAAGATGCAACATTTCTTCTAGGGGGCTCGTGAGGGGCGAGGCCTCTTGAGGAGTTGGACCCTCGAATGCCGCTGAAACCACTGAGGTTGATTGCCACTTTATGTTAGCGACACATTGAGAACATTTCAGGTTCATGGAACCCCGTGCAGTGCGCCACGAGAGAAGAAAATGCAGATGCTGCCTTGACAGGGTTAGATTGAATTGCCTCTGTCCCCCCTCCGAAAACTAACTTTCCCAGAGCCAGCACAGCTTCACGTCCCGAGCAACGTTTTCTGCTGTGTGCCAGGATACATGAAAGGAAACCTGGGGACGCTGGGAGACTCTGAGCTGTACGCGGCTTGCCAAAGCTTCTAGACCCTTCAGGGATCAGTGTGGCCCTTCTGGAGAGTGACACAGCATGTTTCCTAATGGAAACCTAGTGTTACATTTCGGGGACTTTCTGCACAACCTTCCTCAGCCGCCTAGCTGGATGTCCTTGCCCAGAAGCGGCAGTTGCCAAGGAGTTCTTTCCCAGGAGCTCGTGAGACAGCATACCATGCAGAACCGCAGAGAAGGAGACCAGCCTTTCTCCGGGTTCTCAGAGGTTAGCTTTTCTGCCTTTGAGCCTTTGAACACAGAGATCCAGTCAGCTCCCAATGATACTTTAGAACTGTAGTATTGAAGGTTTCTCTGCCATCAGCCCCCTGCTCAGCTCCCGTCTCCTAGGTGCATTCAGTGAAGTAGCATCCACTCTGCAGCCTCCCGCACCATGTTGTTTAGGAACGGCACATTTCCTCTTCGTAAAGAAATCTTTTCTTGCAGCCTGCCTGGCCCGAGCTCCTATTCCTTTTCCGAAGGCCGAGTTCGGCATAGCCCTGCAATGACCCCTTCCCTCAAGGCCGGACACATCTCTGAAAGACTATACTCCATGGGTCCCCATTCATTACATCTTACCTCCCATGAAACACAAAGGAGTTGTAGCGTGATGGGAGGAAACAACGGCCTCCTTCTCCTTCTCGGAATACCCCGTTGCCCAAGGTTACGGGCCTTGTCCAGAAGCAACAGTTGCCCAGGATTTCTTTGCTTTGAGCTCGTGAGACAGCATATCATGTAGGACCGCCGAGAAGGAGACCTGCCTCTCTCTGGTTTGGAAGAGGTTAGCTTTTCTACTCAGCCTTGGAGCACAAAGACCCAGCCAATTCCCAAGGACAGTTTCGAAGGTTACTGGTGCAGGTCTCTCTGCGCTTAGCCCACTGTTCAGCTACAGTCTGTAAAGTGCATTCAGGGAAGAGCAAGAAAGTCTCCAACGCCCCGCGTCTTGTGGGGAAGGAACAGCACATTCTCTCCTCAGTGAAGACGTCCTTTCTTGCAGACTGCCAGGCTGGGACTCCTCTTCCGTCTCAGACCACCGAGTTTGGCATAGCATTGAAATGACCCCTTCCCTCAACGCCGTACGCATCTCTTCAAGAACATAAACCCTGTGTGCCCATTCGTTATACCTCACCACCCTAAGAAACACCGAAGAGCTGTGGCTGGATGGTAGGAAACAGTGGCCGTAGTGTCCTTCGATCAATATCCCGTTCCAAAGGCCCCCCGTGGAAATCTGTTGCTTTCGAGGGCCTAGGGCATACCAAGGGCTGCCAAACACAGCTAAAGGAGGCGAAATAAGAGAAGCAGAACTTGCTCCTGAGAAACTCGTACGTACACGGAACCCAAAGCATGCCTCTTTGTGGAGACCGAGGCCTCCCCAGCTCAGATTCTGGGCCCTGGAACACAGTGCTAACCGCTGCCTTCAAGGAGAGGTAGGCAAGGAATGTTTTCAAGTCTCGCCTGCCTCTCAGGGCCTGTTCAGCTTGAGTGGAAAATAGCCACAGCCTGCCCGAACGTCCTGCCGAGCAGCGAGTTGTACTGGAGTGTAGCAAACGCTTCCAAGTTGTCTGAGGGGAAAGAGGCCATTGCTGTGGTGTGAACGGCCTTCTCTGCCACTCTCTTGGAGCACAGTGCTCTCTGGGCAGGCAGGATAGTTCCTAGAGCAGAAGCATTTGAACAGACGTCTGCCCTGGTATACTTCCTACATCCGCACATCGAGTGCATCTTTCCTACGCTCCAGGCACCCACACGGTGCACAGAACTCCTCCTGATGGCGAGACAGAAGACGCAACATTTCTTCTAGGGGGCTCGTGAGGGGCGAGGCCTCTTGAGGAGTTGGACCCTCGAATGCCGCTGAAACCACTGAGGTTGATTGCCACTTTATGTTAGCGACACATTGAGAACATTTCAGGTTCATGGAACCCCGTGCAGTGCGCCACGAGAGAAGAAAACGCAGATGCTGCCTTGACAGGGTTAGATTGAATTGCCTCTGTCCCCCCTCCGAAAACTAACTTTCCCAGAGCCAGCACAGCTTCACGTCCCGAGCAACGTTTTCTGCTGTGTGCCAGGATACATGAAAGGAAACCTGGGGACGCTGGGAGACTCTGAGCTGTACGCGGCTTGCCAAAGCTTCTAGACCCTTCAGGGATCAGTGTGGCCCTTCTGGAGAGTGACACAGCATGTTTCCTAATGGAAACCTAGTGTTACATTTCGGGGACTTTCTGCACAACCTTCCTCAGCCGCCTAGCTGGATGTCCTTGCCCAGAAGCGGCAGTTGCCAAGGAGTTCTTTCCCAGGAGCTCGTGAGACAGCATATCATGCAGAACCGCAGAGAAGGAGACCAGCCTTTCTCCGGGTTCTCAGAGGTTCGCTTTTCTGCCTTTGAGCCTCTGAAGTCAGAGATCCAGTCAGCTCCCAATGATACTTTAGAACTGTAGTATTGAAGGTCTCTCTGCCATCAGCCCCCTGCTCAGCTCCCGTCTCCTAGGTGCATTCAGTGAAGTAGCATCCACTCTGCAGCCTCCCGCTCCATGTTGTTTAGGAACGGCACATTTCCTCTTCGTAAAGAAATCTTTTCTTGCAGCCTGCCTGGCCCGAGCTCCTATTCCTTTTCCGAAGGCCGAGTTCGGCATAGCCCTGCAATGACCCCTTCCCTCAAGGCCGGACACATCTCTGAAAGACTATACTCCATGGGTCCCCATTCATTACATCTTACCTCCCATGAAACACAAAGGAGTTGTAGCGTGATGGGAGGAAACAACGGCCTCCTTCTCCTTCTCGGAATACCCCGTTGCCCAAGGTTACGGGCCTTGTCCAGAAGCAACAGTTGCCCAGGATTTCTTTGCTTTGAGCTCGTGAGACAGCATATCATGTAGGACCGCCGAGAAGGAGACCTGCCTCTCTCTGGTTTGGAAGAGGTTAGCTTTTCTACTCAGCCTTGGAGCACAAAGACCCAGCCAATTCCCAAGGACAGTTTCGAAGGTTACTGGTGCAGGTCTCTCTGCGCTTAGCCCACCGTTCAGCTACAGTCTGTAAAGTGCATTCAGGGAAGAGCAAGAAAGTCTCCAACGCCCCGCGTCTTGTGGGGAAGGAACAGCACATTCTCTCCTCAGTGAAGACGTCCTTTCTTGCAGACTGCCAGGCTGGGACTCCTCTTCCGTCTCAGACCACCGAGTTTGGCATAGCGTTGAAATGACACCTTCCCTCAACGCCGTAGGCATCTCTTCAAGAACATAAACCCTGTGTGCCCATTCGTTATACCTCACCGCCCTAAGAAACACCGAAGAGCTGTGGCTGGATGGTAGGAAACAGTGGCCGTAGTGTCCTTCGATCAATATCCCGTTCCAAAGGCCCCCCGTGGAAATCTCTTGCTTTCGAGGGCCTAGGGCATACCAAGGGCTGCCAAACACAGCTAAAGGAGGCGAAATAAGAGAAGCAGAACTTGCTCCTGAGAAACTCGTACATACACTGAACCCAAAGCATGCCTCTTCGTGGAGACCGAAGGCCTCCCCAGCTCAGATTCTGGGCCCTGGAACACAGTGCTAACCGCTGCCTTCAAGGAGAGGTAGGCAAGGAATGTTTTCAAGTCTCGCCTGCCTCTCAGGGCCTGTTCAGCTTGAGTGGAAAATATCCACAGCCTGCCCGAACGTCCTGCCGAGCAGCGAGTTGTACTGGAGTGTAGCAAACGCTTCCAAGTTGTCTGAGGGGAAAGAGGCCATTGCTGTGGTGTGAACGGCCTTCTCTGCCACTCTTTCGGAGCACAGTGCTCTCTGGGCAGGCAGGATAGTTCCTAGAGCAGAAGCATTTGAACAGACGTCTGCCCTGGTATACTTCCTACATCCGCACATCGAGTGCATCTTTCCTACTCTCCAGGCACCCACACGGTGCACAGAACTCCTCCTGATGGCGAGACAGAAGATGCAACATTTCTTCTAGGGGGCTCGTGAGGGGCGAGGCCTCTTGAGGAGTTGGACCCTCGAATGCCGCTGAAACCACTGAGGTTGATTGCCACTTTATGTTAGCGACACATTGAGAACATTTCAGGTTCATGGAACCCCGTGCAGTGCGCCACGAGAGAAGAAAACGCAGATGCTGCCTTGACAGGGTTAGATTGAATTGCCTCTGTCCCCCCTCCGAAAACTAACTTTCCCAGAGCCAGCACAGCTTCACGTCCCGAGCAACGTTTTCTGCTGTGTGCCAGGATACATGAAAGGAAACCTGGGGACGCTGGGAGACTCTGAGCTGTACGCGGCTTGCCAAAGCTTCTAGACCCTTCAGGGGTCAGTGTGGCCCTTCTGGAGAGTGACACAGCATGTTTCCTAATGGAAACCTAGTGTTACATTTCGGGGACTTTCTGCACAACCTTCCTCAGCCGCCTAGCTGGATGTCCTTGCCCAGAAGCGGCAGTTGCCAAGGAGTTCTTTCCCAGGAGCTCGTGAGACAGCATACCATGCAGAACCGCAGAGAAGGAGACCAGCCTTTCTCCGGGTTCTCAGAGGTTAGCTTTTCTGCCTTTGAGCCTTTGAACACAGAGATCCAGTCAGCACCCAATGATACTTTAGAACTGTAGTATTGAAGGTCTCTCTGCCATCAGCCCCCTGCTCAGCTCCCGTCTCCTAGGTGCATTCAGTGAAGTAGCATCCACTCTGCAGCCTCCCGCACCATGTTGTTTAGGAACGGCACATTTCCTCTTCGTAAAGAAATCTTTTCTTGCAGCCTGCCTGGCCCGAGCTCCTATTCCTTTTCCGAAGGCCGAGTTCGGCATAGCCCTGCAATGACCCCTTCCCTCAAGGCCGGACACATCTCTGAAAGACTATACTCCATGGGTCCCCATTCATTACATCTTACCTCCCATGAAACACAAAGGAGTTGTAGCGTGATGGGAGGAAACAACGGCCTCCTTCTCCTTCTCGGAATACCCCGTTGCCCAAGGTTACGGGCCTTGTCCAGAAGCAACAGTTGCCCAGGATTTCTTTGCTTTGAGCTCGTGAGACAGCATATCATGTAGGACCGCCGAGAAGGAGACCTGCCTCTCTCTGGTTTGGAAGAGGTTAGCTTTTCTACTCAGCCTTGGAGCACAAAGACCCAGCCAATTCCCAAGGACAGTTTCGAAGGTTACTGGTGCAGGTCTCTCTGCGCTTAGCCCACTGTTCAGCTACAGTCTGTAAAGTGCATTCAGGGAAGAGCAAGAAAGTCTCCAACGCCCCGCGTCTTGTGGGGAAGGAACAGCACATTCTCTCCTCAGTGAAGACGTCCTTTCTTGCAGACTGCCAGGCTGGGACTCCTCTTCCGTCTCAGACCACCGAGTTTGGCATAGCATTGAAATGACCCCTTCCCTCAACGCCGTACGCATCTCTTCAAGAACATAAACCCTGTGTCCCCATTCGTTATACCTCACCACCCTAAGAAACACCGAAGAGCAGTGGCTGGATGGTAGGAAACAGTGGCCGTAGTGTCCTTCGATCAATATCCCGTTCCAAAGGCCCCCCGTGGAAATCTGTTGCTTTCGAGGGCCTAGGGCATACCAAGGGCTGCCAAACACAGCTAAAGGAGGCGAAATAAGAGAAGCAGAACTTGCTCCTGAGAAACTCGTACGTACACGGAACCCAAAGCATGCCTCTTTGTGGAGACCGAGGCCTCCCCAGCTCAGATTCTGGGCCCTGGAACACAGTGCTAACCGCTGCCTTCAAGGAGAGGTAGGCAAGGAATGTTTTCAAGTCTCGCCTGCCTCTCAGGGCCTGTTCAGCTTGAGTGGAAAATAGCCACAGCCTGCCCGAACGTCCTGCCGAGCAGCGAGTTGTACTGGAGTGTAGCAAACGCTTCCAAGTTGTCTGAGGGGAAAGAGGCCATTGCTGTGGTGTGAACGGCCTTCTCTGCCACTCTCTTGGAGCACAGTGCTCTCTGGGCAGGCAGGATAGTTCCTAGAGCAGAAGCATTTGAACAGACGTCTGCCCTGGTATACTTCCTACATCCGCACATCGAGTGCATCTTTCCTACGCTCCAGGCACCCACACGGTGCACAGAACTCCTCCTGATGGCGAGACAGAAGATGCAACATTTCTTCTAGGGGGCTCGTGAGGGGCGAGGCCTCTTGAGGAGTTGGACCCTCGAATGCCGCTGAAACCACTGAGGTTGATTGCCACTTTATGTTAGCGACACATTGAGAACATTTCAGGTTCATGGAACCCCGTGCAGTGCGCCACGAGAGAAGAAAATGCAGATGCTGCCTTGACAGGGTTAGATTGAATTGCCTCTGTCCCCCCTCCGAAAACTAACTTTCCCAGAGCCAGCACAGCTTCACGTCCCGAGCAACGTTTTCTGCTGTGTGCCAGGATACATGAAAGGAAACCTGGGGACGCTGGGAGACTCTGAGCTGTACGCGGCTTGCCAAAGCTTCTAGACCCTTCAGGGATCAGTGTGGCCCTTCTGGAGAGTGACACAGCATGTTTCCTAATGGAAACCTAGTGTTACATTTCGGGGACTTTCTGCACAACCTTCCTCAGCCGCCTAGCTGGATGTCCTTGCCCAGAAGCGGCAGTTGCCAAGGAGTTCTTTCCCAGGAGCTCGTGAGACAGCATACCATGCAGAACCGCAGAGAAGGAGACCAGCCTTTCTCCGGGTTCTCAGAGGTTCGCTTTTCTGCCTTTGAGCCTCTGAAGTCAGAGATCCAGTCAGCTCCCAATGATACTTTAGAACTGTAGTATTGAAGGTCTCTCTGCCATCAGCCCCCTGCTCAGCTCCCGTCTCCTAGGTGCATTCAGTGAAGTAGCATCCACTCTGCAGCCTCCCGCACCATGTTGTTTAGGAACGGCACATTTCCTCTTCGTAAAGAAATCTTTTCTTGCAGCCTGCCTGGCCCGAGCTCCTATTCCTTTTCCGAAGGCCGAGTTCGGCATAGCCCTGCAATGACCCCTTCCCTCAAGGCCGGACACATCTCTGAAAGACTATACTCCATGGGTCCCCATTCATTACATCTTACCTCCCATGAAACACAAAGGAGTTGTAGCGTGATGGGAGGAAACAACGGCCTCCTTCTCCTTCTCGGAATACCCCGTTGCCCAAGGTTACGGGCCTTGTCCAGAAGCAACAGTTGCCCAGGATTTCTTTGCTTTGAGCTCGTGAGACAGCATATCATGTAGGACCGCCGAGAAGGAGACCTGCCTCTCTCTGGTTTGGAAGAGGTTAGCTTTTCTACTCAGCCTTGGAGCACAAAGACCCATCCAATTCCCAAGGACAGTTTCGAAGGTTACTGGTGCAGGTCTCTCTGCGCTTAGCCCACTGTTCAGCTACAGTCTGTAAAGTGCATTCAGGGAAGAGCAAGAAAGTCTCCAACGCCCCGCGTCTTGTGGGGAAGGAACAGCACATTCTCTCCTCAGTGAAGACGTCCTTTCTTGCAGACTGCCAGGCTGGGACTCCTCTTCCGTCTCAGACCACCGAGTTTGGCATAGCATTGAAATGACCCCTTCCCTCAACGCCGTACGCATCTCTTCAAGAACATAAACCCTGTGTGCCCATTCGTTATACCTCACCACCCTAAGAAACACCGAAGAGCTGTGGCTGGATGGTAGGAAACAGTGGCCGTAGTGTCCTTCGATCAATATCCCGTTCCAAAGGCCCCCCGTGGAAATCTGTTGCTTTCGAGGGCCTAGGGCATACCAAGGGCTGCCAAACACAGCTAAAGGAGGCGAAATAAGAGAAGCAGAACTTGCTCCTGAGAAACTCGTACGTACACGGAACCCAAAGCATGCCTCTTTGTGGAGACCGAGGCCTCCCCAGCTCAGATTCTGGGCCCTGGAACACAGTGCTAACCGCTGCCTTCAAGGAGAGGTAGGCAAGGAATGTTTTCAAGTCTCGCCTGCCTCTCAGGGCCTGTTCAGCTTGAGTGGAAAATAGCCACAGCCTGCCCGAACGTCCTGCCGAGCAGCGAGTTGTACTGGAGTGTAGCAAACGCTTCCAAGTTGTCTGAGGGGAAAGAGGCCATTGCTGTGGTGTGAACGGCCTTCTCTGCCACTCTCTTGGAGCACAGTGCTCTCTGGGCAGGCAGGATAGTTCCTAGAGCAGAAGCATTTGAACAGACGTCTGCCCTGGTATACTTCCTACATCCGCACATCGAGTGCATCTTTCCTACGCTCCAGGCACCAACACGGTGCACAGAACTCCTCCTGATGGCGAGACAGAAGACGCAACATTTCTTCTAGGGGGCTCGTGAGGGGCGAGGCCTCTTGAGGAGTTGGACCCTCGAATGCCGCTGAAACCACTGAGGTTGATTGCCACTTTATGTTAGCGACACATTGAGAACATTTCAGGTTCATGGAACCCCGTGCAGTGCGCCACGAGAGAAGAAAACGCAGATGCTGCCTTGACAGGGTTAGATTGAATTGCCTCTGTCCCCCCTCCGAAAACTAACTTTCCCAGAGCCAGCACAGCTTCACGTCCCGAGCAACGTTTTCTGCTGTGTGCCAGGATACATGAAAGGAAACCTGGGGACGCTGGGAGACTCTGAGCTGTACGCGGCTTGCCAAAGCTTCTAGACCCTTCAGGGATCAGTGTGGCCCTTCTGGAGAGTGACACAGCATGTTTCCTAATGGAAACCTAGTGTTACATTTCGGGGACTTTCTGCACAACCTTCCTCAGCCGCCTAGCTGGATGTCCTTGCCCAGAAGCGGCAGTTGCCAAGGAGTTCTTTCCCAGGAGCTCGTGAGACAGCATATCATGCAGAACCGCAGAGAAGGAGACCAGCCTTTCTCCGGGTTCTCAGAGGTTCGCTTTTCTGCCTTTGAGCCTCTGAAGTCAGAGATCCAGTCAGCTCCCAATGATACTTTAGAACTGTAGTATTGAAGGTCTCTCTGCCATCAGCCCCCTGCTCAGCTCCCGTCTCCTAGGTGCATTCAGTGAAGTAGCATCCACTCTGCAGCCTCCCGCTCCATGTTGTTTAGGAACGGCACATTTCCTCTTCGTAAAGAAATCTTTTCTTGCAGCCTGCCTGGCCCGAGCTCCTATTCCTTTTCCGAAGGCCGAGTTCGGCATAGCCCTGCAATGACCCCTTCCCTCAAGGCCGGACACATCTCTGAAAGACTATACTCCATGGGTCCCCATTCATTACATCTTACCTCCCATGAAACACAAAGGAGTTGTAGCGTGATGGGAGGAAACAACGGCCTCCTTCTCCTTCTCGGAATACCCCGTTGCCCAAGGTTACGGGCCTTGTCCAGAAGCAACAGTTGCCCAGGATTTCTTTGCTTTGAGCTCGTGAGACAGCATATCATGTAGGACCGCCGAGAAGGAGACCTGCCTCTCTCTGGTTTGGAAGAGGTTAGCTTTTCTACTCAGCCTTGGAGCACAAAGACCCAGCCAATTCCCAAGGACAGTTTCGAAGGTTACTGGTGCAGGTCTCTCTGCGCTTAGCCCACCGTTCAGCTACAGTCTGTAAAGTGCATTCAGGGAAGAGCAAGAAAGTCTCCAACGCCCCGCGTCTTGTGGGGAAGGAACAGCACATTCTCTCCTCAGTGAAGACGTCCTTTCTTGCAGACTGCCAGGCTGGGACTCCTCTTCCGTCTCAGACCACCGAGTTTGGCATAGCGTTGAAATGACACCTTCCCTCAACGCCGTAGGCATCTCTTCAAGAACATAAACCCTGTGTGCCCATTCGTTATACCTCACCGCCCTAAGAAACACCGAAGAGCTGTGGCTGGATGGTAGGAAACAGTGGCCGTAGTGTCCTTCGATCAATATCCCGTTCCAAAGGCCCCCCGTGGAAATCTCTTGCTTTCGAGGGCCTAGGGCATACCAAGGGCTGCCAAACACAGCTAAAGGAGGCGAAATAAGAGAAGCAGAACTTGCTCCTGAGAAACTCGTACATACACTGAACCCAAAGCATGCCTCTTCGTGGAGACCGAAGGCCTCCCCAGCTCAGATTCTGGGCCCTGGAACACAGTGCTAACCGCTGCCTTCAAGGAGAGGTAGGCAAGGAATGTTTTCAAGTCTCGCCTGCCTCTCAGGGCCTGTTCAGCTTGAGTGGAAAATATCCACAGCCTGCCCGAACGTCCTGCCGAGCAGCGAGTTGTACTGGAGTGTAGCAAACGCTTCCAAGTTGTCTGAGGGGAAAGAGGCCATTGCTGTGGTGTGAACGGCCTTCTCTGCCACTCTCTTGGAGCACAGTGCTCTCTGGGCAGGCAGGATAGTTCCTAGAGCAGAAGCATTTGAACAGACGTCTGCCCTGGTATACTTCCTACATCCGCACATCGAGTGCATCTTTCCTACGCTCCAGGCACCCACACGGTGCACAGAACTCCTCCTGATGGCGAGACAGAAGATGCAACATTTCTTCTAGGGGGCTCGTGAGGGGCGAGGCCTCTTGAGGAGTTGGACCCTCGAATGCCGCTGAAACCACTGAGGTTGATTGCCACTTTATGTTAGCGACACATTGAGAACATTTCAGGTTCATGGAACCCCGTGCAGTGCGCCACGAGAGAAGAAAACGCAGATGCTGCCTTGACAGGGTTAGATTGAATTGCCTCTGTCCCCCCTCCGAAAACTAACTTTCCCAGAGCCAGCACAGCTTCACGTCCCGAGCAACGTTTTCTGCTGTGTGCCAGGATACATGAAAGGAAACCTGGGGACGCTGGGAGACTCTGAGCTGTACGCGGCTTGCCAAAGCTTCTAGACCCTTCAGGGGTCAGTGTGGCCCTTCTGGAGAGTGACACAGCATGTTTCCTAATGGAAACCTAGTGTTACATTTCGGGGACTTTCTGCACAACCTTCCTCAGCCGCCTAGCTGGATGTCCTTGCCCAGAAGCGGCAGTTGCCAAGGAGTTCTTTCCCAGGAGCTCGTGAGACAGCATATCATGCAGAACCGCAGAGAAGGAGACCAGCCTTTCTCCGGGTTCTCAGAGGTTAGCTTTTCTGCCTTTGAGCCTTTGAACACAGAGATCCAGTCAGCACCCAATGATACTTTAGAACTGTAGTATTGAAGGTCTCTCTGCCATCAGCCCCCTGCTCAGCTCCCGTCTCCTAGGTGCATTCAGTGAAGTAGCATCCACTCTGCAGCCTCCCGCACCATGTTGTTTAGGAACGGCACATTTCCTCTTCGTAAAGAAATCTTTTCTTGCAGCCTGCCTGGCCCGAGCTCCTATTCCTTTTCCGAAGGCCGAGTTCGGCATAGCCCTGCAATGACCCCTTCCCTCAAGGCCGGACACATCTCTGAAAGACTATACTCCATGGGTCCCCATTCATTACATCTTACCTCCCATGAAACACAAAGGAGTTGTAGCGTGATGGGAGGAAACAACAGCCTCCTTCTCCTTCTCGGAATACCCCGTTGCCCAAGGTTACGGGCCTTGTCCAGAAGCAACAGTTGCCCAGGATTTCTTTGCTTTGAGCTCGTGAGACAGCATATCATGTAGGACCGCCGAGAAAGAGACCTGCCTCTCTCTGGTTTGGAAGAGGTTAGCTTTTCTACTCAGCCTTGGAGCACAAAGACCCAGCCAATTCCCAAGGACAGTTTCGAAGGTTACTGGTGCAGGTCTCTCTGCGCTTAGCCCACTGTTCAGCTACAGTCTGTAAAGTGCATTCAGGGAAGAGCAAGAAAGTCTCCAACGCCCCGCGTCTTGTGGGGAAGGAACAGCACATTCTCTCCTCAGTGAAGACGTCCTTTCTTGCAGACTGCCAGGCTGGGACTCCTCTTCCGTCTCAGACCACCGAGTTTGGCATAGCGTTGAAATGACCCCTTCCCTCAACGCCGTACGCATCTCTTCAAGAACATAAACCCTCTGTGCCCATTCGTTATACCTCACCACCCTAAGAAACACCGAAGAGCAGTGGCTGGATGGTAGGAAACAGTGGCCGTAGTGTCCTTCGATCAATATCCCGTTCCAAAGGCCCCCCGTGGAAATCTCTTGCTTTCGAGGGCCTAGGGCATACCAAGGGCTGCCAAACACAGCTAAAGGAGGCGAAATAAGAGAAGCAGAACTTGCTCCTGAGAAACTCGTACGTACACGGAACCCAAAGCATGCCTCTTTGTGGAGACCGAGGCCTCCCCAGCTCAGATTCTGGGCCCTGGAACACAGTGCTAACCGCTGCCTTCAAGGAGAGGTAGGCAAGGAATGTTTTCAAGTCTCGCCTGCCTCTCAGGGCCTGTTCAGCTTGAGTGGAAAATAGCCACAGCCTGCCCGAACGTCCTGCCGAGCAGCGAGTTGTACTGGAGTGTAGCAAACGCTTCCAAGTTGTCTGAGGGGAAAGAGGCCATTGCTGTGGTGTGAACGGCCTTCTCTGCCACTCTCTTGGAGCACAGTGCTCTCTGGGCAGGCAGGATAGTTCCTAGAGCAGAAGCATTTGAACAGACGTCTGCCCTGGTATACTTCCTACATCTGCACATCGAGTGCATCTTTCCTACGCTCCAGGCACCAACACGGTGCACAGAACTCCTCCTGATGGCGAGACAGAAGACGCAACATTTCTTCTAGGGGGCTCGTGAGGGGCGAGGCCTCTTGAGGAGTTGGACCCTCGAATGCCGCTGAAACCACTGAGGTTGATTGCCACTTTATGTTAGCGACACATTGAGAACATTTCAGGTTCATGGAACCCCGTGCAGTGCGCCACGAGAGAAGAAAACGCAGATGCTGCCTTGACAGGGTTAGATTGAATTGCCTCTGTCCCCCCTCCGAAAACTAACTTTCCCAGAGCCAGCACAGCTTCACGTCCCGAGCAACGTTTTCTGCTGTGTGCCAGGATACATGAAAGGAAACCTGGGGACGCTGGGAGACTCTGAGCTGTACGCGGCTTGCCAAAGCTTCTAGACCCTTCAGGGATCAGTGTGGCCCTTCTGGAGAGTGACACAGCATGTTTCCTAATGGAAACCTAGTGTTACATTTCGGGGACTTTCTGCACAACCTTCCTCAGCCGCCTAGCTGGATGTCCTTGCCCAGAAGCGGCAGTTGCCAAGGAGTTCTTTCCCAGGAGCTCGTGAGACAGCATATCATGCAGAACCGCAGAGAAGGAGACCAGCCTTTCTCCGGGTTCTCAGAGGTTCGCTTTTCTGCCTTTGAGCCTCTGAAGTCAGAGATCCAGTCAGCTCCCAATGATACTTTAGAACTGTAGTATTGAAGGTCTCTCTGCCATCAGCCCCCTGCTCAGCTCCCGTCTCCTAGGTGCATTCAGTGAAGTAGCATCCACTCTGCAGCCTCCCGCTCCATGTTGTTTAGGAACGGCACATTTCCTCTTCGTAAAGAAATCTTTTCTTGCAGCCTGCCTGGCCCGAGCTCCTATTCCTTTTCCGAAGGCCGAGTTCGGCATAGCCCTGCAATGACCCCTTCCCTCAAGGCCGGACACATCTCTGAAAGACTATACTCCATGGGTCCCCATTCATTACATCTTACCTCCCATGAAACACAAAGGAGTTGTAGCGTGATGGGAGGAAACAACGGCCTCCTTCTCCTTCTCGGAATACCCCGTTGCCCAAGGTTACGGGCCTTGTCCAGAAGCAACAGTTGCCCAGGATTTCTTTGCTTTGAGCTCGTGAGACAGCATATCATGTAGGACCGCCGAGAAGGAGACCTGCCTCTCTCTGGTTTGGAAGAGGTTAGCTTTTCTACTCAGCCTTGGAGCACAAAGACCCAGCCAATTCCCAAGGACAGTTTCGAAGGTTACTGGTGCAGGTCTCTCTGCGCTTAGCCCACCGTTCAGCTACAGTCTGTAAAGTGCATTCAGGGAAGAGCAAGAAAGTCTCCAACGCCCCGCGTCTTGTGGGGAAGGAACAGCACATTCTCTCCTCAGTGAAGACGTCCTTTCTTGCAGACTGCCAGGCTGGGACTCCTCTTCCGTCTCAGACCACCGAGTTTGGCATAGCGTTGAAATGACACCTTCCCTCAACGCCGTAGGCATCTCTTCAAGAACATAAACCCTGTGTGCCCATTCGTTATACCTCACCGCCCTAAGAAACACCGAAGAGCTGTGGCTGGATGGTAGGAAACAGTGGCCGTAGTGTCCTTCGATCAATATCCCGTTCCAAAGGCCCCCCCGTGAAAATCTCTTGCTTTCGAGGGCCTAGGGCATTCCAAGGGCTGCCAAACACAGCTAAAGGAGGCGAAATAAGAGAAGCAGAACTTGCTCCTGAGAAACTCGTACATACACTGAACCCAAAGCATGCCTCTTCGTGGAGACCGAAGGCCTCCCCAGCTCAGATTCTGGGCCCTGGAACACAGTGCTAACCGCTGCCTTCAAGGAGAGGTAGGCAAGGAATGTTTTCAAGTCTCGCCTGCCTCTCAGGGCCTGTTCAGCTTGAGTGGAAAATAGCCACAGCCTGCCCGAACGTCCTGCCGAGCAGCGAGTTGTACTGGAGTGTAGCAAACGCTTCCAAGTTGTCTGAGGGGAAAGAGGCCATTGCTGTGGTGTGAACGGCCTTCTCTGCCACTCTTTCGGAGCACAGTGCTCTCTGGGCAGGCAGGATAGTTCCTAGAGCAGAAGCATTTGAACAGACGTCTGCCCTGGTATACTTCCTACATCCGCACATCGAGTGCATCTTTCCTACGCTCCAGGCACCAACACGGTGCACAGAACTCCTCCTGATGGCGAGACAGAAGACGCAACATTTCTTCTAGGGGGCTCGTGAGGGGCGAGGCCTCTTGAGGAGTTGGACCCTCGAATGCCGCTGAAACCACTGAGGTTGATTGCCACGTTATGTTAGCGACACACTGAGAGTATTTCAGGTTCATGGAACCCCGTGCAGTGCGCCACGAGAGAAGAAAACGCAGATGCTGCCTTGACAGGGTTAGATTGAATTGCCTCTGTCCCCCCTCCGAAAACTAACTTTCCCAGAGCCAGCACAGCTTCACGTCCCGAGCAACGTTTTCTGCTGTGTGCCAGGATACATGAAAGGAAACCTGGGGACGCTGGGAGACTCTGAGCTGTACGTGGCTTGCCAAAGCTTCTAGACCCTTCAGGGGTCAGTGTGGCCCTTCTGGAGAGTGACACAGCATGTTTCCTAATGGAAACCTAGTGTTACATTTCGGGGACTTTCTGCACAACCTTCCTCAGCCGCCTAGCTGGATGTCCTTGCCCAGAAGCGGCAGTTGCCAAGGAGTTCTTTCCCAGGAGCTCGTGAGACAGCATATCATGCAGAACCGCAGAGAAGGAGACCAGCCTTTCTCCGGGTTCTCAGAGGTTCGCTTTTCTGCCTTTGAGCCTCTGAAGTCAGAGATCCAGTCAGCTCCCAATGATACTTTAGAACTGTAGTATTGAAGGTCTCTCTGCCATCAGCCCCCTGCTCAGCTCCCGTCTCCTAGGTGCATTCAGTGAAGTAGCATCCACTCTGCAGCCTCCCGCTCCATGTTGTTTAGGAACGGCACATTTCCTCTTCGTAAAGAAATCTTTTCTTGCAGCCTGCCTGGCCCGAGCTCCTATTCCTTTTCCGAAGGCCGAGTTCGGCATAGCCCTGCAATGACCCCTTCCCTCAAGGCCGGACACATCTCTGAAAGACTATACTCCATGGGTCCCCATTCATTACATCTTACCTCCCATGAAACACAAAGGAGTTGTAGCGTGATGGGAGGAAACAACGGCCTCCTTCTCCTTCTCGGAATACCCCGTTGCCCAAGGTTACGGGCCTTGTCCAGAAGCAACAGTTGCCCAGGATTTCTTTGCTTTGAGCTCGTGAGACAGCATATCATGTAGGACCGCCGAGAAGGAGACCTGCCTCTCTCTGGTTTGGAAGAGGTTAGCTTTTCTACTCAGCCTTGGAGCACAAAGACCCAGCCAATTCCCAAGGACAGTTTCGAAGGTTACTGGTGCAGGTCGCTCTGCGCTTAGCCCACCGTTCAGCTACAGTCTGTAAAGTGCATTCAGGGAAGAGCAAGAAAGTCTCCAACGCCCCGCGTCTTGTGGGGAAGGAACAGCACATTCTCTCCTCAGTGAAGACGTCCTTTCTTGCAGACTGCCAGGCTGGGACTCCTCTTCCGTCTCAGAACACCGAGTTTGGCATAGCGTTGAAATGACACCTTCCCTCAACACCGTAGGCATCTCTTCAAGAACATAAACCCTGTGTGCCCATTCGTTATACCTCACCGCCCTAAGAAACACCGAAGAGCTGTGGCTGGATGGTAGGAAACAGTGGCCGTAGTGTCCTTCGATCAATATCCCGTTCCAAAGGCCCCCCCGTGAAAATCTCTTGCTTTCGAGGGCCTAGGGCATTCCAAGGGCTGCCAAACACAGCTAAAGGAGGCGAAATAAGAGAAGCAGAACTTGCTCCTGAGAAACTCGTACATACACTGAACCCAAAGCATGCCTCTTCGTGGAGACCGAAGGCCTCCCCAGCTCAGATTCTGGGCCCTGGAACACAGTGCTAACCGCTGCCTTCAAGGAGAGGTAGGCAAGGAATGTTTTCAAGTCTCGCCTGCCTCTCAGGGCCTGTTCAGCTTGAGTGGAAAATAGCCACAGCCTGCCCGAACGTCCTGCCGAGCAGCGAGTTGTACTGGAGTGTAGCAAACGCTTCCAAGTTGTCTGAGGGGAAAGAGGCCATTGCTGTGGTGTGAACGGCCTTCTCTGCCACTCTTTCGGAGCACAGTGCTCTCTGGGCAGGCAGGATAGTTCCTAGAGCAGAAGCATTTGAACAGACGTCTGCCCTGGTATACTTCCTACATTCGCACATCGAGTGCATCTTTCCTACGCTCCAGGCACCAACACGGTGCACAGAACTCCTCCTGATGGCGAGACAGAAGACGCAACATTTCTTCTAGGGGGCTCGTGAGGGGCGAGGCCTCTTGAGGAGTTGGACCCTCGAATGCCGCTGAAACCACTGAGGTTGATTGCCACGTTATGTTAGCGACACACTGAGAGTATTTCAGGTTCATGGAACCCCGTGCAGTGCGCCACGAGAGAAGAAAACGCAGATGCTGCCTTGACAGGGTTAGATTGAATTGCCTCTGTCCCCCCTCCGAAAACTAACTTTCCCAGAGCCAGCACAGCTTCACGTCCCGAGCAACGTTTTCTGCTGTGTGCCAGGATACATGAAAGGAAACCTGGGGACGCTGGGAGACTCTGAGCTGTACGCGGCTTGCCAAAGCTTCTAGACCCTTCAGGGGTCAGTGTGGCCCTTCTGGAGAGTGACACAGCATGTTTCCTAATGGAAACCTAGTGTTACATTTCGGGGACTTTCTGCACAACCTTCCTCAGCCGCCTAGCTGGATGTCCTTGCCCAGAAGCGGCAGTTGCCAAGGAGTTCTTTCCCAGGAGCTCGTGAGACAGCATATCATGCAGAACCGCAGAGAAGGAGACCAGCCTTTCTCCGGGTTCTCAGAGGTTCGCTTTTCTGCCTTTGAGCCTCTGAACTCAGAGATCCAGTCAGCTCCCAATGATACTTTAGAACTGTAGTATTGAAGGTCTCTCTGCCATCAGCCCCCTGCTCAGCTCCCGTCTCCTAGGTGCATTCAGTGAAGTAGCATCCACTCTGCAGCCTCCCGCACCATGTTGTTTAGGAACGGCACATTTCCTCTTCGTAAAGAAATCTTTTCTTGCAGCCTGCCTGGCCCGAGCTCCTATTCCTTTTCCGAAGGCCGAGTTCGGCATAGCCCTGCAATGACCCCTTCCCTCAAGGCCGGACACATCTCTGAAAGACTATACTCCATGGGTCCCCATTCATTACATCTTACCTCCCATGAAACACAAAGGAGTTGTAGCGTGATGGGAGGAAACAACGGCCTCCTTCTCCTTCTCGGAATACCCCGTTGCCCAAGGTTACGGGCCTTGTCCAGAAGCAACAGTTGCCCAGGATTTCTTTGTTTTGAGCTCGTGAGACAGCATATCATGTAGGACCGCCGAGAAGGAGACCTGCCTCTCTCTGGTTTGGAAGAGGTTAGCTTTTCTACTCAGCCTTGGAGCACAAAGACCCAGCCAATTCCCAAGGACAGTTTCGAAGGTTACTGGTGCAGGTCTCTCTGCGCTTAGCCCACTGTTCAGCTACAGTCTGTAAAGTGCATTCAGGGAAGAGCAAGAAAGTCTCCAACGCCCCGCGTCTTGTGGGGAAGGAACAGCACATTCTCTCCTCAGTGAAGACGTCCTTTCTTGCAGACTGCCAGGCTGGGACTCCTCTTCCGTCTCAGACCACCGAGTTTGGCATAGCGTTGAAATGACACCTTCCCTCAACGCCGTAGGCATCTCTTCAAGAACATAAACCCTGTGTGCCCATTCGTTATACCTCACCGCCCTAAGAAACACCGAAGAGCTGTGGCTGGATGGTAGGAAACAGTGGCCGTAGTGTCCTTCGATCAATATCCCGTTCCAAAGGCCCCCCGTGAAAATCTCTTGCTTTCGAGGGCCTAGGGCATACCAAGGGCTGCCAAACACAGCTAAAGGAGGCGAAATAAGAGAAGCAGAACTTGCTCCTGAGAAACTCGTACATACACTGAACCCAAAGCATGCCTCTTCGTGGAGACCGAAGGCCTCCCCAGCTCAGATTCTGGGCCCTGGAACACAATGCTAACCGCTGCCTTCAAGGAGAGGTAGGCAAGGAATGTTTTCAAGTCTCGCCTGCCTCTCAGGGCCTGTTCAGCTTGAGTGGAAAATATCCACAGCCTGCCCGAACGTCCTGCCGAGCAGCGAGTTGTACTGGAGTGTAGCAAACGCTTCCAAGTTGTCTGAGGGGAAAGAGGCCATTGCTGTGGTGTGAACGGCCTTCTCTGCCACTCTTTCGGAGCACAGTGCTCTCTGGGCAGGCAGGATAGTTCCTAGAGCAGAAGCATTTGAACAGACGTCTGCCCTGGTATACTTCCTACATCCGCACATCGAGTGCATCTTTCCTACGCTCCAGGCACCAACACGGTGCACAGAACTCCTCCTGATGGCGAGACAGAAGACGCAACATTTCTTCTAGGGGGCTCGTGAGGGGCGAGGCCTCTTGAGGAGTTGGACCCTCGAATGCCGCTGAAACCACTGAGGTTGATTGCCACGTTATGTTAGCGACACACTGAGAGCATTTCAGGTTCATGGAACCCCGTGCAGTGCGCCACGAGAGAAGAAAACGCAGATGCTGCCTTGACAGGGTTAGATTGAATTGCCTCTGTCCCCCCTCCGAAAACTAACTTTCCCAGAGCCAGCACAGCTTCACGTCCCGAGCAACGTTTTCTGCTGTGTGCCAGGATACATGAAAGGAAACCTGGGGACGCTGGGAGACTCTGAGCTGTACGCGGCTTGCCAAAGCTTCTAGACCCTTCAGGGGTCAGTGTGGCCCTTCTGGAGAGTGACACAGCATGTTTCCTAATGGAAACCTAGTGTTACATTTCGGGGACTTTCTGCACAACCTTCCTCAGCCGCCTAGCTGGATGTCCTTGCCCAGAAGCGGCAGTTGCCAAGGAGTTCTTTCCCAGGAGCTCGTGAGACAGCATACCATGCAGAACCGCAGAGAAGGAGACCAGCCTTTCTCCGGGTTCTCAGAGGTTCGCTTTTCTGCCTTTGAGCCTCTGAACTCAGAGATCCAGTCAGCTCCCAATGATACTTTAGAACTGTAGTATTGAAGGTCTCTCTGCCATCAGCCCCCTGCTCAGCTCCCGTCTCCTAGGTGCATTCAGTGAAGTAGCATCCACTCTGCAGCCTCCCGCACCATGTTGTTTAGGAACGGCACATTTCCTCTTCGTAAAGAAATCTTTTCTTGCAGCCTGCCTGGCCCGAGCTCCTATTCCTTTTCCGAAGGCCGAGTTCGGCATAGCCCTGCAATGACCCCTTCCCTCAAGGCCGGACACATCTCTGAAAGACTATACTCCATGGGTCCCCATTCATTACATCTTACCTCCCATGAAACACAAAGGAGTTGTAGCGTGATGGGAGGAAACAACGGCCTCCTTCTCCTTCTCGGAATACCCCGTTGCCCAAGGTTACGGGCCTTGTCCAGAAGCAACAGTTGCCCAGGATTTCTTTGCTTTGAGCTCGTGAGACAGCATATCATGTAGGACCGCCGAGAAGGAGACCTGCCTCTCTCTGGTTTGGAAGAGGTTAGCTTTTCTACTCAGCCTTGGAGCACAAAGACCCAGCCAATTCCCAAGGACAGTTTCGAAGGTTACTGGTGCAGGTCTCTCTGCGCTTAGCCCACTGTTCAGCTACAGTCTGTAAAGTGCATTCAGGGAAGAGCAAGAAAGTCTCCAACGCCCCGCGTCTTGTGGGGAAGGAACAGCACATTCTCTCCTCAGTGAAGACGTCCTTTCTTGCAGACTGCCAGGCTGGGACTCCTCTTCCGTCTCAGACCACCGAGTTTGGCATAGCATTGAAATGACCCCTTCCCTCAACGCCGTACGCATCTCTTCAAGAACATAAACCCTGTGTGCCCATTCGTTATACCTCACCGCCCTAAGAAACACCGAAGAGCTGTGGCTGGATGGTAGGAAACAGTGGCCGTAGTGTCCTTCGATCAATATCCCGTTCCAAAGGCCCCCCCGTGAAAATCTCTTGCTTTCGAGGGCCTAGGGCATTCCAAGGGCTGCCAAACACAGCTAAAGGAGGCGAAATAAGAGAAGCAGAACTTGCTCCTGAGAAACTCGTACATACACTGAACCCAAAGCATGCCTCTTCGTGGAGACCGAAGGCCTCCCCAGCTCAGATTCTGGGCCCTGGAACACAGTGCTAACCGCTGCCTTCAAGGAGAGGTAGGCAAGGAATGTTTTCAAGTCTCGCCTGCCTCTCAGGGCCTGTTCAGCTTGAGTGGAAAATATCCACAGCCTGCCCGAACGTCCTGCCGAGCAGCGAGTTGTACTGGAGTGTAGCAAACGCTTCCAAGTTGTCTGAGGGGAAAGAGGCCATTGCTGTGGTGAGAACGGCCTTCTCTGCCACTCTCTTGGAGCACAGTGCTCTCTGGGCAGGCAGGATAGTTCCTAGAGCAGAAGCATTTGAACAGATGTCTGCCCTGGTATACTTCCTACATCCGCACATCGAGTGCATCTTTCCTACGCTCCAGGCACCAACACGGTGCACAGAACTCCTCCTGATGGCGAGACAGAAGACGCAACATTTCTTCTAGGGGGCTCGTGAGGGGCGAGGCCTCTTGAGGAGTTGGACCCTCGAATGCCGCTGAAACCACTGAGGTTGATTGCCACGTTATGTTAGCGACACACTGAGAGTATTTCAGGTTCATGGAACCCCGTGCAGTGCGCCACGAGAGAAGAAAACGCAGATGCTGCCTTGACAGGGTTAGATTGAATTGCCTCTGTCCCCCCTCCGAAAACTAACTTTCCCAGAGCCAGCACAGCTTCACGTCCCGAGCAACGTTTTCTGCTGTGTGCCAGGATACATGAAAGGAAACCTGGGGACGCTGGGAGACTCTGAGCTGTACGTGGCTTGCCAAAGCTTCTAGACCCTTCAGGGGTCAGTGTGGCCCTTCTGGAGAGTGACACAGCATGTTTCCTAATGGAAACCTAGTGTTACATTTCGGGGACTTTCTGCACAACCTTCCTCAGCCGCCTAGCTGGATGTCCTTGCCCAGAAGCGGCAGTTGCCAAGGAGTTCTTTCCCAGGAGCTCGTGAGACAGCATATCATGCAGAACCGCAGAGAAGGAGACCAGCCTTTCTCCGGGTTCTCAGAGGTTCGCTTTTCTGCCTTTGAGCCTCTGAAGTCAGAGATCCAGTCAGCTCCCAATGATACTTTAGAACTGTAGTATTGAAGGTCTCTCTGCCATCAGCCCCCTGCTCAGCTCCCGTCTCCTAGGTGCATTCAGTGAAGTAGCATCCACTCTGCAGCCTCCCGCACCATGTTGTTTAGGAACGGCACATTTCCTCTTCGTAAAGAAATCTTTTCTTGCAGCCTGCCTGGCCCGAGCTCCTATTCCTTTTCCGAAGGCCGAGTTCGGCATAGCCCTGCAATGACCCCTTCCCTCAAGGCCGGACACATCTCTGAAAGACTATACTCCATGGGTCCCCATTCATTACATCTTACCTCCCATGAAACACAAAGGAGTTGTAGCGTGATGGGAGGAAACAACGGCCTCCTTCTCCTTCTCGGAATACCCCGTTGCCCAAGGTTACGGGCCTTGTCCAGAAGCAACAGTTGCCCAGGATTTCTTTGCTTTGAGCTCGTGAGACAGCATATCATGTAGGACCGCCGAGAAGGAGACCTGCCTCTCTCTGGTTTGGAAGAGGTTAGCTTTTCTACTCAGCCTTGGAGCACAAAGACCCAGCCAATTCCCAAGGACAGTTTCGAAGGTTACTGGTGCAGGTCTCTCTGCGCTTAGCCCACTGTTCAGCTACAGTCTGTAAAGTGCATTCAGGGAAGAGCAAGAAAGTCTCCAACGCCCCGCGTCTTGTGGGGAAGGAACAGCACATTCTCTCCTCAGTGAAGACGTCCTTTCTTGCAGACTGCCAGGCTGGGACTCCTCTTCCGTCTCAGACCACCGAGTTTGGCATAGCGTTGAAATGACACCTTCCCTCAACGCCGTAGGCATCTCTTCAAGAACATAAACCCTGTGTGCCCATTCGTTATACCTCACCGCCCTAAGAAACACCGAAGAGCTGTGGCTGGATGGTAGGAAACAGTGGCCGTAGTGTCCTTCGATCAATATCCCGTTCCAAAGGCCCCCCGTGAAAATCTCTTGCTTTCGAGGGCCTAGGGCATACCAAGGGCTGCCAAACACAGCTAAAGGAGGCGAAATAAGAGAAGCAGAACTTGCTCCTGAGAAACTCGTACATACACTGAACCCAAAGCATGCCTCTTCGTGGAGACCGAAGGCCTCCCCAGCTCAGATTCTGGGCCCTGGAACACAATGCTAACCGCTGCCTTCAAGGAGAGGTAGGCAAGGAATGTTTTCAAGTCTCGCCTGCCTCTCAGGGCCTGTTCAGCTTGAGTGGAAAATATCCACAGCCTGCCCGAACGTCCTGCCGAGCAGCGAGTTGTACTGGAGTGTAGCAAACGCTTCCAAGTTGTCTGAGGGGAAAGAGGCCATTGCTGTGGTGTGAACGGCCTTCTCTGCCACTCTTTCGGAGCACAGTGCTCTCTGGGCAGGCAGGATAGTTCCTAGAGCAGAAGCATTTGAACAGACGTCTGCCCTGGTATACTTCCTACATCCGCACATCGAGTGCATCTTTCCTACGCTCCAGGCACCAACACGGTGCACAGAACTCCTCCTGATGGCGAGACAGAAGACGCAACATTTCTTCTAGGGGGCTCGTGAGGGGCGAGGCCTCTTGAGGAGTTGGACCCTCGAATGCCGCTGAAACCACTGAGGTTGATTGCCACGTTATGTTAGCGACACACTGAGAGCATTTCAGGTTCATGGAACCCCGTGCAGTGCGCCACGAGAGAAGAAAACGCAGATGCTGCCTTGACAGGGTTAGATTGAATTGCCTCTGTCCCCCCTCCGAAAACTAACTTTCCCAGAGCCAGCACAGCTTCACGTCCCGAGCAACGTTTTCTGCTGTGTGCCAGGATACATGAAAGGAAACCTGGGGACGCTGGGAGACTCTGAGCTGTACGCGGCTTGCCAAAGCTTCTAGACCCTTCAGGGGTCAGTGTGGCCCTTCTGGAGAGTGACACAGCATGTTTCCTAATGGAAACCTAGTGTTACATTTCGGGGACTTTCTGCACAACCTTCCTCAGCCGCCTAGCTGGATGTCCTTGCCCAGAAGCGGCAGTTGCCAAGGAGTTCTTTCCCAGGAGCTCGTGAGACAGCATACCATGCAGAACCGCAGAGAAGGAGACCAGCCTTTCTCCGGGTTCTCAGAGGTTCGCTTTTCTGCCTTTGAGCCTCTGAACTCAGAGATCCAGTCAGCTCCCAATGATACTTTAGAACTGTAGTATTGAAGGTCTCTCTGCCATCAGCCCCCTGCTCAGCTCCCGTCTCCTAGGTGCATTCAGTGAAGTAGCATCCACTCTGCAGCCTCCCGCACCATGTTGTTTAGGAACGGCACATTTCCTCTTCGTAAAGAAATCTTTTCTTGCAGCCTGCCTGGCCCGAGCTCCTATTCCTTTTCCGAAGGCCGAGTTCGGCATAGCCCTGCAATGACCCCTTCCCTCAAGGCCGGACACATCTCTGAAAGACTATACTCCATGGGTCCCCATTCATTACATCTTACCTCCCATGAAACACAAAGGAGTTGTAGCGTGATGGGAGGAAACAACGGCCTCCTTCTCCTTCTCGGAATACCCCGTTGCCCAAGGTTACGGGCCTTGTCCAGAAGCAACAGTTGCCCAGGATTTCTTTGCTTTGAGCTCGTGAGACAGCATATCATGTAGGACCGCCGAGAAGGAGACCTGCCTCTCTCTGGTTTGGAAGAGGTTAGCTTTTCTACTCAGCCTTGGAGCACAAAGACCCAGCCAATTCCCAAGGACAGTTTCGAAGGTTACTGGTGCAGGTCTCTCTGCGCTTAGCCCACTGTTCAGCTACAGTCTGTAAAGTGCATTCAGGGAAGAGCAAGAAAGTCTCCAACGCCCCGCGTCTTGTGGGGAAGGAACAGCACATTCTCTCCTCAGTGAAGACGTCCTTTCTTGCAGACTGCCAGGCTGGGACTCCTCTTCCGTCTCAGACCACCGAGTTTGGCATAGCATTGAAATGACCCCTTCCCTCAACGCCGTACGCATCTCTTCAAGAACATAAACCCTGTGTGCCCATTCGTTATACCTCACCGCCCTAAGAAACACCGAAGAGCTGTGGCTGGATGGTAGGAAACAGTGGCCGTAGTGTCCTTCGATCAATATCCCGTTCCAAAGGCCCCCCCGTGAAAATCTCTTGCTTTCGAGGGCCTAGGGCATTCCAAGGGCTGCCAAACACAGCTAAAGGAGGCGAAATAAGAGAAGCAGAACTTGCTCCTGAGAAACTCGTACATACACTGAACCCAAAGCATGCCTCTTCGTGGAGACCGAAGGCCTCCCCAGCTCAGATTCTGGGCCCTGGAACACAGTGCTAACCGCTGCCTTCAAGGAGAGGTAGGCAAGGAATGTTTTCAAGTCTCGCCTGCCTCTCAGGGCCTGTTCAGCTTGAGTGGAAAATATCCACAGCCTGCCCGAACGTCCTGCCGAGCAGCGAGTTGTACTGGAGTGTAGCAAACGCTTCCAAGTTGTCTGAGGGGAAAGAGGCCATTGCTGTGGTGAGAACGGCCTTCTCTGCCACTCTCTTGGAGCACAGTGCTCTCTGGGCAGGCAGGATAGTTCCTAGAGCAGAAGCATTTGAACAGATGTCTGCCCTGGTATACTTCCTACATCCGCACATCGAGTGCATCTTTCCTACGCTCCAGGCACCAACGTGGTGCACAGAACTCCTCCTGATGGCGAGACAGAAGACGCAACATTTCTTCTCGGGGGCTCGTGAGGGGCGAGGCCTCTTGAGGAGTTGGACCCTCGAATGCCGCTGAAACCACTGAGGTTGATTGCCATGTTATGTTAGGGACACATTGAGAGCATTTCAGGTTCATGGAACCCCGTGCAGTGCGCCATGAGAGAAGAAAACGCAGATGCTGCCTTGAGAGGGTTAGATTGAATTGCCTCTGTCCCCTCTCCGAAAACTAACTTTCCCAGAGCCAGCACAGCTTCACGTCCCGAGCAACGTTTTCTGCTGTGTGCCAGGATACATGAAAGGAAACCTGGGGACGCTGGGAGACTCTGAGCTGTACGCGGCTTGCCGAAGCTTCTAGAGCATTCAGGGGTCAGTGTGGGCCTTCTGGAGAGTGACACAGCATGTTTCCTAATGGAAACCTAGAGTTACATTTCGGGGACTTTCTGCACAACCTTCCTCAGCCGCCTAGCTGGATGTCCTTGCCCAGAAGCGGCAGTTGCCAAGGAGTTCTTTCCCAGGAGCTCGTGAGACAGCATACCATGCAGAACCGCAGAGAAGGAGACCAGCCTTTCTCCGGGTTTTCAGAGGTTCGCTTTTCTGCCTTTGAGCCTTTGAACACAGAGATCCAGTCAGCTCCCAATGATACTTTAGAACTGTAGTATTGACGGTCTCTCTGCCATCAGCCCCCTGCTCAGCTCCCGTCTCCTAGGTGCATTCAGTGAAGTAGCATCCACTCTGCAGCCTCCCGCACCATGTTGTTTAGGAACGGCACATTTCCTCTTCGTAAAGAAATCTTTTCTTGCAGCCTGCCTGGCCCGAGCTCCTATTCCTTTTCCGAAGGCCGAGTTCGGCATAGCCCTGCAATGACCCCTTCCCTCAAGGCCGGACACATCTCTGAAAGACTATACTCCATGGGTCCCCATTCATTACATCTTACCTCCCATGAAACACAAAGGAGTTGTAGCGTGATGGGAGGAAACAACGGCCTCCTTCTCCTTCTCGGAATACCCCGTTGCCCAAGGTTACGGTCCTTGTCCAGAAGCAACAGTTGCCCAGGATTTCTTTGCTTTGAGCTCGTGAGACAGCATATCATGTAGGACCGCCGAGAAGGAGACCTGCCTCTCTCTGGTTTGGAAGAGGTTAGCTTTTCTACTCAGCCTTGGAGCACAAAGACCCAGCCAATTTCCAATGACAGTTTCGAAGGTTACTGGTGCAGGTCTCTCTGCGCTTAGCCCACTGTTCAGCTACAGTCTGTAAAGTGCATTCAGGGAAGAGCAAGAAAGTCTCCAACGCCCCGCGTCTTGTGGGGAAGGAACAGCACATTCTCTCCTCAGTGAAGACGTCCTTTCTTGCAGACTGCCAGGCTGGGACTCCTCTTCCGTCTCAGACCACCGAGTTTGGCATAGCGTTGAAATGACACCTTCCCTCAACGCCGTAGGCATCTCTTCAAGAACATAAACCCTGTGTGCCCATTCGTTATACCTCACCGCTCTAAGAAACACCGAAGAGCTGTGGCTGGATGGTAGGAAACAGTGGCCGTAGTGTCCTTCGATCAATATCCCGTTCCAAAGGCCCCCCGTGAAAATCTCTTGCTTTCGAGGGCCTAGGGCATACCAAGGGCTGCCAAACACAGCTAAAGGAGGCGAAATAAGAGAAGCAGAACTTGCTCCTGAGAAACTCGTACATACACTGAACCCAAAGCATGCCTCTTCGTGGAGACCGAAGGCCTCCCCAGCTCAGATTCTGGGCCCTGGAACACAGTGCTAACCGCTGCCTTCAAGGAGAGGTAGGCAAGGAATGTTTACAAGTCTCGCCTGCCTCTCAGGGCCTGTTCAGCTTGAGTGGAAAATAGCCACAGCCTGCCCGAACGTCCTGCCGAGCAGCGAGTTGTACTGGAGTGTAGCAAACGCTTCCAAGTTGTCTGAGGGGAAAGAGGCCATTGCTGTGGTGTGAACGGCCTTCTCTGCCACTCTCTTGGAGCACAGTGCTCTCTGGGCAGGCAGGATAGTTCCTAGAGCAGAAGCATTTGAACAGACGTCTGCCCTGGTATACTTCCTACATCCGCACATCGAGTGCATCTTTCCTACGCTCCAGGCACCAACACGGTGCACAGAACTCCTCCTGATGGCGAGACAGAAGACGCAACATTTCTTCTAGGGGGCTCGTGAGGGGCGAGGCCTCTTGAGGAGTTGGACCCTCGAATGCCGCTGAAACCACTGAGGTTGATTGCCACGTTATGTTAGCGACACACTGAGAGTATTTCAGGTTCATGGAACCCCGTGCAGTGCGCCACGAGAGAAGAAAACGCAGATGCTGCCTTGACAGGGTTAGATTGAATTGCCTCTGTCCCCCCTCCGAAAACTAACTTTCCCAGAGCCAGCACAGCTTCACGTCCCGAGCAACGTTTTCTGCTGTGTGCCAGGATACATGAAAGGAAACCTGGGGACGCTGGGAGACTCTGAGCTGTACGTGGCTTGCCAAAGCTTCTAGACCCTTCAGGGGTCAGTGTGGCCCTTCTGGAGAGTGACACAGCATGTTTCCTAATGGAAACCTAGTGTTACATTTCGGGGACTTTCTGCACAACCTTCCTCAGCCGCCTAGCTGGATGTCCTTGCCCAGAAGCGGCAGTTGCCAAGGAGTTCTTTCCCAGGAGCTCGTGAGACAGCATATCATGCAGAACCGCAGAGAAGGAGACCAGCCTTTCTCCGGGTTCTCAGAGGTTCGCTTTTCTGCCTTTGAGCCTCTGAAGTCAGAGATCCAGTCAGCTCCCAATGATACTTTAGAACTGTAGTATTGAAGGTCTCTCTGCCATCAGCCCCCTGCTCAGCTCCCGTCTCCTAGGTGCATTCAGTGAAGTAGCATCCACTCTGCAGCCTCCCGCACCATGTTGTTTAGGAACGGCACATTTCCTCTTCGTAAAGAAATCTTTTCTTGCAGCCTGCCTGGCCCGAGCTCCTATTCCTTTTCCGAAGGCCGAGTTCGGCATAGCCCTGCAATGACCCCTTCCCTCAAGGCCGGACACATCTCTGAAAGACTATACTCCATGGGTCCCCATTCATTACATCTTACCTCCCATGAAACACAAAGGAGTTGTAGCGTGATGGGAGGAAACAACGGCCTCCTTCTCCTTCTCGGAATACCCCGTTGCCCAAGGTTACGGGCCTTGTCCAGAAGCAACAGTTGCCCAGGATTTCTTTGCTTTGAGCTCGTGAGACAGCATATCATGTAGGACCGCCGAGAAGGAGACCTGCCTCTCTCTGGTTTGGAAGAGGTTAGCTTTTCTACTCAGCCTTGGAGCACAAAGACCCAGCCAATTCCCAAGGACAGTTTCGAAGGTTACTGGTGCAGGTCTCTCTGCGCTTAGCCCACTGTTCAGCTACAGTCTGTAAAGTGCATTCAGGGAAGAGCAAGAAAGTCTCCAACGCCCCGCGTCTTGTGGGGAAGGAACAGCACATTCTCTCCTCAGTGAAGACGTCCTTTCTTGCAGACTGCCAGGCTGGGACTCCTCTTCCGTCTCAGACCACCGAGTTTGGCATAGCGTTGAAATGACACCTTCCCTCAACGCCGTAGGCATCTCTTCAAGAACATAAACCCTGTGTGCCCATTCGTTATACCTCACCGCCCTAAGAAACACCGAAGAGCTGTGGCTGGATGGTAGGAAACAGTGGCCGTAGTGTCCTTCGATCAATATCCCGTTCCAAAGGCCCCCCGTGGAAATCTCTTGCTTTCGAGGGCCTAGGGCATACCAAGGGCTGCCAAACACAGCTAAAGGAGGCGAAATAAGAGAAGCAGAACTTGCTCCTGAGAAACTCGTACATACACTGAACCCAAAGCATGCCTCTTCGTGGAGACCGAAGGCCTCCCCAGCTCAGATTCTGGGCCCTGGAACACAGTGCTAACCGCTGCCTTCAAGGAGAGGTAGGCAAGGAATGTTTTCAAGTCTCGCCTGCCTCTCAGGGCCTGTTCAGCTTGAGTGGAAAATATCCACAGCCTGCCCGAACGTCCTGCCGAGCAGCGAGTTGTACTGGAGTGTAGCAAACGCTTCCAAGTTGTCTGAGGGGAAAGAGGCCATTGCTGTGGTGAGAACGGCCTTCTCTGCCACTCTCTTGGAGCACAGTGCTCTCTGGGCAGGCAGGATAGTTCCTAGAGCAGAAGCATTTGAACAGATGTCTGCCCTGGTATACTTCCTACATCCGCACATCGAGTGCATCTTTCCTACGCTCCAGGCACCAACGTGGTGCACAGAACTCCTCCTGATGGCGAGACAGAAGACGCAACATTTCTTCTCGGGGGCTCGTGAGGGGCGAGGCCTCTTGAGGAGTTGGACCCTCGAATGCCGCTGAAACCACTGAGGTTGATTGCCATGTTATGTTAGGGACACATTGAGAGCATTTCAGGTTCATGGAACCCCGTGCAGTGCGCCATGAGAGAAGAAAACGCAGATGCTGCCTTGAGAGGGTTAGATTGAATTGCCTCTGTCCCCTCTCCGAAAACTAACTTTCCCAGAGCCAGCACAGCTTCACGTCCCGAGCAACGTTTTCTGCTGTGTGCCAGGATACATGAAAGGAAACCTGGGGACGCTGGGAGACTCTGAGCTGTACGCGGCTTGCCGAAGCTTCTAGAGCATTCAGGGGTCAGTGTGGCCCTTCTGGAGAGTGACACAGCATGTTTCCTAATGGAAACCTAGAGTTACATTTCGGGGACTTTCTGCACAACCTTCCTCAGCCGCCTAGCTGGATGTCCTTGCCCAGAAGCGGCAGTTGCCAAGGAGTTCTTTCCCAGGAGCTCGTGAGACAGCATACCATGCAGAACCGCAGAGAAGGAGACCAGCCTTTCTCCGGGTTTTCAGAGGTTCGCTTTTCTGCCTTTGAGCCTTTGAACACAGAGATCCAGTCAGCTCCCAATGATACTTTAGAACTGTAGTATTGACGGTCTCTCTGCCATCAGCCCCCTGCTCAGCTCCCGTCTCCTAGGTGCATTCAGTGAAGTAGCATCCACTCTGCAGCCTCCCGCACCATGTTGTTTAGGAACGGCACATTTCCTCTTCGTAAAGAAATCTTTTCTTGCAGCCTGCCTGGCCCGAGCTCCTATTCCTTTTCCGAAGGCCGAGTTCGGCATAGCCCTGCAATGACCCCTTCCCTCAAGGCCGGACACATCTCTGAAAGACTATACTCCATGGGTCCCCATTCATTACATCTTACCTCCCATGAAACACAAAGGAGTTGTAGCGTGATGGGAGGAAACAACGGCCTCCTTCTCCTTCTCGGAATACCCCGTTGCCCAAGGTTACGGTCCTTGTCCAGAAGCAACAGTTGCCCAGGATTTCTTTGCTTTGAGCTCGTGAGACAGCATATCATGTAGGACCGCCGAGAAGGAGACCTGCCTCTCTCTGGTTTGGAAGAGGTTAGCTTTTCTACTCAGCCTTGGAGCACAAAGACCCAGCCAATTTCCAATGACAGTTTCGAAGGTTACTGGTGCAGGTCTCTCTGCGCTTAGCCCACTGTTCAGCTACAGTCTGTAAAGTGCATTCAGGGAAGAGCAAGAAAGTCTCCAACGCCCCGCGTCTTGTGGGGAAGGAACAGCACATTCTCTCCTCAGTGAAGACGTCCTTTCTTGCAGACTGCCAGGCTGGGACTCCTCTTCCGTCTCAGACCACCGAGTTTGGCATAGCGTTGAAATGACACCTTCCCTCAACGCCGTAGGCATCTCTTCAAGAACATAAACCCTGTGTGCCCATTCGTTATACCTCACCGCTCTAAGAAACACCGAAGAGCTGTGGCTGGATGGTAGGAAACAGTGGCCGTAGTGTCCTTCGATCAATATCCCGTTCCAAAGGCCCCCCGTGAAAATCTCTTGCTTTCGAGGGCCTAGGGCATACCAAGGGCTGCCAAACACAGCTAAAGGAGGCGAAATAAGAGAAGCAGAACTTGCTCCTGAGAAACTCGTACATACACTGAACCCAAAGCATGCCTCTTCGTGGAGACCGAAGGCCTCCCCAGCTCAGATTCTGGGCCCTGGAACACAGTGCTAACCGCTGCCTTCAAGGAGAGGTAGGCAAGGAATGTTTACAAGTCTCGCCTGCCTCTCAGGGCCTGTTCAGCTTGAGTGGAAAATAGCCACAGCCTGCCCGAACGTCCTGCCGAGCAGCGAGTTGTACTGGAGTGTAGCAAACGCTTCCAAGTTGTCTGAGGGGAAAGAGGCCATTGCTGTGGTGTGAACGGCCTTCTCTGCCACTCTCTTGGAGCACAGTGCTCTCTGGGCAGGCAGGATAGTTCCTAGAGCAGAAGCATTTGAACAGACGTCTGCCCTGGTATACTTCCTACATCCGCACATCGAGTGCATCTTTCCTACGCTCCAGGCACCAACACGGTGCACAGAACGCCTCCTGATGGCGAGACAGAAGACGCAACATTTCTTCTAGGGGACTCGTGAGGGGCGAGGCCTCTTGAGGAGTTGGACCCTCGAATGCCGCTGAAACCACTGAGGTTGATTGCCACTTTATGTTAGCGACACATTGAGAACATTTCAGGTTCATGGAACCCCGTGCAGTGCGCCACGAGAGAAGAAAACGCAGATGCTGCCTTGACAGGGTTAGATTGAATTGCCTCTGTCCCCCCTCCGAAAACTAACTTTCCCAGAGCCAGCACAGCTTCACGTCCCGAGCAACGTTTTCTGCTGTGTGCCAGGATACATGAAAGGAAACCTGGGGACGCTGGGAGACTCTGAGCTGTACGCGGCTTGCCAAAGCTTCTAGAGCATTCAGGGGTCAGTGTGGCCCTTCTGGAGAGTGACACAGCATGTTTCCTAATGGAAACCTAGTGTTACATTTCGGGGACTTTCTGCACAACCTTCCTCAGCCGCCTAGCTGGATGTCCTTGCCCAGAAGCGGCAGTTGCCAAGGAGTTCTTTCCCAGGAGCTCGTGAGACAGCATACCATGCAGAACCGCAGAGAAGGAGACCAGCCTTTCTCCGGGTTCTCAGAGGTTCGCTGCCTTTGAGCCTCTGAAGTCAGAGATCCAGTCAGCTCCCAATGATACTTTAGAACTGTAGTATTGACGGTCTCTCTGCCATCAGCCCCCTGCTCAGCTCCCGTCTCCTAGGTGCATTCAGTGAAGTAGCATCCACTCTGCAGCCTCCCGCACCATGTTGTTTAGGAACGGCACATTTCCTCTTCGTAAAGAAATCTTTTCTTGCAGCCTGCCTGGCCCGAGCTCCTATTCCTTTTCCGAAGGCCGAGTTCGGCATAGCCCTGCAAAGACCCCTTCCCTCAAGGCCGGACACATCTCTGAAAGACTATACTCCATGGGTCCCCATTCATTACATCTTACCTCCCATGAAACACAAAGGAGTTGTAGCGTGATGGGAGGAAACAACAGCCTCCTTCTCCTTCTCGGAATACCCCGTTGCCCAAGGTTACGGGCCTTGTCCAGAAGCAACAGTTGCCCAGGATTTCTTTGCTTTGAGCTCGTGAGACAGCATATCATGTAGGACCGCCGAGAAAGAGACCTGCCTCTCTCTGGTTTGGAAGAGGTTAGCTTTTCTACTCAGCCTTGGAGCACAAAGACCCAGCCAATTCCCAATGACAGTTTCGAAGGTTACTGGTGCAGGTCTCTCTGCGCTTAGCCCACTGTTCAGCTACAGTCTGTAAAGTGCATTCAGAGAAGAGCAAGAAAGTCTCCAACGCCCCGCGTCTTGTGGGGAAGGAACAGCACATTCTCTCCTCAGTGAAGACGTCCTTTCTTGCAGACTGCCAGGCTGGGACTCCTCTTCCGTCTCAGACCACCGAGTTTGGCATAGCGTTGAAATGACCCCTTCCCTCAACGCCGTACGCATCTCTTCAAGAACATAAACCCTGTGTGCCCATTCGTTATACCTCACCACCCTAAGAAACACCGAAGAGCAGTGGCTGGATGGTAGGAAACAGTGGCCGTAGTGTCCTTCGATCAATATCCCGTTCCAAAGGCCCCCCGTGGAAATCTCTTGCTTTCGAGGGCCTAGGGCATACCAAGGGCTGCCAAACACAGCTAAAGGAGGCGAAATAAGAGAAGCAGAACTTGCTCCTGAGAAACTCATACGTACACGGAACCCAAAGCATGCCTCTTTGTGGAGACCGAGGCCTCCCCAGCTCAGATTCTGGGCCCTGGAACACAGTGCTAACCGCTGCCTTCAAGGAGAGGTAGGCAAGGAATGTTTTCAAGTCTCGCCTGCCTCTCAGGGCCTGTTCAGCTTGAGTGGAAAATAGCCACAGCCTGCCCGAACGTCCTGCCGAGCAGCGAGTTCTACTGGAGTGTAGCAAACGCTTCCAAGTTGTCTGAGGGGAAAGAGGCCATTGCTGTGGTGTGAACGGCCTTCTCTGCCACTCTCTTGGAGCACAGTGCTCTCTGGGCAGGCAGGATAGTTCCTAGAGCAGAAGCATTTGAACAGACGTCTGCCCTGGTATACTTCCTACATCCGCACATCGAGTGCATCTTTCCTACGCTCCAGGCACCCACACGGTGCACAGAACTCCTCCTGATGGCGAGACAGAAGATGCAACATTTCTTCTAGGGGGCTCGTGAGGGGCGAGGCCTCTTGAGGAGTTGGACCCTCGAATGCCGCTGAAACCACTGAGGTTGATTGCCACTTTATGTTAGTGACACATTGAGAACATTTCAGGTTCATGGAACCCCGTGCAGTGCGCCACGAGAGAAGAAAACGCAGATGCTGCCTTGACAGGGTTAGATTGAATTGCCTCTGTCCCCCCTCCGAAAACTAACTTTCCCAGAGCCAGCACAGCTTCACGTCCCGAGCAACGTTTTCTGCTGTGTGCCAGGATACATGAAAGGAAACCTGGGGACTCTGGGAGACTCTGAGCTGTACGCGGCTTGCCAAAGCTTCTAGAGCATTCAGGGGTCAGTGTGGCCCTTCTGGAGAGTGACACAGCATGTTTCCTAATGGAAACCTAGTGTTACATTTCGGGGACTTTCTGCACAACCTTCCTCAGCCGCCTAGCTGGATGTCCTTGCCCAGAAGCGGCAGTTGCCAAGGAGTTCTTTCCCAGGAGCTCGTGAGACAGCATACCATGCAGAACCGCAGAGAAGGAGACCAGCCTTTCTCCGGGTTCTCAGAGGTTAGCTTTTCTGCCTTTGAGCCTTTGAACACAGAGATCCAGTCAGCACCCAATGATACTTTAGAACTGTAGTATTGAAGGTCTCTCTGCCATCAGCCCCCTGCTCAGCTCCCGTCTCCTAGGTGCATTCAGTGAAGTAGCATCCACTCTGCAGCCTCCCGCACCATGTTGTTTAGGAACGGCACATTTCCTCTTCGTAAAGAAATCTTTTCTTGCAGCCTGCCTGGCCCGAGCTCCTATTCCTTTTCCGAAGGCCGAGTTCGGCATAGCCCTGCAAAGACCCCTTCCCTCAAGGCCGGACACATCTCTGAAAGACTATACTCCATGGGTCCCCATTCATTACATCTTACCTCCCATGAAACACAAAGGAGTTGTAGCGTGATGGGAGGAAACAACAGCCTCCTTCTCCTTCTCGGAATACCCCGTTGCCCAAGGTTACGGGCCTTGTCCAGAAGCAACAGTTGCCCAGGATTTCTTTGCTTTGAGCTCGTGAGACAGCATATCATGTAGGACCGCCGAGAAAGAGACCTGCCTCTCTCTGGTTTGGAAGAGGTTAGCTTTTCTACTCAGCCTTGGAGCACAAAGACCCAGCCAATTCCCAAGGACAGTTTCGAAGGTTACTGGTGCAGGTCTCTCTGCGCTTAGCCCACTGTTCAGCTACAGTCTGTAAAGTGCATTCAGGGAAGAGCAAGAAAGTCTCCAACGCCCCGCGTCTTGTGGGGAAGGAACAGCACATTCTCTCCTCAGTGAAGACGTCCTTTCTTGCAGACTGCCAGGCTGGGACTCCTCTTCCGTCTCAGACCACCGAGTTTGGCATAGCGTTGAAATGACCCCTTCCCTCAACGCCGTACGCATCTCTTCAAGAACATAAACCCTGTGTGCCCATTCGTTATACCTCACCACCCTAAGAAACACCGAAGAGCAGTGGCTGGATGGTAGGAAACAGTGGCCGTAGTGTCCTTCGATCAATATCCCGTTCCAAAGGCCCCCCGTGGAAATCTCTTGCTTTCGAGGGCCTAGGGCATACCAAGGGCTGCCAAACACAGCTAAAGGAGGCGAAATAAGAGAAGCAGAACTTGCTCCTGAGAAACTCGTACATACACTGAACCCAAAGCATGCCTCTTCGTGGAGACCGAAGGCCTCCCCAGCTCAGATTCTGGGCCCTGGAACACAGTGCTAACCGCTGCCTTCAAGGAGAGGTAGGCAAGGAATGTTTTCAAGTCTCGCCTGCCTCTCAGGGCCTGTTCAGCTTGAGTGGAAAATATCCACAGCCTGCCCGAACGTCCTGCCGAGCAGCGAGTTGTACTGGAGTGTAGCAAACGCTTCCAAGTTGTCTGAGGGGAAAGAGGCCATTGCTGTGGTGTGAACGGCCTTCTCTGCCACTCTCTTGGAGCACAGTGCTCTCTGGGCAGGCAGGATAGTTCCTAGAGCAGAAGCATTTGAACAGACGTCTGCCCTGGTATACTTCCTACATCCGCACATCGAGTGCATCTTTCCTACGCTCCAGGCACCCACACGGTGCACAGAACTCCTCCTGATGGCGAGACAGAAGATGCAACATTTCTTCTAGGGGGCTCGTGAGGGGCGAGGCCTCTTGAGGAGTTGGACCCTCGAATGCCGCTGAAACCACTGAGGTTGATTGCCACTTTATGTTAGCGACACATTGAGAACATTTCAGGTTCATGGAACCCCGTGCAGTGCGCCACGAGAGAAGAAAATGCAGATGCTGCCTTGACAGGGTTAGATTGAATTGCCTCTGTCCCCCCTCCGAAAACTAACTTTCCCAGAGCCAGCACAGCTTCACGTCCCGAGCAACGTTTTCTGCTGTGTGCCAGGATACATGAAAGGAAACCTGGGGACGCTGGGAGACTCTGAGCTGTACGCGGCTTGCCAAAGCTTCTAGACCCTTCAGGGGTCAGTGTGGCCCTTCTGGAGAGTGACACAGCATGTTTCCTAATGGAAACCTAGTGTTACATTTCGGGGACTTTCTGCACAACCTTCCTCAGCCGCCTAGCTGGATGTCCTTGCCCAGAAGCGGCAGTTGCCAAGGAGTTCTTTCCCAGGAGCTCGTGAGACAGCATACCATGCAGAACCGCAGAGAAGGAGACCAGCCTTTCTCCGGGTTCTCAGAGGTTAGCTTTTCTGCCTTTGAGCCTTTGAACACAGAGATCCAGTCAGCTCCCAATGATACTTTAGAACTGTAGTATTGAAGGTCTCTCTGCCATCAGCCCCCTGCTCAGCTCCCGTCTCCTAGGTGCATTCAGTGAAGTAGCATCCACTCTGCAGCCTCCCGCACCATGTTGTTTAGGAACGGCACATTTCCTCTTCGTAAAGAAATCTTTTCTTGCAGCCTGCCTGGCCCGAGCTCCTATTCCTTTTCCGAAGGCCGAGTTCGGCATAGCCCTGCAATGACCCCTTCCCTCAAGGCCGGACACATCTCTGAAAGACTATACTCCATGGGTCCCCATTCATTACATCTTACCTCCCATGAAACACAAAGGAGTTGTAGCGTGATGGGAGGAAACAACGGCCTCCTTCTCCTTCTCGGAATACCCCGTTGCCCAAGGTTACGGGCCTTGTCCAGAAGCAACAGTTGCCCAGGATTTCTTTGCTTTGAGCTCGTGAGACAGCATATCATGTAGGACCGCCGAGAAGGAGACCTGCCTCTCTCTGGTTTGGAAGAGGTTAGCTTTTCTACTCAGCCTTGGAGCACAAAGACCCAGCCAATTCCCAAGGACAGTTTCGAAGGTTACTGGTGCAGGTCTCTCTGCGCTTAGCCCACTGTTCAGCTACAGTCTGTAAAGTGCATTCAGGGAAGAGCAAGAAAGTCTCCAACGCCCCGCGTCTTGTGGGGAAGGAACAGCACATTCTCTCCTCAGTGAAGACGTCCTTTCTTGCAGACTGCCAGGCTGGGACTCCTCTTCCGTCTCAGACCACCGAGTTTGGCATAGCATTGAAATGACCCCTTCCCTCAACGCCGTAGGCATCTCTTCAAGAACATAAACCCTGTGTGCCCATTCGTTATACCTCACCACCCTAAGAAACACCGAAGAGCTGTGGCTGGATGGTAGGAAACAGTGGCCGTAGTGTCCTTCGATCAATATCCCGTTCCAAAGGCCCCCCGTGGAAATCTGTTGCTTTCGAGGGCCTAGGGCATACCAAGGGCTGCCAAACACAGCTAAAGGAGGCGAAATAAGAGAAGCAGAACTTGCTCCTGAGAACCTCGTACGTACACGGAACCCAAAGCATGCCTCTTTGTGGAGACCGAGGCCTCCCCAGCTCAGATTCTGGGCCCTGGAACACAGTGCTAACCGCTGCCTTCAAGGAGAGGTAGGCAAGGAATGTTTTCAAGTCTCGCCTGCCTCTCAGGGCCTGTTCAGCTTGAGTGGAAAATAGCCACAGCCTGCCCGAACGTCCTGCCGAGCAGCGAGTTCTACTGGAGTGTAGCAAACGCTTCCAAGTTGTCTGAGGGGAAAGAGGCCATTGCTGTGGTGTGAACGGCCTTCTCTGCCACTCTCTTGGAGCACAGTGCTCTCTGGGCAGGCAGGATAGTTCCTAGAGCAGAAGCATTTGAACAGACGTCTGCCCTGGTATACTTCCTACATCCGCACATCGAGTGCATCTTTCCTACGCTCCAGGCACCCACACGGTGCACAGAACTCCTCCTGATGGCGAGACAGAAGACGCAACATTTCTTCTAGGGGGCTCGTGAGGGGCGAGGCCTCTTGAGGAGTTGGACCCTCGAATGCCGCTGAAACCACTGAGGTTGATTGCCACTTTATGTTAGCGACACATTGAGAACATTTCAGGTTCATGGAACCCCGTGCAGTGCGCCACGAGAGAAGAAAACGCAGATGCTGCCTTGACAGGGTTAGATTGAATTGCCTCTGTCCCCCCTCCGAAAACTAACTTTCCCAGAGCCAGCACAGCTTCACGTCCCGAGCAACGTTTTCTGCTGTGTGCCAGGATACATGAAAGGAAACCTGGGGACGCTGGGAGACTCTGAGCTGTACGCGGCTTGCCGAAGCTTCTAGAGCATTCAGGGGTCAGTGTGGCCCTTCTGGAGAGTGACACAGCATGTTTCCTAATGGAAACCTAGAGTTACATTTCGGGGACTTTCTGCACAACCTTCCTCAGCCGCCTAGCTGGATGTCCTTGCCCAGAAGCGGCAGTTGCCAAGGAGTTCTTTCCCAGGAGCTCGTGAGACAGCATATCATGCAGAACCGCAGAGAAGGAGACCAGCCTTTCTCCGGGTTCTCAGAGGTTCGCTTTTCTGCCTTTGAGCCTCTGAACTCAGAGATCCAGTCAGCTCCCAATGATACTTTAGAACTGTAGTATTGAAGGTCTCTCTGCCATCAGCCCCCTGCTCAGCTCCCGTCTCCTAGGTGCATTCAGTGAAGTAGCATCCACTCTGCAGCCTCCCGCACCATGTTGTTTAGGAACGGCACATTTCCTCTTCGTAAAGAAATCTTTTCTTGCAGCCTGCCTGGCCCGAGCTCCTATTCCTTTTCCGAAGGCCGAGTTCGGCATAGCCCTGCAAAGACCCCTTCCCTCAAGGCCGGACACATCTCTGAAAGACTATACTCCATGGGTCCCCATTCATTACATCTTACCTCCCATGAAACACAAAGGAGTTGTAGCGTGATGGGAGGAAACAACGGCCTCCTTCTCCTTCTCGGAATACCCCGTTGCCCAAGGTTACGGGCCTTGTCCAGAAGCAACAGTTGCCCAGGATTTCTTTGCTTTGAGCTCGTGAGACAGCATATCATGTAGGACCGCCGAGAAGGAGACCTGCCTCTCTCTGGTTTGGAAGAGGTTAGCTTTTCTACTCAGCCTTGGAGCACAAAGACCCAGCCAATTCCCAAGGACAGTTTCGAAGGTTACTGGTGCAGGTCTCTCTGCGCTTAGCCCACCGTTCAGCTACAGTCTGTAAAGTGCATTCAGGGAAGAGCAAGAAAGTCTCCAACGCCCCGCGTCTTGTGGGGAAGGAACAGCACATTCTCTCCTCAGTGAAGACGTCCTTTCTTGCAGACTGCCAGGCTGGGACTCCTCTTCCGTCTCAGACCACCGAGTTTGGCATAGCGTTGAAATGACCCCTTCCCTCAACGCCGTAGGCATCTCTTCAAGAACATAAACCCTGTGTGCCCATTCGTTATACCTCACCGCCCTAAGAAACACCGAAGAGCTGTGGCTGGATGGTAGGAAACAGTGGCCGTAGTGTCCTTCGATCAATATCCCGTTCCAAAGGCCCCCCCGTGAAAATCTCTTGCTTTCGAGGGCCTAGGGCATTCCAAGGGCTGCCAAACACAGCTAAAGGAGGCGAAATAAGAGAAGCAGAACTTGCTCCTGAGAAACTCGTACATACACTGAACCCAAAGCATGCCTCTTCGTGGAGACCGAAGGCCTCCCCAGCTCAGATTCTGGGCCCTGGAACACAGTGCTAACCGCTGCCTTCAAGGAGAGGTAGGCAAGGAATGTTTTCAAGTCTCGCCTGCCTCTCAGGGCCTGTTCAGCTTGAGTGGAAAATAGCCACAGCCTGCCCGAACGTCCTGCCGAGCAGCGAGTTGTACTGGAGTGTAGCAAACGCTTCCAAGTTGTCTGAGGGGAAAGAGGCCATTGCTGTGGTGTGAACGGCCTTCTCTGCCACTCTTTCGGAGCACAGTGCTCTCTGGGCAGGCAGGATAGTTCCTAGAGCAGAAGCATTTGAACAGACGTCTGCCCTGGTATACTTCCTACATCCGCACATCGAGTGCATCTTTCCTACGCTCCAGGCACCAACACGGTGCACAGAACTCCTCCTGATGGCGAGACAGAAGACGCAACATTTCTTCTAGGGGGCTCGTGAGGGGCGAGGCCTCTTGAGGAGTTGGACTCTCGAATGCCGCTGAAACCACTGAGGTTGATTGCCACGTTATGTTAGCGACACACTGAGAGCATTTCAGGTTCATGGAACCCCGTGCAGTGCGCCACGAGAGAAGAAAACGCAGATGCTGCCTTGACAGGGTTAGATTGAATTGCCTCTGTCCCCCCTCCGAAAACTAACTTTCCCAGAGCCAGCACAGCTTCACGTCCCGAGCAACGTTTTCTGCTGTGTGCCAGGATACATGAAAGGAAACCTGGGGACGCTGGGAGACTCTGAGCTGTACGCGGCTTGCCAAAGCTTCTAGACCCTTCAGGGATCAGTGTGGCCCTTCTGGAGAGTGACACAGCATGTTTCCTAATGGAAACCTAGTGTTACATTTCGGGGACTTTCTGCACAACCTTCCTCAGCCGCCTAGCTGGATGTCCTTGCCCAGAAGCGGCAGTTGCCAAGGAGTTCTTTCCCAGGAGCTCGTGAGACAGCATATCATGCAGAACCGCAGAGAAGGAGACCAGCCTTTCTCCGGGTTCTCAGAGGTTCGCTTTTCTGCCTTTGAGCCTCTGAAGTCAGAGATCCAGTCAGCTCCCAATGATACTTTAGAACTGTAGTATTGAAGGTCTCTCTGCCATCAGCCCCCTGCTCAGCTCCCGTCTCCTAGGTGCATTCAGTGAAGTAGCATCCACTCTGCAGCCTCCCGCTCCATGTTGTTTAGGAACGGCACATTTCCTCTTCGTAAAGAAATCTTTTCTTGCAGCCTGCCTGGCCCGAGCTCCTATTCCTTTTCCGAAGGCCGAGTTCGGCATAGCCCTGCAATGACCCCTTCCCTCAAGGCCGGACACATCTCTGAAAGACTATACTCCATGGGTCCCCATTCATTACATCTTACCTCCCATGAAACACAAAGGAGTTGTAGCGTGATGGGAGGAAACAACGGCCTCCTTCTCCTTCTCGGAATACCCCGTTGCCCAAGGTTACGGGCCTTGTCCAGAAGCAACAGTTGCCCAGGATTTCTTTGCTTTGAGCTCGTGAGACAGCATATCATGTAGGACCGCCGAGAAGGAGACCTGCCTCTCTCTGGTTTGGAAGAGGTTAGCTTTTCTACTCAGCCTTGGAGCACAAAGACCCAGCCAATTCCCAAGGACAGTTTCGAAGGTTACTGGTGCAGGTCTCTCTGCGCTTAGCCCACCGTTCAGCTACAGTCTGTAAAGTGCATTCAGGGAAGAGCAAGAAAGTCTCCAACGCCCCGCGTCTTGTGGGGAAGGAACAGCACATTCTCTCCTCAGTGAAGACGTCCTTTCTTGCAGACTGCCAGGCTGGGACTCCTCTTCCGTCTCAGACCACCGAGTTTGGCATAGCGTTGAAATGACACCTTCCCTCAACACCGTAGGCATCTCTTCAAGAACATAAACCCTGTGTGCCCATTCGTTATACCTCACCGCCCTAAGAAACACCGAAGAGCTGTGGCTGGATGGTAGGAAACAGTGGCCGTAGTGTCCTTCGATCAATATCCCGTTCCAAAGGCCCCCCCGTGAAAATCTCTTGCTTTCGAGGGCCTAGGGCATTCCAAGGGCTGCCAAACACAGCTAAAGGAGGCGAAATAAGAGAAGCAGAACTTGCTCCTGAGAAACTCGTACATACACTGAACCCAAAGCATGCCTCTTCGTGGAGACCGAAGGCCTCCCCAGCTCAGATTCTGGGCCCTGGAACACAGTGCTAACCGCTGCCTTCAAGGAGAGGTAGGCAAGGAATGTTTTCAAGTCTCGCCTGCCTCTCAGGGCCTGTTCAGCTTGAGTGGAAAATATCCACAGCCTGCCCGAACGTCCTGCCGAGCAGCGAGTTGTACTGGAGTGTAGCAAACGCTTCCAAGTTGTCTGAGGGGAAAGAGGCCATTGCTGTGGTGTGAACGGCCTTCTCTGCCACTCTCTTGGAGCACAGTGCTCTCTGGGCAGGCAGGATAGTTCCTAGAGCAGAAGCATTTGAACAGACGTCTGCCCTGGTATACTTCCTACATCCGCACATCGAGTGCATCTTTCCTACGCTCCAGGCACCCACACGGTGCACAGAACTCCTCCTGATGGCGAGACAGAAGATGCAACATTTCTTCTAGGGGGCTCGTGAGGGGCGAGGCCTCTTGAGGAGTTGGACCCTCGAATGCCGCTGAAACCACTGAGGTTGATTGCCACTTTATGTTAGCGACACATTGAGAACATTTCAGGTTCATGGAACCCCGTGCAGTGCGCCACGAGAGAAGAAAATGCAGATGCTGCCTTGACAGGGTTAGATTGAATTGCCTCTGTCCCCCCTCCGAAAACTAACTTTCCCAGAGCCAGCACAGCTTCACGTCCCGAGCAACGTTTTCTGCTGTGTGCCAGGATACATGAAAGGAAACCTGGGGACGCTGGGAGACTCTGAGCTGTACGCGGCTTGCCAAAGCTTCTAGACCCTTCAGGGGTCAGTGTGGCCCTTCTGGAGAGTGACACAGCATGTTTCCTAATGGAAACCTAGTGTTACATTTCGGGGACTTTCTGCACAACCTTCCTCAGCCGCCTAGCTGGATGTCCTTGCCCAGAAGCGGCAGTTGCCAAGGAGTTCTTTCCCAGGAGCTCGTGAGACAGCATACCATGCAGAACCGCAGAGAAGGAGACCAGCCTTTCTCCGGGTTCTCAGAGGTTAGCTTTTCTGCCTTTGAGCCTTTGAACACAGAGATCCAGTCAGCTCCCAATGATACTTTAGAACTGTAGTATTGAAGGTCTCTCTGCCATCAGCCCCCTGCTCAGCTCCCGTCTCCTAGGTGCATTCAGTGAAGTAGCATCCACTCTGCAGCCTCCCGCACCATGTTGTTTAGGAACGGCACATTTCCTCTTCGTAAAGAAATCTTTTCTTGCAGCCTGCCTGGCCCGAGCTCCTATTCCTTTTCCGAAGGCCGAGTTCGGCATAGCCCTGCAATGACCCCTTCCCTCAAGGCCGGACACATCTCTGAAAGACTATACTCCATGGGTCCCCATTCATTACATCTTACCTCCCATGAAACACAAAGGAGTTGTAGCGTGATGGGAGGAAACAACGGCCTCCTTCTCCTTCTCGGAATACCCCGTTGCCCAAGGTTACGGGCCTTGTCCAGAAGCAACAGTTGCCCAGGATTTCTTTGCTTTGAGCTCGTGAGACAGCATATCATGTAGGACCGCCGAGAAGGAGACCTGCCTCTCTCTGGTTTGGAAGAGGTTAGCTTTTCTACTCAGCCTTGGAGCACAAAGACCCAGCCAATTCCCAAGGACAGTTTCGAAGGTTACTGGTGCAGGTCTCTCTGCGCTTAGCCCACTGTTCAGCTACAGTCTGTAAAGTGCATTCAGGGAAGAGCAAGAAAGTCTCCAACGCCCCGCGTCTTGTGGGGAAGGAACAGCACATTCTCTCCTCAGTGAAGACGTCCTTTCTTGCAGACTGCCAGGCTGGGACTCCTCTTCCGTCTCAGACCACCGAGTTTGGCATAGCATTGAAATGACCCCTTCCCTCAACGCCGTAGGCATCTCTTCAAGAACATAAACCCTGTGTGCCCATTCGTTATACCTCACCACCCTAAGAAACACCGAAGAGCTGTGGCTGGATGGTAGGAAACAGTGGCCGTAGTGTCCTTCGATCAATATCCCGTTCCAAAGGCCCCCCGTGGAAATCTGTTGCTTTCGAGGGCCTAGGGCATACCAAGGGCTGCCAAACACAGCTAAAGGAGGCGAAATAAGAGAAGCAGAACTTGCTCCTGAGAACCTCGTACGTACACGGAACCCAAAGCATGCCTCTTTGTGGAGACCGAGGCCTCCCCAGCTCAGATTCTGGGCCCTGGAACACAGTGCTAACCGCTGCCTTCAAGGAGAGGTAGGCAAGGAATGTTTTCAAGTCTCGCCTGCCTCTCAGGGCCTGTTCAGCTTGAGTGGAAAATAGCCACAGCCTGCCCGAACGTCCTGCCGAGCAGCGAGTTCTACTGGAGTGTAGCAAACGCTTCCAAGTTGTCTGAGGGGAAAGAGGCCATTGCTGTGGTGTGAACGGCCTTCTCTGCCACTCTCTTGGAGCACAGTGCTCTCTGGGCAGGCAGGATAGTTCCTAGAGCAGAAGCATTTGAACAGACGTCTGCCCTGGTATACTTCCTACATCCGCACATCGAGTGCATCTTTCCTACGCTCCAGGCACCCACACGGTGCACAGAACTCCTCCTGATGGCGAGACAGAAGACGCAACATTTCTTCTAGGGGGCTCGTGAGGGGCGAGGCCTCTTGAGGAGTTGGACCCTCGAATGCCGCTGAAACCACTGAGGTTGATTGCCACTTTATGTTAGCGACACATTGAGAACATTTCAGGTTCATGGAACCCCGTGCAGTGCGCCACGAGAGAAGAAAACGCAGATGCTGCCTTGACAGGGTTAGATTGAATTGCCTCTGTCCCCCCTCCGAAAACTAACTTTCCCAGAGCCAGCACAGCTTCACGTCCCGAGCAACGTTTTCTGCTGTGTGCCAGGATACATGAAAGGAAACCTGGGGACGCTGGGAGACTCTGAGCTGTACGCGGCTTGCCGAAGCTTCTAGAGCATTCAGGGGTCAGTGTGGCCCTTCTGGAGAGTGACACAGCATGTTTCCTAATGGAAACCTAGAGTTACATTTCGGGGACTTTCTGCACAACCTTCCTCAGCCGCCTAGCTGGATGTCCTTGCCCAGAAGCGGCAGTTGCCAAGGAGTTCTTTCCCAGGAGCTCGTGAGACAGCATATCATGCAGAACCGCAGAGAAGGAGACCAGCCTTTCTCCGGGTTCTCAGAGGTTCGCTTTTCTGCCTTTGAGCCTCTGAACTCAGAGATCCAGTCAGCTCCCAATGATACTTTAGAACTGTAGTATTGAAGGTCTCTCTGCCATCAGCCCCCTGCTCAGCTCCCGTCTCCTAGGTGCATTCAGTGAAGTAGCATCCACTCTGCAGCCTCCCGCACCATGTTGTTTAGGAACGGCACATTTCCTCTTCGTAAAGAAATCTTTTCTTGCAGCCTGCCTGGCCCGAGCTCCTATTCCTTTTCCGAAGGCCGAGTTCGGCATAGCCCTGCAAAGACCCCTTCCCTCAAGGCCGGACACATCTCTGAAAGACTATACTCCATGGGTCCCCATTCATTACATCTTACCTCCCATGAAACACAAAGGAGTTGTAGCGTGATGGGAGGAAACAACGGCCTCCTTCTCCTTCTCGGAATACCCCGTTGCCCAAGGTTACGGGCCTTGTCCAGAAGCAACAGTTGCCCAGGATTTCTTTGCTTTGAGCTCGTGAGACAGCATATCATGTAGGACCGCCGAGAAGGAGACCTGCCTCTCTCTGGTTTGGAAGAGGTTAGCTTTTCTACTCAGCCTTGGAGCACAAAGACCCAGCCAATTCCCAAGGACAGTTTCGAAGGTTACTGGTGCAGGTCTCTCTGCGCTTAGCCCACCGTTCAGCTACAGTCTGTAAAGTGCATTCAGGGAAGAGCAAGAAAGTCTCCAACGCCCCGCGTCTTGTGGGGAAGGAACAGCACATTCTCTCCTCAGTGAAGACGTCCTTTCTTGCAGACTGCCAGGCTGGGACTCCTCTTCCGTCTCAGACCACCGAGTTTGGCATAGCGTTGAAATGACCCCTTCCCTCAACGCCGTAGGCATCTCTTCAAGAACATAAACCCTGTGTGCCCATTCGTTATACCTCACCGCCCTAAGAAACACCGAAGAGCTGTGGCTGGATGGTAGGAAACAGTGGCCGTAGTGTCCTTCGATCAATATCCCGTTCCAAAGGCCCCCCCGTGAAAATCTCTTGCTTTCGAGGGCCTAGGGCATTCCAAGGGCTGCCAAACACAGCTAAAGGAGGCGAAATAAGAGAAGCAGAACTTGCTCCTGAGAAACTCGTACATACACTGAACCCAAAGCATGCCTCTTCGTGGAGACCGAAGGCCTCCCCAGCTCAGATTCTGGGCCCTGGAACACAGTGCTAACCGCTGCCTTCAAGGAGAGGTAGGCAAGGAATGTTTTCAAGTCTCGCCTGCCTCTCAGGGCCTGTTCAGCTTGAGTGGAAAATAGCCACAGCCTGCCCGAACGTCCTGCCGAGCAGCGAGTTGTACTGGAGTGTAGCAAACGCTTCCAAGTTGTCTGAGGGGAAAGAGGCCATTGCTGTGGTGTGAACGGCCTTCTCTGCCACTCTTTCGGAGCACAGTGCTCTCTGGGCAGGCAGGATAGTTCCTAGAGCAGAAGCATTTGAACAGACGTCTGCCCTGGTATACTTCCTACATCCGCACATCGAGTGCATCTTTCCTACGCTCCAGGCACCAACACGGTGCACAGAACTCCTCCTGATGGCGAGACAGAAGACGCAACATTTCTTCTAGGGGGCTCGTGAGGGGCGAGGCCTCTTGAGGAGTTGGACTCTCGAATGCCGCTGAAACCACTGAGGTTGATTGCCACGTTATGTTAGCGACACACTGAGAGCATTTCAGGTTCATGGAACCCCGTGCAGTGCGCCACGAGAGAAGAAAACGCAGATGCTGCCTTGACAGGGTTAGATTGAATTGCCTCTGTCCCCCCTCCGAAAACTAACTTTCCCAGAGCCAGCACAGCTTCACGTCCCGAGCAACGTTTTCTGCTGTGTGCCAGGATACATGAAAGGAAACCTGGGGACGCTGGGAGACTCTGAGCTGTACGCGGCTTGCCAAAGCTTCTAGACCCTTCAGGGATCAGTGTGGCCCTTCTGGAGAGTGACACAGCATGTTTCCTAATGGAAACCTAGTGTTACATTTCGGGGACTTTCTGCACAACCTTCCTCAGCCGCCTAGCTGGATGTCCTTGCCCAGAAGCGGCAGTTGCCAAGGAGTTCTTTCCCAGGAGCTCGTGAGACAGCATATCATGCAGAACCGCAGAGAAGGAGACCAGCCTTTCTCCGGGTTCTCAGAGGTTCGCTTTTCTGCCTTTGAGCCTCTGAAGTCAGAGATCCAGTCAGCTCCCAATGATACTTTAGAACTGTAGTATTGAAGGTCTCTCTGCCATCAGCCCCCTGCTCAGCTCCCGTCTCCTAGGTGCATTCAGTGAAGTAGCATCCACTCTGCAGCCTCCCGCTCCATGTTGTTTAGGAACGGCACATTTCCTCTTCGTAAAGAAATCTTTTCTTGCAGCCTGCCTGGCCCGAGCTCCTATTCCTTTTCCGAAGGCCGAGTTCGGCATAGCCCTGCAATGACCCCTTCCCTCAAGGCCGGACACATCTCTGAAAGACTATACTCCATGGGTCCCCATTCATTACATCTTACCTCCCATGAAACACAAAGGAGTTGTAGCGTGATGGGAGGAAACAACGGCCTCCTTCTCCTTCTCGGAATACCCCGTTGCCCAAGGTTACGGGCCTTGTCCAGAAGCAACAGTTGCCCAGGATTTCTTTGCTTTGAGCTCGTGAGACAGCATATCATGTAGGACCGCCGAGAAGGAGACCTGCCTCTCTCTGGTTTGGAAGAGGTTAGCTTTTCTACTCAGCCTTGGAGCACAAAGACCCAGCCAATTCCCAAGGACAGTTTCGAAGGTTACTGGTGCAGGTCTCTCTGCGCTTAGCCCACCGTTCAGCTACAGTCTGTAAAGTGCATTCAGGGAAGAGCAAGAAAGTCTCCAACGCCCCGCGTCTTGTGGGGAAGGAACAGCACATTCTCTCCTCAGTGAAGACGTCCTTTCTTGCAGACTGCCAGGCTGGGACTCCTCTTCCGTCTCAGACCACCGAGTTTGGCATAGCGTTGAAATGACACCTTCCCTCAACACCGTAGGCATCTCTTCAAGAACATAAACCCTGTGTGCCCATTCGTTATACCTCACCGCCCTAAGAAACACCGAAGAGCTGTGGCTGGATGGTAGGAAACAGTGGCCGTAGTGTCCTTCGATCAATATCCCGTTCCAAAGGCCCCCCCGTGAAAATCTCTTGCTTTCGAGGGCCTAGGGCATTCCAAGGGCTGCCAAACACAGCTAAAGGAGGCGAAATAAGAGAAGCAGAACTTGCTCCTGAGAAACTCGTACATACACTGAACCCAAAGCATGCCTCTTCGTGGAGACCGAAGGCCTCCCCAGCTCAGATTCTGGGCCCTGGAACACAGTGCTAACCGCTGCCTTCAAGGAGAGGTAGGCAAGGAATGTTTTCAAGTCTCGCCTGCCTCTCAGGGCCTGTTCAGCTTGAGTGGAAAATAGCCACAGCCTGCCCGAACGTCCTGCCGAGCAGCGAGTTGTACTGGAGTGTAGCAAACGCTTCCAAGTTGTCTGAGGGGAAAGAGGCCATTGCTGTGGTGTGAACGGCCTTCTCTGCCACTCTTTCGGAGCACAGTGCTCTCTGGGCAGGCAGGATAGTTCCTAGAGCAGAAGCATTTGAACAGACGTCTGCCCTGGTATACTTCCTACATCCGCACATCGAGTGCATCTTTCCTACGCTCCAGGCACCAACACGGTGCACAGAACTCCTCCTGATGGCGAGACAGAAGACGCAACATTTCTTCTAGGGGGCTCGTGAGGGGCGAGGCCTCTTGAGGAGTTGGACCCTCGAATGCCGCTGAAACCACTGAGGTTGATTGCCACGTTATGTTAGCGACACACTGAGAGTATTTCAGGTTCATGGAACCCCGTGCAGTGCGCCACGAGAGAAGAAAACGCAGATGCTGCCTTGACAGGGTTAGATTGAATTGCCTCTGTCCCCCCTCCGAAAACTAACTTTCCCAGAGCCAGCACAGCTTCACGTCCCGAGCAACGTTTTCTGCTGTGTGCCAGGATACATGAAAGGAAACCTGGGGACGCTGGGAGACTCTGAGCTGTACGTGGCTTGCCAAAGCTTCTAGACCCTTCAGGGGTCAGTGTGGCCCTTCTGGAGAGTGACACAGCATGTTTCCTAATGGAAACCTAGTGTTACATTTCGGGGACTTTCTGCACAACCTTCCTCAGCCGCCTAGCTGGATGTCCTTGCCCAGAAGCGGCAGTTGCCAAGGAGTTCTTTCCCAGGAGCTCGTGAGACAGCATATCATGCAGAACCGCAGAGAAGGAGACCAGCCTTTCTCCGGGTTCTCAGAGGTTCGCTTTTCTGCCTTTGAGCCTCTGAAGTCAGAGATCCAGTCAGCTCCCAATGATACTTTAGAACTGTAGTATTGAAGGTCTCTCTGCCATCAGCCCCCTGCTCAGCTCCCGTCTCCTAGGTGCATTCAGTGAAGTAGCATCCACTCTGCAGCCTCCCGCACCATGTTGTTTAGGAACGGCACATTTCCTCTTCGTAAAGAAATCTTTTCTTGCAGCCTGCCTGGCCCGAGCTCCTATTCCTTTTCCGAAGGCCGAGTTCGGCATAGCCCTGCAATGACCCCTTCCCTCAAGGCCGGACACATCTCTGAAAGACTATACTCCATGGGTCCCCATTCATTACATCTTACCTCCCATGAAACACAAAGGAGTTGTAGCGTGATGGGAGGAAACAACGGCCTCCTTCTCCTTCTCGGAATACCCCGTTGCCCAAGGTTACGGGCCTTGTCCAGAAGCAACAGTTGCCCAGGATTTCTTTGCTTTGAGCTCGTGAGACAGCATATCATGTAGGACCGCCGAGAAGGAGACCTGCCTCTCTCTGGTTTGGAAGAGGTTAGCTTTTCTACTCAGCCTTGGAGCACAAAGACCCAGCCAATTCCCAAGGACAGTTTCGAAGGTTACTGGTGCAGGTCTCTCTGCGCTTAGCCCACTGTTCAGCTACAGTCTGTAAAGTGCATTCAGGGAAGAGCAAGAAAGTCTCCAACGCCCCGCGTCTTGTGGGGAAGGAACAGCACATTCTCTCCTCAGTGAAGACGTCCTTTCTTGCAGACTGCCAGGCTGGGACTCCTCTTCCGTCTCAGACCACCGAGTTTGGCATAGCGTTGAAATGACACCTTCCCTCAACGCCGTACGCATCTCTTCAAGAACATAAACCCTGTGTGCCCATTCGTTATACCTCACCGCCCTAAGAAACACCGAAGAGCTGTGGCTGGATGGTAGGAAACAGTGGCCGTAGTGTCCTTCGATCAATATCCCGTTCCAAAGGCCCCCCGTGAAAATCTCTTGCTTTCGAGGGCCTAGGGCATACCAAGGGCTGCCAAACACAGCTAAAGGAGGCGAAATAAGAGAAGCAGAACTTGCTCCTGAGAAACTCGTACATACACTGAACCCAAAGCATGCCTCTTCGTGGAGACCGAAGGCCTCCCCAGCTCAGATTCTGGGCCCTGGAACACAGTGCTAACCGCTGCCTTCAAGGAGAGGTAGGCAAGGAATGTTTTCAAGTCTCGCCTGCCTCTCAGGGCCTGTTCAGCTTGAGTGGAAAATAGCCACAGCCTGCCCGAACGTCCTGCCGAGCAGCGAGTTGTACTGGAGTGTAGCAAACGCTTCCAAGTTGTCTGAGGGGAAAGAGGCCATTGCTGTGGTGTGAACGGCCTTCTCTGCCACTCTTTCGGAGCACAGTGCTCTCTGGGCAGGCAGGATAGTTCCTAGAGCAGAAGCATTTGAACAGACGTCTGCCCTGGTATACTTCCTACATCCGCACATCGAGTGCATCTTTCCTACGCTCCAGGCACCAACACGGTGCACAGAACTCCTCCTGATGGCGAGACAGAAGACGCAACATTTGTTCTAGGGGGCTCGTGAGGGGCGAGGCCTCTTGAGGAGTTGGACCCTCGAATGCCGCTGAAACCACTGAGGTTGATTGCCACGTTATGTTAGCGACACACTGAGAGCATTTCAGGTTCATGGAACCCCGTGCAGTGCGCCACGAGAGAAGAAAACGCAGATGCTGCCTTGACAGGGTTAGATTGAATTGCCTCTGTCCCCCCTCCGAAAACTAACTTTCCCAGAGCCAGCACAGCTTCACGTCCCGAGCAACGTTTTCTGCTGTGTGCCAGGATACATGAAAGGAAACCTGGGGACGCTGGGAGACTCTGAGCTGTACGCGGCTTGCCGAAGCTTCTAGACCCTTCAGGGGTCAGTGTGGCCCTTCTGGAGAGTGACACAGCATGTTTCCTAATGGAAACCTAGTGTTACATTTCGGGGACTTTCTGCACAACCTTCCTCAGCCGCCTAGCTGGATGTCCTTGCCCAGAAGCGGCAGTTGCCAAGGAGTTCTTTCCCAGGAGCTCGTGAGACAGCATATCATGCAGAACCGCAGAGAAGGAGACCAGCCTTTCTCCGGGTTCTCAGAGGTTCGCTTTTCTGCCTTTGAGCCTCTGAACTCAGAGATCCAGTCAGCTCCCAATGATACTTTAGAACTGTAGTATTGAAGGTCTCTCTGCCATCAGCCCCCTGCTCAGCTCCCGTCTCCTAGGTGCATTCAGTGAAGTAGCATCCACTCTGCAGCCTCCCGCACCATGTTGTTTAGGAACGGCACATTTCCTCTTCGTAAAGAAATCTTTTCTTGCAGCCTGCCTGGCCCGAGCTCCTATTCCTTTTCCGAAGGCCGAGTTCGGCATAGCCCTGCAATGACCCCTTCCCTCAAGGCCGGACACATCTCTGAAAGACTATACTCCATGGGTCCCCATTCATTACATCTTACCTCCCATGAAACACAAAGGAGTTGTAGCGTGATGGGAGGAAACAACGGCCTCCTTCTCCTTCTCGGAATACCCCGTTGCCCAAGGTTACGGGCCTTGTCCAGAAGCAACAGTTGCCCAGGATTTCTTTGCTTTGAGCTCGTGAGACAGCATATCATGTAGGACCGCCGAGAAGGAGACCTGCCTCTCTCTGGTTTGGAAGAGGTTAGCTTTTCTACTCAGCCTTGGAGCACAAAGACCCAGCCAATTCCCAAGGACAGTTTCGAAGGTTACTGGTGCAGGTCTCTCTGCGCTTAGCCCACTGTTCAGCTACAGTCTGTAAAGTGCATTCAGGGAAGAGCAAGAAAGTCTCCAACGCCCCGCGTCTTGTGGGGAAGGAACAGCACATTCTCTCCTCAGTGAAGACGTCCTTTCTTGCAGACTGCCAGGCTGGGACTCCTCTTCCGTCTCAGACCACCGAGTTTGGCATAGCATTGAAATGACCCCTTCCCTCAACGCCGTACGCATCTCTTCAAGAACATAAACCCTGTGTGCCCATTCGTTATACCTCACCGCCCTAAGAAACACCGAAGAGCTGTGGCTGGATGGTAGGAAACAGTGGCCGTAGTGTCCTTCGATCAATATCCCGTTCCAAAGGCCCCCCCGTGAAAATCTCTTGCTTTCGAGGGCCTAGGGCATTCCAAGGGCTGCCAAACACAGCTAAAGGAGGCGAAATAAGAGAAGCAGAACTTGCTCCTGAGAAACTCGTACATACACTGAACCCAAAGCATGCCTCTTCGTGGAGACCGAAGGCCTCCCCAGCTCAGATTCTGGGCCCTGGAACACAGTGCTAACCGCTGCCTTCAAGGAGAGGTAGGCAAGGAATGTTTTCAAGTCTCGCCTGCCTCTCAGGGCCTGTTCAGCTTGAGTGGAAAATAGCCACAGCCTGCCCGAACGTCCTGCCGAGCAGCGAGTTGTACTGGAGTGTAGCAAACGCTTCCAAGTTGTCTGAGGGGAAAGAGGCCATTGCTGTGGTGAGAACGGCCTTCTCTGCCACTCTCTTGGAGCACAGTGCTCTCTGGGCAGGCAGGATAGTTCCTAGAGCAGAAGCATTTGAACAGATGTCTGCCCTGGTATACTTCCTACATCCGCACATCGAGTGCATCTTTCCTACGCTCCAGGCACCAACGTGGTGCACAGAACTCCTCCTGATGGCGAGACAGAAGACGCAACATTTCTTCTCGGGGGCTCGTGAGGGGCGAGGCCTCTTGAGGAGTTGGACCCTCGAATGCCGCTGAAACCACTGAGGTTGATTGCCATGTTATGTTAGGGACACATTGAGAGCATTTCAGGTTCATGGAACCCCGTGCAGTGCGCCATGAGAGAAGAAAACGCAGATGCTGCCTTGAGAGGGTTAGATTGAATTGCCTCTGTCCCCCCTCCGAAAACTAACTTTCCCAGAGCCAGCACAGCTTCACGTCCCGAGCAACGTTTTCTGCTGTGTGCCAGGATACATGAAAGGAAACCTGGGGACGCTGGGAGACTCTGAGCTGTACGCGGCTTGCCGAAGCTTCTAGAGCATTCAGGGGTCAGTGTGGCCCTTCTGGAGAGTGACACAGCATGTTTCCTAATGGAAACCTAGAGTTACATTTCGGGGACTTTCTGCACAACCTTCCTCAGCTGCCTAGCTGGATGTCCTTGCCCAGAAGCGGCAGTTGCCAAGGAGTTCTTTCCCAGGAGCTCGTGAGACAGCATACCATGCAGAACCGCAGAGAAGGAGACCAGCCTTTCTCCGGGTTTTCAGAGGTTCGCTTTTCTGCCTTTGAGCCTTTGAACACAGAGATCCAGTCAGCTCCCAATGATACTTTAGAACTGTAGTATTGACGGTCTCTCTGCCATCAGCCCCCTGCTCAGCTCCCGTCTCCTAGGTGCATTCAGTGAAGTAGCATCCACTCTGCAGCCTCCCGCACCATGTTGTTTAGGAACGGCACATTTCCTCTTCGTAAAGAAATCTTTTCTTGCAGCCTGCCTGGCCCGAGCTCCTATTCCTTTTCCGAAGGCCGAGTTCGGCATAGCCCTGCAATGACCCCTTCCCTCAAGGCCGGACACATCTCTGAAAGACTATACTCCATGGGTCCCCATTCATTACATCTTACCTCCCATGAAACACAAAGGAGTTGTAGCGTGATGGGAGGAAACAACGGCCTCCTTCTCCTTCTCGGAATACCCCGTTGCCCAAGGTTACGGGCCTTGTCCAGAAGCAACAGTTGCCCAGGATTTCTTTGCTTTGAGCTCGTGAGACAGCATATCATGTAGGACCGCCGAGAAGGAGACCTGCCTCTCTCTGGTTTGGAAGAGGTTAGCTTTTCTACTCAGCCTTGGAGCACAAAGACCCAGCCAATTCCCAAGGACAGTTTCGAAGGTTACTGGTGCAGGTCTCTCTGCGCTTAGCCCACCGTTCAGCTACAGTCTGTAAAGTGCATTCAGGGAAGAGCAAGAAAGTCTCCAACGCCCCGCGTCTTGTGGGGAAGGAACAGCACATTCTCTCCTCAGTGAAGACGTCCTTTCTTGCAGACTGCCAGGCTGGGACTCCTCTTCCGTCTCAGACCACCGAGTTTGGCATAGCGTTGAAATGACACCTTCCCTCAACACCGTAGGCATCTCTTCAAGAACATAAACCCTGTGTGCCCATTCGTTATACCTCACCGCCCTAAGAAACACCGAAGAGCTGTGGCTGGATGGTAGGAAACAGTGGCCGTAGTGTCCTTCGATCAATATCCCGTTCCAAAGGCCCCCCCGTGAAAATCTCTTGCTTTCGAGGGCCTAGGGCATTCCAAGGGCTGCCAAACACAGCTAAAGGAGGCGAAATAAGAGAAGCAGAACTTGCTCCTGAGAAACTCGTACATACACTGAACCCAAAGCATGCCTCTTCGTGGAGACCGAAGGCCTCCCCAGCTCAGATTCTGGGCCCTGGAACACAGTGCTAACCGCTGCCTTCAAGGAGAGGTAGGCAAGGAATGTTTTCAAGTCTCGCCTGCCTCTCAGGGCCTGTTCAGCTTGAGTGGAAAATAGCCACAGCCTGCCCGAACGTCCTGCCGAGCAGCGAGTTGTACTGGAGTGTAGCAAACGCTTCCAAGTTGTCTGAGGGGAAAGAGGCCATTGCTGTGGTGTGAACGGCCTTCTCTGCCACTCTTTCGGAGCACAGTGCTCTCTGGGCAGGCAGGATAGTTCCTAGAGCAGAAGCATTTGAACAGACGTCTGCCCTGGTATACTTCCTACATCCGCACATCGAGTGCATCTTTCCTACGCTCCAGGCACCAACACGGTGCACAGAACTCCTCCTGATGGCGAGACAGAAGACGCAACATTTCTTCTAGGGGGCTCGTGAGGGGCGAGGCCTCTTGAGGAGTTGGACCCTCGAATGCCGCTGAAACCACTGAGGTTGATTGCCACGTTATGTTAGCGACACACTGAGAGTATTTCAGGTTCATGGAACCCCGTGCAGTGCGCCACGAGAGAAGAAAACGCAGATGCTGCCTTGACAGGGTTAGATTGAATTGCCTCTGTCCCCCCTCCGAAAACTAACTTTCCCAGAGCCAGCACAGCTTCACGTCCCGAGCAACGTTTTCTGCTGTGTGCCAGGATACATGAAAGGAAACCTGGGGACGCTGGGAGACTCTGAGCTGTACGTGGCTTGCCAAAGCTTCTAGACCCTTCAGGGGTCAGTGTGGCCCTTCTGGAGAGTGACACAGCATGTTTCCTAATGGAAACCTAGTGTTACATTTCGGGGACTTTCTGCACAACCTTCCTCAGCCGCCTAGCTGGATGTCCTTGCCCAGAAGCGGCAGTTGCCAAGGAGTTCTTTCCCAGGAGCTCGTGAGACAGCATATCATGCAGAACCGCAGAGAAGGAGACCAGCCTTTCTCCGGGTTCTCAGAGGTTCGCTTTTCTGCCTTTGAGCCTCTGAAGTCAGAGATCCAGTCAGCTCCCAATGATACTTTAGAACTGTAGTATTGAAGGTCTCTCTGCCATCAGCCCCCTGCTCAGCTCCCGTCTCCTAGGTGCATTCAGTGAAGTAGCATCCACTCTGCAGCCTCCCGCACCATGTTGTTTAGGAACGGCACATTTCCTCTTCGTAAAGAAATCTTTTCTTGCAGCCTGCCTGGCCCGAGCTCCTATTCCTTTTCCGAAGGCCGAGTTCGGCATAGCCCTGCAATGACCCCTTCCCTCAAGGCCGGACACATCTCTGAAAGACTATACTCCATGGGTCCCCATTCATTACATCTTACCTCCCATGAAACACAAAGGAGTTGTAGCGTGATGGGAGGAAACAACGGCCTCCTTCTCCTTCTCGGAATACCCCGTTGCCCAAGGTTACGGGCCTTGTCCAGAAGCAACAGTTGCCCAGGATTTCTTTGCTTTGAGCTCGTGAGACAGCATATCATGTAGGACCGCCGAGAAGGAGACCTGCCTCTCTCTGGTTTGGAAGAGGTTAGCTTTTCTACTCAGCCTTGGAGCACAAAGACCCAGCCAATTCCCAAGGACAGTTTCGAAGGTTACTGGTGCAGGTCTCTCTGCGCTTAGCCCACTGTTCAGCTACAGTCTGTAAAGTGCATTCAGGGAAGAGCAAGAAAGTCTCCAACGCCCCGCGTCTTGTGGGGAAGGAACAGCACATTCTCTCCTCAGTGAAGACGTCCTTTCTTGCAGACTGCCAGGCTGGGACTCCTCTTCCGTCTCAGACCACCGAGTTTGGCATAGCGTTGAAATGACCCCTTCCCTCAACGCCGTACGCATCTCTTCAAGAACATAAACCCTGTGTGCCCATTCGTTATACCTCACCACCCTAAGAAACACCGAAGAGCAGTGGCTGGATGGTAGGAAACAGTGGCCGTAGTGTCCTTCGATCAATATCCCGTTCCAAAGGCCCCCCGTGGAAATCTCTTGCTTTCGAGGGCCTAGGGCATACCAAGGGCTGCCAAACACAGCTAAAGGAGGCGAAATAAGAGAAGCAGAACTTGCTCCTGAGAAACTCGTACATACACTGAACCCAAAGCATGCCTCTTCGTGGAGACCGAAGGCCTCCCCAGCTCAGATTCTGGGCCCTGGAACACAGTGCTAACCGCTGCCTTCAAGGAGAGGTAGGCAAGGAATGTTTTCAAGTCTCGCCTGCCTCTCAGGGCCTGTTCAGCTTGAGTGGAAAATAGCCACAGCCTGCCCGAACGTCCTGCCGAGCAGCGAGTTGTACTGGAGTGTAGCAAACGCTTCCAAGTTGTCTGAGGGGAAAGAGGCCATTGCTGTGGTGTGAACGGCCTTCTCTGCCACTCTCTTGGAGCACAGTGCTCTCTGGGCAGGCAGGATAGTTCCTAGAGCAGAAGCATTTGAACAGACGTCTGCCCTGGTATACTTCCTACATCCGCACATCGAGTGCATCTTTCCTACGCTCCAGGCACCCACACGGTGCACAGAACTCCTCCTGATGGCGAGACAGAAGATGCAACATTTCTTCTAGGGGGCTCGTGAGGGGCGAGGCCTCTTGAGGAGTTGGACCCTCGAATGCCGCTGAAACCACTGAGGTTGATTGCCACTTTATGTTAGCGACACATTGAGAACATTTCAGGTTCATGGAACCCCGTGCAGTGCGCCACGAGAGAAGAAAATGCAGATGCTGCCTTGACAGGGTTAGATTGAATTGCCTCTGTCCCCCCTCCGAAAACTAACTTTCCCAGAGCCAGCACAGCTTCACGTCCCGAGCAACGTTTTCTGCTGTGTGCCAGGATACATGAAAGGAAACCTGGGGACGCTGGGAGACTCTGAGCTGTACGCGGCTTGCCAAAGCTTCTAGACCCTTCAGGGGTCAGTGTGGCCCTTCTGGAGAGTGACACAGCATGTTTCCTAATGGAAACCTAGTGTTACATTTCGGGGACTTTCTGCACAACCTTCCTCAGCCGCCTAGCTGGATGTCCTTGCCCAGAAGCGGCAGTTGCCAAGGAGTTCTTTCCCAGGAGCTCGTGAGACAGCATACCATGCAGAACCGCAGAGAAGGAGACCAGCCTTTCTCCGGGTTCTCAGAGGTTAGCTTTTCTGCCTTTGAGCCTTTGAACACAGAGATCCAGTCAGCTCCCAATGATACTTTAGAACTGTAGTATTGAAGGTCTCTCTGCCATCAGCCCCCTGCTCAGCTCCCGTCTCCTAGGTGCATTCAGTGAAGTAGCATCCACTCTGCAGCCTCCCGCACCATGTTGTTTAGGAACGGCACATTTCCTCTTCGTAAAGAAATCTTTTCTTGCAGCCTGCCTGGCCCGAGCTCCTATTCCTTTTCCGAAGGCCGAGTTCGGCATAGCCCTGCAATGACCCCTTCCCTCAAGGCCGGACACATCTCTGAAAGACTATACTCCATGGGTCCCCATTCATTACATCTTACCTCCCATGAAACACAAAGGAGTTGTAGCGTGATGGGAGGAAACAACGGCCTCCTTCTCCTTCTCGGAATACCCCGTTGCCCAAGGTTACGGGCCTTGTCCAGAAGCAACAGTTGCCCAGGATTTCTTTGCTTTGAGCTCGTGAGACAGCATATCATGTAGGACCGCCGAGAAGGAGACCTGCCTCTCTCTGGTTTGGAAGAGGTTAGCTTTTCTACTCAGCCTTGGAGCACAAAGACCCAGCCAATTCCCAAGGACAGTTTCGAAGGTTACTGGTGCAGGTCTCTCTGCGCTTAGCCCACTGTTCAGCTACAGTCTGTAAAGTGCATTCAGGGAAGAGCAAGAAAGTCTCCAACGCCCCGCGTCTTGTGGGGAAGGAACAGCACATTCTCTCCTCAGTGAAGACGTCCTTTCTTGCAGACTGCCAGGCTGGGACTCCTCTTCCGTCTCAGACCACCGAGTTTGGCATAGCATTGAAATGACCCCTTCCCTCAACGCCGTACGCATCTCTTCAAGAACATAAACCCTGTGTCCCCATTCGTTATACCTCACCACCCTAAGAAACACCGAAGAGCTGTGGCTGGATGGTAGGAAACAGTGGCCGTAGTGTCCTTCGATCAATATCCCGTTCCAAAGGCCCCCCGTGGAAATCTGTTGCTTTCGAGGGCCTAGGGCATACCAAGGGCTGCCAAACACAGCTAAAGGAGGCGAAATAAGAGAAGCAGAACTTGCTCCTGAGAAACTCGTACGTACACGGAACCCAAAGCATGCCTCTTTGTGGAGACCGAGGCCTCCCCAGCTCAGATTCTGGGCCCTGGAACACAGTGCTAACCGCTGCCTTCAAGGAGAGGTAGGCAAGGAATGTTTTCAAGTCTCGCCTGCCTCTCAGGGCCTGTTCAGCTTGAGTGGAAAATAGCCACAGCCTGCCCGAACGTCCTGCCGAGCAGCGAGTTGTACTGGAGTGTAGCAAACGCTTCCAAGTTGTCTGAGGGGAAAGAGGCCATTGCTGTGGTGTGAACGGCCTTCTCTGCCACTCTCTTGGAGCACAGTGCTCTCTGGGCAGGCAGGATAGTTCCTAGAGCAGAAGCATTTGAACAGACGTCTGCCCTGGTATACTTCCTACATCCGCACATCGAGTGCATCTTTCCTACGCTCCAGGCACCCACACGGTGCACAGAACTCCTCCTGATGGCGAGACAGAAGATGCAACATTTCTTCTAGGGGGCTCGTGAGGGGCGAGGCCTCTTGAGGAGTTGGACCCTCGAATGCCGCTGAAACCACTGAGGTTGATTGCCACTTTATGTTAGCGACACATTGAGAACATTTCAGGTTCATGGAACCCCGTGCAGTGCGCCACGAGAGAAGAAAATGCAGATGCTGCCTTGACAGGGTTAGATTGAATTGCCTCTGTCCCCCCTCCGAAAACTAACTTTCCCAGAGCCAGCACAGCTTCACGTCCCGAGCAACGTTTTCTGCTGTGTGCCAGGATACATGAAAGGAAACCTGGGGACGCTGGGAGACTCTGAGCTGTACGCGGCTTGCCAAAGCTTCTAGACCCTTCAGGGGTCAGTGTGGCCCTTCTGGAGAGTGACACAGCATGTTTCCTAATGGAAACCTAGTGTTACATTTCGGGGACTTTCTGCACAACCTTCCTCAGCCGCCTAGCTGGATGTCCTTGCCCAGAAGCGGCAGTTGCCAAGGAGTTCTTTCCCAGGAGCTCGTGAGACAGCATACCATGCAGAACCGCAGAGAAGGAGACCAGCCTTTCTCCGGGTTCTCAGAGGTTCGCTTTTCTGCCTTTGAGCCTTTGAACACAGAGATCCAGTCAGCTCCCAATGATACTTTAGAACTGTAGTATTGAAGGTCTCTCTGCCATCAGCCCCCTGCTCAGCTCCCGTCTCCTAGGTGCATTCAGTGAAGTAGCATCCACTCTGCAGCCTCCCGCACCATGTTGTTTAGGAACGGCACATTTCCTCTTCGTAAAGAAATCTTTTCTTGCAGCCTGCCTGGCCCGAGCTCCTATTCCTTTTCCGAAGGCCGAGTTCGGCATAGCCCTGCAATGACCCCTTCCCTCAAGGCCGGACACATCTCTGAAAGACTATACTCCATGGGTCCCCATTCATTACATCTTACCTCCCATGAAACACAAAGGAGTTGTAGCATGATGGGAGGAAACAACGGCCTCCTTCTCCTTCTCGGAATACCCCGTTGCCCAAGGTTACGGGCCTTGTCCAGAAGCAACAGTTGCCCAGGATTTCTTTGCTTTGAGCTCGTGAGACAGCATATCATGTAGGACCGCCGAGAAGGAGACCTGCCTCTCTCTGGTTTGGAAGAGGTTAGCTTTTCTACTCAGCCTTGGAGCACAAAGACCCAGCCAATTCCCAAGGACAGTTTCGAAGGTTACTGGTGCAGGTCTCTCTGCGCTTAGCCCACTGTTCAGCTACAGTCTGTAAAGTGCATTCAGGGAAGAGCAAGAAAGTCTCCAACGCCCCGCGTCTTGTGGGGAAGGAACAGCACATTCTCTCCTCAGTGAAGACGTCCTTTCTTGCAGACTGCCAGGCTGGGACTCCTCTTCCGTCTCAGACCACCGAGTTTGGCATAGCATTGAAATGACCCCTTCCCTCAACGCCGTACGCATCTCTTCAAGAACATAAACCCTGTGTGCCCATTCGTTATACCTCACCACCCTAAGAAACACCGAAGAGCTGTGGCTGGATGGTAGGAAACAGTGGCCGTAGTGTCCTTCGATCAATATCCCGTTCCAAAGGCCCCCCGTGGAAATCTGTTGCTTTCGAGGGCCTAGGGCATACCAAGGGCTGCCAAACACAGCTAAAGGAGGCGAAATAAGAGAAGCAGAACTTGCTCCTGAGAAACTCGTACGTACACGGAACCCAAAGCATGCCTCTTTGTGGAGACCGAGGCCTCCCCAGCTCAGATTCTGGGCCCTGGAACACAGTGCTAACCGCTGCCTTCAAGGAGAGGTAGGCAAGGAATGTTTTCAAGTCTCGCCTGCCTCTCAGGGCCTGTTCAGCTTGAGTGGAAAATAGCCACAGCCTGCCCGAACGTCCTGCCGAGCAGCGAGTTGTACTGGAGTGTAGCAAACGCTTCCAAGTTGTCTGAGGGGAAAGAGGCCATTGCTGTGGTGTGAACGGCCTTCTCTGCCACTCTCTTGGAGCACAGTGCTCTCTGGGCAGGCAGGATAGTTCCTAGAGCAGAAGCATTTGAACAGACGTCTGCCCTGGTATACTTCCTACATCCGCACATCGAGTGCATCTTTCCTACGCTCCAGGCACCCACACGGTGCACAGAACTCCTCCTGATGGCGAGACAGAAGATGCAACATTTCTTCTAGGGGGCTCGTGAGGGGCGAGGCCTCTTGAGGAGTTGGACCCTCGAATGCCGCTGAAACCACTGAGGTTGATTGCCACTTTATGTTAGCGACACATTGAGAACATTTCAGGTTCATGGAACCCCGTGCAGTGCGCCACGAGAGAAGAAAATGCAGATGCTGCCTTGACAGGGTTAGATTGAATTGCCTCTGTCCCCCCTCCGAAAACTAACTTTCCCAGAGCCAGCACAGCTTCACGTCCCGAGCAACGTTTTCTGCTGTGTGCCAGGATACATGAAAGGAAACCTGGGGACGCTGGGAGACTCTGAGCTGTACGCGGCTTGCCAAAGCTTCTAGACCCTTCAGGGGTCAGTGTGGCCCTTCTGGAGAGTGACACAGCATGTTTCCTAATGGAAACCTAGTGTTACATTTCGGGGACTTTCTGCACAACCTTCCTCAGCCGCCTAGCTGGATGTCCTTGCCCAGAAGCGGCAGTTGCCAAGGAGTTCTTTCCCAGGAGCTCGTGAGACAGCATACCATGCAGAACCGCAGAGAAGGAGACCAGCCTTTCTCCGGGTTCTCAGAGGTTCGCTTTTCTGCCTTTGAGCCTTTGAACACAGAGATCCAGTCAGCTCCCAATGATACTTTAGAACTGTAGTATTGAAGGTCTCTCTGCCATCAGCCCCCTGCTCAGCTCCCGTCTCCTAGGTGCATTCAGTGAAGTAGCATCCACTCTGCAGCCTCCCGCACCATGTTGTTTAGGAACGGCACATTTCCTCTTCGTAAAGAAATCTTTTCTTGCAGCCTGCCTGGCCCGAGCTCCTATTCCTTTTCCGAAGGCCGAGTTCGGCATAGCCCTGCAATGACCCCTTCCCTCAAGGCCGGACACATCTCTGAAAGACTATACTCCATGGGTCCCCATTCATTACATCTTACCTCCCATGAAACACAAAGGAGTTGTAGCGTGATGGGAGGAAACAACGGCCTCCTTCTCCTTCTCGGAATACCCCGTTGCCCAAGGTTACGGGCCTTGTCCAGAAGCAACAGTTGCCCAGGATTTCTTTGCTTTGAGCTCGTGAGACAGCATATCATGTAGGACCGCCGAGAAGGAGACCTGCCTCTCTCTGGTTTGGAAGAGGTTAGCTTTTCTACTCAGCCTTGGAGCACAAAGACCCAGCCAATTCCCAAGGACAGTTTCGAAGGTTACTGGTGCAGGTCTCTCTGCGCTTAGCCCACTGTTCAGCTACAGTCTGTAAAGTGCATTCAGGGAAGAGCAAGAAAGTCTCCAACGCCCCGCGTCTTGTGGGGAAGGAACAGCACATTCTCTCCTCAGTGAAGACGTCCTTTCTTGCAGACTGCCAGGCTGGGACTCCTCTTCCGTCTCAGACCACCGAGTTTGGCATAGCATTGAAATGACCCCTTCCCTCAACGCCGTACGCATCTCTTCAAGAACATAAACCCTGTGTGCCCATTCGTTATACCTCACCACCCTAAGAAACACCGAAGAGCTGTGGCTGGATGGTAGGAAACAGTGGCCGTAGTGTCCTTCGATCAATATCCCGTTCCAAAGGCCCCCCGTGGAAATCTGTTGCTTTCGAGGGCCTAGGGCATACCAAGGGCTGCCAAACACAGCTAAAGGAGGCGAAATAAGAGAAGCAGAACTTGCTCCTGAGAAACTCGTACGTACACGGAACCCAAAGCATGCCTCTTTGTGGAGACCGAGGCCTCCCCAGCTCAGATTCTGGGCCCTGGAACACAGTGCTAACCGCTGCCTTCAAGGAGAGGTAGGCAAGGAATGTTTTCAAGTCTCGCCTGCCTCTCAGGGCCTGTTCAGCTTGAGTGGAAAATAGCCACAGCCTGCCCGAACGTCCTGCCGAGCAGCGAGTTCTACTGGAGTGTAGCAAACGCTTCCAAGTTGTCTGAGGGGAAAGAGGCCATTGCTGTGGTGTGAACGGCCTTCTCTGCCACTCTCTTGGAGCACAGTGCTCTCTGGGCAGGCAGGATAGTTCCTAGAGCAGAAGCATTTGAACAGACGTCTGCCCTGGTATACTTCCTACATCCGCACATCGAGTGCATCTTTCCTACGCTCCAGGCACCAACACGGTGCACAGAACTCCTCCTGATGGCGAGACAGAAGACGCAACATTTCTTCTAGGGGGCTCGTGAGGGGCGAGGCCTCTTGAGGAGTTGGACCCTCGAATGCCGCTGAAACCACTGAGGTTGATTGCCACTTTATGTTAGCGACACATTGAGAACATTTCAGGTTCATGGAACCCCGTGCAGTGCGCCACGAGAGAAGAAAACGCAGATGCTGCCTTGACAGGGTTAGATTGAATTGCCTCTGTCCCCCCTCCGAAAACTAACTTTCCCAGAGCCAGCACAGCTTCACGTCCCGAGCAACGTTTTCTGCTGTGTGCCAGGATACATGAAAGGAAACCTGGGGACGCTGGGAGACTCTGAGCTGTACGCGGCTTGCCGAAGCTTCTAGAGCATTCAGGGGTCAGTGTGGCCCTTCTGGAGAGTGACACAGCATGTTTCCTAATGGAAACCTAGAGTTACATTTCGGGGACTTTCTGCACAACCTTCCTCAGCCGCCTAGCTGGATGTCCTTGCCCAGAAGCGGCAGTTGCCAAGGAGTTCTTTCCCAGGAGCTCGTGAGACAGCATATCATGCAGAACCGCAGAGAAGGAGACCAGCCTTTCTCCGGGTTCTCAGAGGTTCGCTTTTCTGCCTTTGAGCCTCTGAACTCAGAGATCCAGTCAGCTCCCAATGATACTTTAGAACTGTAGTATTGAAGGTCTCTCTGCCATCAGCCCCCTGCTCAGCTCCCGTCTCCTAGGTGCATTCAGTGAAGTAGCATCCACTCTGCAGCCTCCCGCACCATGTTGTTTAGGAACGGCACATTTCCTCTTCGTAAAGAAATCTTTTCTTGCAGCCTGCCTGGCCCGAGCTCCTATTCCTTTTCCGAAGGCCGAGTTCGGCATAGCCCTGCAAAGACCCCTTCCCTCAAGGCCGGACACATCTCTGAAAGACTATACTCCATGGGTCCCCATTCATTACATCTTACCTCCCATGAAACACAAAGGAGTTGTAGCGTGATGGGAGGAAACAACGGCCTCCTTCTCCTTCTCGGAATACCCCGTTGCCCAAGGTTACGGGCCTTGTCCAGAAGCAACAGTTGCCCAGGATTTCTTTGCTTTGAGCTCGTGAGACAGCATATCATGTAGGACCGCCGAGAAGGAGACCTGCCTCTCTCTGGTTTGGAAGAGGTTAGCTTTTCTACTCAGCCTTGGAGCACAAAGACCCAGCCAATTCCCAAGGACAGTTTCGAAGGTTACTGGTGCAGGTCTCTCTGCGCTTAGCCCACCGTTCAGCTACAGTCTGTAAAGTGCATTCAGGGAAGAGCAAGAAAGTCTCCAACGCCCCGCGTCTTGTGGGGAAGGAACAGCACATTCTCTCCTCAGTGAAGACGTCCTTTCTTGCAGACTGCCAGGCTGGGACTCCTCTTCCGTCTCAGACCACCGAGTTTGGCATAGCGTTGAAATGACCCCTTCCCTCAACGCCGTAGGCATCTCTTCAAGAACATAAACCCTGTGTGCCCATTCGTTATACCTCACCGCCCTAAGAAACACCGAAGAGCTGTGGCTGGATGGTAGGAAACAGTGGCCGTAGTGTCCTTCGATCAATATCCCGTTCCAAAGGCCCCCCCGTGAAAATCTCTTGCTTTCGAGGGCCTAGGGCATTCCAAGGGCTGCCAAACACAGCTAAAGGAGGCGAAATAAGAGAAGCAGAACTTGCTCCTGAGAAACTCGTACATACACTGAACCCAAAGCATGCCTCTTCGTGGAGACCGAAGGCCTCCCCAGCTCAGATTCTGGGCCCTGGAACACAGTGCTAACCGCTGCCTTCAAGGAGAGGTAGGCAAGGAATGTTTTCAAGTCTCGCCTGCCTCTCAGGGCCTGTTCAGCTTGAGTGGAAAATAGCCACAGCCTGCCCGAACGTCCTGCCGAGCAGCGAGTTGTACTGGAGTGTAGCAAACGCTTCCAAGTTGTCTGAGGGGAAAGAGGCCATTGCTGTGGTGTGAACGGCCTTCTCTGCCACTCTTTCGGAGCACAGTGCTCTCTGGGCAGGCAGGATAGTTCCTAGAGCAGAAGCATTTGAACAGACGTCTGCCCTGGTATACTTCCTACATCCGCACATCGAGTGCATCTTTCCTACGCTCCAGGCACCAACACGGTGCACAGAACTCCTCCTGATGGCGAGACAGAAGACGCAACATTTCTTCTAGGGGGCTCGTGAGGGGCGAGGCCTCTTGAGGAGTTGGACCCTCGAATGCCGCTGAAACCACTGAGGTTGATTGCCACGTTATGTTAGCGACACACTGAGAGCATTTCAGGTTCATGGAACCCCGTGCAGTGCGCCACGAGAGAAGAAAACGCAGATGCTGCCTTGACAGGGTTAGATTGAATTGCCTCTGTCCCCCCTCCGAAAACTAACTTTCCCAGAGCCAGCACAGCTTCACGTCCCGAGCAACGTTTTCTGCTGTGTGCCAGGATACATGAAAGGAAACCTGGGGACGCTGGGAGACTCTGAGCTGTACGCGGCTTGCCAAAGCTTCTAGACCCTTCAGGGATCAGTGTGGCCCTTCTGGAGAGTGACACAGCATGTTTCCTAATGGAAACCTAGTGTTACATTTCGGGGACTTTCTGCACAACCTTCCTCAGCCGCCTAGCTGGATGTCCTTGCCCAGAAGCGGCAGTTGCCAAGGAGTTCTTTCCCAGGAGCTCGTGAGACAGCATATCATGCAGAACCGCAGAGAAGGAGACCAGCCTTTCTCCGGGTTCTCAGAGGTTCGCTTTTCTGCCTTTGAGCCTCTGAAGTCAGAGATCCAGTCAGCTCCCAATGATACTTTAGAACTGTAGTATTGAAGGTCTCTCTGCCATCAGCCCCCTGCTCAGCTCCCGTCTCCTAGGTGCATTCAGTGAAGTAGCATCCACTCTGCAGCCTCCCGCTCCATGTTGTTTAGGAACGGCACATTTCCTCTTCGTAAAGAAATCTTTTCTTGCAGCCTGCCTGGCCCGAGCTCCTATTCCTTTTCCGAAGGCCGAGTTCGGCATAGCCCTGCAATGACCCCTTCCCTCAAGGCCGGACACATCTCTGAAAGACTATACTCCATGGGTCCCCATTCATTACATCTTACCTCCCATGAAACACAAAGGAGTTGTAGCGTGATGGGAGGAAACAACGGCCTCCTTCTCCTTCTCGGAATACCCCGTTGCCCAAGGTTACGGGCCTTGTCCAGAAGCAACAGTTGCCCAGGATTTCTTTGCTTTGAGCTCGTGAGACAGCATATCATGTAGGACCGCCGAGAAGGAGACCTGCCTCTCTCTGGTTTGGAAGAGGTTAGCTTTTCTACTCAGCCTTGGAGCACAAAGACCCAGCCAATTCCCAAGGACAGTTTCGAAGGTTACTGGTGCAGGTCTCTCTGCGCTTAGCCCACCGTTCAGCTACAGTCTGTAAAGTGCATTCAGGGAAGAGCAAGAAAGTCTCCAACGCCCCGCGTCTTGTGGGGAAGGAACAGCACATTCTCTCCTCAGTGAAGACGTCCTTTCTTGCAGACTGCCAGGCTGGGACTCCTCTTCCGTCTCAGACCACCGAGTTTGGCATAGCATTGAAATGACACCTTCCCTCAACACCGTAGGCATCTCTTCAAGAACATAAACCCTGTGTGCCCATTCGTTATACCTCACCGCCCTAAGAAACACCGAAGAGCTGTGGCTGGATGGTAGGAAACAGTGGCCGTAGTGTCCTTCGATCAATATCCCGTTCCAAAGGCCCCCCCGTGAAAATCTCTTGCTTTCGAGGGCCTAGGGCATTCCAAGGGCTGCCAAACACAGCTAAAGGAGGCGAAATAAGAGAAGCAGAACTTGCTCCTGAGAAACTCGTACATACACTGAACCCAAAGCATGCCTCTTCGTGGAGACCGAAGGCCTCCCCAGCTCAGATTCTGGGCCCTGGAACACAGTGCTAACCGCTGCCTTCAAGGAGAGGTAGGCAAGGAATGTTTTCAAGTCTCGCCTGCCTCTCAGGGCCTGTTCAGCTTGAGTGGAAAATAGCCACAGCCTGCCCGAACGTCCTGCCGAGCAGCGAGTTGTACTGGAGTGTAGCAAACGCTTCCAAGTTGTCTGAGGGGAAAGAGGCCATTGCTGTGGTGTGAACGGCCTTCTCTGCCACTCTTTCGGAGCACAGTGCTCTCTGGGCAGGCAGGATAGTTCCTAGAGCAGAAGCATTTGAACAGACGTCTGCCCTGGTATACTTCCTACATCCGCACATCGAGTGCATCTTTCCTACGCTCCAGGCACCAACACGGTGCACAGAACTCCTCCTGATGGCGAGACAGAAGACGCAACATTTCTTCTAGGGGGCTCGTGAGGGGCGAGGCCTCTTGAGGAGTTGGACCCTCGAATGCCGCTGAAACCACTGAGGTTGATTGCCACGTTATGTTAGCGACACACTGAGAGTATTTCAGGTTCATGGAACCCCGTGCAGTGCGCCACGAGAGAAGAAAACGCAGATGCTGCCTTGACAGGGTTAGATTGAATTGCCTCTGTCCCCCCTCCGAAAACTAACTTTCCCAGAGCCAGCACAGCTTCACGTCCCGAGCAACGTTTTCTGCTGTGTGCCAGGATACATGAAAGGAAACCTGGGGACGCTGGGAGACTCTGAGCTGTACGTGGCTTGCCAAAGCTTCTAGACCCTTCAGGGGTCAGTGTGGCCCTTCTGGAGAGTGACACAGCATGTTTCCTAATGGAAACCTAGTGTTACATTTCGGGGACTTTCTGCACAACCTTCCTCAGCCGCCTAGCTGGATGTCCTTGCCCAGAAGCGGCAGTTGCCAAGGAGTTCTTTCCCAGGAGCTCGTGAGACAGCATATCATGCAGAACCGCAGAGAAGGAGACCAGCCTTTCTCCGGGTTCTCAGAGGTTCGCTTTTCTGCCTTTGAGCCTCTGAAGTCAGAGATCCAGTCAGCTCCCAATGATACTTTAGAACTGTAGTATTGAAGGTCTCTCTGCCATCAGCCCCCTGCTCAGCTCCCGTCTCCTAGGTGCATTCAGTGAAGTAGCATCCACTCTGCAGCCTCCCGCACCATGTTGTTTAGGAACGGCACATTTCCTCTTCGTAAAGAAATCTTTTCTTGCAGCCTGCCTGGCCCGAGCTCCTATTCCTTTTCCGAAGGCCGAGTTCGGCATAGCCCTGCAATGACCCCTTCCCTCAAGGCCGGACACATCTCTGAAAGACTATACTCCATGGGTCCCCATTCATTACATCTTACCTCCCATGAAACACAAAGGAGTTGTAGCGTGATGGGAGGAAACAACGGCCTCCTTCTCCTTCTCGGAATACCCCGTTGCCCAAGGTTACGGGCCTTGTCCAGAAGCAACAGTTGCCCAGGATTTCTTTGCTTTGAGCTCGTGAGACAGCATATCATGTAGGACCGCCGAGAAGGAGACCTGCCTCTCTCTGGTTTGGAAGAGGTTAGCTTTTCTACTCAGCCTTGGAGCACAAAGACCCAGCCAATTCCCAAGGACAGTTTCGAAGGTTACTGGTGCAGGTCTCTCTGCGCTTAGCCCACTGTTCAGCTACAGTCTGTAAAGTGCATTCAGGGAAGAGCAAGAAAGTCTCCAACGCCCCGCGTCTTGTGGGGAAGGAACAGCACATTCTCTCCTCAGTGAAGACGTCCTTTCTTGCAGACTGCCAGGCTGGGACTCCTCTTCCGTCTCAGACCACCGAGTTTGGCATAGCGTTGAAATGACACCTTCCCTCAACGCCGTAGGCATCTCTTCAAGAACATAAACCCTGTGTGCCCATTCGTTATACCTCACCGCCCTAAGAAACACCGAAGAGCTGTGGCTGGATGGTAGGAAACAGTGGCCGTAGTGTCCTTCGATCAATATCCCGTTCCAAAGGCCCCCCGTGAAAATCTCTTGCTTTCGAGGGCCTAGGGCATACCAAGGGCTGCCAAACACAGCTAAAGGAGGCGAAATAAGAGAAGCAGAACTTGCTCCTGAGAAACTCGTACATACACTGAACCCAAAGCATGCCTCTTCGTGGAGACCGAAGGCCTCCCCAGCTCAGATTCTGGGCCCTGGAACACAATGCTAACCGCTGCCTTCAAGGAGAGGTAGGCAAGGAATGTTTTCAAGTCTCGCCTGCCTCTCAGGGCCTGTTCAGCTTGAGTGGAAAATAGCCACAGCCTGCCCGAACGTCCTGCCGAGCAGCGAGTTGTACTGGAGTGTAGCAAACGCTTCCAAGTTGTCTGAGGGGAAAGAGGCCATTGCTGTGGTGTGAACGGCCTTCTCTGCCACTCTCTTGGAGCACAGTGCTCTCTGGGCAGGCAGGATAGTTCCTAGAGCAGAAGCATTTGAACAGACGTCTGCCCTGGTATACTTCCTACATCCGCACATCGAGTGCATCTTTCCTACGCTCCAGGCACCCACACGGTGCACAGAACTCCTCCTGATGGCGAGACAGAAGATGCAACATTTCTTCTAGGGGGCTCGTGAGGGGCGAGGCCTCTTGAGGAGTTGGACCCTCGAATGCCGCTGAAACCACTGAGGTTGATTGCCACTTTATGTTAGCGACACATTGAGAACATTTCAGGTTCATGGAACCCCGTGCAGTGCGCCACGAGAGAAGAAAATGCAGATGCTGCCTTGACAGGGTTAGATTGAATTGCCTCTGTCCCCCCTCCGAAAACTAACTTTCCCAGAGCCAGCACAGCTTCACGTCCCGAGCAACGTTTTCTGCTGTGTGCCAGGATACATGAAAGGAAACCTGGGGACGCTGGGAGACTCTGAGCTGTACGCGGCTTGCCAAAGCTTCTAGACCCTTCAGGGGTCAGTGTGGCCCTTCTGGAGAGTGACACAGCATGTTTCCTAATGGAAACCTAGTGTTACATTTCGGGGACTTTCTGCACAACCTTCCTCAGCCGCCTAGCTGGATGTCCTTGCCCAGAAGCGGCAGTTGCCAAGGAGTTCTTTCCCAGGAGCTCGTGAGACAGCATACCATGCAGAACCGCAGAGAAGGAGACCAGCCTTTCTCCGGGTTCTCAGAGGTTCGCTTTTCTGCCTTTGAGCCTTTGAACACAGAGATCCAGTCAGCTCCCAATGATACTTTAGAACTGTAGTATTGAAGGTCTCTCTGCCATCAGCCCCCTGCTCAGCTCCCGTCTCCTAGGTGCATTCAGTGAAGTAGCATCCACTCTGCAGCCTCCCGCACCATGTTGTTTAGGAACGGCACATTTCCTCTTCGTAAAGAAATCTTTTCTTGCAGCCTGCCTGGCCCGAGCTCCTATTCCTTTTCCGAAGGCCGAGTTCGGCATAGCCCTGCAATGACCCCTTCCCTCAAGGCCGGACACATCTCTGAAAGACTATACTCCATGGGTCCCCATTCATTACATCTTACCTCCCATGAAACACAAAGGAGTTGTAGCGTGATGGGAGGAAACAACGGCCTCCTTCTCCTTCTCGGAATACCCCGTTGCCCAAGGTTACGGGCCTTGTCCAGAAGCAACAGTTGCCCAGGATTTCTTTGCTTTGAGCTCGTGAGACAGCATATCATGTAGGACCGCCGAGAAGGAGACCTGCCTCTCTCTGGTTTGGAAGAGGTTAGCTTTTCTACTCAGCCTTGGAGCACAAAGACCCAGCCAATTCCCAAGGACAGTTTCGAAGGTTACTGGTGCAGGTCTCTCTGCGCTTAGCCCACTGTTCAGCTACAGTCTGTAAAGTGCATTCAGGGAAGAGCAAGAAAGTCTCCAACGCCCCGCGTCTTGTGGGGAAGGAACAGCACATTCTCTCCTCAGTGAAGACGTCCTTTCTTGCAGACTGCCAGGCTGGGACTCCTCTTCCGTCTCAGACCACCGAGTTTGGCATAGCGTTGAAATGACACCTTCCCTCAACGCCGTAGGCATCTCTTCAAGAACATAAACCCTGTGTGCCCATTCGTTATACCTCACCGCCCTAAGAAACACCGAAGAGCTGTGGCTGGATGGTAGGAAACAGTGGCCGTAGTGTCCTTCGATCAATATCCCGTTCCAAAGGCCCCCCGTGAAAATCTCTTGCTTTCGAGGGCCTAGGGCATACCAAGGGCTGCCAAACACAGCTAAAGGAGGCGAAATAAGAGAAGCAGAACTTGCTCCTGAGAAACTCGTACATACACTGAACCCAAAGCATGCCTCTTCGTGGAGACCGAAGGCCTCCCCAGCTCAGATTCTGGGCCCTGGAACACAATGCTAACCGCTGCCTTCAAGGAGAGGTAGGCAAGGAATGTTTTCAAGTCTCGCCTGCCTCTCAGGGCCTGTTCAGCTTGAGTGGAAAATAGCCACAGCCTGCCCGAACGTCCTGCCGAGCAGCGAGTTGTACTGGAGTGTAGCAAACGCTTCCAAGTTGTCTGAGGGGAAAGAGGCCATTGCTGTGGTGTGAACGGCCTTCTCTGCCACTCTCTTGGAGCACAGTGCTCTCTGGGCAGGCAGGATAGTTCCTAGAGCAGAAGCATTTGAACAGACGTCTGCCCTGGTATACTTCCTACATCCGCACATCGAGTGCATCTTTCCTACGCTCCAGGCACCCACACGGTGCACAGAACTCCTCCTGATGGCGAGACAGAAGATGCAACATTTCTTCTAGGGGGCTCGTGAGGGGCGAGGCCTCTTGAGGAGTTGGACCCTCGAATGCCGCTGAAACCACTGAGGTTGATTGCCACTTTATGTTAGCGACACATTGAGAACATTTCAGGTTCATGGAACCCCGTGCAGTGCGCCACGAGAGAAGAAAATGCAGATGCTGCCTTGACAGGGTTAGATTGAATTGCCTCTGTCCCCCCTCCGAAAACTAACTTTCCCAGAGCCAGCACAGCTTCACGTCCCGAGCAACGTTTTCTGCTGTGTGCCAGGATACATGAAAGGAAACCTGGGGACGCTGGGAGACTCTGAGCTGTACGCGGCTTGCCAAAGCTTCTAGACCCTTCAGGGGTCAGTGTGGCCCTTCTGGAGAGTGACACAGCATGTTTCCTAATGGAAACCTAGTGTTACATTTCGGGGACTTTCTGCACAACCTTCCTCAGCCGCCTAGCTGGATGTCCTTGCCCAGAAGCGGCAGTTGCCAAGGAGTTCTTTCCCAGGAGCTCGTGAGACAGCATACCATGCAGAACCGCAGAGAAGGAGACCAGCCTTTCTCCGGGTTCTCAGAGGTTCGCTTTTCTGCCTTTGAGCCTTTGAACACAGAGATCCAGTCAGCTCCCAATGATACTTTAGAACTGTAGTATTGAAGGTCTCTCTGCCATCAGCCCCCTGCTCAGCTCCCGTCTCCTAGGTGCATTCAGTGAAGTAGCATCCACTCTGCAGCCTCCCGCACCATGTTGTTTAGGAACGGCACATTTCCTCTTCGTAAAGAAATCTTTTCTTGCAGCCTGCCTGGCCCGAGCTCCTATTCCTTTTCCGAAGGCCGAGTTCGGCATAGCCCTGCAATGACCCCTTCCCTCAAGGCCGGACACATCTCTGAAAGACTATACTCCATGGGTCCCCATTCATTACATCTTACCTCCCATGAAACACAAAGGAGTTGTAGCGTGATGGGAGGAAACAACGGCCTCCTTCTCCTTCTCGGAATACCCCGTTGCCCAAGGTTACGGGCCTTGTCCAGAAGCAACAGTTGCCCAGGATTTCTTTGCTTTGAGCTCGTGAGACAGCATATCATGTAGGACCGCCGAGAAGGAGACCTGCCTCTCTCTGGTTTGGAAGAGGTTAGCTTTTCTACTCAGCCTTGGAGCACAAAGACCCAGCCAATTCCCAAGGACAGTTTCGAAGGTTACTGGTGCAGGTCTCTCTGCGCTTAGCCCACTGTTCAGCTACAGTCTGTAAAGTGCATTCAGGGAAGAGCAAGAAAGTCTCCAACGCCCCGCGTCTTGTGGGGAAGGAACAGCACATTCTCTCCTCAGTGAAGACGTCCTTTCTTGCAGACTGCCAGGCTGGGACTCCTCTTCCGTCTCAGACCACCGAGTTTGGCATAGCATTGAAATGACCCCTTCCCTCAACGCCGTACGCATCTCTTCAAGAACATAAACCCTGTGTGCCCATTCGTTATACCTCACCACCCTAAGAAACACCGAAGAGCTGTGGCTGGATGGTAGGAAACAGTGGCCGTAGTGTCCTTCGATCAATATCCCGTTCCAAAGGCCCCCCGTGGAAATCTGTTGCTTTCGAGGGCCTAGGGCATACCAAGGGCTGCCAAACACAGCTAAAGGAGGCGAAATAAGAGAAGCAGAACTTGCTCCTGAGAAACTCGTACGTACACGGAACCCAAAGCATGCCTCTTTGTGGAGACCGAGGCCTCCCCAGCTCAGATTCTGGGCCCTGGAACACAGTGCTAACCGCTGCCTTCAAGGAGAGGTAGGCAAGGAATGTTTTCAAGTCTCGCCTGCCTCTCAGGGCCTGTTCAGCTTGAGTGGAAAATAGCCACAGCCTGCCCGAACGTCCTGCCGAGCAGCGAGTTCTACTGGAGTGTAGCAAACGCTTCCAAGTTGTCTGAGGGGAAAGAGGCCATTGCTGTGGTGTGAACGGCCTTCTCTGCCACTCTCTTGGAGCACAGTGCTCTCTGGGCAGGCAGGATAGTTCCTAGAGCAGAAGCATTTGAACAGACGTCTGCCCTGGTATACTTCCTACATCCGCACATCGAGTGCATCTTTCCTACGCTCCAGGCACCCACACGGTGCACAGAACTCCTCCTGATGGCGAGACAGAAGACGCAACATTTCTTCTAGGGGGCTCGTGAGGGGCGAGGCCTCTTGAGGAGTTGGACCCTCGAATGCCGCTGAAACCACTGAGGTTGATTGCCACTTTATGTTAGCGACACATTGAGAACATTTCAGGTTCATGGAACCCCGTGCAGTGCGCCACGAGAGAAGAAAACGCAGATGCTGCCTTGACAGGGTTAGATTGAATTGCCTCTGTCCCCCCTCCGAAAACTAACTTTCCCAGAGCCAGCACAGCTTCACGTCCCGAGCAACGTTTTCTGCTGTGTGCCAGGATACATGAAAGGAAACCTGGGGACGCTGGGAGACTCTGAGCTGTACGCGGCTTGCCGAAGCTTCTAGAGCATTCAGGGGTCAGTGTGGCCCTTCTGGAGAGTGACACAGCATGTTTCCTAATGGAAACCTAGAGTTACATTTCGGGGACTTTCTGCACAACCTTCCTCAGCCGCCTAGCTGGATGTCCTTGCCCAGAAGCGGCAGTTGCCAAGGAGTTCTTTCCCAGGAGCTCGTGAGACAGCATATCATGCAGAACCGCAGAGAAGGAGACCAGCCTTTCTCCGGGTTCTCAGAGGTTCGCTTTTCTGCCTTTGAGCCTCTGAACTCAGAGATCCAGTCAGCTCCCAATGATACTTTAGAACTGTAGTATTGAAGGTCTCTCTGCCATCAGCCCCCTGCTCAGCTCCCGTCTCCTAGGTGCATTCAGTGAAGTAGCATCCACTCTGCAGCCTCCCGCACCATGTTGTTTAGGAACGGCACATTTCCTCTTCGTAAAGAAATCTTTTCTTGCAGCCTGCCTGGCCCGAGCTCCTATTCCTTTTCCGAAGGCCGAGTTCGGCATAGCCCTGCAATGACCCCTTCCCTCAAGGCCGGACACATCTCTGAAAGACTATACTCCATGGGTCCCCATTCATTACATCTTACCTCCCATGAAACACAAAGGAGTTGTAGCGTGATGGGAGGAAACAACGGCCTCCTTCTCCTTCTCGGAATACCCCGTTGCCCAAGGTTACGGGCCTTGTCCAGAAGCAACAGTTGCCCAGGATTTCTTTGCTTTGAGCTCGTGAGACAGCATATCATGTAGGACCGCCGAGAAGGAGACCTGCCTCTCTCTGGTTTGGAAGAGGTTAGCTTTTCTACTCAGCCTTGGAGCACAAAGACCCAGCCAATTCCCAAGGACAGTTTCGAAGGTTACTGGTGCAGGTCTCTCTGCGCTTAGCCCACCGTTCAGCTACAGTCTGTAAAGTGCATTCAGGGAAGAGCAAGAAAGTCTCTAACGCCCCGCGTCTTGTGGGGAAGGAACAGCACATTCTCTCCTCAGTGAAGACGTCCTTTCTTGCAGACTGCCAGGCTGGGACTCCTCTTCCGTCTCAGACCACCGAGTTTGGCATAGCGTTGAAATGACCCCTTCCCTCAACGCCGTAGGCATCTCTTCAAGAACATAAACCCTGTGTGCCCATTCGTTATACCTCACCGCCCTAAGAAACACCGAAGAGCTGTGGCTGGATGGTAGGAAACAGTGGCCGTAGTGTCCTTCGATCAATATCCCGTTCCAAAGGCCCCCCCGTGAAAATCTCTTGCTTTCGAGGGCCTAGGGCATTCCAAGGGCTGCCAAACACAGCTAAAGGAGGCGAAATAAGAGAAGCAGAACTTGCTCCTGAGAAACTCGTACATACACTGAACCCAAAGCATGCCTCTTCGTGGAGACCGAAGGCCTCCCCAGCTCAGATTCTGGGCCCTGGAACACAGTGCTAACCGCTGCCTTCAAGGAGAGGTAGGCAAGGAATGTTTTCAAGTCTCGCCTGCCTCTCAGGGCCTGTTCAGCTTGAGTGGAAAATAGCCACAGCCTGCCCGAACGTCCTGCCGAGCAGCGAGTTGTACTGGAGTGTAGCAAACGCTTCCAAATTGTCTGAGGGGAAAGAGGCCATTGCTGTGGTGTGAACGGCCTTCTCTGCCACTCTTTCGGAGCACAGTGCTCTCTGGGCAGGCAGGATAGTTCCTAGAGCAGAAGCATTTGAACAGACGTCTGCCCTGGTATACTTCCTACATCCGCACATCGAGTGCATCTTTCCTACGCTCCAGGCACCAACACGGTGCACAGAACTCCTCCTGATGGCGAGACAGAAGACGCAACATTTCTTCTAGGGGGCTCGTGAGGGGCGAGGCCTCTTGAGGAGTTGGACCCTCGAATGCCGCTGAAACCACTGAGGTTGATTGCCACGTTATGTTAGCGACACACTGAGAGCATTTCAGGTTCATGGAACCCCGTGCAGTGCGCCACGAGAGAAGAAAACGCAGATGCTGCCTTGACAGGGTTAGATTGAATTGCCTCTGTCCCCCCTCCGAAAACTAACTTTCCCAGAGCCAGCACAGCTTCACGTCCCGAGCAACGTTTTCTGCTGTGTGCCAGGATACATGAAAGGAAACCTGGGGACGCTGGGAGACTCTGAGCTGTACGCGGCTTGCCAAAGCTTCTAGACCCTTCAGGGATCAGTGTGGCCCTTCTGGAGAGTGACACAGCATGTTTCCTAATGGAAACCTAGTGTTACATTTCGGGGACTTTCTGCACAACCTTCCTCAGCCGCCTAGCTGGATGTCCTTGCCCAGAAGCGGCAGTTGCCAAGGAGTTCTTTCCCAGGAGCTCGTGAGACAGCATATCATGCAGAACCGCAGAGAAGGAGACCAGCCTTTCTCCGGGTTCTCAGAGGTTCGCTTTTCTGCCTTTGAGACTCTGAAGTCAGAGATCCAGTCAGCTCCCAATGATACTTTAGAACTGTAGTATTGAAGGTCTCTCTGCCATCAGCCCCCTGCTCAGCTCCCGTCTCCTAGGTGCATTCAGTGAAGTAGCATCCACTCTGCAGCCTCCCGCTCCATGTTGTTTAGGAACGGCACATTTCCTCTTCGTAAAGAAATCTTTTCTTGCAGCCTGCCTGGCCCGAGCTCCTATTCCTTTTCCGAAGGCCGAGTTCGGCATAGCCCTGCAATGACCCCTTCCCTCAAGGCCGGACACATCTCTGAAAGACTATACTCCATGGGTCCCCATTCATTACATCTTACCTCCCATGAAACACAAAGGAGTTGTAGCGTGATGGGAGGAAACAACGGCCTCCTTCTCCTTCTCGGAATACCCCGTTGCCCAAGGTTACGGGCCTTGTCCAGAAGCAACAGTTGCCCAGGATTTCTTTGCTTTGAGCTCGTGAGACAGCATATCATGTAGGACCGCCGAGAAGGAGACCTGCCTCTCTCTGGTTTGGAAGAGGTTAGCTTTTCTACTCAGCCTTGGAGCACAAAGACCCAGCCAATTCCCAAGGACAGTTTCGAAGGTTACTGGTGCAGGTCTCTCTGCGCTTAGCCCACCGTTCAGCTACAGTCTGTAAAGTGCATTCAGGGAAGAGCAAGAAAGTCTCCAACGCCCCGCGTCTTGTGGGGAAGGAACAGCACATTCTCTCCTCAGTGAAGACGTCCTTTCTTGCAGACTGCCAGGCTGGGACTCCTCTTCCGTCTCAGACCACCGAGTTTGGCATAGCGTTGAAATGACACCTTCCCTCAACACCGTAGGCATCTCTTCAAGAACATAAACCCTGTGTGCCCATTCGTTATACCTCACCGCCCTAAGAAACACCGAAGAGCTGTGGCTGGATGGTAGGAAACAGTGGCCGTAGTGTCCTTCGATCAATATCCCGTTCCAAAGGCCCCCCCCGTGAAAATCTCTTGCTTTCGAGGGCCTAGGGCATTCCAAGGGCTGCCAAACACAGCTAAAGGAGGCGAAATAAGAGAAGCAGAACTTGCTCCTGAGAAACTCGTACATACACTGAACCCAAAGCATGCCTCTTCGTGGAGACCGAAGGCCTCCCCAGCTCAGATTCTGGGCCCTGGAACACAGTGCTAACCGCTGCCTTCAAGGAGAGGTAGGCAAGGAATGTTTTCAAGTCTCGCCTGCCTCTCAGGGCCTGTTCAGCTTGAGTGGAAAATAGCCACAGCCTGCCCGAACGTCCTGCCGAGCAGCGAGTTGTACTGGAGTGTAGCAAACGCTTCCAAGTTGTCTGAGGGGAAAGAGGCCATTGCTGTGGTGTGAACGGCCTTCTCTGCCACTCTTTCGGAGCACAGTGCTCTCTGGGCAGGCAGGATAGTTCCTAGAGCAGAAGCATTTGAACAGACGTCTGCCCTGGTATACTTCCTACATCCGCACATCGAGTGCATCTTTCCTACGCTCCAGGCACCAACACGGTGCACAGAACTCCTCCTGATGGCGAGACAGAAGACGCAACATTTCTTCTAGGGGGCTCGTGAGGGGCGAGGCCTCTTGAGGAGTTGGACCCTCGAATGCCGCTGAAACCACTGAGGTTGATTGCCACGTTATGTTAGCGACACACTGAGAGTATTTCAGGTTCATGGAACCCCGTGCAGTGCGCCACGAGAGAAGAAAACGCAGATGCTGCCTTGACAGGGTTAGATTGAATTGCCTCTGTCCCCCCTCCGAAAACTAACTTTCCCAGAGCCAGCACAGCTTCACGTCCCGAGCAACGTTTTCTGCTGTGTGCCAGGATACATGAAAGGAAACCTGGGGACGCTGGGAGACTCTGAGCTGTACGTGGCTTGCCAAAGCTTCTAGACCCTTCAGGGGTCAGTGTGGCCCTTCTGGAGAGTGACACAGCATGTTTCCTAATGGAAACCTAGAGTTACATTTCGGGGACTTTCTGCACAACCTTCCTCAGCCGCCTAGCTGGATGTCCTTGCCCAGAAGCGGCAGTTGCCAAGGAGTTCTTTCCCAGGAGCTCGTGAGACAGCATATCATGCAGAACCGCAGAGAAGGAGACCAGCCTTTCTCCGGGTTCTCAGAGGTTCGCTTTTCTGCCTTTGAGCCTCTGAAGTCAGAGATCCAGTCAGCTCCCAATGATACTTTAGAACTGTAGTATTGAAGGTCTCTCTGCCATCAGCCCCCTGCTCAGCTCCCGTCTCCTAGGTGCATTCAGTGAAGTAGCATCCACTCTGCAGCCTCCCGCACCATGTTGTTTAGGAACGGCACATTTCCTCTTCGTAAAGAAATCTTTTCTTGCAGCCTGCCTGGCCCGAGCTCCTATTCCTTTTCCGAAGGCCGAGTTCGGCATAGCCCTGCAATGACCCCTTCCCTCAAGGCCGGACACATCTCTGAAAGACTATACTCCATGGGTCCCCATTCATTACATCTTACCTCCCATGAAACACAAAGGAGTTGTAGCGTGATGGGAGGAAACAACGGCCTCCTTCTCCTTCTCGGAATACCCCGTTGCCCAAGGTTACGGGCCTTGTCCAGAAGCAACAGTTGCCCAGGATTTCTTTGCTTTGAGCTCGTGAGACAGCATATCATGTAGGACCGCCGAGAAGGAGACCTGCCTCTCTCTGGTTTGGAAGAGGTTAGCTTTTCTACTCAGCCTTGGAGCACAAAGACCCAGCCAATTCCCAAGGACAGTTTCGAAGGTTACTGGTGCAGGTCTCTCTGCGCTTAGCCCACTGTTCAGCTACAGTCTGTAAAGTGCATTCAGGGAAGAGCAAGAAAGTCTCCAACGCCCCGCGTCTTGTGGGGAAGGAACAGCACATTCTCTCCTCAGTGAAGACGTCCTTTCTTGCAGACTGCCAGGCTGGGACTCCTCTTCCGTCTCAGACCACCGAGTTTGGCATAGCGTTGAAATGACACCTTCCCTCAACGCCGTAGGCATCTCTTCAAGAACATAAACCCTGTGTGCCCATTCGTTATACCTCACCGCCCTAAGAAACACCGAAGAGCTGTGGCTGGATGGTAGGAAACAGTGGCCGTAGTGTCCTTCGATCAATATCCCGTTCCAAAGGCCCCCCGTGAAAATCTCTTGCTTTCGAGGGCCTAGGGCATACCAAGGGCTGCCAAACACAGCTAAAGGAGGCGAAATAAGAGAAGCAGAACTTGCTCCTGAGAAACTCGTACATACACTGAACCCAAAGCATGCCTCTTCGTGGAGACCGAAGGCCTCCCCAGCTCAGATTCTGGGCCCTGGAACACAATGCTAACCGCTGCCTTCAAGGAGAGGTAGGCAAGGAATGTTTTCAAGTCTCGCCTGCCTCTCAGGGCCTGTTCAGCTTGAGTGGAAAATAGCCACAGCCTGCCCGAACGTCCTGCCGAGCAGCGAGTTGTACTGGAGTGTAGCAAACGCTTCCAAGTTGTCTGAGGGGAAAGAGGCCATTGCTGTGGTGTGAACGGCCTTCTCTGCCACTCTTTCGGAGCACAGTGCTCTCTGGGCAGGCAGGATAGTTCCTAGAGCAGAAGCATTTGAACAGACGTCTGCCCTGGTATACTTCCTACATCCGCACATCGAGTGCATCTTTCCTACGCTCCAGGCACCAACACGGTGCACAGAACTCCTCCTGATGGCGAGACAGAAGACGCAACATTTCTTCTAGGGGGCTCGTGAGGGGCGAGGCCTCTTGAGGAGTTGGACCCTCGAATGCCGCTGAAACCACTGAGGTTGATTGCCACGTTATGTTAGCGACACACTGAGAGCATTTCAGGTTCATGGAACCCCGTGCAGTGCGCCACGAGAGAAGAAAACGCAGATGCTGCCTTGACAGGGTTAGATTGAATTGCCTCTGTCCCCCCTCCGAAAACTAACTTTCCCAGAGCCAGCACAGCTTCACGTCCCGAGCAACGTTTTCTGCTGTGTGCCAGGATACATGAAAGGAAACCTGGGGACGCTGGGAGACTCTGAGCTGTACGCGGCTTGCCGAAGCTTCTAGACCCTTCAGGGGTCAGTGTGGCCCTTCTGGAGAGTGACACAGCATGTTTCCTAATGGAAACCTAGTGTTACATTTCGGGGACTTTCTGCACAACCTTCCTCAGCCGCCTAGCTGGATGTCCTTGCCCAGAAGCGGCAGTTGCCAAGGAGTTCTTTCCCAGGAGCTCGTGAGACAGCATACCATGCAGAACCGCAGAGAAGGAGACCAGCCTTTCTCCGGGTTCTCAGAGGTTCGCTTTTCTGCCTTTGAGCCTCTGAACTCAGAGATCCAGTCAGCTCCCAATGATACTTTAGAACTGTAGTATTGAAGGTCTCTCTGCCATCAGCCCCCTGCTCAGCTCCCGTCTCCTAGGTGCATTCAGTGAAGTAGCATCCACTCTGCAGCCTCCCGCACCATGTTGTTTAGGAACGGCACATTTCCTCTTCGTAAAGAAATCTTTTCTTGCAGCCTGCCTGGCCCGAGCTCCTATTCCTTTTCCGAAGGCCGAGTTCGGCATAGCCCTGCAATGACCCCTTCCCTCAAGGCCGGACACATCTCTGAAAGACTATACTCCATGGGTCCCCATTCATTACATCTTACCTCCCATGAAACACAAAGGAGTTGTAGCGTGATGGGAGGAAACAACGGCCTCCTTCTCCTTCTCGGAATACCCCGTTGCCCAAGGTTACGGGCCTTGTCCAGAAGCAACAGTTGCCCAGGATTTCTTTGCTTTGAGCTCGTGAGACAGCATATCATGTAGGACCGCCGAGAAGGAGACCTGCCTCTCTCTGGTTTGGAAGAGGTTAGCTTTTCTACTCAGCCTTGGAGCACAAAGACCCAGCCAATTCCCAAGGACAGTTTCGAAGGTTACTGGTGCAGGTCTCTCTGCGCTTAGCCCACTGTTCAGCTACAGTCTGTAAAGTGCATTCAGGGAAGAGCAAGAAAGTCTCCAACGCCCCGCGTCTTGTGGGGAAGGAACAGCACATTCTCTCCTCAGTGAAGACGTCCTTTCTTGCAGACTGCCAGGCTGGGACTCCTCTTCCGTCTCAGACCACCGAGTTTGGCATAGCGTTGAAATGACACCTTCCCTCAACGCCGTAGGCATCTCTTCAAGAACATAAACCCTGTGTGCCCATTCGTTATACCTCACCGCCCTAAGAAACACCGAAGAGCTGTGGCTGGATGGTAGGAAACAGTGGCCGTAGTGTCCTTCGATCAATATCCCGTTCCAAAGGCCCCCCGTGAAAATCTCTTGCTTTCGAGGGCCTAGGGCATACCAAGGGCTGCCAAACACAGCTAAAGGAGGCGAAATAAGAGAAGCAGAACTTGCTCCTGAGAAACTCGTACATACACTGAACCCAAAGCATGCCTCTTCGTGGAGACCGAAGGCCTCCCCAGCTCAGATTCTGGGCCCTGGAACACAATGCTAACCGCTGCCTTCAAGGAGAGGTAGGCAAGGAATGTTTTCAAGTCTCGCCTGCCTCTCAGGGCCTGTTCAGCTTGAGTGGAAAATAGCCACAGCCTGCCCGAACGTCCTGCCGAGCAGCGAGTTGTACTGGAGTGTAGCAAACGCTTCCAAGTTGTCTGAGGGGAAAGAGGCCATTGCTGTGGTGTGAACGGCCTTCTCTGCCACTCTTTCGGAGCACAGTGCTCTCTGGGCAGGCAGGATAGTTCCTAGAGCAGAAGCATTTGAACAGACGTCTGCCCTGGTATACTTCCTACATCCGCACATCGAGTGCATCTTTCCTACGCTCCAGGCACCAACACGGTGCACAGAACTCCTCCTGATGGCGAGACAGAAGACGCAACATTTCTTCTAGGGGGCTCGTGAGGGGCGAGGCCTCTTGAGGAGTTGGACCCTCGAATGCCGCTGAAACCACTGAGGTTGATTGCCACGTTATGTTAGCGACACACTGAGAGCATTTCAGGTTCATGGAACCCCGTGCAGTGCGCCACGAGAGAAGAAAACGCAGATGCTGCCTTGACAGGGTTAGATTGAATTGCCTCTGTCCCCCCTCCGAAAACTAACTTTCCCAGAGCCAGCACAGCTTCACGTCCCGAGCAACGTTTTCTGCTGTGTGCCAGGATACATGAAAGGAAACCTGGGGACGCTGGGAGACTCTGAGCTGTACGCGGCTTGCCGAAGCTTCTAGACCCTTCAGGGGTCAGTGTGGCCCTTCTGGAGAGTGACACAGCATGTTTCCTAATGGAAACCTAGTGTTACATTTCGGGGACTTTCTGCACAACCTTCCTCAGCCGCCTAGCTGGATGTCCTTGCCCAGAAGCGGCAGTTGCCAAGGAGTTCTTTCCCAGGAGCTCGTGAGACAGCATACCATGCAGAACCGCAGAGAAGGAGACCAGCCTTTCTCCGGGTTCTCAGAGGTTCGCTTTTCTGCCTTTGAGCCTCTGAAGTCAGAGATCCAGTCAGCTCCCAATGATACTTTAGAACTGTAGTATTGAAGGTCTCTCTGCCATCAGCCCCCTGCTCAGCTCCCGTCTCCTAGGTGCATTCAGTGAAGTAGCATCCACTCTGCAGCCTCCCGCACCATGTTGTTTAGGAACGGCACATTTCCTCTTCGTAAAGAAATCTTTTCTTGCAGCCTGCCTGGCCCGAGCTCCTATTCCTTTTCCGAAGGCCGAGTTCGGCATAGCCCTGCAATGACCCCTTCCCTCAAGGCCGGACACATCTCTGAAAGACTATACTCCATGGGTCCCCATTCATTACATCTTACCTCCCATGAAACACAAAGGAGTTGTAGCGTGATGGGAGGAAACAACGGCCTCCTTCTCCTTCTCGGAATACCCCGTTGCCCAAGGTTACGGGCCTTGTCCAGAAGCAACAGTTGCCCAGGATTTCTTTGCTTTGAGCTCGTGAGACAGCATATCATGTAGGACCGCCGAGAAGGAGACCTGCCTCTCTCTGGTTTGGAAGAGGTTAGCTTTTCTACTCAGCCTTGGAGCACAAAGACCCAGCCAATTCCCAAGGACAGTTTCGAAGGTTACTGGTGCAGGTCTCTCTGCGCTTAGCCCACTGTTCAGCTACAGTCTGTAAAGTGCATTCAGGGAAGAGCAAGAAAGTCTCCAACGCCCCGCGTCTTGTGGGGAAGGAACAGCACATTCTCTCCTCAGTGAAGACGTCCTTTCTTGCAGACTGCCAGGCTGGGACTCCTCTTCCGTCTCAGACCACCGAGTTTGGCATAGCATTGAAATGACCCCTTCCCTCAACGCCGTACGCATCTCTTCAAGAACATAAACCCTGTGTGCCCATTCGTTATACCTCACCGCCCTAAGAAACACCGAAGAGCTGTGGCTGGATGGTAGGAAACAGTGGCCGTAGTGTCCTTCGATCAATATCCCGTTCCAAAGGCCCCCCCGTGAAAATCTCTTGCTTTCGAGGGCCTAGGGCATTCCAAGGGCTGCCAAACACAGCTAAAGGAGGCGAAATAAGAGAAGCAGAACTTGCTCCTGAGAAACTCGTACATACACTGAACCCAAAGCATGCCTCTTCGTGGAGACCGAAGGCCTCCCCAGCTCAGATTCTGGGCCCTGGAACACAGTGCTAACCGCTGCCTTCAAGGAGAGGTAGGCAAGGAATGTTTTCAAGTCTCGCCTGCCTCTCAGGGCCTGTTCAGCTTGAGTGGAAAATAGCCACAGCCTGCCCGAACGTCCTGCCGAGCAGCGAGTTGTACTGGAGTGTAGCAAACGCTTCCAAGTTGTCTGAGGGGAAAGAGGCCATTGCTGTGGTGAGAACGGCCTTCTCTGCCACTCTCTTGGAGCACAGTGCTCTCTGGGCAGGCAGGATAGTTCCTAGAGCAGAAGCATTTGAACAGATGTCTGCCCTGGTATACTTCCTACATCCGCACATCGAGTGCATCTTTCCTACGCTCCAGGCACCAACGTGGTGCACAGAACTCCTCCTGATGGCGAGACAGAAGACGCAACATTTCTTCTCGGGGGCTCGTGAGGGGCGAGGCCTCTTGAGGAGTTGGACCCTCGAATGCCGCTGAAACCACTGAGGTTGATTGCCATGTTATGTTAGGGACACATTGAGAGCATTTCAGATTCATGGAACCCCGTGCAGTGCGCCATGAGAGAAGAAAACGCAGATGCTGCCTTGACAGGGTTAGATTGAATTGCCTCTGTCCCCCCTCCGAAAACTAACTTTCCCAGAGCCAGCACAGCTTCACGTCCCGAGCAACGTTTTCTGCTGTGTGCCAGGATACATGAAAGGAAACCTGGGGACGCTGGGAGACTCTGAGCTGTACGCGGCTTGCCGAAGCTTCTAGAGCATTCAGGGGTCAGTGTGGCCCTTCTGGAGAGTGACACAGCATGTTTCCTAATGGAAACCTAGAGTTACATTTCGGGGACTTTCTGCACAACCTTCCTCAGCCGCCTAGCTGGATGTCCTTGCCCAGAAGCGGCAGTTGCCAAGGAGTTCTTTCCCAGGAGCTCGTGAGACAGCATACCATGCAGAACCGCAGAGAAGGAGACCAGCCTTTCTCCGGGTTTTCAGAGGTTCGCTTTTCTGCCTTTGAGCCTTTGAACACAGAGATCCAGTCAGCTCCCAATGATACTTTAGAACTGTAGTATTGACGGTCTCTCTGCCATCAGCCCCCTGCTCAGCTCCCGTCTCCTAGGTGCATTCAGTGAAGTAGCATCCACTCTGCAGCCTCCCGCACCATGTTGTTTAGGAACGGCACATTTCCTCTTCGTAAAGAAATCTTTTCTTGCAGCCTGCCTGGCCCGAGCTCCTATTCCTTTTCCGAAGGCCGAGTTCGGCATAGCCCTGCAATGACCCCTTCCCTCAAGGCCGGACACATCTCTGAAAGACTATACTCCATGGGTCCCCATTCATTACATCTTACCTCCCATGAAACACAAAGGAGTTGTAGCGTGATGGGAGGAAACAACGGCCTCCTTCTCCTTCTCGGAATACCCCGTTGCCCAAGGTTACGGGCCTTGTCCAGAAGCAACAGTTGCCCAGGATTTCTTTGCTTTGAGCTCGTGAGACAGCATATCATGTAGGACCGCCGAGAAGGAGACCTGCCTCTCTCTGGTTTGGAAGAGGTTAGCTTTTCTACTCAGCCTTGGAGCACAAAGACCCAGCCAATTCCCAAGGACAGTTTCGAAGGTTACTGGTGCAGGTCTCTCTGCGCTTAGCCCACCGTTCAGCTACAGTCTGTAAAGTGCATTCAGGGAAGAGCAAGAAAGTCTCCAACGCCCCGCGTCTTGTGGGGAAGGAACAGCACATTCTCTCCTCAGTGAAGACGTCCTTTCTTGCAGACTGCCAGGCTGGGACTCCTCTTCCGTCTCAGACCACCGAGTTTGGCATAGCGTTGAAATGACACCTTCCCTCAACACCGTAGGCATCTCTTCAAGAACATAAACCCTGTGTGCCCATTCGTTATACCTCACCGCCCTAAGAAACACCGAAGAGCTGTGGCTGGATGGTAGGAAACAGTGGCCGTAGTGTCCTTCGATCAATATCCCGTTCCAAAGGCCCCCCCGTGAAAATCTCTTGCTTTCGAGGGCCTAGGGCATTCCAAGGGCTGCCAAACACAGCTAAAGGAGGCGAAATAAGAGAAGCAGAACTTGCTCCTGAGAAACTCGTACATACACTGAACCCAAAGCATGCCTCTTCGTGGAGACCGAAGGCCTCCCCAGCTCAGATTCTGGGCCCTGGAACACAGTGCTAACCGCTGCCTTCAAGGAGAGGTAGGCAAGGAATGTTTTCAAGTCTCGCCTGCCTCTCAGGGCCTGTTCAGCTTGAGTGGAAAATAGCCACAGCCTGCCCGAACGTCCTGCCGAGCAGCGAGTTGTACTGGAGTGTAGCAAACGCTTCCAAGTTGTCTGAGGGGAAAGAGGCCATTGCTGTGGTGTGAACGGCCTTCTCTGCCACTCTTTCGGAGCACAGTGCTCTCTGGGCAGGCAGGATAGTTCCTAGAGCAGAAGCATTTGAACAGACGTCTGCCCTGGTATACTTCCTACATCCGCACATCGAGTGCATCTTTCCTACGCTCCAGGCACCAACACGGTGCACAGAACTCCTCCTGATGGCGAGACAGAAGACGCAACATTTCTTCTAGGGGGCTCGTGAGGGGCGAGGCCTCTTGAGGAGTTGGACCCTCGAATGCCGCTGAAACCACTGAGGTTGATTGCCACGTTATGTTAGCGACACACTGAGAGTATTTCAGGTTCATGGAACCCCGTGCAGTGCGCCACGAGAGAAGAAAACGCAGATGCTGCCTTGACAGGGTTAGATTGAATTGCCTCTGTCCCCCCTCCGAAAACTAACTTTCCCAGAGCCAGCACAGCTTCACGTCCCGAGCAACGTTTTCTGCTGTGTGCCAGGATACATGAAAGGAAACCTGGGGACGCTGGGAGACTCTGAGCTGTACGTGGCTTGCCAAAGCTTCTAGACCCTTCAGGGGTCAGTGTGGCCCTTCTGGAGAGTGACACAGCATGTTTCCTAACGGAAACCTAGTGTTACATTTCGGGGACTTTCTGCACAACCTTCCTCAGCCGCCTAGCTGGATGTCCTTGCCCAGAAGCGGCAGTTGCCAAGGAGTTCTTTCCCAGGAGCTCGTGAGACAGCATATCATGCAGAACCGCAGAGAAGGAGACCAGCCTTTCTCCGGGTTCTCAGAGGTTAGCTTTTCTGCCTTTGAGCCTTTGAACACAGAGATCCAGTCAGCTCCCAATGATACTTTAGAACTGTAGTATTGAAGGTCTCTCTGCCATCAGCCCCCTGCTCAGCTCCCGTCTCCTAGGTGCATTCAGTGAAGTAGCATCCACTCTGCAGCCTCCCGCACCATGTTGTTTAGGAACGGCACATTTCCTCTTCGTAAAGAAATCTTTTCTTGCAGCCTGCCTGGCCCGAGCTCCTATTCCTTTTCCGAAGGCCGAGTTCGGCATAGCCCTGCAATGACCCCTTCCCTCAAGGCCGGACACATCTCTGAAAGACTATACTCCATGGGTCCCCATTCATTACATCTTACCTCCCATGAAACACAAAGGAGTTGTAGCGTGATGGGAGGAAACAACGGCCTCCTTCTCCTTCTCGGAATACCCCGTTGCCCAAGGTTACGGGCCTTGTCCAGAAGCAACAGTTGCCCAGGATTTCTTTGCTTTGAGCTCGTGAGACAGCATATCATGTAGGACCGCCGAGAAGGAGACCTGCCTCTCTCTGGTTTGGAAGAGGTTAGCTTTTCTACTCAGCCTTGGAGCACAAAGACCCAGCCAAATCCCAAGGACAGTTTCGAAGGTTACTGGTGCAGGTCTCTCTGCGCTTAGCCCACTGTTCAGCTACAGTCTGTAAAGTGCATTCAGGGAAGAGCAAGAAAGTCTCCAACGCCCCGCGTCTTGTGGGGAAGGAACAGCACATTCTCTCCTCAGTGAAGACGTCCTTTCTTGCAGACTGCCAGGCTGGGACTCCTCTTCCGTCTCAGACCACCGAGTTTGGCATAGCATTGAAATGACCCCTTCCCTCAACGCCGTACGCATCTCTTCAAGAACATAAACCCTGTGTGCCCATTCGTTATACCTCACCACCCTAAGAAACACCGAAGAGCTGTGGCTGGATGGTAGGAAACAGTGGCCGTAGTGTCCTTCGATCAATATCCCGTTCCAAAGGCCCCCCGTGGAAATCTGTTGCTTTCGAGGGCCTAGGGCATACCAAGGGCTGCCAAACACAGCTAAAGGAGGCGAAATAAGAGAAGCAGAACTTGCTCCTGAGAAACTCGTACGTACACGGAACCCAAAGCATGCCTCTTTGTGGAGACCGAGGCCTCCCCAGCTCAGATTCTGGGCCCTGGAACACAGTGCTAACCGCTGCCTTCAAGGAGAGGTAGGCAAGGAATGTTTTCAAGTCTCGCCTGCCTCTCAGGGCCTGTTCAGCTTGAGTGGAAAATAGCCACAGCCTGCCCGAACGTCCTGCCGAGCAGCGAGTTGTACTGGAGTGTAGCAAACGCTTCCAAGTTGTCTGAGGGGAAAGAGGCCATTGCTGTGGTGTGAACGGCCTTCTCTGCCACTCTCTTGGAGCACAGTGCTCTCTGGGCAGGCAGGATAGTTCCTAGAGCAGAAGCATTTGAACAGACGTCTGCCCTGGTATACTTCCTACATCCGCACATCGAGTGCATCTTTCCTACGCTCCAGGCACCCACACGGTGCACAGAACTCCTCCTGATGGCGAGACAGAAGATGCAACATTTCTTCTAGGGGGCTCGTGAGGGGCGAGGCCTCTTGAGGAGTTGGACCCTCGAATGCCGCTGAAACCACTGAGGTTGATTGCCACTTTATGTTAGCGACACATTGAGAACATTTCAGGTTCATGGAACCCCGTGCAGTGCGCCACGAGAGAAGAAAATGCAGATGCTGCCTTGACAGGGTTAGATTGAATTGCCTCTGTCCCCCCTCCGAAAACTAACTTTCCCAGAGCCAGCACAGCTTCACGTCCCGAGCAACGTTTTCTGCTGTGTGCCAGGATACATGAAAGGAAACCTGGGGACGCTGGGAGACTCTGAGCTGTACGCGGCTTGCCAAAGCTTCTAGACCCTTCAGGGGTCAGTGTGGCCCTTCTGGAGAGTGACACAGCATGTTTCCTAATGGAAACCTAGTGTTACATTTCGGGGACTTTCTGCACAACCTTCCTCAGCCGCCTAGCTGGATGTCCTTGCCCAGAAGCGGCAGTTGCCAAGGAGTTCTTTCCCAGGAGCTCGTGAGACAGCATACCATGCAGAACCGCAGAGAAGGAGACCAGCCTTTCTCCGGGTTCTCAGAGGTTCGCTTTTCTGCCTTTGAGCCTTTGAACACAGAGATCCAGTCAGCTCCCAATGATACTTTAGAACTGTAGTATTGAAGGTCTCTCTGCCATCAGCCCCCTGCTCAGCTCCCGTCTCCTAGGTGCATTCAGTGAAGTAGCATCCACTCTGCAGCCTCCCGCACCATGTTGTTTAGGAACGGCACATTTCCTCTTCGTAAAGAAATCTTTTCTTGCAGCCTGCCTGGCCCGAGCTCCTATTCCTTTTCCGAAGGCCGAGTTCGGCATAGCCCTGCAATGACCCCTTCCCTCAAGGCCGGACACATCTCTGAAAGACTATACTCCATGGGTCCCCATTCATTACATCTTACCTCCCATGAAACACAAAGGAGTTGTAGCGTGATGGGAGGAAACAACGGCCTCCTTCTCCTTCTCGGAATACCCCGTTGCCCAAGGTTACGGGCCTTGTCCAGAAGCAACAGTTGCCCAGGATTTCTTTGCTTTGAGCTCGTGAGACAGCATATCATGTAGGACCGCCGAGAAGGAGACCTGCCTCTCTCTGGTTTGGAAGAGGTTAGCTTTTCTACTCAGCCTTGGAGCACAAAGACCCAGCCAATTCCCAAGGACAGTTTCGAAGGTTACTGGTGCAGGTCTCTCTGCGCTTAGCCCACTGTTCAGCTACAGTCTGTAAAGTGCATTCAGGGAAGAGCAAGAAAGTCTCCAACGCCCCGCGTCTTGTGGGGAAGGAACAGCACATTCTCTCCTCAGTGAAGACGTCCTTTCTTGCAGACTGCCAGGCTGGGACTCCTCTTCCGTCTCAGACCACCGAGTTTGGCATAGCATTGAAATGACCCCTTCCCTCAACGCCGTACGCATCTCTTCAAGAACATAAACCCTGTGTGCCCATTCGTTATACCTCACCACCCTAAGAAACACCGAAGAGCTGTGGCTGGATGGTAGGAAACAGTGGCCGTAGTGTCCTTCGATCAATATCCCGTTCCAAAGGCCCCCCGTGGAAATCTGTTGCTTTCGAGGGCCTAGGGCATACCAAGGGCTGCCAAACACAGCTAAAGGAGGCGAAATAAGAGAAGCAGAACTTGCTCCTGAGAAACTCGTACGTACACGGAACCCAAAGCATGCCTCTTTGTGGAGACCGAGGCCTCCCCAGCTCAGATTCTGGGCCCTGGAACACAGTGCTAACCGCTGCCTTCAAGGAGAGGTAGGCAAGGAATGTTTTCAAGTCTCGCCTGCCTCTCAGGGCCTGTTCAGCTTGAGTGGAAAATAGCCACAGCCTGCCCGAACGTCCTGCCGAGCAGCGAGTTGTACTGGAGTGTAGCAAACGCTTCCAAGTTGTCTGAGGGGAAAGAGGCCATTGCTGTGGTGTGAACGGCCTTCTCTGCCACTCTCTTGGAGCACAGTGCTCTCTGGGCAGGCAGGATAGTTCCTAGAGCAGAAGCATTTGAACAGACGTCTGCCCTGGTATACTTCCTACATCCGCACATCGAGTGCATCTTTCCTACGCTCCAGGCACCCACACGGTGCACAGAACTCCTCCTGATGGCGAGACAGAAGATGCAACATTTCTTCTAGGGGGCTCGTGAGGGGCGAGGCCTCTTGAGGAGTTGGACCCTCGAATGCCGCTGAAACCACTGAGGTTGATTGCCACTTTATGTTAGCGACACATTGAGAACATTTCAGGTTCATGGAACCCCGTGCAGTGCGCCACGAGAGAAGAAAATGCAGATGCTGCCTTGACAGGGTTAGATTGAATTGCCTCTGTCCCCCCTCCGAAAACTAACTTTCCCAGAGCCAGCACAGCTTCACGTCCCGAGCAACGTTTTCTGCTGTGTGCCAGGATACATGAAAGGAAACCTGGGGACGCTGGGAGACTCTGAGCTGTACGCGGCTTGCCAAAGCTTCTAGACCCTTCAGGGGTCAGTGTGGCCCTTCTGGAGAGTGACACAGCATGTTTCCTAATGGAAACCTAGTGTTACATTTCGGGGACTTTCTGCACAACCTTCCTCAGCCGCCTAGCTGGATGTCCTTGCCCAGAAGCGGCAGTTGCCAAGGAGTTCTTTCCCAGGAGCTCGTGAGACAGCATACCATGCAGAACCGCAGAGAAGGAGACCAGCCTTTCTCCGGGTTCTCAGAGGTTCGCTTTTCTGCCTTTGAGCCTTTGAACACAGAGATCCAGTCAGCTCCCAATGATACTTTAGAACTGTAGTATTGAAGGTCTCTCTGCCATCAGCCCCCTGCTCAGCTCCCGTCTCCTAGGTGCATTCAGTGAAGTAGCATCCACTCTGCAGCCTCCCGCACCATGTTGTTTAGGAACGGCACATTTCCTCTTCGTAAAGAAATCTTTTCTTGCAGCCTGCCTGGCCCGAGCTCCTATTCCTTTTCCGAAGGCCGAGTTCGGCATAGCCCTGCAATGACCCCTTCCCTCAAGGCCGGACACATCTCTGAAAGACTATACTCCATGGGTCCCCATTCATTACATCTTACCTCCCATGAAACACAAAGGAGTTGTAGCGTGATGGGAGGAAACAACGGCCTCCTTCTCCTTCTCGGAATACCCCGTTGCCCAAGGTTACGGGCCTTGTCCAGAAGCAACAGTTGCCCAGGATTTCTTTGCTTTGAGCTCGTGAGACAGCATATCATGTAGGACCGCCGAGAAGGAGACCTGCCTCTCTCTGGTTTGGAAGAGGTTAGCTTTTCTACTCAGCCTTGGAGCACAAAGACCCAGCCAAATCCCAAGGACAGTTTCGAAGGTTACTGGTGCAGGTCTCTCTGCGCTTAGCCCACTGTTCAGCTACAGTCTGTAAAGTGCATTCAGGGAAGAGCAAGAAAGTCTCCAACGCCCCGCGTCTTGTGGGGAAGGAACAGCACATTCTCTCCTCAGTGAAGACGTCCTTTCTTGCAGACTGCCAGGCTGGGACTCCTCTTCCGTCTCAGACCACCGAGTTTGGCATAGCATTGAAATGACCCCTTCCCTCAACGCCGTACGCATCTCTTCAAGAACATAAACCCTGTGTGCCCATTCGTTATACCTCACCACCCTAAGAAACACCGAAGAGCTGTGGCTGGATGGTAGGAAACAGTGGCCGTAGTGTCCTTCGATCAATATCCCGTTCCAAAGGCCCCCCGTGGAAATCTGTTGCTTTCGAGGGCCTAGGGCATACCAAGGGCTGCCAAACACAGCTAAAGGAGGCGAAATAAGAGAAGCAGAACTTGCTCCTGAGAAACTCGTACGTACACGGAACCCAAAGCATGCCTCTTTGTGGAGACCGAGGCCTCCCCAGCTCAGATTCTGGGCCCTGGAACACAGTGCTAACCGCTGCCTTCAAGGAGAGGTAGGCAAGGAATGTTTTCAAGTCTCGCCTGCCTCTCAGGGCCTGTTCAGCTTGAGTGGAAAATAGCCACAGCCTGCCCGAACGTCCTGCCGAGCAGCGAGTTGTACTGGAGTGTAGCAAACGCTTCCAAGTTGTCTGAGGGGAAAGAGGCCATTGCTGTGGTGTGAACGGCCTTCTCTGCCACTCTCTTGGAGCACAGTGCTCTCTGGGCAGGCAGGATAGTTCCTAGAGCAGAAGCATTTGAACAGACGTCTGCCCTGGTATACTTCCTACATCCGCACATCGAGTGCATCTTTCCTACGCTCCAGGCACCCACACGGTGCACAGAACTCCTCCTGATGGCGAGACAGAAGATGCAACATTTCTTCTAGGGGGCTCGTGAGGGGCGAGGCCTCTTGAGGAGTTGGACCCTCGAATGCCGCTGAAACCACTGAGGTTGATTGCCACTTTATGTTAGCGACACATTGAGAACATTTCAGGTTCATGGAACCCCGTGCAGTGCGCCACGAGAGAAGAAAATGCAGATGCTGCCTTGACAGGGTTAGATTGAATTGCCTCTGTCCCCCCTCCGAAAACTAACTTTCCCAGAGCCAGCACAGCTTCACGTCCCGAGCAACGTTTTCTGCTGTGTGCCAGGATACATGAAAGGAAACCTGGGGACGCTGGGAGACTCTGAGCTGTACGCGGCTTGCCAAAGCTTCTAGACCCTTCAGGGGTCAGTGTGGCCCTTCTGGAGAGTGACACAGCATGTTTCCTAATGGAAACCTAGTGTTACATTTCGGGGACTTTCTGCACAACCTTCCTCAGCCGCCTAGCTGGATGTCCTTGCCCAGAAGCGGCAGTTGCCAAGGAGTTCTTTCCCAGGAGCTCGTGAGACAGCATACCATGCAGAACCGCAGAGAAGGAGACCAGCCTTTCTCCGGGTTCTCAGAGGTTCGCTTTTCTGCCTTTGAGCCTTTGAACACAGAGATCCAGTCAGCTCCCAATGATACTTTAGAACTGTAGTATTGAAGGTCTCTCTGCCATCAGCCCCCTGCTCAGCTCCCGTCTCCTAGGTGCATTCAGTGAAGTAGCATCCACTCTGCAGCCTCCCGCACCATGTTGTTTAGGAACGGCACATTTCCTCTTCGTAAAGAAATCTTTTCTTGCAGCCTGCCTGGCCCGAGCTCCTATTCCTTTTCCGAAGGCCGAGTTCGGCATAGCCCTGCAATGACCCCTTCCCTCAAGGCCGGACACATCTCTGAAAGACTATACTCCATGGGTCCCCATTCATTACATCTTACCTCCCATGAAACACAAAGGAGTTGTAGCGTGATGGGAGGAAACAACGGCCTCCTTCTCCTTCTCGGAATACCCCGTTGCCCAAGGTTACGGGCCTTGTCCAGAAGCAACAGTTGCCCAGGATTTCTTTGCTTTGAGCTCGTGAGACAGCATATCATGTAGGACCGCCGAGAAGGAGACCTGCCTCTCTCTGGTTTGGAAGAGGTTAGCTTTTCTACTCAGCCTTGGAGCACAAAGACCCAGCCAATTCCCAAGGACAGTTTCGAAGGTTACTGGTGCAGGTCTCTCTGCGCTTAGCCCACTGTTCAGCTACAGTCTGTAAAGTGCATTCAGGGAAGAGCAAGAAAGTCTCCAACGCCCCGCGTCTTGTGGGGAAGGAACAGCACATTCTCTCCTCAGTGAAGACGTCCTTTCTTGCAGACTGCCAGGCTGGGACTCCTCTTCCGTCTCAGACCACCGAGTTTGGCATAGCATTGAAATGACCCCTTCCCTCAACGCCGTACGCATCTCTTCAAGAACATAAACCCTGTGTGCCCATTCGTTATACCTCACCACCCTAAGAAACACCGAAGAGCTGTGGCTGGATGGTAGGAAACAGTGGCCGTAGTGTCCTTCGATCAATATCCCGTTCCAAAGGCCCCCCGTGGAAATCTGTTGCTTTCGAGGGCCTAGGGCATACCAAGGGCTGCCAAACACAGCTAAAGGAGGCGAAATAAGAGAAGCAGAACTTGCTCCTGAGAAACTCGTACGTACACGGAACCCAAAGCATGCCTCTTTGTGGAGACCGAGGCCTCCCCAGCTCAGATTCTGGGCCCTGGAACACAGTGCTAACCGCTGCCTTCAAGGAGAGGTAGGCAAGGAATGTTTTCAAGTCTCGCCTGCCTCTCAGGGCCTGTTCAGCTTGAGTGGAAAATAGCCACAGCCTGCCCGAACGTCCTGCCGAGCAGCGAGTTGTACTGGAGTGTAGCAAACGCTTCCAAGTTGTCTGAGGGGAAAGAGGCCATTGCTGTGGTGTGAACGGCCTTCTCTGCCACTCTCTTGGAGCACAGTGCTCTCTGGGCAGGCAGGATAGTTCCTAGAGCAGAAGCATTTGAACAGACGTCTGCCCTGGTATACTTCCTACATCCGCACATCGAGTGCATCTTTCCTACGCTCCAGGCACCAACACGGTGCACAGAACTCCTCCTGATGGCGAGACAGAAGACGCAACATTTCTTCTAGGGGGCTCGTGAGGGGCGAGGCCTCTTGAGGAGTTGGACCCTCGAATGCCGCTGAAACCACTGAGGTTGATTGCCACTTTATGTTAGCGACACATTGAGAACATTTCAGGTTCATGGAACCCCGTGCAGTGCGCCACGAGAGAAGAAAACGCAGATGCTGCCTTGACAGGGTTAGATTGAATTGCCTCTGTCCCCCCTCCGAAAACTAACTTTCCCAGAGCCAGCACAGCTTCACGTCCCGAGCAACGTTTTCTGCTGTGTGCCAGGATACATGAAAGGAAACCTGGGGACGCTGGGAGACTCTGAGCTGTACGCGGCTTGCCGAAGCTTCTAGAGCATTCAGGGGTCAGTGTGGCCCTTCTGGAGAGTGACACAGCATGTTTCCTAATGGAAACCTAGAGTTACATTTCGGGGACTTTCTGCACAACCTTCCTCAGCCGCCTAGCTGGATGTCCTTGCCCAGAAGCGGCAGTTGCCAAGGAGTTCTTTCCCAGGAGCTCGTGAGACAGCATATCATGCAGAACCGCAGAGAAGGAGACCAGCCTTTCTCCGGGTTCTCAGAGGTTCGCTTTTCTGCCTTTGAGCCTCTGAACTCAGAGATCCAGTCAGCTCCCAATGATACTTTAGAACTGTAGTATTGAAGGTCTCTCTGCCATCAGCCCCCTGCTCAGCTCCCGTCTCCTAGGTGCATTCAGTGAAGTAGCATCCACTCTGCAGCCTCCCGCACCATGTTGTTTAGGAACGGCACATTTCCTCTTCGTAAAGAAATCTTTTCTTGCAGCCTGCCTGGCCCGAGCTCCTATTCCTTTTCCGAAGGCCGAGTTCGGCATAGCCCTGCAAAGACCCCTTCCCTCAAGGCCGGACACATCTCTGAAAGACTATACTCCATGGGTCCCCATTCATTACATCTTACCTCCCATGAAACACAAAGGAGTTGTAGCGTGATGGGAGGAAACAACGGCCTCCTTCTCCTTCTCGGAATACCCCGTTGCCCAAGGTTACGGGCCTTGTCCAGAAGCAACAGTTGCCCAGGATTTCTTTGCTTTGAGCTCGTGAGACAGCATATCATGTAGGACCGCCGAGAAGGAGACCTGCCTCTCTCTGGTTTGGAAGAGGTTAGCTTTTCTACTCAGCCTTGGAGCACAAAGACCCAGCCAATTCCCAAGGACAGTTTCGAAGGTTACTGGTGCAGGTCTCTCTGCGCTTAGCCCACCGTTCAGCTACAGTCTGTAAAGTGCATTCAGGGAAGAGCAAGAAAGTCTCCAACGCCCCGCGTCTTGTGGGGAAGGAACAGCACATTCTCTCCTCAGTGAAGACGTCCTTTCTTGCAGACTGCCAGGCTGGGACTCCTCTTCCGTCTCAGACCACCGAGTTTGGCATAGCGTTGAAATGACCCCTTCCCTCAACGCCGTACGCATCTCTTCAAGAACATAAACCCTGTGTGCCCATTCGTTATACCTCACCGCCCTAAGAAACACCGAAGAGCTGTGGCTGGATGGTAGGAAACAGTGGCCGTAGTGTCCTTCGATCAATATCCCGTTCCAAAGGCCCCCCCGTGAAAATCTCTTGCTTTCGAGGGCCTAGGGCATTCCAAGGGCTGCCAAACACAGCTAAAGGAGGCGAAATAAGAGAAGCAGAACTTGCTCCTGAGAAACTCGTACGTACACTGAACCCAAAGCATGCCTCTTCGTGGAGACCGAAGGCCTCCCCAGCTCAGATTCTGGGCCCTGGAACACAGTGCTAACCGCTGCCTTCAAGGAGAGGTAGGCAAGGAATGTTTTCAAGTCTCGCCTGCCTCTCAGGGCCTGTTCAGCTTGAGTGGAAAATAGCCACAGCCTGCCCGAACGTCCTGCCGAGCAGCGAGTTGTACTGGAGTGTAGCAAACGCTTCCAAGTTGTCTGAGGGGAAAGAGGCCATTGCTGTGGTGTGAACGGCCTTCTCTGCCACTCTTTCGGAGCACAGTGCTCTCTGGGCAGGCAGGATAGTTCCTAGAGCAGAAGCATTTGAACAGACGTCTGCCCTGGTATACTTCCTACATCCGCACATCGAGTGCATCTTTCCTACGCTCCAGGCACCAACACGGTGCACAGAACTCCTCCTGATGGCGAGACAGAAGACGCAACATTTCTTCTAGGGGGCTCGTGAGGGGCGAGGCCTCTTGAGGAGTTGGACCCTCGAATGCCGCTGAAACCACTGAGGTTGATTGCCACGTTATGTTAGCGACACACTGAGAGTATTTCAGGTTCATGGAACCCCGTGCAGTGCGCCACGAGAGAAGAAAACGCAGATGCTGCCTTGACAGGGTTAGATTGAATTGCCTCTGTCCCCCCTCCGAAAACTAACTTTCCCAGAGCCAGCACAGCTTCACGTCCCGAGCAACGTTTTCTGCTGTGTGCCAGGATACATGAAAGGAAACCTGGGGACGCTGGGAGACTCTGAGCTGTACGCGGCTTGCCGAAGCTTCTAGACCCTTCAGGGATCAGTGTGGCCCTTCTGGAGAGTGACACAGCATGTTTCCTAATGGAAACCTAGTGTTACATTTCGGAGACTTTCTGCACAACCTTCCTCAGCCGCCTAGCTGGATGTCCTTGCCCAGAAGCGGCAGTTGCCAAGGAGTTCTTTCCCAGGAGCTCGTGAGACAGCATATCATGCAGAACCGCAGAGAAGGAGACCAGCCTTTCTCCGGGTTCTCAGAGGTTCGCTTTTCTGCCTTTGAGCCTCTGAACTCAGAGATCCAGTCAGCTCCCAATGATACTTTAGAACTGTAGTATTGAAGGTCTCTCTGCCATCAGCCCCCTGCTCAGCTCCCGTCTCCTAGGTGCATTCAGTGAAGTAGCATCCACTCTGCAGCCTCCCGCTCCATGTTGTTTAGGAACGGCACATTTCCTCTTCGTAAAGAAATCTTTTCTTGCAGCCTGCCTGGCCCGAGCTCCTATTCCTTTTCCGAAGGCCGAGTTCGGCATAGCCCTGCAATGACCCCTTCCCTCAAGGCCGGACACATCTCTGAAAGACTATACTCCATGGGTCCCCATTCATTACATCTTACCTCCCATGAAACACAAAGGAGTTGTAGCGTGATGGGAGGAAACAACGGCCTCCTTCTCCTTCTCGGAATACCCCGTTGCCCAAGGTTACGGGCCTTGTCCAGAAGCAACAGTTGCCCAGGATTTCTTTGCTTTGAGCTCGTGAGACAGCATATCATGTAGGACCGCCGAGAAGGAGACCTGCCTCTCTCTGGTTTGGAAGAGGTTAGCTTTTCTACTCAGCCTTGGAGCACAAAGACCCAGCCAATTCCCAAGGACAGTTTCGAAGGTTACTGGTGCAGGTCTCTCTGCGCTTAGCCCACCGTTCAGCTACAGTCTGTAAAGTGCATTCAGGGAAGAGCAAGAAAGTCTCCAACGCCCCGCGTCTTGTGGGGAAGGAACAGCACATTCTCTCCTCAGTGAAGACGTCCTTTCTTGCAGACTGCCAGGCTGGGACTCCTCTTCCGTCTCAGACCACCGAGTTTGGCATAGCGTTGAAATGACCCCTTCCCTCAACGCCGTACGCATCTCTTCAAGAACATAAACCCTGTGTGCCCATTCGTTATACCTCACCGCCCTAAGAAACACCGAAGAGCTGTGGCTGGATGGTAGGAAACAGTGGCCGTAGTGTCCTTCGATCAATATCCCGTTCCAAAGGCCCCCCCGTGAAAATCTCTTGCTTTCGAGGGCCTAGGGCATTCCAAGGGCTGCCAAACACAGCTAAAGGAGGCGAAATAAGAGAAGCAGAACTTGCTCCTGAGAAACTCGTACGTACACTGAACCCAAAGCATGCCTCTTCGTGGAGACCGAAGGCCTCCCCAGCTCAGATTCTGGGCCCTGGAACACAGTGCTAACCGCTGCCTTCAAGGAGAGGTAGGCAAGGAATGTTTTCAAGTCTCGCCTGCCTCTCAGGGCCTGTTCAGCTTGAGTGGAAAATAGCCACAGCCTGCCCGAACGTCCTGCCGAGCAGCGAGTTGTACTGGAGTGTAGCAAACGCTTCCAAGTTGTCTGAGGGGAAAGAGGCCATTGCTGTGGTGTGAACGGCCTTCTCTGCCACTCTTTCGGAGCACAGTGCTCTCTGGGCAGGCAGGATAGTTCCTAGAGCAGAAGCATTTGAACAGACGTCTGCCCTGGTATACTTCCTACATCCGCACATCGAGTGCATCTTTCCTACGCTCCAGGCACCAACACGGTGCACAGAACTCCTCCTGATGGCGAGACAGAAGACGCAACATTTCTTCTAGGGGGCTCGTGAGGGGCGAGGCCTCTTGAGGAGTTGGACCCTCGAATGCCGCTGAAACCACTGAGGTTGATTGCCACGTTATGTTAGCGACACACTGAGAGCATTTCAGGTTCATGGAACCCCGTGCAGTGCGCCACGAGAGAAGAAAACGCAGATGCTGCCTTGACAGGGTTAGATTGAATTGCCTCTGTCCCCCATCCGAAAACTAACTTTCCCAGAGCCAGCACAGCTTCACGTCCCGAGCAACGTTTTCTGCTGTGTGCCAGGATACATGAAAGGAAACCTGGGGACGCTGGGAGACTCTGAGCTGTACGCGGCTTGCCGAAGCTTCTAGACCCTTCAGGGATCAGTGTGGCCCTTCTGGAGAGTGACACAGCATGTTTCCTAATGGAAACCTAGTGTTACATTTCGGAGACTTTCTGCACAACCTTCCTCAGCCGCCTAGCTGGATGTCCTTGCCCAGAAGCGGCAGTTGCCAAGGAGTTCTTTCCCAGGAGCTCGTGAGACAGCATATCATGCAGAACCGCAGAGAAGGAGACCAGCCTTTCTCCGGGTTCTCAGAGGTTCGCTTTTCTGCCTTTGAGCCTCTGAACTCAGAGATCCAGTCAGCTCCCAATGATACTTTAGAACTGTAGTATTGAAGGTCTCTCTGCCATCAGCCCCCTGCTCAGCTCCCGTCTCCTAGGTGCATTCAGTGAAGTAGCATCCACTCTGCAGCCTCCCGCTCCATGTTGTTTAGGAACGGCACATTTCCTCTTCGTAAAGAAATCTTTTCTTGCAGCCTGCCTGGCCCGAGCTCCTATTCCTTTTCCGAAGGCCGAGTTCGGCATAGCCCTGCAATGACCCCTTCCCTCAAGGCCGGACACATCTCTGAAAGACTATACTCCATGGGTCCCCATTCATTACATCTTACCTCCCATGAAACACAAAGGAGTTGTAGCGTGATGGGAGGAAACAACGGCCTCCTTCTCCTTCTCGGAATACCCCGTTGCCCAAGGTTACGGGCCTTGTCCAGAAGCAACAGTTGCCCAGGATTTCTTTGCTTTGAGCTCGTGAGACAGCATATCATGTAGGACCGCCGAGAAGGAGACCTGCCTCTCTCTGGTTTGGAAGAGGTTAGCTTTTCTACTCAGCCTTGGAGCACAAAGACCCAGCCAATTCCCAAGGACAGTTTCGAAGGTTACTGGTGCAGGTCTCTCTGCGCTTAGCCCACCGTTCAGCTACAGTCTGTAAAGTGCATTCAGGGAAGAGCAAGAAAGTCTCCAACGCCCCGCGTCTTGTGGGGAAGGAACAGCACATTCTCTCCTCAGTGAAGACGTCCTTTCTTGCAGACTGCCAGGCTGGGACTCCTCTTCCGTCTCAGACCACCGAGTTTGGCATAGCGTTGAAATGACCCCTTCCCTCAACGCCGTAGGCATCTCTTCAAGAACATAAACCCTGTGTGCCCATTCGTTATACCTCACCGCCCTAAGAAACACCGAAGAGCTGTGGCTGGATGGTAGGAAACAGTGGCCGTAGTGTCCTTCGTTCAATATCCCGTTCCAAAGGCCCCCCCGTGAAAATCTCTTGCTTTCGAGGGCCTAGGGCATTCCAAGGGCTGCCAAACACAGCTAAAGGAGGCGAAATAAGAGAAGCAGAACTTGCTCCTGAGAAACTCGTACATACACTGAACCCAAAGCATGCCTCTTCGTGGAGACCGAAGGCCTCCCCAGCTCAGATTCTGGGCCCTGGAACACAGTGCTAACCGCTGCCTTCAAGGAGAGGTAGGCAAGGAATGTTTTCAAGTCTCGCCTGCCTCTCAGGGCCTGTTCAGCTTGAGTGGAAAATAGCCACAGCCTGCCCGAACGTCCTGCCGAGCAGCGAGTTGTACTGGAGTGTAGCAAACGCTTCCAAGTTGTCTGAGGGGAAAGAGGCCATTGCTGTGGTGTGAACGGCCTTCTCTGCCACTCTTTCGGAGCACAGTGCTCTCTGGGCAGGCAGGATAGTTCCTAGAGCAGAAGCATTTGAACAGACGTCTGCCCTGGTATACTTCCTACATCCGCACATCGAGTGCATCTTTCCTACGCTCCAGGCACCAACACGGTGCACAGAACTCCTCCTGATGGCGAGACAGAAGACGCAACATTTCTTCTAGGGGGCTCGTGAGGGGCGAGGCCTCTTGAGGAGTTGGACCCTCGAATGCCGCTGAAACCACTGAGGTTGATTGCCACGTTATGTTAGCGACACACTGAGAGTATTTCAGGTTCATGGAACCCCGTGCAGTGCGCCACGAGAGAAGAAAACGCAGATGCTGCCTTGACAGGGTTAGATTGAATTGCCTCTGTCCCCCCTCCGAAAACTAACTTTCCCAGAGCCAGCACAGCTTCACGTCCCGAGCAACGTTTTCTGCTGTGTGCCAGGATACATGAAAGGAAACCTGGGGACGCTGGGAGACTCTGAGCTGTACGTGGCTTGCCAAAGCTTCTAGACCCTTCAGGGATCAGTGTGGCCCTTCTGGAGAGTGACACAGCATGTTTCCTAATGGAAACCTAGTGTTACATTTCGGGGACTTTCTGCACAACCTTCCTCAGCCGCCTAGCTGGATGTCCTTGCCCAGAAGCGGCAGTTGCCAAGGAGTTCTTTCCCAGGAGCTCGTGAGACAGCATATCATGCAGAACCGCAGAGAAGGAGACCAGCCTTTCTCCGGGTTCTCAGAGGTTCGCTTTTCTGCCTTTGAGCCTCTGAAGTCAGAGATCCAGTCAGCTCCCAATGATACTTTAGAACTGTAGTATTGAAGGTCTCTCTGCCATCAGCCCCCTGCTCAGCTCCCGTCTCCTAGGTGCATTCAGTGAAGTAGCATCCACTCTGCAGCCTCCCGCACCATGTTGTTTAGGAACGGCACATTTCCTCTTCGTAAAGAAATCTTTTCTTGCAGCCTGCCTGGCCCGAGCTCCTATTCCTTTTCCGAAGGCCGAGTTCGGCATAGCCCTGCAATGACCCCTTCCCTCAAGGCCGGACACATCTCTGAAAGACTATACTCCATGGGTCCCCATTCATTACATCTTACCTCCCATGAAACACAAAGGAGTTGTAGCGTGATGGGAGGAAACAACGGCCTCCTTCTCCTTCTCGGAATACCCCGTTGCCCAAGGTTACGGGCCTTGTCCAGAAGCAACAGTTGCCCAGGATTTCTTTGCTTTGAGCTCGTGAGACAGCATATCATGTAGGACCGCCGAGAAGGAGACCTGCCTCTCTCTGGTTTGGAAGAGGTTAGCTTTTCTACTCAGCCTTGGAGCACAAAGACCCAGCCAATTCCCAAGGACAGTTTCGAAGGTTACTGGTGCAGGTCTCTCTGCGCTTAGCCCACTGTTCAGCTACAGTCTGTAAAGTGCATTCAGGGAAGAGCAAGAAAGTCTCCAACGCCCCGCGTCTTGTGGGGAAGGAACAGCACATTCTCTCCTCAGTGAAGACGTCCTTTCTTGCAGACTGCCAGGCTGGGACTCCTCTTCCGTCTCAGACCACCGAGTTTGGCATAGCGTTGAAATGACACCTTCCCTCAACGCCGTAGGCATCTCTTCAAGAACATAAACCCTGTGTGCCCATTCGTTATACCTCACCGCCCTAAGAAACACCGAAGAGCTGTGGCTGGATGGTAGGAAACAGTGGCCGTAGTGTCCTTCGATCAATATCCCGTTCCAAAGGCCCCCCGTGAAAATCTCTTGCTTTCGAGGGCCTAGGGCATACCAAGGGCTGCCAAACACAGCTAAAGGAGGCGAAATAAGAGAAGCAGAACTTGCTCCTGAGAAACTCGTACATACACTGAACCCAAAGCATGCCTCTTCGTGGAGACCGAAGGCCTCCCCAGCTCAGATTCTGGGCCCTGGAACACAATGCTAACCGCTGCCTTCAAGGAGAGGTAGGCAAGGAATGTTTTCAAGTCTCGCCTGCCTCTCAGGGCCTGTTCAGCTTGAGTGGAAAATAGCCACAGCCTGCCCGAACGTCCTGCCGAGCAGCGAGTTGTACTGGAGTGTAGCAAACGCTTCCAAGTTGTCTGAGGGGAAAGAGGCCATTGCTGTGGTGTGAACGGCCTTCTCTGCCACTCTTTCGGAGCACAGTGCTCTCTGGGCAGGCAGGATAGTTCCTAGAGCAGAAGCATTTGAACAGACGTCTGCCCTGGTATACTTCCTACATCCGCACATCGAGTGCATCTTTCCTACGCTCCAGGCACCAACACGGTGCACAGAACTCCTCCTGATGGCGAGACAGAAGACGCAACATTTCTTCTAGGGGGCTCGTGAGGGGCGAGGCCTCTTGAGGAGTTGGACCCTCGAATGCCGCTGAAACCACTGAGGTTGATTGCCACGTTATGTTAGCGACACACTGAGAGCATTTCAGGTTCATGGAACACCGTGCAGTGCGCCACGAGAGAAGAAAACGCAGATGCTGCCTTGACAGGGTTAGATTGAATTGCCTCTGTCCCCCCTCCGAAAACTAACTTTCCCAGAGCCAGCACAGCTTCACGTCCCGAGCAACGTTTTCTGCTGTGTGCCAGGATACATGAAAGGAAACCTGGGGACGCTGGGAGACTCTGAGCTGTACGCGGCTTGCCGAAGCTTCTAGACCCTTCAGGGGTCAGTGTGGCCCTTCTGGAGAGTGACACAGCATGTTTCCTAATGGAAACCTAGTGTTACATTTCGGGGACTTTCTGCACAACCTTCCTCAGCCGCCTAGCTGGATGTCCTTGCCCAGAAGCGGCAGTTGCCAAGGAGTTCTTTCCCAGGAGCTCGTGAGACAGCATACCATGCAGAACCGCAGAGAAGGAGACCAGCCTTTCTCCGGGTTCTCAGAGGTTCGCTTTTCTGCCTTTGAGCCTCTGAACTCAGAGATCCAGTCAGCTCCCAATGATACTTTAGAACTGTAGTATTGAAGGTCTCTCTGCCATCAGCCCCCTGCTCAGCTCCCGTCTCCTAGGTGCATTCAGTGAAGTAGCATCCACTCTGCAGCCTCCCGCACCATGTTGTTTAGGAACGGCACATTTCCTCTTCGTAAAGAAATCTTTTCTTGCAGCCTGCCTGGCCCGAGCTCCTATTCCTTTTCCGAAGGCCGAGTTCGGCATAGCCCTGCAATGACCCCTTCCCTCAAGGCCGGACACATCTCTGAAAGACTATACTCCATGGGTCCCCATTCATTACATCTTACCTCCCATGAAACACAAAGGAGTTGTAGCGTGATGGGAGGAAACAACGGCCTCCTTCTCCTTCTCGGAATACCCCGTTGCCCAAGGTTACGGGCCTTGTCCAGAAGCAACAGTTGCCCAGGATTTCTTTGCTTTGAGCTCGTGAGACAGCATATCATGTAGGACCGCCGAGAAGGAGACCTGCCTCTCTCTGGTTTGGAAGAGGTTAGCTTTTCTACTCAGCCTTGGAGCACAAAGACCCAGCCAATTCCCAAGGACAGTTTCGAAGGTTACTGGTGCAGGTCTCTCTGCGCTTAGCCCACTGTTCAGCTACAGTCTGTAAAGTGCATTCAGGGAAGAGCAAGAAAGTCTCCAACGCCCCGCGTCTTGTGGGGAAGGAACAGCACATTCTCTCCTCAGTGAAGACGTCCTTTCTTGCAGACTGCCAGGCTGGGACTCCTCTTCCGTCTCAGACCACCGAGTTTGGCATAGCGTTGAAATGACACCTTCCCTCAACGCCGTAGGCATCTCTTCAAGAACATAAACCCTGTGTGCCCATTCGTTATACCTCACCGCCCTAAGAAACACCGAAGAGCTGTGGCTGGATGGTAGGAAACAGTGGCCGTAGTGTCCTTCGATCAATATCCCGTTCCAAAGGCCCCCCGTGAAAATCTCTTGCTTTCGAGGGCCTAGGGCATACCAAGGGCTGCCAAACACAGCTAAAGGAGGCGAAATAAGAGAAGCAGAACTTGCTCCTGAGAAACTCGTACATACACTGAACCCAAAGCATGCCTCTTCGTGGAGACCGAAGGCCTCCCCAGCTCAGATTCTGGGCCCTGGAACACAATGCTAACCGCTGCCTTCAAGGAGAGGTAGGCAAGGAATGTTTTCAAGTCTCGCCTGCCTCTCAGGGCCTGTTCAGCTTGAGTGGAAAATAGCCACAGCCTGCCCGAACGTCCTGCCGAGCAGCGAGTTGTACTGGAGTGTAGCAAACGCTTCCAAGTTGTCTGAGGGGAAAGAGGCCATTGCTGTGGTGTGAACGGCCTTCTCTGCCACTCTTTCGGAGCACAGTGCTCTCTGGGCAGGCAGGATAGTTCCTAGAGCAGAAGCATTTGAACAGACGTCTGCCCTGGTATACTTCCTACATCCGCACATCGAGTGCATCTTTCCTACGCTCCAGGCACCAACACGGTGCACAGAACTCCTCCTGATGGCGAGACAGAAGACGCAACATTTCTTCTAGGGGGCTCGTGAGGGGCGAGGCCTCTTGAGGAGTTGGACCCTCGAATGCCGCTGAAACCACTGAGGTTGATTGCCACGTTATGTTAGCGACACACTGAGAGCATTTCAGGTTCATGGAACACCGTGCAGTGCGCCACGAGAGAAGAAAACGCAGATGCTGCCTTGACAGGGTTAGATTGAATTGCCTCTGTCCCCCCTCCGAAAACTAACTTTCCCAGAGCCAGCACAGCTTCACGTCCCGAGCAACGTTTTCTGCTGTGTGCCAGGATACATGAAAGGAAACCTGGGGACGCTGGGAGACTCTGAGCTGTACGCGGCTTGCCGAAGCTTCTAGACCCTTCAGGGGTCAGTGTGGCCCTTCTGGAGAGTGACACAGCATGTTTCCTAATGGAAACCTAGTGTTACATTTCGGGGACTTTCTGCACAACCTTCCTCAGCCGCCTAGCTGGATGTCCTTGCCCAGAAGCGGCAGTTGCCAAGGAGTTCTTTCCCAGGAGCTCGTGAGACAGCATACCATGCAGAACCGCAGAGAAGGAGACCAGCCTTTCTCCGGGTTCTCAGAGGTTCGCTTTTCTGCCTTTGAGCCTCTGAACTCAGAGATCCAGTCAGCTCCCAATGATACTTTAGAACTGTAGTATTGAAGGTCTCTCTGCCATCAGCCCCCTGCTCAGCTCCCGTCTCCTAGGTGCATTCAGTGAAGTAGCATCCACTCTGCAGCCTCCCGCACCATGTTGTTTAGGAACGGCACATTTCCTCTTCGTAAAGAAATCTTTTCTTGCAGCCTGCCTGGCCCGAGCTCCTATTCCTTTTCCGAAGGCCGAGTTCGGCATAGCCCTGCAATGACCCCTTCCCTCAAGGCCGGACACATCTCTGAAAGACTATACTCCATGGGTCCCCATTCATTACATCTTACCTCCCATGAAACACAAAGGAGTTGTAGCGTGATGGGAGGAAACAACGGCCTCCTTCTCCTTCTCGGAATACCCCGTTGCCCAAGGTTACGGGCCTTGTCCAGAAGCAACAGTTGCCCAGGATTTCTTTGCTTTGAGCTCGTGAGACAGCATATCATGTAGGACCGCCGAGAAGGAGACCTGCCTCTCTCTGGTTTGGAAGAGGTTAGCTTTTCTACTCAGCCTTGGAGCACAAAGACCCAGCCAATTCCCAAGGACAGTTTCGAAGGTTACTGGTGCAGGTCTCTCTGCGCTTAGCCCACTGTTCAGCTACAGTCTGTAAAGTGCATTCAGGGAAGAGCAAGAAAGTCTCCAACGCCCCGCGTCTTGTGGGGAAGGAACAGCACATTCTCTCCTCAGTGAAGACGTCCTTTCTTGCAGACTGCCAGGCTGGGACTCCTCTTCCGTCTCAGACCACCGAGTTTGGCATAGCGTTGAAATGACCCCTTCCCTCAACGCCGTACGCATCTCTTCAAGAACATAAACCCTGTGTGCCCATTCGTTATACCTCACCGCCCTAAGAAACACCGAAGAGCAGTGGCTGGATGGTAGGAAACAGTGGCCGTAGTGTCCTTCGATCAATATCCCGTTCCAAAGGCCCCCCGTGGAAATCTCTTGCTTTCGAGGGCCTAGGGCATACCAAGGGCTGCCAAACACAGCTAAAGGAGGCGAAATAAGAGAAGCAGAACTTGCTCCTGAGAAACTCGTACATACACTGAACCCAAAGCATGCCTCTTCGTGGAGACCGAAGGCCTCCCCAGCTCAGATTCTGGGCCCTGGAACACAGTGCTAACCGCTGCCTTCAAGGAGAGGTAGGCAAGGAATGTTTTCAAGTCTCGCCTGCCTCTCAGGGCCTGTTCAGCTTGAGTGGAAAATAGCCACAGCCTGCCCGAACGTCCTGCCGAGCAGCGAGTTGTACTGGAGTGTAGCAAACGCTTCCAAGTTGTCTGAGGGGAAAGAGGCCATTGCTGTGGTGTGAACGGCCTTCTCTGCCACTCTCTTGGAGCACAGTGCTCTCTGGGCAGGCAGGATAGTTCCTAGAGCAGAAGCATTTGAACAGACGTCTGCCCTGGTATACTTCCTACATCCGCACATCGAGTGCATCTTTCCTACGCTCCAGGCACCCACACGGTGCACAGAACTCCTCCTGATGGCGAGACAGAAGATGCAACATTTCTTCTAGGGGGCTCGTGAGGGGCGAGGCCTCTTGAGGAGTTGGACCCTCGAATGCCGCTGAAACCACTGAGGTTGATTGCCACGTTATGTTAGCGACACATTGAGAACATTTCAGGTTCATGGAACCCCGTGCAGTGCGCCACGAGAGAAGAAAATGCAGATGCTGCCTTGACAGGGTTAGATTGAATTGCCTCTGTCCCCCCTCCGAAAACTAACTTTCCCAGAGCCAGCACAGCTTCACGTCCCGAGCAACGTTTTCTGCTGTGTGCCAGGATACATGAAAGGAAACCTGGGGACGCTGGGAGACTCTGAGCTGTACGCGGCTTGCCGAAGCTTCTAGACCCTTCAGGGGTCAGTGTGGCCCTTCTGGAGAGTGACACAGCATGTTTCCTAATGGAAACCTAGTGTTACATTTCGGGGACTTTCTGCACAACCTTCCTCAGCCGCCTAGCTGGATGTCCTTGCCCAGAAGCGGCAGTTGCCAAGGAGTTCTTTCCCAGGAGCTCGTGAGACAGCATACCATGCAGAACCGCAGAGAAGGAGACCAGCCTTTCTCCGGGTTCTCAGAGGTTAGCTTTTCTGCCTTTGAGCCTTTGAACACAGAGATCCAGTCAGCTCCCAATGATACTTTAGAACTGTAGTATTGAAGGTCTCTCTGCCATCAGCCCCCTGCTCAGCTCCCGTCTCCTAGGTGCATTCAGTGAAGTAGCATCCACTCTGCAGCCTCCCGCACCATGTTGTTTAGGAACGGCACATTTCCTCTTCGTAAAGAAATCTTTTCTTGCAGCCTGCCTGGCCCGAGCTCCTATTCCTTTTCCGAAGGCCGAGTTCGGCATAGCCCTGCAATGACCCCTTCCCTCAAGGCCGGACACATCTCTGAAAGACTATACTCCATGGGTCCCCATTCATTACATCTTACCTCCCATGAAACACAAAGGAGTTGTAGCGTGATGGGAGGAAACAACGGCCTCCTTCTCCTTCTCGGAATACCCCGTTGCCCAAGGTTACGGGCCTTGTCCAGAAGCAACAGTTGCCCAGGATTTCTTTGCTTTGAGCTCGTGAGACAGCATATCATGTAGGACCGCCGAGAAGGAGACCTGCCTCTCTCTGGTTTGGAAGAGGTTAGCTTTTCTACTCAGCCTTGGAGCACAAAGACCCAGCCAATTCCCAAGGACAGTTTCGAAGGTTACTGGTGCAGGTCTCTCTGCGCTTAGCCCACTGTTCAGCTACAGTCTGTAAAGTGCATTCAGGGAAGAGCAAGAAAGTCTCCAACGCCCCGCGTCTTGTGGGGAAGGAACAGCACATTCTCTCCTCAGTGAAGACGTCCTTTCTTGCAGACTGCCAGGCTGGGACTCCTCTTCCGTCTCAGACCACCGAGTTTGGCATAGCATTGAAATGACCCCTTCCCTCAACGCCGTACGCATCTCTTCAAGAACATAAACCCTGTGTCCCCATTCGTTATACCTCACCACCCTAAGAAACACCGAAGAGCTGTGGCTGGATGGTAGGAAACAGTGGCCGTAGTGTCCTTCGATCAATATCCCGTTCCAAAGGCCCCCCGTGGAAATCTGTTGCTTTCGAGGGCCTAGGGCATACCAAGGGCTGCCAAACACAGCTAAAGGAGGCGAAATAAGAGAAGCAGAACTTGCTCCTGAGAAACTCGTACGTACACGGAACCCAAAGCATGCCTCTTTGTGGAGACCGAGGCCTCCCCAGCTCAGATTCTGGGCCCTGGAACACAGTGCTAACCGCTGCCTTCAAGGAGAGGTAGGCAAGGAATGTTTTCAAGTCTCGCCTGCCTCTCAGGGCCTGTTCAGCTTGAGTGGAAAATAGCCACAGCCTGCCCGAACGTCCTGCCGAGCAGCGAGTTGTACTGGAGTGTAGCAAACGCTTCCAAGTTGTCTGAGGGGAAAGAGGCCATTGCTGTGGTGTGAACGGCCTTCTCTGCCACTCTCTTGGAGCACAGTGCTCTCTGGGCAGGCAGGATAGTTCCTAGAGCAGAAGCATTTGAACAGACGTCTGCCCTGGTATACTTCCTACATCCGCACATCGAGTGCATCTTTCCTACGCTCCAGGCACCCACACGGTGCACAGAACTCCTCCTGATGGCGAGACAGAAGATGCAACATTTCTTCTAGGGGGCTCGTGAGGGGCGAGGCCTCTTGAGGAGTTGGACCCTCGAATGCCGCTGAAACCACTGAGGTTGATTGCCACTTTATGTTAGCGACACATTGAGAACATTTCAGGTTCATGGAACCCCGTGCAGTGCGCCACGAGAGAAGAAAATGCAGATGCTGCCTTGACAGGGTTAGATTGAATTGCCTCTGTCCCCCCTCCGAAAACTAACTTTCCCAGAGCCAGCACAGCTTCACGTCCCGAGCAACGTTTTCTGCTGTGTGCCAGGATACATGAAAGGAAACCTGGGGACGCTGGGAGACTCTGAGCTGTACGCGGCTTGCCAAAGCTTCTAGACCCTTCAGGGGTCAGTGTGGCCCTTCTGGAGAGTGACACAGCATGTTTCCTAATGGAAACCTAGTGTTACATTTCGGGGACTTTCTGCACAACCTTCCTCAGCCGCCTAGCTGGATGTCCTTGCCCAGAAGCGGCAGTTGCCAAGGAGTTCTTTCCCAGGAGCTCGTGAGACAGCATACCATGCAGAACCGCAGAGAAGGAGACCAGCCTTTCTCCGGGTTCTCAGAGGTTAGCTTTTCTGCCTTTGAGCCTTTGAACACAGAGATCCAGTCAGCTCCCAATGATACTTTAGAACTGTAGTATTGAAGGTCTCTCTGCCATCAGCCCCCTGCTCAGCTCCCGTCTCCTAGGTGCATTCAGTGAAGTAGCATCCACTCTGCAGCCTCCCGCACCATGTTGTTTAGGAACGGCACATTTCCTCTTCGTAAAGAAATCTTTTCTTGCAGCCTGCCTGGCCCGAGCTCCTATTCCTTTTCCGAAGGCCGAGTTCGGCATAGCCCTGCAATGACCCCTTCCCTCAAGGCCGGACACATCTCTGAAAGACTATACTCCATGGGTCCCCATTCATTACATCTTACCTCCCATGAAACACAAAGGAGTTGTAGCGTGATGGGAGGAAACAACGGCCTCCTTCTCCTTCTCGGAATACCCCGTTGCCCAAGGTTACGGGCCTTGTCCAGAAGCAACAGTTGCCCAGGATTTCTTTGCTTTGAGCTCGTGAGACAGCATATCATGTAGGACCGCCGAGAAGGAGACCTGCCTCTCTCTGGTTTGGAAGAGGTTAGCTTTTCTACTCAGCCTTGGAGCACAAAGACCCAGCCAATTCCCAAGGACAGTTTCGAAGGTTACTGGTGCAGGTCTCTCTGCGCTTAGCCCACTGTTCAGCTACAGTCTGTAAAGTGCATTCAGGGAAGAGCAAGAAAGTCTCCAACGCCCCGCGTCTTGTGGGGAAGGAACAGCACATTCTCTCCTCAGTGAAGACGTCCTTTCTTGCAGACTGCCAGGCTGGGACTCCTCTTCCGTCTCAGACCACCGAGTTTGGCATAGCATTGAAATGACCCCTTCCCTCAACGCCGTACGCATCTCTTCAAGAACATAAACCCTGTGTCCCCATTCGTTATACCTCACCACCCTAAGAAACACCGAAGAGCTGTGGCTGGATGGTAGGAAACAGTGGCCGTAGTGTCCTTCGATCAATGTCCCGTTCCAAAGGCCCCCCGTGGAAATCTGTTGCTTTCGAGGGCCTAGGGCATACCAAGGGCTGCCAAACACAGCTAAAGGAGGCGAAATAAGAGAAGCAGAACTTGCTCCTGAGAAACTCGTACGTACACGGAACCCAAAGCATGCCTCTTTGTGGAGACCGAGGCCTCCCCAGCTCAGATTCTGGGCCCTGGAACACAGTGCTAACCGCTGCCTTCAAGGAGAGGTAGGCAAGGAATGTTTTCAAGTCTCGCCTGCCTCTCAGGGCCTGTTCAGCTTGAGTGGAAAATAGCCACAGCCTGCCCGAACGTCCTGCCGAGCAGCGAGTTGTACTGGAGTGTAGCAAACGCTTCCAAGTTGTCTGAGGGGAAAGAGGCCATTGCTGTGGTGTGAACGGCCTTCTCTGCCACTCTCTTGGAGCACAGTGCTCTCTGGGCAGGCAGGATAGTTCCTAGAGCAGAAGCATTTGAACAGACGTCTGCCCTGGTATACTTCCTACATCCGCACATCGAGTGCATCTTTCCTACGCTCCAGGCACCCACACGGTGCACAGAACTCCTCCTGATGGCGAGACAGAAGATGCAACATTTCTTCTAGGGGGCTCGTGAGGGGCGAGGCCTCTTGAGGAGTTGGACCCTCGAATGCCGCTGAAACCACTGAGGTTGATTGCCACTTTATGTTAGCGACACATTGAGAACATTTCAGGTTCATGGAACCCCGTGCAGTGCGCCACGAGAGAAGAAAATGCAGATGCTGCCTTGACAGGGTTAGATTGAATTGCCTCTGTCCCCCCTCCGAAAACTAACTTTCCCAGAGCCAGCACAGCTTCACGTCCCGAGCAACGTTTTCTGCTGTGTGCCAGGATACATGAAAGGAAACCTGGGGACGCTGGGAGACTCTGAGCTGTACGCGGCTTGCCAAAGCTTCTAGACCCTTCAGGGGTCAGTGTGGCCCTTCTGGAGAGTGACACAGCATGTTTCCTAATGGAAACCTAGTGTTACATTTCGGGGACTTTCTGCACAACCTTCCTCAGCCGCCTAGCTGGATGTCCTTGCCCAGAAGCGGCAGTTGCCAAGGAGTTCTTTCCCAGGAGCTCGTGAGACAGCATACCATGCAGAACCGCAGAGAAGGAGACCAGCCTTTCTCCGGGTTCTCAGAGGTTCGCTTTTCTGCCTTTGAGCCTTTGAACACAGAGATCCAGTCAGCTCCCAATGATACTTTAGAACTGTAGTATTGAAGGTCTCTCTGCCATCAGCCCCCTGCTCAGCTCCCGTCTCCTAGGTGCATTCAGTGAAGTAGCATCCACTCTGCAGCCTCCCGCACCATGTTGTTTAGGAACGGCACATTTCCTCTTCGTAAAGAAATCTTTTCTTGCAGCCTGCCTGGCCCGAGCTCCTATTCCTTTTCCGAAGGCCGAGTTCGGCATAGCCCTGCAATGACCCCTTCCCTCAAGGCCGGACACATCTCTGAAAGACTATACTCCATGGGTCCCCATTCATTACATCTTACCTCCCATGAAACACAAAGGAGTTGTAGCGTGATGGGAGGAAACAACGGCCTCCTTCTCCTTCTCGGAATACCCCGTTGCCCAAGGTTACGGGCCTTGTCCAGAAGCAACAGTTGCCCAGGATTTCTTTGCTTTGAGCTCGTGAGACAGCATATCATGTAGGACCGCCGAGAAGGAGACCTGCCTCTCTCTGGTTTGGAAGAGGTTAGCTTTTCTACTCAGCCTTGGAGCACAAAGACCCAGCCAATTCCCAAGGACAGTTTCGAAGGTTACTGGTGCAGGTCTCTCTGCGCTTAGCCCACTGTTCAGCTACAGTCTGTAAAGTGCATTCAGGGAAGAGCAAGAAAGTCTCCAACGCCCCGCGTCTTGTGGGGAAGGAACAGCACATTCTCTCCTCAGTGAAGACGTCCTTTCTTGCAGACTGCCAGGCTGGGACTCCTCTTCCGTCTCAGACCACCGAGTTTGGCATAGCATTGAAATGACCCCTTCCCTCAACGCCGTACGCATCTCTTCAAGAACATAAACCCTGTGTGCCCATTCGTTATACCTCACCACCCTAAGAAACACCGAAGAGCTGTGGCTGGATGGTAGGAAACAGTGGCCGTAGTGTCCTTCGATCAATATCCCGTTCCAAAGGCCCCCCGTGGAAATCTGTTGCTTTCGAGGGCCTAGGGCATACCAAGGGCTGCCAAACACAGCTAAAGGAGGCGAAATAAGAGAAGCAGAACTTGCTCCTGAGAAACTCGTACGTACACGGAACCCAAAGCATGCCTCTTTGTGGAGACCGAGGCCTCCCCAGCTCAGATTCTGGGCCCTGGAACACAGTGCTAACCGCTGCCTTCAAGGAGAGGTAGGCAAGGAATGTTTTCAAGTCTCGCCTGCCTCTCAGGGCCTGTTCAGCTTGAGTGGAAAATAGCCACAGCCTGCCCGAACGTCCTGCCGAGCAGCGAGTTGTACTGGAGTGTAGCAAATGCTTCCAAGTTGTCTGAGGGGAAAGAGGCCATTGCTGTGGTGTGAACGGCCTTCTCTGCCACTCTCTTGGAGCACAGTGCTCTCTGGGCAGGCAGGATAGTTCCTAGAGCAGAAGCATTTGAACAGACGTCTGCCCTGGTATACTTCCTACATCCGCACATCGAGTGCATCTTTCCTACGCTCCAGGCACCCACACGGTGCACAGAACTCCTCCTGATGGCGAGACAGAAGATGCAACATTTCTTCTAGGGGGCTCGTGAGGGGCGAGGCCTCTTGAGGAGTTGGACCCTCGAATGCCGCTGAAACCACTGAGGTTGATTGCCACGTTATGTTAGCGACACACTGAGAGTATTTCAGGTTCATGGAACCCCGTGCAGTGCGCCACGAGAGAAGAAAATGCAGATGCTGCCTTGACAGGGTTAGATTGAATTGCCTCTGTCCCCCCTCCGAAAACTAACTTTCCCAGAGCCAGCACAGCTTCACGTCCCGAGCAACGTTTTCTGCTGTGTGCCAGGATACATGAAAGGAAACCTGGGGACGCTGGGAGACTCTGAGCTGTACGCGGCTTGCCAAAGCTTCTAGACCCTTCAGGGGTCAGTGTGGCCCTTCTGGAGAGTGACACAGCATGTTTCCTAATGGAAACCTAGTGTTACATTTCGGGGACTTTCTGCACAACCTTCCTCAGCCGCCTAGCTGGATGTCCTTGCCCAGAAGCGGCAGTTGCCAAGGAGTTCTTTCCCAGGAGCTCGTGAGACAGCATATCATGCAGAACCGCAGAGAAGGAGACCAGCCTTTCTCCGGGTTCTCAGAGGTTCGCTTTTCTGCCTTTGAGCCTCTGAAGTCAGAGATCCAGTCAGCTCCCAATGATACTTTAGAACTGTAGTATTGAAGGTCTCTCTGCCATCAGCCCCCTGCTCAGCTCCCGTCTCCTAGGTGCATTCAGTGAAGTAGCATCCACTCTGCAGCCTCCCGCACCATGTTGTTTAGGAACGGCACATTTCCTCTTCGTAAAGAAATCTTTTCTTGCAGCCTGCCTGGCCCGAGCTCCTATTCCTTTTCCGAAGGCCGAGTTCGGCATAGCCCTGCAATGACCCCTTCCCTCAAGGCCGGACACATCTCTGAAAGACTATACTCCATGGGTCCCCATTCATTACATCTTACCTCCCATGAAACACAAAGGAGTTGTAGCGTGATGGGAGGAAACAACGGCCTCCTTCTCCTTCTCGGAATACCCCGTTGCCCAAGGTTACGGGCCTTGTCCAGAAGCAACAGTTGCCCAGGATTTCTTTGCTTTGAGCTCGTGAGACAGCATATCATGTAGGACCGCCGAGAAGGAGACCTGCCTCTCTCTGGTTTGGAAGAGGTTAGCTTTTCTACTCAGCCTTGGAGCACAAAGACCCAGCCAATTCCCAAGGACAGTTTCGAAGGTTACTGGTGCAGGTCTCTCTGCGCTTAGCCCACCGTTCAGCTACAGTCTGTAAAGTGCATTCAGGGAAGAGCAAGAAAGTCTCCAACGCCCCGCGTCTTGTGGGGAAGGAACAGCACATTCTCTCCTCAGTGAAGACGTCCTTTCTTGCAGACTGCCAGGCTGGGACTCCTCTTCCGTCTCAGACCACTGAGTTTGGCATAGCGTTGAAATGACACCTTCCCTCAACACCGTAGGCATCTCTTCAAGAACATAAACCCTGTGTGCCCATTCGTTATACCTCACCGCCCTAAGAAACACCGAAGAGCTGTGGCTGGATGGTAGGAAACAGTGGCCGTAGTGTCCTTCGATCAATATCCCGTTCCAAAGGCCCCCCCGTGAAAATCTCTTGCTTTCGAGGGCCTAGGGCATTCCAAGGGCTGCCAAACACAGCTAAAGGAGGCGAAATAAGAGAAGCAGAACTTGCTCCTGAGAAACTCGTACATACACTGAACCCAAAGCATGCCTCTTCGTGGAGACCGAAGGCCTCCCCAGCTCAGATTCTGGGCCCTGGAACACAGTGCTAACCGCTGCCTTCAAGGAGAGGTAGGCAAGGAATGTTTTCAAGTCTCGCCTGCCTCTCAGGGCCTGTTCAGCTTGAGTGGAAAATAGCCACAGCCTGCCCGAACGTCCTGCCGAGCAGCGAGTTGTACTGGAGTGTAGCAAACGCTTCCAAGTTGTCTGAGGGGAAAGAGGCCATTGCTGTGGTGTGAACGGCCTTCTCTGCCACTCTTTCGGAGCACAGTGCTCTCTGGGCAGGCAGGATAGTTCCTAGAGCAGAAGCATTTGAACAGACGTCTGCCCTGGTATACTTCCTACATCCGCACATCGAGTGCATCTTTCCTACGCTCCAGGCACCAACACGGTGCACAGAACTCCTCCTGATGGCGAGACAGAAGACGCAACATTTCTTCTAGGGGGCTCGTGAGGGGCGAGGCCTCTTGAGGAGTTGGACCCTCGAATGCCGCTGAAACCACTGAGGTTGATTGCCACGTTATGTTAGCGACACACTGAGAGTATTTCAGGTTCATGGAACCCCGTGCAGTGCGCCACGAGAGAAGAAAACGCAGATGCTGCCTTGACAGGGTTAGATTGAATTGCCTCTGTCCCCCCTCCGAAAACTAACTTTCCCAGAGCCAGCACAGCTTCACGTCCCGAGCAACGTTTTCTGCTGTGTGCCAGGATACATGAAAGGAAACCTGGGGACGCTGGGAGACTCTGAGCTGTACGCGGCTTGCCAAAGCTTCTAGACCCTTCAGGGGTCAGTGTGGCCCTTCTGGAGAGTGACACAGCATGTTTCCTAATGGAAACCTAGTGTTACATTTCGGGGACTTTCTGCACAACCTTCCTCAGCCGCCTAGCTGGATGTCCTTGCCCAGAAGCGGCAGTTGCCAAGGAGTTCTTTCCCAGGAGCTCGTGAGACAGCATATCATGCAGAACCGCAGAGAAGGAGACCAGCCTTTCTCCGGGTTCTCAGAGGTTCGCTTTTCTGCCTTTGAGCCTCTGAACTCAGAGATCCAGTCAGCTCCCAATGATACTTTAGAACTGTAGTATTGAAGGTCTCTCTGCCATCAGCCCCCTGCTCAGCTCCCGTCTCCTAGGTGCATTCAGTGAAGTAGCATCCACTCTGCAGCCTCCCGCACCATGTTGTTTAGGAACGGCACATTTCCTCTTCGTAAAGAAATCTTTTCTTGCAGCCTGCCTGGCCCGAGCTCCTATTCCTTTTCCGAAGGCCGAGTTCGGCATAGCCCTGCAATGACCCCTTCCCTCAAGGCCGGACACATCTCTGAAAGACTATACTCCATGGGTCCCCATTCATTACATCTTACCTCCCATGAAACACAAAGGAGTTGTAGCGTGATGGGAGGAAACAACGGCCTCCTTCTCCTTCTCGGAATACCCCGTTGCCCAAGGTTACGGGCCTTGTCCAGAAGCAACAGTTGCCCAGGATTTCTTTGCTTTGAGCTCGTGAGACAGCATATCATGTAGGACCGCCGAGAAGGAGACCTGCCTCTCTCTGGTTTGGAAGAGGTTAGCTTTTCTACTCAGCCTTGGAGCACAAAGACCCAGCCAATTCCCAAGGACAGTTTCGAAGGTTACTGGTGCAGGTCTCTCTGCGCTTAGCCCACTGTTCAGCTACAGTCTGTAAAGTGCATTCAGGGAAGAGCAAGAAAGTCTCCAACGCCCCGCGTCTTGTGGGGAAGGAACAGCACATTCTCTCCTCAGTGAAGACGTCCTTTCTTGCAGACTGCCAGGCTGGGACTCCTCTTCCGTCTCAGACCACCGAGTTTGGCATAGCGTTGAAATGACACCTTCCCTCAACGCCGTAGGCATCTCTTCAAGAACATAAACCCTGTGTGCCCATTCGTTATACCTCACCGCCCTAAGAAACACCGAAGAGCTGTGGCTGGATGGTAGGAAACAGTGGCCGTAGTGTCCTTCGATCAATATCCCGTTCCAAAGGCCCCCCGTGAAAATCTCTTGCTTTCGAGGGCCTAGGGCATACCAAGGGCTGCCAAACACAGCTAAAGGAGGCGAAATAAGAGAAGCAGAACTTGCTCCTGAGAAACTCGTACATACACTGAACCCAAAGCATGCCTCTTCGTGGAGACCGAAGGCCTCCCCAGCTCAGATTCTGGGCCCTGGAACACAATGCTAACCGCTGCCTTCAAGGAGAGGTAGGCAAGGAATGTTTTCAAGTCTCGCCTGCCTCTCAGGGCCTGTTCAGCTTGAGTGGAAAATAGCCACAGCCTGCCCGAACGTCCTGCCGAGCAGCGAGTTGTACTGGAGTGTAGCAAACGCTTCCAAGTTGTCTGAGGGGAAAGAGGCCATTGCTGTGGTGTGAACGGCCTTCTCTGCCACTCTTTCGGAGCACAGTGCTCTCTGGGCAGGCAGGATAGTTCCTAGAGCAGAAGCATTTGAACAGACGTCTGCCCTGGTATACTTCCTACATCCGCACATCGAGTGCATCTTTCCTACGCTCCAGGCACCAACACGGTGCACAGAACTCCTCCTGATGGCGAGACAGAAGACGCAACATTTCTTCTAGGGGGCTCGTGAGGGGCGAGGCCTCTTGAGGAGTTGGACCCTCGAATGCCGCTGAAACCACTGAGGTTGATTGCCACGTTATGTTAGCGACACACTGAGAGCATTTCAGGTTCATGGAACCCCGTGCAGTGCGCCACGAGAGAAGAAAACGCAGATGCTGCCTTGACAGGGTTAGATTGAATTGCCTCTGTCCCCCCTCCGAAAACTAACTTTCCCAGAGCCAGCACAGCTTCACGTCCCGAGCAACGTTTTCTGCTGTGTGCCAGGATACATGAAAGGAAACCTGGGGACGCTGGGAGACTCTGAGCTGTACGCGGCTTGCCGAAGCTTCTAGACCCTTCAGGGGTCAGTGTGGCCCTTCTGGAGAGTGACACAGCATGTTTCCTAATGGAAACCTAGTGTTACATTTCGGGGACTTTCTGCACAACCTTCCTCAGCCGCCTAGCTGGATGTCCTTGCCCAGAAGCGGCAGTTGCCAAGGAGTTCTTTCCCAGGAGCTCGTGAGACAGCATACCATGCAGAACCGCAGAGAAGGAGACCAGCCTTTCTCCGGGTTCTCAGAGGTTCGCTTTTCTGCCTTTGAGCCTCTGAACTCAGAGATCCAGTCAGCTCCCAATGATACTTTAGAACTGTAGTATTGAAGGTCTCTCTGCCATCAGCCCCCTGCTCAGCTCCCGTCTCCTAGGTGCATTCAGTGAAGTAGCATCCACTCTGCAGCCTCCCGCACCATGTTGTTTAGGAACGGCACATTTCCTCTTCGTAAAGAAATCTTTTCTTGCAGCCTGCCTGGCCCGAGCTCCTATTCCTTTTCCGAAGGCCGAGTTCGGCATAGCCCTGCAATGACCCCTTCCCTCAAGGCCGGACACATCTCTGAAAGACTATACTCCATGGGTCCCCATTCATTACATCTTACCTCCCATGAAACACAAAGGAGTTGTAGCGTGATGGGAGGAAACAACGGCCTCCTTCTCCTTCTCGGAATACCCCGTTGCCCAAGGTTACGGGCCTTGTCCAGAAGCAACAGTTGCCCAGGATTTCTTTGCTTTGAGCTCGTGAGACAGCATATCATGTAGGACCGCCGAGAAGGAGACCTGCCTCTCTCTGGTTTGGAAGAGGTTAGCTTTTCTACTCAGCCTTGGAGCACAAAGACCCAGCCAATTCCCAAGGACAGTTTCGAAGGTTACTGGTGCAGGTCTCTCTGCGCTTAGCCCACTGTTCAGCTACAGTCTGTAAAGTGCATTCAGGGAAGAGCAAGAAAGTCTCCAACGCCCCGCGTCTTGTGGGGAAGGAACAGCACATTCTCTCCTCAGTGAAGACGTCCTTTCTTGCAGACTGCCAGGCTGGGACTCCTCTTCCGTCTCAGACCACCGAGTTTGGCATAGCATTGAAATGACCCCTTCCCTCAACGCCGTACGCATCTCTTCAAGAACATAAACCCTGTGTGCCCATTCGTTATACCTCACCGCCCTAAGAAACACCGAAGAGCTGTGGCTGGATGGTAGGAAACAGTGGCCGTAGTGTCCTTCGATCAATATCCCGTTCCAAAGGCCCCCCCGTGAAAATCTCTTGCTTTCGAGGGCCTAGGGCATTCCAAGGGCTGCCAAACACAGCTAAAGGAGGCGAAATAAGAGAAGCAGAACTTGCTCCTGAGAAACTCGTACATACACTGAACCCAAAGCATGCCTCTTCGTGGAGACCGAAGGCCTCCCCAGCTCAGATTCTGGGCCCTGGAACACAGTGCTAACCACTGCCTTCAAGGAGAGGTAGGCAAGGAATGTTTTCAAGTCTCGCCTGCCTCTCAGGGCCTGTTCAGCTTGAGTGGAAAATAGCCACAGCCTGCCCGAACGTCCTGCCGAGCAGCGAGTTGTACTGGAGTGTAGCAAACGCTTCCAAGTTGTCTGAGGGGAAAGAGGCCATTGCTGTGGTGAGAACGGCCTTCTCTGCCACTCTCTTGGAGCACAGTGCTCTCTGGGCAGGCAGGATAGTTCCTAGAGCAGAAGCATTTGAACAGATGTCTGCCCTGGTATACTTCCTACATCCGCACATCGAGTGCATCTTTCCTACGCTCCAGGCACCAACGTGGTGCACAGAACTCCTCCTGATGGCGAGACAGAAGACGCAACATTTCTTCTCGGGGGCTCGTGAGGGGCGAGGCCTCTTGAGGAGTTGGACCCTCGAATGCCGCTGAAACCACTGAGGTTGATTGCCATGTTATGTTAGGGACACATTGAGAGCATTTCAGATTCATGGAACCCCGTGCAGTGCGCCATGAGAGAAGAAAACGCAGATGCTGCCTTGAGAGGGTTAGATTGAATTGCCTCTGTCCCCCCTCCGAAAACTAACTTTCCCAGAGCCAGCACAGCTTCACGTCCCGAGCAACGTTTTCTGCTGTGTGCCAGGATACATGAAAGGAAACCTGGGGACGCTGGGAGACTCTGAGCTGTACGCGGCTTGCCGAAGCTTCTAGAGCATTCAGGGGTCAGTGTGGCCCTTCTGGAGAGTGACACAGCATGTTTCCTAATGGAAACCTAGAGTTACATTTCGGGGACTTTCTGCACAACCTTCCTCAGCCGCCTAGCTGGATGTCCTTGCCCAGAAGCGGCAGTTGCCAAGGAGTTCTTTCCCAGGAGCTCGTGAGACAGCATACCATGCAGAACCGCAGAGAAGGAGACCAGCCTTTCTCCGGGTTTTCAGAGGTTCGCTTTTCTGCCTTTGAGCCTTTGAACACAGAGATCCAGTCAGCTCCCAATGATACTTTAGAACTGTAGTATTGACGGTCTCTCTGCCATCAGCCCCCTGCTCAGCTCCCGTCTCCTAGGTGCATTCAGTGAAGTAGCATCCACTCTGCAGCCTCCCGCACCATGTTGTTTAGGAACGGCACATTTCCTCTTCGTAAAGAAATCTTTTCTTGCAGCCTGCCTGGCCCGAGCTCCTATTCCTTTTCCGAAGGCCGAGTTCGGCATAGCCCTGCAATGACCCCTTCCCTCAAGGCCGGACACATCTCTGAAAGACTATACTCCATGGGTCCCCATTCATTACATCTTACCTCCCATGAAACACAAAGGAGTTGTAGCGTGATGGGAGGAAACAACGGCCTCCTTCTCCTTCTCGGAATACCCCGTTGCCCAAGGTTACGGGCCTTGTCCAGAAGCAACAGTTGCCCAGGATTTCTTTGCTTTGAGCTCGTGAGACAGCATATCATGTAGGACCGCCGAGAAGGAGACCTGCCTCTCTCTGGTTTGGAAGAGGTTAGCTTTTCTACTCAGCCTTGGAGCACAAAGACCCAGCCAATTCCCAAGGACAGTTTCGAAGGTTACTGGTGCAGGTCTCTCTGCGCTTAGCCCACCGTTCAGCTACAGTCTGTAAAGTGCATTCAGGGAAGAGCAAGAAAGTCTCCAACGCCCCGCGTCTTGTGGGGAAGGAACAGCACATTCTCTCCTCAGTGAAGACGTCCTTTCTTGCAGACTGCCAGGCTGGGACTCCTCTTCCGTCTCAGACCACCGAGTTTGGCATAGCATTGAAATGACCCCTTCCCTCAACGCCGTACGCATCTCTTCAAGAACATAAACCCTGTGTGCCCATTCGTTATACCTCACCGCCCTAAGAAACACCGAAGAGCTGTGGCTGGATGGTAGGAAACAGTGGCCGTAGTGTCCTTCGATCAATATCCCGTTCCAAAGGCCCCCCCGTGAAAATCTCTTGCTTTCGAGGGCCTAGGGCATTCCAAGGGCTGCCAAACACAGCTAAAGGAGGCGAAATAAGAGAAGCAGAACTTGCTCCTGAGAAACTCGTACATACACTGAACCCAAAGCATGCCTCTTCGTGGAGACCGAAGGCCTCCCCAGCTCAGATTCTGGGCCCTGGAACACAGTGCTAACCGCTGCCTTCAAGGAGAGGTAGGCAAGGAATGTTTTCAAGTCTCGCCTGCCTCTCAGGGCCTGTTCAGCTTGAGTGGAAAATAGCCACAGCCTGCCCGAACGTCCTGCCGAGCAGCGAGTTGTACTGGAGTGTAGCAAACGCTTCCAAGTTGTCTGAGGGGAAAGAGGCCATTGCTGTGGTGTGAACGGCCTTCTCTGCCACTCTTTCGGAGCACAGTGCTCTCTGGGCAGGCAGGATAGTTCCTAGAGCAGAAGCATTTGAACAGACGTCTGCCCTGGTATACTTCCTACATCCGCACATCGAGTGCATCTTTCCTACGCTCCAGGCACCAACACGGTGCACAGAACTCCTCCTGATGGCGAGACAGAAGACGCAACATTTCTTCTAGGGGGCTCGTGAGGGGCGAGGCCTCTTGAGGAGTTGGACCCTCGAATGCCGCTGAAACCACTGAGGTTGATTGCCACGTTATGTTAGCGACACACTGAGAGTATTTCAGGTTCATGGAACCCCGTGCAGTGCGCCACGAGAGAAGAAAACGCAGATGCTGCCTTGACAGGGTTAGATTGAATTGCCTCTGTCCCCCCTCCGAAAACTAACTTTCCCAGAGCCAGCACAGCTTCACGTCCCGAGCAACGTTTTCTGCTGTGTGCCAGGATACATGAAAGGAAACCTGGGGACGCTGGGAGACTCTGAGCTGTACGTGGCTTGCCAAAGCTTCTAGACCCTTCAGGGGTCAGTGTGGCCCTTCTGGAGAGTGACACAGCATGTTTCCTAATGGAAACCTAGTGTTACATTTCGGGGACTTTCTGCACAACCTTCCTCAGCCGCCTAGCTGGATGTCCTTGCCCAGAAGCGGCAGTTGCCAAGGAGTTCTTTCCCAGGAGCTCGTGAGACAGCATATCATGCAGAACCGCAGAGAAGGAGACCAGCCTTTCTCCGGGTTCTCAGAGGTTCGCTTTTCTGCCTTTGAGCCTCTGAAGTCAGAGATCCAGTCAGCTCCCAATGATACTTTAGAACTGTAGTATTGAAGGTCTCTCTGCCATCAGCCCCCTGCTCAGCTCCCGTCTCCTAGGTGCATTCAGTGAAGTAGCATCCACTCTGCAGCCTCCCGCACCATGTTGTTTAGGAACGGCACATTTCCTCTTCGTAAAGAAATCTTTTCTTGCAGCCTGCCTGGCCCGAGCTCCTATTCCTTTTCCGAAGGCCGAGTTCGGCATAGCCCTGCAATGACCCCTTCCCTCAAGGCCGGACACATCTCTGAAAGACTATACTCCATGGGTCCCCATTCATTACATCTTACCTCCCATGAAACACAAAGGAGTTGTAGCGTGATGGGAGGAAACAACGGCCTCCTTCTCCTTCTCGGAATACCCCGTTGCCCAAGGTTACGGGCCTTGTCCAGAAGCAACAGTTGCCCAGGATTTCTTTGCTTTGAGCTCGTGAGACAGCATATCATGTAGGACCGCCGAGAAGGAGACCTGCCTCTCTCTGGTTTGGAAGAGGTTAGCTTTTCTACTCAGCCTTGGAGCACAAAGACCCAGCCAATTCCCAAGGACAGTTTCGAAGGTTACTGGTGCAGGTCTCTCTGCGCTTAGCCCACTGTTCAGCTACAGTCTGTAAAGTGCATTCAGGGAAGAGCAAGAAAGTCTCCAACGCCCCGCGTCTTGTGGGGAAGGAACAGCACATTCTCTCCTCAGTGAAGACGTCCTTTCTTGCAGACTGCCAGGCTGGGACTCCTCTTCCGTCTCAGACCACCGAGTTTGGCATAGCGTTGAAATGACACCTTCCCTCAACGCCGTAGGCATCTCTTCAAGAACATAAACCCTGTGTGCCCATTCGTTATACCTCACCGCCCTAAGAAACACCGAAGAGCTGTGGCTGGATGGTAGGAAACAGTGGCCGTAGTGTCCTTCGATCAATATCCCGTTCCAAAGGCCCCCCGTGAAAATCTCTTGCTTTCGAGGGCCTAGGGCATACCAAGGGCTGCCAAACACAGCTAAAGGAGGCGAAATAAGAGAAGCAGAACTTGCTCCTGAGAAACTCGTACATACACTGAACCCAAAGCATGCCTCTTCGTGGAGACCGAAGGCCTCCCCAGCTCAGATTCTGGGCCCTGGAACACAATGCTAACCGCTGCCTTCAAGGAGAGGTAGGCAAGGAATGTTTTCAAGTCTCGCCTGCCTCTCAGGGCCTGTTCAGCTTGAGTGGAAAATAGCCACAGCCTGCCCGAACGTCCTGCCGAGCAGCGAGTTGTACTGGAGTGTAGCAAACGCTTCCAAGTTGTCTGAGGGGAAAGAGGCCATTGCTGTGGTGTGAACGGCCTTCTCTGCCACTCTTTCGGAGCACAGTGCTCTCTGGGCAGGCAGGATAGTTCCTAGAGCAGAAGCATTTGAACAGACGTCTGCCCTGGTATACTTCCTACATCCGCACATCGAGTGCATCTTTCCTACGCTCCAGGCACCAACACGGTGCACAGAACTCCTCCTGATGGCGAGACAGAAGACGCAACATTTCTTCTAGGGGGCTCGTGAGGGGCGAGGCCTCTTGAGGAGTTGGACCCTCGAATGCCGCTGAAACCACTGAGGTTGATTGCCACGTTATGTTAGCGACACACTGAGAGCATTTCAGGTTCATGGAACCCCGTGCAGTGCGCCACGAGAGAAGAAAACGCAGATGCTGCCTTGACAGGGTTAGATTGAATTGCCTCTGTCCCCCCTCCGAAAACTAACTTTCCCAGAGCCAGCACAGCTTCACGTCCCGAGCAACGTTTTCTGCTGTGTGCCAGGATACATGAAAGGAAACCTGGGGACGCTGGGAGACTCTGAGCTGTACGCGGCTTGCCAAAGCTTCTAGACCCTTCAGGGGTCAGTGTGGCCCTTCTGGAGAGTGACACAGCATGTTTCCTAATGGAAACCTAGTGTTACATTTCGGGGACTTTCTGCACAACCTTCCTCAGCCGCCTAGCTGGATGTCCTTGCCCAGAAGCGGCAGTTGCCAAGGAGTTCTTTCCCAGGAGCTCGTGAGACAGCATACCATGCAGAACCGCAGAGAAGGAGACCAGCCTTTCTCCGGGTTCTCAGAGGTTCGCTTTTCTGCCTTTGAGCCTCTGAACTCAGAGATCCAGTCAGCTCCCAATGATACTTTAGAACTGTAGTATTGAAGGTCTCTCTGCCATCAGCCCCCTGCTCAGCTCCCGTCTCCTAGGTGCATTCAGTGAAGTAGCATCCACTCTGCAGCCTCCCGCACCATGTTGTTTAGGAACGGCACATTTCCTCTTCGTAAAGAAATCTTTTCTTGCAGCCTGCCTGGCCCGAGCTCCTATTCCTTTTCCGAAGGCCGAGTTCGGCATAGCCCTGCAATGACCCCTTCCCTCAAGGCCGGACACATCTCTGAAAGACTATACTCCATGGGTCCCCATTCATTACATCTTACCTCCCATGAAACACAAAGGAGTTGTAGCGTGATGGGAGGAAACAACGGCCTCCTTCTCCTTCTCGGAATACCCCGTTGCCCAAGGTTACGGGCCTTGTCCAGAAGCAACAGTTGCCCAGGATTTCTTTGCTTTGAGCTCGTGAGACAGCATATCATGTAGGACCGCCGAGAAGGAGACCTGCCTCTCTCTGGTTTGGAAGAGGTTAGCTTTTCTACTCAGCCTTGGAGCACAAAGACCCAGCCAATTCCCAAGGACAGTTTCGAAGGTTACTGGTGCAGGTCTCTCTGCGCTTAGCCCACTGTTCAGCTACAGTCTGTAAAGTGCATTCAGGGAAGAGCAAGAAAGTCTCCAACGCCCCGCGTCTTGTGGGGAAGGAACAGCACATTCTCTCCTCAGTGAAGACGTCCTTTCTTGCAGACTGCCAGGCTGGGACTCCTCTTCCGTCTCAGACCACCGAGTTTGGCATAGCATTGAAATGACCCCTTCCCTCAACGCCGTACGCATCTCTTCAAGAACATAAACCCTGTGTGCCCATTCGTTATACCTCACCGCCCTAAGAAACACCGAAGAGCTGTGGCTGGATGGTAGGAAACAGTGGCCGTAGTGTCCTTCGATCAATATCCCGTTCCAAAGGCCCCCCCGTGAAAATCTCTTGCTTTCGAGGGCCTAGGGCATTCCAAGGGCTGCCAAACACAGCTAAAGGAGGCGAAATAAGAGAAGCAGAACTTGCTCCTGAGAAACTCGTACATACACTGAACCCAAAGCATGCCTCTTCGTGGAGACCGAAGGCCTCCCCAGCTCAGATTCTGGGCCCTGGAACACAGTGCTAACCGCTGCCTTCAAGGAGAGGTAGGCAAGGAATGTTTTCAAGTCTCGCCTGCCTCTCAGGGCCTGTTCAGCTTGAGTGGAAAATAGCCACAGCCTGCCCGAACGTCCTGCCGAGCAGCGAGTTGTACTGGAGTGTAGCAAACGCTTCCAAGTTGTCTGAGGGGAAAGAGGCCATTGCTGTGGTGAGAACGGCCTTCTCTGCCACTCTCTTGGAGCACAGTGCTCTCTGGGCAGGCAGGATAGTTCCTAGAGCAGAAGCATTTGAACAGATGTCTGCCCTGGTATACTTCCTACATCCGCACATCGAGTGCATCTTTCCTACGCTCCAGGCACCAACGTGGTGCACAGAACTCCTCCTGATGGCGAGACAGAAGACGCAACATTTCTTCTCGGGGGCTCGTGAGGGGCGAGGCCTCTTGAGGAGTTGGACCCTCGAATGCCGCTGAAACCACTGAGGTTGATTGCCATGTTATGTTAGGGACACATTGAGAGCATTTCAGGTTCATGGAACCCCGTGCAGTGCGCCATGAGAGAAGAAAACGCAGATGCTGCCTTGAGAGGGTTAGATTGAATTGCCTCTGTCCCCCCTCCGAAAACTAACTTTCCCAGAGCCAGCACAGCTTCACGTCCCGAGCAACGTTTTCTGCTGTGTGCCAGGATACATGAAAGGAAACCTGGGGACGCTGGGAGACTCTGAGCTGTACGCGGCTTGCCGAAGCTTCTAGAGCATTCAGGGGTCAGTGTGGCCCTTCTGGAGAGTGACACAGCATGTTTCCTAATGGAAACCTAGAGTTACATTTCGGGGACTTTCTGCACAACCTTCCTCAGCCGCCTAGCTGGATGTCCTTGCCCAGAAGCGGCAGTTGCCAAGGAGTTCTTTCCCAGGAGCTCGTGAGACAGCATACCATGCAGAACCGCAGAGAAGGAGACCAGCCTTTCTCCGGGTTTTCAGAGGTTCGCTTTTCTGCCTTTGAGCCTTTGAACACAGAGATCCAGTCAGCTCCCAATGATACTTTAGAACTGTAGTATTGACGGTCTCTCTGCCATCAGCCCCCTGCTCAGCTCCCGTCTCCTAGGTGCATTCAGTGAAGTAGCATCCACTCTGCAGCCTCCCGCACCATGTTGTTTAGGAACGGCACATTTCCTCTTCGTAAAGAAATCTTTTCTTGCAGCCTGCCTGGCCCGAGCTCCTATTCCTTTTCCGAAGGCCGAGTTCGGCATAGCCCTGCAATGACCCCTTCCCTCAAGGCCGGACACATCTCTGAAAGACTATACTCCATGGGTCCCCATTCATTACATCTTACCTCCCATGAAACACAAAGGAGTTGTAGCGTGATGGGAGGAAACAACGGCCTCCTTCTCCTTCTCGGAATACCCCGTTGCCCAAGGTTACGGGCCTTGTCCAGAAGCAACAGTTGCCCAGGATTTCTTTGCTTTGAGCTCGTGAGACAGCATATCATGTAGGACCGCCGAGAAGGAGACCTGCCTCTCTCTGGTTTGGAAGAGGTTAGCTTTTCTACTCAGCCTTGGAGCACAAAGACCCAGCCAATTCCCAAGGACAGTTTCGAAGGTTACTGGTGCAGGTCTCTCTGCGCTTAGCCCACCGTTCAGCTACAGTCTGTAAAGTGCATTCAGGGAAGAGCAAGAAAGTCTCCAACGCCCCGCGTCTTGTGGGGAAGGAACAGCACATTCTCTCCTCAGTGAAGACGTCCTTTCTTGCAGACTTCCAGGCTGGGACTCCTCTTCCGTCTCAGACCACCGAGTTTGGCATAGCGTTGAAATGACACCTTCCCTCAACACCGTAGGCATCTCTTCAAGAACATAAACCCTGTGTGCCCATTCGTTATACCTCACCGCCCTAAGAAACACCGAAGAGCTGTGGCTGGATGGTAGGAAACAGTGGCCGTAGTGTCCTTCGATCAATATCCCGTTCCAAAGGCCCCCCCGTGAAAATCTCTTGCTTTCGAGGGCCTAGGGCATTCCAAGGGCTGCCAAACACAGCTAAAGGAGGCGAAATAAGAGAAGCAGAACTTGCTCCTGAGAAACTCGTACATACACTGAACCCAAAGCATGCCTCTTCGTGGAGACCGAAGGCCTCCCCAGCTCAGATTCTGGGCCCTGGAACACAGTGCTAACCGCTGCCTTCAAGGAGAGGTAGGCAAGGAATGTTTTCAAGTCTCGCCTGCCTCTCAGGGCCTGTTCAGCTTGAGTGGAAAATAGCCACAGCCTGCCCGAACGTCCTGCCGAGCAGCGAGTTGTACTGGAGTGTAGCAAACGCTTCCAAGTTGTCTGAGGGGAAAGAGGCCATTGCTGTGGTGTGAACGGCCTTCTCTGCCACTCTTTCGGAGCACAGTGCTCTCTGGGCAGGCAGGATAGTTCCTAGAGCAGAAGCATTTGAACAGACGTCTGCCCTGGTATACTTCCTACATCCGCACATCGAGTGCATCTTTCCTACGCTCCAGGCACCAACACGGTGCACAGAACTCCTCCTGATGGCGAGACAGAAGACGCAACATTTCTTCTAGGGGCCTCGTGAGGGGCGAGGCCTCTTGAGGAGTTGGACCCTCGAATGTCGCTGAAACCACTGAGGTTGATTGCCACGTTATGTTAGCGACACACTGAGAGCATTTCAGGTTCATGGAACCCCGTGCAGTGCGCCACGAGAGAAGAAAACGCAGATGCTGCCTTGACAGGGTTAGATTGAATTGCCTCTGTCCCCCCTCCGAAAACTAACTTTCCCAGAGCCAGCACAGCTTCACGTCCCGAGCAACGTTTTCTGCTGTGTGCCAGGATACATGAAAGGAAACCTGGGGACGCTGGGAGACTCTGAGCTGTACGCGGCTTGCCAAAGCTTCTAGACCCTTCAGGGGTCAGTGTGGCCCTTCTGGAGAGTGACACAGCATGTTTCCTAATGGAAACCTAGTGTTACATTTCGGGGACTTTCTGCACAACCTTCCTCAGCCGCCTAGCTGGATGTCCTTGCCCAGAAGCGGCAGTTGCCAAGGAGTTCTTTCCCAGGAGCTCGTGAGACAGCATATCATGCAGAACCGCAGAGAAGGAGACCAGCCTTTCTCCGGGTTCTCAGAGGTTCGCTTTTCTGCCTTTGAGCCTCTGAACTCAGAGATCCAGTCAGCTCCCAATGATACTTTAGAACTGTAGTATTGAAGGTCTCTCTGCCATCAGCCCCCTGCTCAGCTCCCGTCTCCTAGGTGCATTCAGTGAAGTAGCATCCACTCTGCAGCCTCCCGCACCATGTTGTTTAGGAACGGCACATTTCCTCTTCGTAAAGAAATCTTTTCTTGCAGCCTGCCTGGCCCGAGCTCCTATTCCTTTTCCGAAGGCCGAGTTCGGCATAGCCCTGCAATGACCCCTTCCCTCAAGGCCGGACACATCTCTGAAAGACTATACTCCATGGGTCCCCATTCATTACATCTTACCTCCCATGAAACACAAAGGAGTTGTAGCGTGATGGGAGGAAACAACGGCCTCCTTCTCCTTCTCGGAATACCCCGTTGCCCAAGGTTACGGGCCTTGTCCAGAAGCAACAGTTGCCCAGGATTTCTTTGCTTTGAGCTCGTGAGACAGCATATCATGTAGGACCGCCGAGAAGGAGACCTGCCTCTCTCTGGTTTGGAAGAGGTTAGCTTTTCTACTCAGCCTTGGAGCACAAAGACCCAGCCAATTCCCAAGGACAGTTTCGAAGGTTACTGGTGCAGGTCTCTCTGCGCTTAGCCCACCGTTCAGCTACAGTCTGTAAAGTGCATTCAGGGAAGAGCAAGAAAGTCTCCAACGCCCCGCGTCTTGTGGGGAAGGAACAGCACATTCTCTCCTCAGTGAAGACGTCCTTTCTTGCAGACTGCCAGGCTGGGACTCCTCTTCCGTCTCAGACCACCGAGTTTGGCATAGCGTTGAAATGACACCTTCCCTCAACACCGTAGGCATCTCTTCAAGAACATAAACCCTGTGTGCCCATTCGTTATACCTCACCGCCCTAAGAAACACCGAAGAGCTGTGGCTGGATGGTAGGAAACAGTGGCCGTAGTGTCCTTCGATCAATATCCCGTTCCAAAGGCCCCCCCGTGAAAATCTCTTGCTTTCGAGGGCCTAGGGCATTCCAAGACCTGCCAAACACAGCTAAAGGAGGCGAAATAAGAGAAGCAGAACTTGCTCCTGAGAAACTCGTACATACACTGAACCCAAAGCATGCCTCTTCGTGGAGACCGAAGGCCTCCCCAGCTCAGATTCTGGGCCCTGGAACACAGTGCTAACCGCTGCCTTCAAGGAGAGGTAGGCAAGGAATGTTTTCAAGTCTCGCCTGCCTCTCAGGGCCTGTTCAGCTTGAGTGGAAAATAGCCACAGCCTGCCCGAACGTCCTGCCGAGCAGCGAGTTGTACTGGAGTGTAGCAAACGCTTCCAAGTTGTCTGAGGGGAAAGAGGCCATTGCTGTGGTGTGAACGGCCTTCTCTGCCACTCTTTCGGAGCACAGTGCTCTCTGGGCAGGCAGGATAGTTCCTAGAGCAGAAGCATTTGAACAGACGTCTGCCCTGGTATACTTCCTACATCCGCACATCGAGTGCATCTTTCCTACGCTCCAGGCACCAACACGGTGCACAGAACTCCTCCTGATGGCGAGACAGAAGACGCAACATTTCTTCTAGGGGGCTCGTGAGGGGCGAGGCCTCTTGAGGAGTTGGACCCTCGAATGCCGCTGAAACCACTGAGGTTGATTGCCACGTTATGTTAGCGACACACTGAGAGCATTTCAGGTTCATGGAACCCCGTGCAGTGCGCCACGAGAGAAGAAAACGCAGATGCTGCCTTGACAGGGTTAGATTGAATTGCCTCTGTCCCCCCTCCGAAAACTAACTTTCCCAGAGCCAGCACAGCTTCACGTCCCGAGCAACGTTTTCTGCTGTGTGCCAGGATACATGAAAGGAAACCTGGGGACGCTGGGAGACTCTGAGCTGTACGCGGCTTGCCAAAGCTTCTAGACCCTTCAGGGGTCAGTGTGGCCCTTCTGGAGAGTGACACAGCATGTTTCCTAATGGAAACCTAGTGTTACATTTCGGGGACTTTCTGCACAACCTTCCTCAGCCGCCTAGCTGGATGTCCTTGCCCAGAAGCGGCAGTTGCCAAGGAGTTCTTTCCCAGGAGCTCGTGAGACAGCATACCATGCAGAACCGCAGAGAAGGAGACCAGCCTTTCTCCGGGTTCTCAGAGGTTCGCTTTTCTGCCTTTGAGCCTCTGAACTCAGAGATCCAGTCAGCTCCCAATGATACTTTAGAACTGTAGTATTGAAGGTCTCTCTGCCATCAGCCCCCTGCTCAGCTCCCGTCTCCTAGGTGCATTCAGTGAAGTAGCATCCACTCTGCAGCCTCCCGCACCATGTTGTTTAGGAACGGCACATTTCCTCTTCGTAAAGAAATCTTTTCTTGCAGCCTGCCTGGCCCGAGCTCCTATTCCTTTTCCGAAGGCCGAGTTCGGCATAGCCCTGCAATGACCCCTTCCCTCAAGGCCGGACACATCTCTGAAAGACTATACTCCATGGGTCCCCATTCATTACATCTTACCTCCCATGAAACACAAAGGAGTTGTAGCGTGATGGGAGGAAACAACGGCCTCCTTCTCCTTCTCGGAATACCCCGTTGCCCAAGGTTACGGGCCTTGTCCAGAAGCAACAGTTGCCCAGGATTTCTTTGCTTTGAGCTCGTGAGACAGCATATCATGTAGGACCGCCGAGAAGGAGACCTGCCTCTCTCTGGTTTGGAAGAGGTTAGCTTTTCTACTCAGCCTTGGAGCACAAAGACCCAGCCAATTCCCAAGGACAGTTTCGAAGGTTACTGGTGCAGGTCTCTCTGCGCTTAGCCCACTGTTCAGCTACAGTCTGTAAAGTGCATTCAGGGAAGAGCAAGAAAGTCTCCAACGCCCCGCGTCTTGTGGGGAAGGAACAGCACATTCTCTCCTCAGTGAAGACGTCCTTTCTTGCAGACTGCCAGGCTGGGACTCCTCTTCCGTCTCAGACCACCGAGTTTGGCATAGCATTGAAATGACCCCTTCCCTCAACGCCGTACGCATCTCTTCAAGAACATAAACCCTGTGTGCCCATTCGTTATACCTCACCGCCCTAAGAAACACCGAAGAGCTGTGGCTGGATGGTAGGAAACAGTGGCCGTAGTGTCCTTCGATCAATATCCCGTTCCAAAGGCCCCCCCGTGAAAATCTCTTGCTTTCGAGGGCCTAGGGCATTCCAAGGGCTGCCAAACACAGCTAAAGGAGGCGAAATAAGAGAAGCAGAACTTGCTCCTGAGAAACTCGTACATACACTGAACCCAAAGCATGCCTCTTCGTGGAGACCGAAGGCCTCCCCAGCTCAGATTCTGGGCCCTGGAACACAGTGCTAACCGCTGCCTTCAAGGAGAGGTAGGCAAGGAATGTTTTCAAGTCTCGCCTGCCTCTCAGGGCCTGTTCAGCTTGAGTGGAAAATATCCACAGCCTGCCCGAACGTCCTGCCGAGCAGCGAGTTGTACTGGAGTGTAGCAAACGCTTCCAAGTTGTCTGAGGGGAAAGAGGCCATTGCTGTGGTGAGAACGGCCTTCTCTGCCACTCTCTTGGAGCACAGTGCTCTCTGGGCAGGCAGGATAGTTCCTAGAGCAGAAGCATTTGAACAGATGTCTGCCCTGGTATACTTCCTACATCCGCACATCGAGTGCATCTTTCCTACGCTCCAGGCACCAACGTGGTGCACAGAACTCCTCCTGATGGCGAGACAGAAGACGCAACATTTCTTCTCGGGGGCTCGTGAGGGGCGAGGCCTCTTGAGGAGTTGGACCCTCGAATGCCGCTGAAACCACTGAGGTTGATTGCCATGTTATGTTAGGGACACATTGAGAGCATTTCAGGTTCATGGAACCCCGTGCAGTGCGCCATGAGAGAAGAAAACGCAGATGCTGCCTTGAGAGGGTTAGATTGAATTGCCTCTGTCCCCCCTCCGAAAACTAACTTTCCCAGAGCCAGCACAGCTTCACGTCCCGAGCAACATTTTCTGCTGTGTGCCAGGATACATGAAAGGAAACCTGGGGACGCTGGGAGACTCTGAGCTGTACGCGGCTTGCCGAAGCTTCTAGAGCATTCAGGGGTCAGTGTGGCCCTTCTGGAGAGTGACACAGCATGTTTCCTAATGGAAACCTAGAGTTACATTTCGGGGACTTTCTGCACAACCTTCCTCAGCCGCCTAGCTGGATGTCCTTGCCCAGAAGCGGCAGTTGCCAAGGAGTTCTTTCCCAGGAGCTCGTGAGACAGCATACCATGCAGAACCGCAGAGAAGGAGACCAGCCTTTCTCCGGGTTTTCAGAGGTTCGCTTTTCTGCCTTTGAGCCTTTGAACACAGAGATCCAGTCAGCTCCCAATGATACTTTAGAACTGTAGTATTGACGGTCTCTCTGCCATCAGCCCCCTGCTCAGCTCCCGTCTCCTAGGTGCATTCAGTGAAGTAGCATCCACTCTGCAGCCTCCCGCACCATGTTGTTTAGGAACGGCACATTTCCTCTTCGTAAAGAAATCTTTTCTTGCAGCCTGCCTGGCCCGAGCTCCTATTCCTTTTCCGAAGGCCGAGTTCGGCATAGCCCTGCAATGACCCCTTCCCTCAAGGCCGGACACATCTCTGAAAGACTATACTCCATGGGTCCCCATTCATTACATCTTACCTCCCATGAAACACAAAGGAGTTGTAGCGTGATGGGAGGAAACAACGGCCTCCTTCTCCTTCTCGGAATACCCCGTTGCCCAAGGTTACGGGCCTTGTCCAGAAGCAACAGTTGCCCAGGATTTCTTTGCTTTGAGCTCGTGAGACAGCATATCATGTAGGACCGCCGAGAAGGAGACCTGCCTCTCTCTGGTTTGGAAGAGGTTAGCTTTTCTACTCAGCCTTGGAGCACAAAGACCCAGCCAATTTCCAATGACAGTTTCGAAGGTTACTGGTGCAGGTCTCTCTGCGCTTAGCCCACTGTTCAGCTACAGTCTGTAAAGTGCATTCAGGGAAGAGCAAGAAAGTCTCCAACGCCCCGCGTCTTGTGGGGAAGGAACAGCACATTCTCTCCTCAGTGAAGACGTCCTTTCTTGCAGACTGCCAGGCTGGGACTCCTCTTCCGTCTCAGACCACCGAGTTTGGCATAGCGTTGAAATGACACCTTCCCTCAACACCGTAGGCATCTCTTCAAGAACATAAACCCTGTGTGCCCATTCGTTATACCTCACCGCCCTAAGAAACACCGAAGAGCTGTGGCTGGATGGTAGGAAACAGTGGCCGTAGTGTCCTTCGATCAATATCCCGTTCCAAAGGCCCCCCGTGAAAATCTCTTGCTTTCGAGGGCCTAGGGCATACCAAGGGCTGCCAAACACAGCTAAAGGAGGCGAAATAAGAGAAGCAGAACTTGCTCCTGAGAAACTCGTACATACACTGAACCCAAAGCATGCCTCTTCGTGGAGACCGAAGGCCTCCCCAGCTCAGATTCTGGGCCCTGGAACACAGTGCTAACCGCTGCCTTCAAGGAGAGGTAGGCAAGGAATGTTTTCAAGTCTCGCCTGCCTCTCAGGGCCTGTTCAGCTTGAGTGGAAAATAGCCACAGCCTGCCCGAACGTCCTGCCGAGCAGCGAGTTGTACTGGAGTGTAGCAAACGCTTCCAAGTTGTCTGAGGGGAAAGAGGCCATTGCTGTGGTGTGAACGGCCTTCTCTGCCACTCTTTCGGAGCACAGTGCTCTCTGGGCAGGCAGGATAGTTCCTAGAGCAGAAGCATTTGAACAGACGTCTGCCCTGGTATACTTCCTACATCCGCACATCGAGTGCATCTTTCCTACGCTCCAGGCACCAACACGGTGCACAGAACTCCTCCTGATGGCGAGACAGAAGACGCAACATTTCTTCTAGGGGGCTCGTGAGGGGCGAGGCCTCTTGAGGAGTTGGACCCTCGAATGCCGCTGAAACCACTGAGGTTGATTGCCACGTTATGTTAGCGACACACTGAGAGCATTTCAGGTTCATGGAACCCCGTGCAGTGCGCCACGAGAGAAGAAAACGCAGATGCTGCCTTGACAGGGTTAGATTGAATTGCCTCTGTCCCCCCTCCGAAAACTAACTTTCCCAGAGCCAGCACAGCTTCACGTCCCGAGCAACGTTTTCTGCTGTGTGCCAGGATACATGAAAGGAAACCTGGGGACGCTGGGAGACTCTGAGCTGTACGCGGCTTGCCAAAGCTTCTAGACCCTTCAGGGGTCAGTGTGGCCCTTCTGGAGAGTGACACAGCATGTTTCCTAATGGAAACCTAGTGTTACATTTCGGGGACTTTCTGCACAACCTTCCTCAGCCGCCTAGCTGGATGTCCTTGCCCAGAAGCGGCAGTTGCCAAGGAGTTCTTTCCCAGGAGCTCGTGAGACAGCATACCATGCAGAACCGCAGAGAAGGAGACCAGCCTTTCTCCGGGTTCTCAGAGGTTCGCTTTTCTGCCTTTGAGCCTCTGAACTCAGAGATCCAGTCAGCTCCCAATGATACTTTAGAACTGTAGTATTGAAGGTCTCTCTGCCATCAGCCCCCTGCTCAGCTCCCGTCTCCTAGGTGCATTCAGTGAAGTAGCATCCACTCTGCAGCCTCCCGCACCATGTTGTTTAGGAACGGCACATTTCCTCTTCGTAAAGAAATCTTTTCTTGCAGCCTGCCTGGCCCGAGCTCCTATTCCTTTTCCGAAGGCCGAGTTCGGCATAGCCCTGCAATGACCCCTTCCCTCAAGGCCGGACACATCTCTGAAAGACTATACTCCATGGGTCCCCATTCATTACATCTTACCTCCCATGAAACACAAAGGAGTTGTAGCGTGATGGGAGGAAACAACGGCCTCCTTCTCCTTCTCGGAATACCCCGTTGCCCAAGGTTACGGGCCTTGTCCAGAAGCAACAGTTGCCCAGGATTTCTTTGCTTTGAGCTCGTGAGACAGCATATCATGTAGGACCGCCGAGAAGGAGACCTGCCTCTCTCTGGTTTGGAAGAGGTTAGCTTTTCTACTCAGCCTTGGAGCACAAAGACCCAGCCAATTCCCAAGGACAGTTTCGAAGGTTACTGGTGCAGGTCTCTCTGCGCTTAGCCCACTGTTCAGCTACAGTCTGTAAAGTGCATTCAGGGAAGAGCAAGAAAGTCTCCAACGCCCCGCGTCTTGTGGGGAAGGAACAGCACATTCTCTCCTCAGTGAAGACGTCCTTTCTTGCAGACTGCCAGGCTGGGACTCCTCTTCCGTCTCAGACCACCGAGTTTGGCATAGCATTGAAATGACCCCTTCCCTCAACGCCGTACGCATCTCTTCAAGAACATAAACCCTGTGTGCCCATTCGTTATACCTCACCGCCCTAAGAAACACCGAAGAGCTGTGGCTGGATGGTAGGAAACAGTGGCCGTAGTGTCCTTCGATCAATATCCCGTTCCAAAGGCCCCCCCGTGAAAATCTCTTGCTTTCGAGGGCCTAGGGCATTCCAAGGGCTGCCAAACACAGCTAAAGGAGGCGAAATAAGAGAAGCAGAACTTGCTCCTGAGAAACTCGTACATACACTGAACCCAAAGCATGCCTCTTCGTGGAGACCGAAGGCCTCCCCAGCTCAGATTCTGGGCCCTGGAACACAGTGCTAACCGCTGCCTTCAAGGAGAGGTAGGCAAGGAATGTTTTCAAGTCTCGCCTGCCTCTCAGGGCCTGTTCAGCTTGAGTGGAAAATATCCACAGCCTGCCCGAACGTCCTGCCGAGCAGCGAGTTGTACTGGAGTGTAGCAAACGCTTCCAAGTTGTCTGAGGGGAAAGAGGCCATTGCTGTGGTGAGAACGGCCTTCTCTGCCACTCTCTTGGAGCACAGTGCTCTCTGGGCAGGCAGGATAGTTCCTAGAGCAGAAGCATTTGAACAGATGTCTGCCCTGGTATACTTCCTACATCCGCACATCGAGTGCATCTTTCCTACGCTCCAGGCACCAACGTGGTGCACAGAACTCCTCCTGATGGCGAGACAGAAGACGCAACATTTCTTCTCGGGGGCTCGTGAGGGGCGAGGCCTCTTGAGGAGTTGGACCCTCGAATGCCGCTGAAACCACTGAGGTTGATTGCCATGTTATGTTAGGGACACATTGAGAGCATTTCAGGTTCATGGAACCCCGTGCAGTGCGCCATGAGAGAAGAAAACGCAGATGCTGCCTTGAGAGGGTTAGATTGAATTGCCTCTGTCCCCCCTCCGAAAACTAACTTTCCCAGAGCCAGCACAGCTTCACGTCCCGAGCAACATTTTCTGCTGTGTGCCAGGATACATGAAAGGAAACCTGGGGACGCTGGGAGACTCTGAGCTGTACGCGGCTTGCCGAAGCTTCTAGAGCATTCAGGGGTCAGTGTGGCCCTTCTGGAGAGTGACACAGCATGTTTCCTAATGGAAACCTAGAGTTACATTTCGGGGACTTTCTGCACAACCTTCCTCAGCCGCCTAGCTGGATGTCCTTGCCCAGAAGCGGCAGTTGCCAAGGAGTTCTTTCCCAGGAGCTCGTGAGACAGCATACCATGCAGAACCGCAGAGAAGGAGACCAGCCTTTCTCCGGGTTTTCAGAGGTTCGCTTTTCTGCCTTTGAGCCTTTGAACACAGAGATCCAGTCAGCTCCCAATGATACTTTAGAACTGTAGTATTGACGGTCTCTCTGCCATCAGCCCCCTGCTCAGCTCCCGTCTCCTAGGTGCATTCAGTGAAGTAGCATCCACTCTGCAGCCTCCCGCACCATGTTGTTTAGGAACGGCACATTTCCTCTTCGTAAAGAAATCTTTTCTTGCAGCCTGCCTGGCCCGAGCTCCTATTCCTTTTCCGAAGGCCGAGTTCGGCATAGCCCTGCAATGACCCCTTCCCTCAAGGCCGGACACATCTCTGAAAGACTATACTCCATGGGTCCCCATTCATTACATCTTACCTCCCATGAAACACAAAGGAGTTGTAGCGTGATGGGAGGAAACAACGGCCTCCTTCTCCTTCTCGGAATACCCCGTTGCCCAAGGTTACGGGCCTTGTCCAGAAGCAACAGTTGCCCAGGATTTCTTTGCTTTGAGCTCGTGAGACAGCATATCATGTAGGACCGCCGAGAAGGAGACCTGCCTCTCTCTGGTTTGGAAGAGGTTAGCTTTTCTACTCAGCCTTGGAGCACAAAGACCCAGCCAATTTCCAATGACAGTTTCGAAGGTTACTGGTGCAGGTCTCTCTGCGCTTAGCCCACTGTTCAGCTACAGTCTGTAAAGTGCATTCAGGGAAGAGCAAGAAAGTCTCCAACGCCCCGCGTCTTGTGGGGAAGGAACAGCACATTCTCTCCTCAGTGAAGACGTCCTTTCTTGCAGACTGCCAGGCTGGGACTCCTCTTCCGTCTCAGACCACCGAGTTTGGCATAGCGTTGAAATGACACCTTCCCTCAACACCGTAGGCATCTCTTCAAGAACATAAACCCTGTGTGCCCATTCGTTATACCTCACCGCCCTAAGAAACACCGAAGAGCTGTGGCTGGATGGTAGGAAACAGTGGCCGTAGTGTCCTTCGATCAATATCCCGTTCCAAAGGCCCCCCGTGAAAATCTCTTGCTTTCGAGGGCCTAGGGCATACCAAGGGCTGCCAAACACAGCTAAAGGAGGCGAAATAAGAGAAGCAGAACTTGCTCCTGAGAAACTCGTACATACACTGAACCCAAAGCATGCCTCTTCGTGGAGACCGAAGGCCTCCCCAGCTCAGATTCTGGGCCCTGGAACACAGTGCTAACCGCTGCCTTCAAGGAGAGGTAGGCAAGGAATGTTTACAAGTCTCGCCTGCCTCTCAGGGCCTGTTCAGCTTGAGTGGAAAATAGCCACAGCCTGCCCGAACGTCCTGCCGAGCAGCGAGTTGTACTGGAGTGTAGCAAACGCTTCCAAGTTGTCTGAGGGGAAAGAGGCCATTGCTGTGGTGTGAACGGCCTTCTCTGCCACTCTCTTGGAGCACAGTGCTCTCTGGGCAGGCAGGATAGTTCCTAGAGCAGAAGCATTTGAACAGACGTCTGCCCTGGTATACTTCCTACATCCGCACATCGAGTGCATCTTTCCTACGCTCCAGGCACCCACACGGTGCACAGAACTCCTCCTGATGGCGAGACAGAAGATGCAACATTTCTTCTAGGGGGCTCGTGAGGGGCGAGGCCTCTTGAGGAGTTGGACCCTCGAATGCCGCTGAAACCACTGAGGTTGATTGCCACTTTATGTTAGCGACACATTGAGAATATTTCAGGTTCATGGAACCCCGTGCAGTGCGCCACGAGAGAAGAAAACGCAGATGCTGCCTTGACAGGGTTAGATTGAATTGCCTCTGTCCCCCCTCCGAAAACTAACTTTCCCAGAGCCAGCACAGCTTCACGTCCCGAGCAACGTTTTCTGCTGTGTGCCAGGATACATGAAAGGAAACCTGGGGACGCTGGGAGACTCTGAGCTGTACGCGGCTTGCCAAAGCTTCTAGACCCTTCAGGGGTCAGTGTGGCCCTTCTGGAGAGTGACACAGCATGTTTCCTAATGGAAACCTAGTGTTACATTTCGGGGACTTTCTGCACAACCTTCCTCAGCCGCCTAGCTGGATGTCCTTGCCCAGAAGCGGCAGTTGCCAAGGAGTTCTTTCCCAGGAGCTCGTGAGACAGCATACCATGCAGAACCGCAGAGAAGGAGACCAGCCTTTCTCCGGGTTCTCAGAGGTTAGCTTTTCTGCCTTTGAGCCTTTGAACACAGAGATCCAGTCACCTCCCAATGATACTTTAGAACTGTAGTATTGAAGGTCTCTCTGCCATCAGCCCCCTGCTCAGCTCCCGTCTCCTAGGTGCATTCAGTGAAGTAGCATCCACTCTGCAGCCTCCCGCACCATGTTGTTTAGGAACGGCACATTTCCTCTTCGTTAAGAAATCTTTTCTTGCAGCCTGCCTGGCCCGAGCTCCTATTCCTTTTCCGAAGGCCGAGTTCGGCATAGCCCTGCAATGACCCCTTCCCTCAAGGCCGGACACATCTCTGAAAGACTATACTCCATGGGTCCCCATTCATTACATCTTACCTCCCATGAAACACAAAGGAGTTGTAGCGTGATGGGAGGAAACAACGGCCTCCTTCTCCTTCTCGGAATACCCCGTTGCCCAAGGTTACGGGCCTTGTCCAGAAGCAACAGTTGCCCAGGATTTCTTTGCTTTGAGCTCGTGAGACAGCATATCATGTAGGACCGCCGAGAAGGAGACCTGCCTCTCTCTGGTTTGGAAGAGGTTAGCTTTTCTACTCAGCCTTGGAGCACAAAGACCCAGCCAATTCCCAAGGACAGTTTCGAAGGTTACTGGTGCAGGTCTCTCTGCGCTTAGCCCACTGTTCAGCTACAGTCTGTAAAGTGCATTCAGGGAAGAGCAAGAAAGTCTCCAACGCCCCGCGTCTTGTGGGGAAGGAACAGCACATTCTCTCCTCAGTGAAGACGTCCTTTCTTGCAGACTGCCAGGCTGGGACTCCTCTTCCGTCTCAGACCACCGAGTTTGGCATAGCGTTGAAATGACCCCTTCCCTCAACGCCGTAGGCATCTCTTCAAGAACATAAACCCTGTGTGCCCATTCGTTATACCTCACCGCCCTAAGAAACACCGAAGAGCTGTGGCTGGATGGTAGGAAACAGTGGCCGTAGTGTCCTTCGATCAATATCCCGTTCCAAAGGCCCCCCGTGAAAATCTCTTGCTTTCGAGGGCCTAGGGCATACCAAGGGCTGCCAAACACAGCTAAAGGAGGCGAAATAAGAGAAGCAGAACTTGCTCCTGAGAAACTCGTACATACACTGAACCCAAAGCATGCCTCTTCGTGGAGACCGAAGGCCTCCCCAGCTCAGATTCTGGGCCCTGGAACACAGTGCTAACCGCTGCCTTCAAGGAGAGGTAGGCAAGGAATGTTTTCAAGTCTCGCCTGCCTCTCAGGGCCTGTTCAGCTTGAGTGGAAAATATCCACAGCCTGCCCGAACGTCCTGCCGAGCAGCGAGTTGTACTGGAGTGTAGCAAACGCTTCCAAGTTGTCTGAGGGGAAAGAGGCCATTGCTGTGGTGTGAACGGCCTTCTCTGCCACTCTTTCGGAGCACAGTGCTCTCTGGGCAGGCAGGATAGTTCCTAGAGCAGAAGCATTTGAACAGACGTCTGCCCTGGTATACTTCCTACATCCGCACATCGAGTGCATCTTTCCTACGCTCCAGGCACCAACACGGTGCACAGAACTCCTCCTGATGGCGAGACAGAAGACGCAACATTTCTTCTAGGGGGCTCGTGAGGGGCGAGGCCTCTTGAGGAGTTGGACCCTCGAATGCCGCTGAAACCACTGAGGTTGATTGCCACGTTATGTTAGCGACACACTGAGAGCATTTCAGGTTCATGGAACCCCGTGCAGTGCGCCACGAGAGAAGAAAACGCAGATGCTGCCTTGACAGGGTTAGATTGAATTGCCTCTGTCCCCCCTCCGAAAACTAACTTTCCCAGAGCCAGCACAGCTTCACGTCCCGAGCAACGTTTTCTGCTGTGTGCCAGGATACATGAAAGGAAACCTGGGGACGCTGGGAGACTCTGAGCTGTACGCGGCTTGCCAAAGCTTCTAGACCCTTCAGGGGTCAGTGTGGCCCTTCTGGAGAGTGACACAGCATGTTTCCTAATGGAAACCTAGTGTTACATTTCGGGGACTTTCTGCACAACCTTCCTCAGCCGCCTAGCTGGATGTCCTTGCCCAGAAGCGGCAGTTGCCAAGGAGTTCTTTCCCAGGAGCTCGTGAGACAGCATATCATGCAGAACCGCAGAGAAGGAGACCAGCCTTTCTCCGGGTTCTCAGAGGTTCGCTTTTCTGCCTTTGAGCCTCTGAACTCAGAGATCCAGTCAGCTCCCAATGATACTTTAGAACTGTAGTATTGAAGGTCTCTCTGCCATCAGCCCCCTGCTCAGCTCCCGTCTCCTAGGTGCATTCAGTGAAGTAGCATCCACTCTGCAGCCTCCCGCTCCATGTTGTTTAGGAACGGCACATTTCCTCTTCGTAAAGAAATCTTTTCTTGCAGCCTGCCTGGCCCGAGCTCCTATTCCTTTTCCGAAGGCCGAGTTCGGCATAGCCCTGCAATGACCCCTTCCCTCAAGGCCGGACACATCTCTGAAAGACTATACTCCATGGGTCCCCATTCATTACATCTTACCTCCCATGAAACACAAAGGAGTTGTAGCGTGATGGGAGGAAACAACGGCCTCCTTCTCCTTCTCGGAATACCCCGTTGCCCAAGGTTACGGGCCTTGTCCAGAAGCAACAGTTGCCCAGGATTTCTTTGCTTTGAGCTCGTGAGACAGCATATCATGTAGGACCGCCGAGAAGGAGACCTGCCTCTCTCTGGTTTGGAAGAGGTTAGCTTTTCTACTCAGCCTTGGAGCACAAAGACCCAGCCAATTCCCAAGGACAGTTTCGAAGGTTACTGGTGCAGGTCTCTCTGCGCTTAGCCCACCGTTCAGCTACAGTCTGTAAAGTGCATTCAGGGAAGAGCAAGAAAGTCTCCAACGCCCCGCGTCTTGTGGGGAAGGAACAGCACATTCTCTCCTCAGTGAAGACGTCCTTTCTTGCAGACTGCCAGGCTGGGACTCCTCTTCCGTCTCAGACCACCGAGTTTGGCATAGCGTTGAAATGACACCTTCCCTCAACACCGTAGGCATCTCTTCAAGAACATAAACCCTGTGTGCCCATTCGTTATACCTCACCGCCCTAAGAAACACCGAAGAGCTGTGGCTGGATGGTAGGAAACAGTGGCCGTAGTGTCCTTCGATCAATATCCCGTTCCAAAGGCCCCCCCGTGAAAATCTCTTGCTTTCGAGGGCCTAGGGCATTCCAAGGGCTGCCAAACACAGCTAAAGGAGGCGAAATAAGAGAAGCAGAACTTGCTCCTGAGAAACTCGTACATACACTGAACCCAAAGCATGCCTCTTCGTGGAGACCGAAGGCCTCCCCAGCTCAGATTCTGGGCCCTGGAACACAGTGCTAACCGCTGCCTTCAAGGAGAGGTAGGCAAGGAATGTTTTCAAGTCTCGCCTGCCTCTCAGGGCCTGTTCAGCTTGAGTGGAAAATAGCCACAGCCTGCCCGAACGTCCTGCCGAGCAGCGAGTTGTACTGGAGTGTAGCAAACGCTTCCAAGTTGTCTGAGGGGAAAGAGGCCATTGCTGTGGTGAGAACGGCCTTCTCTGCCACTCTCTTGGAGCACAGTGCTCTCTGGGCAGGCAGGATAGTTCCTAGAGCAGAAGCATTTGAACAGATGTCTGCCCTGGTATACTTCCTACATCCGCACATCGAGTGCATCTTTCCTACGCTCCAGGCACCAACGTGGTGCACAGAACTCCTCCTGATGGCGAGACAGAAGACGCAACATTTCTTCTCGGGGGCTCGTGAGGGGCGAGGCCTCTTGAGGAGTTGGACCCTCGAATGCCGCTGAAACCACTGAGGTTGATTGCCATGTTATGTTAGGGACACATTGAGAGCATTTCAGATTCATGGAACCCCGTGCAGTGCGCCATGAGAGAAGAAAACGCAGATGCTGCCTTGAGAGGGTTAGATTGAATTGCCTCTGTCCCCCCTCCGAAAACTAACTTTCCCAGAGCCAGCACAGCTTCACGTCCCGAGCAACGTTTTCTGCTGTGTGCCAGGATACATGAAAGGAAACCTGGGGACGCTGGGAGACTCTGAGCTGTACGCGGCTTGCCGAAGCTTCTAGAGCATTCAGGGGTCAGTGTGGCCCTTCTGGAGAGTGACACAGCATGTTTCCTAATGGAAACCTAGAGTTACATTTCGGGGACTTTCTGCACAACCTTCCTCAGCCGCCTAGCTGGATGTCCTTGCCCAGAAGCGGCAGTTGCCAAGGAGTTCTTTCCCAGGAGCTCGTGAGACAGCATACCATGCAGAACCGCAGAGAAGGAGACCAGCCTTTCTCCGGGTTTTCAGAGGTTCGCTTTTCTGCCTTTGAGCCTTTGAACACAGAGATCCAGTCAGCTCCCAATGATACTTTAGAACTGTAGTATTGACGGTCTCTCTGCCATCAGCCCCCTGCTCAGCTCCCGTCTCCTAGGTGCATTCAGTGAAGTAGCATCCACTCTGCAGCCTCCCGCACCATGTTGTTTAGGAACGGCACATTTCCTCTTCGTAAAGAAATCTTTTCTTGCAGCCTGCCTGGCCCGAGCTCCTATTCCTTTTCCGAAGGCCGAGTTCGGCATAGCCCTGCAATGACCCCTTCCCTCAAGGCCGGACACATCTCTGAAAGACTATACTCCATGGGTCCCCATTCATTACATCTTACCTCCCATGAAACACAAAGGAGTTGTAGCGTGATGGGAGGAAACAACGGCCTCCTTCTCCTTCTCGGAATACCCCGTTGCCCAAGGTTACGGGCCTTGTCCAGAAGCAACAGTTGCCCAGGATTTCTTTGCTTTGAGCTCGTGAGACAGCATATCATGTAGGACCGCCGAGAAGGAGACCTGCCTCTCTCTGGTTTGGAAGAGGTTAGCTTTTCTACTCAGCCTTGGAGCACAAAGACCCAGCCAATTCCCAAGGACAGTTTCGAAGGTTACTGGTGCAGGTCTCTCTGCGCTTAGCCCACTGTTCAGCTACAGTCTGTAAAGTGCATTCAGGGAAGAGCAAGAAAGTCTCCAACGCCCCGCGTCTTGTGGGGAAGGAACAGCACATTCTCTCCTCAGTGAAGACGTCCTTTCTTGCAGACTGCCAGGCTGGGACTCCTCTTCCGTCTCAGACCACCGAGTTTGGCATAGCGTTGAAATGACACCTTCCCTCAACGCCGTAGGCATCTCTTCAAGAACATAAACCCTGTGTGCCCATTCGTTATACCTCACCGCCCTAAGAAACACCGAAGAGCTGTGGCTGGATGGTAGGAAACAGTGGCCGTAGTGTCCTTCGATCAATATCCCGTTCCAAAGGCCCCCCGTGAAAATCTCTTGCTTTCGAGGGCCTAGGGCATACCAAGGGCTGCCAAACACAGCTAAAGGAGGCGAAATAAGAGAAGCAGAACTTGCTCCTGAGAAACTCGTACATACACTGAACCCAAAGCATGCCTCTTCGTGGAGACCGAAGGCCTCCCCAGCTCAGATTCTGGGCCCTGGAACACAGTGCTAACCGCTGCCTTCAAGGAGAGGTAGGCAAGGAATGTTTACAAGTCTCGCCTGCCTCTCAGGGCCTGTTCAGCTTGAGTGGAAAATAGCCACAGCCTGCCCGAACGTCCTGCCGAGCAGCGAGTTGTACTGGAGTGTAGCAAACGCTTCCAAGTTGTCTGAGGGGAAAGAGGCCATTGCTGTGGTGTGAACGGCCTTCTCTGCCACTCTCTTGGAGCACAGTGCTCTCTGGGCAGGCAGGATAGTTCCTAGAGCAGAAGCATTTGAACAGACGTCTGCCCTGGTATACTTCCTACATCCGCACATCGAGTGCATCTTTCCTACGCTCCAGGCACCAACGCGGTGCACAGAACTCCTCCTGATGGCGAGACAGAAGACGCAACATTTCTTCTAGGGGGCTCGTGAGGGGCGAGGCCTCTTGAGGAGTTGGACCCTCGAATGCCGCTGAAACCACTGAGGTTGATTGCCACTTTATGTTAGCGACACATTGAGAACATTTCAGGTTCATGGAACCCCGTGCAGTGCGCCACGAGAGAAGAAAACGCAGATGCTGCCTTGACAGGGTTAGATTGAATTGCCTCTGTCCCCCCTCCGAAAACTAACTTTCCCAGAGCCAGCACAGCTTCACGTCCCGAGCAACGTTTTCTGCTGTGTGCCAGGATACATGAAAGGAAACCTGGGGACGCTGGGAGACTCTGAGCTGTACGCGGCTTGCCAAAGCTTCTAGAGCATTCAGGGGTCAGTGTGGCCCTTCTGGAGAGTGACACAGCATGTTTCCTAATGGAAACCTAGTGTTACATTTCGGGGACTTTCTGCACAACCTTCCTCAGCTGCCTAGCTGGATGTCCTTGCCCAGAAGCGGCAGTTGCCAAGGAGTTCTTTCCCAGGAGCTCGTGAGACAGCATACCATGCAGAACCGCAGAGGAGACCAGCCTTTCTCCGGGTTCTCAGAGGTTCGCTGCCTTTGAGCCTCTGAAGTCAGAGATCCAGTCAGCTCCCAATGATACTTTAGAACTGTAGTATTGAAGGTCTCTCTGCCATCAGCCCCCTGCTCAGCTCCCGTCTCCTAGGTGCATTCAGTGAAGTAGCATCCACTCTGCAGCCTCCCGCACCATGTTGTTTAGGAACGGCACATTTCCTCTTCGTAAAGAAATCTTTTCTTGCAGCCTGCCTGGCCCGAGCTCCTATTCCTTTTCCGAAGGCCGAGTTCAGCATAGCCCTGCAAAGACCCCTTCCCTCAAGGCCGGACACATCTCTGAAAGACTATACTCCATGGGTCCCCATTCATTACATCTTACCTCCCATGAAACACAAAGGAGTTGTAGCGTGATGGGAGGAAACAACAGCCTCCTTCTCCTTCTCGGAATACCCCGTTGCCCAAGGTTACGGGCCTTGTCCAGAAGCAACAGTTGCCCAGGATTTCTTTGCTTTGAGCTCGTGAGACAGCATATCATGTAGGACCGCCGAGAAAGAGACCTACCTCTCTCTGGTTTGGAAGAGGTTAGCTTTTCTACTCAGCCTTGGAGCACAAAGACCCAGCCAATTCCCAATGACAGTTTCGAAGGTTACTGGTGCAGGTCTCTCTGCGCTTAGCCCACTGTTCAGCTACAGTCTGTAAAGTGCATTCAGGGAAGAGCAAGAAAGTCTCCAACGCCCCGCGTCTTGTGGGGAAGGAACAGCACATTCTCTCCTCAGTGAAGACGTCCTTTCTTGCAGACTGCCAGGCTGGGACTCCTCTTCCGTCTCAGACCACCGAGTTTGGCATAGCGTTGAAATGACCCCTTCCCTCAACGCCGTACGCATCTCTTCAAGAACATAAACCCTGTGTGCCCATTCGTTATACCTCACCACCCTAAGAAACACCGAAGAGCAGTGGCTGGATGGTAGGAAACAGTGGCCGTAGTGTCCTTCGATCAATATCCCATTCCAAAGGCCCCCCGTGGAAATCTCTTGCTTTCGAGGGCCTAGGGCATACCAAGGGCTGCCAAACACAGCTAAAGGAGGCGAAATAAGAGAAGCAGAACTTGCTCCTGAGAAACTCGTACATACACTGAACCCAAAGCATGCCTCTTCGTGGAGACCGAAGGCCTCCCCAGCTCAGATTCTGGGCCCTGGAACACAGTGCTAACCGCTGCCTTCAAGGAGAGGTAGGCAAGGAATGTTTTCAAGTCTCGCCTGCCTCTCAGGGCCTGTTCAGCTTGAGTGGAAAATATCCACAGCCTGCCCGAACGTCCTGCCGAGCAGCGAGTTGTACTGGAGTGTAGCAAACGCTTCCAAGTTGTCTGAGGGGAAAGAGGCCATTGCTGTGGTGTGAACGGCCTTCTCTGCCACTCTCTTGGAGCACAGTGCTCTCTGGGCAGGCAGGATAGTTCCTAGAGCAGAAGCATTTGAACAGACGTCTGCCCTGGTATACTTCCTACATCCGCACATCGAGTGCATCTTTCCTACGCTCCAGGCACCCACACGGTGCACAGAACTCCTCCTGATGGCGAGACAGAAGATGCAACATTTCTTCTAGGGGGCTCGTGAGGGGCGAGGCCTCTTGAGGAGTTGGACCCTCGAATGCCGCTGAAACCACTGAGGTTGATTGCCACTTTATGTTAGCGACACATTGAGAACATTTCAGGTTCATGGAACCCCGTGCAGTGCGCCACGAGAGAAGAAAACGCAGATGCTGCCTTGACAGGGTTAGATTGAATTGCCTCTGTCCCCCCTCCGAAAACTAACTTTCCCAGAGCCAGCACAGCTTCACGTCCCGAGCAACGTTTTCTGCTGTGTGCCAGGATACATGAAAGGAAACCTGGGGACGCTGGGAGACTCTGAGCTGTACGCGGCTTGCCAAAGCTTCTAGACCCTTCAGGGGTCAGTGTGGCCCTTCTGGAGAGTGACACAGCATGTTTCCTAATGGAAACCTAGTGTTACATTTCGGGGACTTTCTGCACAACCTTCCTCAGCCGCCTAGCTGGATGTCCTTGCCCAGAAGCGGCAGTTGCCAAGGAGTTCTTTCCCAGGAGCTCGTGAGACAGCATACCATGCAGAACCGCAGAGAAGGAGACCAGCCTTTCTCCGGGTTCTCAGAGGTTAGCTTTTCTGCCTTTGAGCCTTTGAACACAGAGATCCAGTCACCTCCCAATGATACTTTAGAACTGTAGTATTGAAGGTCTCTCTGCCATCAGCCCCCTGCTCAGCTCCCGTCTCCTAGGTGCATTCAGTGAAGTAGCATCCACTCTGCAGCCTCCCGCACCATGTTGTTTAGGAACGGCACATTTCCTCTTCGTTAAGAAATCTTTTCTTGCAGCCTGCCTGGCCCGAGCTCCTATTCCTTTTCCGAAGGCCGAGTTCGGCATAGCCCTGCAATGACCCCTTCCCTCAAGGCCGGACACATCTCTGAAAGACTATACTCCATGGGTCCCCATTCATTACATCTTACCTCCCATGAAACACAAAGGAGTTGTAGCGTGATGGGAGGAAACAACGGCCTCCTTCTCCTTCTCGGAATACCCCGTTGCCCAAGGTTACGGGCCTTGTCCAGAAGCAACAGTTGCCCAGGATTTCTTTGCTTTGAGCTCGTGAGACAGCATATCATGTAGGACCGCCGAGAAGGAGACCTGCCTCTCTCTGGTTTGGAAGAGGTTAGCTTTTCTACTCAGCCTTGGAGCACAAAGACCCAGCCAATTCCCAAGGACAGTTTCGAAGGTTACTGGTGCAGGTCTCTCTGCGCTTAGCCCACTGTTCAGCTACAGTCTGTAAAGTGCATTCAGGGAAGAGCAAGAAAGTCTCCAACGCCCCGCGTCTTGTGGGGAAGGAACAGCACATTCTCTCCTCAGTGAAGACGTCCTTTCTTGCAGACTGCCAGGCTGGGACTCCTCTTCCGTCTCAGACCACCGAGTTTGGCATAGCATTGAAATGACCCCTTCCCTCAACGCCGTACGCATCTCTTCAAGAACATAAACCCTGTGTCCCCATTCGTTATACCTCACCACCCTAAGAAACACCGAAGAGCTGTGGCTGGATGGTAGGAAACAGTGGCCGTAGTGTCCTTCGATCAATAGCCCGTTCCAAAGGCCCCCCGTGGAAATCTGTTGCTTTCGAGGGCCTAGGGCATACCAAGGGCTGCCAAACACAGCTAAAGGAGGCGAAATAAGAGAAGCAGAACTTGCTCCTGAGAAACTCGTACGTACACTGAACCCAAAGCATGCCTCTTTGTGGAGACCGAGGCCTCCCCAGCTCAGATTCTGGGCCCTGGAACACAGTGCTAACCGCTGCCTTCAAGGAGAGGTAGGCAAGGAATGTTTTCAAGTCTCGCCTGCCTCTCAGGGCCTGTTCAGCTTGAGTGGAAAATAGCCACAGCCTGCCCGAACGTCCTGCCGAGCAGCGAGTTGTACTGGAGTGTAGCAAACGCTTCCAAGTTGTCTGAGGGGAAAGAGGCCATTGCTGTGGTGTGAACGGCCTTCTCTGCCACTCTCTTGGAGCACAGTGCTCTCTGGGCAGGCAGGATAGTTCCTAGAGCAGAAGCATTTGAACAGACGTCTGCCCTGGTATACTTCCTACATCCGCACATCGAGTGCATCTTTCCTACGCTCCAGGCACCCACACGGTGCACAGAACTCCTCCTGATGGCGAGACAGAAGATGCAACATTTCTTCTAGGGGGCTCGTGAGGGGCGAGGCCTCTTGAGGAGTTGGACCCTCGAATGCCGCTGAAACCACTGAGGTTGATTGCCACTTTATGTTAGCGACACATTGAGAACATTTCAGGTTCATGGAACCCCGTGCAGTGCGCCACGAGAGAAGAAAACGCAGATGCTGCCTTGACAGGGTTAGATTGAATTGCCTCTGTCCCCCCTCCGAAAACTAACTTTCCCAGAGCCAGCACAGCTTCACGTCCCGAGCAACGTTTTCTGCTGTGTGCCAGGATACATGAAAGGAAACCTGGGGACGCTGGGAGACTCTGAGCTGTACGCGGCTTGCCAAAGCTTCTAGACCCTTCAGGGGTCAGTGTGGCCCTTCTGGAGAGTGACACAGCATGTTTCCTAATGGAAACCTAGTGTTACATTTCGGGGACTTTCTGCACAACCTTCCTCAGCCGCCTAGCTGGATGTCCTTGCCCAGAAGCGGCAGTTGCCAAGGAGTTCTTTCCCAGGAGCTCGTGAGACAGCATACCATGCAGAACCGCAGAGAAGGAGACCAGCCTTTCTCCGGGTTCTCAGAGGTTAGCTTTTCTGCCTTTGAGCCTTTGAACACAGAGATCCAGTCACCTCCCAATGATACTTTAGAACTGTAGTATTGAAGGTCTCTCTGCCATCAGCCCCCTGCTCAGCTCCCGTCTCCTAGGTGCATTCAGTGAAGTAGCATCCACTCTGCAGCCTCCCGCACCATGTTGTTTAGGAACGGCACATTTCCTCTTCGTTAAGAAATCTTTTCTTGCAGCCTGCCTGGCCCGAGCTCCTATTCCTTTTCCGAAGGCCGAGTTCGGCATAGCCCTGCAATGACCCCTTCCCTCAAGGCCGGACACATCTCTGAAAGACTATACTCCATGGGTCCCCATTCATTACATCTTACCTCCCATGAAACACAAAGGAGTTGTAGCGTGATGGGAGGAAACAACGGCCTCCTTCTCCTTCTCGGAATACCCCGTTGCCCAAGGTTACGGGCCTTGTCCAGAAGCAACAGTTGCCCAGGATTTCTTTGCTTTGAGCTCGTGAGACAGCATATCATGTAGGACCGCCGAGAAGGAGACCTGCCTCTCTCTGGTTTGGAAGAGGTTAGCTTTTCTACTCAGCCTTGGAGCACAAAGACCCAGCCAATTCCCAAGGACAGTTTCGAAGGTTACTGGTGCAGGTCTCTCTGCGCTTAGCCCACTGTTCAGCTACAGTCTGTAAAGTGCATTCAGGGAAGAGCAAGAAAGTCTCCAACGCCCCGCGTCTTGTGGGGAAGGAACAGCACATTCTCTCCTCAGTGAAGACGTCCTTTCTTGCAGACTGCCAGGCTGGGACTCCTCTTCCGTCTCAGACCACCGAGTTTGGCATAGCATTGAAATGACCCCTTCCCTCAACGCCGTACGCATCTCTTCAAGAACATAAACCCTGTGTCCCCATTCGTTATACCTCACCACCCTAAGAAACACCGAAGAGCTGTGGCTGGATGGTAGGAAACAGTGGCCGTAGTGTCCTTCGATCAATAGCCCGTTCCAAAGGCCCCCCGTGGAAATCTGTTGCTTTCGAGGGCCTAGGGCATACCAAGGGCTGCCAAACACAGCTAAAGGAGGCGAAATAAGAGAAGCAGAACTTGCTCCTGAGAAACTCGTACGTACACTGAACCCAAAGCATGCCTCTTTGTGGAGACCGAGGCCTCCCCAGCTCAGATTCTGGGCCCTGGAACACAGTGCTAACCGCTGCCTTCAAGGAGAGGTAGGCAAGGAATGTTTTCAAGTCTCGCCTGCCTCTCAGGGCCTGTTCAGCTTGAGTGGAAAATAGCCACAGCCTGCCCGAACGTCCTGCCGAGCAGCGAGTTGTACTGGAGTGTAGCAAACGCTTCCAAGTTGTCTGAGGGGAAAGAGGCCATTGCTGTGGTGTGAACGGCCTTCTCTGCCACTCTCTTGGAGCACAGTGCTCTCTGGGCAGGCAGGATAGTTCCTAGAGCAGAAGCATTTGAACAGACGTCTGCCCTGGTATACTTCCTACATCCGCACATCGAGTGCATCTTTCCTACGCTCCAGGCACCCACACGGTGCACAGAACTCCTCCTGATGGCGAGACAGAAGATGCAACATTTCTTCTAGGGGGCTCGTGAGGGGCGAGGCCTCTTGAGGAGTTGGACCCTCGAATGCCGCTGAAACCACTGAGGTTGATTGCCACTTTATGTTAGCGACACATTGAGAACATTTCAGGTTCATGGAACCCCGTGCAGTGCGCCACGAGAGAAGAAAACGCAGATGCTGCCTTGACAGGGTTAGATTGAATTGCCTCTGTCCCCCCTCCGAAAACTAACTTTCCCAGAGCCAGCACAGCTTCACGTCCCGAGCAACGTTTTCTGCTGTGTGCCAGGATACATGAAAGGAAACCTGGGGACGCTGGGAGACTCTGAGCTGTACGCGGCTTGCCAAAGCTTCTAGACCCTTCAGGGGTCAGTGTGGCCCTTCTGGAGAGTGACACAGCATGTTTCCTAATGGAAACCTAGTGTTACATTTCGGGGACTTTCTGCACAACCTTCCTCAGCCGCCTAGCTGGATGTCCTTGCCCAGAAGCGGCAGTTGCCAAGGAGTTCTTTCCCAGGAGCTCGTGAGACAGCATACCATGCAGAACCGCAGAGAAGGAGACCAGCCTTTCTCCGGGTTCTCAGAGGTTAGCTTTTCTGCCTTTGAGCCTTTGAACACAGAGATCCAGTCACCTCCCAATGATACTTTAGAACTGTAGTATTGAAGGTCTCTCTGCCATCAGCCCCCTGCTCAGCTCCCGTCTCCTAGGTGCATTCAGTGAAGTAGCATCCACTCTGCAGCCTCCCGCACCATGTTGTTTAGGAACGGCACATTTCCTCTTCGTTAAGAAATCTTTTCTTGCAGCCTGCCTGGCCCGAGCTCCTATTCCTTTTCCGAAGGCCGAGTTCGGCATAGCCCTGCAATGACCCCTTCCCTCAAGGCCGGACACATCTCTGAAAGACTATACTCCATGGGTCCCCATTCATTACATCTTACCTCCCATGAAACACAAAGGAGTTGTAGCGTGATGGGAGGAAACAACGGCCTCCTTCTCCTTCTCGGAATACCCCGTTGCCCAAGGTTACGGGCCTTGTCCAGAAGCAACAGTTGCCCAGGATTTCTTTGCTTTGAGCTCGTGAGACAGCATATCATGTAGGACCGCCGAGAAGGAGACCTGCCTCTCTCTGGTTTGGAAGAGGTTAGCTTTTCTACTCAGCCTTGGAGCACAAAGACCCAGCCAATTCCCAAGGACAGTTTCGAAGGTTACTGGTGCAGGTCTCTCTGCGCTTAGCCCACTGTTCAGCTACAGTCTGTAAAGTGCATTCAGGGAAGAGCAAGAAAGTCTCCAACGCCCCGCGTCTTGTGGGGAAGGAACAGCACATTCTCTCCTCAGTGAAGACGTCCTTTCTTGCAGACTGCCAGGCTGGGACTCCTCTTCCGTCTCAGACCACCGAGTTTGGCATAGCATTGAAATGACCCCTTCCCTCAACGCCGTACGCATCTCTTCAAGAACATAAACCCTGTGTCCCCATTCGTTATACCTCACCACCCTAAGAAACACCGAAGAGCTGTGGCTGGATGGTAGGAAACAGTGGCCGTAGTGTCCTTCGATCAATAGCCCGTTCCAAAGGCCCCCCGTGGAAATCTGTTGCTTTCGAGGGCCTAGGGCATACCAAGGGCTGCCAAACACAGCTAAAGGAGGCGAAATAAGAGAAGCAGAACTTGCTCCTGAGAAACTCGTACGTACACTGAACCCAAAGCATGCCTCTTTGTGGAGACCGAGGCCTCCCCAGCTCAGATTCTGGGCCCTGGAACACAGTGCTAACCGCTGCCTTCAAGGAGAGGTAGGCAAGGAATGTTTTCAAGTCTCGCCTGCCTCTCAGGGCCTGTTCAGCTTGAGTGGAAAATAGCCACAGCCTGCCCGAACGTCCTGCCGAGCAGCGAGTTGTACTGGAGTGTAGCAAACGCTTCCAAGTTGTCTGAGGGGAAAGAGGCCATTGCTGTGGTGTGAACGGCCTTCTCTGCCACTCTCTTGGAGCACAGTGCTCTCTGGGCAGGCAGGATAGTTCCTAGAGCAGAAGCATTTGAACAGACGTCTGCCCTGGTATACTTCCTACATCCGCACATCGAGTGCATCTTTCCTACGCTCCAGGCACCCACACGGTGCACAGAACTCCTCCTGATGGCGAGACAGAAGATGCAACATTTCTTCTAGGGGGCTCGTGAGGGGCGAGGCCTCTTGAGGAGTTGGACCCTCGAATGCCGCTGAAACCACTGAGGTTGATTGCCACTTTATGTTAGCGACACATTGAGAACATTTCAGGTTCATGGAACCCCGTGCAGTGCGCCACGAGAGAAGAAAACGCAGATGCTGCCTTGACAGGGTTAGATTGAATTGCCTCTGTCCCCCCTCCGAAAACTAACTTTCCCAGAGCCAGCACAGCTTCACGTCCCGAGCAACGTTTTCTGCTGTGTGCCAGGATACATGAAAGGAAACCTGGGGACGCTGGGAGACTCTGAGCTGTACGCGGCTTGCCAAAGCTTCTAGACCCTTCAGGGGTCAGTGTGGCCCTTCTGGAGAGTGACACAGCATGTTTCCTAATGGAAACCTAGTGTTACATTTCGGGGACTTTCTGCACAACCTTCCTCAGCCGCCTAGCTGGATGTCCTTGCCCAGAAGCGGCAGTTGCCAAGGAGTTCTTTCCCAGGAGCTCGTGAGACAGCATACCATGCAGAACCGCAGAGAAGGAGACCAGCCTTTCTCCGGGTTCTCAGAGGTTAGCTTTTCTGCCTTTGAGCCTTTGAACACAGAGATCCAGTCACCTCCCAATGATACTTTAGAACTGTAGTATTGAAGGTCTCTCTGCCATCAGCCCCCTGCTCAGCTCCCGTCTCCTAGGTGCATTCAGTGAAGTAGCATCCACTCTGCAGCCTCCCGCACCATGTTGTTTAGGAACGGCACATTTCCTCTTCGTTAAGAAATCTTTTCTTGCAGCCTGCCTGGCCCGAGCTCCTATTCCTTTTCCGAAGGCCGAGTTCGGCATAGCCCTGCAATGACCCCTTCCCTCAAGGCCGGACACATCTCTGAAAGACTATACTCCATGGGTCCCCATTCATTACATCTTACCTCCCATGAAACACAAAGGAGTTGTAGCGTGATGGGAGGAAACAACGGCCTCCTTCTCCTTCTCGGAATACCCCGTTGCCCAAGGTTACGGGCCTTGTCCAGAAGCAACAGTTGCCCAGGATTTCTTTGCTTTGAGCTCGTGAGACAGCATATCATGTAGGACCGCCGAGAAGGAGACCTGCCTCTCTCTGGTTTGGAAGAGGTTAGCTTTTCTACTCAGCCTTGGAGCACAAAGACCCAGCCAATTCCCAAGGACAGTTTCGAAGGTTACTGGTGCAGGTCTCTCTGCGCTTAGCCCACTGTTCAGCTACAGTCTGTAAAGTGCATTCAGGGAAGAGCAAGAAAGTCTCCAACGCCCCGCGTCTTGTGGGGAAGGAACAGCACATTCTCTCCTCAGTGAAGACGTCCTTTCTTGCAGACTGCCAGGCTGGGACTCCTCTTCCGTCTCAGACCACCGAGTTTGGCATAGCATTGAAATGACCCCTTCCCTCAACGCCGTACGCATCTCTTCAAGAACATAAACCCTGTGTCCCCATTCGTTATACCTCACCACCCTAAGAAACACCGAAGAGCTGTGGCTGGATGGTAGGAAACAGTGGCCGTAGTGTCCTTCGATCAATAGCCCGTTCCAAAGGCCCCCCGTGGAAATCTGTTGCTTTCGAGGGCCTAGGGCATACCAAGGGCTGCCAAACACAGCTAAAGGAGGCGAAATAAGAGAAGCAGAACTTGCTCCTGAGAAACTCGTACGTACACTGAACCCAAAGCATGCCTCTTTGTGGAGACCGAGGCCTCCCCAGCTCAGATTCTGGGCCCTGGAACACAGTGCTAACCGCTGCCTTCAAGGAGAGGTAGGCAAGGAATGTTTTCAAGTCTCGCCTGCCTCTCAGGGCCTGTTCAGCTTGAGTGGAAAATAGCCACAGCCTGCCCGAACGTCCTGCCGAGCAGCGAGTTGTACTGGAGTGTAGCAAACGCTTCCAAGTTGTCTGAGGGGAAAGAGGCCATTGCTGTGGTGTGAACGGCCTTCTCTGCCACTCTCTTGGAGCACAGTGCTCTCTGGGCAGGCAGGATAGTTCCTAGAGCAGAAGCATTTGAACAGACGTCTGCCCTGGTATACTTCCTACATCCGCACATCGAGTGCATCTTTCCTACGCTCCAGGCACCCACACGGTGCACAGAACTCCTCCTGATGGCGAGACAGAAGATGCAACATTTCTTCTAGGGGGCTCGTGAGGGGCGAGGCCTCTTGAGGAGTTGGACCCTCGAATGCCGCTGAAACCACTGAGGTTGATTGCCACTTTATGTTAGCGACACATTGAGAACATTTCAGGTTCATGGAACCCCGTGCAGTGCGCCACGAGAGAAGAAAATGCAGATGCTGCCTTGACAGGGTTAGATTGAATTGCCTCTGTCCCCCCTCCGAAAACTAACTTTCCCAGAGCCAGCACAGCTTCACGTCCCGAGCAACGTTTTCTGCTGTGTGCCAGGATACATGAAAGGAAACCTGGGGACGCTGGGAGACTCTGAGCTGTACGCGGCTTGCCAAAGCTTCTAGACCCTTCAGGGGTCAGTGTGGCCCTTCTGGAGAGTGACACAGCATGTTTCCTAATGGAAACCTAGTGTTACATTTCGGGGACTTTCTGCACAACCTTCCTCAGCCGCCTAGCTGGATGTCCTTGCCCAGAAGCGGCAGTTGCCAAGGAGTTCTTTCCCAGGAGCTCGTGAGACAGCATACCATGCAGAACCGCAGAGAAGGAGACCAGCCTTTCTCCGGGTTCTCAGAGGTTCGCTTTTCTGCCTTTGAGCCTTTGAACACAGAGATCCAGTCAGCTCCCAATGATACTTTAGAACTGTAGTATTGAAGGTCTCTCTGCCATCAGCCCCCTGCTCAGCTCCCGTCTCCTAGGTGCATTCAGTGAAGTAGCATCCACTCTGCAGCCTCCCGCACCATGTTGTTTAGGAACGGCACATTTCCTCTTCGTAAAGAAATCTTTTCTTGCAGCCTGCCTGGCCCGAGCTCCTATTCCTTTTCCGAAGGCCGAGTTCGGCATAGCCCTGCAATGACCCCTTCCCTCAAGGCCGGACACATCTCTGAAAGACTATACTCCATGGGTCCCCATTCATTACATCTTACCTCCCATGAAACACAAAGGAGTTGTAGCGTGATGGGAGGAAACAACGGCCTCCTTCTCCTTCTCGGAATACCCCGTTGCCCAAGGTTACGGGCCTTGTCCAGAAGCAACAGTTGCCCAGGATTTCTTTGCTTTGAGCTCGTGAGACAGCATATCATGTAGGACCGCCGAGAAGGAGACCTGCCTCTCTCTGGTTTGGAAGAGGTTAGCTTTTCTACTCAGCCTTGGAGCACAAAGACCCAGCCAATTCCCAAGGACAGTTTCGAAGGTTACTGGTGCAGGTCTCTCTGCGCTTAGCCCACTGTTCAGCTACAGTCTGTAAAGTGCATTCAGGGAAGAGCAAGAAAGTCTCCAACGCCCCGCGTCTTGTGGGGAAGGAACAGCACATTCTCTCCTCAGTGAAGACGTCCTTTCTTGCAGACTGCCAGGCTGGGACTCCTCTTCCGTCTCAGACCACCGAGTTTGGCATAGCATTGAAATGACCCCTTCCCTCAACGCCGTACGCATCTCTTCAAGAACATAAACCCTGTGTGCCCATTCGTTATACCTCACCACCCTAAGAAACACCGAAGAGCTGTGGCTGGATGGTAGGAAACAGTGGCCGTAGTGTCCTTCGATCAATATCCCGTTCCAAAGGCCCCCCGTGGAAATCTGTTGCTTTCGAGGGCCTAGGGCATACCAAGGGCTGCCAAACACAGCTAAAGGAGGCGAAATAAGAGAAGCAGAACTTGCTCCTGAGAAACTCGTACGTACACGGAACCCAAAGCATGCCTCTTTGTGGAGACCGAGGCCTCCCCAGCTCAGATTCTGGGCCCTGGAACACAGTGCTAACCGCTGCCTTCAAGGAGAGGTAGGCAAGGAATGTTTTCAAGTCTCGCCTGCCTCTCAGGGCCTGTTCAGCTTGAGTGGAAAATAGCCACAGCCTGCCCGAACGTCCTGCCGAGCAGCGAGTTGTACTGGAGTGTAGCAAACGCTTCCAAGTTGTCTGAGGGGAAAGAGGCCATTGCTGTGGTGTGAACGGCCTTCTCTGCCACTCTCTTGGAGCACAGTGCTCTCTGGGCAGGCAGGATAGTTCCTAGAGCAGAAGCATTTGAACAGACGTCTGCCCTGGTATACTTCCTACATCCGCACATCGAGTGCATCTTTCCTACGCTCCAGGCACCAACACGGTGCACAGAACTCCTCCTGATGGCGAGACAGAAGATGCAACATTTCTTCTAGGGGGCTCGTGAGGGGCGAGGCCTCTTGAGGAGTTGGACCCTCGAATGCCGCTGAAACCACTGAGGTTGATTGCCACTTTATGTTAGCGACACATTGAGAACATTTCAGGTTCATGGAACCCCGTGCAGTGCGCCACGAGAGAAGAAAATGCAGATGCTGCCTTGACAGGGTTAGATTGAATTGCCTCTGTCCCCCCTCCGAAAACTAACTTTCCCAGAGCCAGCACAGCTTCACGTCCCGAGCAACGTTTTCTGCTGTGTGCCAGGATACATGAAAGGAAACCTGGGGACGCTGGGAGACTCTGAGCTGTACGCGGCTTGCCAAAGCTTCTAGACCCTTCAGGGGTCAGTGTGGCCCTTCTGGAGAGTGACACAGCATGTTTCCTAATGGAAACCTAGTGTTACATTTCGGGGACTTTCTGCACAACCTTCCTCAGCCGCCTAGCTGGATGTCCTTGCCCAGAAGCGGCAGTTGCCAAGGAGTTCTTTCCCAGGAGCTCGTGAGACAGCATACCATGCAGAACCGCAGAGAAGGAGACCAGCCTTTCTCCGGGTTCTCAGAGGTTAGCTTTTCTGCCTTTGAGCCTTTGAACACAGAGATCCAGTCAGCTCCCAATGATACTTTAGAACTGTAGTATTGAAGGTCTCTCTGCCATCAGCCCCCTGCTCAGCTCCCGTCTCCTAGGTGCATTCAGTGAAGTAGCATCCACTCTGCAGCCTCCCGCACCATGTTGTTTAGGAACGGCACATTTCCTCTTCGTAAAGAAATCTTTTCTTGCAGCCTGCCTGGCCCGAGCTCCTATTCCTTTTCCGAAGGCCGAGTTCGGCATAGCCCTGCAATGACCCCTTCCCTCAAGGCCGGACACATCTCTGAAAGACTATACTCCATGGGTCCCCATTCATTACATCTTACCTCCCATGAAACACAAAGGAGTTGTAGCGTGATGGGAGGAAACAACGGCCTCCTTCTCCTTCTCGGAATACCCCGTTGCCCAAGGTTACGGGCCTTGTCCAGAAGCAACAGTTGCCCAGGATTTCTTTGCTTTGAGCTCGTGAGACAGCATATCATGTAGGACCGCCGAGAAGGAGACCTGCCTCTCTCTGGTTTGGAAGAGGTTAGCTTTTCTACTCAGCCTTGGAGCACAAAGACCCAGCCAAATCCCAAGGACAGTTTCGAAGGTTACTGGTGCAGGTCTCTCTGCGCTTAGCCCACTGTTCAGCTACAGTCTGTAAAGTGCATTCAGGGAAGAGCAAGAAAGTCTCCAACGCCCCGCGTCTTGTGGGGAAGGAACAGCACATTCTCTCTTCAGTGAAGACGTCCTTTCTTGCAGACTGCCAGGCTGGGACTCCTCTTCCGTCTCAGACCACCGAGTTTGGCATAGCATTGAAATGACCCCTTCCCTCAACGCCGTACGCATCTCTTCAAGAACATAAACCCTGTGTGCCCATTCGTTATACCTCACCGCCCTAAGAAACACCGAAGAGCTGTGGCTGGATGGTAGGAAACAGTGGCCGTAGTGTCCTTCGATCAATATCCCGTTCCAAAGGCCCCCCGTGGAAATCTGTTGCTTTCGAGGGCCTAGGGCATACCAAGGGCTGCCAAACACAGCTAAAGGAGGCGAAATAAGAGAAGCAGAACTTGCTCCTGAGAAACTCGTACGTACACGGAACCCAAAGCATGCCTCTTTGTGGAGACCGAGGCCTCCCCAGCTCAGATTCTGGGCCCTGGAACACAGTGCTAACCGCTGCCTTCAAGGAGAGGTAGGCAAGGAATGTTTTCAAGTCTCGCCTGCCTCTCAGGGCCTGTTCAGCTTGAGTGGAAAATAGCCACAGCCTGCCCGAACGTCCTGCCGAGCAGCGAGTTGTACTGGAGTGTAGCAAACGCTTCCAAGTTGTCTGAGGGGAAAGAGGCCATTGCTGTGGTGTGAACGGCCTTCTCTGCCACTCTCTTGGAGCACAGTGCTCTCTGGGCAGGCAGGATAGTTCCTAGAGCAGAAGCATTTGAACAGACGTCTGCCCTGGTATACTTCCTACATCCGCACATCGAGTGCATCTTTCCTACGCTCCAGGCACCAACACGGTGCACAGAACTCCTCCTGATGGCGAGACAGAAGACGCAACATTTCTTCTAGGGGGCTCGTGAGGGGCGAGGCCTCTTGAGGAGTTGGACCCTCGAATGCCGCTGAAACCACTGACGTTGATTGCCACGTTATGTTAGCGACACACTGAGAGTATTTCAGGTTCATGGAACCCCGTGCAGTGCGCCACGAGAGAAGAAAACGCAGATGCTGCCTTGACAGGGTTAGATTGAATTGCCTCTGTCCCCCCTCCGAAAACTAACTTTCCCAGAGCCAGCACAGCTTCACGTCCCGAGCAACGTTTTCTGCTGTGTGCCAGGATACATGAAAGGAAACCTGGGGACGCTGGGAGACTCTGAGCTGTACGCGGCTTGCCAAAGCTTCTAGACCCTTCAGGGGTCAGTGTGGCCCTTCTGGAGAGTGACACAGCATGTTTCCTAATGGAAACCTAGTGTTACATTTCGGGGACTTTCTGCACAACCTTCCTCAGCCGCCTAGCTGGATGTCCTTGCCCAGAAGCGGCAGTTGCCAAGGAGTTCTTTCCCAGGAGCTCGTGAGACAGCATACCATGCAGAACCGCAGAGAAGGAGACCAGCCTTTCTCCGGGTTCTCAGAGGTTCGCTTTTCTGCCTTTGAGCCTCTGAAGTCAGAGATCCAGTCAGCTCCCAATGATACTTTAGAACTGTAGTATTGAAGGTCTCTCTGCCATCAGCCCCCTGCTCAGCTCCCGTCTCCTAGGTGCATTCAGTGAAGTAGCATCCACTCTGCAGCCTCCCGCACCATGTTGTTTAGGAACGGCACATTTCCTCTTCGTAAAGAAATCTTTTCTTGCAGCCTGCCTGGCCCGAGCTCCTATTCCTTTTCCGAAGGCCGAGTTCGGCATAGCCCTGCAATGACCCCTTCCCTCAAGGCCGGACACATCTCTGAAAGACTATACTCCATGGGTCCCCATTCATTACATCTTACCTCCCATGAAACACAAAGGAGTTGTAGCGTGATGGGAGGAAACAACGGCCTCCTTCTCCTTCTCGGAATACCCCGTTGCCCAAGGTTACGGGCCTTGTCCAGAAGCAACAGTTGCCCAGGATTTCTTTGCTTTGAGCTCGTGAGACAGCATATCATGTAGGACCGCCGAGAAGGAGACCTGCCTCTCTCTGGTTTGGAAGAGGTTAGCTTTTCTACTCAGCCTTGGAGCACAAAGACCCAGCCAATTCCCAAGGACAGTTTCGAAGGTTACTGGTGCAGGTCTCTCTGCGCTTAGCCCACTGTTCAGCTACAGTCTGTAAAGTGCATTCAGGGAAGAGCAAGAAAGTCTCCAACGCCCCGCGTCTTGTGGGGAAGGAACAGCACATTCTCTCCTCAGTGAAGACGTCCTTTCTTGCAGACTGCCAGGCTGGGACTCCTCTTCCGTCTCAGACCACCGAGTTTGGCATAGCGTTGAAATGACACCTTCCCTCAACGCCGTAGGCATCTCATCAAGAACATAAACCCTGTGTGCCCATTCGTTATACCTCACCGCCCTAAGAAACACCGAAGAGCTGTGGCTGGATGGTAGGAAACAGTGGCCGTAGTGTCCTTCGATCAATATCCCGTTCCAAAGGCCCCCCGTGAAAATCTCTTGCTTTCGAGGGCCTAGGGCATACCAAGGGCTGCCAAACACAGCTAAAGGAGGCGAAATAAGAGAAGCAGAACTTGCTCCTGAGAAACTCGTACATACACTGAACCCAAAGCATGCCTCTTCGTGGAGACCGAAGGCCTCCCCAGCTCAGATTCTGGGCCCTGGAACACAATGCTAACCGCTGCCTTCAAGGAGAGGTAGGCAAGGAATGTTTTCAAGTCTCGCCTGCCTCTCAGGGCCTGTTCAGCTTGAGTGGAAAATAGCCACAGCCTGCCCGAACGTCCTGCCGAGCAGCGAGTTGTACTGGAGTGTAGCAAACGCTTCCAAGTTGTCTGAGGGGAAAGAGGCCATTGCTGTGGTGTGAACGGCCTTCTCTGCCACTCTTTCGGAGCACAGTGCTCTCTGGGCAGGCAGGATAGTTCCTAGAGCAGAAGCATTTGAACAGACGTCTGCCCTGGTATACTTCCTACATCCGCACATCGAGTGCATCTTTCCTACGCTCCAGGCACCAACACGGTGCACAGAACTCCTCCTGATGGCGAGACAGAAGACGCAACATTTCTTCTAGGGGGCTCGTGAGGGGCGAGGCCTCTTGAGGAGTTGGACCCTCGAATGCCGCTGAAACCACTGAGGTTGATTGCCACGTTATGTTAGCGACACACTGAGAGCATTTCAGGTTCATGGAACCCCGTGCAGTGCGCCACGAGAGAAGAAAACGCAGATGCTGCCTTGACAGGGTTAGATTGAATTGCCTCTGTCCCCCCTCCGAAAACTAACTTTCCCAGAGCCAGCACAGCTTCACGTCCCGAGCAACGTTTTCTGCTGTGTGCCAGGATACATGAAAGGAAACCTGGGGACGCTGGGAGACTCTGAGCTGTACGCGGCTTGCCAAAGCTTCTAGACCCTTCAGGGGTCAGTGTGGCCCTTCTGGAGAGTGACACAGCATGTTTCCTAATGGAAACCTAGTGTTACATTTCGGGGACTTTCTGCACAACCTTCCTCAGCCGCCTAGCTGGATGTCCTTGCCCAGAAGCGGCAGTTGCCAAGGAGTTCTTTCCCAGGAGCTCGTGAGACAGCATACCATGCAGAACCGCAGAGAAGGAGACCAGCCTTTCTCCGGGTTCTCAGAGGTTCGCTTTTCTGCCTTTGAGCCTCTGAAGTCAGAGATCCAGTCAGCTCCCAATGATACTTTAGAACTGTAGTATTGAAGGTCTCTCTGCCATCAGCCCCCTGCTCAGCTCCCGTCTCCTAGGTGCATTCAGTGAAGTAGCATCCACTCTGCAGCCTCCCGCACCATGTTGTTTAGGAACGGCACATTTCCTCTTCGTAAAGAAATCTTTTCTTGCAGCCTGCCTGGCCCGAGCTCCTATTCCTTTTCCGAAGGCCGAGTTCGGCATAGCCCTGCAATGACCCCTTCCCTCAAGGCCGGACACATCTCTGAAAGACTATACTCCATGGGTCCCCATTCATTACATCTTACCTCCCATGAAACACAAAGGAGTTGTAGCGTGATGGGAGGAAACAACGGCCTCCTTCTCCTTCTCGGAATACCCCGTTGCCCAAGGTTACGGGCCTTGTCCAGAAGCAACAGTTGCCCAGGATTTCTTTGCTTTGAGCTCGTGAGACAGCATATCATGTAGGACCGCCGAGAAGGAGACCTGCCTCTCTCTGGTTTGGAAGAGGTTAGCTTTTCTACTCAGCCTTGGAGCACAAAGACCCAGCCAAATCCCAAGGACAGTTTCGAAGGTTACTGGTGCAGGTCTCTCTGCGCTTAGCCCACTGTTCAGCTACAGTCTGTAAAGTGCATTCAGGGAAGAGCAAGAAAGTCTCCAACGCCCCGCGTCTTGTGGGGAAGGAACAGCACATTCTCTCCTCAGTGAAGACGTCCTTTCTTGCAGACTGCCAGGCTGGGACTCCTCTTCCGTCTCAGACCACCGAGTTTGGCATAGCATTGAAATGACCCCTTCCCTCAACGCCGTACGCATCTCTTCAAGAACATAAACCCTGTGTGCCCATTCGTTATACCTCACCGCCCTAAGAAACACCGAAGAGCTGTGGCTGGATGGTAGGAAACAGTGGCCGTAGTGTCCTTCGATCAATATCCCGTTCCAAAGGCCCCCCGTGGAAATCTGTTGCTTTCGAGGGCCTAGGGCATACCAAGGGCTGCCAAACACAGCTAAAGGAGGCGAAATAAGAGAAGCAGAACTTGCTCCTGAGAAACTCGTACGTACACGGAACCCAAAGCATGCCTCTTTGTGGAGACCGAGGCCTCCCCAGCTCAGATTCTGGGCCCTGGAACACAGTGCTAACCGCTGCCTTCAAGGAGAGGTAGGCAAGGAATGTTTTCAAGTCTCGCCTGCCTCTCAGGGCCTGTTCAGCTTGAGTGGAAAATAGCCACAGCCTGCCCGAACGTCCTGCCGAGCAGCGAGTTGTACTGGAGTGTAGCAAACGCTTCCAAGTTGTCTGAGGGGAAAGAGGCCATTGCTGTGGTGTGAACGGCCTTCTCTGCCACTCTCTTGGAGCACAGTGCTCTCTGGGCAGGCAGGATAGTTCCTAGAGCAGAAGCATTTGAACAGACGTCTGCCCTGGTATACTTCCTACATCCGCACATCGAGTGCATCTTTCCTACGCTCCAGGCACCAACACGGTGCACAGAACTCCTCCTGATGGCGAGACAGAAGACGCAACATTTCTTCTAGGGGGCTCGTGAGGGGCGAGGCCTCTTGAGGAGTTGGACCCTCGAATGCCGCTGAAACCACTGAGGTTGATTGCCACTTTATGTTAGCGACACATTGAGAACATTTCAGGTTCATGGAACCCCGTGCAGTGCGCCACGAGAGAAGAAAACGCAGATGCTGCCTTGACAGGGTTAGATTGAATTGCCTCTGTCCCCCCTCCGAAAACTAACTTTCCCAGAGCCAGCACAGCTTCACGTCCCGAGCAACGTTTTCTGCTGTGTGCCAGGATACATGAAAGGAAACCTGGGGACGCTGGGAGACTCTGAGCTGTACGCGGCTTGCCGAAGCTTCTAGAGCATTCAGGGGTCAGTGTGGCCCTTCTGGAGAGTGACACAGCATGTTTCCTAATGGAAACCTAGAGTTACATTTCGGGGACTTTCTGCACAACCTTCCTCAGCCGCCTAGCTGGATGTCCTTGCCCAGAAGCGGCAGTTGCCAAGGAGTTCTTTCCCAGGAGCTCGTGAGACAGCATATCATGCAGAACCGCAGAGAAGGAGACCAGCCTTTCTCCGGGTTCTCAGAGGTTCGCTTTTCTGCCTTTGAGCCTCTGAAGTCAGAGATCCAGTCAGCTCCCAATGATACTTTAGAACTGTAGTATTGAAGGTCTCTCTGCCATCAGCCCCCTGCTCAGCTCCCGTCTCCTAGGTGCATTCAGTGAAGTAGCATCCACTCTGCAGCCTCCCGCACCATGTTGTTTAGGAACGGCACATTTCCTCTTCGTAAAGAAATCTTTTCTTGCAGCCTGCCTGGCCCGAGCTCCTATTCCTTTTCCGAAGGCCGAGTTCGGCATAGCCCTGCAAAGACCCCTTCCCTCAAGGCCGGACACATCTCTGAAAGACTATACTCCATGGGTCCCCATTCATTACATCTTACCTCCCATGAAACACAAAGGAGTTGTAGCGTGATGGGAGGAAACAACGGCCTCCTTCTCCTTCTCGGAATACCCCGTTGCCCAAGGTTACGGGCCTTGTCCAGAAGCAACAGTTGCCCAGGATTTCTTTGCTTTGAGCTCGTGAGACAGCATATCATGTAGGACCGCCGAGAAGGAGACCTGCCTCTCTCTGGTTTGGAAGAGGTTAGCTTTTCTACTCAGCCTTGGAGCACAAAGACCCAGCCAATTCCCAAGGACAGTTTCGAAGGTTACTGGTGCAGGTCTCTCTGCGCTTAGCCCACCGTTCAGCTACAGTCTGTAAAGTGCATTCAGGGAAGAGCAAGAAAGTCTCCAACGCCCCGCGTCTTGTGGGGAAGGAACAGCACATTCTCTCCTCAGTGAAGACGTCCTTTCTTGCAGACTGCCAGGCTGGGACTCCTCTTCCGTCTCAGACCACCGAGTTTGGCATAGCGTTGAAATGACCCCTTCCCTCAACGCCGTAGGCATCTCTTCAAGAACATAAACCCTGTGTGCCCATTCGTTATACCTCACCGCCCTAAGAAACACCGAAGAGCTGTGGCTGGATGGTAGGAAACAGTGGCCGTAGTGTCCTTCGATCAATATCCCGTTCCAAAGGCCCCCCCGTGAAAATCTCTTGCTTTCGAGGGCCTAGGGCATTCCAAGGGCTGCCAAACACAGCTAAAGGAGGCGAAATAAGAGAAGCAGAACTTGCTCCTGAGAAACTCGTACATACACTGAACCCAAAGCATGCCTCTTCGTGGAGACCGAAGGCCTCCCCAGCTCAGATTCTGGGCCCTGGAACACAGTGCTAACCGCTGCCTTCAAGGAGAGGTAGGCAAGGAATGTTTTCAAGTCTCGCCTGCCTCTCAGGGCCTGTTCAGCTTGAGTGGAAAATAGCCACAGCCTGCCTGAACGTCCTGCCGAGCAGCGAGTTGTACTGGAGTGTAGCAAACGCTTCCAAGTTGTCTGAGGGGAAAGAGGCCATTGCTGTGGTGTGAACGGCCTTCTCTGCCACTCTTTCGGAGCACAGTGCTCTCTGGGCAGGCAGGATAGTTCCTAGAGCAGAAGCATTTGAACAGACGTCTGCCCTGGTATACTTCCTACATCCGCACATCGAGTGCATCTTTCCTACGCTCCAGGCACCAACACGGTGCACAGAACTCCTCCTGATGGCGAGACAGAAGACGCAACATTTCTTCTAGGGGGCTCGTGAGGGGCGAGGCCTCTTGAGGAGTTGGACCCTCGAATGCCGCTGAAACCACTGAGGTTGATTGCCACGTTATGTTAGCGACACACTGAGAGTATTTCAGGTTCATGGAACCCCGTGCAGTGCGCCACGAGAGAAGAAAACGCAGATGCTGCCTTGACAGGGTTAGATTGAATTGCCTCTGTCCCCCCTCCGAAAACTAACTTTCCCAGAGCCAGCACAGCTTCACGTCCCGAGCAACGTTTTCTGCTGTGTGCCAGGATACATGAAAGGAAACCTGGGGACGCTGGGAGACTCTGAGCTGTACGCGGCTTGCCAAAGCTTCTAGACCCTTCAGGGGTCAGTGTGGCCCTTGTGGAGAGTGACACAGCATGTTTCCTAATGGAAACCTAGTGTTACATTTCGGGGACTTTCTGCACAACCTTCCTCAGCCGCCTAGCTGGATGTCCTTGCCCAGAAGCGGCAGTTGCCAAGGAGTTCTTTCCCAGGAGCTCGTGAGACAGCATACCATGCAGAACCGCAGAGAAGGAGACCAGCCTTTCTCCGGGTTCTCAGAGGTTCGCTTTTCTGCCTTTGAGCCTCTGAAGTCAGAGATCCAGTCAGCTCCCAATGATACTTTAGAACTGTAGTATTGAAGGTCTCTCTGCCATCAGCCCCCTGCTCAGCTCCCGTCTCCTAGGTGCATTCAGTGAAGTAGCATCCACTCTGCAGCCTCCCGCTCCATGTTGTTTAGGAACGGCACATTTCCTCTTCGTAAAGAAATCTTTTCTTGCAGCCTGCCTGGCCCGAGCTCCTATTCCTTTTCCGAAGGCCGAGTTCGGCATAGCCCTGCAATGACCCCTTCCCTCAAGGCCGGACACATCTCTGAAAGACTATACTCCATGGGTCCCCATTCATTACATCTTACCTCCCATGAAACACAAAGGAGTTGTAGCGTGATGGGAGGAAACAACGGCCTCCTTCTCCTTCTCGGAATACCCCGTTGCCCAAGGTTACGGGCCTTGTCCAGAAGCAACAGTTGCCCAGGATTTCTTTGCTTTGAGCTCGTGAGACAGCATATCATGTAGGACCGCCGAGAAGGAGACCTGCCTCTCTCTGGTTTGGAAGAGGTTAGCTTTTCTACTCAGCCTTGGAGCACAAAGACCCAGCCAATTCCCAAGGACAGTTTCGAAGGTTACTGGTGCAGGTCTCTCTGCGCTTAGCCCACCGTTCAGCTACAGTCTGTAAAGTGCATTCAGGGAAGAGCAAGAAAGTCTCCAACGCCCCGCGTCTTGTGGGGAAGGAACAGCACATTCTCTCCTCAGTGAAGACGTCCTTTCTTGCAGACTGCCAGGCTGGGACTCCTCTTCCGTCTCAGACCACTGAGTTTGGCATAGCGTTGAAATGACACCTTCCCAAAACGCCGTAGGCATCTCTTCAAGAACATAAACCCTGTGTGCCCATTCGTTATACCTCACCGCCCTAAGAAACACCAAAGAGCTGTGGCTGGATGGTAGGAAACAGTGGCCGTAGTGTCCTTCGATCAATATCCCGTTCCAAAGGCCCCCCCGTGAAAATCTCTTGCTTTCGAGGGCCTAGGGCATTCCAAGGGCTGCCAAACACAGCTAAAGGAGGCGAAATAAGAGAAGCAGAACTTGCTCCTGAGAAACTCGTACATACACTGAACCCAAAGCATGCCTCTTCGTGGAGACCGAAGGCCTCCCCAGCTCAGATTCTGGGCCCTGGAACACAGTGCTAACCGCTGCCTTCAAGGAGAGGTAGGCAAGGAATGTTTTCAAGTCTCGCCTGCCTCTCAGGGCCTGTTCAGCTTGAGTGGAAAATAGCCACAGCCTGCCCGAACGTCCTGCCGAGCAGCGAGTTGTACTGGAGTGTAGCAAACGCTTCCAAGTTGTCTGAGGGGAAAGAGGCCATTGCTGTGGTGTGAACGGCCTTCTCTGCCACTCTTTCGGAGCACAGTGCTCTCTGGGCAGGCAGGATAGTTCCTAGAGCAGAAGCATTTGAACAGACGTCTGCCCTGGTATACTTCCTACATCCGCACATCGAGTGCATCTTTCCTACGCTCCAGGCACCAACACGGTGCACAGAACTCCTCCTGATGGCGAGACAGAAGACGCAACATTTCTTCTAGGGGGCTCGTGAGGGGCGAGGCCTCTTGAGGAGTTGGACCCTCGAATGCCGCTGAAACCACTGAGGTTGATTGCCACGTTATGTTAGCGACACACTGAGAGCATTTCAGGTTCATGGAACCCCGTGCAGTGCGCCACGAGAGAAGAAAACGCAGATGCTGCCTTGACAGGGTTAGATTGAATTGCCTCTGTCCCCCCTCCGAAAACTAACTTTCCCAGAGCCAGCACAGCTTCACGTCCCGAGCAACGTTTTCTGCTGTGTGCCAGGATACATGAAAGGAAACCTGGGGACGCTGGGAGACTCTGAGCTGTACGCGGCTTGCCAAAGCTTCTAGACCCTTCAGGGGTCAGTGTGGCCCTTCTGGAGAGTGACACAGCATGTTTCCTAATGGAAACCTAGTGTTACATTTCGGGGACTTTCTGCACAACCTTCCTCAGCCGCCTAGCTGGATGTCCTTGCCCAGAAGCGGCAGTTGCCAAGGAGTTCTTTCCCAGGAGCTCGTGAGACAGCATATCATGCAGAACCGCAGAGAAGGAGACCAGCCTTTCTCCGGGTTCTCAGAGGTTCGCTTTTCTGCCTTTGAGCCTCTGAAGTCAGAGATCCAGTCAGCTCCCAATGATACTTTAGAACTGTAGTATTGAAGGTCTCTCTGCCATCAGCCCCCTGCTCAGCTCCCGTCTCCTAGGTGCATTCAGTGAAGTAGCATCCACTCTGCAGCCTCCCGCACCATGTTGTTTAGGAACGGCACATTTCCTCTTCGTAAAGAAATCTTTTCTTGCAGCCTGCCTGGCCCGAGCTCCTATTCCTTTTCCGAAGGCCGAGTTCGGCATAGCCCTGCAATGACCCCTTCCCTCAAGGCCGGACACATCTCTGAAAGACTATACTCCATGGGTCCCCATTCATTACATCTTACCTCCCATGAAACACAAAGGAGTTGTAGCGTGATGGGAGGAAACAACGGCCTCCTTCTCCTTCTCGGAATACCCCGTTGCCCAAGGTTACGGGCCTTGTCCAGAAGCAACAGTTGCCCAGGATTTCTTTGCTTTGAGCTCGTGAGACAGCATATCATGTAGGACCGCCGAGAAGGAGACCTGCCTCTCCCTGGTTTGGAAGAGGTTAGCTTTTCTACTCAGCCTTGGAGCACAAAGACCCAGCCAATTCCCAAGGACAGTTTCGAAGGTTACTGGTGCAGGTCTCTCTGCGCTTAGCCCACCGTTCAGCTACAGTCTGTAAAGTGCATTCAGGGAAGAGCAAGAAAGTCTCCAACGCCCCGCGTCTTGTGGGGAAGGAACAGCACATTCTCTCCTCAGTGAAGACGTCCTTTCTTGCAGACTGCCAGGCTGGGACTCCTCTTCCGTCTCAGACCACCGAGTTTGGCATAGCATTGAAATGACCCCTTCCCTCAACGCCGTACGCATCTCTTCAAGAACATAAACCCTGTGTGCCCATTCGTTATACCTCACCACCCTAAGAAACACCGAAGAGCTGTGGCTGGATGGTAGGAAACAGTGGCCGTAGTGTCCTTCGATCAATATCCCGTTCCAAAGGCCCCCCGTGGAAATCTCTTGCTTTCGAGGGCCTAGGGCATACCAAGGGCTGCCAAACACAGCTAAAGGAGGCGAAATAAGAGAAGCAGAACTTGCTCCTGAGAAACTCGTACATACACGGAACCCAAAGCATGCCTCTTTGTGGAGACCGAAGGCCTCCCCAGCTCAGATTCTGGGCCCTGGAACACAGTGCTAACCGCTGCCTTCAAGGAGAGGTAGGCAAGGAATGTTTTCAAGTCTCGCCTGCCTCTCAGGGCCTGTTCAGCTTGAGTGGAAAATAGCCACAGCCTGCCCGAACGTCCTGCCGAGCAGCGAGTTGTACTGGAGTGTAGCAAACGCTTCCAAGTTGTCTGAGGGGAAAGAGGCCATTGCTGTGGTGTGAACGGCCTTCTCTGCCACTCTCTTGGAGCACAGTGCTCTCTGGGCAGGCAGGATAGTTCCTAGAGCAGAAGCATTTGAACAGACGTCTGCCCTGGTATACTTCCTACATCCGCACATCGAGTGCATCTTTCCTACGCTCCAGGCACCAACACGGTGCACAGAACTCCTCCTGATGGCGAGACAGAAGACGCAACATTTCTTCTAGGGGGCTCGTGAGGGGCGAGGCCTCTTGAGGAGTTGGACCCTCGAATGCCGCTGAAACCACTGAGGTTGATTGCCACTTTATGTTAGCGACACATTGAGAACATTTCAGGTTCATGGAACCCCGTGCAGTGCGCCACGAGAGAAGAAAACGCAGATGCTGCCTTGACAGGGTTAGATTGAATTGCCTCTGTCCCCCCTCCGAAAACTAACTTTCCCAGAGCCAGCACAGCTTCACGTCCCGAGCAACGTTTTCTGCTGTGTGCCAGGATACATGAAAGGAAACCTGGGGACGCTGGGAGACTCTGAGCTGTACGCGGCTTGCCGAAGCTTCTAGAGCATTCAGGGGTCAGTGTGGCCCTTCTGGAGAGTGACACAGCATGTTTCCTAATGGAAACCTAGAGTTACATTTCGGGGACTTTCTGCACAACCTTCCTCAGCCGCCTAGCTGGATGTCCTTGCCCAGAAGCGGCAGTTGCCAAGGAGTTCTTTCCCAGGAGCTCGTGAGACAGCATATCATGCAGAACCGCAGAGAAGGAGACCAGCCTTTCTCCGGGTTCTCAGAGGTTCGCTTTTCTGCCTTTGAGCCTCTGAACTCAGAGATCCAGTCAGCTCCCAATGATACTTTAGAACTGTAGTATTGAAGGTCTCTCTGCCATCAGCCCCCTGCTCAGCTCCCGTCTCCTAGGTGCATTCAGTGAAGTAGCATCCACTCTGCAGCCTCCCGCACCATGTTGTTTAGGAACGGCACATTTCCTCTTCGTAAAGAAATCTTTTCTTGCAGCCTGCCTGGCCCGAGCTCCTATTCCTTTTCCGAAGGCCGAGTTCGGCATAGCCCTGCAAAGACCCCTTCCCTCAAGGCCGGACACATCTCTGAAAGACTATACTCCATGGGTCCCCATTCATTACATCTTACCTCCCATGAAACACAAAGGAGTTGTAGCGTGATGGGAGGAAACAACGGCCTCCTTCTCCTTCTCGGAATACCCCGTTGCCCAAGGTTACGGGCCTTGTCCAGAAGCAACAGTTGCCCAGGATTTCTTTGCTTTGAGCTCGTGAGACAGCATATCATGTAGGACCGCCGAGAAGGAGACCTGCCTCTCTCTGGTTTGGAAGAGGTTAGCTTTTCTACTCAGCCTTGGAGCACAAAGACCCAGCCAATTCCCAAGGACAGTTTCGAAGGTTACTGGTGCAGGTCTCTCTGCGCTTAGCCCACCGTTCAGCTACAGTCTGTAAAGTGCATTCAGGGAAGAGCAAGAAAGTCTCCAACGCCCCGCGTCTTGTGGGGAAGGAACAGCACATTCTCTCCTCAGTGAAGACGTCCTTTCTTGCAGACTGCCAGGCTGGGACTCCTCTTCCGTCTCAGACCACCGAGTTTGGCATAGCGTTGAAATGACCCCTTCCCTCAACGCCGTAGGCATCTCTTCAAGAACATAAACCCTGTGTGCCCATTCGTTATACCTCACCGCCCTAAGAAACACCGAAGAGCTGTGGCTGGATGGTAGGAAACAGTGGCCGTAGTGTCCTTCGATCAATATCCCGTTCCAAAGGCCCCCCCGTGAAAATCTCTTGCTTTCGAGGGCCTAGGGCATTCCAAGGGCTGCCAAACACAGCTAAAGGAGGCGAAATAAGAGAAGCAGAACTTGCTCCTGAGAAACTCGTACATACACTGAACCCAAAGCATGCCTCTTCGTGGAGACCGAAGGCCTCCCCAGCTCAGATTCTGGGCCCTGGAACACAGTGCTAACCGCTGCCTTCAAGGAGAGGTAGGCAAGGAATGTTTTCAAGTCTCGCCTGCCTCTCAGGGCCTGTTCAGCTTGAGTGGAAAATAGCCACAGCCTGCCCGAACGTCCTGCCGAGCAGCGAGTTGTACTGGAGTGTAGCAAACGCTTCCAAGTTGTCTGAGGGGAAAGAGGCCATTGCTGTGGTGTGAACGGCCTTCTCTGCCACTCTTTCGGAGCACAGTGCTCTCTGGGCAGGCAGGATAGTTCCTAGAGCAGAAGCATTTGAACAGACGTCTGCCCTGGTATACTTCCTACATCCGCACATCGAGTGCATCTTTCCTACGCTCCAGGCACCAACACGGTGCACAGAACTCCTCCTGATGGCGAGACAGAAGACGCAACATTTCTTCTAGGGGGCTCGTGAGGGGCGAGGCCTCTTGAGGAGTTGGACCCTCGAATGCCGCTGAAACCACTGACGTTGATTGCCACGTTATGTTAGCGACACACTGAGAGTATTTCAGGTTCATGGAACCCCGTGCAGTGCGCCACGAGAGAAGAAAACGCAGATGCTGCCTTGACAGGGTTAGATTGAATTGCCTCTGTCCCCCCTCCGAAAACTAACTTTCCCAGAGCCAGCACAGCTTCACGTCCCGAGCAACGTTTTCTGCTGTGTGCCAGGATACATGAAAGGAAACCTGGGGACGCTGGGAGACTCTGAGCTGTACGCGGCTTGCCAAAGCTTCTAGACCCTTCAGGGGTCAGTGTGGCCCTTCTGGAGAGTGACACAGCATGTTTCCTAATGGAAACCTAGTGTTACATTTCGGGGACTTTCTGCACAACCTTCCTCAGCCGCCTAGCTGGATGTCCTTGCCCAGAAGCGGCAGTTGCCAAGGAGTTCTTTCCCAGGAGCTCGTGAGACAGCATATCATGCAGAACCGCAGAGAAGGAGACCAGCCTTTCTCCGGGTTCTCAGAGGTTCGCTTTTCTGCCTTTGAGCCTCTGAAGTCAGAGATCCAGTCAGCTCCCAATGATACTTTAGAACTGTAGTATTGAAGGTCTCTCTGCCATCAGCCCCCTGCTCAGCTCCCGTCTCCTAGGTGCATTCAGTGAAGTAGCATCCACTCTGCAGCCTCCCGCTCCATGTTGTTTAGGAACGGCACATTTCCTCTTCGTAAAGAAATCTTTTCTTGCAGCCTGCCTGGCCCGAGCTCCTATTCCTTTTCCGAAGGCCGAGTTCGGCATAGCCCTGCAATGACCCCTTCCCTCAAGGCCGGACACATCTCTGAAAGACTATACTCCATGGGTCCCCATTCATTACATCTTACCTCCCATGAAACACAAAGGAGTTGTAGCGTGATGGGAGGAAACAACGGCCTCCTTCTCCTTCTCGGAATACCCCGTTGCCCAAGGTTACGGGCCTTGTCCAGAAGCAACAGTTGCCCAGGATTTCTTTGCTTTGAGCTCGTGAGACAGCATATCATGTAGGACCGCCGAGAAGGAGACCTGCCTCTCTCTGGTTTGGAAGAGGTTAGCTTTTCTACTCAGCCTTGGAGCACAAAGACCCAGCCAATTCCCAAGGACAGTTTCGAAGGTTACTGGTGCAGGTCTCTCTGCGCTTAGCCCACCGTTCAGCTACAGTCTGTAAAGTGCATTCAGGGAAGAGCAAGAAAGTCTCCAACGCCCCGCGTCTTGTGGGGAAGGAACAGCACATTCTCTCCTCAGTGAAGACGTCCTTTCTTGCAGACTGCCAGGCTGGGACTCCTCTTCCGTCTCAGACCACCGAGTTTGGCATAGCGTTGAAATGACCCCTTCCCTCAACGCCGTAGGCATCTCTTCAAGAACATAAACCCTGTGTGCCCATTCGTTATACCTCACCGCCCTAAGAAACACCGAAGAGCTGTGGCTGGATGGTAGGAAACAGTGGCCGTAGTGTCCTTCGATCAATATCCCGTTCCAAAGGCCCCCCCGTGAAAATCTCTTGCTTTCGAGGGCCTAGGGCATTCCAAGGGCTGCCAAACACAGCTAAAGGAGGCGAAATAAGAGAAGCAGAACTTGCTCCTGAGAAACTCGTACATACACTGAACCCAAAGCATGCCTCTTCGTGGAGACCGAAGGCCTCCCCAGCTCAGATTCTGGGCCCTGGAACACAGTGCTAACCGCTGCCTTCAAGGAGAGGTAGGCAAGGAATGTTTTCAAGTCTCGCCTGCCTCTCAGGGCCTGTTCAGCTTGAGTGGAAAATAGCCACAGCCTGCCTGAACGTCCTGCCGAGCAGCGAGTTGTACTGGAGTGTAGCAAACGCTTCCAAGTTGTCTGAGGGGAAAGAGGCCATTGCTGTGGTGTGAACGGCCTTCTCTGCCACTCTTTCGGAGCACAGTGCTCTCTGGGCAGGCAGGATAGTTCCTAGAGCAGAAGCATTTGAACAGACGTCTGCCCTGGTATACTTCCTACATCCGCACATCGAGTGCATCTTTCCTACGCTCCAGGCACCAACACGGTGCACAGAACTCCTCCTGATGGCGAGACAGAAGACGCAACATTTCTTCTAGGGGGCTCGTGAGGGGCGAGGCCTCTTGAGGAGTTGGACCCTCGAATGCCGCTGAAACCACTGAGGTTGATTGCCACGTTATGTTAGCGACACACTGAGAGTATTTCAGGTTCATGGAACCCCGTGCAGTGCGCCACGAGAGAAGAAAACGCAGATGCTGCCTTGACAGGGTTAGATTGAATTGCCTCTGTCCCCCCTCCGAAAACTAACTTTCCCAGAGCCAGCACAGCTTCACGTCCCGAGCAACGTTTTCTGCTGTGTGCCAGGATACATGAAAGGAAACCTGGGGACGCTGGGAGACTCTGAGCTGTACGCGGCTTGCCAAAGCTTCTAGACCCTTCAGGGGTCAGTGTGGCCCTTCTGGAGAGTGACACAGCATGTTTCCTAATGGAAACCTAGTGTTACATTTCGGGGACTTTCTGCACAACCTTCCTCAGCCGCCTAGCTGGATGTCCTTGCCCAGAAGCGGCAGTTGCCAAGGAGTTCTTTCCCAGGAGCTCGTGAGACAGCATACCATGCAGAACCGCAGAGAAGGAGACCAGCCTTTCTCCGGGTTCTCAGAGGTTCGCTTTTCTGCCTTTGAGCCTCTGAAGTCAGAGATCCAGTCAGCTCCCAATGATACTTTAGAACTGTAGTATTGAAGGTCTCTCTGCCATCAGCCCCCTGCTCAGCTCCCGTCTCCTAGGTGCATTCAGTGAAGTAGCATCCACTCTGCAGCCTCCCGCTCCATGTTGTTTAGGAACGGCACATTTCCTCTTCGTAAAGAAATCTTTTCTTGCAGCCTGCCTGGCCCGAGCTCCTATTCCTTTTCCGAAGGCCGAGTTCGGCATAGCCCTGCAATGACCCCTTCCCTCAAGGCCGGACACATCTCTGAAAGACTATACTCCATGGGTCCCCATTCATTACATCTTACCTCCCATGAAACACAAAGGAGTTGTAGCGTGATGGGAGGAAACAACGGCCTCCTTCTCCTTCTCGGAATACCCCGTTGCCCAAGGTTACGGGCCTTGTCCAGAAGCAACAGTTGCCCAGGATTTCTTTGCTTTGAGCTCGTGAGACAGCATATCATGTAGGACCGCCGAGAAGGAGACCTGCCTCTCTCTGGTTTGGAAGAGGTTAGCTTTTCTACTCAGCCTTGGAGCACAAAGACCCAGCCAATTCCCAAGGACAGTTTCGAAGGTTACTGGTGCAGGTCTCTCTGCGCTTAGCCCACCGTTCAGCTACAGTCTGTAAAGTGCATTCAGGGAAGAGCAAGAAAGTCTCCAACGCCCCGCGTCTTGTGGGGAAGGAACAGCACATTCTCTCCTCAGTGAAGACGTCCTTTCTTGCAGACTGCCAGGCTGGGACTCCTCTTCCGTCTCAGACCACTGAGTTTGGCATAGCGTTGAAATGACACCTTCCCAAAACGCCGTAGGCATCTCTTCAAGAACATAAACCCTGTGTGCCCATTCGTTATACCTCACCGCCCTAAGAAACACCGAAGAGCTGTGGCTGGATGGTAGGAAACAGTGGCCGTAGTGTCCTTCGATCAATATCCCGTTCCAAAGGCCCCCCCGTGAAAATCTCTTGCTTTCGAGGGCCTAGGGCATTCCAAGGGCTGCCAAACACAGCTAAAGGAGGCGAAATAAGAGAAGCAGAACTTGCTCCTGAGAAACTCGTACATACACTGAACCCAAAGCATGCCTCTTCGTGGAGACCGAAGGCCTCCCCAGCTCAGATTCTGGGCCCTGGAACACAGTGCTAACCGCTGCCTTCAAGGAGAGGTAGGCAAGGAATGTTTTCAAGTCTCGCCTGCCTCTCAGGGCCTGTTCAGCTTGAGTGGAAAATAGCCACAGCCTGCCCGAACGTCCTGCCGAGCAGCGAGTTGTACTGGAGTGTAGCAAACGCTTCCAAGTTGTCTGAGGGGAAAGAGGCCATTGCTGTGGTGTGAACGGCCTTCTCTGCCACTCTTTCGGAGCACAGTGCTCTCTGGGCAGGCAGGATAGTTCCTAGAGCAGAAGCATTTGAACAGACGTCTGCCCTGGTATACTTCCTACATCCGCACATCGAGTGCATCTTTCCTACGCTCCAGGCACCAACACGGTGCACAGAACTCCTCCTGATGGCGAGACAGAAGACGCAACATTTCTTCTAGGGGGCTCGTGAGGGGCGAGGCCTCTTGAGGAGTTGGACCCTCGAATGCCGCTGAAACCACTGAGGTTGATTGCCACGTTATGTTAGCGACACACTGAGAGCATTTCAGGTTCATGGAACCCCGTGCAGTGCGCCACGAGAGAAGAAAACGCAGATGCTGCCTTGACAGGGTTAGATTGAATTGCCTCTGTCCCCCCTCCGAAAACTAACTTTCCCAGAGCCAGCACAGCTTCACGTCCCGAGCAACGTTTTCTGCTGTGTGCCAGGATACATGAAAGGAAACCTGGGGACGCTGGGAGACTCTGAGCTGTACGCGGCTTGCCAAAGCTTCTAGACCCTTCAGGGGTCAGTGTGGCCCTTCTGGAGAGTGACACAGCATGTTTCCTAATGGAAACCTAGTGTTACATTTCGGGGACTTTCTGCACAACCTTCCTCAGCCGCCTAGCTGGATGTCCTTGCCCAGAAGCGGCAGTTGCCAAGGAGTTCTTTCCCAGGAGCTCGTGAGACAGCATATCATGCAGAACCGCAGAGAAGGAGACCAGCCTTTCTCCGGGTTCTCAGAGGTTCGCTTTTCTGCCTTTGAGCCTCTGAACTCAGAGATCCAGTCAGCTCCCAATGATACTTTAGAACTGTAGTATTGAAGGTCTCTCTGCCATCAGCCCCCTGCTCAGCTCCCGTCTCCTAGGTGCATTCAGTGAAGTAGCATCCACTCTGCAGCCTCCCGCACCATGTTGTTTAGGAACGGCACATTTCCTCTTCGTAAAGAAATCTTTTCTTGCAGCCTGCCTGGCCCGAGCTCCTATTCCTTTTCCGAAGGCCGAGTTCGGCATAGCCCTGCAATGACCCCTTCCCTCAAGGCCGGACACATCTCTGAAAGACTATACTCCATGGGTCCCCATTCATTACATCTTACCTCCCATGAAACACAAAGGAGTTGTAGCGTGATGGGAGGAAACAACGGCCTCCTTCTCCTTCTCGGAATACCCCGTTGCCCAAGGTTACGGGCCTTGTCCAGAAGCAACAGTTGCCCAGGATTTCTTTGCTTTGAGCTCGTGAGACAGCATATCATGTAGGACCGCCGAGAAGGAGACCTGCCTCTCTCTGGTTTGGAAGAGGTTAGCTTTTCTACTCAGCCTTGGAGCACAAAGACCCAGCCAATTCCCAAGGACAGTTTCGAAGGTTACTGGTGCAGGTCTCTCTGCGCTTAGCCCACCGTTCAGCTACAGTCTGTAAAGTGCATTCAGGGAAGAGCAAGAAAGTCTCCAACGCCCCGCGTCTTGTGGGGAAGGAACAGCACATTCTCTCCTCAGTGAAGACGTCCTTTCTTGCAGACTGCCAGGCTGGGACTCCTCTTCCGTCTCAGACCACCGAGTTTGGCATAGCGTTGAAATGACACCTTCCCTCAACGCCGTAGGCATCTCTTCAAGAACATAAACCCTGTGTGCCCATTCGTTATACCTCACCGCCCTAAGAAACACCGAAGAGCTGTGGCTGGATGGTAGGAAACAGTGGCCGTAGTGTCCTTCGATCAATATCCCGTTCCAAAGGCCCCCCGTGAAAATCTCTTGCTTTCGAGGGCCTAGGGCATACCAAGGGCTGCCAAACACAGCTAAAGGAGGCGAAATAAGAGAAGCAGAACTTGCTCCTGAGAAACTCGTACATACACTGAACCCAAAGCATGCCTCTTCGTGGAGACCGAAGGCCTCCCCAGCTCAGATTCTGGGCCCTGGAACACAATGCTAACCGCTGCCTTCAAGGAGAGGTAGGCAAGGAATGTTTTCAAGTCTCGCCTGCCTCTCAGGGCCTGTTCAGCTTGAGTGGAAAATAGCCACAGCCTGCCCGAACGTCCTGCCGAGCAGCGAGTTGTACTGGAGTGTAGCAAACGCTTCCAAGTTGTCTGAGGGGAAAGAGGCCATTGCTGTGGTGTGAACGGCCTTCTCTGCCACTCTTTCGGAGCACAGTGCTCTCTGGGCAGGCAGGATAGTTCCTAGAGCAGAAGCATTTGAACAGACGTCTGCCCTGGTATACTTCCTACATCCGCACATCGAGTGCATCTTTCCTACGCTCCAGGCACCAACACGGTGCACAGAACTCCTCCTGATGGCGAGACAGAAGACGCAACATTTCTTCTAGGGGGCTCGTGAGGGGCGAGGCCTCTTGAGGAGTTGGACCCTCGAATGCCGCTGAAACCACTGAGGTTGATTGCCACGTTATGTTAGCGACACACTGAGAGCATTTCAGGTTCATGGAACCCCGTGCAGTGCGCCACGAGAGAAGAAAACGCAGATGCTGCCTTGACAGGGTTAGATTGAATTGCCTCTGTCCCCCCTCCGAAAACTAACTTTCCCAGAGCCAGCACAGCTTCACGTCCCGAGCAACGTTTTCTGCTGTGTGCCAGGATACATGAAAGGAAACCTGGGGACGCTGGGAGACTCTGAGCTGTACGCGGCTTGCCGAAGCTTCTAGAGCATTCAGGGGTCAGTGTGGCCCTTCTGGAGAGTGACACAGCATGTTTCCTAATGGAAACCTAGAGTTACATTTCGGGGACTTTCTGCACAACCTTCCTCAGCCGCCTAGCTGGATGTCCTTGCCCAGAAGCGGCAGTTGCCAAGGAGTTCTTTCCCAGGAGCTCGTGAGACAGCATATCATGCAGAACCGCAGAGAAGGAGACCAGCCTTTCTCCGGGTTCTCAGAGGTTCGCTTTTCTGCCTTTGAGCCTCTGAACTCAGAGATCCAGTCAGCTCCCAATGATACTTTAGAACTGTAGTATTGAAGGTCTCTCTGCCATCAGCCCCCTGCTCAGCTCCCGTCTCCTAGGTGCATTCAGTGAAGTAGCATCCACTCTGCAGCCTCCCGCACCATGTTGTTTAGGAACGGCACATTTCCTCTTCGTAAAGAAATCTTTTCTTGCAGCCTGCCTGGCCCGAGCTCCTATTCCTTTTCCGAAGGCCGAGTTCGGCATAGCCCTGCAAAGACCCCTTCCCTCAAGGCCGGACACATCTCTGAAAGACTATACTCCATGGGTCCCCATTCATTACATCTTACCTCCCATGAAACACAAAGGAGTTGTAGCGTGATGGGAGGAAACAACGGCCTCCTTCTCCTTCTCGGAATACCCCGTTGCCCAAGGTTACGGGCCTTGTCCAGAAGCAACAGTTGCCCAGGATTTCTTTGCTTTGAGCTCGTGAGACAGCATATCATGTAGGACCGCCGAGAAGGAGACCTGCCTCTCTCTGGTTTGGAAGAGGTTAGCTTTTCTACTCAGCCTTGGAGCACAAAGACCCAGCCAATTCCCAAGGACAGTTTCGAAGGTTACTGGTGCAGGTCTCTCTGCGCTTAGCCCACCGTTCAGCTACAGTCTGTAAAGTGCATTCAGGGAAGAGCAAGAAAGTCTCCAACGCCCCGCGTCTTGTGGGGAAGGAACAGCACATTCTCTCCTCAGTGAAGACGTCCTTTCTTGCAGACTGCCAGGCTGGGACTCCTCTTCCGTCTCAGACCACCGAGTTTGGCATAGCGTTGAAATGACCCCTTCCCTCAACGCCGTAGGCATCTCTTCAAGAACATAAACCCTGTGTGCCCATTCGTTATACCTCACCGCCCTAAGAAACACCGAAGAGCTGTGGCTGGATGGTAGGAAACAGTGGCCGTAGTGTCCTTCGATCAATATCCCGTTCCAAAGGCCCCCCCGTGAAAATCTCTTGCTTTCGAGGGCCTAGGGCATTCCAAGGGCTGCCAAACACAGCTAAAGGAGGCGAAATAAGAGAAGCAGAACTTGCTCCTGAGAAACTCGTACATACACTGAACCCAAAGCATGCCTCTTCGTGGAGACCGAAGGCCTCCCCAGCTCAGATTCTGGGCCCTGGAACACAGTGCTAACCGCTGCCTTCAAGGAGAGGTAGGCAAGGAATGTTTTCAAGTCTCGCCTGCCTCTCAGGGCCTGTTCAGCTTGAGTGGAAAATAGCCACAGCCTGCCCGAACGTCCTGCCGAGCAGCGAGTTGTACTGGAGTGTAGCAAACGCTTCCAAGTTGTCTGAGGGGAAAGAGGCCATTGCTGTGGTGTGAACGGCCTTCTCTGCCACTCTTTCGGAGCACAGTGCTCTCTGGGCAGGCAGGATAGTTCCTAGAGCAGAAGCATTTGAACAGACGTCTGCCCTGGTATACTTCCTACATCCGCACATCGAGTGCATCTTTCCTACGCTCCAGGCACCAACACGGTGCACAGAACTCCTCCTGATGGCGAGACAGAAGACGCAACATTTCTTCTAGGGGGCTCGTGAGGGGCGAGGCCTCTTGAGGAGTTGGACCCTCGAATGCCGCTGAAACCACTGAGGTTGATTGCCACGTTATGTTAGCGACACACTGAGAGTATTTCAGGTTCATGGAACCCCGTGCAGTGCGCCACGAGAGAAGAAAACGCAGATGCTGCCTTGACAGGGTTAGATTGAATTGCCTCTGTCCCCCCTCCGAAAACTAACTTTCCCAGAGCCAGCACAGCTTCACGTCCCGAGCAACGTTTTCTGCTGTGTGCCAGGATACATGAAAGGAAACCTGGGGACGCTGGGAGACTCTGAGCTGTACGCGGCTTGCCAAAGCTTCTAGACCCTTCAGGGGTCAGTGTGGCCCTTCTGGAGAGTGACACAGCATGTTTCCTAATGGAAACCTAGTGTTACATTTCGGGGACTTTCTGCACAACCTTCCTCAGCCGCCTAGCTGGATGTCCTTGCCCAGAAGCGGCAGTTGCCAAGGAGTTCTTTCCCAGGAGCTCGTGAGACAGCATATCATGCAGAACCGCAGAGAAGGAGACCAGCCTTTCTCCGGGTTCTCAGAGGTTCGCTTTTCTGCCTTTGAGCCTCTGAAGTCAGAGATCCAGTCAGCTCCCAATGATACTTTAGAACTGTAGTATTGAAGGTCTCTCTGCCATCAGCCCCCTGCTCAGCTCCCGTCTCCTAGGTGCATTCAGTGAAGTAGCATCCACTCTGCAGCCTCCCGCTCCATGTTGTTTAGGAACGGCACATTTCCTCTTCGTAAAGAAATCTTTTCTTGCAGCCTGCCTGGCCCGAGCTCCTATTCCTTTTCCGAAGGCCGAGTTCGGCATAGCCCTGCAATGACCCCTTCCCTCAAGGCCGGACACATCTCTGAAAGACTATACTCCATGGGTCCCCATTCATTACATCTTACCTCCCATGAAACACAAAGGAGTTGTAGCGTGATGGGAGGAAACAACGGCCTCCTTCTCCTTCTCGGAATACCCCGTTGCCCAAGGTTACGGGCCTTGTCCAGAAGCAACAGTTGCCCAGGATTTCTTTGCTTTGAGCTCGTGAGACAGCATATCATGTAGGACCGCCGAGAAGGAGACCTGCCTCTCTCTGGTTTGGAAGAGGTTAGCTTTTCTACTCAGCCTTGGAGCACAAAGACCCAGCCAATTCCCAAGGACAGTTTCGAAGGTTACTGGTGCAGGTCTCTCTGCGCTTAGCCCACCGTTCAGCTACAGTCTGTAAAGTGCATTCAGGGAAGAGCAAGAAAGTCTCCAACGCCCCGCGTCTTGTGGGGAAGGAACAGCACATTCTCTCCTCAGTGAAGACGTCCTTTCTTGCAGACTGCCAGGCTGGGACTCCTCTTCCGTCTCAGACCACTGAGTTTGGCATAGCGTTGAAATGACACCTTCCCTCAACACCGTAGGCATCTCTTCAAGAACATAAACCCTGTGTGCCCATTCGTTATACCTCACCGCCCTAAGAAACACCGAAGAGCTGTGGCTGGATGGTAGGAAACAGTGGCCGTAGTGTCCTTCGATCAATATCCCGTTCCAAAGGCCCCCCCGTGAAAATCTCTTGCTTTCGAGGGCCTAGGGCATTCCAAGGGCTGCCAAACACAGCTAAAGGAGGCGAAATAAGAGAAGCAGAACTTGCTCCTGAGAAACTCGTACATACACTGAACCCAAAGCATGCCTCTTCGTGGAGACCGAAGGCCTCCCCAGCTCAGATTCTGGGCCCTGGAACACAGTGCTAACCGCTGCCTTCAAGGAGAGGTAGGCAAGGAATGTTTTCAAGTCTCGCCTGCCTCTCAGGGCCTGTTCAGCTTGAGTGGAAAATAGCCACAGCCTGCCCGAACGTCCTGCCGAGCAGCGAGTTGTACTGGAGTGTAGCAAACGCTTCCAAGTTGTCTGAGGGGAAAGAGGCCATTGCTGTGGTGTGAACGGCCTTCTCTGCCACTCTTTCGGAGCACAGTGCTCTCTGGGCAGGCAGGATAGTTCCTAGAGCAGAAGCATTTGAACAGACGTCTGCCCTGGTATACTTCCTACATCCGCACATCGAGTGCATCTTTCCTACGCTCCAGGCACCAACACGGTGCACAGAACTCCTCCTGATGGCGAGACAGAAGACGCAACATTTCTTCTAGGGGGCTCGTGAGGGGCGAGGCCTCTTGAGGAGTTGGACCCTCGAATGCCGCTGAAACCACTGACGTTGATTGCCACGTTATGTTAGCGACACACTGAGAGTATTTCAGGTTCATGGAACCCCGTGCAGTGCGCCACGAGAGAAGAAAACGCAGATGCTGCCTTGACAGGGTTAGATTGAATTGCCTCTGTCCCCCCTCCGAAAACTAACTTTCCCAGAGCCAGCACAGCTTCACGTCCCGAGCAACGTTTTCTGCTGTGTGCCAGGATACATGAAAGGAAACCTGGGGACGCTGGGAGACTCTGAGCTGTACGCGGCTTGCCAAAGCTTCTAGACCCTTCAGGGGTCAGTGTGGCCCTTCTGGAGAGTGACACAGCATGTTTCCTAATGGAAACCTAGTGTTACATTTCGGGGACTTTCTGCACAACCTTCCTCAGCCGCCTAGCTGGATGTCCTTGCCCAGAAGCGGCAGTTGCCAAGGAGTTCTTTCCCAGGAGCTCGTGAGACAGCATATCATGCAGAACCGCAGAGAAGGAGACCAGCCTTTCTCCGGGTTCTCAGAGGTTCGCTTTTCTGCCTTTGAGCCTTTGAACACAGAGATCCAGTCAGCTCCCAATGATACTTTAGAACTGTAGTATTGAAGGTCTCTCTGCCATCAGCCCCCTGCTCAGCTCCCGTCTCCTAGGTGCATTCAGTGAAGTAGCATCCACTCTGCAGCCTCCCGCTCCATGTTGTTTAGGAACGGCACATTTCCTCTTCGTAAAGAAATCTTTTCTTGCAGCCTGCCTGGCCCGAGCTCCTATTCCTTTTCCGAAGGCCGAGTTCGGCATAGCCCTGCAATGACCCCTTCCCTCAAGGCCGGACACATCTCTGAAAGACTATACTCCATGGGTCCCCATTCATTACATCTTACCTCCCATGAAACACAAAGGAGTTGTAGCGTGATGGGAGGAAACAACGGCCTCCTTCTCCTTCTCGGAATACCCCGTTGCCCAAGGTTACGGGCCTTGTCCAGAAGCAACAGTTGCCCAGGATTTCTTTGCTTTGAGCTCGTGAGACAGCATATCATGTAGGACCGCCGAGAAGGAGACCTGCCTCTCTCTGGTTTGGAAGAGGTTAGCTTTTCTACTCAGCCTTGGAGCACAAAGACCCAGCCAATTCCCAAGGACAGTTTCGAAGGTTACTGGTGCAGGTCTCTCTGCGCTTAGCCCACCGTTCAGCTACAGTCTGTAAAGTGCATTCAGGGAAGAGCAAGAAAGTCTCCAACGCCCCGCGTCTTGTGGGGAAGGAACAGCACATTCTCTCCTCAGTGAAGACGTCCTTTCTTGCAGACTGCCAGGCTGGGACTCCTCTTCCGTCTCAGACCACTGAGTTTGGCATAGCGTTGAAATGACACCTTCCCTCAACACCGTAGGCATCTCTTCAAGAACATAAACCCTGTGTGCCCATTCGTTATACCTCACCGCCCTAAGAAACACCGAAGAGCTGTGGCTGGATGGTAGGAAACAGTGGCCGTAGTGTCCTTCGATCAATATCCCGTTCCAAAGGCCCCCCCGTGAAAATCTCTTGCTTTCGAGGGCCTAGGGCATTCCAAGGGCTGCCAAACACAGCTAAAGGAGGCGAAATAAGAGAAGCAGAACTTGCTCCTGAGAAACTCGTACATACACTGAACCCAAAGCATGCCTCTTCGTGGAGACCGAAGGCCTCCTCAGCTCAGATTCTGGGCCCTGGAACACAGTGCTAACCGCTGCCTTCAAGGAGAGGTAGGCAAGGAATGTTTTCAAGTCTCGCCTGCCTCTCAGGGCCTGTTCAGCTTGAGTGGAAAATAGCCACAGCCTGCCCGAACGTCCTGCCGAGCAGCGAGTTGTACTGGAGTGTAGCAAACGCTTCCAAGTTGTCTGAGGGGAAAGAGGCCATTGCTGTGGTGTGAACGGCCTTCTCTGCCACTCTTTCGGAGCACAGTGCTCTCTGGGCAGGCAGGATAGTTCCTAGAGCAGAAGCATTTGAACAGACGTCTGCCCTGGTATACTTCCTACATCCGCACATCGAGTGCATCTTTCCTACGCTCCAGGCACCAACACGGTGCACAGAACTCCTCCTGATGGCGAGACAGAAGACGCAACATTTCTTCTAGGGGGCTCGTGAGGGGCGAGGCCTCTTGAGGAGTTGGACCCTCGAATGCCGCTGAAACCACTGACGTTGATTGCCACGTTATGTTAGCGACACACTGAGAGTATTTCAGGTTCATGGAACCCCGTGCAGTGCGCCACGAGAGAAGAAAACGCAGATGCTGCCTTGACAGGGTTAGATTGAATTGCCTCTGTCCCCCCTCCGAAAACTAACTTTCCCAGAGCCAGCACAGCTTCACGTCCCGAGCAACGTTTTCTGCTGTGTGCCAGGATACATGAAAGGAAACCTGGGGACGCTGGGAGACTCTGAGCTGTACGCGGCTTGCCAAAGCTTCTAGACCCTTCAGGGGTCAGTGTGGCCCTTCTGGAGAGTGACACAGCATGTTTCCTAATGGAAACCTAGTGTTACATTTCGGGGACTTTCTGCACAACCTTCCTCAGCCGCCTAGCTGGATGTCCTTGCCCAGAAGCGGCAGTTGCCAAGGAGTTCTTTCCCAGGAGCTCGTGAGACAGCATATCATGCAGAACCGCAGAGAAGGAGACCAGCCTTTCTCCGGGTTCTCAGAGGTTCGCTTTTCTGCCTTTGAGCCTCTGAACTCAGAGATCCAGTCAGCTCCCAATGATACTTTAGAACTGTAGTATTGAAGGTCTCTCTGCCATCAGCCCCCTGCTCAGCTCCCGTCTCCTAGGTGCATTCAGTGAAGTAGCATCCACTCTGCAGCCTCCCGCACCATGTTGTTTAGGAACGGCACATTTCCTCTTCGTAAAGAAATCTTTTCTTGCAGCCTGCCTGGCCCGAGCTCCTATTCCTTTTCCGAAGGCCGAGTTCGGCATAGCCCTGCAATGACCCCTTCCCTCAAGGCCGGACACATCTCTGAAAGACTATACTCCATGGGTCCCCATTCATTACATCTTACCTCCCATGAAACACAAAGGAGTTGTAGCGTGATGGGAGGAAACAACGGCCTCCTTCTCCTTCTCGGAATACCCCGTTGCCCAAGGTTACGGGCCTTGTCCAGAAGCAACAGTTGCCCAGGATTTCTTTGCTTTGAGCTCGTGAGACAGCATATCATGTAGGACCGCCGAGAAGGAGACCTGCCTCTCTCTGGTTTGGAAGAGGTTAGCTTTTCTACTCAGCCTTGGAGCACAAAGACCCAGCCAATTCCCAAGGACAGTTTCGAAGGTTACTGGTGCAGGTCTCTCTGCGCTTAGCCCACCGTTCAGCTACAGTCTGTAAAGTGCATTCAGGGAAGAGCAAGAAAGTCTCCAACGCCCCGCGTCTTGTGGGGAAGGAACAGCACATTCTCTCCTCAGTGAAGACGTCCTTTCTTGCAGACTGCCAGGCTGGGACTCCTCTTCCGTCTCAGACCACCGAGTTTGGCATAGCGTTGAAATGACACCTTCCCTCAACGCCGTAGGCATCTCTTCAAGAACATAAACCCTGTGTGCCCATTCGTTATACCTCACCGCCCTAAGAAACACCGAAGAGCTGTGGCTGGATGGTAGGAAACAGTGGCCGTAGTGTCCTTCGATCAATATCCCGTTCCAAAGGCCCCCCGTGAAAATCTCTTGCTTTCGAGGGCCTAGGGCATACCAAGGGCTGCCAAACACAGCTAAAGGAGGCGAAATAAGAGAAGCAGAACTTGCTCCTGAGAAACTCGTACATACACTGAACCCAAAGCATGCCTCTTCGTGGAGACCGAAGGCCTCCCCAGCTCAGATTCTGGGCCCTGGAACACAATGCTAACCGCTGCCTTCAAGGAGAGGTAGGCAAGGAATGTTTTCAAGTCTCGCCTGCCTCTCAGGGCCTGTTCAGCTTGAGTGGAAAATAGCCACAGCCTGCCCGAACGTCCTGCCGAGCAGCGAGTTGTACTGGAGTGTAGCAAACGCTTCCAAGTTGTCTGAGGGGAAAGAGGCCATTGCTGTGGTGTGAACGGCCTTCTCTGCCACTCTTTCGGAGCACAGTGCTCTCTGGGCAGGCAGGATAGTTCCTAGAGCAGAAGCATTTGAACAGACGTCTGCCCTGGTATACTTCCTACATCCGCACATCGAGTGCATCTTTCCTACGCTCCAGGCACCAACACGGTGCACAGAACTCCTCCTGATGGCGAGACAGAAGACGCAACATTTCTTCTAGGGGGCTCGTGAGGGGCGAGGCCTCTTGAGGAGTTGGACCCTCGAATGCCGCTGAAACCACTGAGGTTGATTGCCACGTTATGTTAGCGACACACTGAGAGCATTTCAGGTTCATGGAACCCCGTGCAGTGCGCCACGAGAGAAGAAAACGCAGATGCTGCCTTGACAGGGTTAGATTGAATTGCCTCTGTCCCCCCTCCGAAAACTAACTTTCCCAGAGCCAGCACAGCTTCACGTCCCGAGCAACGTTTTCTGCTGTGTGCCAGGATACATGAAAGGAAACCTGGGGACGCTGGGAGACTCTGAGCTGTACGCGGCTTGCCGAAGCTTCTAGACCCTTCAGGGGTCAGTGTGGCCCTTCTGGAGAGTGACACAGCATGTTTCCTAATGGAAACCTAGTGTTACATTTCGGGGACTTTCTGCACAACCTTCCTCAGCCGCCTAGCTGGATGTCCTTGCCCAGAAGCGGCAGTTGCCAAGGAGTTCTTTCCCAGGAGCTCGTGAGACAGCATACCATGCAGAACCGCAGAGAAGGAGACCAGCCTTTCTCCGGGTTCTCAGAGGTTCGCTTTTCTGCCTTTGAGCCTCTGAACTCAGAGATCCAGTCAGCTCCCAATGATACTTTAGAACTGTAGTATTGAAGGTCTCTCTGCCATCAGCCCCCTGCTCAGCTCCCGTCTCCTAGGTGCATTCAGTGAAGTAGCATCCACTCTGCAGCCTCCCGCACCATGTTGTTTAGGAACGGCACATTTCCTCTTCGTAAAGAAATCTTTTCTTGCAGCCTGCCTGGCCCGAGCTCCTATTCCTTTTCCGAAGGCCGAGTTCGGCATAGCCCTGCAATGACCCCTTCCCTCAAGGCCGGACACATCTCTGAAAGACTATACTCCATGGGTCCCCATTCATTACATCTTACCTCCCATGAAACACAAAGGAGTTGTAGCGTGATGGGAGGAAACAACGGCCTCCTTCTCCTTCTCGGAATACCCCGTTGCCCAAGGTTACGGGCCTTGTCCAGAAGCAACAGTTGCCCAGGATTTCTTTGCTTTGAGCTCGTGAGACAGCATATCATGTAGGACCGCCGAGAAGGAGACCTGCCTCTCTCTGGTTTGGAAGAGGTTAGCTTTTCTACTCAGCCTTGGAGCACAAAGACCCAGCCAATTCCCAAGGACAGTTTCGAAGGTTACTGGTGCAGGTCTCTCTGCGCTTAGCCCACTGTTCAGCTACAGTCTGTAAAGTGCATTCAGGGAAGAGCAAGAAAGTCTCCAACGCCCCGCGTCTTGTGGGGAAGGAACAGCACATTCTCTCCTCAGTGAAGACGTCCTTTCTTGCAGACTGCCAGGCTGGGACTCCTCTTCCGTCTCAGACCACCGAGTTTGGCATAGCGTTGAAATGACACCTTCCCTCAACGCCGTAGGCATCTCTTCAAGAACATAAACCCTGTGTGCCCATTCGTTATACCTCACCGCCCTAAGAAACACCGAAGAGCTGTGGCTGGATGGTAGGAAACAGTGGCCGTAGTGTCCTTCGATCAATATCCCGTTCCAAAGGCCCCCCGTGAAAATCTCTTGCTTTCGAGGGCCTAGGGCATACCAAGGGCTGCCAAACACAGCTAAAGGAGGCGAAATAAGAGAAGCAGAACTTGCTCCTGAGAAACTCGTACATACACTGAACCCAAAGCATGCCTCTTCGTGGAGACCGAAGGCCTCCCCAGCTCAGATTCTGGGCCCTGGAACACAATGCTAACCGCTGCCTTCAAGGAGAGGTAGGCAAGGAATGTTTTCAAGTCTCGCCTGCCTCTCAGGGCCTGTTCAGCTTGAGTGGAAAATAGCCACAGCCTGCCCGAACGTCCTGCCGAGCAGCGAGTTGTACTGGAGTGTAGCAAACGCTTCCAAGTTGTCTGAGGGGAAAGAGGCCATTGCTGTGGTGTGAACGGCCTTCTCTGCCACTCTTTCGGAGCACAGTGCTCTCTGGGCAGGCAGGATAGTTCCTAGAGCAGAAGCATTTGAACAGACGTCTGCCCTGGTATACTTCCTACATCCGCACATCGAGTGCATCTTTCCTACGCTCCAGGCACCAACACGGTGCACAGAACTCCTCCTGATGGCGAGACAGAAGACGCAACATTTCTTCTAGGGGGCTCGTGAGGGGCGAGGCCTCTTGAGGAGTTGGACCCTCGAATGCCACTGAAACCACTGAGGTTGATTGCCACGTTATGTTAGCGACACACTGAGAGCATTTCAGGTTCATGGAACCCCGTGCAGTGCGCCACGAGAGAAGAAAACGCAGATGCTGCCTTGACAGGGTTAGATTGAATTGCCTCTGTCCCCCCTCCGAAAACTAACTTTCCCAGAGCCAGCACAGCTTCACGTCCCGAGCAACGTTTTCTGCTGTGTGCCAGGATACATGAAAGGAAACCTGGGGACGCTGGGAGACTCTGAGCTGTACGCGGCTTGCCGAAGCTTCTAGACCCTTCAGGGGTCAGTGTGGCCCTTCTGGAGAGTGACACAGCATGTTTCCTAATGGAAACCTAGTGTTACATTTCGGGGACTTTCTGCACAACCTTCCTCAGCCGCCTAGCTGGATGTCCTTGCCCAGAAGCGGCAGTTGCCAAGGAGTTCTTTCCCAGGAGCTCGTGAGACAGCATACCATGCAGAACCGCAGAGAAGGAGACCAGCCTTTCTCCGGGTTCTCAGAGGTTCGCTTTTCTGCCTTTGAGCCTCTGAACTCAGAGATCCAGTCAGCTCCCAATGATACTTTAGAACTGTAGTATTGAAGGTCTCTCTGCCATCAGCCCCCTGCTCAGCTCCCGTCTCCTAGGTGCATTCAGTGAAGTAGCATCCACTCTGCAGCCTCCCGCACCATGTTGTTTAGGAACGGCACATTTCCTCTTCGTAAAGAAATCTTTTCTTGCAGCCTGCCTGGCCCGAGCTCCTATTCCTTTTCCGAAGGCCGAGTTCGGCATAGCCCTGCAATGACCCCTTCCCTCAAGGCCGGACACATCTCTGAAAGACTATACTCCATGGGTCCCCATTCATTACATCTTACCTCCCATGAAACACAAAGGAGTTGTAGCGTGATGGGAGGAAACAACGGCCTCCTTCTCCTTCTCGGAATACCCCGTTGCCCAAGGTTACGGGCCTTGTCCAGAAGCAACAGTTGCCCAGGATTTCTTTGCTTTGAGCTCGTGAGACAGCATATCATGTAGGACCGCCGAGAAGGAGACCTGCCTCTCTCTGGTTTGGAAGAGGTTAGCTTTTCTACTCAGCCTTGGAGCACAAAGACCCAGCCAATTCCCAAGGACAGTTTCGAAGGTTACTGGTGCAGGTCTCTCTGCGCTTAGCCCACTGTTCAGCTACAGTCTGTAAAGTGCATTCAGGGAAGAGCAAGAAAGTCTCCAACGCCCCGCGTCTTGTGGGGAAGGAACAGCACATTCTCTCCTCAGTGAAGACGTCCTTTCTTGCAGACTGCCAGGCTGGGACTCCTCTTCCGTCTCAGACCACCGAGTTTGGCATAGCATTGAAATGACCCCTTCCCTCAACGCCGTACGCATCTCTTCAAGAACATAAACCCTGTGTGCCCATTCGTTATACCTCACCGCCCTAAGAAACACCGAAGAGCTGTGGCTGGATGGTAGGAAACAGTGGCCGTAGTGTCCTTCGATCAATATCCCGTTCCAAAGGCCCCCCCGTGAAAATCTCTTGCTTTCGAGGGCCTAGGGCATTCCAAGGGCTGCCAAACACAGCTAAAGGAGGCGAAATAAGAGAAGCAGAACTTGCTCCTGAGAAACTCGTACATACACTGAACCCAAAGCATGCCTCTTCGTGGAGACCGAAGGCCTCCCCAGCTCAGATTCTGGGCCCTGGAACACAGTGCTAACCGCTGCCTTCAAGGAGAGGTAGGCAAGGAATGTTTTCAAGTCTCGCCTGCCTCTCAGGGCCTGTTCAGCTTGAGTGGAAAATATCCACAGCCTGCCCGAACGTCCTGCCGAGCAGCGAGTTGTACTGGAGTGTAGCAAACGCTTCCAAGTTGTCTGAGGGGAAAGAGGCCATTGCTGTGGTGAGAACGGCCTTCTCTGCCACTCTCTTGGAGCACAGTGCTCTCTGGGCAGGCAGGATAGTTCCTAGAGCAGAAGCATTTGAACAGATGTCTGCCCTGGTATACTTCCTACATCCGCACATCGAGTGCATCTTTCCTACGCTCCAGGCACCAACGTGGTGCACAGAACTCCTCCTGATGGCGAGACAGAAGACGCAACATTTCTTCTCGGGGGCTCGTGAGGGGCGAGGCCTCTTGAGGAGTTGGACCCTCGAATGCCGCTGAAACCACTGAGGTTGATTGCCATGTTATGTTAGGGACACATTGAGAGCATTTCAGGTTCATGGAACCCCGTGCAGTGCGCCATGAGAGAAGAAAACGCAGATGCTGCCTTGAGAGGGTTAGATTGAATTGCCTCTGTCCCCCCTCCGAAAACTAACTTTCCCAGAGCCAGCACAGCTTCACGTCCCGAGCAACGTTTTCTGCTGTGTGCCAGGATACATGAAAGGAAACCTGGGGACGCTGGGAGACTCTGAGCTGTACGCGGCTTGCCGAAGCTTCTAGAGCATTCAGGGGTCAGTGTGGCCCTTCTGGAGAGTGACACAGCATGTTTCCTAATGGAAACCTAGAGTTACATTTCGGGGACTTTCTGCACAACCTTCCTCAGCCGCCTAGCTGGATGTCCTTGCCCAGAAGCGGCAGTTGCCAAGGAGTTCTTTCCCAGGAGCTCGTGAGACAGCATACCATGCAGAACCGCAGAGAAGGAGACCAGCCTTTCTCCGGGTTTTCAGAGGTTCGCTTTTCTGCCTTTGAGCCTTTGAACACAGAGATCCAGTCAGCTCCCAATGATACTTTAGAACTGTAGTATTGACGGTCTCTCTGCCATCAGCCCCCTGCTCAGCTCCCGTCTCCTAGGTGCATTCAGTGAAGTAGCATCCACTCTGCAGCCTCCCGCACCATGTTGTTTAGGAACGGCACATTTCCTCTTCGTAAAGAAATCTTTTCTTGCAGCCTGCCTGGCCCGAGCTCCTATTCCTTTTCCGAAGGCCGAGTTCGGCATAGCCCTGCAATGACCCCTTCCCTCAAGGCCGGACACATCTCTGAAAGACTATACTCCATGGGTCCCCATTCATTACATCTTACCTCCCATGAAACACAAAGGAGTTGTAGCGTGATGGGAGGAAACAACGGCCTCCTTCTCCTTCTCGGAATACCCCGTTGCCCAAGGTTACGGGCCTTGTCCAGAAGCAACAGTTGCCCAGGATTTCTTTGCTTTGAGCTCGTGAGACAGCATATCATGTAGGACCGCCGAGAAGGAGACCTGCCTCTCTCTGGTTTGGAAGAGGTTAGCTTTTCTACTCAGCCTTGGAGCACAAAGACCCAGCCAATTCCCAAGGACAGTTTCGAAGGTTACTGGTGCAGGTCTCTCTGCGCTTAGCCCACCGTTCAGCTACAGTCTGTAAAGTGCATTCAGGGAAGAGCAAGAAAGTCTCCAACGCCCCGCGTCTTGTGGGGAAGGAACAGCACATTCTCTCCTCAGTGAAGACGTCCTTTCTTGCAGACTGCCAGGCTGGGACTCCTCTTCCGTCTCAGACCACCGAGTTTGGCATAGCGTTGAAATGACACCTTCCCTCAACACCGTAGGCATCTCTTCAAGAACATAAACCCTGTGTGCCCATTCGTTATACCTCACCGCCCTAAGAAACACCGAAGAGCTGTGGCTGGATGGTAGGAAACAGTGGCCGTAGTGTCCTTCGATCAATATCCCGTTCCAAAGGCCCCCCCGTGAAAATCTCTTGCTTTCGAGGGCCTAGGGCATTCCAAGGGCTGCCAAACACAGCTAAAGGAGGCGAAATAAGAGAAGCAGAACTTGCTCCTGAGAAACTCGTACATACACTGAACCCAAAGCATGCCTCTTCGTGGAGACCGAAGGCCTCCCCAGCTCAGATTCTGGGCCCTGGAACACAGTGCTAACCGCTGCCTTCAAGGAGAGGTAGGCAAGGAATGTTTTCAAGTCTCGCCTGCCTCTCAGGGCCTGTTCAGCTTGAGTGGAAAATAGCCACAGCCTGCCCGAACGTCCTGCCGAGCAGCGAGTTGTACTGGAGTGTAGCAAACGCTTCCAAGTTGTCTGAGGGGAAAGAGGCCATTGCTGTGGTGTGAACGGCCTTCTCTGCCACTCTCTTGGAGCACAGTGCTCTCTGGGCAGGCAGGATAGTTCCTAGAGCAGAAGCATTTGAACAGACGTCTGCCCTGGTATACTTCCTACATCCGCACATCGAGTGCATCTTTCCTACGCTCCAGGCACCAACACGGTGCACAGAACTCCTCCTGATGGCGAGACAGAAGACGCAACATTTCTTCTAGGGGGCTCGTGAGGGGCGAGGCCTCTTGAGGAGTTGGACCCTCGAATGCCGCTGAAACCACTGAGGTTGATTGCCACGTTATGTTAGCGACACACTGAGAGTATTTCAGGTTCATGGAACCCCGTGCAGTGCGCCACGAGAGAAGAAAACGCAGATGCTGCCTTGACAGGGTTAGATTGAATTGCCTCTGTCCCCCCTCCGAAAACTAACTTTCCCAGAGCCAGCACAGCTTCACGTCCCGAGCAACGTTTTCTGCTGTGTGCCAGGATACATGAAAGGAAACCTGGGGACGCTGGGAGACTCTGAGCTGTACGTGGCTTGCCAAAGCTTCTAGACCCTTCAGGGGTCAGTGTGGCCCTTCTGGAGAGTGACACAGCATGTTTCCTAATGGAAACCTAGTGTTACATTTCGGGGACTTTCTGCACAACCTTCCTCAGCCGCCTAGCTGGATGTCCTTGCCCAGAAGCGGCAGTTGCCAAGGAGTTCTTTCCCAGGAGCTCGTGAGACAGCATATCATGCAGAACCGCAGAGAAGGAGACCAGCCTTTCTCCGGGTTCTCAGAGGTTCGCTTTTCTGCCTTTGAGCCTCTGAAGTCAGAGATCCAGTCAGCTCCCAATGATACTTTAGAACTGTAGTATTGAAGGTCTCTCTGCCATCAGCCCCCTGCTCAGCTCCCGTCTCCTAGGTGCATTCAGTGAAGTAGCATCCACTCTGCAGCCTCCCGCACCATGTTGTTTAGGAACGGCACATTTCCTCTTCGTAAAGAAATCTTTTCTTGCAGCCTGCCTGGCCCGAGCTCCTATTCCTTTTCCGAAGGCCGAGTTCGGCATAGCCCTGCAATGACCCCTTCCCTCAAGGCCGGACACATCTCTGAAAGACTATACTCCATGGGTCCCCATTCATTACATCTTACCTCCCATGAAACACAAAGGAGTTGTAGCGTGATGGGAGGAAACAACGGCCTCCTTCTCCTTCTCGGAATACCCCGTTGCCCAAGGTTACGGGCCTTGTCCAGAAGCAACAGTTGCCCAGGATTTCTTTGCTTTGAGCTCGTGAGACAGCATATCATGTAGGACCGCCGAGAAGGAGACCTGCCTCTCTCTGGTTTGGAAGAGGTTAGCTTTTCTACTCAGCCTTGGAGCACAAAGACCCAGCCAATTCCCAAGGACAGTTTCGAAGGTTACTGGTGCAGGTCTCTCTGCGCTTAGCCCACTGTTCAGCTACAGTCTGTAAAGTGCATTCAGGGAAGAGCAAGAAAGTCTCCAACGCCCCGCGTCTTGTGGGGAAGGAACAGCACATTCTCTCCTCAGTGAAGACGTCCTTTCTTGCAGACTGCCAGGCTGGGACTCCTCTTCCGTCTCAGACCACCGAGTTTGGCATAGCGTTGAAATGACACCTTCCCTCAACGCCGTAGGCATCTCTTCAAGAACATAAACCCTGTGTGCCCATTCGTTATACCTCACCGCCCTAAGAAACACCGAAGAGCTGTGGCTGGATGGTAGGAAACAGTGGCCGTAGTGTCCTTCGATCAATATCCCGTTCCAAAGGCCCCCCCGTGAAAATCTCTTGCTTTCGAGGGCCTAGGGCATTCCAAGGGCTGCCAAACACAGCTAAAGGAGGCGAAATAAGAGAAGCAGAACTTGCTCCTGAGAAACTCGTACATACACTGAACCCAAAGCATGCCTCTTCGTGGAGACCGAAGGCCTCCCCAGCTCAGATTCTGGGCCCTGGAACACAGTGCTAACCGCTGCCTTCAAGGAGAGGTAGGCAAGGAATGTTTTCAAGTCTCGCCTGCCTCTCAGGGCCTGTTCAGCTTGAGTGGAAAATATCCACAGCCTGCCCGAACGTCCTGCCGAGCAGCGAGTTGTACTGGAGTGTAGCAAACGCTTCCAAGTTGTCTGAGGGGAAAGAGGCCATTGCTGTGGTGAGAACGGCCTTCTCTGCCACTCTCTTGGAGCACAGTGCTCTCTGGGCAGGCAGGATAGTTCCTAGAGCAGAAGCATTTGAACAGATGTCTGCCCTGGTATACTTCCTACATCCGCACATCGAGTGCATCTTTCCTACGCTCCAGGCACCAACGTGGTGCACAGAACTCCTCCTGATGGCGAGACAGAAGACGCAACATTTCTTCTCGGGGGCTCGTGAGGGGCGAGGCCTCTTGAGGAGTTGGACCCTCGAATGCCGCTGAAACCACTGAGGTTGATTGCCATGTTATGTTAGGGACACATTGAGAGCATTTCAGGTTCATGGAACCCCGTGCAGTGCGCCATGAGAGAAGAAAACGCAGATGCTGCCTTGAGAGGGTTAGATTGAATTGCCTCTGTCCCCCCTCCGAAAACTAACTTTCCCAGAGCCAGCACAGCTTCACGTCCCGAGCAACGTTTTCTGCTGTGTGCCAGGATACATGAAAGGAAACCTGGGGACGCTGGGAGACTCTGAGCTGTACGCGGCTTGCCGAAGCTTCTAGAGCATTCAGGGGTCAGTGTGGCCCTTCTGGAGAGTGACACAGCATGTTTCCTAATGGAAACCTAGAGTTACATTTCGGGGACTTTCTGCACAACCTTCCTCAGCCGCCTAGCTGGATGTCCTTGCCCAGAAGCGGCAGTTGCCAAGGAGTTCTTTCCCAGGAGCTCGTGAGACAGCATACCATGCAGAACCGCAGAGAAGGAGACCAGCCTTTCTCCGGGTTTTCAGAGGTTCGCTTTTCTGCCTTTGAGCCTTTGAACACAGAGATCCAGTCAGCTCCCAATGATACTTTAGAACTGTAGTATTGACGGTCTCTCTGCCATCAGCCCCCTGCTCAGCTCCCGTCTCCTAGGTGCATTCAGTGAAGTAGCATCCACTCTGCAGCCTCCCGCACCATGTTGTTTAGGAACGGCACATTTCCTCTTCGTAAAGAAATCTTTTCTTGCAGCCTGCCTGGCCCGAGCTCCTATTCCTTTTCCGAAGGCCGAGTTCGGCATAGCCCTGCAATGACCCCTTCCCTCAAGGCCGGACACATCTCTGAAAGACTATACTCCATGGGTCCCCATTCATTACATCTTACCTCCCATGAAACACAAAGGAGTTGTAGCGTGATGGGAGGAAACAACGGCCTCCTTCTCCTTCTCGGAATACCCCGTTGCCCAAGGTTACGGGCCTTGTCCAGAAGCAACAGTTGCCCAGGATTTCTTTGCTTTGAGCTCGTGAGACAGCATATCATGTAGGACCGCCGAGAAGGAGACCTGCCTCTCTCTGGTTTGGAAGAGGTTAGCTTTTCTACTCAGCCTTGGAGCACAAAGACCCAGCCAATTCCCAAGGACAGTTTCGAAGGTTACTGGTGCAGGTCTCTCTGCGCTTAGCCCACCGTTCAGCTACAGTCTGTAAAGTGCATTCAGGGAAGAGCAAGAAAGTCTCCAACGCCCCGCGTCTTGTGGGGAAGGAACAGCACATTCTCTCCTCAGTGAAGACGTCCTTTCTTGCAGACTGCCAGGCTGGGACTCCTCTTCCGTCTCAGACCACCGAGTTTGGCATAGCGTTGAAATGACACCTTCCCTCAACACCGTAGGCATCTCTTCAAGAACATAAACCCTGTGTGCCCATTCGTTATACCTCACCGCCCTAAGAAACACCGAAGAGCTGTGGCTGGATGGTAGGAAACAGTGGCCGTAGTGTCCTTCGATCAATATCCCGTTCCAAAGGCCCCCCCGTGAAAATCTCTTGCTTTCGAGGGCCTAGGGCATTCCAAGGGCTGCCAAACACAGCTAAAGGAGGCGAAATAAGAGAAGCAGAACTTGCTCCTGAGAAACTCGTACATACACTGAACCCAAAGCATGCCTCTTCGTGGAGACCGAAGGCCTCCCCAGCTCAGATTCTGGGCCCTGGAACACAGTGCTAACCGCTGCCTTCAAGGAGAGGTAGGCAAGGAATGTTTTCAAGTCTCGCCTGCCTCTCAGGGCCTGTTCAGCTTGAGTGGAAAATAGCCACAGCCTGCCCGAACGTCCTGCCGAGCAGCGAGTTGTACTGGAGTGTAGCAAACGCTTCCAAGTTGTCTGAGGGGAAAGAGGCCATTGCTGTGGTGTGAACGGCCTTCTCTGCCACTCTCTTGGAGCACAGTGCTCTCTGGGCAGGCAGGATAGTTCCTAGAGCAGAAGCATTTGAACAGACGTCTGCCCTGGTATACTTCCTACATCCGCACATCGAGTGCATCTTTCCTACGCTCCAGGCACCAACACGGTGCACAGAACTCCTCCTGATGGCGAGACAGAAGACGCAACATTTCTTCTAGGGGGCTCGTGAGGGGCGAGGCCTCTTGAGGAGTTGGACCCTCGAATGCCGCTGAAACCACTGAGGTTGATTGCCACGTTATGTTAGCGACACACTGAGAGTATTTCAGGTTCATGGAACCCCGTGCAGTGCGCCACGAGAGAAGAAAACGCAGATGCTGCCTTGACAGGGTTAGATTGAATTGCCTCTGTCCCCCCTCCGAAAACTAACTTTCCCAGAGCCAGCACAGCTTCACGTCCCGAGCAACGTTTTCTGCTGTGTGCCAGGATACATGAAAGGAAACCTGGGGACGCTGGGAGACTCTGAGCTGTACGCGGCTTGCCAAAGCTTCTAGACCCTTCAGGGGTCAGTGTGGCCCTTCTGGAGAGTGACACAGCATGTTTCCTAATGGAAACCTAGTGTTACATTTCGGGGACTTTCTGCACAACCTTCCTCAGCCGCCTAGCTGGATGTCCTTGCCCAGAAGCGGCAGTTGCCAAGGAGTTCTTTCCCAGGAGCTCGTGAGACAGCATATCATGCAGAACCGCAGAGAAGGAGACCAGCCTTTCTCCGGGTTCTCAGAGGTTCGCTTTTCTGCCTTTGAGCCTCTGAACTCAGAGATCCAGTCAGCTCCCAATGATACTTTAGAACTGTAGTATTGAAGGTCTCTCTGCCATCAGCCCCCTGCTCAGCTCCCGTCTCCTAGGTGCATTCAGTGAAGTAGCATCCACTCTGCAGCCTCCCGCACCATGTTGTTTAGGAACGGCACATTTCCTCTTCGTAAAGAAATCTTTTCTTGCAGCCTGCCTGGCCCGAGCTCCTATTCCTTTTCCGAAGGCCGAGTTCGGCATAGCCCTGCAATGACCCCTTCCCTCAAGGCCGGACACATCTCTGAAAGACTATACTCCATGGGTCCCCATTCATTACATCTTACCTCCCATGAAACACAAAGGAGTTGTAGCGTGATGGGAGGAAACAACGGCCTCCTTCTCCTTCTCGGAATACCCCGTTGCCCAAGGTTACGGGCCTTGTCCAGAAGCAACAGTTGCCCAGGATTTCTTTGCTTTGAGCTCGTGAGACAGCATATCATGTAGGACCGCCGAGAAGGAGACCTGCCTCTCTCTGGTTTGGAAGAGGTTAGCTTTTCTACTCAGCCTTGGAGCACAAAGACCCAGCCAATTCCCAAGGACAGTTTCGAAGGTTACTGGTGCAGGTCTCTCTGCGCTTAGCCCACTGTTCAGCTACAGTCTGTAAAGTGCATTCAGGGAAGAGCAAGAAAGTCTCCAACGCCCCGCGTCTTGTGGGGAAGGAACAGCACATTCTCTCCTCAGTGAAGACGTCCTTTCTTGCAGACTGCCAGGCTGGGACTCCTCTTCCGTCTCAGACCACCGAGTTTGGCATAGCGTTGAAATGACACCTTCCCTCAACGCCGTAGGCATCTCTTCAAGAACATAAACCCTGTGTGCCCATTCGTTATACCTCACCGCCCTAAGAAACACCGAAGAGCTGTGGCTGGATGGTAGGAAACAGTGGCCGTAGTGTCCTTCGATCAATATCCCGTTCCAAAGGCCCCCCGTGAAAATCTCTTGCTTTCGAGGGCCTAGGGCATACCAAGGGCTGCCAAACACAGCTAAAGGAGGCGAAATAAGAGAAGCAGAACTTGCTCCTGAGAAACTCGTACATACACTGAACCCAAAGCATGCCTCTTCGTGGAGACCGAAGGCCTCCCCAGCTCAGATTCTGGGCCCTGGAACACAATGCTAACCGCTGCCTTCAAGGAGAGGTAGGCAAGGAATGTTTTCAAGTCTCGCCTGCCTCTCAGGGCCTGTTCAGCTTGAGTGGAAAATAGCCACAGCCTGCCCGAACGTCCTGCCGAGCAGCGAGTTGTACTGGAGTGTAGCAAACGCTTCCAAGTTGTCTGAGGGGAAAGAGGCCATTGCTGTGGTGTGAACGGCCTTCTCTGCCACTCTTTCGGAGCACAGTGCTCTCTGGGCAGGCAGGATAGTTCCTAGAGCAGAAGCATTTGAACAGACGTCTGCCCTGGTATACTTCCTACATCCGCACATCGAGTGCATCTTTCCTACGCTCCAGGCACCAACACGGTGCACAGAACTCCTCCTGATGGCGAGACAGAAGACGCAACATTTCTTCTAGGGGGCTCGTGAGGGGCGAGGCCTCTTGAGGAGTTGGACCCTCGAATGCCGCTGAAACCACTGAGGTTGACTGCCACGTTATGTTAGCGACACACTGAGAGCATTTCAGGTTCATGGAACCCCGTGCAGTGCGCCACGAGAGAAGAAAACGCAGATGCTGCCTTGACAGGGTTAGATTGAATTGCCTCTGTCCCCCCTCCGAAAACTAACTTTCCCAGAGCCAGCACAGCTTCACGTCCCGAGCAACGTTTTCTGCTGTGTGCCAGGATACATGAAAGGAAACCTGGGGACGCTGGGAGACTCTGAGCTGTACGCGGCTTGCCAAAGCTTCTAGACCCTTCAGGGGTCAGTGTGGCCCTTCTGGAGAGTGACACAGCATGTTTCCTAATGGAAACCTAGTGTTACATTTCGGGGACTTTCTGCACAACCTTCCTCAGCCGCCTAGCTGGATGTCCTTGCCCAGAAGCGGCAGTTGCCAAGGAGTTCTTTCCCAGGAGCTCGTGAGACAGCATACCATGCAGAACCGCAGAGAAGGAGACCAGCCTTTCTCCGGGTTCTCAGAGGTTCGCTTTTCTGCCTTTGAGCCTCTGAACTCAGAGATCCAGTCAGCTCCCAATGATACTTTAGAACTGTAGTATTGAAGGTCTCTCTGCCATCAGCCCCCTGCTCAGCTCCCGTCTCCTAGGTGCATTCAGTGAAGTAGCATCCACTCTGCAGCCTCCCGCACCATGTTGTTTAGGAACGGCACATTTCCTCTTCGTAAAGAAATCTTTTCTTGCAGCCTGCCTGGCCCGAGCTCCTATTCCTTTTCCGAAGGCCGAGTTCGGCATAGCCCTGCAATGACCCCTTCCCTCAAGGCCGGACACATCTCTGAAAGACTATACTCCATGGGTCCCCATTCATTACATCTTACCTCCCATGAAACACAAAGGAGTTGTAGCGTGATGGGAGGAAACAACGGCCTCCTTCTCCTTCTCGGAATACCCCGTTGCCCAAGGTTACGGGCCTTGTCCAGAAGCAACAGTTGCCCAGGATTTCTTTGCTTTGAGCTCGTGAGACAGCATATCATGTAGGACCGCCGAGAAGGAGACCTGCCTCTCTCTGGTTTGGAAGAGGTTAGCTTTTCTACTCAGCCTTGGAGCACAAAGACCCAGCCAATTCCCAAGGACAGTTTCGAAGGTTACTGGTGCAGGTCTCTCTGCGCTTAGCCCACTGTTCAGCTACAGTCTGTAAAGTGCATTCAGGGAAGAGCAAGAAAGTCTCCAACGCCCCGCGTCTTGTGGGGAAGGAACAGCACATTCTCTCCTCAGTGAAGACGTCCTTTCTTGCAGACTGCCAGGCTGGGACTCCTCTTCCGTCTCAGACCACCGAGTTTGGCATAGCATTGAAATGACCCCTTCCCTCAACGCCGTACGCATCTCTTCAAGAACATAAACCCTGTGTGCCCATTCGTTATACCTCACCGCCCTAAGAAACACCGAAGAGCTGTGGCTGGATGGTAGGAAACAGTGGCCGTAGTGTCCTTCGATCAATATCCCGTTCCAAAGGCCCCCCCGTGAAAATCTCTTGCTTTCGAGGGCCTAGGGCATTCCAAGGGCTGCCAAACACAGCTAAAGGAGGCGAAATAAGAGAAGCAGAACTTGCTCCTGAGAAACTCGTACATACACTGAACCCAAAGCATGCCTCTTCGTGGAGACCGAAGGCCTCCCCAGCTCAGATTCTGGGCCCTGGAACACAGTGCTAACCGCTGCCTTCAAGGAGAGGTAGGCAAGGAATGTTTTCAAGTCTCGCCTGCCTCTCAGGGCCTGTTCAGCTTGAGTGGAAAATATCCACAGCCTGCCCGAACGTCCTGCCGAGCAGCGAGTTGTACTGGAGTGTAGCAAACGCTTCCAAGTTGTCTGAGGGGAAAGAGGCCATTGCTGTGGTGAGAACGGCCTTCTCTGCCACTCTCTTGGAGCACAGTGCTCTCTGGGCAGGCAGGATAGTTCCTAGAGCAGAAGCATTTGAACAGATGTCTGCCCTGGTATACTTCCTACATCCGCACATCGAGTGCATCTTTCCTACGCTCCAGGCACCAACGTGGTGCACAGAACTCCTCCTGATGGCGAGACAGAAGACGCAACATTTCTTCTCGGGGGCTCGTGAGGGGCGAGGCCTCTTGAGGAGTTGGACCCTCGAATGCCGCTGAAACCACTGAGGTTGATTGCCATGTTATGTTAGGGACACATTGAGAGCATTTCAGGTTCATGGAACCCCGTGCAGTGCGCCATGAGAGAAGAAAACGCAGATGCTGCCTTGAGAGGGTTAGATTGAATTGCCTCTGTCCCCCCTCCGAAAACTAACTTTCCCAGAGCCAGCACAGCTTCACGTCCCGAGCAACGTTTTCTGCTGTGTGCCAGGATACATGAAAGGAAACCTGGGGACGCTGGGAGACTCTGAGCTGTACGCGGCTTGCCGAAGCTTCTAGAGCATTCAGGGGTCAGTGTGGCCCTTCTGGAGAGTGACACAGCATGTTTCCTAATGGAAACCTAGAGTTACATTTCGGGGACTTTCTGCACAACCTTCCTCAGCCGCCTAGCTGGATGTCCTTGCCCAGAAGCGGCAGTTGCCAAGGAGTTCTTTCCCAGGAGCTCGTGAGACAGCATACCATGCAGAACCGCAGAGAAGGAGACCAGCCTTTCTCCGGGTTTTCAGAGGTTCGCTTTTCTGCCTTTGAGCCTTTGAACACAGAGATCCAGTCAGCTCCCAATGATACTTTAGAACTGTAGTATTGACGGTCTCTCTGCCATCAGCCCCCTGCTCAGCTCCCGTCTCCTAGGTGCATTCAGTGAAGTAGCATCCACTCTGCAGCCTCCCGCACCATGTTGTTTAGGAACGGCACATTTCCTCTTCGTAAAGAAATCTTTTCTTGCAGCCTGCCTGGCCCGAGCTCCTATTCCTTTTCCGAAGGCCGAGTTCGGCATAGCCCTGCAATGACCCCTTCCCTCAAGGCCGGACACATCTCTGAAAGACTATACTCCATGGGTCCCCATTCATTACATCTTACCTCCCATGAAACACAAAGGAGTTGTAGCGTGATGGGAGGAAACAACGGCCTCCTTCTCCTTCTCGGAATACCCCGTTGCCCAAGGTTACGGTCCTTGTCCAGAAGCAACAGTTGCCCAGGATTTCTTTGCTTTGAGCTCGTGAGACAGCATATCATGTAGGACCGCCGAGAAGGAGACCTGCCTCTCTCTGGTTTGGAAGAGGTTAGCTTTTCTACTCAGCCTTGGAGCACAAAGACCCAGCCAATTTCCAATGACAGTTTCGAAGGTTACTGGTGCAGGTCTCTCTGCGCTTAGCCCACTGTTCAGCTACAGTCTGTAAAGTGCATTCAGGGAAGAGCAAGAAAGTCTCCAACGCCCCGCGTCTTGTGGGGAAGGAACAGCACATTCTCTCCTCAGTGAAGACGTCCTTTCTTGCAGACTGCCAGGCTGGGACTCCTCTTCCGTCTCAGACCACCGAGTTTGGCATAGCGTTGAAATGACACCTTCCCTCAACGCCGTAGGCATCTCTTCAAGAACATAAACCCTGTGTGCCCATTCGTTATACCTCACCGCCCTAAGAAACACCGAAGAGCTGTGGCTGGATGGTAGGAAACAGTGGCCGTAGTGTCCTTCGATCAATATCCCGTTCCAAAGGCCCCCCGTGAAAATCTCTTGCTTTCGAGGGCCTAGGGCATACCAAGGGCTGCCAAACACAGCTAAAGGAGGCGAAATAAGAGAAGCAGAACTTGCTCCTGAGAAACTCGTACATACACTGAACCCAAAGCATGCCTCTTCGTGGAGACCGAAGGCCTCCCCAGCTCAGATTCTGGGCCCTGGAACACAGTGCTAACCGCTGCCTTCAAGGAGAGGTAGGCAAGGAATGTTTACAAGTCTCGCCTGCCTCTCAGGGCCTGTTCAGCTTGAGTGGAAAATAGCCACAGCCTGCCCGAACGTCCTGCCGAGCAGCGAGTTGTACTGGAGTGTAGCAAACGCTTCCAAGTTGTCTGAGGGGAAAGAGGCCATTGCTGTGGTGTGAACGGCCTTCTCTGCCACTCTCTTGGAGCACAGTGCTCTCTGGGCAGGCAGGATAGTTCCTAGAGCAGAAGCATTTGAACAGACGTCTGCCCTGGTATACTTCCTACATCCGCACATCGAGTGCATCTTTCCTACGCTCCAGGCACCAACGCGGTGCACAGAACTCCTCCTGATGGCGAGACAGAAGACGCAACATTTCTTCTAGGGGGCTCGTGAGGGGCGAGGCCTCTTGAGGAGTTGGACCCTCGAATGCCGCTGAAACCACTGAGGTTGATTGCCACTTTATGTTAGCGACACATTGAGAACATTTCAGGTTCATGGAACCCCGTGCAGTGCGCCACGAGAGAAGAAAACGCAGATGCTGCCTTGACAGGGTTAGATTGAATTGCCTCTGTCCCCCCTCCGAAAACTAACTTTCCCAGAGCCAGCACAGCTTCACGTCCCGAGCAACGTTTTCTGCTGTGTGCCAGGATACATGAAAGGAAACCTGGGGACGCTGGGAGACTCTGAGCTGTACGCGGCTTGCCAAAGCTTCTAGACCCTTCAGGGGTCAGTGTGGCCCTTCTGGAGAGTGACACAGCATGTTTCCTAATGGAAACCTAGTGTTACATTTCGGGGACTTTCTGCACAACCTTCCTCAGCTGCCTAGCTGGATGTCCTTGCCCAGAAGCGGCAGTTGCCAAGGAGTTCTTTCCCAGGAGCTCGTGAGACAGCATACCATGCAGAACCGCAGAGGAGACCAGCCTTTCTCCGGGTTCTCAGAGGTTCGCTGCCTTTGAGCCTCTGAAGTCAGAGATCCAGTCAGCTCCCAATGATACTTTAGAACTGTAGTATTGAAGGTCTCTCTGCCATCAGCCCCCTGCTCAGCTCCCGTCTCCTAGGTGCATTCAGTGAAGTAGCATCCACTCTGCAGCCTCCCGCACCATGTTGTTTAGGAACGGCACATTTCCTCTTCGTAAAGAAATCTTTTCTTGCAGCCTGCCTGGCCCGAGCTCCTATTCCTTTTCCGAAGGCCGAGTTCGGCATAGCCCTGCAATGACCCCTTCCCTCAAGGCCGGACACATCTCTGAAAGACTATACTCCATGGGTCCCCATTCATTACATCTTACCTCCCATGAAACACAAAGGAGTTGTAGCGTGATGGGAGGAAACAACGGCCTCCTTCTCCTTCTCGGAATACCCCGTTGCCCAAGGTTACGGGCCTTGTCCAGAAGCAACAGTTGCCCAGGATTTCTTTGCTTTGAGCTCGTGAGACAGCATATCATGTAGGACCGCCGAGAAGGAGACCTGCCTCTCTCTGGTTTGGAAGAGGTTAGCTTTTCTACTCAGCCTTGGAGCACAAAGACCCAGCCAATTCCCAAGGACAGTTTCGAAGGTTACTGGTGCAGGTCTCTCTGCGCTTAGCCCACCGTTCAGCTACAGTCTGTAAAGTGCATTCAGGGAAGAGCAAGAAAGTCTCCAACGCCCCGCGTCTTGTGGGGAAGGAACAGCACATTCTCTCCTCAGTGAAGACGTCCTTTCTTGCAGACTGCCAGGCTGGGACTCCTCTTCCGTCTCAGACCACCGAGTTTGGCATAGCGTTGAAATGACACCTTCCCTCAACACCGTAGGCATCTCTTCAAGAACATAAACCCTGTGTGCCCATTCGTTATACCTCACCGCCCTAAGAAACACCGAAGAGCTGTGGCTGGATGGTAGGAAACAGTGGCCGTAGTGTCCTTCGATCAATATCCCGTTCCAAAGGCCCCCCCGTGAAAATCTCTTGCTTTCGAGGGCCTAGGGCATTCCAAGGGCTGCCAAACACAGCTAAAGGAGGCGAAATAAGAGAAGCAGAACTTGCTCCTGAGAAACTCGTACATACACTGAACCCAAAGCATGCCTCTTCGTGGAGACCGAAGGCCTCCCCAGCTCAGATTCTGGGCCCTGGAACACAGTGCTAACCGCTGCCTTCAAGGAGAGGTAGGCAAGGAATGTTTTCAAGTCTCGCCTGCCTCTCAGGGCCTGTTCAGCTTGAGTGGAAAATAGCCACAGCCTGCCCGAACGTCCTGCCGAGCAGCGAGTTGTACTGGAGTGTAGCAAACGCTTCCAAGTTGTCTGAGGGGAAAGAGGCCATTGCTGTGGTGTGAACGGCCTTCTCTGCCACTCTTTCGGAGCACAGTGCTCTCTGGGCAGGCAGGATAGTTCCTAGAGCAGAAGCATTTGAACAGACGTCTGCCCTGGTATACTTCCTACATCCGCACATCGAGTGCATCTTTCCTACGCTCCAGGCACCAACACGGTGCACAGAACTCCTCCTGATGGCGAGACAGAAGACGCAACATTTCTTCTAGGGGGCTCGTGAGGGGCGAGGCCTCTTGAGGAGTTGGACCCTCGAATGTCGCTGAAACCACTGAGGTTGATTGCCACGTTATGTTAGCGACACACTGAGAGCATTTCAGGTTCATGGAACCCCGTGCAGTGCGCCACGAGAGAAGAAAACGCAGATGCTGCCTTGACAGGGTTAGATTGAATTGCCTCTGTCCCCCCTCCGAAAACTAACTTTCCCAGAGCCAGCACAGCTTCACGTCCCGAGCAACGTTTTCTGCTGTGTGCCAGGATACATGAAAGGAAACCTGGGGACGCTGGGAGACTCTGAGCTGTACGCGGCTTGCCAAAGCTTCTAGACCCTTCAGGGGTCAGTGTGGCCCTTCTGGAGAGTGACACAGCATGTTTCCTAATGGAAACCTAGTGTTACATTTCGGGGACTTTCTGCACAACCTTCCTCAGCCGCCTAGCTGGATGTCCTTGCCCAGAAGCGGCAGTTGCCAAGGAGTTCTTTCCCAGGAGCTCATGAGACAGCATACCATGCAGAACCGCAGAGAAGGAGACCAGCCTTTCTCCGGGTTCTCAGAGGTTCGCTTTTCTGCCTTTGAGCCTCTGAACTCAGAGATCCAGTCAGCTCCCAATGATACTTTAGAACTGTAGTATTGAAGGTCTCTCTGCCATCAGCCCCCTGCTCAGCTCCCGTCTCCTAGGTGCATTCAGTGAAGTAGCATCCACTCTGCAGCCTCCCGCACCATGTTGTTTAGGAACGGCACATTTCCTCTTCGTAAAGAAATCTTTTCTTGCAGCCTGCCTGGCCCGAGCTCCTATTCCTTTTCCGAAGGCCGAGTTCGGCATAGCCCTGCAATGACCCCTTCCCTCAAGGCCGGACACATCTCTGAAAGACTATACTCCATGGGTCCCCATTCATTACATCTTACCTCCCATGAAACACAAAGGAGTTGTAGCGTGATGGGAGGAAACAACGGCCTCCTTCTCCTTCTCGGAATACCCCGTTGCCCAAGGTTACGGGCCTTGTCCAGAAGCAACAGTTGCCCAGGATTTCTTTGCTTTGAGCTCGTGAGACAGCATATCATGTAGGACCGCCGAGAAGGAGACCTGCCTCTCTCTGGTTTGGAAGAGGTTAGCTTTTCTACTCAGCCTTGGAGCACAAAGACCCAGCCAATTCCCAAGGACAGTTTCGAAGGTTACTGGTGCAGGTCTCTCTGCGCTTAGCCCACCGTTCAGCTACAGTCTGTAAAGTGCATTCAGGGAAGAGCAAGAAAGTCTCCAACGCCCCGCGTCTTGTGGGGAAGGAACAGCACATTCTCTCCTCAGTGAAGACGTCCTTTCTTGCAGACTGCCAGGCTGGGACTCCTCTTCCGTCTCAGACCACCGAGTTTGGCATAGCGTTGAAATGACACCTTCCCTCAACACCGTAGGCATCTCTTCAAGAACATAAACCCTGTGTGCCCATTCGTTATACCTCACCGCCCTAAGAAACACCGAAGAGCTGTGGCTGGATGGTAGGAAACAGTGGCCGTAGTGTCCTTCGATCAATATCCCGTTCCAAAGGCCCCCCCGTGAAAATCTCTTGCTTTCGAGGGCCTAGGGCATTCCAAGACCTGCCAAACACAGCTAAAGGAGGCGAAATAAGAGAAGCAGAACTTGCTCCTGAGAAACTCGTACATACACTGAACCCAAAGCATGCCTCTTCGTGGAGACCGAAGGCCTCCCCAGCTCAGATTCTGGGCCCTGGAACACAGTGCTAACCGCTGCCTTCAAGGAGAGGTAGGCAAGGAATGTTTTCAAGTCTCGCCTGCCTCTCAGGGCCTGTTCAGCTTGAGTGGAAAATAGCCACAGCCTGCCCGAACGTCCTGCCGAGCAGCGAGTTGTACTGGAGTGTAGCAAACGCTTCCAAGTTGTCTGAGGGGAAAGAGGCCATTGCTGTGGTGTGAACGGCCTTCTCTGCCACTCTTTCGGAGCACAGTGCTCTCTGGGCAGGCAGGATAGTTCCTAGAGCAGAAGCATTTGAACAGACGTCTGCCCTGGTATACTTCCTACATCCGCACATCGAGTGCATCTTTCCTACGCTCCAGGCACCAACACGGTGCACAGAACTCCTCCTGATGGCGAGACAGAAGACGCAACATTTCTTCTAGGGGGCTCGTGAGGGGCGAGGCCTCTTGAGGAGTTGGACCCTCGAATGCCGCTGAAACCACTGAGGTTGATTGCCACGTTATGTTAGCGACACACTGAGAGCATTTCAGGTTCATGGAACCCCGTGCAGTGCGCCACGAGAGAAGAAAACGCAGATGCTGCCTTGACAGGGTTAGATTGAATTGCCTCTGTCCCCCCTCCGAAAACTAACTTTCCCAGAGCCAGCACAGCTTCACGTCCCGAGCAACGTTTTCTGCTGTGTGCCAGGATACATGAAAGGAAACCTGGGGACGCTGGGAGACTCTGAGCTGTACGCGGCTTGCCAAAGCTTCTAGACCCTTCAGGGGTCAGTGTGGCCCTTCTGGAGAGTGACACAGCATGTTTCCTAATGGAAACCTAGTGTTACATTTCGGGGACTTTCTGCACAACCTTCCTCAGCCGCCTAGCTGGATGTCCTTGCCCAGAAGCGGCAGTTGCCAAGGAGTTCTTTCCCAGGAGCTCGTGAGACAGCATACCATGCAGAACCGCAGAGAAGGAGACCAGCCTTTCTCCGGGTTCTCAGAGGTTCGCTTTTCTGCCTTTGAGCCTCTGAACTCAGAGATCCAGTCAGCTCCCAATGATACTTTAGAACTGTAGTATTGAAGGTCTCTCTGCCATCAGCCCCCTGCTCAGCTCCCGTCTCCTAGGTGCATTCAGTGAAGTAGCATCCACTCTGCAGCCTCCCGCACCATGTTGTTTAGGAACGGCACATTTCCTCTTCGTAAAGAAATCTTTTCTTGCAGCCTGCCTGGCCCGAGCTCCTATTCCTTTTCCGAAGGCCGAGTTCGGCATAGCCCTGCAATGACCCCTTCCCTCAAGGCCGGACACATCTCTGAAAGACTATACTCCATGGGTCCCCATTCATTACATCTTACCTCCCATGAAACACAAAGGAGTTGTAGCGTGATGGGAGGAAACAACGGCCTCCTTCTCCTTCTCGGAATACCCCGTTGCCCAAGGTTACGGGCCTTGTCCAGAAGCAACAGTTGCCCAGGATTTCTTTGCTTTGAGCTCGTGAGACAGCATATCATGTAGGACCGCCGAGAAGGAGACCTGCCTCTCTCTGGTTTGGAAGAGGTTAGCTTTTCTACTCAGCCTTGGAGCACAAAGACCCAGCCAATTCCCAAGGACAGTTTCGAAGGTTACTGGTGCAGGTCTCTCTGCGCTTAGCCCACTGTTCAGCTACAGTCTGTAAAGTGCATTCAGGGAAGAGCAAGAAAGTCTCCAACGCCCCGCGTCTTGTGGGGAAGGAACAGCACATTCTCTCCTCAGTGAAGACGTCCTTTCTTGCAGACTGCCAGGCTGGGACTCCTCTTCCGTCTCAGACCACCGAGTTTGGCATAGCATTGAAATGACCCCTTCCCTCAACGCCGTACGCATCTCTTCAAGAACATAAACCCTGTGTGCCCATTCGTTATACCTCACCGCCCTAAGAAACACCGAAGAGCTGTGGCTGGATGGTAGGAAACAGTGGCCGTAGTGTCCTTCGATCAATATCCCGTTCCAAAGGCCCCCCCGTGAAAATCTCTTGCTTTCGAGGGCCTAGGGCATTCCAAGGGCTGCCAAACACAGCTAAAGGAGGCGAAATAAGAGAAGCAGAACTTGCTCCTGAGAAACTCGTACATACACTGAACCCAAAGCATGCCTCTTCGTGGAGACCGAAGGCCTCCCCAGCTCAGATTCTGGGCCCTGGAACACAGTGCTAACCGCTGCCTTCAAGGAGAGGTAGGCAAGGAATGTTTTCAAGTCTCGCCTGCCTCTCAGGGCCTGTTCAGCTTGAGTGGAAAATATCCACAGCCTGCCCGAACGTCCTGCCGAGCAGCGAGTTGTACTGGAGTGTAGCAAACGCTTCCAAGTTGTCTGAGGGGAAAGAGGCCATTGCTGTGGTGAGAACGGCCTTCTCTGCCACTCTCTTGGAGCACAGTGCTCTCTGGGCAGGCAGGATAGTTCCTAGAGCAGAAGCATTTGAACAGATGTCTGCCCTGGTATACTTCCTACATCCGCACATCGAGTGCATCTTTCCTACGCTCCAGGCACCAACGTGGTGCACAGAACTCCTCCTGATGGCGAGACAGAAGACGCAACATTTCTTCTCGGGGGCTCGTGAGGGGCGAGGCCTCTTGAGGAGTTGGACCCTCGAATGCCGCTGAAACCACTGAGGTTGATTGCCATGTTATGTTAGGGACACATTGAGAGCATTTCAGGTTCATGGAACCCCGTGCAGTGCGCCATGAGAGAAGAAAACGCAGATGCTGCCTTGAGAGGGTTAGATTGAATTGCCTCTGTCCCCCCTCCGAAAACTAACTTTCCCAGAGCCAGCACAGCTTCACGTCCCGAGCAACGTTTTCTGCTGTGTGCCAGGATACATGAAAGGAAACCTGGGGACGCTGGGAGACTCTGAGCTGTACGCGGCTTGCCGAAGCTTCTAGAGCATTCAGGGGTCAGTGTGGCCCTTCTGGAGAGTGACACAGCATGTTTCCTAATGGAAACCTAGAGTTACATTTCGGGGACTTTCTGCACAACCTTCCTCAGCCGCCTAGCTGGATGTCCTTGCCCAGAAGCGGCAGTTGCCAAGGAGTTCTTTCCCAGGAGCTCGTGAGACAGCATACCATGCAGAACCGCAGAGAAGGAGACCAGCCTTTCTCCGGGTTTTCAGAGGTTCGCTTTTCTGCCTTTGAGCCTTTGAACACAGAGATCCAGTCAGCTCCCAATGATACTTTAGAACTGTAGTATTGACGGTCTCTCTGCCATCAGCCCCCTGCTCAGCTCCCGTCTCCTAGGTGCATTCAGTGAAGTAGCATCCACTCTGCAGCCTCCCGCACCATGTTGTTTAGGAACGGCACATTTCCTCTTCGTAAAGAAATCTTTTCTTGCAGCCTGCCTGGCCCGAGCTCCTATTCCTTTTCCGAAGGCCGAGTTCGGCATAGCCCTGCAATGACCCCTTCCCTCAAGGCCGGACACATCTCTGAAAGACTATACTCCATGGGTCCCCATTCATTACATCTTACCTCCCATGAAACACAAAGGAGTTGTAGCGTGATGGGAGGAAACAACGGCCTCCTTCTCCTTCTCGGAATACCCCGTTGCCCAAGGTTACGGTCCTTGTCCAGAAGCAACAGTTGCCCAGGATTTCTTTGCTTTGAGCTCGTGAGACAGCATATCATGTAGGACCGCCGAGAAGGAGACCTGCCTCTCTCTGGTTTGGAAGAGGTTAGCTTTTCTACTCAGCCTTGGAGCACAAAGACCCAGCCAATTTCCAATGACAGTTTCGAAGGTTACTGGTGCAGGTCTCTCTGCGCTTAGCCCACTGTTCAGCTACAGTCTGTAAAGTGCATTCAGGGAAGAGCAAGAAAGTCTCCAACGCCCCGCGTCTTGTGGGGAAGGAACAGCACATTCTCTCCTCAGTGAAGACGTCCTTTCTTGCAGACTGCCAGGCTGGGACTCCTCTTCCGTCTCAGACCACCGAGTTTGGCATAGCGTTGAAATGACACCTTCCCTCAACGCCGTAGGCATCTCTTCAAGAACATAAACCCTGTGTGCCCATTCGTTATACCTCACCGCCCTAAGAAACACCGAAGAGCTGTGGCTGGATGGTAGGAAACAGTGGCCGTAGTGTCCTTCGATCAATATCCCGTTCCAAAGGCCCCCCGTGAAAATCTCTTGCTTTCGAGGGCCTAGGGCATACCAAGGGCTGCCAAACACAGCTAAAGGAGGCGAAATAAGAGAAGCAGAACTTGCTCCTGAGAAACTCGTACATACACTGAACCCAAAGCATGCCTCTTCGTGGAGACCGAAGGCCTCCCCAGCTCAGATTCTGGGCCCTGGAACACAGTGCTAACCGCTGCCTTCAAGGAGAGGTAGGCAAGGAATGTTTACAAGTCTCGCCTGCCTCTCAGGGCCTGTTCAGCTTGAGTGGAAAATAGCCACAGCCTGCCCGAACGTCCTGCCGAGCAGCGAGTTGTACTGGAGTGTAGCAAACGCTTCCAAGTTGTCTGAGGGGAAAGAGGCCATTGCTGTGGTGTGAACGGCCTTCTCTGCCACTCTCTTGGAGCACAGTGCTCTCTGGGCAGGCAGGATAGTTCCTAGAGCAGAAGCATTTGAACAGACGTCTGCCCTGGTATACTTCCTACATCCGCACATCGAGTGCATCTTTCCTACGCTCCAGGCACCCACACGGTGCACAGAACTCCTCCTGATGGCGAGACAGAAGATGCAACATTTCTTCTAGGGGGCTCGTGAGGGGCGAGGCCTCTTGAGGAGTTGGACCCTCGAATGCCGCTGAAACCACTGAGGTTGATTGCCACTTTATGTTAGCGACACATTGAGAATATTTCAGGTTCATGGAACCCCGTGCAGTGCGCCACGAGAGAAGAAAACGCAGATGCTGCCTTGACAGGGTTAGATTGAATTGCCTCTGTCCCCCCTCCGAAAACTAACTTTCCCAGAGCCAGCACAGCTTCACGTCCCGAGCAACGTTTTCTGCTGTGTGCCAGGATACATGAAAGGAAACCTGGGGACGCTGGGAGACTCTGAGCTGTACGCGGCTTGCCAAAGCTTCTAGACCCTTCAGGGGTCAGTGTGGCCCTTCTGGAGAGTGACACAGCATGTTTCCTAATGGAAACCTAGTGTTACATTTCGGGGACTTTCTGCACAACCTTCCTCAGCCGCCTAGCTGGATGTCCTTGCCCAGAAGCGGCAGTTGCCAAGGAGTTCTTTCCCAGGAGCTCGTGAGACAGCATACCATGCAGAACCGCAGAGAAGGAGACCAGCCTTTCTCCGGGTTCTCAGAGGTTAGCTTTTCTGCCTTTGAGCCTTTGAACACAGAGATCCAGTCACCTCCCAATGATACTTTAGAACTGTAGTATTGAAGGTCTCTCTGCCATCAGCCCCCTGCTCAGCTCCCGTCTCCTAGGTGCATTCAGTGAAGTAGCATCCACTCTGCAGCCTCCCGCACCATGTTGTTTAGGAACGGCACATTTCCTCTTCGTTAAGAAATCTTTTCTTGCAGCCTGCCTGGCCCGAGCTCCTATTCCTTTTCCGAAGGCCGAGTTCGGCATAGCCCTGCAATGACCCCTTCCCTCAAGGCCGGACACATCTCTGAAAGACTATACTCCATGGGTCCCCATTCATTACATCTTACCTCCCATGAAACACAAAGGAGTTGTAGCGTGATGGGAGGAAACAACGGCCTCCTTCTCCTTCTCGGAATACCCCGTTGCCCAAGGTTACGGGCCTTGTCCAGAAGCAACAGTTGCCCAGGATTTCTTTGCTTTGAGCTCGTGAGACAGCATATCATGTAGGACCGCCGAGAAGGAGACCTGCCTCTCTCTGGTTTGGAAGAGGTTAGCTTTTCTACTCAGCCTTGGAGCACAAAGACCCAGCCAATTCCCAAGGACAGTTTCGAAGGTTACTGGTGCAGGTCTCTCTGCGCTTAGCCCACTGTTCAGCTACAGTCTGTAAAGTGCATTCAGGGAAGAGCAAGAAAGTCTCCAACGCCCCGCGTCTTGTGGGGAAGGAACAGCACATTCTCTCCTCAGTGAAGACGTCCTTTCTTGCAGACTGCCAGGCTGGGACTCCTCTTCCGTCTCAGACCACCGAGTTTGGCATAGCGTTGAAATGACACCTTCCCTCAACGCCGTAGGCATCTCTTCAAGAACATAAACCCTGTGTGCCCATTCGTTATACCTCACCGCCCTAAGAAACACCGAAGAGCTGTGGCTGGATGGTAGGAAACAGTGGCCGTAGTGTCCTTCGATCAATATCCCGTTCCAAAGGCCCCCCGTGAAAATCTCTTGCTTTCGAGGGCCTAGGGCATACCAAGGGCTGCCAAACACAGCTAAAGGAGGCGAAATAAGAGAAGCAGAACTTGCTCCTGAGAAACTCGTACATACACTGAACCCAAAGCATGCCTCTTCGTGGAGACCGAAGGCCTCCCCAGCTCAGATTCTGGGCCCTGGAACACAGTGCTAACCGCTGCCTTCAAGGAGAGGTAGGCAAGGAATGTTTTCAAGTCTCGCCTGCCTCTCAGGGCCTGTTCAGCTTGAGTGGAAAATATCCACAGCCTGCCCGAACGTCCTGCCGAGCAGCGAGTTGTACTGGAGTGTAGCAAACGCTTCCAAGTTGTCTGAGGGGAAAGAGGCCATTGCTGTGGTGTGAACGGCCTTCTCTGCCACTCTTTCGGAGCACAGTGCTCTCTGGGCAGGCAGGATAGTTCCTAGAGCAGAAGCATTTGAACAGACGTCTGCCCTGGTATACTTCCTACATCCGCACATCGAGTGCATCTTTCCTACGCTCCAGGCACCAACACGGTGCACAGAACTCCTCCTGATGGCGAGACAGAAGACGCAACATTTCTTCTAGGGGGCTCGTGAGGGGCGAGGCCTCTTGAGGAGTTGGACCCTCGAATGCCGCTGAAACCACTGAGGTTGATTGCCACGTTATGTTAGCGACACACTGAGAGCATTTCAGGTTCATGGAACCCCGTGCAGTGCGCCACGAGAGAAGAAAACGCAGATGCTGCCTTGACAGGGTTAGATTGAATTGCCTCTGTCCCCCCTCCGAAAACTAACTTTCCCAGAGCCAGCACAGCTTCACGTCCCGAGCAACGTTTTCTGCTGTGTGCCAGGATACATGAAAGGAAACCTGGGGACGCTGGGAGACTCTGAGCTGTACGCGGCTTGCCAAAGCTTCTAGACCCTTCAGGGGTCAGTGTGGCCCTTCTGGAGAGTGACACAGCATGTTTCCTAATGGAAACCTAGTGTTACATTTCGGGGACTTTCTGCACAACCTTCCTCAGCCGCCTAGCTGGATGTCCTTGCCCAGAAGCGGCAGTTGCCAAGGAGTTCTTTCCCAGGAGCTCGTGAGACAGCATACCATGCAGAACCGCAGAGAAGGAGACCAGCCTTTCTCCGGGTTCTCAGAGGTTCGCTTTTCTGCCTTTGAGCCTCTGAACTCAGAGATCCAGTCAGCTCCCAATGATACTTTAGAACTGTAGTATTGAAGGTCTCTCTGCCATCAGCCCCCTGCTCAGCTCCCGTCTCCTAGGTGCATTCAGTGAAGTAGCATCCACTCTGCAGCCTCCCGCACCATGTTGTTTAGGAACGGCACATTTCCTCTTCGTAAAGAAATCTTTTCTTGCAGCCTGCCTGGCCCGAGCTCCTATTCCTTTTCCGAAGGCCGAGTTCGGCATAGCCCTGCAATGACCCCTTCCCTCAAGGCCGGACACATCTCTGAAAGACTATACTCCATGGGTCCCCATTCATTACATCTTACCTCCCATGAAACACAAAGGAGTTGTAGCGTGATGGGAGGAAACAACGGCCTCCTTCTCCTTCTCGGAATACCCCGTTGCCCAAGGTTACGGGCCTTGTCCAGAAGCAACAGTTGCCCAGGATTTCTTTGCTTTGAGCTCGTGAGACAGCATATCATGTAGGACCGCCGAGAAGGAGACCTGCCTCTCTCTGGTTTGGAAGAGGTTAGCTTTTCTACTCAGCCTTGGAGCACAAAGACCCAGCCAATTCCCAAGGACAGTTTCGAAGGTTACTGGTGCAGGTCTCTCTGCGCTTAGCCCACCGTTCAGCTACAGTCTGTAAAGTGCATTCAGGGAAGAGCAAGAAAGTCTCCAACGCCCCGCGTCTTGTGGGGAAGGAACAGCACATTCTCTCCTCAGTGAAGACGTCCTTTCTTGCAGACTGCCAGGCTGGGACTCCTCTTCCGTCTCAGACCACCGAGTTTGGCATAGCATTGAAATGACCCCTTCCCTCAACGCCGTACGCATCTCTTCAAGAACATAAACCCTGTGTGCCCATTCGTTATACCTCACCGCCCTAAGAAACACCGAAGAGCTGTGGCTGGATGGTAGGAAACAGTGGCCGTAGTGTCCTTCGATCAATATCCCGTTCCAAAGGCCCCCCCGTGAAAATCTCTTGCTTTCGAGGGCCTAGGGCATTCCAAGGGCTGCCAAACACAGCTAAAGGAGGCGAAATAAGAGAAGCAGAACTTGCTCCTGAGAAACTCGTACATACACTGAACCCAAAGCATGCCTCTTCGTGGAGACCGAAGGCCTCCCCAGCTCAGATTCTGGGCCCTGGAACACAGTGCTAACCGCTGCCTTCAAGGAGAGGTAGGCAAGGAATGTTTTCAAGTCTCGCCTGCCTCTCAGGGCCTGTTCAGCTTGAGTGGAAAATATCCACAGCCTGCCCGAACGTCCTGCCGAGCAGCGAGTTGTACTGGAGTGTAGCAAACGCTTCCAAGTTGTCTGAGGGGAAAGAGGCCATTGCTGTGGTGAGAACGGCCTTCTCTGCCACTCTCTTGGAGCACAGTGCTCTCTGGGCAGGCAGGATAGTTCCTAGAGCAGAAGCATTTGAACAGATGTCTGCCCTGGTATACTTCCTACATCCGCACATCGAGTGCATCTTTCCTACGCTCCAGGCACCAACGTGGTGCACAGAACTCCTCCTGATGGCGAGACAGAAGACGCAACATTTCTTCTCGGGGGCTCGTGAGGGGCGAGGCCTCTTGAGGAGTTGGACCCTCGAATGCCGCTGAAACCACTGAGGTTGATTGCCATGTTATGTTAGGGACACATTGAGAGCATTTCAGATTCATGGAACCCCGTGCAGTGCGCCATGAGAGAAGAAAACGCAGATGCTGCCTTGAGAGGGTTAGATTGAATTGCCTCTGTCCCCCCTCCGAAAACTAACTTTCCCAGAGCCAGCACAGCTTCACGTCCCGAGCAACGTTTTCTGCTGTGTGCCAGGATACATGAAAGGAAACCTGGGGACGCTGGGAGACTCTGAGCTGTACGCGGCTTGCCGAAGCTTCTAGAGCATTCAGGGGTCAGTGTGGCCCTTCTGGAGAGTGACACAGCATGTTTCCTAATGGAAACCTAGAGTTACATTTCGGGGACTTTCTGCACAACCTTCCTCAGCCGCCTAGCTGGATGTCCTTGCCCAGAAGCGGCAGTTGCCAAGGAGTTCTTTCCCAGGAGCTCGTGAGACAGCATACCATGCAGAACCGCAGAGAAGGAGACCAGCCTTTCTCCGGGTTTTCAGAGGTTCGCTTTTCTGCCTTTGAGCCTTTGAACACAGAGATCCAGTCAGCTCCCAATGATACTTTAGAACTGTAGTATTGACGGTCTCTCTGCCATCAGCCCCCTGCTCAGCTCCCGTCTCCTAGGTGCATTCAGTGAAGTAGCATCCACTCTGCAGCCTCCCGCACCATGTTGTTTAGGAACGGCACATTTCCTCTTCGTAAAGAAATCTTTTCTTGCAGCCTGCCTGGCCCGAGCTCCTATTCCTTTTCCGAAGGCCGAGTTCGGCATAGCCCTGCAATGACCCCTTCCCTCAAGGCCGGACACATCTCTGAAAGACTATACTCCATGGGTCCCCATTCATTACATCTTACCTCCCATGAAACACAAAGGAGTTGTAGCGTGATGGGAGGAAACAACGGCCTCCTTCTCCTTCTCGGAATACCCCGTTGCCCAAGGTTACGGGCCTTGTCCAGAAGCAACAGTTGCCCAGGATTTCTTTGCTTTGAGCTCGTGAGACAGCATATCATGTAGGACCGCCGAGAAGGAGACCTGCCTCTCTCTGGTTTGGAAGAGGTTAGCTTTTCTACTCAGCCTTGGAGCACAAAGACCCAGCCAATTCCCAAGGACAGTTTCGAAGGTTACTGGTGCAGGTCTCTCTGCGCTTAGCCCACTGTTCAGCTACAGTCTGTAAAGTGCATTCAGGGAAGAGCAAGAAAGTCTCCAACGCCCCGCGTCTTGTGGGGAAGGAACAGCACATTCTCTCCTCAGTGAAGACGTCCTTTCTTGCAGACTGCCAGGCTGGGACTCCTCTTCCGTCTCAGACCACCGAGTTTGGCATAGCGTTGAAATGACACCTTCCCTCAACGCCGTAGGCATCTCTTCAAGAACATAAACCCTGTGTGCCCATTCGTTATACCTCACCGCCCTAAGAAACACCGAAGAGCTGTGGCTGGATGGTAGGAAACAGTGGCCGTAGTGTCCTTCGATCAATATCCCGTTCCAAAGGCCCCCCGTGAAAATCTCTTGCTTTCGAGGGCCTAGGGCATACCAAGGGCTGCCAAACACAGCTAAAGGAGGCGAAATAAGAGAAGCAGAACTTGCTCCTGAGAAACTCGTACATACACTGAACCCAAAGCATGCCTCTTCGTGGAGACCGAAGGCCTCCCCAGCTCAGATTCTGGGCCCTGGAACACAGTGCTAACCGCTGCCTTCAAGGAGAGGTAGGCAAGGAATGTTTACAAGTCTCGCCTGCCTCTCAGGGCCTGTTCAGCTTGAGTGGAAAATAGCCACAGCCTGCCCGAACGTCCTGCCGAGCAGCGAGTTGTACTGGAGTGTAGCAAACGCTTCCAAGTTGTCTGAGGGGAAAGAGGCCATTGCTGTGGTGTGAACGGCCTTCTCTGCCACTCTCTTGGAGCACAGTGCTCTCTGGGCAGGCAGGATAGTTCCTAGAGCAGAAGCATTTGAACAGACGTCTGCCCTGGTATACTTCCTACATCCGCACATCGAGTGCATCTTTCCTACGCTCCAGGCACCAACGCGGTGCACAGAACTCCTCCTGATGGCGAGACAGAAGACGCAACATTTCTTCTAGGGGGCTCGTGAGGGGCGAGGCCTCTTGAGGAGTTGGACCCTCGAATGCCGCTGAAACCACTGAGGTTGATTGCCACTTTATGTTAGCGACACATTGAGAACATTTCAGGTTCATGGAACCCCGTGCAGTGCGCCACGAGAGAAGAAAACGCAGATGCTGCCTTGACAGGGTTAGATTGAATTGCCTCTGTCCCCCCTCCGAAAACTAACTTTCCCAGAGCCAGCACAGCTTCACGTCCCGAGCAACGTTTTCTGCTGTGTGCCAGGATACATGAAAGGAAACCTGGGGACGCTGGGAGACTCTGAGCTGTACGCGGCTTGCCAAAGCTTCTAGAGCATTCAGGGGTCAGTGTGGCCCTTCTGGAGAGTGACACAGCATGTTTCCTAATGGAAACCTAGTGTTACATTTCGGGGACTTTCTGCACAACCTTCCTCAGCTGCCTAGCTGGATGTCCTTGCCCAGAAGCGGCAGTTGCCAAGGAGTTCTTTCCCAGGAGCTCGTGAGACAGCATACCATGCAGAACCGCAGAGGAGACCAGCCTTTCTCCGGGTTCTCAGAGGTTCGCTGCCTTTGAGCCTCTGAAGTCAGAGATCCAGTCAGCTCCCAATGATACTTTAGAACTGTAGTATTGAAGGTCTCTCTGCCATCAGCCCCCTGCTCAGCTCCCGTCTCCTAGGTGCATTCAGTGAAGTAGCATCCACTCTGCAGCCTCCCGCACCATGTTGTTTAGGAACGGCACATTTCCTCTTCGTAAAGAAATCTTTTCTTGCAGCCTGCCTGGCCCGAGCTCCTATTCCTTTTCCGAAGGCCGAGTTCAGCATAGCCCTGCAAAGACCCCTTCCCTCAAGGCCGGACACATCTCTGAAAGACTATACTCCATGGGTCCCCATTCATTACATCTTACCTCCCATGAAACACAAAGGAGTTGTAGCGTGATGGGAGGAAACAACAGCCTCCTTCTCCTTCTCGGAATACCCCGTTGCCCAAGGTTACGGGCCTTGTCCAGAAGCAACAGTTGCCCAGGATTTCTTTGCTTTGAGCTCGTGAGACAGCATATCATGTAGGACCGCCGAGAAAGAGACCTACCTCTCTCTGGTTTGGAAGAGGTTAGCTTTTCTACTCAGCCTTGGAGCACAAAGACCCAGCCAATTCCCAATGACAGTTTCGAAGGTTACTGGTGCAGGTCTCTCTGCGCTTAGCCCACTGTTCAGCTACAGTCTGTAAAGTGCATTCAGGGAAGAGCAAGAAAGTCTCCAACGCCCCGCGTCTTGTGGGGAAGGAACAGCACATTCTCTCCTCAGTGAAGACGTCCTTTCTTGCAGACTGCCAGGCTGGGACTCCTCTTCCGTCTCAGACCACCGAGTTTGGCATAGCGTTGAAATGACCCCTTCCCTCAACGCCGTACGCATCTCTTCAAGAACATAAACCCTGTGTGCCCATTCGTTATACCTCACCACCCTAAGAAACACCGAAGAGCTGTGGCTGGATGGTAGGAAACAGTGGCCGTAGTGTCCTTCGATCAATATCCCGTTCCAAAGGCCCCCCGTGGAAATCTCTTGCTTTCGAGGGCCTAGGGCATACCAAGGGCTGCCAAACACAGCTAAAGGAGGCGAAATAAGAGAAGCAGAACTTGCTCCTGAGAAACTCGTACATACACTGAACCCAAAGCATGCCTCTTCGTGAAGACCGAAGGCCTCCCCAGCTCAGATTCTGGGCCCTGGAACACAGTGCTAACCGCTGCCTTCAAGGAGAGGTAGGCAAGGAATGTTTTCAAGTCTCGCCTGCCTCTCAGGGCCTGTTCAGCTTGAGTGGAAAATATCCACAGCCTGCCCGAACGTCCTGCCGAGCAGCGAGTTGTACTGGAGTGTAGCAAACGCTTCCAAGTTGTCTGAGGGGAAAGAGGCCATTGCTGTGGTGTGAACGGCCTTCTCTGCCACTCTCTTGGAGCACAGTGCTCTCTGGGCAGGCAGGATAGTTCCTAGAGCAGAAGCATTTGAACAGACGTCTGCCCTGGTATACTTCCTACATCCGCACATCGAGTGCATCTTTCCTACGCTCCAGGCACCCACACGGTGCACAGAACTCCTCCTGATGGCGAGACAGAAGATGCAACATTTCTTCTAGGGGGCTCGTGAGGGGCGAGGCCTCTTGAGGAGTTGGACCCTCGAATGCCGCTGAAACCACTGAGGTTGATTGCCACTTTATGTTAGCGACACATTGAGAACATTTCAGGTTCATGGAACCCCGTGCAGTGCGCCACGAGAGAAGAAAACGCAGATGCTGCCTTGACAGGGTTAGATTGAATTGCCTCTGTCCCCCCTCCGAAAACTAACTTTCCCAGAGCCAGCACAGCTTCACGTCCCGAGCAACGTTTTCTGCTGTGTGCCAGGATACATGAAAGGAAACCTGGGGACGCTGGGAGACTCTGAGCTGTACGCGGCTTGCCAAAGCTTCTAGACCCTTCAGGGGTCAGTGTGGCCCTTCTGGAGAGTGACACAGCATGTTTCCTAATGGAAACCTAGTGTTACATTTCGGGGACTTTCTGCACAACCTTCCTCAGCCGCCTAGCTGGATGTCCTTGCCCAGAAGCGGCAGTTGCCAAGGAGTTCTTTCCCAGGAGCTCGTGAGACAGCATACCATGCAGAACCGCAGAGAAGGAGACCAGCCTTTCTCCGGGTTCTCAGAGGTTAGCTTTTCTGCCTTTGAGCCTTTGAACACAGAGATCCAGTCACCTCCCAATGATACTTTAGAACTGTAGTATTGAAGGTCTCTCTGCCATCAGCCCCCTGCTCAGCTCCCGTCTCCTAGGTGCATTCAGTGAAGTAGCATCCACTCTGCAGCCTCCCGCACCATGTTGTTTAGGAACGGCACATTTCCTCTTCGTTAAGAAATCTTTTCTTGCAGCCTGCCTGGCCCGAGCTCCTATTCCTTTTCCGAAGGCCGAGTTCGGCATAGCCCTGCAATGACCCCTTCCCTCAAGGCCGGACACATCTCTGAAAGACTATACTCCATGGGTCCCCATTCATTACATCTTACCTCCCATGAAACACAAAGGAGTTGTAGCGTGATGGGAGGAAACAACGGCCTCCTTCTCCTTCTCGGAATACCCCGTTGCCCAAGGTTACGGGCCTTGTCCAGAAGCAACAGTTGCCCAGGATTTCTTTGCTTTGAGCTCGTGAGACAGCATATCATGTAGGACCGCCGAGAAGGAGACCTGCCTCTCTCTGGTTTGGAAGAGGTTAGCTTTTCTACTCAGCCTTGGAGCACAAAGACCCAGCCAATTCCCAAGGACAGTTTCGAAGGTTACTGGTGCAGGTCTCTCTGCGCTTAGCCCACTGTTCAGCTACAGTCTGTAAAGTGCATTCAGGGAAGAGCAAGAAAGTCTCCAACGCCCCGCGTCTTGTGGGGAAGGAACAGCACATTCTCTCCTCAGTGAAGACGTCCTTTCTTGCAGACTGCCAGGCTGGGACTCCTCTTCCGTCTCAGACCACCGAGTTTGGCATAGCGTTGAAATGACACCTTCCCTCAACGCCGTAGGCATCTCTTCAAGAACATAAACCCTGTGTGCCCATTCGTTATACCTCACCGCCCTAAGAAACACCGAAGAGCTGTGGCTGGATGGTAGGAAACAGTGGCCGTAGTGTCCTTCGATCAATATCCCGTTCCAAAGGCCCCCCGTGAAAATCTCTTGCTTTCGAGGGCCTAGGGCATACCAAGGGCTGCCAAACACAGCTAAAGGAGGCGAAATAAGAGAAGCAGAACTTGCTCCTGAGAAACTCGTACATACACTGAACCCAAAGCATGCCTCTTCGTGGAGACCGAAGGCCTCCCCAGCTCAGATTCTGGGCCCTGGAACACAGTGCTAACCGCTGCCTTCAAGGAGAGGTAGGCAAGGAATGTTTACAAGTCTCGCCTGCCTCTCAGGGCCTGTTCAGCTTGAGTGGAAAATAGCCACAGCCTGCCCGAACGTCCTGCCGAGCAGCGAGTTGTACTGGAGTGTAGCAAACGCTTCCAAGTTGTCTGAGGGGAAAGAGGCCATTGCTGTGGTGTGAACGGCCTTCTCTGCCACTCTCTTGGAGCACAGTGCTCTCTGGGCAGGCAGGATAGTTCCTAGAGCAGAAGCATTTGAACAGACGTCTGCCCTGGTATACTTCCTACATCCGCACATCGAGTGCATCTTTCCTACGCTCCAGGCACCAACGCGGTGCACAGAACTCCTCCTGATGGCGAGACAGAAGACGCAACATTTCTTCTAGGGGGCTCGTGAGGGGCGAGGCCTCTTGAGGAGTTGGACCCTCGAATGCCGCTGAAACCACTGAGGTTGATTGCCACTTTATGTTAGCGACACATTGAGAACATTTCAGGTTCATGGAACCCCGTGCAGTGCGCCACGAGAGAAGAAAACGCAGATGCTGCCTTGACAGGGTTAGATTGAATTGCCTCTGTCCCCCCTCCGAAAACTAACTTTCCCAGAGCCAGCACAGCTTCACGTCCCGAGCAACGTTTTCTGCTGTGTGCCAGGATACATGAAAGGAAACCTGGGGACGCTGGGAGACTCTGAGCTGTACGCGGCTTGCCAAAGCTTCTAGAGCATTCAGGGGTCAGTGTGGCCCTTCTGGAGAGTGACACAGCATGTTTCCTAATGGAAACCTAGTGTTACATTTCGGGGACTTTCTGCACAACCTTCCTCAGCTGCCTAGCTGGATGTCCTTGCCCAGAAGCGGCAGTTGCCAAGGAGTTCTTTCCCAGGAGCTCGTGAGACAGCATACCATGCAGAACCGCAGAGGAGACCAGCCTTTCTCCGGGTTCTCAGAGGTTCGCTGCCTTTGAGCCTCTGAAGTCAGAGATCCAGTCAGCTCCCAATGATACTTTAGAACTGTAGTATTGAAGGTCTCTCTGCCATCAGCCCCCTGCTCAGCTCCCGTCTCCTAGGTGCATTCAGTGAAGTAGCATCCACTCTGCAGCCTCCCGCACCATGTTGTTTAGGAACGGCACATTTCCTCTTCGTAAAGAAATCTTTTCTTGCAGCCTGCCTGGCCCGAGCTCCTATTCCTTTTCCGAAGGCCGAGTTCAGCATAGCCCTGCAAAGACCCCTTCCCTCAAGGCCGGACACATCTCTGAAAGACTATACTCCATGGGTCCCCATTCATTACATCTTACCTCCCATGAAACACAAAGGAGTTGTAGCGTGATGGGAGGAAACAACAGCCTCCTTCTCCTTCTCGGAATACCCCGTTGCCCAAGGTTACGGGCCTTGTCCAGAAGCAACAGTTGCCCAGGATTTCTTTGCTTTGAGCTCGTGAGACAGCATATCATGTAGGACCGCCGAGAAAGAGACCTACCTCTCTCTGGTTTGGAAGAGGTTAGCTTTTCTACTCAGCCTTGGAGCACAAAGACCCAGCCAATTCCCAATGACAGTTTCGAAGGTTACTGGTGCAGGTCTCTCTGCGCTTAGCCCACTGTTCAGCTACAGTCTGTAAAGTGCATTCAGGGAAGAGCAAGAAAGTCTCCAACGCCCCGCGTCTTGTGGGGAAGGAACAGCACATTCTCTCCTCAGTGAAGACGTCCTTTCTTGCAGACTGCCAGGCTGGGACTCCTCTTCCGTCTCAGACCACCGAGTTTGGCATAGCGTTGAAATGACCCCTTCCCTCAACGCCGTACGCATCTCTTCAAGAACATAAACCCTGTGTGCCCATTCGTTATACCTCACCACCCTAAGAAACACCGAAGAGCAGTGGCTGGATGGTAGGAAACAGTGGCCGTAGTGTCCTTCGATCAATATCCCGTTCCAAAGGCCCCCCGTGGAAATCTCTTGCTTTCGAGGGCCTAGGGCATACCAAGGGCTGCCAAACACAGCTAAAGGAGGCGAAATAAGAGAAGCAGAACTTGCTCCTGAGAAACTCGTACATACACTGAACCCAAAGCATGCCTCTTCGTGAAGACCGAAGGCCTCCCCAGCTCAGATTCTGGGCCCTGGAACACAGTGCTAACCGCTGCCTTCAAGGAGAGGTAGGCAAGGAATGTTTTCAAGTCTCGCCTGCCTCTCAGGGCCTGTTCAGCTTGAGTGGAAAATATCCACAGCCTGCCCGAACGTCCTGCCGAGCAGCGAGTTGTACTGGAGTGTAGCAAACGCTTCCAAGTTGTCTGAGGGGAAAGAGGCCATTGCTGTGGTGTGAACGGCCTTCTCTGCCACTCTCTTGGAGCACAGTGCTCTCTGGGCAGGCAGGATAGTTCCTAGAGCAGAAGCATTTGAACAGACGTCTGCCCTGGTATACTTCCTACATCCGCACATCGAGTGCATCTTTCCTACGCTCCAGGCACCCACACGGTGCACAGAACTCCTCCTGATGGCGAGACAGAAGATGCAACATTTCTTCTAGGGGGCTCGTGAGGGGCGAGGCCTCTTGAGGAGTTGGACCCTCGAATGCCGCTGAAACCACTGAGGTTGATTGCCACTTTATGTTAGCGACACATTGAGAACATTTCAGGTTCATGGAACCCCGTGCAGTGCGCCACGAGAGAAGAAAACGCAGATGCTGCCTTGACAGGGTTAGATTGAATTGCCTCTGTCCCCCCTCCGAAAACTAACTTTCCCAGAGCCAGCACAGCTTCACGTCCCGAGCAACGTTTTCTGCTGTGTGCCAGGATACATGAAAGGAAACCTGGGGACGCTGGGAGACTCTGAGCTGTACGCGGCTTGCCAAAGCTTCTAGACCCTTCAGGGGTCAGTGTGGCCCTTCTGGAGAGTGACACAGCATGTTTCCTAATGGAAACCTAGTGTTACATTTCGGGGACTTTCTGCACAACCTTCCTCAGCCGCCTAGCTGGATGTCCTTGCCCAGAAGCGGCAGTTGCCAAGGAGTTCTTTCCCAGGAGCTCGTGAGACAGCATACCATGCAGAACCGCAGAGAAGGAGACCAGCCTTTCTCCGGGTTCTCAGAGGTTAGCTTTTCTGCCTTTGAGCCTTTGAACACAGAGATCCAGTCACCTCCCAATGATACTTTAGAACTGTAGTATTGAAGGTCTCTCTGCCATCAGCCCCCTGCTCAGCTCCCGTCTCCTAGGTGCATTCAGTGAAGTAGCATCCACTCTGCAGCCTCCCGCACCATGTTGTTTAGGAACGGCACATTTCCTCTTCGTTAAGAAATCTTTTCTTGCAGCCTGCCTGGCCCGAGCTCCTATTCCTTTTCCGAAGGCCGAGTTCGGCATAGCCCTGCAATGACCCCTTCCCTCAAGGCCGGACACATCTCTGAAAGACTATACTCCATGGGTCCCCATTCATTACATCTTACCTCCCATGAAACACAAAGGAGTTGTAGCGTGATGGGAGGAAACAACGGCCTCCTTCTCCTTCTCGGAATACCCCGTTGCCCAAGGTTACGGGCCTTGTCCAGAAGCAACAGTTGCCCAGGATTTCTTTGCTTTGAGCTCGTGAGACAGCATATCATGTAGGACCGCCGAGAAGGAGACCTGCCTCTCTCTGGTTTGGAAGAGGTTAGCTTTTCTACTCAGCCTTGGAGCACAAAGACCCAGCCAATTCCCAAGGACAGTTTCGAAGGTTACTGGTGCAGGTCTCTCTGCGCTTAGCCCACTGTTCAGCTACAGTCTGTAAAGTGCATTCAGGGAAGAGCAAGAAAGTCTCCAACGCCCCGCGTCTTGTGGGGAAGGAACAGCACATTCTCTCCTCAGTGAAGACGTCCTTTCTTGCAGACTGCCAGGCTGGGACTCCTCTTCCGTCTCAGACCACCGAGTTTGGCATAGCATTGAAATGACCCCTTCCCTCAACGCCGTACGCATCTCTTCAAGAACATAAACCCTGTGTGCCCATTCGTTATACCTCACCGCCCTAAGAAACACCGAAGAGCTGTGGCTGGATGGTAGGAAACAGTGGCCGTAGTGTCCTTCGATCAATATCCCGTTCCAAAGGCCCCCCGTGGAAATCTGTTGCTTTCGAGGGCCTAGGGCATACCAAGGGCTGCCAAACACAGCTAAAGGAGGCGAAATAAGAGAAGCAGAACTTGCTCCTGAGAAACTCGTACGTACACGGAACCCAAAGCATGCCTCTTTGTGGAGACCGAGGCCTCCCCAGCTCAGATTCTGGGCCCTGGAACACAGTGCTAACCGCTGCCTTCAAGGAGAGGTAGGCAAGGAATGTTTTCAAGTCTCGCCTGCCTCTCAGGGCCTGTTCAGCTTGAGTGGAAAATAGCCACAGCCTGCCCGAACGTCCTGCCGAGCAGCGAGTTGTACTGGAGTGTAGCAAACGCTTCCAAGTTGTCTGAGGGGAAAGAGGCCATTGCTGTGGTGTGAACGGCCTTCTCTGCCACTCTCTTGGAGCACAGTGCTCTCTGGGCAGGCAGGATAGTTCCTAGAGCAGAAGCATTTGAACAGACGTCTGCCCTGGTATACTTCCTACATCCGCACATCGAGTGCATCTTTCCTACGCTCCAGGCACCAACACGGTGCACAGAACTCCTCCTGATGGCGAGACAGAAGACGCAACATTTCTTCTAGGGGGCTCGTGAGGGGCGAGGCCTCTTGAGGAGTTGGACCCTCGAATGCCGCTGAAACCACTGAGGTTGATTGCCACTTTATGTTAGCGACACATTGAGAACATTTCAGGTTCATGGAACCCCGTGCAGTGCGCCACGAGAGAAGAAAACGCAGATGCTGCCTTGACAGGGTTAGATTGAATTGCCTCTGTCCCCCCTCCAAAAACTAACTTTCCCAGAGCCAGCACAGCTTCACGTCCCGAGCAACGTTTTCTGCTGTGTGCCAGGATACATGAAAGGAAACCTGGGGACGCTGGGAGACTCTGAGCTGTACGCGGCTTGCCAAAGGTTCTAGAGCATTCAGGGGTCAGTGTGGCCCTTCTGGAGAGTGACACAGCATGTTTCCTAATGGAAACCTAGTGTTACATTTCGGGGACTTTCTGCACAACCTTCCTCAGCTGCCTAGCTGGATGTCCTTGCCCAGAAGCGGCAGTTGCCAAGGAGTTCTTTCCCAGGAGCTCGTGAGACAGCATACCATGCAGAACCGCAGAGGAGACCAGCCTTTCTCCGGGTTCTCAGAGGTTCGCTGCCTTTGAGCCTCTGAAGTCAGAGATCCAGTCAGCTCCCAATGATACTTTAGAACTGTAGTATTGAAGGTCTCTCTGCCATCAGCCCCCTGCTCAGCTCCCGTCTCCTAGGTGCATTCAGTGAAGTAGCATCCACTCTGCAGCCTCCCGCATCATGTTGTTTAGGAACGGCACATTTCCTCTTCGTAAAGAAATCTTTTCTTGCAGCCTGCCTGGCCCGAGCTCCTATTCCTTTTCCGAAGGCCGAGTTCAGCATAGCCCTGCAAAGACCCCTTCCCTCAAGGCCGGACACATCTCTGAAAGACTATACTCCATGGGTCCCCATTCATTACATCTTACCTCCCATGAAACACAAAGGAGTTGTAGCGTGATGGGAGGAAACAACAGCCTCCTTCTCCTTCTCGGAATACCCCGTTGCCCAAGGTTACGGGCCTTGTCCAGAAGCAACAGTTGCCCAGGATTTCTTTGCTTTGAGCTCGTGAGACAGCATATCATGTAGGACCGCCGAGAAAGAGACCTACCTCTCTCTGGTTTGGAAGAGGTTAGCTTTTCTACTCAGCCTTGGAGCACAAAGACCCAGCCAATTCCCAATGACAGTTTCGAAGGTTACTGGTGCAGGTCTCTCTGCGCTTAGCCCACTGTTCAGCTACAGTCTGTAAAGTGCATTCAGGGAAGAGCAAGAAAGTCTCCAACGCCCCGCGTCTTGTGGGGAAGGAACAGCACATTCTCTCCTCAGTGAAGACGTCCTTTCTTGCAGACTGCCAGGCTGGGACTCCTCTTCCGTCTCAGACCACCGAGTTTGGCATAGCGTTGAAATGACCCCTTCCCTCAACGCCGTACGCATCTCTTCAAGAACATAAACCCTGTGTGCCCATTCGTTATACCTCACCACCCTAAGAAACACCGAAGAGCAGTGGCTGGATGGTAGGAAACAGTGGCCGTAGTGTCCTTCGATCAATATCCCGTTCCAAAGGCCCCCCGTGGAAATCTCTTGCTTTCGAGGGCCTAGGGCATACCAAGGGCTGCCAAACACAGCTAAAGGAGGCGAAATAAGAGAAGCAGAACTTGCTCCTGAGAAACTCGTACATACACTGAACCCAAAGCATGCCTCTTCGTGGAGACCGAAGGCCTCCCCAGCTCAGATTCTGGGCCCTGGAACACAGTGCTAACCGCTGCCTTCAAGGAGAGGTAGGCAAGGAATGTTTTCAAGTCTCGCCTGCCTCTCAGGGCCTGTTCAGCTTGAGTGGAAAATATCCACAGCCTGCCCGAACGTCCTGCCGAGCAGCGAGTTGTACTGGAGTGTAGCAAACGCTTCCAAGTTGTCTGAGGGGAAAGAGGCCATTGCTGTGGTGTGAACGGCCTTCTCTGTCACTCTCTTGGAGCACAGTGCTCTCTGGGCAGGCAGGATAGTTCCTAGAGCAGAAGCATTTGAACAGACGTCTGCCCTGGTATACTTCCTACATCCGCACATCGAGTGCATCTTTCCTACGCTCCAGGCACCCACACGGTGCACAGAACTCCTCCTGATGGCGAGACAGAAGATGCAACATTTCTTCTAGGGGGCTCGTGAGGGGCGAGGCCTCTTGAGGAGTTGGACCCTCGAATGCCGCTGAAACCACTGAGGTTGATTGCCACTTTATGTTAGCGACACATTGAGAACATTTCAGGTTCATGGAACCCCGTGCAGTGCGCCACGAGAGAAGAAAACGCAGATGCTGCCTTGACAGGGTTAGATTGAATTGCCTCTGTCCCCCCTCCGAAAACTAACTTTCCCAGAGCCAGCACAGCTTCACGTCCCGAGCAACGTTTTCTGCTGTGTGCCAGGATACATGAAAGGAAACCTGGGGACGCTGGGAGACTCTGAGCTGTACGCGGCTTGCCAAAGCTTCTAGACCCTTCAGGGGTCAGTGTGGCCCTTCTGGAGAGTGACACAGCATGTTTCCTAATGGAAACCTAGTGTTACATTTCGGGGACTTTCTGCACAACCTTCCTCAGCCGCCTAGCTGGATGTCCTTGCCCAGAAGCGGCAGTTGCCAAGGAGTTCTTTCCCAGGAGCTCGTGAGACAGCATACCATGCAGAACCGCAGAGAAGGAGACCAGCCTTTCTCCGGGTTCTCAGAGGTTAGCTTTTCTGCCTTTGAGCCTTTGAACACAGAGATCCAGTCACCTCCCAATGATACTTTAGAACTGTAGTATTGAAGGTCTCTCTGCCATCAGCCCCCTGCTCAGCTCCCGTCTCCTAGGTGCATTCAGTGAAGTAGCATCCACTCTGCAGCCTCCCGCACCATGTTGTTTAGGAACGGCACATTTCCTCTTCGTTAAGAAATCTTTTCTTGCAGCCTGCCTGGCCCGAGCTCCTATTCCTTTTCCGAAGGCCGAGTTCGGCATAGCCCTGCAATGACCCCTTCCCTCAAGGCCGGACACATCTCTGAAAGACTATACTCCATGGGTCCCCATTCATTACATCTTACCTCCCATGAAACACAAAGGAGTTGTAGCGTGATGGGAGGAAACAACGGCCTCCTTCTCCTTCTCGGAATACCCCGTTGCCCAAGGTTACGGGCCTTGTCCAGAAGCAACAGTTGCCCAGGATTTCTTTGCTTTGAGCTCGTGAGACAGCATATCATGTAGGACCGCCGAGAAGGAGACCTGCCTCTCTCTGGTTTGGAAGAGGTTAGCTTTTCTACTCAGCCTTGGAGCACAAAGACCCAGCCAATTCCCAAGGACAGTTTCGAAGGTTACTGGTGCAGGTCTCTCTGCGCTTAGCCCACTGTTCAGCTACAGTCTGTAAAGTGCATTCAGGGAAGAGCAAGAAAGTCTCCAACGCCCCGCGTCTTGTGGGGAAGGAACAGCACATTCTCTCCTCAGTGAAGACGTCCTTTCTTGCAGACTGCCAGGCTGGGACTCCTCTTCCGTCTCAGACCACCGAGTTTGGCATAGCATTGAAATGACCCCTTCCCTCAACGCCGTACGCATCTCTTCAAGAACATAAACCCTGTGTGCCCATTCGTTATACCTCACCGCCCTAAGAAACACCGAAGAGCTGTGGCTGGATGGTAGGAAACAGTGGCCGTAGTGTCCTTCGATCAATATCCCGTTCCAAAGGCCCCCCGTGGAAATCTGTTGCTTTCGAGGGCCTAGGGCATACCAAGGGCTGCCAAACACAGCTAAAGGAGGCGAAATAAGAGAAGCAGAACTTGCTCCTGAGAAACTCGTACGTACACGGAACCCAAAGCATGCCTCTTTGTGGAGACCGAGGCCTCCCCAGCTCAGATTCTGGGCCCTGGAACACAGTGCTAACCGCTGCCTTCAAGGAGAGGTAGGCAAGGAATGTTTTCAAGTCTCGCCTGCCTCTCAGGGCCTGTTCAGCTTGAGTGGAAAATAGCCACAGCCTGCCCGAACGTCCTGCCGAGCAGCGAGTTGTACTGGAGTGTAGCAAACGCTTCCAAGTTGTCTGAGGGGAAAGAGGCCATTGCTGTGGTGTGAACGGCCTTCTCTGCCACTCTCTTGGAGCACAGTGCTCTCTGGGCAGGCAGGATAGTTCCTAGAGCAGAAGCATTTGAACAGACGTCTGCCCTGGTATACTTCCTACATCCGCACATCGAGTGCATCTTTCCTACGCTCCAGGCACCAACACGGTGCACAGAACTCCTCCTGATGGCGAGACAGAAGACGCAACATTTCTTCTAGGGGGCTCGTGAGGGGCGAGGCCTCTTGAGGAGTTGGACCCTCGAATGCCGCTGAAACCACTGAGGTTGATTGCCACTTTATGTTAGCGACACATTGAGAACATTTCAGGTTCATGGAACCCCGTGCAGTGCGCCACGAGAGAAGAAAACGCAGATGCTGCCTTGACAGGGTTAGATTGAATTGCCTCTGTCCCCCCTCCGAAAACTAACTTTCCCAGAGCCAGCACAGCTTCACGTCCCGAGCAACGTTTTCTGCTGTGTGCCAGGATACATGAAAGGAAACCTGGGGACGCTGGGAGACTCTGAGCTGTACGCGGCTTGCCGAAGCTTCTAGAGCATTCAGGGGTCAGTGTGGCCCTTCTGGAGAGTGACACAGCATGTTTCCTAATGGAAACCTAGAGTTACATTTCGGGGACTTTCTGCACAACCTTCCTCAGCCGCCTAGCTGGATGTCCTTGCCCAGAAGCGGCAGTTGCCAAGGAGTTCTTTCCCAGGAGCTCGTGAGACAGCATATCATGCAGAACCGCAGAGAAGGAGACCAGCCTTTCTCCGGGTTCTCAGAGGTTCGCTTTTCTGCCTTTGAGCCTCTGAACTCAGAGATCCAGTCAGCTCCCAATGATACTTTAGAACTGTAGTATTGAAGGTCTCTCTGCCATCAGCCCCCTGCTCAGCTCCCGTCTCCTAGGTGCATTCAGTGAAGTAGCATCCACTCTGCAGCCTCCCGCACCATGTTGTTTAGGAACGGCACATTTCCTCTTCGTAAAGAAATCTTTTCTTGCAGCCTGCCTGGCCCGAGCTCCTATTCCTTTTCCGAAGGCCGAGTTCGGCATAGCCCTGCAATGACCCCTTCCCTCAAGGCCGGACACATCTCTGAAAGACTATACTCCATGGGTCCCCATTCATTACATCTTACCTCCCATGAAACACAAAGGAGTTGTAGCGTGATGGGAGGAAACAACGGCCTCCTTCTCCTTCTCGGAATACCCCGTTGCCCAAGGTTACGGGCCTTGTCCAGAAGCAACAGTTGCCCAGGATTTCTTTGCTTTGAGCTCGTGAGACAGCATATCATGTAGGACCGCCGAGAAGGAGACCTGCCTCTCTCTGGTTTGGAAGAGGTTAGCTTTTCTACTCAGCCTTGGAGCACAAAGACCCAGCCAATTCCCAAGGACAGTTTCGAAGGTTACTGGTGCAGGTCTCTCTGCGCTTAGCCCACCGTTCAGCTACAGTCTGTAAAGTGCATTCAGGGAAGAGCAAGAAAGTCTCCAACGCCCCGCGTCTTGTGGGGAAGGAACAGCACATTCTCTCCTCAGTGAAGACGTCCTTTCTTGCAGACTGCCAGGCTGGGACTCCTCTTCCGTCTCAGACCACCGAGTTTGGCATAGCGTTGAAATGACACCTTCCCTCAACGCCGTAGGCATCTCTTCAAGAACATAAACCCTGTGTGCCCATTCGTTATACCTCACCGCCCTAAGAAACACCGAAGAGCTGTGGCTGGATGGTAGGAAACAGTGGCCGTAGTGTCCTTCGATCAATATCCCGTTCCAAAGGCCCCCCGTGAAAATCTCTTGCTTTCGAGGGCCTAGGGCATACCAAGGGCTGCCAAACACAGCTAAAGGAGGCGAAATAAGAGAAGCAGAACTTGCTCCTGAGAAACTCGTACGTACACGGAACCCAAAGCATGCCTCTTTGTGGAGACCGAGGCCTCCCCAGCTCAGATTCTGGGCCCTGGAACACAGTGCTAACCGCTGCCTTCAAGGAGAGGTAGGCAAGGAATGTTTTCAAGTCTCGCCTGCCTCTCAGGGCCTGTTCAGCTTGAGTGGAAAATAGCCACAGCCTGCCCGAACGTCCTGCCGAGCAGCGAGTTGTACTGGAGTGTAGCAAACGCTTCCAAGTTGTCTGAGGGGAAAGAGGCCATTGCTGTGGTGTGAACGGCCTTCTCTGCCACTCTCTTGGAGCACAGTGCTCTCTGGGCAGGCAGGATAGTTCCTAGAGCAGAAGCATTTGAACAGACGTCTGCCCTGGTATACTTCCTACATCCGCACATCGAGTGCATCTTTCCTACGCTCCAGGCACCAACACGGTGCACAGAACTCCTCCTGATGGCGAGACAGAAGACGCAACATTTCTTCTAGGGGGCTCGTGAGGGGCGAGGCCTCTTGAGGAGTTGGACCCTCGAATGCCGCTGAAACCACTGAGGTTGATTGCCACTTTATGTTAGCGACACATTGAGAACATTTCAGGTTCATGGAACCCCGTGCAGTGCGCCACGAGAGAAGAAAACGCAGATGCTGCCTTGACAGGGTTAGATTGAATTGCCTCTGTCCCCCCTCCGAAAACTAACTTTCCCAGAGCCAGCACAGCTTCACGTCCCGAGCAACGTTTTCTGCTGTGTGCCAGGATACATGAAAGGAAACCTGGGGACGCTGGGAGACTCTGAGCTGTACGCGGCTTGCCGAAGCTTCTAGAGCATTCAGGGGTCAGTGTGGCCCTTCTGGAGAGTGACACAGCATGTTTCCTAATGGAAACCTAGAGTTACATTTCGGGGACTTTCTGCACAACCTTCCTCAGCCGCCTAGCTGGATGTCCTTGCCCAGAAGCGGCAGTTGCCAAGGAGTTCTTTCCCAGGAGCTCGTGAGACAGCATATCATGCAGAACCGCAGAGAAGGAGACCAGCCTTTCTCCGGGTTCTCAGAGGTTCGCTTTTCTGCCTTTGAGCCTCTGAACTCAGAGATCCAGTCAGCTCCCAATGATACTTTAGAACTGTAGTATTGAAGGTCTCTCTGCCATCAGCCCCCTGCTCAGCTCCCGTCTCCTAGGTGCATTCAGTGAAGTAGCATCCACTCTGCAGCCTCCCGCACCATGTTGTTTAGGAACGGCACATTTCCTCTTCGTAAAGAAATCTTTTCTTGCAGCCTGCCTGGCCCGAGCTCCTATTCCTTTTCCGAAGGCCGAGTTCGGCATAGCCCTGCAATGACCCCTTCCCTCAAGGCCGGACACATCTCTGAAAGACTATACTCCATGGGTCCCCATTCATTACATCTTACCTCCCATGAAACACAAAGGAGTTGTAGCGTGATGGGAGGAAACAACGGCCTCCTTCTCCTTCTCGGAATACCCCGTTGCCCAAGGTTACGGGCCTTGTCCAGAAGCAACAGTTGCCCAGGATTTCTTTGCTTTGAGCTCGTGAGACAGCATATCATGTAGGACCGCCGAGAAGGAGACCTGCCTCTCTCTGGTTTGGAAGAGGTTAGCTTTTCTACTCAGCCTTGGAGCACAAAGACCCAGCCAATTCCCAAGGACAGTTTCGAAGGTTACTGGTGCAGGTCTCTCTGCGCTTAGCCCACTGTTCAGCTACAGTCTGTAAAGTGCAATCAGGGAAGAGCAAGAAAGTCTCCAACGCCCCGCGTCTTGTGGGGAAGGAACAGCACATTCTCTCCTCAGTGAAGACGTCCTTTCTTGCAGACTGCCAGGCTGGGACTCCTCTTCCGTCTCAGACCACCGAGTTTGGCATAGCGTTGAAATGACACCTTCCCTCAACACCGTAGGCATCTCTTCAAGAACATAAACCCTGTGTGCCCATTCGTTATACCTCACCGCCCTAAGAAACACCGAAGAGCTGTGGCTGGATGGTAGGAAACAGTGGCCGTAGTGTCCTTCGATCAATATCCCGTTCCAAAGGCCCCCCCGTGAAAATCTCTTGCTTTCCAGGGCCTAGGGCATTCCAAGGGCTGCCAAACACAGCTAAAGGAGGCGAAATAAGAGAAGCAGAACTTGCTCCTGAGAAACTCGTACATACACTGAACCCAAAGCATGCCTCTTCGTGGAGACCGAAGGCCTCCCCAGCTCAGATTCTGGGCCCTGGAACACAGTGCTAACCGCTGCCTTCAAGGAGAGGTAGGCAAGGAATGTTTTCAAGTCTTGCCTGCCTCTCAGGGCCTGTTCAGCTTGAGTGGAAAATATCCACAGCCTGCCCGAACGTCCTGCCGAGCAGCGAGTTGTACTGGAGTGTAGCAAACGCTTCCAAGTTGTCTGAGGGGAAAGAGGCCATTGCTGTGGTGTGAACGGCCTTCTCTGCCACTCTTTCGGAGCACAGTGCTCTCTGGGCAGGCAGGATAGTTCCTAGAGCAGAAGCATTTGAACAGACGTCTGCCCTGGTATACTTCCTACATCCGCACATCGAGTGCATCTTTCCTACGCTCCAGGCACCAACACGGTGCACAGAACTCCTCCTGATGGCGAGACAGAAGACGCAACATTTCTTCTAGGGGGCTCGTGAGGGGCGAGGCCTCTTGAGGAGTTGGACCCTCGAATGCCGCTGAAACCACTGAGGTTGATTGCCACTTTATGTTAGCGACACATTGAGAACATTTCAGGTTCATGGAACCCCGTGCAGTGCGCCACGAGAGAAGAAAACGCAGATGCTGCCTTGACAGGGTTAGATTGAATTGCCTCTGTCCCCCCTCCGAAAACTAACTTTCCCAGAGCCAGCACAGCTTCACGTCCCGAGCAACGTTTTCTGCTGTGTGCCAGGATACATGAAAGGAAACCTGGGGACGCTGGGAGACTCTGAGCTGTACGCGGCTTGCCAAAGCTTCTAGACCCTTCAGGGGTCAGTGTGGCCCTTCTGGAGAGTGACACAGCATGTTTCCTAATGGAAACCTAGTGTTACATTTCGGGGACTTTCTGCACAACCTTCCTCAGCCGCCTAGCTGGATGTCCTTGCCCAGAAGCGGCAGTTGCCAAGGAGTTCTTTCCCAGGAGCTCGTGAGACAGCATACCATGCAGAACCGCAGAGAAGGAGACCAGCCTTTCTCCGGGTTCTCAGAGGTTAGCTTTTCTGCCTTTGAGCCTTTGAACACAGAGATCCAGTCACCTCCCAATGATACTTTAGAACTGTAGTATTGAAGGTCTCTCTGCCATCAGCCCCCTGCTCAGCTCCCGTCTCCTAGGTGCATTCAGTGAAGTAGCATCCACTCTGCAGCCTCCCGCACCATGTTGTTTAGGAACGGCACATTTCCTCTTCGTTAAGAAATCTTTTCTTGCAGCCTGCCTGGCCCGAGCTCCTATTCCTTTTCCGAAGGCCGAGTTCGGCATAGCCCTGCAATGACCCCTTCCCTCAAGGCCGGACACATCTCTGAAAGACTATACTCCATGGGTCCCCATTCATTACATCTTACCTCCCATGAAACACAAAGGAGTTGTAGCGTGATGGGAGGAAACAACGGCCTCCTTCTCCTTCTCGGAATACCCCGTTGCCCAAGGTTACGGGCCTTGTCCAGAAGCAACAGTTGCCCAGGATTTCTTTGCTTTGAGCTCGTGAGACAGCATATCATGTAGGACCGCCGAGAAGGAGACCTGCCTCTCTCTGGTTTGGAAGAGGTTAGCTTTTCTACTCAGCCTTGGAGCACAAAGACCCAGCCAATTCCCAAGGACAGTTTCGAAGGTTACTGGTGCAGGTCTCTCTGCGCTTAGCCCACTGTTCAGCTACAGTCTGTAAAGTGCATTCAGGGAAGAGCAAGAAAGTCTCCAACGCCCCGCGTCTTGTGGGGAAGGAACAGCACATTCTCTCCTCAGTGAAGACGTCCTTTCTTGCAGACTGCCAGGCTGGGACTCCTCTTCCGTCTCAGACCACCGAGTTTGGCATAGCGTTGAAATGACACCTTCCCTCAACGCCGTAGGCATCTCTTCAAGAACATAAACCCTGTGTGCCCATTCGTTATACCTCACCGCCCTAAGAAACACCGAAGAGCTGTGGCTGGATGGTAGGAAACAGTGGCCGTAGTGTCCTTCGATCAATATCCCGTTCCAAAGGCCCCCCGTGAAAATCTCTTGCTTTCGAGGGCCTAGGGCATACCAAGGGCTGCCAAACACAGCTAAAGGAGGCGAAATAAGAGAAGCAGAACTTGCTCCTGAGAAACTCGTACATACACTGAACCCAAAGCATGCCTCTTCGTGGAGACCGAAGGCCTCCCCAGCTCAGATTCTGGGCCCTGGAACACAGTGCTAACCGCTGCCTTCAAGGAGAGGTAGGCAAGGAATGTTTACAAGTCTCGCCTGCCTCTCAGGGCCTGTTCAGCTTGAGTGGAAAATAGCCACAGCCTGCCCGAACGTCCTGCCGAGCAGCGAGTTGTACTGGAGTGTAGCAAACGCTTCCAAGTTGTCTGAGGGGAAAGAGGCCATTGCTGTGGTGTGAACGGCCTTCTCTGCCACTCTCTTGGAGCACAGTGCTCTCTGGGCAGGCAGGATAGTTCCTAGAGCAGAAGCATTTGAACAGACGTCTGCCCTGGTATACTTCCTACATCCGCACATCGAGTGCATCTTTCCTACTCTCCAGGCACCAACGCGGTGCACAGAACTCCTCCTGATGGCGAGACAGAAGACGCAACATTTCTTCTAGGGGGCTCGTGAGGGGCGAGGCCTCTTGAGGAGTTGGACCCTCGAATGCCGCTGAAACCACTGAGGTTGATTGCCACTTTATGTTAGCGACACATTGAGAACATTTCAGGTTCATGGAACCCCGTGCAGTGCGCCACGAGAGAAGAAAACGCAGATGCTGCCTTGACAGGGTTAGATTGAATTGCCTCTGTCCCCCCTCCGAAAACTAACTTTCCCAGAGCCAGCACAGCTTCACGTCCCGAGCAACGTTTTCTGCTGTGTGCCAGGATACATGAAAGGAAACCTGGGGACGCTGGGAGACTCTGAGCTGTACGCGGCTTGCCAAAGCTTCTAGAGCATTCAGGGGTCAGTGTGGCCCTTCTGGAGAGTGACACAGCATGTTTCCTAATGGAAACCTAGTGTTACATTTCGGGGACTTTCTGCACAACCTTCCTCAGCTGCCTAGCTGGATGTCCTTGCCCAGAAGCGGCAGTTGCCAAGGAGTTCTTTCCCAGGAGCTCGTGAGACAGCATACCATGCAGAACCGCAGAGGAGACCAGCCTTTCTCCGGGTTCTCAGAGGTTCGCTGCCTTTGAGCCTCTGAAGTCAGAGATCCAGTCAGCTCCCAATGATACTTTAGAACTGTAGTATTGAAGGTCTCTCTGCCATCAGCCCCCTGCTCAGCTCCCGTCTCCTAGGTGCATTCAGTGAAGTAGCATCCACTCTGCAGCCTCCCGCACCATGTTGTTTAGGAACGGCACATTTCCTCTTCGTAAAGAAATCTTTTCTTGCAGCCTGCCTGGCCCGAGCTCCTATTCCTTTTCCGAAGGCCGAGTTCAGCATAGCCCTGCAAAGACCCCTTCCCTCAAGGCCGGACACATCTCTGAAAGACTATACTCCATGGGTCCCCATTCATTACATCTTACCTCCCATGAAACACAAAGGAGTTGTAGCGTGATGGGAGGAAACAACAGCCTCCTTCTCCTTCTCGGAATACCCCGTTGCCCAAGGTTACGGGCCTTGTCCAGAAGCAACAGTTGCCCAGGATTTCTTTGCTTTGAGCTCGTGAGACAGCATATCATGTAGGACCGCCGAGAAAGAGACCTACCTCTCTCTGGTTTGGAAGAGGTTAGCTTTTCTACTCAGCCTTGGAGCACAAAGACCCAGCCAATTCCCAATGACAGTTTCGAAGGTTACTGGTGCAGGTCTCTCTGCGCTTAGCCCACTGTTCAGCTACAGTCTGTAAAGTGCATTCAGGGAAGAGCAAGAAAGTCTCCAACGCCCCGCGTCTTGTGGGGAAGGAACAGCACATTCTCTCCTCAGTGAAGACGTCCTTTCTTGCAGACTGCCAGGCTGGGACTCCTCTTCCGTCTCAGACCACCGAGTTTGGCATAGCGTTGAAATGACCCCTTCCCTCAACGCCGTACGCATCTCTTCAAGAACATAAACCCTGTGTGCCCATTCGTTATACCTCACCACCCTAAGAAACACCGAAGAGCAGTGGCTGGATGGTAGGAAACAGTGGCCGTAGTGTCCTTCGATCAATATCCCGTTCCAAAGGCCCCCCGTGGAAATCTCTTGCTTTCGAGGGCCTAGGGCATACCAAGGGCTGCCAAACACAGCTAAAGGAGGCGAAATAAGAGAAGCAGAACTTGCTCCTGAGAAACTCGTACATACACTGAACCCAAAGCATGCCTCTTCGTGAAGACCGAAGGCCTCCCCAGCTCAGATTCTGGGCCCTGGAACACAGTGCTAACCGCTGCCTTCAAGGAGAGGTAGGCAAGGAATGTTTTCAAGTCTCGCCTGCCTCTCAGGGCCTGTTCAGCTTGAGTGGAAAATATCCACAGCCTGCCCGAACGTCCTGCCGAGCAGCGAGTTGTACTGGAGTGTAGCAAACGCTTCCAAGTTGTCTGAGGGGAAAGAGGCCATTGCTGTGGTGTGAACGGCCTTCTCTGCCACTCTCTTGGAGCACAGTGCTCTCTGGGCAGGCAGGATAGTTCCTAGAGCAGAAGCATTTGAACAGACGTCTGCCCTGGTATACTTCCTACATCCGCACATCGAGTGCATCTTTCCTACGCTCCAGGCACCCACACGGTGCACAGAACTCCTCCTGATGGCGAGACAGAAGATGCAACATTTCTTCTAGGGGGCTCGTGAGGGGCGAGGCCTCTTGAGGAGTTGGACCCTCGAATGCCGCTGAAACCACTGAGGTTGATTGCCACTTTATGTTAGCGACACATTGAGAACATTTCAGGTTCATGGAACCCCGTGCAGTGCGCCACGAGAGAAGAAAACGCAGATGCTGCCTTGACAGGGTTAGATTGAATTGCCTCTGTCCCCCCTCCGAAAACTAACTTTCCCAGAGCCAGCACAGCTTCACGTCCCGAGCAACGTTTTCTGCTGTGTGCCAGGATACATGAAAGGAAACCTGGGGACGCTGGGAGACTCTGAGCTGTACGCGGCTTGCCAAAGCTTCTAGACCCTTCAGGGGTCAGTGTGGCCCTTCTGGAGAGTGACACAGCATGTTTCCTAATGGAAACCTAGTGTTACATTTCGGGGACTTTCTGCACAACCTTCCTCAGCCGCCTAGCTGGATGTCCTTGCCCAGAAGCGGCAGTTGCCAAGGAGTTCTTTCCCAGGAGCTCGTGAGACAGCATACCATGCAGAACCGCAGAGAAGGAGACCAGCCTTTCTCCGGGTTCTCAGAGGTTAGCTTTTCTGCCTTTGAGCCTTTGAACACAGAGATCCAGTCACCTCCCAATGATACTTTAGAACTGTAGTATTGAAGGTCTCTCTGCCATCAGCCCCCTGCTCAGCTCCCGTCTCCTAGGTGCATTCAGTGAAGTAGCATCCACTCTGCAGCCTCCCGCACCATGTTGTTTAGGAACGGCACATTTCCTCTTCGTTAAGAAATCTTTTCTTGCAGCCTGCCTGGCCCGAGCTCCTATTCCTTTTCCGAAGGCCGAGTTCGGCATAGCCCTGCAATGACCCCTTCCCTCAAGGCCGGACACATCTCTGAAAGACTATACTCCATGGGTCCCCATTCATTACATCTTACCTCCCATGAAACACAAAGGAGTTGTAGCGTGATGGGAGGAAACAACGGCCTCCTTCTCCTTCTCGGAATACCCCGTTGCCCAAGGTTACGGGCCTTGTCCAGAAGCAACAGTTGCCCAGGATTTCTTTGCTTTGAGCTCGTGAGACAGCATATCATGTAGGACCGCCGAGAAGGAGACCTGCCTCTCTCTGGTTTGGAAGAGGTTAGCTTTTCTACTCAGCCTTGGAGCACAAAGACCCAGCCAATTCCCAAGGACAGTTTCGAAGGTTACTGGTGCAGGTCTCTCTGCGCTTAGCCCACTGTTCAGCTACAGTCTGTAAAGTGCATTCAGGGAAGAGCAAGAAAGTCTCCAACGCCCCGCGTCTTGTGGGGAAGGAACAGCACATTCTCTCCTCAGTGAAGACGTCCTTTCTTGCAGACTGCCAGGCTGGGACTCCTCTTCCGTCTCAGACCACCGAGTTTGGCATAGCATTGAAATGACCCCTTCCCTCAACGCCGTACGCATCTCTTCAAGAACATAAACCCTGTGTGCCCATTCGTTATACCTCACCGCCCTAAGAAACACCGAAGAGCTGTGGCTGGATGGTAGGAAACAGTGGCCGTAGTGTCCTTCGATCAATATCCCGTTCCAAAGGCCCCCCGTGGAAATCTGTTGCTTTCGAGGGCCTAGGGCATACCAAGGGCTGCCAAACACAGCTAAAGGAGGCGAAATAAGAGAAGCAGAACTTGCTCCTGAGAAACTCGTACGTACACGGAACCCAAAGCATGCCTCTTTGTGGAGACCGAGGCCTCCCCAGCTCAGATTCTGGGCCCTGGAACACAGTGCTAACCGCTGCCTTCAAGGAGAGGTAGGCAAGGAATGTTTTCAAGTCTCGCCTGCCTCTCAGGGCCTGTTCAGCTTGAGTGGAAAATAGCCACAGCCTGCCCGAACGTCCTGCCGAGCAGCGAGTTGTACTGGAGTGTAGCAAACGCTTCCAAGTTGTCTGAGGGGAAAGAGGCCATTGCTGTGGTGTGAACGGCCTTCTCTGCCACTCTCTTGGAGCACAGTGCTCTCTGGGCAGGCAGGATAGTTCCTAGAGCAGAAGCATTTGAACAGACGTCTGCCCTGGTATACTTCCTACATCCGCACATCGAGTGCATCTTTCCTACGCTCCAGGCACCAACACGGTGCACAGAACTCCTCCTGATGGCGAGACAGAAGACGCAACATTTCTTCTAGGGGGCTCGTGAGGGGCGAGGCCTCTTGAGGAGTTGGACCCTCGAATGCCGCTGAAACCACTGAGGTTGATTGCCACTTTATGTTAGCGACACATTGAGAACATTTCAGGTTCATGGAACCCCGTGCAGTGCGCCACGAGAGAAGAAAACGCAGATGCTGCCTTGACAGGGTTAGATTGAATTGCCTCTGTCCCCCCTCCGAAAACTAACTTTCCCAGAGCCAGCACAGCTTCACGTCCCGAGCAACGTTTTCTGCTGTGTGCCAGGATACATGAAAGGAAACCTGGGGACGCTGGGAGACTCTGAGCTGTACGCGGCTTGCCAAAGCTTCTAGAGCATTCAGGGGTCAGTGTGGCCCTTCTGGAGAGTGACACAGCATGTTTCCTAATGGAAACCTAGTGTTACATTTCGGGGACTTTCTGCACAACCTTCCTCAGCTGCCTAGCTGGATGTCCTTGCCCAGAAGCGGCAGTTGCCAAGGAGTTCTTTCCCAGGAGCTCGTGAGACAGCATACCATGCAGAACCGCAGAGGAGACCAGCCTTTCTCCGGGTTCTCAGAGGTTCGCTGCCTTTGAGCCTCTGAAGTCAGAGATCCAGTCAGCTCCCAATGATACTTTAGAACTGTAGTATTGAAGGTCTCTCTGCCATCAGCCCCCTGCTCAGCTCCCGTCTCCTAGGTGCATTCAGTGAAGTAGCATCCACTCTGCAGCCTCCCGCATCATGTTGTTTAGGAACGGCACATTTCCTCTTCGTAAAGAAATCTTTTCTTGCAGCCTGCCTGGCCCGAGCTCCTATTCCTTTTCCGAAGGCCGAGTTCAGCATAGCCCTGCAAAGACCCCTTCCCTCAAGGCCGGACACATCTCTGAAAGACTATACTCCATGGGTCCCCATTCATTACATCTTACCTCCCATGAAACACAAAGGAGTTGTAGCGTGATGGGAGGAAACAACAGCCTCCTTCTCCTTCTCGGAATACCCCGTTGCCCAAGGTTACGGGCCTTGTCCAGAAGCAACAGTTGCCCAGGATTTCTTTGCTTTGAGCTCGTGAGACAGCATATCATGTAGGACCGCCGAGAAAGAGACCTACCTCTCTCTGGTTTGGAAGAGGTTAGCTTTTCTACTCAGCCTTGGAGCACAAAGACCCAGCCAATTCCCAATGACAGTTTCGAAGGTTACTGGTGCAGGTCTCTCTGCGCTTAGCCCACTGTTCAGCTACAGTCTGTAAAGTGCATTCAGGGAAGAGCAAGAAAGTCTCCAACGCCCCGCGTCTTGTGGGGAAGGAACAGCACATTCTCTCCTCAGTGAAGACGTCCTTTCTTGCAGACTGCCAGGCTGGGACTCCTCTTCCGTCTCAGACCACCGAGTTTGGCATAGCGTTGAAATGACCCCTTCCCTCAACGCCGTACGCATCTCTTCAAGAACATAAACCCTGTGTGCCCATTCGTTATACCTCACCACCCTAAGAAACACCGAAGAGCAGTGGCTGGATGGTAGGAAACAGTGGCCGTAGTGTCCTTCGATCAATATCCCGTTCCAAAGGCCCCCCGTGGAAATCTCTTGCTTTCGAGGGCCTAGGGCATACCAAGGGCTGCCAAACACAGCTAAAGGAGGCGAAATAAGAGAAGCAGAACTTGCTCCTGAGAAACTCGTACATACACTGAACCCAAAGCATGCCTCTTCGTGGAGACCGAAGGCCTCCCCAGCTCAGATTCTGGGCCCTGGAACACAGTGCTAACCGCTGCCTTCAAGGAGAGGTAGGCAAGGAATGTTTTCAAGTCTCGCCTGCCTCTCAGGGCCTGTTCAGCTTGAGTGGAAAATATCCACAGCCTGCCCGAACGTCCTGCCGAGCAGCGAGTTGTACTGGAGTGTAGCAAACGCTTCCAAGTTGTCTGAGGGGAAAGAGGCCATTGCTGTGGTGTGAACGGCCTTCTCTGTCACTCTCTTGGAGCACAGTGCTCTCTGGGCAGGCAGGATAGTTCCTAGAGCAGAAGCATTTGAACAGACGTCTGCCCTGGTATACTTCCTACATCCGCACATCGAGTGCATCTTTCCTACGCTCCAGGCACCCACACGGTGCACAGAACTCCTCCTGATGGCGAGACAGAAGATGCAACATTTCTTCTAGGGGGCTCGTGAGGGGCGAGGCCTCTTGAGGAGTTGGACCCTCGAATGCCGCTGAAACCACTGAGGTTGATTGCCACTTTATGTTAGCGACACATTGAGAACATTTCAGGTTCATGGAACCCCGTGCAGTGCGCCACGAGAGAAGAAAACGCAGATGCTGCCTTGACAGGGTTAGATTGAATTGCCTCTGTCCCCCCTCCGAAAACTAACTTTCCCAGAGCCAGCACAGCTTCACGTCCCGAGCAACGTTTTCTGCTGTGTGCCAGGATACATGAAAGGAAACCTGGGGACGCTGGGAGACTCTGAGCTGTACGCGGCTTGCCAAAGCTTCTAGACCCTTCAGGGGTCAGTGTGGCCCTTCTGGAGAGTGACACAGCATGTTTCCTAATGGAAACCTAGTGTTACATTTCGGGGACTTTCTGCACAACCTTCCTCAGCCGCCTAGCTGGATGTCCTTGCCCAGAAGCGGCAGTTGCCAAGGAGTTCTTTCCCAGGAGCTCGTGAGACAGCATACCATGCAGAACCGCAGAGAAGGAGACCAGCCTTTCTCCGGGTTCTCAGAGGTTAGCTTTTCTGCCTTTGAGCCTTTGAACACAGAGATCCAGTCACCTCCCAATGATACTTTAGAACTGTAGTATTGAAGGTCTCTCTGCCATCAGCCCCCTGCTCAGCTCCCGTCTCCTAGGTGCATTCAGTGAAGTAGCATCCACTCTGCAGCCTCCCGCACCATGTTGTTTAGGAACGGCACATTTCCTCTTCGTTAAGAAATCTTTTCTTGCAGCCTGCCTGGCCCGAGCTCCTATTCCTTTTCCGAAGGCCGAGTTCGGCATAGCCCTGCAATGACCCCTTCCCTCAAGGCCGGACACATCTCTGAAAGACTATACTCCATGGGTCCCCATTCATTACATCTTACCTCCCATGAAACACAAAGGAGTTGTAGCGTGATGGGAGGAAACAACGGCCTCCTTCTCCTTCTCGGAATACCCCGTTGCCCAAGGTTACGGGCCTTGTCCAGAAGCAACAGTTGCCCAGGATTTCTTTGCTTTGAGCTCGTGAGACAGCATATCATGTAGGACCGCCGAGAAGGAGACCTGCCTCTCTCTGGTTTGGAAGAGGTTAGCTTTTCTACTCAGCCTTGGAGCACAAAGACCCAGCCAATTCCCAAGGACAGTTTCGAAGGTTACTGGTGCAGGTCTCTCTGCGCTTAGCCCACTGTTCAGCTACAGTCTGTAAAGTGCATTCAGGGAAGAGCAAGAAAGTCTCCAACGCCCCGCGTCTTGTGGGGAAGGAACAGCACATTCTCTCCTCAGTGAAGACGTCCTTTCTTGCAGACTGCCAGGCTGGGACTCCTCTTCCGTCTCAGACCACCGAGTTTGGCATAGCATTGAAATGACCCCTTCCCTCAACGCCGTACGCATCTCTTCAAGAACATAAACCCTGTGTGCCCATTCGTTATACCTCACCGCCCTAAGAAACACCGAAGAGCTGTGGCTGGATGGTAGGAAACAGTGGCCGTAGTGTCCTTCGATCAATATCCCGTTCCAAAGGCCCCCCGTGGAAATCTGTTGCTTTCGAGGGCCTAGGGCATACCAAGGGCTGCCAAACACAGCTAAAGGAGGCGAAATAAGAGAAGCAGAACTTGCTCCTGAGAAACTCGTACGTACACGGAACCCAAAGCATGCCTCTTTGTGGAGACCGAGGCCTCCCCAGCTCAGATTCTGGGCCCTGGAACACAGTGCTAACCGCTGCCTTCAAGGAGAGGTAGGCAAGGAATGTTTTCAAGTCTCGCCTGCCTCTCAGGGCCTGTTCAGCTTGAGTGGAAAATAGCCACAGCCTGCCCGAACGTCCTGCCGAGCAGCGAGTTGTACTGGAGTGTAGCAAACGCTTCCAAGTTGTCTGAGGGGAAAGAGGCCATTGCTGTGGTGTGAACGGCCTTCTCTGCCACTCTCTTGGAGCACAGTGCTCTCTGGGCAGGCAGGATAGTTCCTAGAGCAGAAGCATTTGAACAGACGTCTGCCCTGGTATACTTCCTACATCCGCACATCGAGTGCATCTTTCCTACGCTCCAGGCACCAACACGGTGCACAGAACTCCTCCTGATGGCGAGACAGAAGACGCAACATTTCTTCTAGGGGGCTCGTGAGGGGCGAGGCCTCTTGAGGAGTTGGACCCTCGAATGCCGCTGAAACCACTGAGGTTGATTGCCACTTTATGTTAGCGACACATTGAGAACATTTCAGGTTCATGGAACCCCGTGCAGTGCGCCACGAGAGAAGAAAACGCAGATGCTGCCTTGACAGGGTTAGATTGAATTGCCTCTGTCCCCCCTCCGAAAACTAACTTTCCCAGAGCCAGCACAGCTTCACGTCCCGAGCAACGTTTTCTGCTGTGTGCCAGGATACATGAAAGGAAACCTGGGGACGCTGGGAGACTCTGAGCTGTACGCGGCTTGCCGAAGCTTCTAGAGCATTCAGGGGTCAGTGTGGCCCTTCTGGAGAGTGACACAGCATGTTTCCTAATGGAAACCTAGAGTTACATTTCGGGGACTTTCTGCACAACCTTCCTCAGCCGCCTAGCTGGATGTCCTTGCCCAGAAGCGGCAGTTGCCAAGGAGTTCTTTCCCAGGAGCTCGTGAGACAGCATATCATGCAGAACCGCAGAGAAGGAGACCAGCCTTTCTCCGGGTTCTCAGAGGTTCGCTTTTCTGCCTTTGAGCCTCTGAACTCAGAGATCCAGTCAGCTCCCAATGATACTTTAGAACTGTAGTATTGAAGGTCTCTCTGCCATCAGCCCCCTGCTCAGCTCCCGTCTCCTAGGTGCATTCAGTGAAGTAGCATCCACTCTGCAGCCTCCCGCACCATGTTGTTTAGGAACGGCACATTTCCTCTTCGTAAAGAAATCTTTTCTTGCAGCCTGCCTGGCCCGAGCTCCTATTCCTTTTCCGAAGGCCGAGTTCGGCATAGCCCTGCAATGACCCCTTCCCTCAAGGCCGGACACATCTCTGAAAGACTATACTCCATGGGTCCCCATTCATTACATCTTACCTCCCATGAAACACAAAGGAGTTGTAGCGTGATGGGAGGAAACAACGGCCTCCTTCTCCTTCTCGGAATACCCCGTTGCCCAAGGTTACGGGCCTTGTCCAGAAGCAACAGTTGCCCAGGATTTCTTTGCTTTGAGCTCGTGAGACAGCATATCATGTAGGACCGCCGAGAAGGAGACCTGCCTCTCTCTGGTTTGGAAGAGGTTAGCTTTTCTACTCAGCCTTGGAGCACAAAGACCCAGCCAATTCCCAAGGACAGTTTCGAAGGTTACTGGTGCAGGTCTCTCTGCGCTTAGCCCACCGTTCAGCTACAGTCTGTAAAGTGCATTCAGGGAAGAGCAAGAAAGTCTCCAACGCCCCGCGTCTTGTGGGGAAGGAACAGCACATTCTCTCCTCAGTGAAGACGTCCTTTCTTGCAGACTGCCAGGCTGGGACTCCTCTTCCGTCTCAGACCACCGAGTTTGGCATAGCGTTGAAATGACACCTTCCCTCAACGCCGTAGGCATCTCTTCAAGAACATAAACCCTGTGTGCCCATTCGTTATACCTCACCGCCCTAAGAAACACCGAAGAGCTGTGGCTGGATGGTAGGAAACAGTGGCCGTAGTGTCCTTCGATCAATATCCCGTTCCAAAGGCCCCCCGTGAAAATCTCTTGCTTTCGAGGGCCTAGGGCATACCAAGGGCTGCCAAACACAGCTAAAGGAGGCGAAATAAGAGAAGCAGAACTTGCTCCTGAGAAACTCGTACGTACACGGAACCCAAAGCATGCCTCTTTGTGGAGACCGAGGCCTCCCCAGCTCAGATTCTGGGCCCTGGAACACAGTGCTAACCGCTGCCTTCAAGGAGAGGTAGGCAAGGAATGTTTTCAAGTCTCGCCTGCCTCTCAGGGCCTGTTCAGCTTGAGTGGAAAATAGCCACAGCCTGCCCGAACGTCCTGCCGAGCAGCGAGTTGTACTGGAGTGTAGCAAACGCTTCCAAGTTGTCTGAGGGGAAAGAGGCCATTGCTGTGGTGTGAACGGCCTTCTCTGCCACTCTCTTGGAGCACAGTGCTCTCTGGGCAGGCAGGATAGTTCCTAGAGCAGAAGCATTTGAACAGACGTCTGCCCTGGTATACTTCCTACATCCGCACATCGAGTGCATCTTTCCTACGCTCCAGGCACCAACACGGTGCACAGAACTCCTCCTGATGGCGAGACAGAAGACGCAACATTTCTTCTAGGGGGCTCGTGAGGGGCGAGGCCTCTTGAGGAGTTGGACCCTCGAATGCCGCTGAAACCACTGAGGTTGATTGCCACTTTATGTTAGCGACACATTGAGAACATTTCAGGTTCATGGAACCCCGTGCAGTGCGCCACGAGAGAAGAAAACGCAGATGCTGCCTTGACAGGGTTAGATTGAATTGCCTCTGTCCCCCCTCCGAAAACTAACTTTCCCAGAGCCAGCACAGCTTCACGTCCCGAGCAACGTTTTCTGCTGTGTGCCAGGATACATGAAAGGAAACCTGGGGACGCTGGGAGACTCTGAGCTGTACGCGGCTTGCCGAAGCTTCTAGAGCATTCAGGGGTCAGTGTGGCCCTTCTGGAGAGTGACACAGCATGTTTCCTAATGGAAACCTAGAGTTACATTTCGGGGACTTTCTGCACAACCTTCCTCAGCCGCCTAGCTGGATGTCCTTGCCCAGAAGCGGCAGTTGCCAAGGAGTTCTTTCCCAGGAGCTCGTGAGACAGCATATCATGCAGAACCGCAGAGAAGGAGACCAGCCTTTCTCCGGGTTCTCAGAGGTTCGCTTTTCTGCCTTTGAGCCTCTGAAGTCAGAGATCCAGTCAGCTCCCAATGATACTTTAGAACTGTAGTATTGAAGGTCTCTCTGCCATCAGCCCCCTGCTCAGCTCCCGTCTCCTAGGTGCATTCAGTGAAGTAGCATCCACTCTGCAGCCTCCCGCACCATGTTGTTTAGGAACGGCACATTTCCTCTTCGTAAAGAAATCTTTTCTTGCAGCCTGCCTGGCCCGAGCTCCTATTCCTTTTCCGAAGGCCGAGTTCGGCATAGCCCTGCAATGACCCCTTCCCTCAAGGCCGGACACATCTCTGAAAGACTATACTCCATGGGTCCCCATTCATTACATCTTACCTCCCATGAAACACAAAGGAGTTGTAGCGTGATGGGAGGAAACAACGGCCTCCTTCTCCTTCTCGGAATACCCCGTTGCCCAAGGTTACGGGCCTTGTCCAGAAGCAACAGTTGCCCAGGATTTCTTTGCTTTGAGCTCGTGAGACAGCATATCATGTAGGACCGCCGAGAAGGAGACCTGCCTCTCTCTGGTTTGGAAGAGGTTAGCTTTTCTACTCAGCCTTGGAGCACAAAGACCCAGCCAATTCCCAAGGACAGTTTCGAAGGTTACTGGTGCAGGTCTCTCTGCGCTTAGCCCACTGTTCAGCTACAGTCTGTAAAGTGCATTCAGGGAAGAGCAAGAAAGTCTCCAACGCCCCGCGTCTTGTGGGGAAGGAACAGCACATTCTCTCCTCAGTGAAGACGTCCTTTCTTGCAGACTGCCAGGCTGGGACTCCTCTTCCGTCTCAGACCACCGAGTTTGGCATAGCATTGAAATGACCCCTTCCCTCAACGCCGTACGCATCTCTTCAAGAACATAAACCCTGTGTGCCCATTCGTTATACCTCACCGCCCTAAGAAACACCGAAGAGCTGTGGCTGGATGGTAGGAAACAGTGGCCGTAGTGTCCTTCGATCAATATCCCGTTCCAAAGGCCCCCCCGTGAAAATCTCTTGCTTTCGAGGGCCTAGGGCATTCCAAGGGCTGCCAAACACAGCTAAAGGAGGCGAAATAAGAGAAGCAGAACTTGCTCCTGAGAAACTCGTACATACACTGAACCCAAAGCATGCCTCTTCGTGGAGACCGAAGGCCTCCCCAGCTCAGATTCTGGGCCCTGGAACACAGTGCTAACCGCTGCCTTCAAGGAGAGGTAGGCAAGGAATGTTTTCAAGTCTCGCCTGCCTCTCAGGGCCTGTTCAGCTTGAGTGGAAAATATCCACAGCCTGCCCGAACGTCCTGCCGAGCAGCGAGTTGTACTGGAGTGTAGCAAACGCTTCCAAGTTGTCTGAGGGGAAAGAGGCCATTGCTGTGGTGTGAACGGCCTTCTCTGCCACTCTTTCGGAGCACAGTGCTCTCTGGGCAGGCAGGATAGTTCCTAGAGCAGAAGCATTTGAACAGACGTCTGCCCTGGTATACTTCCTACATCCGCACATCGAGTGCATCTTTCCTACGCTCCAGGCACCAACACGGTGCACAGAACTCCTCCTGATGGCGAGACAGAAGACGCAACATTTCTTCTAGGGGGCTCGTGAGGGGCGAGGCCTCTTGAGGAGTTGGACCCTCGAATGCCGCTGAAACCACTGAGGTTGATTGCCACGTTATGTTAGCGACACACTGAGAGTATTTCAGGTTCATGGAACCCCGTGCAGTGCGCCACGAGAGAAGAAAACGCAGATGCTGCCTTGACAGGGTTAGATTGAATTGCCTCTGTCCCCCCTCCGAAAACTAACTTTCCCAGAGCCAGCACAGCTTCACGTCCCGAGCAACGTTTTCTGCTGTGTGCCAGGATACATGAAAGGAAACCTGGGGACGCTGGGAGACTCTGAGCTGTACGCGGCTTGCCAAAGCTTCTAGACCCTTCAGGGGTCAGTGTGGCCCTTCTGGAGAGTGACACAGCATGTTTCCTAATGGAAACCTAGTGTTACATTTCGGGGACTTTCTGCACAACCTTCCTCAGCCGCCTAGCTGGATGTCCTTGCCCAGAAGCGGCAGTTGCCAAGGAGTTCTTTCCCAGGAGCTCGTGAGACAGCATATCATGCAGAACCGCAGAGAAGGAGACCAGCCTTTCTCCGGGTTCTCAGAGGTTCGCTTTTCTGCCTTTGAGCCTCTGAACTCAGAGATCCAGTCAGCTCCCAATGATACTTTAGAACTGTAGTATTGAAGGTCTCTCTGCCATCAGCCCCCTGCTCAGCTCCCGTCTCCTAGGTGCATTCAGTGAAGTAGCATCCACTCTGCAGCCTCCCGCACCATGTTGTTTAGGAACGGCACATTTCCTCTTCGTAAAGAAATCTTTTCTTGCAGCCTGCCTGGCCCGAGCTCCTATTCCTTTTCCGAAGGCCGAGTTCGGCATAGCCCTGCAATGACCCCTTCCCTCAAGGCCGGACACATCTCTGAAAGACTATACTCCATGGGTCCCCATTCATTACATCTTACCTCCCATGAAACACAAAGGAGTTGTAGCGTGATGGGAGGAAACAACGGCCTCCTTCTCCTTCTCGGAATACCCCGTTGCCCAAGGTTACGGGCCTTGTCCAGAAGCAACAGTTGCCCAGGATTTCTTTGCTTTGAGCTCGTGAGACAGCATATCATGTAGGACCGCCGAGAAGGAGACCTGCCTCTCTCTGGTTTGGAAGAGGTTAGCTTTTCTACTCAGCCTTGGAGCACAAAGACCCAGCCAATTCCCAAGGACAGTTTCGAAGGTTACTGGTGCAGGTCTCTCTGCGCTTAGCCCACTGTTCAGCTACAGTCTGTAAAGTGCATTCAGGGAAGAGCAAGAAAGTCTCCAACGCCCCGCGTCTTGTGGGGAAGGAACAGCACATTCTCTCCTCAGTGAAGACGTCCTTTCTTGCAGACTGCCAGGCTGGGACTCCTCTTCCGTCTCAGACCACCGAGTTTGGCATAGCGTTGAAATGACACCTTCCCTCAACGCCGTAGGCATCTCATCAAGAACATAAACCCTGTGTGCCCATTCGTTATACCTCACCGCCCTAAGAAACACCGAAGAGCTGTGGCTGGATGGTAGGAAACAGTGGCCGTAGTGTCCTTCGATCAATATCCCGTTCCAAAGGCCCCCCGTGAAAATCTCTTGCTTTCGAGGGCCTAGGGCATACCAAGGGCTGCCAAACACAGCTAAAGGAGGCGAAATAAGAGAAGCAGAACTTGCTCCTGAGAAACTCGTACATACACTGAACCCAAAGCATGCCTCTTTGTGGAGACCGAAGGCCTCCCCAGCTCAGATTCTGGGCCCTGGAACACAATGCTAACCGCTGCCTTCAAGGAGAGGTAGGCAAGGAATGTTTTCAAGTCTCGCCTGCCTCTCAGGGCCTGTTCAGCTTGAGTGGAAAATAGCCACAGCCTGCCCGAACGTCCTGCCGAGCAGCGAGTTGTACTGGAGTGTAGCAAACGCTTCCAAGTTGTCTGAGGGGAAAGAGGCCATTGCTGTGGTGTGAACGGCCTTCTCTGCCACTCTTTCGGAGCACAGTGCTCTCTGGGCAGGCAGGATAGTTCCTAGAGCAGAAGCATTTGAACAGACGTCTGCCCTGGTATACTTCCTACATCCGCACATCGAGTGCATCTTTCCTACGCTCCAGGCACCAACACGGTGCACAGAACTCCTCCTGATGGCGAGACAGAAGACGCAACATTTCTTCTAGGGGGCTCGTGAGGGGCGAGGCCTCTTGAGGAGTTGGACCCTCGAATGCCGCTGAAACCACTGAGGTTGATTGCCACGTTATGTTAGCGACACACTGAGAGCATTTCAGGTTCATGGAACCCCGTGCAGTGCGCCACGAGAGAAGAAAACGCAGATGCTGCCTTGACAGGGTTAGATTGAATTGCCTCTGTCCCCCCTCCGAAAACTAACTTTCCCAGAGCCAGCACAGCTTCACGTCCCGAGCAACGTTTTCTGCTGTGTGCCAGGATACATGAAAGGAAACCTGGGGACGCTGGGAGACTCTGAGCTGTACGCGGCTTGCCAAAGCTTCTAGACCCTTCAGGGGTCAGTGTGGCCCTTCTGGAGAGTGACACAGCATGTTTCCTAATGGAAACCTAGTGTTACATTTCGGGGACTTTCTGCACAACCTTCCTCAGCCGCCTAGCTGGATGTCCTTGCCCAGAAGCGGCAGTTGCCAAGGAGTTCTTTCCCAGGAGCTCGTGAGACAGCATACCATGCAGAACCGCAGAGAAGGAGACCAGCCTTTCTCCGGGTTTTCAGAGGTTCGCTTTTCTGCCTTTGAGCCTTTGAACACAGAGATCCAGTCAGCTCCCAATGATACTTTAGAACTGTAGTATTGACGGTCTCTCTGCCATCAGCCCCCTGCTCAGCTCCCGTCTCCTAGGTGCATTCAGTGAAGTAGCATCCACTCTGCAGCCTCCCGCACCATGTTGTTTAGGAACGGCACATTTCCTCTTCGTAAAGAAATCTTTTCTTGCAGCCTGCCTGGCCCGAGCTCCTATTCCTTTTCCGAAGGCCGAGTTCGGCATAGCCCTGCAATGACCCCTTCCCTCAAGGCCGGACACATCTCTGAAAGACTATACTCCATGGGTCCCCATTCATTACATCTTACCTCCCATGAAACACAAAGGAGTTGTAGCGTGATGGGAGGAAACAACGGCCTCCTTCTCCTTCTCGGAATACCCCGTTGCCCAAGGTTACGGGCCTTGTCCAGAAGCAACAGTTGCCCAGGATTTCTTTGCTTTGAGCTCGTGAGACAGCATATCATGTAGGACCGCCGAGAAGGAGACCTGCCTCTCTCTGGTTTGGAAGAGGTTAGCTTTTCTACTCAGCCTTGGAGCACAAAGACCCAGCCAATTCCCAAGGACAGTTTCGAAGGTTACTGGTGCAGGTCTCTCTGCGCTTAGCCCACTGTTCAGCTACAGTCTGTAAAGTGCATTCAGGGAAGAGCAAGAAAGTCTCCAACGCCCCGCGTCTTGTGGGGAAGGAACAGCACATTCTCTCCTCAGTGAAGACGTCCTTTCTTGCAGACTGCCAGGCTGGGACTCCTCTTCCGTCTCAGACCACCGAGTTTGGCACAGCATTGAAATGACCCCTTCCCTCAACGCCGTACGCATCTCTTCAAAACATAAACCCTGTGTGCCCATTCGTTATACCTCACCACCCTAAGAAACACCGAAGAGCTGTGGCTGGATGGTAGGAAACAGTGGCCGTAGTGTCCTTCGATCAATATCCCGTTCCAAAGGCCCCCCGTGGAAATCTGTTGCTTTCGAGGGCCTAGGGCATACCAAGGGCTGCCAAACACAGCTAAAGGAGGCGAAATAAGAGAAGCAGAACTTGCTCCTGAGAAACTCGTACATACACGGAACACAAAGCATGCCTCTTCGTGGAGACCGAGGCCTCCCCAGCTCAGATTCTGGGCCCTGGAACACAGTGCTAACCGCTGCCTTCAAGGAGAGGTAGGCAAGGAATGTTTTCAAGTCTCGCCTGCCTCTCAGGGCCTGTTCAGCTTGAGTGGAAAATAGCCACAGCCTGCCCGAACGTCCTGCCGAGCAGCGAGTTGTACTGGAGTGTAGCAAACGCTTCCAAGTTGTCTGAGGGGAAAGAGGCCATTGCTGTGGTGTGAACGGCCTTCTCTGCCACTCTCTTGGAGCACAGTGCTCTCTGGGCAGGCAGGATAGTTCCTAGAGCAGAAGCATTTGAACAGACGTCTGCCCTGGTATACTTCCTACATCCGCACATCGAGTGCATCTTTCCTACGCTCCAGGCACCAACACGGTGCACAGAACTCCTCCTGATGGCGAGACAGAAGACGCAACATTTCTTCTAGGGGGCTCGTGAGGGGCGAGGCCTCTTGAGGAGTTGGACCCTCGAATGCCGCTGAAACCACTGAGGTTGATTGCCACTTTATGTTAGCGACACATTGAGAACATTTCAGGTTCATGGAACCCCGTGCAGTGCGCCACGAGAGAAGAAAACGCAGATGCTGCCTTGACAGGGTTAGATTGAATTGCCTCTGTCCCCCCTCCGAAAACTAACTTTCCCAGAGCCAGCACAGCTTCACGTCCCGAGCAACGTTTTCTGCTGTGTGCCAGGATACATGAAAGGAAACCTGGGGACGCTGGGAGACTCTGAGCTGTACGCGGCTTGCCGAAGCTTCTAGAGCATTCAGGGGTCAGTGTGGCCCTTCTGGAGAGTGACACAGCATGTTTCCTAATGGAAACCTAGAGTTACATTTCGGGGACTTTCTGCACAACCTTCCTCAGCCGCCTAGCTGGATGTCCTTGCCCAGAAGCGGCAGTTGCCAAGGAGTTCTTTCCCAGGAGCTCGTGAGACAGCATATCATGCAGAACCGCAGAGAAGGAGACCAGCCTTTCTCCGGGTTCTCAGAGGTTCGCTTTTCTGCCTTTGAGCCTCTGAACTCAGAGATCCAGTCAGCTCCCAATGATACTTTAGAACTGTAGTATTGAAGGTCTCTCTGCCATCAGCCCCCTGCTCAGCTCCCGTCTCCTAGGTGCATTCAGTGAAGTAGCATCCACTCTGCAGCCTCCCGCACCATGTTGTTTAGGAACGGCACATTTCCTCTTCGTAAAGAAATCTTTTCTTGCAGCCTGCCTGGCCCGAGCTCCTATTCCTTTTCCGAAGGCCGAGTTCGGCATAGCCCTGCAATGACCCCTTCCCTCAAGGCCGGACACATCTCTGAAAGACTATACTCCATGGGTCCCCATTCATTACATCTTACCTCCCATGAAACACAAAGGAGTTGTAGCGTGATGGGAGGAAACAACGGCCTCCTTCTCCTTCTCGGAATACCCCGTTGCCCAAGGTTACGGGCCTTGTCCAGAAGCAACAGTTGCCCAGGATTTCTTTGCTTTGAGCTCGTGAGACAGCATATCATGTAGGACCGCCGAGAAGGAGACCTGCCTCTCTCTGGTTTGGAAGAGGTTAGCTTTTCTACTCAGCCTTGGAGCACAAAGACCCAGCCAATTCCCAAGGACAGTTTCGAAGGTTACTGGTGCAGGTCTCTCTGCGCTTAGCCCACCGTTCAGCTACAGTCTGTAAAGTGCATTCAGGGAAGAGCAAGAAAGTCTCCAACGCCCCGCGTCTTGTGGGGAAGGAACAGCACATTCTCTCCTCAGTGAAGACGTCCTTTCTTGCAGACTGCCAGGCTGGGACTCCTCTTCCGTCTCAGACCACCGAGTTTGGCATAGCGTTGAAATGACCCCTTCCCTCAACGCCGTAGGCATCTCTTCAAGAACATAAACCCTGTGTGCCCATTCGTTATACCTCACCGCCCTAAGAAACACCGAAGAGCTGTGGCTGGATGGTAGGAAACAGTGGCCGTAGTGTCCTTCGATCAATATCCCGTTCCAAAGGCCCCCCCGTGAAAATCTCTTGCTTTCGAGGGCCTAGGGCATTCCAAGGGCTGCCAAACACAGCTAAAGGAGGCGAAATAAGAGAAGCAGAACTTGCTCCTGAGAAACTCGTACATACACTGAACCCAAAGCATGCCTCTTCGTGGAGACCGAAGGCCTCCCCAGCTCAGATTCTGGGCCCTGGAACACAGTGCTAACCGCTGCCTTCAAGGAGAGGTAGGCAAGGAATGTTTTCAAGTCTCGCCTGCCTCTCAGGGCCTGTTCAGCTTGAGTGGAAAATATCCACAGCCTGCCCGAACGTCCTGCCGAGCAGCGAGTTGTACTGGAGTGTAGCAAACGCTTCCAAGTTGTCTGAGGGGAAAGAGGCCATTGCTGTGGTGTGAACGGCCTTCTCTGCCACTCTTTCGGAGCACAGTGCTCTCTGGGCAGGCAGGATAGTTCCTAGAGCAGAAGCATTTGAACAGACGTCTGCCCTGGTATACTTCCTACATCCGCACATCGAGTGCATCTTTCCTACGCTCCAGGCACCAACACGGTGCACAGAACTCCTCCTGATGGCGAGACAGAAGACGCAACATTTCTTCTAGGGGGCTCGTGAGGGGCGAGGCCTCTTGAGGAGTTGGACCCTCGAATGCCGCTGAAACCACTGAGGTTGATTGCCACGTTATGTTAGCGACACACTGAGAGCATTTCAGGTTCATGGAACCCCGTGCAGTGCGCCACGAGAGAAGAAAACGCAGATGCTGCCTTGACAGGGTTAGATTGAATTGCCTCTGTCCCCCCTCCGAAAACTAACTTTCCCAGAGCCAGCACAGCTTCACGTCCCGAGCAACGTTTTCTGCTGTGTGCCAGGATACATGAAAGGAAACCTGGGGACGCTGGGAGACTCTGAGCTGTACGCGGCTTGCCAAAGCTTCTAGACCCTTCAGGGGTCAGTGTGGCCCTTCTGGAGAGTGACACAGCATGTTTCCTAATGGAAACCTAGTGTTACATTTCGGGGACTTTCTGCACAACCTTCCTCAGCCGCCTAGCTGGATGTCCTTGCCCAGAAGCGGCAGTTGCCAAGGAGTTCTTTCCCAGGAGCTCGTGAGACAGCATATCATGCAGAACCGCAGAGAAGGAGACCAGCCTTTCTCCGGGTTCTCAGAGGTTCGCTTTTCTGCCTTTGAGCCTCTGAAGTCAGAGATCCAGTCAGCTCCCAATGATACTTTAGAACTGTAGTATTGAAGGTCTCTCTGCCATCAGCCCCCTGCTCAGCTCCCGTCTCCTAGGTGCATTCAGTGAAGTAGCATCCACTCTGCAGCCTCCCGCACCATGTTGTTTAGGAACGGCACATTTCCTCTTCGTAAAGAAATCTTTTCTTGCAGCCTGCCTGGCCCGAGCTCCTATTCCTTTTCCGAAGGCCGAGTTCGGCATAGCCCTGCAATGACCCCTTCCCTCAAGGCCGGACACATCTCTGAAAGACTATACTCCATGGGTCCCCATTCATTACATCTTACCTCCCATGAAACACAAAGGAGTTGTAGCGTGATGGGAGGAAACAACGGCCTCCTTCTCCTTCTCGGAATACCCCGTTGCCCAAGGTTACGGGCCTTGTCCAGAAGCAACAGTTGCCCAGGATTTCTTTGCTTTGAGCTCGTGAGACAGCATATCATGTAGGACCGCCGAGAAGGAGACCTGCCTCTCTCTGGTTTGGAAGAGGTTAGCTTTTCTACTCAGCCTTGGAGCACAAAGACCCAGCCAATTCCCAAGGACAGTTTCGAAGGTTACTGGTGCAGGTCTCTCTGCGCTTAGCCCACCGTTCAGCTACAGTCTGTAAAGTGCATTCAGGGAAGAGCAAGAAAGTCTCCAACGCCCCGCGTCTTGTGGGGAAGGAACAGCACATTCTCTCCTCAGTGAAGACGTCCTTTCTTGCAGACTGCCAGGCTGGGACTCCTCTTCCGTCTCAGACCACCGAGTTTGGCATAGCGTTGAAATGACACCTTCCCTCAACGCCGTAGGCATCTCATCAAGAACATAAACCCTGTGTGCCCATTCGTTATACCTCACCGCCCTAAGAAACACCGAAGAGCTGTGGCTGGATGGTAGGAAACAGTGGCCGTAGTGTCCTTCGATCAATATCCCGTTCCAAAGGCCCCCCGTGAAAATCTCTTGCTTTCGAGGGCCTAGGGCATACCAAGGGCTGCCAAACACAGCTAAAGGAGGCGAAATAAGAGAAGCAGAACTTGCTCCTGAGAAACTCGTACATACACTGAACCCAAAGCATGCCTCTTCGTGGAGACCGAAGGCCTCCCCAGCTCAGATTCTGGGCCCTGGAACACAATGCTAACCGCTGCCTTCAAGGAGAGGTAGGCAAGGAATGTTTTCAAGTCTCGCCTGCCTCTCAGGGCCTGTTCAGCTTGAGTGGAAAATATCCACAGCCTGCCCGAACGTCCTGCCGAGCAGCGAGTTGTACTGGAGTGTAGCAAACGCTTCCAAGTTGTCTGAGGGGAAAGAGGCCATTGCTGTGGTGTGAACGGCCTTCTCTGCCACTCTTTCGGAGCACAGTGCTCTCTGGGCAGGCAGGATAGTTCCTAGAGCAGAAGCATTTGAACAGACGTCTGCCCTGGTATACTTCCTACATCCGCACATCGAGTGCATCTTTCCTACGCTCCAGGCACCAACACGGTGCACAGAACTCCTCCTGATGGCGAGACAGAAGACGCAACATTTCTTCTAGGGGGCTCGTGAGGGGCGAGGCCTCTTGAGGAGTTGGACCCTCGAATGCCGCTGAAACCACTGAGGTTGATTGCCACGTTATGTTAGCGACACACTGAGAGCATTTCAGGTTCATGGAACCCCGTGCAGTGCGCCACGAGAGAAGAAAACGCAGATGCTGCCTTGACAGGGTTAGATTGAATTGCCTCTGTCCCCCCTCCGAAAACTAACTTTCCCAGAGCCAGCACAGCTTCACGTCCCGAGCAACGTTTTCTGCTGTGTGCCAGGATACATGAAAGGAAACCTGGGGACGCTGGGAGACTCTGAGCTGTACGCGGCTTGCCAAAGCTTCTAGACCCTTCAGGGGTCAGTGTGGCCCTTCTGGAGAGTGACACAGCATGTTTCCTAATGGAAACCTAGTGTTACATTTCGGGGACTTTCTGCACAACCTTCCTCAGCCGCCTAGCTGGATGTCCTTGCCCAGAAGCGGCAGTTGCCAAGGAGTTCTTTCCCAGGAGCTCGTGAGACAGCATACCATGCAGAACCGCAGAGAAGGAGACCAGCCTTTCTCCGGGTTCTCAGAGGTTCGCTTTTCTGCCTTTGAGCCTCTGAACTCAGAGATCCAGTCAGCTCCCAATGATACTTTAGAACTGTAGTATTGAAGGTCTCTCTGCCATCAGCCCCCTGCTCAGCTCCCGTCTCCTAGGTGCATTCAGTGAAGTAGCATCCACTCTGCAGCCTCCCGCACCATGTTGTTTAGGAACGGCACATTTCCTCTTCGTAAAGAAATCTTTTCTTGCAGCCTGCCTGGCCCGAGCTCCTATTCCTTTTCCGAAGGCCGAGTTCGGCATAGCCCTGCAATGACCCCTTCCCTCAAGGCCGGACACATCTCTGAAAGACTATACTCCATGGGTCCCCATTCATTACATCTTACCTCCCATGAAACACAAAGGAGTTGTAGCGTGATGGGAGGAAACAATGGTCTCCTTCTCCTTCTCGGAATACCCCGTTGCCCAAGGTTACGGGCCTTGTCCAGAAGCAACAGTTGCCCAGGATTTCTTTGCTTTGAGCTCGTGAGACAGCATATCATGTAGGACCGCCGAGAAGGAGACCTGCCTCTCTCTGGTTTGGAAGAGGTTAGCTTTTCTACTCAGCCTTGGAGCACAAAGACCCAGCCAATTCCCAAGGACAGTTTCGAAGGTTACTGGTGCAGGTCTCTCTGCGCTTAGCCCACCGTTCAGCTACAGTCTGTAAAGTGCATTCAGGGAAGAGCAAGAAAGTCTCCAACGCCCCGCGTCTTGTGGGGAAGGAACAGCACATTCTCTCCTCAGTGAAGACGTCCTTTCTTGCAGACTGTCAGGCTGGGACTCCTCTTCCGTCTCAGACCACCGAGTTTGGCATAGCGTTGAAATGACCCCTTCCCTCAACGCCGTACGCATCTCTTCAAGAACATAAACCCTGTGTGCCCATTCGTTATACCTCACCGCCCTAAGAAACACCGAAGAGCTGTGGCTGGATGGTAGGAAACAGTGGCCGTAGTGTCCTTCGATCAATATCCCGTTCCAAAGGCCCCCCCGTGAAAATCTCTTGCTTTCGAGGGCCTAGGGCATTCCAAGGGCTGCCAAACACAGCTAAAGGAGGCGAAATAAGAGAAGCAGAACTTGCTCCTGAGAAACTCGTACATACACTGAACCCAAAGCATGCCTCTTCGTGGAGACCGAAGGCCTCCCCAGCTCAGATTCTGGGCCCTGGAACACAGTGCTAACCGCTGCCTTCAAGGAGAGGTAGGCAAGGAATGTTTTCAAGTCTCGCCTGCCTCTCAGGGCCTGTTCAGCTTGAGTGGAAAATATCCACAGCCTGCCCGAACGTCCTGCCGAGCAGCGAGTTGTACTGGAGTGTAGCAAACGCTTCCAAGTTGTCTGAGGGGAAAGAGGCCATTGCTGTGGTGTGAACGGCCTTCTCTGCCACTCTTTCGGAGCACAGTGCTCTCTGGGCAGGCAGGATAGTTCCTAGAGCAGAAGCATTTGAACAGACGTCTGCCCTGGTATACTTCCTACATCCGCACATCGAGTGCATCTTTCCTACGCTCCAGGCACCAACACGGTGCACAGAACTCCTCCTGATGGCGAGACAGAAGACGCAACATTTCTTCTAGGGGGCTCGTGAGGGGCGAGGCCTCTTGAGGAGTTGGACCCTCGAATGCCGCTGAAACCACTGAGGTTGATTGCCACGTTATGTTAGCGACACACTGAGAGCATTTCAGGTTCATGGAACCCCGTGCAGTGCGCCACGAGAGAAGAAAACGCAGATGCTGCCTTGACAGGGTTAGATTGAATTGCCTCTGTCCCCCCTCCGAAAACTAACTTTCCCAGAGCCAGCACAGCTTCACGTCCCGAGCAACGTTTTCTGCTGTGTGCCAGGATACATGAAAGGAAACCTGGGGACGCTGGGAGACTCTGAGCTGTACGCGGCTTGCCAAAGCTTCTAGACCCTTCAGGGGTCAGTGTGGCCCTTCTGGAGAGTGACACAGCATGTTTCCTAATGGAAACCTAGTGTTACATTTCGGGGACTTTCTGCACAACCTTCCTCAGCCGCCTAGCTGGATGTCCTTGCCCAGAAGCGGCAGTTGCCAAGGAGTTCTTTCCCAGGAGCTCGTGAGACAGCATATCATGCAGAACCGCAGAGAAGGAGACCAGCCTTTCTCCGGGTTCTCAGAGGTTCGCTTTTCTGCCTTTGAGCCTCTGAAGTCAGAGATCCAGTCAGCTCCCAATGATACTTTAGAACTGTAGTATTGAAGGTCTCTCTGCCATCAGCCCCCTGCTCAGCTCCCGTCTCCTAGGTGCATTCAGTGAAGTAGCATCCACTCTGCAGCCTCCCGCACCATGTTGTTTAGGAACGGCACATTTCCTCTTCGTAAAGAAATCTTTTCTTGCAGCCTGCCTGGCCCGAGCTCCTATTCCTTTTCCGAAGGCCGAGTTCGGCATAGCCCTGCAATGACCCCTTCCCTCAAGGCCGGACACATCTCTGAAAGACTATACTCCATGGGTCCCCATTCATTACATCTTACCTCCCATGAAACACAAAGGAGTTGTAGCGTGATGGGAGGAAACAACGGCCTCCTTCTCCTTCTCGGAATACCCCGTTGCCCAAGGTTACGGGCCTTGTCCAGAAGCAACAGTTGCCCAGGATTTCTTTGCTTTGAGCTCGTGAGACAGCATATCATGTAGGACCGCCGAGAAGGAGACCTGCCTCTCTCTGGTTTGGAAGAGGTTAGCTTTTCTACTCAGCCTTGGAGCACAAAGACCCAGCCAATTCCCAAGGACAGTTTCGAAGGTTACTGGTGCAGGTCTCTCTGCGCTTAGCCCACCGTTCAGCTACAGTCTGTAAAGTGCATTCAGGGAAGAGCAAGAAAGTCTCCAACGCCCCGCGTCTTGTGGGGAAGGAACAGCACATTCTCTCCTCAGTGAAGACGTCCTTTCTTGCAGACTGCCAGGCTGGGACTCCTCTTCCGTCTCAGACCACCGAGTTTGGCATAGCGTTGAAATGACACCTTCCCTCAACGCCGTAGGCATCTCTTCAAGAACATAAACCCTGTGTGCCCATTCGTTATACCTCACCGCCCTAAGAAACACCGAAGAGCTGTGGCTGGATGGTAGGAAACAGTGGCCGTAGTGTCCTTCGATCAATATCCCGTTCCAAAGGCCCCCCGTGAAAATCTCTTGCTTTCGAGGGCCTAGGGCATACCAAGGGCTGCCAAACACAGCTAAAGGAGGCGAAATAAGAGAAGCAGAACTTGCTCCTGAGAAACTCGTACATACACTGAACCCAAAGCATGCCTCTTCGTGGAGACCGAAGGCCTCCCCAGCTCAGATTCTGGGCCCTGGAACACAATGCTAACCGCTGCCTTCAAGGAGAGGTAGGCAAGGAATGTTTTCAAGTCTCGCCTGCCTCTCAGGGCCTGTTCAGCTTGAGTGGAAAATATCCACAGCCTGCCCGAACGTCCTGCCGAGCAGCGAGTTGTACTGGAGTGTAGCAAACGCTTCCAAGTTGTCTGAGGGGAAAGAGGCCATTGCTGTGGTGTGAACGGCCTTCTCTGCCACTCTTTCGGAGCACAGTGCTCTCTGGGCAGGCAGGATAGTTCCTAGAGCAGAAGCATTTGAACAGACGTCTGCCCTGGTATACTTCCTACATCCGCACATCGAGTGCATCTTTCCTACGCTCCAGGCACCAACACGGTGCACAGAACTCCTCCTGATGGCGAGACAGAAGACGCAACATTTCTTCTAGGGGGCTCGTGAGGGGCGAGGCCTCTTGAGGAGTTGGACCCTCGAATGCCGCTGAAACCACTGAGGTTGATTGCCACGTTATGTTAGCGACACACTGAGAGCATTTCAGGTTCATGGAACCCCGTGCAGTGCGCCACGAGAGAAGAAAACGCAGATGCTGCCTTGACAGGGTTAGATTGAATTGCCTCTGTCCCCCCTCCGAAAACTAACTTTCCCAGAGCCAGCACAGCTTCACGTCCCGAGCAACGTTTTCTGCTGTGTGCCAGGATACATGAAAGGAAACCTGGGGACGCTGGGAGACTCTGAGCTGTACGCGGCTTGCCAAAGCTTCTAGACCCTTCAGGGGTCAGTGTGGCCCTTCTGGAGAGTGACACAGCATGTTTCCTAATGGAAACCTAGTGTTACATTTCGGGGACTTTCTGCACAACCTTCCTCAGCCGCCTAGCTGGATGTCCTTGCCCAGAAGCGGCAGTTGCCAAGGAGTTCTTTCCCAGGAGCTCGTGAGACAGCATACCATGCAGAACCGCAGAGAAGGAGACCAGCCTTTCTCCGGGTTCTCAGAGGTTCGCTTTTCTGCCTTTGAGCCTCTGAACTCAGAGATCCAGTCAGCTCCCAATGATACTTTAGAACTGTAGTATTGAAGGTCTCTCTGCCATCAGCCCCCTGCTCAGCTCCCGTCTCCTAGGTGCATTCAGTGAAGTAGCATCCACTCTGCAGCCTCCCGCACCATGTTGTTTAGGAACGGCACATTTCCTCTTCGTAAAGAAATCTTTTCTTGCAGCCTGCCTGGCCCGAGCTCCTATTCCTTTTCCGAAGGCCGAGTTCGGCATAGCCCTGCAATGACCCCTTCCCTCAAGGCCGGACACATCTCTGAAAGACTATACTCCATGGGTCCCCATTCATTACATCTTACCTCCCATGAAACACAAAGGAGTTGTAGCGTGATGGGAGGAAACAATGGTCTCCTTCTCCTTCTCGGAATACCCCGTTGCCCAAGGTTACGGGCCTTGTCCAGAAGCAACAGTTGCCCAGGATTTCTTTGCTTTGAGCTCGTGAGACAGCATATCATGTAGGACCGCCGAGAAGGAGACCTGCCTCTCTCTGGTTTGGAAGAGGTTAGCTTTTCTACTCAGCCTTGGAGCACAAAGACCCAGCCAATTCCCAAGGACAGTTTCGAAGGTTACTGGTGCAGGTCTCTCTGCGCTTAGCCCACCGTTCAGCTACAGTCTGTAAAGTGCATTCAGGGAAGAGCAAGAAAGTCTCCAACGCCCCGCGTCTTGTGGGGAAGGAACAGCACATTCTCTCCTCAGTGAAGACGTCCTTTCTTGCAGACTGTCAGGCTGGGACTCCTCTTCCGTCTCAGACCACCGAGTTTGGCATAGCGTTGAAATGACCCCTTCCCTCAACGCCGTAGGCATCTCTTCAAGAACATAAACCCTGTGTGCCCATTCGTTATACCTCACCGCCCTAAGAAACACCGAAGAGCTGTGGCTGGATGGTAGGAAACAGTGGCCGTAGTGTCCTTCGATCAATATCCCGTTCCAAAGGCCCCCCGTGAAAATCTCTTGCTTTCGAGGGCCTAGGGCATACCAAGGGCTGCCAAACACAGCTAAAGGAGGCGAAATAAGAGAAGCAGAACTTGCTCCTGAGAAACTCGTACATACACTGAACCCAAAGCATGCCTCTTCGTGGAGACCGAAGGCCTCCCCAGCTCAGATTCTGGGCCCTGGAACACAGTGCTAACCGCTGCCTTCAAGGAGAGGTAGGCAAGGAATGTTTTCAAGTCTCGCCTGCCTCTCAGGGCCTGTTCAGCTTGAGTGGAAAATATCCACAGCCTGCCCGAACGTCCTGCCGAGCAGCGAGTTGTACTGGAGTGTAGCAAACGCTTCCAAGTTGTCTGAGGGGAAAGAGGCCATTGCTGTGGTGTGAACGGCCTTCTCTGCCACTCTTTCGGAGCACAGTGCTCTCTGGGCAGGCAGGATAGTTCCTAGAGCAGAAGCATTTGAACAGACGTCTGCCCTGGTATACTTCCTACATCCGCACATCGAGTGCATCTTTCCTACGCTCCAGGCACCAACACGGTGCACAGAACTCCTCCTGATGGCGAGACAGAAGACGCAACATTTCTTCTAGGGGGCTCGTGAGGGGCGAGGCCTCTTGAGGAGTTGGACCCTCGAATGCCGCTGAAACCACTGAGGTTGATTGCCACGTTATGTTAGCGACACACTGAGAGCATTTCAGGTTCATGGAACCCCGTGCAGTGCGCCACGAGAGAAGAAAACGCAGATGCTGCCTTGACAGGGTTAGATTGAATTGCCTCTGTCCCCCCTCCGAAAACTAACTTTCCCAGAGCCAGCACAGCTTCACGTCCCGAGCAACGTTTTCTGCTGTGTGCCAGGATACATGAAAGGAAACCTGGGGACGCTGGGAGACTCTGAGCTGTACGCGGCTTGCCAAAGCTTCTAGACCCTTCAGGGGTCAGTGTGGCCCTTCTGGAGAGTGACACAGCATGTTTCCTAATGGAAACCTAGTGTTACATTTCGGGGACTTTCTGCACAACCTTCCTCAGCCGCCTAGCTGGATGTCCTTGCCCAGAAGCGGCAGTTGCCAAGGAGTTCTTTCCCAGGAGCTCGTGAGACAGCATATCATGCAGAACCGCAGAGAAGGAGACCAGCCTTTCTCCGGGTTCTCAGAGGTTCGCTTTTCTGCCTTTGAGCCTCTGAAGTCAGAGATCCAGTCAGCTCCCAATGATACTTTAGAACTGTAGTATTGAAGGTCTCTCTGCCATCAGCCCCCTGCTCAGCTCCCGTCTCCTAGGTGCATTCAGTGAAGTAGCATCCACTCTGCAGCCTCCCGCACCATGTTGTTTAGGAACGGCACATTTCCTCTTCGTAAAGAAATCTTTTCTTGCAGCCTGCCTGGCCCGAGCTCCTATTCCTTTTCCGAAGGCCGAGTTCGGCATAGCCCTGCAATGACCCCTTCCCTCAAGGCCGGACACATCTCTGAAAGACTATACTCCATGGGTCCCCATTCATTACATCTTACCTCCCATGAAACACAAAGGAGTTGTAGCGTGATGGGAGGAAACAACGGCCTCCTTCTCCTTCTCGGAATACCCCGTTGCCCAAGGTTACGGGCCTTGTCCAGAAGCAACAGTTGCCCAGGATTTCTTTGCTTTGAGCTCGTGAGACAGCATATCATGTAGGACCGCCGAGAAGGAGACCTGCCTCTCTCTGGTTTGGAAGAGGTTAGCTTTTCTACTCAGCCTTGGAGCACAAAGACCCAGCCAATTCCCAAGGACAGTTTCGAAGGTTACTGGTGCAGGTCTCTCTGCGCTTAGCCCACCGTTCAGCTACAGTCTGTAAAGTGCATTCAGGGAAGAGCAAGAAAGTCTCCAACGCCCCGCGTCTTGTGGGGAAGGAACAGCACATTCTCTCCTCAGTGAAGACGTCCTTTCTTGCAGACTGTCAGGCTGGGACTCCTCTTCCGTCTCAGACCACCGAGTTTGGCATAGCGTTGAAATGACCCCTTCCCTCAACGCCGTACGCATCTCTTCAAGAACATAAACCCTGTGTGCCCATTCGTTATACCTCACCGCCCTAAGAAACACCGAAGAGCTGTGGCTGGATGGTAGGAAACAGTGGCCGTAGTGTCCTTCGATCAATATCCCGTTCCAAAGGCCCCCCCGTGAAAATCTCTTGCTTTCGAGGGCCTAGGGCATTCCAAGGGCTGCCAAACACAGCTAAAGGAGGCGAAATAAGAGAAGCAGAACTTGCTCCTGAGAAACTCGTACATACACTGAACCCAAAGCATGCCTCTTCGTGGAGACCGAAGGCCTCCCCAGCTCAGATTCTGGGCCCTGGAACACAGTGCTAACCGCTGCCTTCAAGGAGAGGTAGGCAAGGAATGTTTTCAAGTCTCGCCTGCCTCTCAGGGCCTGTTCAGCTTGAGTGGAAAATATCCACAGCCTGCCCGAACGTCCTGCCGAGCAGCGAGTTGTACTGGAGTGTAGCAAACGCTTCCAAGTTGTCTGAGGGGAAAGAGGCCATTGCTGTGGTGTGAACGGCCTTCTCTGCCACTCTTTCGGAGCACAGTGCTCTCTGGGCAGGCAGGATAGTTCCTAGAGCAGAAGCATTTGAACAGACGTCTGCCCTGGTATACTTCCTACATCCGCACATCGAGTGCATCTTTCCTACGCTCCAGGCACCAACACGGTGCACAGAACTCCTCCTGATGGCGAGACAGAAGACGCAACATTTCTTCTAGGGGGCTCGTGAGGGGCGAGGCCTCTTGAGGAGTTGGACCCTCGAATGCCGCTGAAACCACTGAGGTTGATTGCCACGTTATGTTAGCGACACACTGAGAGCATTTCAGGTTCATGGAACCCCGTGCAGTGCGCCACGAGAGAAGAAAACGCAGATGCTGCCTTGACAGGGTTAGATTGAATTGCCTCTGTCCCCCCTCCGAAAACTAACTTTCCCAGAGCCAGCACAGCTTCACGTCCCGAGCAACGTTTTCTGCTGTGTGCCAGGATACATGAAAGGAAACCTGGGGACGCTGGGAGACTCTGAGCTGTACGCGGCTTGCCAAAGCTTCTAGACCCTTCAGGGGTCAGTGTGGCCCTTCTGGAGAGTGACACAGCATGTTTCCTAATGGAAACCTAGTGTTACATTTCGGGGACTTTCTGCACAACCTTCCTCAGCCGCCTAGCTGGATGTCCTTGCCCAGAAGCGGCAGTTGCCAAGGAGTTCTTTCCCAGGAGCTCGTGAGACAGCATATCATGCAGAACCGCAGAGAAGGAGACCAGCCTTTCTCCGGGTTCTCAGAGGTTCGCTTTTCTGCCTTTGAGCCTCTGAAGTCAGAGATCCAGTCAGCTCCCAATGATACTTTAGAACTGTAGTATTGAAGGTCTCTCTGCCATCAGCCCCCTGCTCAGCTCCCGTCTCCTAGGTGCATTCAGTGAAGTAGCATCCACTCTGCAGCCTCCCGCACCATGTTGTTTAGGAACGGCACATTTCCTCTTCGTAAAGAAATCTTTTCTTGCAGCCTGCCTGGCCCGAGCTCCTATTCCTTTTCCGAAGGCCGAGTTCGGCATAGCCCTGCAATGACCCCTTCCCTCAAGGCCGGACACATCTCTGAAAGACTATACTCCATGGGTCCCCATTCATTACATCTTACCTCCCATGAAACACAAAGGAGTTGTAGCGTGATGGGAGGAAACAACGGCCTCCTTCTCCTTCTCGGAATACCCCGTTGCCCAAGGTTACGGGCCTTGTCCAGAAGCAACAGTTGCCCAGGATTTCTTTGCTTTGAGCTCGTGAGACAGCATATCATGTAGGACCGCCGAGAAGGAGACCTGCCTCTCTCTGGTTTGGAAGAGGTTAGCTTTTCTACTCAGCCTTGGAGCACAAAGACCCAGCCAATTCCCAAGGACAGTTTCGAAGGTTACTGGTGCAGGTCTCTCTGCGCTTAGCCCACCGTTCAGCTACAGTCTGTAAAGTGCATTCAGGGAAGAGCAAGAAAGTCTCCAACGCCCCGCGTCTTGTGGGGAAGGAACAGCACATTCTCTCCTCAGTGAAGACGTCCTTTCTTGCAGACTGCCAGGCTGGGACTCCTCTTCCGTCTCAGACCACCGAGTTTGGCATAGCGTTGAAATGACACCTTCCCTCAACGCCGTAGGCATCTCTTCAAGAACATAAACCCTGTGTGCCCATTCGTTATACCTCACCGCCCTAAGAAACACCGAAGAGCTGTGGCTGGATGGTAGGAAACAGTGGCCGTAGTGTCCTTCGATCAATATCCCGTTCCAAAGGCCCCCCGTGAAAATCTCTTGCTTTCGAGGGCCTAGGGCATACCAAGGGCTGCCAAACACAGCTAAAGGAGGCGAAATAAGAGAAGCAGAACTTGCTCCTGAGAAACTCGTACATACACTGAACCCAAAGCATGCCTCTTCGTGGAGACCGAAGGCCTCCCCAGCTCAGATTCTGGGCCCTGGAACACAGTGCTAACCGCTGCCTTCAAGGAGAGGTAGGCAAGGAATGTTTTCAAGTCTCGCCTGCCTCTCAGGGCCTGTTCAGCTTGAGTGGAAAATATCCACAGCCTGCCCGAACGTCCTGCCGAGCAGCGAGTTGTACTGGAGTGTAGCAAACGCTTCCAAGTTGTCTGAGGGGAAAGAGGCCATTGCTGTGGTGTGAACGGCCTTCTCTGCCACTCTTTCGGAGCACAGTGCTCTCTGGGCAGGCAGGATAGTTCCTAGAGCAGAAGCATTTGAACAGACGTCTGCCCTGGTATACTTCCTACATCCGCACATCGAGTGCATCTTTCCTACGCTCCAGGCACCAACACGGTGCACAGAACTCCTCCTGATGGCGAGACAGAAGACGCAACATTTCTTCTAGGGGGCTCGTGAGGGGCGAGGCCTCTTGAGGAGTTGGACCCTCGAATGCCGCTGAAACCACTGAGGTTGATTGCCACGTTATGTTAGCGACACACTGAGAGCATTTCAGGTTCATGGAACCCCGTGCAGTGCGCCACGAGAGAAGAAAACGCAGATGCTGCCTTGACAGGGTTAGATTGAATTGCCTCTGTCCCCCCTCCGAAAACTAACTTTCCCAGAGCCAGCACAGCTTCACGTCCCGAGCAACGTTTTCTGCTGTGTGCCAGGATACATGAAAGGAAACCTGGGGACGCTGGGAGACTCTGAGCTGTACGCGGCTTGCCAAAGCTTCTAGACCCTTCAGGGGTCAGTGTGGCCCTTCTGGAGAGTGACACAGCATGTTTCCTAATGGAAACCTAGTGTTACATTTCGGGGACTTTCTGCACAACCTTCCTCAGCCGCCTAGCTGGATGTCCTTGCCCAGAAGCGGCAGTTGCCAAGGAGTTCTTTCCCAGGAGCTCGTGAGACAGCATATCATGCAGAACCGCAGAGAAGGAGACCAGCCTTTCTCCGGGTTCTCAGAGGTTCGCTTTTCTGCCTTTGAGCCTCTGAAGTCAGAGATCCAGTCAGCTCCCAATGATACTTTAGAACTGTAGTATTGAAGGTCTCTCTGCCATCAGCCCCCTGCTCAGCTCCCGTCTCCTAGGTGCATTCAGTGAAGTAGCATCCACTCTGCAGCCTCCCGCACCATGTTGTTTAGGAACGGCACATTTCCTCTTCGTAAAGAAATCTTTTCTTGCAGCCTGCCTGGCCCGAGCTCCTATTCCTTTTCCGAAGGCCGAGTTCGGCATAGCCCTGCAATGACCCCTTCCCTCAAGGCCGGACACATCTCTGAAAGACTATACTCCATGGGTCCCCATTCATTACATCTTACCTCCCATGAAACACAAAGGAGTTGTAGCGTGATGGGAGGAAACAACGGCCTCCTTCTCCTTCTCGGAATACCCCGTTGCCCAAGGTTACGGGCCTTGTCCAGAAGCAACAGTTGCCCAGGATTTCTTTGCTTTGAGCTCGTGAGACAGCATATCATGTAGGACCGCCGAGAAGGAGACCTGCCTCTCTCTGGTTTGGAAGAGGTTAGCTTTTCTACTCAGCCTTGGAGCACAAAGACCCAGCCAATTCCCAAGGACAGTTTCGAAGGTTACTGGTGCAGGTCTCTCTGCGCTTAGCCCACCGTTCAGCTACAGTCTGTAAAGTGCATTCAGGGAAGAGCAAGAAAGTCTCCAACGCCCCGCGTCTTGTGGGGAAGGAACAGCACATTCTCTCCTCAGTGAAGACGTCCTTTCTTGCAGACTGCCAGGCTGGGACTCCTCTTCCGTCTCAGACCACCGAGTTTGGCATAGCGTTGAAATGACACCTTCCCTCAACGCCGTAGGCATCTCTTCAAGAACATAAACCCTGTGTGCCCATTCGTTATACCTCACCGCCCTAAGAAACACCGAAGAGCTGTGGCTGGATGGTAGGAAACAGTGGCCGTAGTGTCCTTCGATCAATATCCCGTTCCAAAGGCCCCCCGTGAAAATCTCTTGCTTTCGAGGGCCTAGGGCATACCAAGGGCTGCCAAACACAGCTAAAGGAGGCGAAATAAGAGAAGCAGAACTTGCTCCTGAGAAACTCGTACATACACTGAACCCAAAGCATGCCTCTTCGTGGAGACCGAAGGCCTCCCCAGCTCAGATTCTGGGCCCTGGAACACAATGCTAACCGCTGCCTTCAAGGAGAGGTAGGCAAGGAATGTTTTCAAGTCTCGCCTGCCTCTCAGGGCCTGTTCAGCTTGAGTGGAAAATATCCACAGCCTGCCCGAACGTCCTGCCGAGCAGCGAGTTGTACTGGAGTGTAGCAAACGCTTCCAAGTTGTCTGAGGGGAAAGAGGCCATTGCTGTGGTGTGAACGGCCTTCTCTGCCACTCTTTCGGAGCACAGTGCTCTCTGGGCAGGCAGGATAGTTCCTAGAGCAGAAGCATTTGAACAGACGTCTGCCCTGGTATACTTCCTACATCCGCACATCGAGTGCATCTTTCCTACGCTCCAGGCACCAACACGGTGCACAGAACTCCTCCTGATGGCGAGACAGAAGACGCAACATTTCTTCTAGGGGGCTCGTGAGGGGCGAGGCCTCTTGAGGAGTTGGACCCTCGAATGCCGCTGAAACCACTGAGGTTGATTGCCACGTTATGTTAGCGACACACTGAGAGCATTTCAGGTTCATGGAACCCCGTGCAGTGCGCCACGAGAGAAGAAAACGCAGATGCTGCCTTGACAGGGTTAGATTGAATTGCCTCTGTCCCCCCTCCGAAAACTAACTTTCCCAGAGCCAGCACAGCTTCACGTCCCGAGCAACGTTTTCTGCTGTGTGCCAGGATACATGAAAGGAAACCTGGGGACGCTGGGAGACTCTGAGCTGTACGCGGCTTGCCAAAGCTTCTAGACCCTTCAGGGGTCAGTGTGGCCCTTCTGGAGAGTGACACAGCATGTTTCCTAATGGAAACCTAGTGTTACATTTCGGGGACTTTCTGCACAACCTTCCTCAGCCGCCTAGCTGGATGTCCTTGCCCAGAAGCGGCAGTTGCCAAGGAGTTCTTTCCCAGGAGCTCGTGAGACAGCATACCATGCAGAACCGCAGAGAAGGAGACCAGCCTTTCTCCGGGTTCTCAGAGGTTCGCTTTTCTGCCTTTGAGCCTCTGAACTCAGAGATCCAGTCAGCTCCCAATGATACTTTAGAACTGTAGTATTGAAGGTCTCTCTGCCATCAGCCCCCTGCTCAGCTCCCGTCTCCTAGGTGCATTCAGTGAAGTAGCATCCACTCTGCAGCCTCCCGCACCATGTTGTTTAGGAACGGCACATTTCCTCTTCGTAAAGAAATCTTTTCTTGCAGCCTGCCTGGCCCGAGCTCCTATTCCTTTTCCGAAGGCCGAGTTCGGCATAGCCCTGCAATGACCCCTTCCCTCAAGGCCGGACACATCTCTGAAAGACTATACTCCATGGGTCCCCATTCATTACATCTTACCTCCCATGAAACACAAAGGAGTTGTAGCGTGATGGGAGGAAACAATGGTCTCCTTCTCCTTCTCGGAATACCCCGTTGCCCAAGGTTACGGGCCTTGTCCAGAAGCAACAGTTGCCCAGGATTTCTTTGCTTTGAGCTCGTGAGACAGCATATCATGTAGGACCGCCGAGAAGGAGACCTGCCTCTCTCTGGTTTGGAAGAGGTTAGCTTTTCTACTCAGCCTTGGAGCACAAAGACCCAGCCAATTCCCAAGGACAGTTTCGAAGGTTACTGGTGCAGGTCTCTCTGCGCTTAGCCCACCGTTCAGCTACAGTCTGTAAAGTGCATTCAGGGAAGAGCAAGAAAGTCTCCAACGCCCCGCGTCTTGTGGGGAAGGAACAGCACATTCTCTCCTCAGTGAAGACGTCCTTTCTTGCAGACTGTCAGGCTGGGACTCCTCTTCCGTCTCAGACCACCGAGTTTGGCATAGCGTTGAAATGACCCCTTCCCTCAACGCCGTACGCATCTCTTCAAGAACATAAACCCTGTGTGCCCATTCGTTATACCTCACCGCCCTAAGAAACACCGAAGAGCTGTGGCTGGATGGTAGGAAACAGTGGCCGTAGTGTCCTTCGATCAATATCCCGTTCCAAAGGCCCCCCCGTGAAAATCTCTTGCTTTCGAGGGCCTAGGGCATTCCAAGGGCTGCCAAACACAGCTAAAGGAGGCGAAATAAGAGAAGCAGAACTTGCTCCTGAGAAACTCGTACATACACTGAACCCAAAGCATGCCTCTTCGTGGAGACCGAAGGCCTCCCCAGCTCAGATTCTGGGCCCTGGAACACAGTGCTAACCGCTGCCTTCAAGGAGAGGTAGGCAAGGAATGTTTTCAAGTCTCGCCTGCCTCTCAGGGCCTGTTCAGCTTGAGTGGAAAATATCCACAGCCTGCCCGAACGTCCTGCCGAGCAGCGAGTTGTACTGGAGTGTAGCAAACGCTTCCAAGTTGTCTGAGGGGAAAGAGGCCATTGCTGTGGTGTGAACGGCCTTCTCTGCCACTCTTTCGGAGCACAGTGCTCTCTGGGCAGGCAGGATAGTTCCTAGAGCAGAAGCATTTGAACAGACGTCTGCCCTGGTATACTTCCTACATCCGCACATCGAGTGCATCTTTCCTACGCTCCAGGCACCAACACGGTGCACAGAACTCCTCCTGATGGCGAGACAGAAGACGCAACATTTCTTCTAGGGGGCTCGTGAGGGGCGAGGCCTCTTGAGGAGTTGGACCCTCGAATGCCGCTGAAACCACTGAGGTTGATTGCCACGTTATGTTAGCGACACACTGAGAGCATTTCAGGTTCATGGAACCCCGTGCAGTGCGCCACGAGAGAAGAAAACGCAGATGCTGCCTTGACAGGGTTAGATTGAATTGCCTCTGTCCCCCCTCCGAAAACTAACTTTCCCAGAGCCAGCACAGCTTCACGTCCCGAGCAACGTTTTCTGCTGTGTGCCAGGATACATGAAAGGAAACCTGGGGACGCTGGGAGACTCTGAGCTGTACGCGGCTTGCCAAAGCTTCTAGACCCTTCAGGGGTCAGTGTGGCCCTTCTGGAGAGTGACACAGCATGTTTCCTAATGGAAACCTAGTGTTACATTTCGGGGACTTTCTGCACAACCTTCCTCAGCCGCCTAGCTGGATGTCCTTGCCCAGAAGCGGCAGTTGCCAAGGAGTTCTTTCCCAGGAGCTCGTGAGACAGCATATCATGCAGAACCGCAGAGAAGGAGACCAGCCTTTCTCCGGGTTCTCAGAGGTTCGCTTTTCTGCCTTTGAGCCTCTGAAGTCAGAGATCCAGTCAGCTCCCAATGATACTTTAGAACTGTAGTATTGAAGGTCTCTCTGCCATCAGCCCCCTGCTCAGCTCCCGTCTCCTAGGTGCATTCAGTGAAGTAGCATCCACTCTGCAGCCTCCCGCACCATGTTGTTTAGGAACGGCACATTTCCTCTTCGTAAAGAAATCTTTTCTTGCAGCCTGCCTGGCCCGAGCTCCTATTCCTTTTCCGAAGGCCGAGTTCGGCATAGCCCTGCAATGACCCCTTCCCTCAAGGCCGGACACATCTCTGAAAGACTATACTCCATGGGTCCCCATTCATTACATCTTACCTCCCATGAAACACAAAGGAGTTGTAGCGTGATGGGAGGAAACAACGGCCTCCTTCTCCTTCTCGGAATACCCCGTTGCCCAAGGTTACGGGCCTTGTCCAGAAGCAACAGTTGCCCAGGATTTCTTTGCTTTGAGCTCGTGAGACAGCATATCATGTAGGACCGCCGAGAAGGAGACCTGCCTCTCTCTGGTTTGGAAGAGGTTAGCTTTTCTACTCAGCCTTGGAGCACAAAGACCCAGCCAATTCCCAAGGACAGTTTCGAAGGTTACTGGTGCAGGTCTCTCTGCGCTTAGCCCACCGTTCAGCTACAGTCTGTAAAGTGCATTCAGGGAAGAGCAAGAAAGTCTCCAACGCCCCGCGTCTTGTGGGGAAGGAACAGCACATTCTCTCCTCAGTGAAGACGTCCTTTCTTGCAGACTGCCAGGCTGGGACTCCTCTTCCGTCTCAGACCACCGAGTTTGGCATAGCGTTGAAATGACACCTTCCCTCAACGCCGTAGGCATCTCTTCAAGAACATAAACCCTGTGTGCCCATTCGTTATACCTCACCGCCCTAAGAAACACCGAAGAGCTGTGGCTGGATGGTAGGAAACAGTGGCCGTAGTGTCCTTCGATCAATATCCCGTTCCAAAGGCCCCCCGTGAAAATCTCTTGCTTTCGAGGGCCTAGGGCATACCAAGGGCTGCCAAACACAGCTAAAGGAGGCGAAATAAGAGAAGCAGAACTTGCTCCTGAGAAACTCGTACATACACTGAACCCAAAGCATGCCTCTTCGTGGAGACCGAAGGCCTCCCCAGCTCAGATTCTGGGCCCTGGAACACAATGCTAACCGCTGCCTTCAAGGAGAGGTAGGCAAGGAATGTTTTCAAGTCTCGCCTGCCTCTCAGGGCCTGTTCAGCTTGAGTGGAAAATATCCACAGCCTGCCCGAACGTCCTGCCGAGCAGCGAGTTGTACTGGAGTGTAGCAAACGCTTCCAAGTTGTCTGAGGGGAAAGAGGCCATTGCTGTGGTGTGAACGGCCTTCTCTGCCACTCTTTCGGAGCACAGTGCTCTCTGGGCAGGCAGGATAGTTCCTAGAGCAGAAGCATTTGAACAGACGTCTGCCCTGGTATACTTCCTACATCCGCACATCGAGTGCATCTTTCCTACGCTCCAGGCACCAACACGGTGCACAGAACTCCTCCTGATGGCGAGACAGAAGACGCAACATTTCTTCTAGGGGGCTCGTGAGGGGCGAGGCCTCTTGAGGAGTTGGACCCTCGAATGCCGCTGAAACCACTGAGGTTGATTGCCACGTTATGTTAGCGACACACTGAGAGCATTTCAGGTTCATGGAACCCCGTGCAGTGCGCCACGAGAGAAGAAAACGCAGATGCTGCCTTGACAGGGTTAGATTGAATTGCCTCTGTCCCCCCTCCGAAAACTAACTTTCCCAGAGCCAGCACAGCTTCACGTCCCGAGCAACGTTTTCTGCTGTGTGCCAGGATACATGAAAGGAAACCTGGGGACGCTGGGAGACTCTGAGCTGTACGCGGCTTGCCAAAGCTTCTAGACCCTTCAGGGGTCAGTGTGGCCCTTCTGGAGAGTGACACAGCATGTTTCCTAATGGAAACCTAGTGTTACATTTCGGGGACTTTCTGCACAACCTTCCTCAGCCGCCTAGCTGGATGTCCTTGCCCAGAAGCGGCAGTTGCCAAGGAGTTCTTTCCCAGGAGCTCGTGAGACAGCATACCATGCAGAACCGCAGAGAAGGAGACCAGCCTTTCTCCGGGTTCTCAGAGGTTCGCTTTTCTGCCTTTGAGCCTCTGAACTCAGAGATCCAGTCAGCTCCCAATGATACTTTAGAACTGTAGTATTGAAGGTCTCTCTGCCATCAGCCCCCTGCTCAGCTCCCGTCTCCTAGGTGCATTCAGTGAAGTAGCATCCACTCTGCAGCCTCCCGCACCATGTTGTTTAGGAACGGCACATTTCCTCTTCGTAAAGAAATCTTTTCTTGCAGCCTGCCTGGCCCGAGCTCCTATTCCTTTTCCGAAGGCCGAGTTCGGCATAGCCCTGCAATGACCCCTTCCCTCAAGGCCGGACACATCTCTGAAAGACTATACTCCATGGGTCCCCATTCATTACATCTTACCTCCCATGAAACACAAAGGAGTTGTAGCGTGATGGGAGGAAACAATGGTCTCCTTCTCCTTCTCGGAATACCCCGTTGCCCAAGGTTACGGGCCTTGTCCAGAAGCAACAGTTGCCCAGGATTTCTTTGCTTTGAGCTCGTGAGACAGCATATCATGTAGGACCGCCGAGAAGGAGACCTGCCTCTCTCTGGTTTGGAAGAGGTTAGCTTTTCTACTCAGCCTTGGAGCACAAAGACCCAGCCAATTCCCAAGGACAGTTTCGAAGGTTACTGGTGCAGGTCTCTCTGCGCTTAGCCCACCGTTCAGCTACAGTCTGTAAAGTGCATTCAGGGAAGAGCAAGAAAGTCTCCAACGCCCCGCGTCTTGTGGGGAAGGAACAGCACATTCTCTCCTCAGTGAAGACGTCCTTTCTTGCAGACTGTCAGGCTGGGACTCCTCTTCCGTCTCAGACCACCGAGTTTGGCATAGCGTTGAAATGACCCCTTCCCTCAACGCCGTACGCATCTCTTCAAGAACATAAACCCTGTGTGCCCATTCGTTATACCTCACCGCCCTAAGAAACACCGAAGAGCTGTGGCTGGATGGTAGGAAACAGTGGCCGTAGTGTCCTTCGATCAATATCCCGTTCCAAAGGCCCCCCCGTGAAAATCTCTTGCTTTCGAGGGCCTAGGGCATTCCAAGGGCTGCCAAACACAGCTAAAGGAGGCGAAATAAGAGAAGCAGAACTTGCTCCTGAGAAACTCGTACATACACTGAACCCAAAGCATGCCTCTTCGTGGAGACCGAAGGCCTCCCCAGCTCAGATTCTGGGCCCTGGAACACAGTGCTAACCGCTGCCTTCAAGGAGAGGTAGGCAAGGAATGTTTTCAAGTCTCGCCTGCCTCTCAGGGCCTGTTCAGCTTGAGTGGAAAATATCCACAGCCTGCCCGAACGTCCTGCCGAGCAGCGAGTTGTACTGGAGTGTAGCAAACGCTTCCAAGTTGTCTGAGGGGAAAGAGGCCATTGCTGTGGTGTGAACGGCCTTCTCTGCCACTCTTTCGGAGCACAGTGCTCTCTGGGCAGGCAGGATAGTTCCTAGAGCAGAAGCATTTGAACAGACGTCTGCCCTGGTATACTTCCTACATCCGCACATCGAGTGCATCTTTCCTACGCTCCAGGCACCAACACGGTGCACAGAACTCCTCCTGATGGCGAGACAGAAGACGCAACATTTCTTCTAGGGGGCTCGTGAGGGGCGAGGCCTCTTGAGGAGTTGGACCCTCGAATGCCGCTGAAACCACTGAGGTTGATTGCCACGTTATGTTAGCGACACACTGAGAGCATTTCAGGTTCATGGAACCCCGTGCAGTGCGCCACGAGAGAAGAAAACGCAGATGCTGCCTTGACAGGGTTAGATTGAATTGCCTCTGTCCCCCCTCCGAAAACTAACTTTCCCAGAGCCAGCACAGCTTCACGTCCCGAGCAACGTTTTCTGCTGTGTGCCAGGATACATGAAAGGAAACCTGGGGACGCTGGGAGACTCTGAGCTGTACGCGGCTTGCCAAAGCTTCTAGACCCTTCAGGGGTCAGTGTGGCCCTTCTGGAGAGTGACACAGCATGTTTCCTAATGGAAACCTAGTGTTACATTTCGGGGACTTTCTGCACAACCTTCCTCAGCCGCCTAGCTGGATGTCCTTGCCCAGAAGCGGCAGTTGCCAAGGAGTTCTTTCCCAGGAGCTCGTGAGACAGCATATCATGCAGAACCGCAGAGAAGGAGACCAGCCTTTCTCCGGGTTCTCAGAGGTTCGCTTTTCTGCCTTTGAGCCTCTGAAGTCAGAGATCCAGTCAGCTCCCAATGATACTTTAGAACTGTAGTATTGAAGGTCTCTCTGCCATCAGCCCCCTGCTCAGCTCCCGTCTCCTAGGTGCATTCAGTGAAGTAGCATCCACTCTGCAGCCTCCCGCACCATGTTGTTTAGGAACGGCACATTTCCTCTTCGTAAAGAAATCTTTTCTTGCAGCCTGCCTGGCCCGAGCTCCTATTCCTTTTCCGAAGGCCGAGTTCGGCATAGCCCTGCAATGACCCCTTCCCTCAAGGCCGGACACATCTCTGAAAGACTATACTCCATGGGTCCCCATTCATTACATCTTACCTCCCATGAAACACAAAGGAGTTGTAGCGTGATGGGAGGAAACAACGGCCTCCTTCTCCTTCTCGGAATACCCCGTTGCCCAAGGTTACGGGCCTTGTCCAGAAGCAACAGTTGCCCAGGATTTCTTTGCTTTGAGCTCGTGAGACAGCATATCATGTAGGACCGCCGAGAAGGAGACCTGCCTCTCTCTGGTTTGGAAGAGGTTAGCTTTTCTACTCAGCCTTGGAGCACAAAGACCCAGCCAATTCCCAAGGACAGTTTCGAAGGTTACTGGTGCAGGTCTCTCTGCGCTTAGCCCACCGTTCAGCTACAGTCTGTAAAGTGCATTCAGGGAAGAGCAAGAAAGTCTCCAACGCCCCGCGTCTTGTGGGGAAGGAACAGCACATTCTCTCCTCAGTGAAGACGTCCTTTCTTGCAGACTGCCAGGCTGGGACTCCTCTTCCGTCTCAGACCACCGAGTTTGGCATAGCGTTGAAATGACACCTTCCCTCAACGCCGTAGGCATCTCTTCAAGAACATAAACCCTGTGTGCCCATTCGTTATACCTCACCGCCCTAAGAAACACCGAAGAGCTGTGGCTGGATGGTAGGAAACAGTGGCCGTAGTGTCCTTCGATCAATATCCCGTTCCAAAGGCCCCCCGTGAAAATCTCTTGCTTTCGAGGGCCTAGGGCATACCAAGGGCTGCCAAACACAGCTAAAGGAGGCGAAATAAGAGAAGCAGAACTTGCTCCTGAGAAACTCGTACATACACTGAACCCAAAGCATGCCTCTTCGTGGAGACCGAAGGCCTCCCCAGCTCAGATTCTGGGCCCTGGAACACAATGCTAACCGCTGCCTTCAAGGAGAGGTAGGCAAGGAATGTTTTCAAGTCTCGCCTGCCTCTCAGGGCCTGTTCAGCTTGAGTGGAAAATATCCACAGCCTGCCCGAACGTCCTGCCGAGCAGCGAGTTGTACTGGAGTGTAGCAAACGCTTCCAAGTTGTCTGAGGGGAAAGAGGCCATTGCTGTGGTGTGAACGGCCTTCTCTGCCACTCTTTCGGAGCACAGTGCTCTCTGGGCAGGCAGGATAGTTCCTAGAGCAGAAGCATTTGAACAGACGTCTGCCCTGGTATACTTCCTACATCCGCACATCGAGTGCATCTTTCCTACGCTCCAGGCACCAACACGGTGCACAGAACTCCTCCTGATGGCGAGACAGAAGACGCAACATTTCTTCTAGGGGGCTCGTGAGGGGCGAGGCCTCTTGAGGAGTTGGACCCTCGAATGCCGCTGAAACCACTGAGGTTGATTGCCACGTTATGTTAGCGACACACTGAGAGCATTTCAGGTTCATGGAACCCCGTGCAGTGCGCCACGAGAGAAGAAAACGCAGATGCTGCCTTGACAGGGTTAGATTGAATTGCCTCTGTCCCCCCTCCGAAAACTAACTTTCCCAGAGCCAGCACAGCTTCACGTCCCGAGCAACGTTTTCTGCTGTGTGCCAGGATACATGAAAGGAAACCTGGGGACGCTGGGAGACTCTGAGCTGTACGCGGCTTGCCAAAGCTTCTAGACCCTTCAGGGGTCAGTGTGGCCCTTCTGGAGAGTGACACAGCATGTTTCCTAATGGAAACCTAGTGTTACATTTCGGGGACTTTCTGCACAACCTTCCTCAGCCGCCTAGCTGGATGTCCTTGCCCAGAAGCGGCAGTTGCCAAGGAGTTCTTTCCCAGGAGCTCGTGAGACAGCATACCATGCAGAACCGCAGAGAAGGAGACCAGCCTTTCTCCGGGTTCTCAGAGGTTCGCTTTTCTGCCTTTGAGCCTCTGAACTCAGAGATCCAGTCAGCTCCCAATGATACTTTAGAACTGTAGTATTGAAGGTCTCTCTGCCATCAGCCCCCTGCTCAGCTCCCGTCTCCTAGGTGCATTCAGTGAAGTAGCATCCACTCTGCAGCCTCCCGCACCATGTTGTTTAGGAACGGCACATTTCCTCTTCGTAAAGAAATCTTTTCTTGCAGCCTGCCTGGCCCGAGCTCCTATTCCTTTTCCGAAGGCCGAGTTCGGCATAGCCCTGCAATGACCCCTTCCCTCAAGGCCGGACACATCTCTGAAAGACTATACTCCATGGGTCCCCATTCATTACATCTTACCTCCCATGAAACACAAAGGAGTTGTAGCGTGATGGGAGGAAACAATGGTCTCCTTCTCCTTCTCGGAATACCCCGTTGCCCAAGGTTACGGGCCTTGTCCAGAAGCAACAGTTGCCCAGGATTTCTTTGCTTTGAGCTCGTGAGACAGCATATCATGTAGGACCGCCGAGAAGGAGACCTGCCTCTCTCTGGTTTGGAAGAGGTTAGCTTTTCTACTCAGCCTTGGAGCACAAAGACCCAGCCAATTCCCAAGGACAGTTTCGAAGGTTACTGGTGCAGGTCTCTCTGCGCTTAGCCCACCGTTCAGCTACAGTCTGTAAAGTGCATTCAGGGAAGAGCAAGAAAGTCTCCAACGCCCCGCGTCTTGTGGGGAAGGAACAGCACATTCTCTCCTCAGTGAAGACGTCCTTTCTTGCAGACTGTCAGGCTGGGACTCCTCTTCCGTCTCAGACCACCGAGTTTGGCATAGCGTTGAAATGACCCCTTCCCTCAACGCCGTACGCATCTCTTCAAGAACATAAACCCTGTGTGCCCATTCGTTATACCTCACCGCCCTAAGAAACACCGAAGAGCTGTGGCTGGATGGTAGGAAACAGTGGCCGTAGTGTCCTTCGATCAATATCCCGTTCCAAAGGCCCCCCCGTGAAAATCTCTTGCTTTCGAGGGCCTAGGGCATTCCAAGGGCTGCCAAACACAGCTAAAGGAGGCGAAATAAGAGAAGCAGAACTTGCTCCTGAGAAACTCGTACATACACTGAACCCAAAGCATGCCTCTTCGTGGAGACCGAAGGCCTCCCCAGCTCAGATTCTGGGCCCTGGAACACAGTGCTAACCGCTGCCTTCAAGGAGAGGTAGGCAAGGAATGTTTTCAAGTCTCGCCTGCCTCTCAGGGCCTGTTCAGCTTGAGTGGAAAATATCCACAGCCTGCCCGAACGTCCTGCCGAGCAGCGAGTTGTACTGGAGTGTAGCAAACGCTTCCAAGTTGTCTGAGGGGAAAGAGGCCATTGCTGTGGTGTGAACGGCCTTCTCTGCCACTCTTTCGGAGCACAGTGCTCTCTGGGCAGGCAGGATAGTTCCTAGAGCAGAAGCATTTGAACAGACGTCTGCCCTGGTATACTTCCTACATCCGCACATCGAGTGCATCTTTCCTACGCTCCAGGCACCAACACGGTGCACAGAACTCCTCCTGATGGCGAGACAGAAGACGCAACATTTCTTCTAGGGGGCTCGTGAGGGGCGAGGCCTCTTGAGGAGTTGGACCCTCGAATGCCGCTGAAACCACTGAGGTTGATTGCCACGTTATGTTAGCGACACACTGAGAGCATTTCAGGTTCATGGAACCCCGTGCAGTGCGCCACGAGAGAAGAAAACGCAGATGCTGCCTTGACAGGGTTAGATTGAATTGCCTCTGTCCCCCCTCCGAAAACTAACTTTCCCAGAGCCAGCACAGCTTCACGTCCCGAGCAACGTTTTCTGCTGTGTGCCAGGATACATGAAAGGAAACCTGGGGACGCTGGGAGACTCTGAGCTGTACGCGGCTTGCCAAAGCTTCTAGACCCTTCAGGGGTCAGTGTGGCCCTTCTGGAGAGTGACACAGCATGTTTCCTAATGGAAACCTAGTGTTACATTTCGGGGACTTTCTGCACAACCTTCCTCAGCCGCCTAGCTGGATGTCCTTGCCCAGAAGCGGCAGTTGCCAAGGAGTTCTTTCCCAGGAGCTCGTGAGACAGCATACCATGCAGAACCGCAGAGAAGGAGACCAGCCTTTCTCCGGGTTCTCAGAGGTTCGCTTTTCTGCCTTTGAGCCTCTGAACTCAGAGATCCAGTCAGCTCCCAATGATACTTTAGAACTGTAGTATTGAAGGTCTCTCTGCCATCAGCCCCCTGCTCAGCTCCCGTCTCCTAGGTGCATTCAGTGAAGTAGCATCCACTCTGCAGCCTCCCGCACCATGTTGTTTAGGAACGGCACATTTCCTCTTCGTAAAGAAATCTTTTCTTGCAGCCTGCCTGGCCCGAGCTCCTATTCCTTTTCCGAAGGCCGAGTTCGGCATAGCCCTGCAATGACCCCTTCCCTCAAGGCCGGACACATCTCTGAAAGACTATACTCCATGGGTCCCCATTCATTACATCTTACCTCCCATGAAACACAAAGGAGTTGTAGCGTGATGGGAGGAAACAACGGCCTCCTTCTCCTTCTCGGAATACCCCGTTGCCCAAGGTTACGGGCCTTGTCCAGAAGCAACAGTTGCCCAGGATTTCTTTGCTTTGAGCTCGTGAGACAGCATATCATGTAGGACCGCCGAGAAGGAGACCTGCCTCTCTCTGGTTTGGAAGAGGTTAGCTTTTCTACTCAGCCTTGGAGCACAAAGACCCAGCCAATTCCCAAGGACAGTTTCGAAGGTTACTGGTGCAGGTCTCTCTGCGCTTAGCCCACCGTTCAGCTACAGTCTGTAAAGTGCATTCAGGGAAGAGCAAGAAAGTCTCCAACGCCCCGCGTCTTGTGGGGAAGGAACAGCACATTCTCTCCTCAGTGAAGACGTCCTTTCTTGCAGACTGCCAGGCTGGGACTCCTCTTCCGTCTCAGACCACCGAGTTTGGCATAGCGTTGAAATGACCCCTTCCCTCAACGCCGTAGGCATCTCTTCAAGAACATAAACCCTGTGTGCCCATTCGTTATACCTCACCGCCCTAAGAAACACCGAAGAGCTGTGGCTGGATGGTAGGAAACAGTGGCCGTAGTGTCCTTCGATCAATATCCCGTTCCAAAGGCCCCCCCGTGAAAATCTCTTGCTTTCGAGGGCCTAGGGCATTCCAAGGGCTGCCAAACACAGCTAAAGGAGGCGAAATAAGAGAAGCAGAACTTGCTCCTGAGAAACTCGTACATACACTGAACCCAAAGCATGCCTCTTCGTGAAGACCGAAGGCCTCCCCAGCTCAGATTCTGGGCCCTGGAACACAGTGCTAACCGCTGCCTTCAAGGAGAGGTAGGCAAGGAATGTTTTCAAGTCTCGCCTGCCTCTCAGGGCCTGTTCAGCTTGAGTGGAAAATATCCACAGCCTGCCCGAACGTCCTGCCGAGCAGCGAGTTGTACTGGAGTGTAGCAAACGCTTCCAAGTTGTCTGAGGGGAAAGAGGCCATTGCTGTGGTGTGAACGGCCTTCTCTGCCACTCTTTCGGAGCACAGTGCTCTCTGGGCAGGCAGGATAGTTCCTAGAGCAGAAGCATTTGAACAGACGTCTGCCCTGGTATACTTCCTACATCCGCACATCGAGTGCATCTTTCCTACGCTCCAGGCACCAACACGGTGCACAGAACTCCTCCTGATGGCGAGACAGAAGACGCAACATTTCTTCTAGGGGGCTCGTGAGGGGCGAGGCCTCTTGAGGAGTTGGACCCTCGAATGCCGCTGAAACCACTGAGGTTGATTGCCACGTTATGTTAGCGACACACTGAGAGCATTTCAGGTTCATGGAACCCCGTGCAGTGCGCCACGAGAGAAGAAAACGCAGATGCTGCCTTGACAGGGTTAGATTGAATTGCCTCTGTCCCCCCTCCGAAAACTAACTTTCCCAGAGCCAGCACAGCTTCACGTCCCGAGCAACGTTTTCTGCTGTGTGCCAGGATACATGAAAGGAAACCTGGGGACGCTGGGAGACTCTGAGCTGTACGCGGCTTGCCAAAGCTTCTAGACCCTTCAGGGGTCAGTGTGGCCCTTCTGGAGAGTGACACAGCATGTTTCCTAATGGAAACCTAGTGTTACATTTCGGGGACTTTCTGCACAACCTTCCTCAGCCGCCTAGCTGGATGTCCTTGCCCAGAAGCGGCAGTTGCCAAGGAGTTCTTTCCCAGGAGCTCGTGAGACAGCATATCATGCAGAACCGCAGAGAAGGAGACCAGCCTTTCTCCGGGTTCTCAGAGGTTCGCTTTTCTGCCTTTGAGCCTCTGAAGTCAGAGATCCAGTCAGCTCCCAATGATACTTTAGAACTGTAGTATTGAAGGTCTCTCTGCCATCAGCCCCCTGCTCAGCTCCCGTCTCCTAGGTGCATTCAGTGAAGTAGCATCCACTCTGCAGCCTCCCGCACCATGTTGTTTAGGAACGGCACATTTCCTCTTCGTAAAGAAATCTTTTCTTGCAGCCTGCCTGGCCCGAGCTCCTATTCCTTTTCCGAAGGCCGAGTTCGGCATAGCCCTGCAATGACCCCTTCCCTCAAGGCCGGACACATCTCTGAAAGACTATACTCCATGGGTCCCCATTCATTACATCTTACCTCCCATGAAACACAAAGGAGTTGTAGCGTGATGGGAGGAAACAACGGCCTCCTTCTCCTTCTCGGAATACCCCGTTGCCCAAGGTTACGGGCCTTGTCCAGAAGCAACAGTTGCCCAGGATTTCTTTGCTTTGAGCTCGTGAGACAGCATATCATGTAGGACCGCCGAGAAGGAGACCTGCCTCTCTCTGGTTTGGAAGAGGTTAGCTTTTCTACTCAGCCTTGGAGCACAAAGACCCAGCCAATTCCCAAGGACAGTTTCGAAGGTTACTGGTGCAGGTCTCTCTGCGCTTAGCCCACCGTTCAGCTACAGTCTGTAAAGTGCATTCAGGGAAGAGCAAGAAAGTCTCCAACGCCCCGCGTCTTGTGGGGAAGGAACAGCACATTCTCTCCTCAGTGAAGACGTCCTTTCTTGCAGACTGCCAGGCTGGGACTCCTCTTCCGTCTCAGACCACCGAGTTTGGCATAGCGTTGAAATGACACCTTCCCTCAACGCCGTAGGCATCTCTTCAAGAACATAAACCCTGTGTGCCCATTCGTTATACCTCACCGCCCTAAGAAACACCGAAGAGCTGTGGCTGGATGGTAGGAAACAGTGGCCGTAGTGTCCTTCGATCAATATCCCGTTCCAAAGGCCCCCCGTGAAAATCTCTTGCTTTCGAGGGCCTAGGGCATACCAAGGGCTGCCAAACACAGCTAAAGGAGGCGAAATAAGAGAAGCAGAACTTGCTCCTGAGAAACTCGTACATACACTGAACCCAAAGCATGCCTCTTCGTGGAGACCGAAGGCCTCCCCAGCTCAGATTCTGGGCCCTGGAACACAATGCTAACCGCTGCCTTCAAGGAGAGGTAGGCAAGGAATGTTTTCAAGTCTCGCCTGCCTCTCAGGGCCTGTTCAGCTTGAGTGGAAAATATCCACAGCCTGCCCGAACGTCCTGCCGAGCAGCGAGTTGTACTGGAGTGTAGCAAACGCTTCCAAGTTGTCTGAGGGGAAAGAGGCCATTGCTGTGGTGTGAACGGCCTTCTCTGCCACTCTTTCGGAGCACAGTGCTCTCTGGGCAGGCAGGATAGTTCCTAGAGCAGAAGCATTTGAACAGACGTCTGCCCTGGTATACTTCCTACATCCGCACATCGAGTGCATCTTTCCTACGCTCCAGGCACCAACACGGTGCACAGAACTCCTCCTGATGGCGAGACAGAAGACGCAACATTTCTTCTAGGGGGCTCGTGAGGGGCGAGGCCTCTTGAGGAGTTGGACCCTCGAATGCCGCTGAAACCACTGAGGTTGATTGCCACGTTATGTTAGCGACACACTGAGAGCATTTCAGGTTCATGGAACCCCGTGCAGTGCGCCACGAGAGAAGAAAACGCAGATGCTGCCTTGACAGGGTTAGATTGAATTGCCTCTGTCCCCCCTCCGAAAACTAACTTTCCCAGAGCCAGCACAGCTTCACGTCCCGAGCAACGTTTTCTGCTGTGTGCCAGGATACATGAAAGGAAACCTGGGGACGCTGGGAGACTCTGAGCTGTACGCGGCTTGCCAAAGCTTCTAGACCCTTCAGGGGTCAGTGTGGCCCTTCTGGAGAGTGACACAGCATGTTTCCTAATGGAAACCTAGTGTTACATTTCGGGGACTTTCTGCACAACCTTCCTCAGCCGCCTAGCTGGATGTCCTTGCCCAGAAGCGGCAGTTGCCAAGGAGTTCTTTCCCAGGAGCTCGTGAGACAGCATACCATGCAGAACCGCAGAGAAGGAGACCAGCCTTTCTCCGGGTTCTCAGAGGTTCGCTTTTCTGCCTTTGAGCCTCTGAACTCAGAGATCCAGTCAGCTCCCAATGATACTTTAGAACTGTAGTATTGAAGGTCTCTCTGCCATCAGCCCCCTGCTCAGCTCCCGTCTCCTAGGTGCATTCAGTGAAGTAGCATCCACTCTGCAGCCTCCCGCACCATGTTGTTTAGGAACGGCACATTTCCTCTTCGTAAAGAAATCTTTTCTTGCAGCCTGCCTGGCCCGAGCTCCTATTCCTTTTCCGAAGGCCGAGTTCGGCATAGCCCTGCAATGACCCCTTCCCTCAAGGCTGGACACATCTCTGAAAGACTATACTCCATGGGTCCCCATTCATTACATCTTACCTCCCATGAAACACAAAGGAGTTGTAGCGTGATGGGAGGAAACAATGGTCTCCTTCTCCTTCTCGGAATACCCCGTTGCCCAAGGTTACGGGCCTTGTCCAGAAGCAACAGTTGCCCAGGATTTCTTTGCTTTGAGCTCGTGAGACAGCATATCATGTAGGACCGCCGAGAAGGAGACCTGCCTCTCTCTGGTTTGGAAGAGGTTAGCTTTTCTACTCAGCCTTGGAGCACAAAGACCCAGCCAATTCCCAAGGACAGTTTCGAAGGTTACTGGTGCAGGTCTCTCTGCGCTTAGCCCACCGTTCAGCTACAGTCTGTAAAGTGCATTCAGGGAAGAGCAAGAAAGTCTCCAACGCCCCGCGTCTTGTGGGGAAGGAACAGCACATTCTCTCCTCAGTGAAGACGTCCTTTCTTGCAGACTGTCAGGCTGGGACTCCTCTTCCGTCTCAGACCACCGAGTTTGGCATAGCGTTGAAATGACCCCTTCCCTCAACGCCGTACGCATCTCTTCAAGAACATAAACCCTGTGTGCCCATTCGTTATACCTCACCGCCCTAAGAAACACCGAAGAGCTGTGGCTGGATGGTAGGAAACAGTGGCCGTAGTGTCCTTCGATCAATATCCCGTTCCAAAGGCCCCCCCGTGAAAATCTCTTGCTTTCGAGGGCCTAGGGCATTCCAAGGGCTGCCAAACACAGCTAAAGGAGGCGAAATAAGAGAAGCAGAACTTGCTCCTGAGAAACTCGTACATACACTGAACCCAAAGCATGCCTCTTCGTGGAGACCGAAGGCCTCCCCAGCTCAGATTCTGGGCCCTGGAACACAGTGCTAACCGCTGCCTTCAAGGAGAGGTAGGCAAGGAATGTTTTCAAGTCTCGCCTGCCTCTCAGGGCCTGTTCAGCTTGAGTGGAAAATATCCACAGCCTGCCCGAACGTCCTGCCGAGCAGCGAGTTGTACTGGAGTGTAGCAAACGCTTCCAAGTTGTCTGAGGGGAAAGAGGCCATTGCTGTGGTGTGAACGGCCTTCTCTGCCACTCTTTCGGAGCACAGTGCTCTCTGGGCAGGCAGGATAGTTCCTAGAGCAGAAGCATTTGAACAGACGTCTGCCCTGGTATACTTCCTACATCCGCACATCGAGTGCATCTTTCCTACGCTCCAGGCACCAACACGGTGCACAGAACTCCTCCTGATGGCGAGACAGAAGACGCAACATTTCTTCTAGGGGGCTCGTGAGGGGCGAGGCCTCTTGAGGAGTTGGACCCTCGAATGCCGCTGAAACCACTGAGGTTGATTGCCACGTTATGTTAGCGACACACTGAGAGCATTTCAGGTTCATGGAACCCCGTGCAGTGCGCCACGAGAGAAGAAAACGCAGATGCTGCCTTGACAGGGTTAGATTGAATTGCCTCTGTCCCCCCTCCGAAAACTAACTTTCCCAGAGCCAGCACAGCTTCACGTCCCGAGCAACGTTTTCTGCTGTGTGCCAGGATACATGAAAGGAAACCTGGGGACGCTGGGAGACTCTGAGCTGTACGCGGCTTGCCAAAGCTTCTAGACCCTTCAGGGGTCAGTGTGGCCCTTCTGGAGAGTGACACAGCATGTTTCCTAATGGAAACCTAGTGTTACATTTCGGGGACTTTCTGCACAACCTTCCTCAGCCGCCTAGCTGGATGTCCTTGCCCAGAAGCGGCAGTTGCCAAGGAGTTCTTTCCCAGGAGCTCGTGAGACAGCATACCATGCAGAACCGCAGAGAAGGAGACCAGCCTTTCTCCGGGTTCTCAGAGGTTCGCTTTTCTGCCTTTGAGCCTTTGAACACAGAGATCCAGTCAGCTCCCAATGATACTTTAGAACTGTAGTATTGAAGGTCTCTCTGCCATCAGCCCCCTGCTCAGCTCCCGTCTCCTAGGTGCATTCAGTGAAGTAGCATCCACTCTGCAGCCTCCCGCACCATGTTGTTTAGGAACGGCACATTTCCTCTTCGTAAAGAAATCTTTTCTTGCAGCCTGCCTGGCCCGAGCTCCTATTCCTTTTCCGAAGGCCGAGTTCGGCATAGCCCTGCAATGACCCCTTCCCTCAAGGCCGGACACATCTCTGAAAGACTATACTCCATGAGTCCCCATTCATTACAACTTACCTCCCATGAAACACAAAGGAGTTGCAGCGTGATGGGAGGAAACAACGGCCTCCTTCTCCTTCTCGGAATACCCCGTTGCCCAAGGTTACGGGCCTTGTCCAGAAGCAACAGTTGCCCAGGATTTCTTTGCTTTGAGCTCGTGAGACAGCATATCATGTAGGACCACCGAGAAGGAGACCTGCCTCTCTCTGGTTTGGAAGAGGTTAGCTTTTCTACTCAGCCTTGGAGCACAAAGACCCAGCCAATTCCCAAGGACAGTTTCGAAGGTTACTGGTGCAGGTCTCTCTGCGCTTAGCCCACCGTTCAGGTACAGTCTGTAAAGTGCATTCAGGGAAGAGCAAGAAAGTCTCCAACGCCCCGCGTCTTGTGGGGAAGGAACAGCACATTCTCTCCTCAGTGAAGACGTCCTTTCTTGCAGACTGCCAGGCTGGGACTCCTCTTCCGTCTCAGAACACCGAGTTTGGCATAGCGTTGAAATGACCCCTTCCCTCAACGCCGTAGGCATCTCTTCAAGAACATAAACCCTGTGTGCCCATTCGTTATACCTCACCGCCCTAAGAAACACCGAAGAGCTGTGGCTGGATGGTAGGAAACAGTGGCCGTAGTGTCCTTCGATCAATATCCCGTTCCAAAGGCCCCCCGTGAAAATCTCTTGCTTTCGAGGGCCTAGGGCATACCAAGGGCTGCCAAACACAGCTAAAGGAGGCGAAATAAGAGAAGCAGAACTTGCTCCTGAGAAACTCGTACATACACTGAACCCAAAGCATGCCTCTTCGTGGAGACCGAAGGCCTCCCCAGCTCAGTTCTGGGCCCTGGAACACAGTGCTAACCGCTGCCTTCAAGGAGAGGTAGGCAAGGAATGTTTTCAAGTCTCGCCTGCCTCTCAGGGCCTGTTCAGCTAGAGTGGAAAATATCCACAGCCTGCCCGAACGTCCTGCCGAGCAGCGAGTTGTACTGGAGTGTAGCAAACGCTTCCAAGTTGTCTGAGGGGAAAGAGGCCATTGCTGTGGTGTGAACGGCCTTCTCTGCCACTCTTTTGGAGCACAATGCTCTCTGGGCAGGCAGCATAGTTCCTAGAGCCGAAGCATTTGAACAGACGTCTGCCCTGGTATACTTCCTACATCCGCACATCGAGTGCATCTTTCCTACGCTCCAGGCACCAACACGGTGCACAGAACTCCTCCTGATGGCGAGACAGAAGACGCAACATTTCTTCTAGGGGGCTCGTGAGGGGCGAGGCCTCTTGAGGAGTTGGACCCTCGAATGCCGCTGAAACCACTGAGGTTGATTGCCATGTTATGTTAGCGACACACTGAGAGCATTTCAGGTTCATGGAACCCCGTGCAGTGCGCCACGAGAGAAGAAAACGCAGATGCTGCCTTGACAGGGTTAGATTGAATTGCCTCTGTCCCACCTCCGAAAACTAACTTTCCCAGAGCCAGCACAGCTTCACGTCCCGAGCAACGTTTTCTGCTGTGTGCCAGGATACATGAAAGGAAACCTGGGGACGCTGGGAGACTCTGAGCTGTACGCGGCTTGCCAAAGCTTCTAGACCCTTCAGGGGTCAGTGTGGCCCTTCTGGAGAGTGACACAGCATGTTTCCTAATGGAAACCTAGTGTTACATTTCGGGGACTTTCTGCACAACCTTCCTCAGCCGCCTAGCTGGATGTCCATGCCCAGAAGCGGCAGTTGCCAAGGAGTTCTTTCCCAGAAGCTCGTGAGACAGCATACCATGCAGAACCGCAGAGAAGGAGACCAGCCTTTCTCCGGGTTCTCAGAGGTTCGCTTTTCTGCCTTTGAGCCTTTGAACACAGAGATCCAGTCAGCTCCCAATGATACTTTAGAACTGTAGTATTGAAGGTCTCTCTGCCATCAGCCCCCTGCTCAGCTCCCGTCTCCTAGGTGCATTCAGTGAAGTAGCATCCACTCTGCAGCCTCCCGCACCATGTTGTTTAGGAACGGCACATTTCCTCTTCGTAAAGAAATCTTTTCTTGCAGCCTGCCTGGCCCGAGCTCCTATTCCTTTTCCGAAGGCCGAGTTCGGCATAGCCCTGCAATGACCCCTTCCCTCAAGGCCGGACACATCTCTGAAAGACTATACTCCATGGGTCCCCATTCATTACATCTTACCTCCCATGAAACACAAAGGAGTTGTAGCGTGATGGGAGGAAACAATGGTCTCCTTCTCCTTCTCGGAATACCCCGTTGCCCAAGGTTACGGGCCTTGTCCAGAAGCAACAGTTGCCCAGGATTTCTTTGCTTTGAGCTCGTGAGACAGCATATCATGTAGGACCGCCGAGAAGGAGACCTGCCTCTCTCTGGTTTGGAAGAGGTTAGCTTTTCTACTCAGCCTTGGAGCACAAAGACCCAGCCAATTCCCAAGGACAGTTTCGAAGGTTACTGGTGCAGGTCTCTCTGCGCTTAGCCCACCGTTCAGCTACAGTCTGTAAAGTGCATTCAGGGAAGAGCAAGAAAGTCTCCAACGCCCCGCGTCTTGTGGGGAAGGAACAGCACATTCTCTCCTCAGTGAAGACTTCCTTTCTTGCAGACTGTCAGGCTGGGACTCCTCTTCCGTCTCAGACCACCGAGTTTGGCATAGCGTTGAAATGACCCCTTCCCTCAACGCCGTACGCATCTCTTCAAGAACATAAACCCTGTGTGCCCATTCGTTATACCTCACCGCCCTAAGAAACACCGAAGAGCTGTGGCTGGATGGTAGGAAACAGTGGCCGTAGTGTCCTTCGATCAATATCCCGTTCCAAAGGCCCCCCCGTGAAAATCTCTTGCTTTCGAGGGCCTAGGGCATTCCAAGGGCTGCCAAACACAGCTAAAGGAGGCGAAATAAGAGAAGCAGAACTTGCTCCTGAGAAACTCGTACATACACTGAACCCAAAGCATGCCTCTTCGTGGAGACCGAAGGCCTCCCCAGCTCAGATTCTGGGCCCTGGAACACAGTGCTAACCGCTGCCTTCAAGGAGAGGTAGGCAAGGAATGTTTTCAAGTCTCGCCTGCCTCTCAGGGCCTGTTCAGCTTGAGTGGAAAATATCCACAGCCTGCCCGAACGTCCTGCCGAGCAGCGAGTTGTACTGGAGTGTAGCAAACGCTTCCAAGTTGTCTGAGGGGAAAGAGGCCATTGCTGTGGTGTGAACGGCCTTCTCTGCCACTCTTTCGGAGCACAGTGCTCTCTGGGCAGGCAGGATAGTTCCTAGAGCAGAAGCATTTGAACAGACGTCTGCCCTGGTATACTTCCTACATCCGCACATCGAGTGCATCTTTCCTACGCTCCAGGCACCAACACGGTGCACAGAACTCCTCCTGATGGCGAGACAGAAGACGCAACATTTCTTCTAGGGGGCTCGTGAGGGGCGAGGCCTCTTGAGGAGTTGGACCCTCGAATGCCGCTGAAACCACTGAGGTTGATTGCCACGTTATGTTAGCGACACACTGAGAGCATTTCAGGTTCATGGAACCCCGTGCAGTGCGCCACGAGAGAAGAAAACGCAGATGCTGCCTTGACAGGGTTAGATTGAATTGCCTCTGTCCCCCCTCCGAAAACTAACTTTCCCAGAGCCAGCACAGCTTCACGTCCCGAGCAACGTTTTCTGCTGTGTGCCAGGATACATGAAAGGAAACCTGGGGACGCTGGGAGACTCTGAGCTGTACGCGGCTTGCCAAAGCTTCTAGACCCTTCAGGGGTCAGTGTGGCCCTTCTGGAGAGTGACACAGCATGTTTCCTAATGGAAACCTAGTGTTACATTTCGGGGACTTTCTGCACAACCTTCCTCAGCCGCCTAGCTGGATGTCCTTGCCCAGAAGCGGCAGTTGCCAAGGAGTTCTTTCCCAGGAGCTCGTGAGACAGCATACCATGCAGAACCGCAGAGAAGGAGACCAGCCTTTCTCCGGGTTCTCAGAGGTTCGCTTTTCTGCCTTTGAGCCTTTGAACACAGAGATCCAGTCAGCTCCCAATGATACTTTAGAACTGTAGTATTGAAGGTCTCTCTGCCATCAGCCCCCTGCTCAGCTCCCGTCTCCTAGGTGCATTCAGTGAAGTAGCATCCACTCTGCAGCCTCCCGCACCATGTTGTTTAGGAACGGCACATTTCCTCTTCGTAAAGAAATCTTTTCTTGCAGCCTGCCTGGCCCGAGCTCCTATTCCTTTTCCGAAGGCCGAGTTCGGCATAGCCCTGCAATGACCCCTTCCCTCAAGGCCGGACACATCTCTGAAAGACTATACTCCATGAGTCCCCATTCATTACAACTTACCTCCCATGAAACACAAATGAGTTGCAGCGTGATGGGAGGAAACAACGGCCTCCTTCTCCTTCTCGGAATACCCCGTTGCCCAAGGTTACGGGCCTTGTCCAGAAGCAACAGTTGCCCAGGATTTCTTTGCTTTGAGCTCGTGAGACAGCATATCATGTAGGACCACCGAGAAGGAGACCTGCCTCTCTCTGGTTTGGAAGAGGTTAGCTTTTCTACTCAGCCTTGGAGCACAAAGACCCAGCCAATTCCCAAGGACAGTTTCGAAGGTTACTGGTGCAGGTCTCTCTGCGCTTAGCCCACCGTTCAGGTACAGTCTGTAAAGTGCATTCAGGGAAGAGCAAGAAAGTCTCCAACGCCCCGCGTCTTGTGGGGAAGGAACAGCACATTCTCTCCTCAGTGAAGACGTCCTTTCTTGCAGACTGCCAGGCTGGGACTCCTCTTCCGTCTCAGAACACCGAGTTTGGCATAGCGTTGAAATGACCCCTTCCCTCAACGCCGTAGGCATCTCTTCAAGAACATAAACCCTGTGTGCCCATTCGTTATACCTCACCGCCCTAAGAAACACCGAAGAGCTGTGGCTGGATGGTAGGAAACAGTGGCCGTAGTGTCCTTCGATCAATATCCCGTTCCAAAGGCCCCCCGTGAAAATCTCTTGCTTTCGAGGGCCTAGGGCATACCAAGGGCTGCCAAACACAGCTAAAGGAGGCGAAATAAGAGAAGCAGAACTTGCTCCTGAGAAACTCGTACATACACTGAACCCAAAGCATGCCTCTTCGTGGAGACCGAAGGCCTCCCCAGCTCAGATTCTGGGCCCTGGAACACAGTGCTAACCGCTGCCTTCAAGGAGAGGTAGGCAAGGAATGTTTTCAAGTCTCGCCTGCCTCTCAGGGCCTGTTCAGCTTGAGTGGAAAATATCCACAGCCTGCCCGAACGTCCTGCCGAGCAGCGAGTTGTACTGGAGTGTAGCAAACGCTTCCAAGTTGTCTGAGGGGAAAGAGGCCATTGCTGTGGTGTGAACGGCCTTCTCTGCCACTCTTTTGGAGCACAATGCTCTCTGGGCAGGCAGCATAGTTCCTAGAGCCGAAGCATTTGAACAGACGTCTGCCCTGGTATACTTCCTACATCCGCACATCGAGTGCATCTTTCCTACGCTCCAGGCACCAACACGGTGCACAGAACTCCTCCTGATGGCGAGACAGAAGACGCAACATTTCTTCTAGGGGGCTCGTGAGGGGCGAGGCCTCTTGAGGAGTTGGACCCTCGAATGCCGCTGAAACCACTGAGGTTGATTGCCATGTTATGTTAGCGACACACTGAGAGCATTTCAGGTTCATGGAACCCCGTGCAGTGCGCCACGAGAGAAGAAAACGCAGATGCTGCCTTGACAGGGTTAGATTGAATTGCCTCTGTCCCACCTCCGAAAACTAACTTTCCCAGAGCCAGCACAGCTTCACGTCCCGAGCAACGTTTTCTGCTGTGTGCCAGGATACATGAAAGGAAACCTGGGGACGCTGGGAGACTCTGAGCTGTACGCGGCTTGCCAAAGCTTCTAGACCCTTCAGGGGTCAGTGTGGCCCTTCTGGAGAGTGACACAGCATGTTTCCTAATGGAAACCTAGTGTTACATTTCGGGGACTTTCTGCACAACCTTCCTCAGCCGCCTAGCTGGATGTCCATGCCCAGAAGCGGCAGTTGCCAAGGAGTTCTTTCCCAGAAGCTCGTGAGACAGCATACCATGCAGAACCGCAGAGAAGGAGACCAGCCTTTCTCCGGGTTTTCAGAGGTTCGCTTTTCTGCCTTTGAGCCTTTGAACACAGAGATCCAGTCAGCTCCCAATGATACTTTAGAACTGTAGTATTGAAGGTCTCTCTGCCATCAGCCCCCTGCTCAGCTCCCGTCTCCTAGGTGCATTCAGTGAAGTAGCATCCACTCTGCAGCCTCCCGCACCATGTTGTTTAGGAACGGCACATTTCCTCTTCGTAAAGAAATCTTTTCTTGCAGCCTGCCTGGCCCGAGCTCCTATTCCTTTTCCGAAGGCCGAGTTCGGCATAGCCCTGCAATGACCCCTTCCCTCAAGGCCGGACACATCTCTGAAAGACTATACTCCATGGGTCCCCATTCATTACATCTTACCTCCCATGAAACACAAAGGAGTTGTAGCGTGATGGGAGGAAACAACGGCCTCCTTCTCCTTCTCGGAATACCCCGTTGCCCAAGGTTACGGGCCTTGTCCAGAAGCAACAGTTGCCCAGGATTTCTTTGCTTTGAGCTCGTGAGACAGCATATCATGTAGGACCGCCGAGAAGGAGACCTGCCTCTCTCTGGTTTGGAAGAGGTTAGCTTTTCTACTCAGCCTTGGAGCACAAAGACCCAGCCAATTCCCAAGGACAGTTTCGAAGGTTACTGGTGCAGGTCTCTCTGCGCTTAGCCCACCGTTCAGCTACAGTCTGTAAAGTGCATTCAGGGAAGAGCAAGAAAGTCTCCAACGCCCCGCGTCTTGTGGGGAAGGAACAGCACATTCTCTCCTCAGTGAAGACTTCCTTTCTTGCAGACTGTCAGGCTGGGACTCCTCTTCCGTCTCAGACCACCGAGTTTGGCATAGCGTTGAAATGACCCCTTCCCTCAACGCCGTACGCATCTCTTCAAGAACATAAACCCTGTGTGCCCATTCGTTATACCTCACCGCCCTAAGAAACACCGAAGAGCTGTGGCTGGATGGTAGGAAACAGTGGCCGTAGTGTCCTTCGATCAATATCCCGTTCCAAAGGCCCCCCCGTGAAAATCTCTTGCTTTCGAGGGCCTAGGGCATTCCAAGGGCTGCCAAACACAGCTAAAGGAGGTGAAATAAGAGAAGCAGAACTTGCTCCTGAGAAACTCGTACATACACTGAACCCAAAGCATGCCTCTTCGTGGAGACCGAAGGCCTCCCCAGCTCAGATTCTGGGCCCTGGAACACAGTGCTAACCGCTGCCTTCAAGGAGAGGTAGGCAAGGAATGTTTTCAAGTCTCGCCTGCCTCTCACGGCCTGTTCAGCTTGAGTGGAAAATATCCACAGCCTGCCCGAACGTCCTGCCGAGCAGCGAGTTGTACTGGAGTGTAGCAAACGCTTCCAAGTTGTCTGAGGGGAAAGAGGCCATTGCTGTGGTGTGAACGGCCTTCTCTGCCACTCTTTCGGAGCACAGTGCTCTCTGGGCAGGCAGGATAGTTCCTAGAGCAGAAGCATTTGAACAGACGTCTGCCCTGGTATACTTCCTACATCCGCACATCGAGTGCATCTTTCCTACGCTCCAGGCACCAACACGGTGCACAGAACTCCTCCTGATGGCGAGACAGAAGACGCAACATTTCTTCTAGGGGGCTCGTGAGGGGCGAGGCCTCTTGAGGAGTTGGACCCTCGAATGCCGCTGAAACCACTGAGGTTGATTGCCATGTTATGTTAGCGACACACTGAGAGCATTTCAGGTTCATGGAACCCCGTGCAGTGCGCCACGAGAGAAGAAAACGCAGATGCTGCCTTGACAGGGTTAGATTGAATTGCCTCTGTCCCCCCTCCGAAAACTAACTTTCCCAGAGCCAGCACAGCTTCACGTCCCGAGCAACGTTTTCTGCTGTGTGCCAGGATACATGAAAGGAAACCTGGGGACGCTGGGAGACTCTGAGCTGTACGCGGCTTGCCAAAGCTTCTAGACCCTTCAGGGGTCAGTGTGGCCCTTCTGGAGAGTGACACAGCATGTTTCCTAATGGAAACCTAGTGTTACATTTCGGGGACTTTCTGCACAACCTTCCTCAGCCGCCTAGCTGGATGTCCTTGCCCAGAAGCGGCAGTTGCCAAGGAGTTCTTTCCCAGGAGCTCGTGAGACAGCATACCATGCAGAACCGCAGAGAAGGAGACCAGCCTTTCTCCGGGTTCTCAGAGGTTCGCTTTTCTGCCTTTGAGCCTTTGAACACAGAGATCCAGTCAGCTCCCAATGATACTTTAGAACTGTAGTATTGAAGGTCTCTCTGCCATCAGCCCCCTGCTCAGCTCCCGTCTCCTAGGTGCATTCAGTGAAGTAGCATCCACTCTGCAGCCTCCCGCACCATGTTGTTTAGGAACGGCACATTTCCTCTTCGTAAAGAAATCTTTTCTTGCAGCCTGCCTGGCCCGAGCTCCTATTCCTTTTCCGAAGGCCGAGTTCGGCATAGCCCTGCAATGACCCCTTCCCTCAAGGCCGGACACATCTCTGAAAGACTATACTCCATGAGTCCCCATTCATTACAACTTACCTCCCATGAAACACAAAGGAGTTGCAGCGTGATGGGAGGAAACAACGGCCTCCTTCTCCTTCTCGGAATACCCCGTTGCCCAAGGTTACGGGCCTTGTCCAGAAGCAACAGTTGCCCAGGATTTCTTTGCTTTGAGCTCGTGAGACAGCATATCATGTAGGACCACCGAGAAGGAGACCTGCCTCTCTCTGGTTTGGAAGAGGTTAGCTTTTCTACTCAGCCTTGGAGCACAAAGACCCAGCCAATTCCCAAGGACAGTTTCGAAGGTTACTGGTGCAGGTCTCTCTGCGCTTAGCCCACCGTTCAGGTACAGTCTGTAAAGTGCATTCAGGGAAGAGCAAGAAAGTCTCCAACGCCCCGCGTCTTGTGGGGAAGGAACAGCACATTCTCTCCTCAGTGAAGACGTCCTTTCTTGCAGACTGCCAGGCTGGGACTCCTCTTCCGTCTCAGAACACCGAGTTTGGCATAGCGTTGAAATGACCCCTTCCCTCAACGCCGTAGGCATCTCTTCAAGAACATAAACCCTGTGTGCCCATTCGTTATACCTCACCGCCCTAAGAAACACCGAAGAGCTGTGGCTGGATGGTAGGAAACAGTGGCCGTAGTGTCCTTCGATCAATATCCCGTTCCAAAGGCCCCCCGTGAAAATCTCTTGCTTTCGAGGGCCTAGGGCATACCAAGGGCTGCCAAACACAGCTAAAGGAGGCGAAATAAGAGAAGCAGAACTTGCTCCTGAGAAACTCGTACATACACTGAACCCAAAGCATGCCTCTTCGTGGAGACCGAAGGCCTCCCCAGCTCAGATTCTGGGCCCTGGAACACAGTGCTAACCGCTGCCTTCAAGGAGAGGTAGGCAAGGAATGTTTTCAAGTCTCGCCTGCCTCTCAGGGCCTGTTCAGCTAGAGTGGAAAATATCCACAGCCTGCCCGAACGTCCTGCCGAGCAGCGAGTTGTACTGGAGTGTAGCAAACGCTTCCAAGTTGTCTGAGGGGAAAGAGGCCATTGCTGTGGTGTGAACGGCCTTCTCTGCCACTCTTTTGGAGCACAGTGCTCTCTGGGCAGGCAGCATAGTTCCTAGAGCCGAAGCATTTGAACAGACGTCTGCCCTGGTATACTTCCTACATCCGCACATCGAGTGCATCTTTCCTACGCTCCAGGCACCAACACGGTGCACAGAACTCCTCCTGATGGCGAGACAGAAGACGCAACATTTCTTCTAGGGGGCTCGTGAGGGGCGAGGCCTCTTGAGGAGTTGGACCCTCGAATGCCGCTGAAACCACTGAGGTTGATTGCCATGTTATGTTAGCGACACACTGAGAGCATCTCAGGTTCATGGAACCCCGTGCAGTGCGCCACGAGAGAAGAAAACGCAGATGCTGCCTTGACAGGGTTAGATTGAATTGCCTCTGTCCCACCTCCGAAAACTAACTTTCCCAGAGCCAGCACAGCTTCACGTCCCGAGCAACGTTTTCTGCTGTGTGCCAGGATACATGAAAGGAAACCTGGGGACGCTGGGAGACTCTGAGCTGTACGCGGCTTGCCAAAGCTTCTAGACCCTTCAGGGGTCAGTGTGGCCCTTCTGGAGAGTGACACAGCATGTTTCCTAATGGAAACCTAGTGTTACATTTCGGGGACTTTCTGCACAACCTTCCTCAGCTGCCTAGCTGGATGTCCTTGCCCAGAAGCGGCAGTTGCCAAGGAGTTCTTTCCCAGGAGCTCGTGAGACAGCATACCATGCAGAACCGCAGAGAAGGAGACCAGCCTTTCTCCGGGTTTTCACAGGTTCGCTTTTCTGCCTTTGAGCCTTTGAACACAGAGATCCAGTCAGCTCCCAATGATACTTTAGAACTGTAGTATTGAAGGTCTCTCTGCCATCAGCCCCCTGCTCAGCTCCCGTCTCCTAGGTGCATTCAGTGAAGTAGCATCCACTCTGCAGCCTCCCGCACCATGTTGTTTAGGAACGGCACATTTCCTCTTCGTAAAGAAATCTTTTCTTGCAGCCTGCCTGGCCCGAGCTCCTATTCCTTTTCCGAAGGCCGAGTTCGGCATAGCCCTGCAATGACCCCTTCCCTCAAGGCCGGACACATCTCTGAAAGACTATACTCCATGGGTCCCCATTCATTACATCTTACCTCCCATGAAACACAAAGGAGTTGTAGCGTGATGGGAGGAAACAACGGCCTCCTTCTCCTTCTCGGAATACCCCGTTGCCCAAGGTTACGGGCCTTGTCCAGAAGCAACAGTTGCCCAGGATTTCTTTGCTTTGAGCTCGTGAGACAGCATATCATGTAGGACCGCCGAGAAGGAGACCTGCCTCTCTCTGGTTTGGAAGAGGTTAGCTTTTCTACTCAGCCTTGGAGCACAAAGACCCAGCCAATTCCCAAGGACAGTTTCGAAGGTTACTGGTGCAGGTCTCTCTGCGCTTAACCTACCGTTCAGCTACAGTCTGTAAAGTGCATTCAGGGAAGAGCAAGAAAGTCTCCAACGCCCCGCGTCTTGTGGGGAAGGAACAGCACATTCTCTCCTCAGTGAAGACGTCCTTTCTTGCAGACTGTCAAGCTGGGACTCCTCTTCCGTCTCAGACCACCGAGTTTGGCATAGCGTTGAAATGACCCCTTCCCTCAACGCCGTACGCATCTCTTCAAGAACATAAACCCTGTGTGCCCATTCGTTATACCTCACCGCCCTAAGAAACACCGAAGAGCTGTGGCTGGATGGTAGGAAACAGTGGCCGTAGTGTCCTTCGATCAATATCCCGTTCCAAAGGCCCCCCCGTGAAAATCTCTTGCTTTCGAGGGCCTAGGGCATTCCAAGGGCTGCCAAACACAGCTAAAGGAGGCGAAATAAGAGAAGCAGAACTTGCTCCTGAGAAACTCGTACATACACTGAACCCAAAGCATGCCTCTTCGTGGAGACCGAAGGCCTCCCCAGCTCAGATTCTGGGCCCTGGAACACAGTGCTAACCGCTGCCTTCAAGGAGAGGTAGGCAAGGAATGTTTTCAAGTCTCGCCTGCCTCTCAGGGCCTGTTCAGCTTGAGTGGAAAATATCCACAGCCTGCCCGAACGTCCTGCCGAGCAGCGAGTTGTACTGGAGTGTAGCAAACGCTTCCAAGTTGTCTGAGGGGAAAGAGGCCATTGCTGTGGTGTGAACGGCCTTCTCTGCCACTCTTTCGGAGCACAGTGCTCTCTGGGCAGGCAGGATAGTTCCTAGAGCAGAAGCATTTGAACAGACGTCTGCCCTGGTATACTTCCTACATCCGCACATCGAGTGCATCTTTCCTACGCTCCAGGCACCAACACGGTGCACAGAACTCCTCCTGATGGCGAGACAGAAGACGCAACATTTCTTCTAGGGGGCTCGTGAGGGGCGAGGCCTCTTGAGGAGTTGGACCCTCGAATGCCGCTGAAACCACTGAGGTTGATTGCCACGTTATGTTAGCGACACACTGAGAGCATTTCAGGTTCATGGAACCCCGTGCAGTGCGCCACGAGAGAAGAAAACGCAGATGCTGCCTTGACAGGGTTAGATTGAATTGCCTCTGTCCCCCCTCCGAAAACTAACTTTCCCAGAGCCAGCACAGCTTCACGTCCCGAGCAACGTTTTCTGCTGTGTGCCAGGATACATGAAAGGAAACCTGGGGACGCTGGGAGACTCTGAGCTGTACGCGGCTTGCCAAAGCTTCTAGACCCTTCAGGGGTCAGTGTGGCCCTTCTGGAGAGTGACACAGCATGTTTCCTAATGGAAACCTAGTGTTACATTTCGGGGACTTTCTGCACAACCTTCCTCAGCCGCCTAGCTGGATGTCCTTGCCCAGAAGCGGCAGTTGCCAAGGAGTTCTTTCCCAGGAGCTCGTGAGACAGCATACCATGCAGAACCGCAGAGAAGGAGACCAGCCTTTCTCCGGGTTCTCAGAGGTTCGCTTTTCTGCCTTTGAGCCTTTGAACACAGAGATCCAGTCAGCTCCCAATGATACTTTAGAACTGTAGTATTGAAGGTCTCTCTGCCATCAGCCCCCTGCTCAGCTCCCGTCTCCTAGGTGCATTCAGTGAAGTAGCATCCACTCTGCAGCCTCCCGCACCATGTTGTTTAGGAACGGCACATTTCCTCTTCGTAAAGAAATCTTTTCTTGCAGCCTGCCTGCCCCGAGCTCCTATTCCTTTTCCGAAGGCCGAGCTCGGCATAGCCCTGCAATGACCCCTTCCCTCAAGGCCGGACACATCTCTGAAAGACTATACTCCATGAGTCCCCATTCATTACATCTTACCTCCCATGAAACACAAAGGAGTTGCAGCGTGATGGGAGGAAACAACGGCCTCCTTCTCCTTCTCGGAATACCCCGTTGCCCAAGGTTACGGGCCTTGTCCAGAAGCAACAGTTGCTCAGGATTTCTTTGCTTTGAGCTCGTGAGACAGCATATCATGTAGGACCACCGAGAAGGAGACCTGCCTCTCTCTGGTTTGGAAGAGGTTAGCTTTTCTACTCAGCCTTGGAGCACAAAGACCCAGCCAATTCCCAAGGACAGTTTCGAAGGTTACTGGTGCAGGTCTCTCTGCGCTTAGCCCACCGTTCAGGTACAGTCTGTAAAGTGCATTCAGGGAAGAGCAAGAAAGTCTCCAACGCCCCGCGTCTTGTGGGGAAGGAACAGCACATTCTCTCCTCAGTGAAGACGTCCTTTCTTGCAGACTGCCAGGCTGGGACTCCTCTTCCGTCTCAGACCACCGAGTTTGGCATAGCGTTGAAATGACCCCTTCCCTCAACGCCGTACGCATCTCTTCAAGAACATAAACCCTGTGTGCCCATTCGTTATACCTCACCGCCCTAAGAAACACCGAAGAGCTGTGGCTGGATGGTAGGAAACAGTGGCCGTAGTGTCCTTCGATCAATATCCCGTTCCAAAGGCCCCCCCGTGAAAATCTCTTGCTTTCGAGGGCCTAGGGCATTCCAAGGGCTGCCAAACACAGCTAAAGGAGGCGAAATAAGAGAAGCAGAACTTGCTCCTGAGAAACTCGTACATACACTGAACCCAAAGCATGCCTCTTCGTGGAGACCGAAGGCCTCCCCAGCTCAGATTCTGGGCCCTGGAACACAGTGCTAACCGCTGCCTTCAAGGAGAGGTAGGCAAGGAATGTTTTCAAGTCTCGCCTGCCTCTCAGGGCCTGTTCAGCTTGAGTGGAAAATATCCACAGCCTGCCCGAACGTCCTGCCGAGCAGCGAGTTGTACTGGAGTGTAGCAAACGCTTCCAAGTTGTCTGAGGGGAAAGAGGCCATTGCTGTGGTGTGAACGGCCTTCTCTGCCACTCTTTCGGAGCACAGTGCTCTCTGGGCAGGCAGGATAGTTCCTAGAGCAGAAGCATTTGAACAGACGTCTGCCCTGGTATACTTCCTACATCCGCACATCGAGTGCATCTTTCCTACGCTCCAGGCACCAACACGGTGCACAGAACTCCTCCTGATGGCGAGACAGAAGACGCAACATTTCTTCTAGGGGGCTCGTGAGGGGCGAGGCCTCTTGAGGAGTTGGACCCTCGAATGCCGCTGAAACCACTGAGGTTGATTGCCACGTTATGTTAGCGACACACTGAGAGCATTTCAGGTTCATGGAACCCCGTGCAGTGCGCCACGAGAGAAGAAAACGCAGATGCTGCCTTGACAGGGTTAGATTGAATTGCCTCTGTCCCCCCTCCGAAAACTAACTTTCCCAGAGCCAGCACAGCTTCACGTCCCGAGCAACGTTTTCTGCTGTGTGCCAGGATACATGAAAGGAAACCTGGGGACGCTGGGAGACTCTGAGCTGTACGCGGCTTGCCAAAGCTTCTAGACCCTTCAGGGGTCAGTGTGGCCCTTCTGGAGAGTGACACAGCATGTTTCCTAATGGAAACCTAGTGTTACATTTCGGGGACTTTCTGCACAACCTTCCTCAGCCGCCTAGCTGGATGTCCTTGCCCAGAAGCGGCAGTTGCCAAGGAGTTCTTTCCCAGGAGCTCGTGAGACAGCATACCATGCAGAACCGCAGAGAAGGAGACCAGCCTTTCTCCGGGTTCTCAGAGGTTCGCTTTTCTGCCTTTGAGCCTTTGAACACAGAGATCCAGTCAGCTCCCAATGATACTTTAGAACTGTAGTATTGAAGGTCTCTCTGCCATCAGCCCCCTGCTCAGCTCCCGTCTCCTAGGTGCATTCAGTGAAGTAGCATCCACTCTGCAGCCTCCCGCACCATGTTGTTTAGGAACGGCACATTTCCTCTTCGTAAAGAAATCTTTTCTTGCAGCCTGCCTGCCCCGAGCTCCTATTCCTTTTCCGAAGGCCGAGCTCGGCATAGCCCTGCAATGACCCCTTCCCTCAAGGCCGGACACATCTCTGAAAGACTATACTCCATGAGTCCCCATTCATTACATCTTACCTCCCATGAAACACAAAGGAGTTGCAGCGTGATGGGAGGAAACAACGGCCTCCTTCTCCTTCTCGGAATACCCCGTTGCCCAAGGTTACGGGCCTTGTCCAGAAGCAACAGTTGCTCAGGATTTCTTTGCTTTGAGCTCGTGAGACAGCATATCATGTAGGACCACCGAGAAGGAGACCTGCCTCTCTCTGGTTTGGAAGAGGTTAGCTTTTCTACTCAGCCTTGGAGCACAAAGACCCAGCCAATTCCCAAGGACAGTTTCGAAGGTTACTGGTGCAGGTCTCTCTGCGCTTAGCCCACCGTTCAGGTACAGTCTGTAAAGTGCATTCAGGGAAGAGCAAGAAAGTCTCCAACGCCCCGCGTCTTGTGGGGAAGGAACAGCACATTCTCTCCTCAGTGAAGACGTCCTTTCTTGCAGACTGCCAGGCTGGGACTCCTCTTCCGTCTCAGACCACCGAGTTTGGCATAGCGTTGAAATGACCCCTTCCCTCAACGCCGTACGCATCTCTTCAAGAACATAAACCCTGTGTGCCCATTCGTTATACCTCACCGCCCTAAGAAACACCGAAGAGCTGTGGCTGGATGGTAGGAAACAGTGGCCGTAGTGTCCTTCGATCAATATCCCGTTCCAAAGGCCCCCCCGTGAAAATCTCTTGCTTTCGAGGGCCTAGGGCATTCCAAGGGCTGCCAAACACAGCTAAAGGAGGCGAAATAAGAGAAGCAGAACTTGCTCCTGAGAAACTCGTACATACACTGAACCCAAAGCATGCCTCTTCGTGGAGACCGAAGGCCTCCCCAGCTCAGATTCTGGGCCCTGGAACACAGTGCTAACCGCTGCCTTCAAGGAGAGGTAGGCAAGGAATGTTTTCAAGTCTCGCCTGCCTCTCACGGCCTGTTCAGCTTGAGTGGAAAATATCCACAGCCTGCCCGAACGTCCTGCCGAGCAGCGAGTTGTACTGGAGTGTAGCAAACGCTTCCAAGTTGTCTGAGGGGAAAGAGGCCATTGCTGTGGTGTGAACGGCCTTCTCTGCCACTCTTTCGGAGCACAGTGCTCTCTGGGCAGGCAGGATAGTTCCTAGAGCAGAAGCATTTGAACAGACGTCTGCCCTGGTATACTTCCTACATCCGCACATCGAGTGCATCTTTCCTACGCTCCAGGCACCAACACGGTGCACAGAACTCCTCCTGATGGCGAGACAGAAGACGCAACATTTCTTCTAGGGGGCTCGTGAGGGGCGAGGCCTCTTGAGGAGTTGGACCCTCGAATGCCGCTGAAACCACTGAGGTTGATTGCCATGTTATGTTAGCGACACACTGAGAGCATTTCAGGTTCATGGAACCCCGTGCAGTGCGCCACGAGAGAAGAAAACGCAGATGCTGCCTTGACAGGGTTAGATTGAATTGCCTCTGTCCCCCCTCCGAAAACTAACTTTCCCAGAGCCAGCACAGCTTCACGTCCCGAGCAACGTTTTCTGCTGTGTGCCAGGATACATGAAAGGAAACCTGGGGACGCTGGGAGACTCTGAGCTGTACGCGGCTTGCCAAAGCTTCTAGACCCTTCAGGGGTCAGTGTGGCCCTTCTGGAGAGTGACACAGCATGTTTCCTAATGGAAACCTAGTGTTACATTTCGGGGACTTTCTGCACAACCTTCCTCAGCCGCCTAGCTGGATGTCCTTGCCCAGAAGCGGCAGTTGCCAAGGAGTTCTTTCCCAGGAGCTCGTGAGACAGCATACCATGCAGAACCGCAGAGAAGGAGACCAGCCTTTCTCCGGGTTCTCAGAGGTTCGCTTTTCTGCCTTTGAGCCTTTGAACACAGAGATCCAGTCAGCTCCCAATGATACTTTAGAACTGTAGTATTGAAGGTCTCTCTGCCATCAGCCCCCTGCTCAGCTCCCGTCTCCTAGGTGCATTCAGTGAAGTAGCATCCACTCTGCAGCCTCCCGCACCATGTTGTTTAGGAACGGCACATTTCCTCTTCGTAAAGAAATCTTTTCTTGCAGCCTGCCTGGCCCGAGCTCCTATTCCTTTTCCGAAGGCCGAGTTCGGCATAGCCCTGCAATGACCCCTTCCCTCAAGGCCGGACACATCTCTGAAAGACTATACTCCATGAGTCCCCATTCATTACAACTTACCTCCCATGAAACACAAAGGAGTTGCAGCGTGATGGGAGGAAACAACGGCCTCCTTCTCCTTCTCGGAATACCCCGTTGCCCAAGGTTACGGGCCTTGTCCAGAAGCAACAGTTGCCCAGGATTTCTTTGCTTTGAGCTCGTGAGACAGCATATCATGTAGGACCACCGAGAAGGAGACCTGCCTCTCTCTGGTTTGGAAGAGGTTAGCTTTTCTACTCAGCCTTGGAGCACAAAGACCCAGCCAATTCCCAAGGACAGTTTCGAAGGTTACTGGTGCAGGTCTCTCTGCGCTTAGCCCACCGTTCAGGTACAGTCTGTAAAGTGCATTCAGGGAAGAGCAAGAAAGTCTCCAACGCCCCGCGTCTTGTGGGGAAGGAACAGCACATTCTCTCCTCAGTGAAGACGTCCTTTCTTGCAGACTGCCAGGCTGGGACTCCTCTTCCGTCTCAGAACACCGAGTTTGGCATAGCGTTGAAATGACCCCTTCCCTCAACGCCGTAGGCATCTCTTCAAGAACATAAACCCTGTGTGCCCATTCGTTATACCTCACCGCCCTAAGAAACACCGAAGAGCTGTGGCTGGATGGTAGGAAACAGTGGCCGTAGTGTCCTTCGATCAATATCCCGTTCCAAAGGCCCCCCGTGAAAATCTCTTGCTTTCGAGGGCCTAGGGCATACCAAGGGCTGCCAAACACAGCTAAAGGAGGCGAAATAAGAGAAGCAGAACTTGCTCCTGAGAAACTCGTACATACACTGAACCCAAAGCATGCCTCTTCGTGGAGACCGAAGGCCTCCCCAGCTCAGATTCTGGGCCCTGGAACACAGTGCTAACCGCTGCCTTCAAGGAGAGGTAGGCAAGGAATGTTTTCAAGTCTCGCCTGCCTCTCAGGGCCTGTTCAGCTAGAGTGGAAAATATCCACAGCCTGCCCGAACGTCCTGCCGAGCAGCGAGTTGTACTGGAGTGTAGCAAACGCTTCCAAGTTGTCTGAGGGGAAAGAGGCCATTGCTGTGGTGTGAACGGCCTTCTCTGCCACTCTTTTGGAGCACAGTGCTCTCTGGGCAGGCAGCATAGTTCCTAGAGCCGAAGCATTTGAACAGACGTCTGCCCTGGTATACTTCCTACATCCGCACATCGAGTGCATCTTTCCTACGCTCCAGGCACCAACACGGTGCACAGAACTCCTCCTGATGGCGAGACAGAAGACGCAACATTTCTTCTAGGGGGCTCGTGAGGGGCGAGGCCTCTTGAGGAGTTGGACCCTCGAATGCCGCTGAAACCACTGAGGTTGATTGCCATGTTATGTTAGCGACACACTGAGAGCATCTCAGGTTCATGGAACCCCGTGCAGTGCGCCACGAGAGAAGAAAACGCAGATGCTGCCTTGACAGGGTTAGATTGAATTGCCTCTGTCCCACCTCCGAAAACTAACTTTCCCAGAGCCAGCACAGCTTCACGTCCCGAGCAACGTTTTCTGCTGTGTGCCAGGATACATGAAAGGAAACCTGGGGACGCTGGGAGACTCTGAGCTGTACGCGGCTTGCCAAAGCTTCTAGACCCTTCAGGGGTCAGTGTGGCCCTTCTGGAGAGTGACACAGCATGTTTCCTAATGGAAACCTAGTGTTACATTTCGGGGACTTTCTGCACAACCTTCCTCAGCTGCCTAGCTGGATGTCCTTGCCCAGAAGCGGCAGTTGCCAAGGAGTTCTTTCCCAGGAGCTCGTGAGACAGCATACCATGCAGAACCGCAGAGAAGGAGACCAGCCTTTCTCCGGGTTTTCACAGGTTCGCTTTTCTGCCTTTGAGCCTTTGAACACAGAGATCCAGTCAGCTCCCAATGATACTTTAGAACTGTAGTATTGAAGGTCTCTCTGCCATCAGCCCCCTGCTCAGCTCCCGTCTCCTAGGTGCATTCAGTGAAGTAGCATCCACTCTGCAGCCTCCCGCACCATGTTGTTTAGGAACGGCACATTTCCTCTTCGTAAAGAAATCTTTTCTTGCAGCCTGCCTGGCCCGAGCTCCTATTCCTTTTCCGAAGGCCGAGTTCGGCATAGCCCTGCAATGACCCCTTCCCTCAAGGCCGGACACATCTCTGAAAGACTATACTCCATGGGTCCCCATTCATTACATCTTACCTCCCATGAAACACAAAGGAGTTGTAGCGTGATGGGAGGAAACAACGGCCTCCTTCTCCTTCTCGGAATACCCCGTTGCCCAAGGTTACGGGCCTTGTCCAGAAGCAACAGTTGCCCAGGATTTCTTTGCTTTGAGCTCGTGAGACAGCATATCATGTAGGACCGCCGAGAAGGAGACCTGCCTCTCTCTGGTTTGGAAGAGGTTAGCTTTTCTACTCAGCCTTGGAGCACAAAGACCCAGCCAATTCCCAAGGACAGTTTCGAAGGTTACTGGTGCAGGTCTCTCTGCGCTTAACCTACCGTTCAGCTACAGTCTGTAAAGTGCATTCAGGGAAGAGCAAGAAAGTCTCCAACGCCCCGCGTCTTGTGGGGAAGGAACAGCACATTCTCTCCTCAGTGAAGACGTCCTTTCTTGCAGACTGTCAAGCTGGGACTCCTCTTCCGTCTCAGACCACCGAGTTTGGCATAGCGTTGAAATGACCCCTTCCCTCAACGCCGTACGCATCTCTTCAAGAACATAAACCCTGTGTGCCCATTCGTTATACCTCACCGCCCTAAGAAACACCGAAGAGCTGTGGCTGGATGGTAGGAAACAGTGGCCGTAGTGTCCTTCGATCAATATCCCGTTCCAAAGGCCCCCCCGTGAAAATCTCTTGCTTTCGAGGGCCTAGGGCATTCCAAGGGCTGCCAAACACAGCTAAAGGAGGCGAAATAAGAGAAGCAGAACTTGCTCCTGAGAAACTCGTACATACACTGAACCCAAAGCATGCCTCTTCGTGGAGACCGAAGGCCTCCCCAGCTCAGATTCTGGGCCCTGGAACACAGTGCTAACCGCTGCCTTCAAGGAGAGGTAGGCAAGGAATGTTTTCAAGTCTCGCCTGCCTCTCAGGGCCTGTTCAGCTTGAGTGGAAAATATCCACAGCCTGCCCGAACGTCCTGCCGAGCAGCGAGTTGTACTGGAGTGTAGCAAACGCTTCCAAGTTGTCTGAGGGGAAAGAGGCCATTGCTGTGGTGTGAACGGCCTTCTCTGCCACTCTTTCGGAGCACAGTGCTCTCTGGGCAGGCAGGATAGTTCCTAGAGCAGAAGCATTTGAACAGACGTCTGCCCTGGTATACTTCCTACATCCGCACATCGAGTGCATCTTTCCTACGCTCCAGGCACCAACACGGTGCACAGAACTCCTCCTGATGGCGAGACAGAAGACGCAACATTTCTTCTAGGGGGCTCGTGAGGGGCGAGGCCTCTTGAGGAGTTGGACCCTCGAATGCCGCTGAAACCACTGAGGTTGATTGCCACGTTATGTTAGCGACACACTGAGAGTATTTCAGGTTCATGGAACCCCGTGCAGTGCGCCACGAGAGAAGAAAACGCAGATGCTGCCTTGACAGGGTTAGATTGAATTGCCTCTGTCCCCCCTCCGAAAACTAACTTTCCCAGAGCCAGCACAGCTTCACGTCCCGAGCAACGTTTTCTGCTGTGTGCCAGGATACATGAAAGGAAACCTGGGGACGCTGGGAGACTCTGAGCTGTACGCGGCTTGCCAAAGCTTCTAGACCCTTCAGGGGTCAGTGTGGCCCTTCTGGAGAGTGACACAGCATGTTTCCTAATGGAAACCTAGTGTTACATTTCGGGGACTTTCTGCACAACCTTCCTCAGCCGCCTAGCTGGATGTCCTTGCCCAGAAGCGGCAGTTGCCAAGGAGTTCTTTCCCAGGAGCTCGTGAGACAGCATACCATGCAGAACCGCAGAGAAGGAGACCAGCCTTTCTCCGGGTTCTCAGAGGTTCGCTTTTCTGCCTTTGAGCCTTTGAACACAGAGATCCAGTCAGCTCCCAATGATACTTTAGAACTGTAGTATTGAAGGTCTCTCTGCCATCAGCCCCCTGCTCAGCTCCCGTCTCCTAGGTGCATTCAGTGAAGTAGCATCCACTCTGCAGCCTCCCGCACCATGTTGTTTAGGAACGGCACATTTCCTCTTCGTAAAGAAATCTTTTCTTGCAGCCTGCCTGCCCCGAGCTCCTATTCCTTTTCCGAAGGCCGAGCTCGGCATAGCCCTGCAATGACCCCTTCCCTCAAGGCCGGACACATCTCTGAAAGACTATACTCCATGAGTCCCCATTCATTACATCTTACCTCCCATGAAACACAAAGGAGTTGCAGCGTGATGGGAGGAAACAACGGCCTCCTTCTCCTTCTCGGAATACCCCGTTGCCCAAGGTTACGGGCCTTGTCCAGAAGCAACAGTTGCTCAGGATTTCTTTGCTTTGAGCTCGTGAGACAGCATATCATGTAGGACCACCGAGAAGGAGACCTGCCTCTCTCTGGTTTGGAAGAGGTTAGCTTTTCTACTCAGCCTTGGAGCACAAAGACCCAGCCAATTCCCAAGGACAGTTTCGAAGGTTACTGGTGCAGGTCTCTCTGCGCTTAGCCCACCGTTCAGGTACAGTCTGTAAAGTGCATTCAGGGAAGAGCAAGAAAGTCTCCAACGCCCCGCGTCTTGTGGGGAAGGAACAGCACATTCTCTCCTCAGTGAAGACGTCCTTTCTTGCAGACTGCCAGGCTGGGACTCCTCTTCCGTCTCAGACCACCGAGTTTGGCATAGCGTTGAAATGACCCCTTCCCTCAACGCCGTACGCATCTCTTCAAGAACATAAACCCTGTGTGCCCATTCGTTATACCTCACCGCCCTAAGAAACACCGAAGAGCTGTGGCTGGATGGTAGGAAACAGTGGCCGTAGTGTCCTTCGATCAATATCCCGTTCCAAAGGCCCCCCGTGAAAATCTCTTGCTTTCGAGGGCCTAGGGCATACCAAGGGCTGCCAAACTCAGCTAAAGGAGGCGAAATAAGAGAAGCAGAACTTGCTCCTGAGAAACTCGTACATACACTGAACCCAAAGCATGCCTCTTCGTGGAGACCGAAGGCCTCCCCAGCTCAGATTCTGGGCCCTGGAACACAGTGCTAACCGCTGCCTTCAAGGAGAGGTAGGCAAGGAATGTTTTCAAGTCTCGCCTGCCTCTCAGGGCCTGTTCAGCTTGAGTGGAAAATAGCCACAGCCTGCCCGAACGTCCTGCCGAGCAGCGAGTTGTACTGGAGTGTAGCAAACGCTTCCAAGTTGTCTGAGGGGAAAGAGGCCATTGCTGTGGTGTGAACGGCCTTCTCTGCCACTCTTTTAGAGCACAATGCTCTCTGGGCAGGCAGCATAGTTCCTAGAGCAGAAGCATTTGAACAGACGTCTGCCCTGGTATACTTCCTACATCCGCACATCGAGTGCATCTTTCCTACGCTCCAGGCACCAACACGGTGCACAGAACTCCTCCTGATGGCGAGACAGAAGACGCAACATTTCTTCTAGGGGGCTCGTGAGGGGCGAGGCCTCTTGAGGAGTTGGACCCTCGAATGCCGCTGAAACCACTGAGGTTGATTGCCACGTTATGTTAGCGACACACTGAGAGCATTTCAGGTTCATGGAACCCCGTGCAGTGCGCCACGAGAGAAGAAAACGCAGATGCTGCCTTGACAGGGTTAGATTGAATTGCCTCTGTCCCCCCTCCGAAAACTAACTTTCCCAGAGCCAGCACAGCTTCACGTCCCGAGCAACGTTTTCTGCTGTGTGCCAGGATACATGAAAGGAAACCTGGGGACGCTGGGAGACTCTGAGCTGTACGCGGCTTGCCAAAGCTTCTAGACCCTTCAGGGGTCAGTGTGGCCCTTCTGGAGAGTGACACAGCATGTTTCCTAATGGAAACCTAGTGTTACATTTCGGGGACTTTCTGCACAACCTTCCTCAGCCGCCTAGCTGGATGTCCTTGCCCAGAAGCGGCAGTTGCCAAGGAGTTCTTTCCCAGGAGCTCGTGAGACAGCATACCATGCAGAACCGCAGAGAAGGAGACCAGCCTTTCTCCGGGTTCTCAGAGGTTCGCTTTTCTGCCTTTGAGCCTTTGAACACAGAGATCCAGTCAGCTCCCAATGATACTTTAGAACTGTAGTATTGAAGGTCTCTCTGCCATCAGCCCCCTGCTCAGCTCCCGTCTCCTAGGTGCATTCAGTGAAGTAGCATCCACTCTGCAGCCTCCCGCACCATGTTGTTTAGGAACGGCACATTTCCTCTTCGTAAAGAAATCTTTTCTTGCAGCCTGCCTGGCCCGAGCTCCTATTCCTTTTCCGAAGGCCGAGTTCGGCATAGCCCTGCAATGACCCCTTCCCTCAAGGCCGGACACATCTCTGAAAGACTATACTCCATGGGTCCCCATTCATTACATCTTACCTCCCATGAAACACAAAGGAGTTGTAGCGTGATGGGAGGAAACAACGGCCTCCTTCTCCTTCTCGGAATACCCCGTTGCCCAAGGTTACGGGCCTTGTCCAGAAGCAACAGTTGCCCAGGATTTCTTTGCTTTGAGCTCGTGAGACAGCATATCATGTAGGACCGCCGAGAAGGAGACCTGCCTCTCTCTGGTTTGGAAGAGGTTAGCTTTTCTACTCAGCCTTGGAGCACAAAGACCCAGCCAATTCCCAAGGACAGTTTCGAAGGTTACTGGTGCAGGTCTCTCTGCGCTTAACCTACCGTTCAGCTACAGTCTGTAAAGTGCATTCAGGGAAGAGCAAGAAAGTCTCCAACGCCCCGCGTCTTGTGGGGAAGGAACAGCACATTCTCTCCTCAGTGAAGACGTCCTTTCTTGCAGACTGTCAGGCTGGGACTCCTCTTCCGTCTCAGACCACCGAGTTTGGCATAGCGTTGAAATGACCCCTTCCCTCAACGCCGTACGCATCTCTTCAAGAACATAAACCCTGTGTGCCCATTCGTTATACCTCACCGCCCTAAGAAACACCGAAGAGCTGTGGCTGGATGGTAGGAAACAGTGGCCGTAGTGTCCTTCGATCAATATCCCGTTCCAAAGGCCCCCCCGTGAAAATCTCTTGCTTTCGAGGGCCTAGGGCATTCCAAGGGCTGCCAAACACAGCTAAAGGAGGCGAAATAAGAGAAGCAGAACTTGCTCCTGAGAAACTCGTACATACACTGAACCCAAAGCATGCCTCTTCGTGGAGACCGAAGGCCTCCCCAGCTCAGATTCTGGGCCCTGGAACACAGTGCTAACCGCTGCCTTCAAGGAGAGGTAGGCAAGGAATGTTTTCAAGTCTCGCCTGCCTCTCAGGGCCTGTTCAGCTTGAGTGGAAAATATCCACAGCCTGCCCGAACGTCCTGCCGAGCAGCGAGTTGTACTGGAGTGTAGCAAACGCTTCCAAGTTGTCTGAGGGGAAAGAGGCCATTGCTGTGGTGTGAACGGCCTTCTCTGCCACTCTTTCGGAGCACAGTGCTCTCTGGGCAGGCAGGATAGTTCCTAGAGCAGAAGCATTTGAACAGACGTCTGCCCTGGTATACTTCCTACATCCGCACATCGAGTGCATCTTTCCTACGCTCCAGGCACCAACACGGTGCACAGAACTCCTCCTGATGGCGAGACAGAAGACGCAACATTTCGTCTAGGGGGCTCGTGAGGGGCGAGGCCTCCTGAGGAGTTGGACCCTCGAATGCCGCTGAAACCACTGAGGTTGATTGCCACGTTATGTTAGCGACACACTGAGAGCATTTCAGGTTCATGGAACCCCGTGCAGTGCGCCACGAGAGAAGAAAACGCAGATGCTGCCTTGACAGGGTTAGATTGAATTGCCTCTGTCCCCCCTCCGAAAACTAACTTTCCCAGAGCCAGCACAGCTTCACGTCCCGAGCAACGTTTTCTGCTGTGTGCCAGGATACATGAAAGGAAACCTGGGGACGCTGGGAGACTCTGAGCTGTACGCGGCTTGCCAAAGCTTCTAGACCCTTCAGGGGTCAGTGTGGCCCTTCTGGAGAGTGACACAGCATGTTTCCTAATGGAAACCTAGTGTTACATTTCGGGGACTTTCTGCACAACCTTCCTCAGCCGCCTAGCTGGATGTCCTTGCCCAGAAGCGGCAGTTGCCAAGGAGTTCTTTCCCAGGAGCTCGTGAGACAGCATACCATGCAGAACCGCAGAGAAGGAGACCAGCCTTTCTCCGGGTTCTCAGAGGTTCGCTTTTCTGCCTTTGAGCCTTTGAACACAGAGATCCAGTCAGCTCCCAATGATACTTTAGAACTGTAGTATTGAAGGTCTCTCTGCCATCAGCCCCCTGCTCAGCTCCCGTCTCCTAGGTGCATTCAGTGAAGTAGCATCCACTCTGCAGCCTCCCGCACCATGTTGTTTAGGAACGGCACATTTCCTCTTCGTAAAGAAATCTTTTCTTGCAGCCTGCCTGCCCCGAGCTCCTATTCCTTTTCCGAAGGCCGAGTTCGGCATAGCCCTGCAATGACCCCTTCCCTCAAGGCCGGACACATCTCTGAAAGACTATACTCCATGGGTCCCCATTCATTACATCTTACCTCCCATGAAACACAAAGGAGTTGCAGCGTGATGGGAGGAAACAACAGCCTCCTTCTCCTTCTCGGAATACCCCGTTGCCCAAGGTTACGGGCCTTGTCCAGAAGCAACAGTTGCCCAGGATTTCTTTGCTTTGAGCTCGTGAGACAGCATATCATGTAGGACCGCCGAGAAGGAGACCTGCCTCTCTCTGGTTTGGAAGAGGTTAGCTTTTCTACTCAGCCTTGGAGCACAAAGACCCAGCCAATTCCCAAGGACAGTTTCGAAGGTTACTGATGCAGGTCTCTCTGCGCTTAGCCCACCGTTCAGCTACAGTCTGTAAAGTGCATTCAGGGAAGAGCAAGAAAGTCTCCAACGCCCCGCGTCTTGTGGGGAAGGAACAGCACATTCTCTCCTCAGTGAAGACGTCCTTTCTTGCAGACTGCCAGGCTGGGACTCCTCTTCCGTCTCAGACCACCGAGTTTGGCATAGCGTTGAAATGACCCCTTCCCTCAACGCCGTAGGCATCTCTTCAAGAACATAAACCCTGTGTGCCCATTCGTTATACCTCACCGCCCTAAGAAACACTGAAGAGCTGTGGCTGGATGGTAGGAAACAGTGGCCGTAGTGTCCTTCGATCAATATCCCGTTCCAAAGGCCCCCCGTGAAAATCTCTTGCTTTCGAGGGCCTAGGGCATTCCAAGGGCTGCCAAACACAGCTAAAGGAGGCGAAATAAGAGAAGCAGAACTTGCTCCTGAGAAACTCGTACATACACTGAACCCAAAGCATGCCTCTTCGTGGAGACCGAAGGCCTCCCCAGCTCAGATTCTGGGCCCTGGAACACAGTGCTAACCGCTGCCTTCAAGGAGAGGTAGGCAAGGAATGTTTTCAAGTCTCGCCTGCCTCTCAGGGCCTGTTCAGCTTGAGTGGAAAATATCCACAGCCTGCCCGAACGTCCTGCCGAGCAGCGAGTTGTACTGGAGTGTAGCAAACGCTTCCAAGTTGTCTGAGGGGAAAGAGGCCATTGCTGTGGTGTGAACGGCCTTCTCTGCCACTCTTTCGGAGCACAGTGCTCTCTGGGCAGGCAGGATAGTTCCTAGAGCAGAAGCATTTGAACAGACGTCTGCCCTGGTATACTTCCTACATCCGCACATCGAGTGCATCTTTCCTACGCTCCAGGCACCAACACGGTGCACAGAACTCCTCCTGATGGCGAGACAGAAGACGCAACATTTCTTCTAGGGGGCTCGTGAGGGGCGAGGCCTCTTGAGGAGTTGGACCCTCGAATGCCGCTGAAACCACTGAGGTTGATTGCCACGTTATGTTAGCGACACACTGAGAGCATTTCAGGTTCATGGAACCCCGTGCAGTGCGCCACGAGAGAAGAAAACGCAGATGCTGCCTTGACAGGGTTAGATTGAATTGCCTCTGTCCCCCCTCCGAAAACTAACTTTCCCAGAGCCAGCACAGCTTCACGTCCCGAGCAACGTTTTCTGCTGTGTGCCAGGATACATGAAAGGAAACCTGGGGACGCTGGGAGACTCTGAGCTGTACGCGGCTTGCCAAAGCTTCTAGACCCTTCAGGGGTCAGTGTGGCCCTTCTGGAGAGTGACACAGCATGTTTCCTAATGGAAACCTAGTGTTACATTTCGGGGACTTTCTGCACAACCTTCCTCAGCCGCCTAGCTGGATGTCCTTGCCCAGAAGCGGCAGTTGCCAAGGAGTTCTTTCCCAGGAGCTCGTGAGACAGCATACCATGCAGAACCGCAGAGAAGGAGACCAGCCTTTCTCCGGGTTCTCAGAGGTTCGCTTTTCTGCCTTTGAGCCTTTGAACACAGAGATCCAGTCAGCTCCCAATGATACTTTAGAACTGTAGTATTGAAGGTCTCTCTGCCATCAGCCCCCTGCTCAGCTCCCGTCTCCTAGGTGCATTCAGTGAAGTAGCATCCACTCTGCAGCCTCCCGCACCATGTTGTTTAGGAACGGCACATTTCCTCTTCGTAAAGAAATCTTTTCTTGCAGCCTGCCTGGCCCGAGCTCCTATTCCTTTTCCGAAGGCCGAGTTCGGCATAGCCCTGCAATGACCCCTTCCCTCAAGGCCGGACACATCTCTGAAAGACTATACTCCATGGGTCCCCATTCATTACATCTTACCTCCCATGAAACACAAAGGAGTTGTAGCGTGATGGGAGGAAACAACGGCCTCCTTCTCCTTCTCGGAATACCCCGTTGCCCAAGGTTACGGGCCTTGTCCAGAAGCAACAGTTGCCCAGGATTTCTTTGCTTTGAGCTCGTGAGACAGCATATCATGTAGGACCGCCGAGAAGGAGACCTGCCTCTCTCTGGTTTGGAAGAGGTTAGCTTTTCTACTCAGCCTTGGAGCACAAAGACCCAGCCAATTCCCAAGGACAGTTTCGAAGGTTACTGATGCAGGTCTCTCTGCGCTTAGCCCACCGTTCAGCTACAGTCTGTAAAGTGCATTCAGGGAAGAGCAAGAAAGTCTCCAACGCCCCGCGTCTTGTGGGGAAGGAACAGCACATTCTCTCCTCAGTGAAGACGTCCTTTCTTGCAGACTGCCAGGCTGGGACTCCTCTTCCGTCTCAGACCACCGAGTTTGGCATAGCGTTGAAATGACCCCTTCCCTCAACGCCGTAGGCATCTCTTCAAGAACATAAACCCTGTGTGCCCATTCGTTATACCTCACCGCCCTAAGAAACACCGAAGAGCTGTGGCTGGATGGTAGGAAACAGTGGCCGTAGTGTCCTTCGATCAATATCCCGTTCCAAAGGCCCCCCCGTGAAAATCTCTTGCTTTCGAGGGCCTAGGGCATTCCAAGGGCTGCCAAACACAGCTAAAGGAGGCGAAATAAGAGAAGCAGAACTTGCTCCTGAGAAACTCGTACATACACTGAACCCAAAGCATGCCTCTTCGTGGAGACCGAAGGCCTCCCCAGCTCAGATTCTGGGCCCTGGAACACAGTGCTAACCGCTGCCTTCAAGGAGAGGTAGGCAAGGAATGTTTTCAAGTCTCGCCTGCCTCTCAGGGCCTGTTCAGCTTGAGTGGAAAATATCCACAGCCTGCCCGAACGTCCTGCCGAGCAGCGAGTTGTACTGGAGTGTAGCAAACGCTTCCAAGTTGTCTGAGGGGAAAGAGGCCATTGCTGTGGTGTGAACGGCCTTCTCTGCCACTCTTTTGGAGCACAATGCTCTCTGGGCAGGCAGCATAGTTCCTAGAGCAGAAGCATTTGAACAGACGTCTGCCCTGGTATACTTCCTACATCCGCACATCGAGTGCATCTTTCCTACGCTCCAGGCACCAACACGGTGCACAGAACTCCTCCTGATGGCGAGACAGAAGACGCAACATTTCTTCTAGGGGGCTCGTGAGGGGCGAGGCCTCTTGAGGAGTTGGACCCTCGAATGCCGCTGAAACCACTGAGGTTGATTGCCACGTTATGTTAGCGACACACTGAGAGCATTTCAGGTTCATGGAACCCCGTGCAGTGCGCCACGAGAGAAGAAAACGCAGATGCTGCCTTGACAGGGTTAGATTGAATTGCCTCTGTCCCCCCTCCGAAAACTAACTTTCCCAGAGCCAGCACAGCTTCACGTCCCGAGCAACGTTTTCTGCTGTGTGCCAGGATACATGAAAGGAAACCTGGGGACGCTGGGAGACTCTGAGCTGTACGCGGCTTGCCAAAGCTTCTAGACCCTTCAGGGGTCAGTGTGGCCCTTCTGGAGAGTGACACAGCATGTTTCCTAATGGAAACCTAGTGTTACATTTCGGGGACTTTCTGCACAACCTTCCTCAGCCGCCTAGCTGGATGTCCTTGCCCAGAAGCGGCAGTTGCCAAGGAGTTCTTTCCCAGGAGCTCGTGAGACAGCATACCATGCAGAACCGCAGAGAAGGAGACCAGCCTTTCTCCGGGTTCTCAGAGGTTCGCTTTTCTGCCTTTGAGCCTTTGAACACAGAGATCCAGTCAGCTCCCAATGATACTTTAGAACTGTAGTATTGAAGGTCTCTCTGCCATCAGCCCCCTGCTCAGCTCCCGTCTCCTAGGTGCATTCAGTGAAGTAGCATCCACTCTGCAGCCTCCCGCACCATGTTGTTTAGGAACGGCACATTTCCTCTTCGTAAAGAAATCTTTTCTTGCAGCCTGCCTGGCCCGAGCTCCTATTCCTTTTCCGAAGGCCGAGTTCGGCATAGCCCTGCAATGACCCCTTCCCTCAAGGCCGGACACATCTCTGAAAGACTATACTCCATGGGTCCCCATTCATTACATCTTACCTCCCATGAAACACAAAGGAGTTGTAGCGTGATGGGAGGAAACAACGGCCTCCTTCTCCTTCTCGGAATACCCCGTTGCCCAAGGTTACGGGCCTTGTCCAGAAGCAACAGTTGCCCAGGATTTCTTTGCTTTGAGCTCGTGAGACAGCATATCATGTAGGACCGCCGAGAAGGAGACCTGCCTCTCTCTGGTTTGGAAGAGGTTAGCTTTTCTACTCAGCCTTGGAGCACAAAGACCCAGCCAATTCCCAAGGACAGTTTCGAAGGTTACTGATGCAGGTCTCTCTGCGCTTAGCCCACCGTTCAGCTACAGTCTGTAAAGTGCATTCAGGGAAGAGCAAGAAAGTCTCCAACGCCCCGCGTCTTGTGGGGAAGGAACAGCACATTCTCTCCTCAGTGAAGACGTCCTTTCTTGCAGACTGCCAGGCTGGGACTCCTCTTCCGTCTCAGACCACCGAGTTTGGCATAGCGTTGAAATGACCCCTTCCCTCAACGCCGTAGGCATCTCTTCAAGAACATAAACCCTGTGTGCCCATTCGTTATACCTCACCGCCCTAAGAAACACCGAAGAGCTGTGGCTGGATGGTAGGAAACAGTGGCCGTAGTGTCCTTCGATCAATATCCCGTTCCAAAGGCCCCCCCGTGAAAATCTCTTGCTTTCGAGGGCCTAGGGCATTCCAAGGGCTGCCAAACACAGCTAAAGGAGGCGAAATAAGAGAAGCAGAACTTGCTCCTGAGAAACTCGTACATACACTGAACCCAAAGCATGCCTCTTCGTGGAGACCGAAGGCCTCCCCAGCTCAGATTCTGGGCCCTGGAACACAGTGCTAACCGCTGCCTTCAAGGAGAGGTAGGCAAGGAATGTTTTCAAGTCTCGCCTGCCTCTCAGGGCCTGTTCAGCTTGAGTGGAAAATATCCACAGCCTGCCCGAACGTCCTGCCGAGCAGCGAGTTGTACTGGAGTGTAGCAAACGCTTCCAAGTTGTCTGAGGGGAAAGAGGCCATTGCTGTGGTGTGAACGGCCTTCTCTGCCACTCTTTCGGAGCACAGTGCTCTCTGGGCAGGCAGGATAGTTCCTAGAGCGGAAGCATTTGAACAGACGTCTGCCCTGGTATACTTCCTACATCCGCACATCGAGTGCATCTTTCCTACGCTCCAGGCACCAACACGGTGCACAGAACTCCTCCTGATGGCGAGACAGAAGACGCAACATTTCTTCTAGGGGGCTCGTGAGGGGCGAGGCCTCTTGAGGAGTTGGACCCTCGAATGCCGCTGAAACCACTGAGGTTGATTGCCACGTTATGTTAGCGACACACTGAGAGCATTTCAGGTTCATGGAACCCCGTGCAGTGCGCCACGAGAGAAGAAAACGCAGATGCTGCCTTGACAGGGTTAGATTGAATTGCCTCTGTCCCCCCTCCGAAAACTAACTTTCCCAGAGCCAGCACAGCTTCACGTCCCGAGCAACGTTTTCTGCTGTGTGCCAGGATACATGAAAGGAAACCTGGGGACGCTGGGAGACTCTGAGCTGTACGCGGCTTGCCAAAGCTTCTAGACCCTTCAGGGGTCAGTGTGGCCCTTCTGGAGAGTGACACAGCATGTTTCCTAATGGAAACCTAGTGTTACATTTCGGGGACTTTCTGCACAACCTTCCTCAGCCGCCTAGCTGGATGTCCTTGCCCAGAAGCGGCAGTTGCCAAGGAGTTCTTTCCCAGGAGCTCGTGAGACAGCATACCATGCAGAACCGCAGAGAAGGAGACCAGCCTTTCTCCGGGTTCTCAGAGGTTCGCTTTTCTGCCTTTGAGCCTTTGAACACAGAGATCCAGTCAGCTCCCAATGATACTTTAGAACTGTAGTATTGAAGGTCTCTCTGCCATCAGCCCCCTGCTCAGCTCCCGTCTCCTAGGTGCATTCAGTGAAGTAGCATCCACTCTGCAGCCTCCCGCACCATGTTGTTTAGGAACGGCACATTTCCTCTTCGTAAAGAAATCTTTTCTTGCAGCCTGCCTGCCCCGAGCTCCTATTCCTTTTCCGAAGGCCGAGTTCGGCATAGCCCTGCAATGACCCCTTCCCTCAAGGCCGGACACATCTCTGAAAGACTATACTCCATGGGTCCCCATTCATTACAACTTACCTCCCATGAAACACAAAGGAGTTGTAGCGTGATGGGAGGAAACAACGGCCTCCTTCTCCTTCTCGGAATACCCCGTTGCCCAAGGTTACGGGCCTTGTCCAGAAGCAACAGTTGCCCAGGATTTCTTTGCTTTGAGCTCGTGAGACAGCATATCATGTAGGACCACCGAGAAGGAGACCTGCTTCTCTCTGGTTTGGAAGAGGTTAGCTTTTCTACTCAGCCTTGGAGCACAAAGACCCAGCCAATTCCCAAGGACAGTTTCGAAGGTTACTGGTGCAGGTCTCTCTGCGCTTAGCCCACCGTTCAGGTACAGTCTGTAAAGTGCATTCAGGGAAGAGCAAGAAAGTCTCCAACTCCCCGCGTCTTGTGGGGAAGGAACAGCACATTCTCTCCTCAGTGAAGACGTCCTTTCTTGCAGACTGCCAGGCTGGGACTCCTCTTCCGTCTCAGAACACCGAGTTTGGCATAGCGTTGAAATGACCCCTTCCCTCAACGCCGTACGCATCTCTTCAAGAACATAAACCCTGTGTGCCCATTCGTTATACCTCACCGCCCTAAGAAACACCGAAGAGCTGTGGCTGGATGGTAGGAAACAGTGGCCGTAGTGTCCTTCGATCAATATCCCGTTCCAAAGGCCCCCCGTGAAAATCTCTTGCTTTCGAGGGCCTAGGGCATTCCAAGGGCTGCCAAACACAGCTAAAGGAGGCGAAATAAGAGAAGCAGAACTTGCTCCTGAGAAACTCGTACATACACTGAACCCAAAGCATGCCTCTTCGTGGAGACCGAAGGCCTCCCCAGCTCAGATTCTGGGCCCTGGAACACAGTGCTAACCGCTGCCTTCAAGGAGAGGTAGGCAAGGAATGTTTTCAAGTCTCGCCTGCCTCTCAGGGCCTGTTCAGCTTGAGTGGAAAATATCCACAGCCTGCCCGAACGTCCTGCCGAGCAGCGAGTTGTACTGGAGTGTAGCAAACGCTTCCAAGTTGTCTGAGGGGAAAGAGGCCATTGCTGTGGTGTGAACGGCCTTCTCTGCCACTCTTTCGGAGCACAGTGCTCTCTGGGCAGGCAGGATAGTTCCTAGAGCAGAAGCATTTGAACAGACGTCTGCCCTGGTATACTTCCTACATCCGCACATCGAGTGCATCTTTCCTACGCTCCAGGCACCAACACGGTGCACAGAACTCCTCCTGATGGCGAGACAGAAGACGCAACATTTCTTCTAGGGGGCTCGTGAGGGGCGAGGCCTCTTGAGGAGTTGGACCCTCGAATGCCGCTGAAACCACTGAGGTTGATTGCCACGTTATGTTAGCGACACACTGAGAGCATTTCAGGTTCATGGAACCCCGTGCAGTGCGCCACGAGAGAAGAAAACGCAGATGCTGCCTTGACAGGGTTAGATTGAATTGCCTCTGTCCCCCCTCCGAAAACTAACTTTCCCAGAGCCAGCACAGCTTCACGTCCCGAGCAACGTTTTCTGCTGTGTGCCAGGATACATGAAAGGAAACCTGGGGACGCTGGGAGACTCTGAGCTGTACGCGGCTTGCCAAAGCTTCTAGACCCTTCAGGGGTCAGTGTGGCCCTTCTGGAGAGTGACACAGCATGTTTCCTAATGGAAACCTAGTGTTACATTTCGGGGACTTTCTGCACAACCTTCCTCAGCCGCCTAGCTGGATGTCCTTGCCCAGAAGCGGCAGTTGCCAAGGAGTTCTTTCCCAGGAGCTCGTGAGACAGCATACCATGCAGAACCGCAGAGAAGGAGACCAGCCTTTCTCCGGGTTCTCAGAGGTTCGCTTTTCTGCCTTTGAGCCTTTGAACACAGAGATCCAGTCAGCTCCCAATGATACTTTAGAACTGTAGTATTGAAGGTCTCTCTGCCATCAGCCCCCTGCTCAGCTCCCGTCTCCTAGGTGCATTCAGTGAAGTAGCATCCACTCTGCAGCCTCCCGCACCATGTTGTTTAGGAACGGCACATTTCCTCTTCGTAAAGAAATCTTTTCTTGCAGCCTGCCTGGCCCGAGCTCCTATTCCTTTTCCGAAGGCCGAGTTCGGCATAGCCCTGCAATGACCCCTTCCCTCAAGGCCGGACACATCTCTGAAAGACTATACTCCATGGGTCCCCATTCATTACATCTTACCTCCCATGAAACACAAAGGAGTTGTAGCGTGATGGGAGGAAACAACGGCCTCCTTCTCCTTCTCGGAATACCCCGTTGCCCAAGGTTACGGGCCTTGTCCAGAAGCAACAGTTGCCCAGGATTTCTTTGCTTTGAGCTCGTGAGACAGCATATCATGTAGGACCGCCGAGAAGGAGACCTGCCTCTCTCTGGTTTGGAAGAGGTTAGCTTTTCTACTCAGCCTTGGAGCACAAAGACCCAGCCAATTCCCAAGGACAGTTTCGAAGGTTACTGATGCAGGTCTCTCTGCGCTTAGCCCACCGTTCAGCTACAGTCTGTAAAGTGCATTCAGGGAAGAGCAAGAAAGTCTCCAACGCCCCGCGTCTTGTGGGGAAGGAACAGCACATTCTCTCCTCAGTGAAGACGTCCTTTCTTGCAGACTGCCAGGCTGGGACTCCTCTTCCGTCTCAGACCACCGAGTTTGGCATAGCGTTGAAATGACCCCTTCCCTCAACGCCGTAGGCATCTCTTCAAGAACATAAACCCTGTGTGCCCATTCGTTATACCTCACCGCCCTAAGAAACACCGAAGAGCTGTGGCTGGATGGTAGGAAACAGTGGCCGTAGTGTCCTTCGATCAATATCCCGTTCCAAAGGCCCCCCCGTGAAAATCTCTTGCTTTCGAGGGCCTAGGGCATTCCAAGGGCTGCCAAACACAGCTAAAGGAGGCGAAATAAGAGAAGCAGAACTTGCTCCTGAGAAACTCGTACATACACTGAACCCAAAGCATGCCTCTTCGTGGAGACCGAAGGCCTCCCCAGCTCAGATTCTGGGCCCTGGAACACAGTGCTAACCGCTGCCTTCAAGGAGAGGTAGGCAAGGAATGTTTTCAAGTCTCGCCTGCCTCTCAGGGCCTGTTCAGCTTGAGTGGAAAATATCCACAGCCTGCCCGAACGTCCTGCCGAGCAGCGAGTTGTACTGGAGTGTAGCAAACGCTTCCAAGTTGTCTGAGGGGAAAGAGGCCATTGCTGTGGTGTGAACGGCCTTCTCTGCCACTCTTTTGGAGCACAATGCTCTCTGGGCAGGCAGCATAGTTCCTAGAGCAGAAGCATTTGAACAGACGTCTGCCCTGGTATACTTCCTACATCCGCACATCGAGTGCATCTTTCCTACGCTCCAGGCACCAACACGGTGCACAGAACTCCTCCTGATGGCGAGACAGAAGACGCAACATTTCTTCTAGGGGGCTCGTGAGGGGCGAGGCCTCTTGAGGAGTTGGACCCTCGAATGCCGCTGAAACCACTGAGGTTGATTGCCACGTTATGTTAGCGACACACTGAGAGCATTTCAGGTTCATGGAACCCCGTGCAGTGCGCCACGAGAGAAGAAAACGCAGATGCTGCCTTGACAGGGTTAGATTGAATTGCCTCTGTCCCCCCTCCGAAAACTAACTTTCCCAGAGCCAGCACAGCTTCACGTCCCGAGCAACGTTTTCTGCTGTGTGCCAGGATACATGAAAGGAAACCTGGGGACGCTGGGAGACTCTGAGCTGTACGCGGCTTGCCAAAGCTTCTAGACCCTTCAGGGGTCAGTGTGGCCCTTCTGGAGAGTGACACAGCATGTTTCCTAATGGAAACCTAGTGTTACATTTCGGGGACTTTCTGCACAACCTTCCTCAGCCGCCTAGCTGGATGTCCTTGCCCAGAAGCGGCAGTTGCCAAGGAGTTCTTTCCCAGGAGCTCGTGAGACAGCATACCATGCAGAACCGCAGAGAAGGAGACCAGCCTTTCTCCGGGTTCTCAGAGGTTCGCTTTTCTGCCTTTGAGCCTTTGAACACAGAGATCCAGTCAGCTCCCAATGATACTTTAGAACTGTAGTATTGAAGGTCTCTCTGCCATCAGCCCCCTGCTCAGCTCCCGTCTCCTAGGTGCATTCAGTGAAGTAGCATCCACTCTGCAGCCTCCCGCACCATGTTGTTTAGGAACGGCACATTTCCTCTTCGTAAAGAAATCTTTTCTTGCAGCCTGCCTGGCCCGAGCTCCTATTCCTTTTCCGAAGGCCGAGTTCGGCATAGCCCTGCAATGACCCCTTCCCTCAAGGCCGGACACATCTCTGAAAGACTATACTCCATGGGTCCCCATTCATTACATCTTACCTCCCATGAAACACAAAGGAGTTGTAGCGTGATGGGAGGAAACAACGGCCTCCTTCTCCTTCTCGGAATACCCCGTTGCCCAAGGTTACGGGCCTTGTCCAGAAGCAACAGTTGCCCAGGATTTCTTTGCTTTGAGCTCGTGAGACAGCATATCATGTAGGACCGCCGAGAAGGAGACCTGCCTCTCTCTGGTTTGGAAGAGGTTAGCTTTTCTACTCAGCCTTGGAGCACAAAGACCCAGCCAATTCCCAAGGACAGTTTCGAAGGTTACTGATGCAGGTCTCTCTGCGCTTAGCCCACCGTTCAGCTACAGTCTGTAAAGTGCATTCAGGGAAGAGCAAGAAAGTCTCCAACGCCCCGCGTCTTGTGGGGAAGGAACAGCACATTCTCTCCTCAGTGAAGACGTCCTTTCTTGCAGACTGCCAGGCTGGGACTCCTCTTCCGTCTCAGACCACCGAGTTTGGCATAGCGTTGAAATGACCCCTTCCCTCAACGCCGTAGGCATCTCTTCAAGAACATAAACCCTGTGTGCCCATTCGTTATACCTCACCGCCCTAAGAAACACCGAAGAGCTGTGGCTGGATGGTAGGAAACAGTGGCCGTAGTGTCCTTCGATCAATATCCCGTTCCAAAGGCCCCCCCGTGAAAATCTCTTGCTTTCGAGGGCCTAGGGCATTCCAAGGGCTGCCAAACACAGCTAAAGGAGGCGAAATAAGAGAAGCAGAACTTGCTCCTGAGAAACTCGTACATACACTGAACCCAAAGCATGCCTCTTCGTGGAGACCGAAGGCCTCCCCAGCTCAGATTCTGGGCCCTGGAACACAGTGCTAACCGCTGCCTTCAAGGAGAGGTAGGCAAGGAATGTTTTCAAGTCTCGCCTGCCTCTCAGGGCCTGTTCAGCTTGAGTGGAAAATATCCACAGCCTGCCCGAACGTCCTGCCGAGCAGCGAGTTGTACTGGAGTGTAGCAAACGCTTCCAAGTTGTCTGAGGGGAAAGAGGCCATTGCTGTGGTGTGAACGGCCTTCTCTGCCACTCTTTCGGAGCACAGTGCTCTCTGGGCAGGCAGGATAGTTCCTAGAGCGGAAGCATTTGAACAGACGTCTGCCCTGGTATACTTCCTACATCCGCACATCGAGTGCATCTTTCCTACGCTCCAGGCACCAACACGGTGCACAGAACTCCTCCTGATGGCGAGACAGAAGACGCAACATTTCTTCTAGGGGGCTCGTGAGGGGCGAGGCCTCTTGAGGAGTTGGACCCTCGAATGCCGCTGAAACCACTGAGGTTGATTGCCACGTTATGTTAGCGACACACTGAGAGCATTTCAGGTTCATGGAACCCCGTGCAGTGCGCCACGAGAGAAGAAAACGCAGATGCTGCCTTGACAGGGTTAGATTGAATTGCCTCTGTCCCCCCTCCGAAAACTAACTTTCCCAGAGCCAGCACAGCTTCACGTCCCGAGCAACGTTTTCTGCTGTGTGCCAGGATACATGAAAGGAAACCTGGGGACGCTGGGAGACTCTGAGCTGTACGCGGCTTGCCAAAGCTTCTAGACCCTTCAGGGGTCAGTGTGGCCCTTCTGGAGAGTGACACAGCATGTTTCCTAATGGAAACCTAGTGTTACATTTCGGGGACTTTCTGCACAACCTTCCTCAGCCGCCTAGCTGGATGTCCTTGCCCAGAAGCGGCAGTTGCCAAGGAGTTCTTTCCCAGGAGCTCGTGAGACAGCATACCATGCAGAACCGCAGAGAAGGAGACCAGCCTTTCTCCGGGTTCTCAGAGGTTCGCTTTTCTGCCTTTGAGCCTTTGAACACAGAGATCCAGTCAGCTCCCAATGATACTTTAGAACTGTAGTATTGAAGGTCTCTCTGCCATCAGCCCCCTGCTCAGCTCCCGTCTCCTAGGTGCATTCAGTGAAGTAGCATCCACTCTGCAGCCTCCCGCACCATGTTGTTTAGGAACGGCACATTTCCTCTTCGTAAAGAAATCTTTTCTTGCAGCCTGCCTGCCCCGAGCTCCTATTCCTTTTCCGAAGGCCGAGTTCGGCATAGCCCTGCAATGACCCCTTCCCTCAAGGCCGGACACATCTCTGAAAGACTATACTCCATGGGTCCCCATTCATTACAACTTACCTCCCATGAAACACAAAGGAGTTGTAGCGTGATGGGAGGAAACAACGGCCTCCTTCTCCTTCTCGGAATACCCCGTTGCCCAAGGTTACGGGCCTTGTCCAGAAGCAACAGTTGCCCAGGATTTCTTTGCTTTGAGCTCGTGAGACAGCATATCATGTAGGACCACCGAGAAGGAGACCTGCTTCTCTCTGGTTTGGAAGAGGTTAGCTTTTCTACTCAGCCTTGGAGCACAAAGACCCAGCCAATTCCCAAGGACAGTTTCGAAGGTTACTGGTGCAGGTCTCTCTGCGCTTAGCCCACCGTTCAGGTACAGTCTGTAAAGTGCATTCAGGGAAGAGCAAGAAAGTCTCCAACTCCCCGCGTCTTGTGGGGAAGGAACAGCACATTCTCTCCTCAGTGAAGACGTCCTTTCTTGCAGACTGCCAGGCTGGGACTCCTCTTCCGTCTCAGAACACCGAGTTTGGCATAGCGTTGAAATGACCCCTTCCCTCAACGCCGTACGCATCTCTTCAAGAACATAAACCCTGTGTGCCCATTCGTTATACCTCACCGCCCTAAGAAACACCGAAGAGCTGTGGCTGGATGGTAGGAAACAGTGGCCGTAGTGTCCTTCGATCAATATCCCGTTCCAAAGGCCCCCCGTGAAAATCTCTTGCTTTCGAGGGCCTAGGGCATACCAAGGGCTGCCAAACTCAGCTAAAGGAGGCGAAATAAGAGAAGCAGAACTTGCTCCTGAGAAACTCGTACATACACTGAACCCAAAGCATGCCTCTTCGTGGAGACCGAAGGCCTCCCCAGCTCAGATTCTGGGCCCTGGAACACAGTGCTAACCGCTGCCTTCAAGGAGAGGTAGGCAAGGAATGTTTTCAAGTCTCGCCTGCCTCTCAGGGCCTGTTCAGCTTGAGTGGAAAATATCCACAGCCTGCCCGAACGTCCTGCCGAGCAGCGAGTTGTACTGGAGTGTAGCAAACGCTTCCAAGTTGTCTGAGGGGAAAGAGGCCATTGCTGTGGTGTGAACGGCCTTCTCTGCCACTCTTTTAGAGCACAATGCTCTCTGGGCAGGCAGCATAGTTCCTAGAGCAGAAGCATTTGAACAGACGTCTGCCCTGGTATACTTCCTACATCCGCACATCGAGTGCATCTTTCCTACGCTCCAGGCACCAACACGGTGCACAGAACTCCTCCTGATGGCGAGACAGAAGACACAACATTTCTTCTAGGGGGCTCGTGAGGGGCGAGGCCTCTTGAGGAGTTGGACCCTCGAATGCCGCTGAAACCACTGAGGTTGATTGCCACGTTATGTTAGCGACACACTGAGAGCATTTCAGGTTCATGGAACCCCGTGCAGTGCGCCACGAGAGAAGAAAACGCAGATGCTGCCTTGACAGGGTTAGATTGAATTGCCTCTGTCCCCCCTCCGAAAACTAACTTTCCCAGAGCCAGCACAGCTTCACGTCCCGAGCAACGTTTTCTGCTGTGTGCCAGGATACATGAAAGGAAACCTGGGGACGCTGGGAGACTCTGAGCTGTACGCGGCTTGCCAAAGCTTCTAGACCCTTCAGGGGTCAGTGTGGCCCTTCTGGAGAGTGACACAGCATGTTTCCTAATGGAAACCTAGTGTTACATTTCGGGGACTTTCTGCACAACCTTCCTCAGCCGCCTAGCTGGATGTCCTTGCCCAGAAGCGGCAGTTGCCAAGGAGTTCTTTCCCAGGAGCTCGTGAGACAGCATACCATGCAGAACCGCAGAGAAGGAGACCAGCCTTTCTCCGGGTTCTCAGAGGTTCGCTTTTCTGCCTTTGAGCCTTTGAACACAGAGATCCAGTCACCTCCCAATGATACTTTAGAACTGTAGTATTGAAGGTCTCTCTGCCATCAGCCCCCTGCTCAGCTCCCGTCTCCTAGGTGCATTCAGTGAAGTAGCATCCACTCTGCAGCCTCCCGCACCATGTTGTTTAGGAACGGCACATTTCCTCTTCGTAAAGAAATCTTTTCTTGCAGCCTGCCTGCCCCGAGCTCCTATTCCTTTTCCGAAGGCCGAGTTCGGCATAGCCCTGCAATGACCCCTTCCCTCAAGGCCGGACACATCTCTGAAAGACTATACTCCATGGGTCCCCATTCATTACATCTTACCTCCCATGAAACACAAAGGAGTTGTAGCGTGATGGGAGGAAACAACGGCCTCCTTCTCCTTCTCGGAATACCCCGTTGCCCAAGGTTACGGGCCTTGTCCAGAAGCAACAGTTGCCCAGGATTTCTTTGCTTTGAGCTCGTGAGACAGCATATCATGTAGGACCGCCGAGAAGGAGACCTGCCTCTCTCTGGTTTGGAAGAGGTTAGCTTTTCTACTCAGCCTTGGAGCACAAAGACCCAGCCAATTCCCAAGGACAGTTTCGAAGGTTACTGATGCAGGTCTCTCTGCGCTTAGCCTACCGTTCAGGTACAGTCTGTAAAGTGCATTCAGGGAAGAGCAAGAAAGTCTCCAACGCCCCGCGTCTTGTGGGGAAGGAACAGCACATTCTCTCCTCAGTGAAGACGTCCTTTCTTGCAGACTGCCAGGCTGGGACTCCTCTTCCGTCTCAGACCACCGAGTTTGGCATAGCGTTGAAATGACACCTTCCCTCAACGCCGTAGGCATCTCTTCAAGAACATAAACCCTGTGTGCCCATTCGTTATACCTCACCGCCCTAAGAAACACCGAAGAGCTGTGGCTGGATGGTAGGAAACAGTGGCCGTAGTGTCCTTCGATCAATATCCCGTTCCAAAGGCCCCCCCGTGAAAATCTCTTGCTTTCGAGGGCCTAGGGCATTCCAAGGGCTGCCAAACACAGCTAAAGGAGGCGAAATAAGAGAAGCAGAACTTGCTCCTGAGAAACTCGTACATACACTGAACCCAAAGCATGCCTCTTCGTGGAGACCGAAGGCCTCCCCAGCTCAGATTCTGGGCCCTGGAACACAGTGCTAACCGCTGCCTTCAAGGAGAGGTAGGCAAGGAATGTTTTCAAGTCTCGCCTGCCTCTCAGGGCCTGTTCAGCTTGAGTGGAAAATATCCACAGCCTGCCCGAACGTCCTGCCGAGCAGCGAGTTGTACTGGAGTGTAGCAAACGCTTCCAAGTTGTCTGAGGGGAAAGAGGCCATTGCTGTGGTGTGAACGGCCTTCTCTGCCACTCTTTCGGAGCACAGTGCTCTCTGGGCAGGCAGGATAGTTCCTAGAGCGGAAGCATTTGAACAGACGTCTGCCCTGGTATATTTCCTACATCCGCACATCGAGTGCATCTTTCCTACGCTCCAGGCACCAACACGGTGCACAGAACTCCTCCTGATGGCGAGACAGAAGACGCAACATTTCTTCTAGGGGGCTCGTGAGGGGCGAGGCCTGTTGAGGAGTTGGACCCTCGAATGCCGCTGAAACCACTGAGGTTGATTGCCACGTTATGTTAGCGACACACTGAGAGCATTTCAGGTTCATGGAACCCCGTGCAGTGCGCCACGAGAGAAGAAAACGCAGATGCTGCCTTGACAGGGTTAGATTGAATTGCCTCTGTCCCCCCTCCGAAAACTAACTTTCCCAGAGCCAGCACAGCTTCACGTCCCGAGCAACGTTTTCTGCTGTGTGCCAGGATACATGAAAGGAAACCTGGGGACGCTGGGAGACTCTGAGCTGTACGCGGCTTGCCAAAGCTTCTAGACCCTTCAGGGGTCAGTGTGGCCCTTCTGGAGAGTGACACAGCATGTTTCCTAATGGAAACCTAGTGTTACATTTCGGGGACTTTCTGCACAACCTTCCTCAGCCGCCTAGCTGGATGTCCTTGCCCAGAAGCGGCAGTTGCCAAGGAGTTCTTTCCCAGGAGCTCGTGAGACAGCATACCATGCAGAACCGCAGAGAAGGAGACCAGCCTTTCTCCGGGTTCTCAGAGGTTCGCTTTTCTGCCTTTGAGCCTTTGAACACAGAGATCCAGTCAGCTCCCAATGATACTTTAGAACTGTAGTATTGAAGGTCTCTCTGCCATCAGCCCCCTGCTCAGCTCCCGTCTCCTAGGTGCATTCAGTGAAGTAGCATCCACTCTGCAGCCTCCCGCACCATGTTGTTTAGGAACGGCACATTTCCTCTTCGTAAAGAAATCTTTTCTTGCAGCCTGCCTGCCCCGAGCTCCTATTCCTTTTCCGAAGGCCGAGTTCGGCATAGCCCTGCAATGACCCCTTCCCTCAAGGCCGGACACATCTCTGAAAGACTATACTCCATGGGTCCCCATTCATTACAACTTACCTCCCATGAAACACAAAGGAGTTGCAGCGTGATGGGAGGAAACAACGGCCTCCTTCTCCTTCTCGGAATACCCCGTTGCCCAAGGTTACGGGCCTTGTCCAGAAGCAACAGTTGCCCAGGATTTCTTTGCTTTGAGCTCGTGAGACAGCATATCATGTAGGACCGCCGAGAAGGAGACCTGCCTCTCTCTGGTTTGGAAGAGGTTAGCTTTTCTACTCAGCCTTGGAGCACAAAGACCCAGCCAATTCCCAAGGACAGTTTCGAAGGTTACTGGTGCAGGTCTCTCTGCGCTTAGCCCACCGTTCAGCTACAGTCTGTAAAGTGCATTCAGGGAAGAGCAAGAAAGTCTCCAACGCCCCGCGTCTTGTGGGGAAGGAACAGCACATTCTCTCCTCAGTGAAGACGTCCTTTCTTGCAGACTGCCAGGCTGGGACTCCTCTTCCGTCTCAGACCACCGAGTTTGGCATAGCGTTGAAATGACCCCTTCCCTCAACGCCGTACGCATCTCTTCAAGAACATAAACCCTGTGTGCCCATTCGTTATACCTCACCGCCCTAAGAAACACCGAAGAGCTGTGGCTGGATGGTAGGAAACAGTGGCCGTAGTGTCCTTCGATCAATATCCCGTTCCAAAGGCCCCCCGTGAAAATCTCTTGCTTTCGAGGGCCTAGGGCATACCAAGGGCTGCCAAACACAGCTAAAGGAGGCGAAATAAGAGAAGCAGAACTTGCTCCTGAGAAACTCGTACATACACTGAACCCAAAGCATGCCTCTTCGTGGAGACCGAAGGCCTCCCCAGCTCAGATTCTGGGCCCTGGAACACAGTGCTAACCGCTGCCTTCAAGGAGAGGTAGGCAAGGAATGTTTTCAAGTCTCGCCTGCCTCTCAGGGCCTGTTCAGCTTGAGTGGAAAATATCCACAGCCTGCCCGAACGTCCTGCCGAGCAGCGAGTTGTACTGGAGTGTAGCAAACGCTTCCAAGTTGTCTGAGGGGAAAGAGGCCATTGCTGTGGTGTGAACGGCCTTCTCTGCCACTCTTTCGGAGCACAGTGCTCTCTGGGCAGGCAGGATAGTTCCTAGAGCAGAAGCATTTGAACAGACGTCTGCCCTGGTATACTTCCTACATCCGCACATCGAGTGCATCTTTCCTACGCTCCAGGCACCAACACGGTGCACAGAACTCCTCCTGATGGCGAGACAGAAGACGCAACATTTCTTCTAGGGGGCTCGTGAGGGGCGAGGCCTCTTGAGGAGTTGGACCCTCGAATGCCGCTGAAACCACTGAGGTTGATTGCCACGTTATGTTAGCGACACACTGAGAGCATTTCAGGTTCATGGAACCCCGTGCAGTGCGCCACGAGAGAAGAAAACGCAGATGCTGCCTTGACAGGGTTAGATTGAATTGCCTCTGTCCCCCCTCCGAAAACTAACTTTCCCAGAGCCAGCACAGCTTCACGTCCCGAGCAACGTTTTCTGCTGTGTGCCAGGATACATGAAAGGAAACCTGGGGACGCTGGGAGACTCTGAGCTGTACGCGGCTTGCCAAAGCTTCTAGACCCTTCAGGGGTCAGTGTGGCCCTTCTGGAGAGTGACACAGCATGTTTCCTAATGGAAACCTAGTGTTACATTTCGGGGACTTTCTGCACAACCTTCCTCAGCCGCCTAGCTGGATGTCCTTGCCCAGAAGCGGCAGTTGCCAAGGAGTTCTTTCCCAGGAGCTCGTGAGACAGCATACCATGCAGAACCGCAGAGAAGGAGACCAGCCTTTCTCCGGGTTCTCAGAGGTTCGCTTTTCTGCCTTTGAGCCTTTGAACACAGAGATCCAGTCAGCTCCCAATGATACTTTAGAACTGTAGTATTGAAGGTCTCTCTGCCATCAGCCCCCTGCTCAGCTCCCGTCTCCTAGGTGCATTCAGTGAAGTAGCATCCACTCTGCAGCCTCCCGCACCATGTTGTTTAGGAACGGCACATTTCCTCTTCGTAAAGAAATCTTTTCTTGCAGCCTGCCTGCCCCGAGCTCCTATTCCTTTTCCGAAGGCCGAGTTCGGCATAGCCCTGCAATGACCCCTTCCCTCAAGGCCGGACACATCTCTGAAAGACTATACTCCATGAGTCCCCATTCATTACATCTTACCTCCCATGAAACACAAAGGAGTTGTAGCGTGATGGGAGGAAACAACGGCCTCCTTCTCCTTCTCGGAATACCCCGTTGCCCAAGGTTACGGGCCTTGTCCAGAAGCAACAGTTGCCCAGGATTTCTTTGCTTTGAGCTCGTGAGACAGCATATCATGTAGGACCACCGAGAAGGAGACCTGCCTCTCTCTGGTTTGGAAGAGGTTAGCTTTTCTACTCAGCCTTGGAGCACAAAGACCCAGCCAATTCCCAAGGACAGTTTCGAAGGTTACTGGTGCAGGTCTCTCTGCGCTTAGCCCACCGTTCAGGTACAGTCTGTAAAGTGCATTCAGGGAAGAGCAAGAAAGTCTCCAACGCCCCGCGTCTTGTGGGGAAGGAACAGCACATTCTCTCCTCAGTGAAGACGTCCTTTCTTGCAGACTGCCAGGCTGGGACTCCTCTTCCGTCTCAGAACACCGAGTTTGGCATAGCGTTGAAATGACCCCTTCCCTCAACGCCGTACGCATCTCTTCAAGAACATAAACCCTGTGTGCCCATTCGTTATACCTCACCGCCCTAAGAAACACCGAAGAGCTGTGGCTGGATGGTAGGAAACAGTGGCCGTAGTGTCCTTCGATCAATATCCCGTTCCAAAGGCCCCCCGTGAAAATCTCTTGCTTTCGAGGGCCTAGGGCATACCAAGGGCTGCCAAACACAGCTAAAGGAGGCGAAATAAGAGAAGCAGAACTTGCTCCTGAGAAACTCGTACATACACTGAACCCAAAGCATGCCTCTTCGTGGAGACCGAAGGCCTCCCCAGCTCAGATTCTGGGCCCTGGAACACAGTGCTAACCGCTGCCTTCAAGGAGAGGTAGGCAAGGAATGTTTTCAAGTCTCGCCTGCCTCTCAGGGCCTGTTCAGCTTGAGTGGAAAATATCCACAGCCTGCCCGAACGTCCTGCCGAGCAGCGAGTTGTACTGGAGTGTAGCAAACGCTTCCAAGTTGTCTGAGGGGAAAGAGGCCATTGCTGTGGTGTGAACGGCCTTCTCTGCCACTCTTTCGGAGCACAGTGCTCTCTGGGCAGGCAGGATAGTTCCTAGAGCAGAAGCATTTGAACAGACGTCTGCCCTGGTATACTTCCTACATCCGCACATCGAGTGCATCTTTCCTACGCTCCAGGCACCAACACGGTGCACAGAACTCCTCCTGATGGCGAGACAGAAGACGCAACATTTCTTCTAGGGGGCTCGTGAGGGGCGAGGCCTCTTGAGGAGTTGGACCCTCGAATGCCGCTGAAACCACTGAGGTTGATTGCCACGTTATGTTAGCGACACACTGAGAGCATTTCAGGTTCATGGAACCCCGTGCAGTGCGCCACGAGAGAAGAAAACGCAGATGCTGCCTTGACAGGGTTAGATTGAATTGCCTCTGTCCCCCCTCCGAAAACTAACTTTCCCAGAGCCAGCACAGCTTCACGTCCCGAGCAACGTTTTCTGCTGTGTGCCAGGATACATGAAAGGAAACCTGGGGACGCTGGGAGACTCTGAGCTGTACGCGGCTTGCCAAAGCTTCTAGACCCTTCAGGGGTCAGTGTGGCCCTTCTGGAGAGTGACACAGCATGTTTCCTAATGGAAACCTAGTGTTACATTTCGGGGACTTTCTGCACAACCTTCCTCAGCCGCCTAGCTGGATGTCCTTGCCCAGAAGCGGCAGTTGCCAAGGAGTTCTTTCCCAGGAGCTCGTGAGACAGCATACCATGCAGAACCGCAGAGAAGGAGACCAGCCTTTCTCCGGGTTCTCAGAGGTTCGCTTTTCTGCCTTTGAGCCTTTGAACACAGAGATCCAGTCAGCTCCCAATGATACTTTAGAACTGTAGTATTGAAGGTCTCTCTGCCATCAGCCCCCTGCTCAGCTCCCGTCTCCTAGGTGCATTCAGTGAAGTAGCATCCACTCTGCAGCCTCCCGCACCATGTTGTTTAGGAACGGCACATTTCCTCTTCGTAAAGAAATCTTTTCTTGCAGCCTGCCTGGCCCGAGCTCCTATTCCTTTTCCGAAGGCCGAGTTCGGCATAGCCCTGCAATGACCCCTTCCCTCAAGGCCGGACACATCTCTGAAAGACTATACTCCATGAGTCCCCATTCATTACAACTTACCTCCCATGAAACACAAAGGAGTTGTAGCGTGATGGGAGGAAACAACGGCCTCCTTCTCCTTCTCGGAATACCCCGTTGCCCAAGGTTACGGGCCTTGTCCAGAAGCAACAGTTGCCCAGGATTTCTTTGCTTTGAGCTCGTGAGACAGCATATCATGTAGGACCGCCGAGAAGGAGACCTGCCTCTCTCTGGTTTGGAAGAGGTTAGCTTTTCTACTCAGCCTTGGAGCACAAAGACCCAGCCAATTCCCAAGGACAGTTTCGAAGGTTACTGGTGCAGGTCTCTCTGCGCTTAGCCCACCGTTCAGCTACAGTCTGTAAAGTGCATTCAGGGAAGAGCAAGAAAGTCTCCAACGCCCCGCGTCTTGTGGGGAAGGAACAGCACATTCTCTCCTCAGTGAAGACGTCCTTTCTTGCAGACTGCCAGGCTGGGACTCCTCTTCCGTCTCAGACCACCGAGTTTGGCATACCGTTGAAATGACACCTTCCCTCAACGCCGTACGCATCTCTTCAAGAACATAAACCCTGTGTGCCCATTCGTTATACCTCACCGCCCTAAGAAACACCGAAGAGCTGTGGCTGGATGGTAGGAAACAGTGGCCGTAGTGTCCTTCGATCAATATCCCGTTCCAAAGGCCCCCCCGTGAAAATCTCTTGCTTTCGAGGGCCTAGGGCATTCCAAGGGCTGCCAAACACAGCTAAAGGAGGCGAAATAAGAGAAGCAGAACTTGCTCCTGAGAAACTCGTACATACACTGAACCCAAAGCATGCCTCTTCGTGGAGACCGAAGGCCTCCCCAGCTCAGATTCTGGGCCCTGGAACACAGTGCTAACCGCTGCCTTCAAGGAGAGGTAGGCAAGGAATGTTTTCAAGTCTCGCCTGCCTCTCAGGGCCTGTTCAGCTTGAGTGGAAAATATCCACAGCCTGCCCGAACGTCCTGCCGAGCAGCGAGTTGTACTGGAGTGTAGCAAACGCTTCCAAGTTGTCTGAGGGGAAAGAGGCCATTGCTGTGGTGTGAACGGCCTTCTCTGCCACTCTTTCGGAGCACAGTGCTCTCTGGGCAGGCAGGATAGTTCCTAGAGCAGAAGCATTTGAACAGACGTCTGCCCTGGTATACTTCCTACATCCGCACATCGAGTGCATCTTTCCTACGCTCCAGGCACCAACACGGTGCACAGAACTCCTCCTGATGGCGAGACAGAAGACGCAACATTTCTTCTAGGGGGCTCGTGAGGGGCGAGGCCTCTTGAGGAGTTGGACCCTCGAATGCCGCTGAAACCACTGAGGTTGATTGCCACGTTATGTTAGCGACACACTGAGAGCATTTCAGGTTCATGGAACCCCGTGCAGTGCGCCACGAGAGAAGAAAACGCAGATGCTGCCTTGACAGGGTTAGATTGAATTGCCTCTGTCCCCCCTCCGAAAACTAACTTTCCCAGAGCCAGCACAGCTTCACGTCCCGAGCAACGTTTTCTGCTGTGTGCCAGGATACATGAAAGGAAACCTGGGGACGCTGGGAGACTCTGAGCTGTACGCGGCTTGCCAAAGCTTCTAGACCCTTCAGGGGTCAGTGTGGCCCTTCTGGAGAGTGACACAGCATGTTTCCTAATGGAAACCTAGTGTTACATTTCGGGGACTTTCTGCACAACCTTCCTCAGCCGCCTAGCTGGATGTCTTTGCCCAGAAGCGGCAGTTGCCAAGGAGTTCTTTCCCAGGAGCTCGTGAGACAGCATACCATGCAGAACCGCAGAGAAGGAGACCAAACTTTCTCCGGGTTCTCAGAGGTTCGCTTTTCTGCCTTTGAGCCTTTGAACACAGAGATCCAGTCAGCTCCCAATGATACTTTAGAACTGTAGTATTGAAGGTCTCTCTGCCATCAGCCCCCTGCTCAGCTCCCGTCTCCTAGGTGCATTCAGTGAAGTAGCATCCACTCTGCAGCCTCCCGCACCATGTTGTTTAGGAACGGCACATTTCCTCTTCGTAAAGAAATCTTTTCTTGCAGCCTGCCTGCCCCGAGCTCCTATTCCTTTTCCGAAGGCCGAGTTCGGCATAGCCCTGCAATGACCCCTTCCCTCAAGGCCGGACACATCTCTGAAAGACTATACTCCATGAGTCCCCATTCATTACATCTTACCTCCCATGAAACACAAAGGAGTTGCAGCGTGATGGGAGGAAACAACGGCCTCCTTCTCCTTCTCGGAATACCCCGTTGCCCAAGGTTACGGGCCTTGTCCAGAAGCAACAGTTGCCCAGGATTTCTTTGCTTTGAGCTCGTGAGACAGCATATCATGTAGGACCACCGAGAAGGAGACCTGCCTCTCTCTGGTTTGGAAGAGGTTAGCTTTTCTACTCAGCCTTGGAGCACAAAGACCCAGCCAATTCCCAAGGACAGTTTCGAAGGTTACTGGTGCAGGTCTCTCTGCGCTTAGCCCACCGTTCAGGTACAGTCTGTAAAGTGCATTCAGGGAAGAGCAAGAAAGTCTCCAACGCCCCGCGTCTTGTGGGGAAGGAACAGCACATTCTCTCCTCAGTGAAGACGTCCTTTCTTGCAGACTGCCAGGCTGGGACTCCTCTTCCGTCTCAGAACACCGAGTTTGGCATAGCGTTGAAATGACCCCTTCCCTCAACGCCGTACGCATCTCTTCAAGAACATAAACCCTGTGTGCCCATTCGTTATACCTCACCGCCCTAAGAAACACCGAAGAGCTGTGGCTGGATGGTAGGAAACAGTGGCCGTAGTGTCCTTCGATCAATATCCCGTTCCAAAGGCCCCCCGTGAAAATCTCTTGCTTTCGAGGGCCTAGGGCATACCAAGGGCTGCCAAACACAGCTAAAGGAGGCGAAATAAGAGAAGCAGAACTTGCTCCTGAGAAACTCGTACATACACTGAACCCAAAGCATGCCTCTTCGTGGAGACCGAAGGCCTCCCCAGCTCAGATTCTGGGCCCTGGAACACAGTGCTAACCGCTGCCTTCAAGGAGAGGTAGGCAAGGAATGTTTTCAAGTCTCGCCTGCCTCTCAGGGCCTGTTCAGCTTGAGTGGAAAATATCCACAGCCTGCCCGAACGTCCTGCCGAGCAGCGAGTTGTACTGGAGTGTAGCAAACGCTTCCAAGTTGTCTGAGGGGAAAGAGGCCATTGCTGTGGTGTGAACGGCCTTCTCTGCCACTCTTTCGGAGCACAGTGCTCTCTGGGCAGGCAGGATAGTTCCTAGAGCAGAAGCATTTGAACAGACGTCTGCCCTGGTATACTTCCTACATCCGCACATCGAGTGCATCTTTCCTACGCTCCAGGCACCAACACGGTGCACAGAACTCCTCCTGATGGCGAGACAGAAGACGCAACATTTCTTCTAGGGGGCTCGTGAGGGGCGAGGCCTCTTGAGGAGTTGGACCCTCGAATGCCGCTGAAACCACTGAGGTTGATTGCCACGTTATGTTAGCGACACACTGAGAGCATTTCAGGTTCATGGAACCCCGTGCAGTGCGCCACGAGAGAAGAAAACGCAGATGCTGCCTTGACAGGGTTAGATTGAATTGCCTCTGTCCCCCCTCCGAAAACTAACTTTCCCAGAGCCAGCACAGCTTCACGTCCCGAGCAACGTTTTCTGCTGTGTGCCAGGATACATGAAAGGAAACCTGGGGACGCTGGGAGACTCTGAGCTGTACGCGGCTTGCCAAAGCTTCTAGACCCTTCAGGGGTCAGTGTGGCCCTTCTGGAGAGTGACACAGCATGTTTCCTAATGGAAACCTAGTGTTACATTTCGGGGACTTTCTGCACAACCTTCCTCAGCCGCCTAGCTGGATGTCCTTGCCCAGAAGCGGCAGTTGCCAAGGAGTTCTTTCCCAGGAGCTCGTGAGACAGCATACCATGCAGAACCGCAGAGAAGGAGACCAGCCTTTCTCCGGGTTCTCAGAGGTTCGCTTTTCTGCCTTTGAGCCTTTGAACACAGAGATCCAGTCAGCTCCCAATGATACTTTAGAACTGTAGTATTGAAGGTCTCTCTGCCATCAGCCCCCTGCTCAGCTCCCGTCTCCTAGGTGCATTCAGTGAAGTAGCATCCACTCTGCAGCCTCCCGCACCATGTTGTTTAGGAACGGCACATTTCCTCTTCGTAAAGAAATCTTTTCTTGCAGCCTGCCTGGCCCGAGCTCCTATTCCTTTTCCGAAGGCCGAGTTCGGCATAGCCCTGCAATGACCCCTTCCCTCAAGGCCGGACACATCTCTGAAAGACTATACTCCATGAGTCCCCATTCATTACAACTTACCTCCCATGAAACACAAAGGAGTTGTAGCGTGATGGGAGGAAACAACGGCCTCCTTCTCCTTCTCGGAATACCCCGTTGCCCAAGGTTACGGGCCTTGTCCAGAAGCAACAGTTGCCCAGGATTTCTTTGCTTTGAGCTCGTGAGACAGCATATCATGTAGGACCACCGAGAAGGAGACCTGCCTCTCTCTGGTTTGGAAGAGGTTAGCTTTTCTACTCAGCCTTGGAGCACAAAGACCCAGCCAATTCCCAAGGACAGTTTCGAAGGTTACTGGTGCAGGTCTCTCTGCGCTTAGCCCACCGTTCAGGTACAGTCTGTAAAGTGCATTCAGGGAAGAGCAAGAAAGTCTCCAATGCCCCGCGTCTTGTGGGGAAGGAACAGCACATTCTCTCCTCAGTGAAGACGTCCTTTCTTGCAGACTGCCAGGCTGGGACTCCTCTTCCGTCTCAGACCACCGAGTTTGGCATAGCGTTGAAATGACACCTTCCCTCAACGCCGTACGCATCTCTTCAAGAACATAAACCCTGTGTGCCCATTCGTTATACCTCACCGCCCTAAGAAACACCGAAGAGCTGTGGCTGGATGGTAGGAAACAGTGGCCGTAGTGTCCTTCGATCAATATCCCGTTCCAAAGGCCCCCCCGTGAAAATCTCTTGCTTTCGAGGGCCTAGGGCATTCCAAGGGCTGCCAAACACAGCTAAAGGAGGCGAAATAAGAGAAGCAGAACTTGCTCCTGAGAAACTCGTACATACACTGAACCCAAAGCATGCCTCTTCGTGGAGACCGAAGGCCTCCCCGGCTCAGATTCTGGGCCCTGGAACACAGTGCTAACCACTGCCTTCAAGGAGAGGTAGGCAAGGAATGTTTTCAAGTCTCGCCTGCCTCTCAGGGCCTGTTCAGCTTGAGTGGAAAATATCCACAGCCTGCCCGAACGTCCTGCCGAGCAGCGAGTTGTACTGGAGTGTAGCAAACGCTTCCAAGTTGTCTGAGGGGAAAGAGGCCATTGCTGTGGTGTGAACGGCCTTCTCTGCCACTCTTTCGGAGCACAGTGCTCTCTGGGCAGGCAGCATAGTTCCTAGAGCAGAAGCATTTGAACAGACGTCTGCCCTGGTATACTTCCTACATCCGCACATCGAGTGCATCTTTCCTACGCTCCAGGCACCAACACGGTGCACAGAACTCCTCCTGATGGCGAGACAGAAGACGCAACATTTCTTCTAGGGGGCTCGTGAGGGGCGAGGCCTCTTGAGGAGTTGGACCCTCGAATGCCGCTGAAACCACTGAGGTTGATTGCCACGTTATGTTAGCGACACACTGAGAGCATTTCAGGTTCATGGAACCCCGTGCAGTGCGCCACGAGAGAAGAAAACGCAGATGCTGCCTTGACAGGGTTAGATTGAATTGCCTCTGTCCCCCCTCCGAAAACTAACTTTCCCAGAGCCAGCACAGCTTCACGTCCCGAGCAACGTTTTCTGCTGTGTGCCAGGATACATGAAAGGAAACCTGGGGACGCTGGGAGACTCTGAGCTGTACGCGGCTTGCCAAAGCTTCTAGACCCTTCAGGGGTCAGTGTGGCCCTTCTGGAGAGTGACACAGCATGTTTCCTAATGGAAACCTAGTGTTACATTTCGGGGACTTTCTGCACAACCTTCCTCAGCCGCCTAGCTGGATGTCCTTGCCCAGAAGCGGCAGTTGCCAAGGAGTTCTTTCCCAGGAGCTCGTGAGACAGCATACCATGCAGAACCGCAGAGAAGGAGACCAGCCTTTCTCCGGGTTTTCAGAGGTTCGCTTTTCTGCCTTTGAGCCTTTGAACACAGAGATCCAGTCAGCTCCCAATGATACTTTAGAACTGTAGTATTGAAGGTCTCTCTGCCATCAGCCCCCTGCTCAGCTCCCGTCTCCTAGGTGCATTCAGTGAAGTAGCATCCACTCTGCAGCCTCCCGCACCATGTTGTTTAGGAACGGCACATTTCCTCTTCGTAAAGAAATCTTTTCTTGCAGCCTGCCTGCCCCGAGCTCCTATTCCTTTTCCGAAGGCCGAGTTCGGCATAGCCCTGCAATGACCCCTTCCCTCAAGGCCGGACACATCTCTGAAAGACTATACTCCATGGGTCCCCATTCATTACATCTTACCTCCCATGAAACACAAAGGAGTTGTAGCGTGATGGGAGGAAACAACGGCCTCCTTCTCCTTCTCGGAATACCCCGTTGCCCAAGGTTACGGGCCTTGTCCAGAAGCAACAGTTGCCCAGGATTTCTTTGCTTTGAGCTCGTGAGACAGCATATCATGTAGGACCGCCGAGAAGGAGACCTGCCTCTCTCTGGTTTGGAAGAGGTTAGCTTTTCTACTCAGCCTTGGAGCACAAAGACCCAGCCAATTCCCAAGGACAGTTTCGAAGGTTACTGGTGCAGGTCTCTCTGCGCTTAGCCCACCGTTCAGCTACAGTCTGTAAAGTGCATTCAGGGAAGAGCAAGAAAGTCTCCAACGCCCCGCGTCTTGTGGGGAAGGAACAGCACATTCTCTCCTCAGTGAAGACGTCCTTTCTTGCAGACTGCCAGGCTGGGACTCCTCTTCCGTCTCAGACCACCGAGTTTGGCATAGCGTTGAAATGACCCCTTCCCTCAACGCCGTACGCATCTCTTCAAGAACATAAACCCTGTGTGCCCATTCGTTATACCTCACCGCCCTAAGAAACACCGAAGAGCTGTGGCTGGATGGTAGGAAACAGTGGCCGTAGTGTCCTTCGATCAATATCCCGTTCCAAAGGCCCCCCGTGAAAATCTCTTGCTTTCGAGGGCCTAGGGCATTCCAAGGGCTGCCAAACACAGCTAAAGGAGGCGAAATAAGAGAAGCAGAACTTGCTCCTGAGAAACTCGTACATACACTGAACCCAAAGCATGCCTCTTCGTGGAGACCGAAGGCCTCCCCAGCTCAGATTCTGGGCCCTGGAACACAGTGCTAACCGCTGCCTTCAAGGAGAGGTAGGCAAGGAATGTTTTCAAGTCTCGCCTGCCTCTCAGGGCCTGTTCAGCTTGAGTGGAAAATATCCACAGCCTGCCCGAACGTCCTGCCGAGCAGCGAGTTGTACTGGAGTGTAGCAAACGCTTCCAAGTTGTCTGAGGGGAAAGAGGCCATTGCTGTGGTGTGAACGGCCTTCTCTGCCACTCTTTCGGAGCACAGTGCTCTCTGGGCAGGCAGGATAGTTCCTAGAGCAGAAGCATTTGAACAGACGTCTGCCCTGGTATACTTCCTACATCCGCACATCGAGTGCATCTTTCCTACGCTCCAGGCACCAACACGGTGCACAGAACTCCTCCTGATGGCGAGACAGAAGACGCAACATTTCTTCTAGGGGGCTCGTGAGGGGCGAGGCCTCTTGAGGAGTTGGACCCTCGAATGCCGCTGAAACCACTGAGGTTGATTGCCACGTTATGTTAGCGACACACTGAGAGCATTTCAGGTTCATGGAACCCCGTGCAGTGCGCCACGAGAGAAGAAAACGCAGATGCTGCCTTGACAGGGTTAGATTGAATTGCCTCTGTCCCCCCTCCGAAAACTAACTTTCCCAGAGCCAGCACAGCTTCACGTCCCGAGCAACGTTTTCTGCTGTGTGCCAGGATACATGAAAGGAAACCTGGGGACGCTGGGAGACTCTGAGCTGTACGCGGCTTGCCAAAGCTTCTAGACCCTTCAGGGGTCAGTGTGGCCCTTCTGGAGAGTGACACAGCATGTTTCCTAATGGAAACCTAGTGTTACATTTCGGGGACTTTCTGCACAACCTTCCTCAGCCGCCTAGCTGGATGTCCTTGCCCAGAAGCGGCAGTTGCCAAGGAGTTCTTTCCCAGGAGCTCGTGAGACAGCATACCATGCAGAACCGCAGAGAAGGAGACCAGCCTTTCTCCGGGTTCTCAGAGGTTAGCTTTTCTGCCTTTGAGCCTTTGAACACAGAGATCCAGTCACCTCCCAATGATACTTTAGAACTGTAGTATTGAAGGTCTCTCTGCCATCAGCCCCCTGCTCAGCTCCCGTCTCCTAGGTGCATTCAGTGAAGTAGCATCCACTCTGCAGCCTCCCGCACCATGTTGTTTAGGAACGGCACATTTCCTCTTCGTTAAGAAATCTTTTCTTGCAGCCTGCCTGGCCCGAGCTCCTATTCCTTTTCCGAAGGCCGAGTTCGGCATAGCCCTGCAATGACCCCTTCCCTCAAGGCCGGACACATCTCTGAAAGACTATACTCCATGGGTCCCCATTCATTACATCTTACCTCCCATGAAACACAAAGGAGTTGTAGCGTGATGGGAGGAAACAACGGCCTCCTTCTCCTTCTCGGAATACCCCGTTGCCCAAGGTTACGGGCCTTGTCCAGAAGCAACAGTTGCCCAGGATTTCTTTGCTTTGAGCTCGTGAGACAGCATATCATGTAGGACCGCCGAGAAGGAGACCTGCCTCTCTCTGGTTTGGAAGAGGTTAGCTTTTCTACTCAGCCTTGGAGCACAAAGACCCAGCCAATTCCCAAGGACAGTTTCGAAGGTTACTGGTGCAGGTCTCTCTGCGCTTAGCCCACCGTTCAGCTACAGTCTGTAAAGTGCACTCAGGGAAGAGCAAGAAAGTCTCCAACGCCCCGCGTCTTGTGGGGAAGGAACAGCACATTCTCTCCTCAGTGAAGACGTCCTTTCTTGCAGACTGCCAGGCTGGGACTCCTCTTCCGTCTCAGACCACCGAGTTTGGCATAGCGTTGAAATGACACCTTCCCTCAACGCCGTAGGCATCTCTTCAAGAACATAAACCCTGTGTGCCCATTCGTTATACCTCACCGCCCTAAGAAACACCGAAGAGCTGTGGCTGGATGGTAGGAAACAGTGGCCGTAGTGTCCTTCGATCAATATCCCGTTCCAAAGGCCCCCCGTGAAAATCTCTTGCTTTCGAGGGCCTAGGGCATACCAAGGGCTGCCAAACACAGCTAAAGGAGGCGAAATAAGAGAAGCAGAACTTGCTCCTGAGAAACTCGTACATACACTGAACCCAAAGCATGCCTCTTCGTGGAGACCGAAGGCCTCCCCAGCTCAGATTCTGGGCCCTGGAACACAGTGCTAACCGCTGCCTTCAAGGAGAGGTAGGCAAGGAATGTTTACAAGTCTCGCCTGCCTCTCAGGGCCTGTTCAGCTTGAGTGGAAAATAGCCACAGCCTGCCCGAACGTCCTGCCGAGCAGCGAGTTGTACTGGAGTGTAGCAAACGCTTCCAAGTTGTCTGAGGGGAAAGAGGCCATTGCTGTGGTGTGAACGGCCTTCTCTGCCACTCTTTCGGAGCACAGTGCTCTCTGGGCAGGCAGGATAGTTCCTAGAGCAGAAGCATTTGAACAGACGTCTGCCCTGGTATACTTCCTACATCCGCACATCGAGTGCATCTTTCCTACGCTCCAGGCACCAACGCGGTGCACAGAACTCCTCCTGATGGCGAGACAGAAGACGCAACATTTCTTCTAGGGGGCTCGTGAGGGGCGAGGCCTCTTGAGGAGTTGGACCCTCGAATGCCGCTGAAACCACTGAGGTTGATTGCCACTTTATGTTAGCGACACATTGAGAACATTTCAGGTTCATGGAACCCCGTGCAGTGCGCCACGAGAGAAGAAAACGCAGATGCTGCCTTGACAGGGTTAGATTGAATTGCCTCTGTCCCCCCTCCGAAAACTAACTTTCCCAGAGCCAGCACAGCTTCACGTCCCGAGCAACGTTTTCTGCTGTGTGCCAGGATACATGAAAGGAAACCTGGGGACGCTGGGAGACTCTGAGCTGTACGCGGCTTGCCAAAGCTTCTAGAGCATTCAGGGGTCAGTGTGGCCCTTCTGGAGAGTGACACAGCATGTTTCCTAATGGAAACCTAGTGTTACATTTCGGGGACTTTCTGCACAACCTTCCTCAGCTGCCTAGCTGGATGTCCTTGCCCAGAAGCGGCAGTTGCCAAGGAGTTCTTTCCCAGGAGCTCGTGAGACAGCATACCATGCAGAACCGCAGAGGAGACCAGCCTTTCTCCGGGTTCTCAGAGGTTCGCTGCCTTTGAGCCTCTGAAGTCAGAGATCCAGTCAGCTCCCAATGATACTTTAGAACTGTAGTATTGAAGGTCTCTCTGCCATCAGCCCCCTGCTCAGCTCCCGTCTCCTAGGTGCATTCAGTGAAGTAGCATCCACTCTGCAGCCTCCCGCACCATGTTGTTTAGGAACGGCACATTTCCTCTTCGTAAAGAAATCTTTTCTTGCAGCCTGCCTGCCCCGAGCTCCTATTCCTTTTCCGAAGGCCGAGTTCAGCATAGCCCTGCAAAGACCCCTTCCCTCAAGGCCGGACACATCTCTGAAAGACTATACTCCATGGGTCCCCATTCATTACATCTTACCTCCCATGAAACACAAAGGAGTTGTAGCGTGATGGGAGGAAACAACAGCCTCCTTCTCCTTCTCGGAATACCCCGTTGCCCAAGGTTACGGGCCTTGTCCAGAAGCAACAGTTGCCCAGGATTTCTTTGCTTTGAGCTCGTGAGACAGCATATCATGTAGGACCGCCGAGAAAGAGACCTACCTCTCTCTGGTTTGGAAGAGGTTAGCTTTTCTACTCAGCCTTGGAGCACAAAGACCCAGCCAATTCCCAATGACAGTTTCGAAGGTTACTGGTGCAGGTCTCTCTGCGCTTAGCCCACTGTTCAGCTACAGTCTGTAAAGTGCATTCAGGGAAGAGCAAGAAAGTCTCCAACGCCCCGCGTCTTGTGGGGAAGGAACAGCACATTCTCTCCTCAGTGAAGACGTCCTTTCTTGCAGACTGCCAGGCTGGGACTCCTCTTCCGTCTCAGACCACCGAGTTTGGCATAGCGTTGAAATGACCCCTTCCCTCAACGCCGTACGCATCTCTTCAAGAACATAAACCCTGTGTGCCCATTCGTTATACCTCACCACCCTAAGAAACACCGAAGAGCAGTGGCTGGATGGTAGGAAACAGTGGCCGTAGTGTCCTTCGATCAATATCCCGTTCCAAAGGCCCCCCGTGGAAATCTCTTGCTTTCGAGGGCCTAGGGCATACCAGGGGCTGCCAAACACAGCTAAAGGAGGCGAAATAAGAGAAGCAGAACTTGCTCCTGAGAAACTCGTACATACACTGAACCCAAAGCATGCCTCTTCGTGGAGACCGAAGGCCTCCCCAGCTCAGATTCTGGGCCCTGGAACACAGTGCTAACCGCTGCCTTCAAGGAGAGGTAGGCAAGGAATGTTTTCAAGTCTCGCCTGCCTCTCAGGGCCTGTTCAGCTTGAGTGGAAAATATCCACAGCCTGCCCGAACGTCCTGCCGAGCAGCGAGTTGTACTGGAGTGTAGCAAACGCTTCCAAGTTGTCTGAGGGGAAAGAGGCCATTGCTGTGGTGTGAACGGCCTTCTCTGCCACTCTCTTGGAGCACAGTGCTCTCTGGGCAGGCAGGATAGTTCCTAGAGCAGAAGCATTTGAACAGACGTCTGCCCTGGTATACTTCCTACATCCGCACATCGAGTGCATCTTTCCTACGCTCCAGGCACCCACACGGTGCACAGAACTCCTCCTGATGGCGAGACAGAAGATGCAACATTTCTTCTAGGGGGCTCGTGAGGGGCGAGGCCTCTTGAGGAGTTGGACCCTCGAATGCCGCTGAAACCACTGAGGTTGATTGCCACTTTATGTTAGCGACACATTGAGAACATTTCAGGTTCATGGAACCCCGTGCAGTGCGCCACGAGAGAAGAAAACGCAGATGCTGCCTTGACAGGGTTAGATTGAATTGCCTCTGTCCCCCCTCCGAAAACTAACTTTCCCAGAGCCAGCACAGCTTCACGTCCCGAGCAACGTTTTCTGCTGTGTGCCAGGATACATGAAAGGAAACCTGGGGACGCTGGGAGACTCTGAGCTGTACGCGGCTTGCCGAAGCTTCTAGACCCTTCAGGGGTCAGTGTGGCCCTTCTGGAGAGTGACACAGCATGTTTCCTAATGGAAACCTAGTGTTACATTTCGGGGACTTTCTGCACAACCTTCCTCAGCCGCCTAGCTGGATGTCCTTGCCCAGAAGCGGCAGTTGCCAAGGAGTTCTTTCCCAGGAGCTCGTGAGACAGCATACCATGCAGAACCGCAGAGAAGGAGACCAGCCTTTCTCCGGGTTCTCAGAGGTTAGCTTTTCTGCCTTTGAGCCTTTGAACACAGAGATCCAGTCACCTCCCAATGATACTTTAGAACTGTAGTATTGAAGGTCTCTCTGCCATCAGCCCCCTGCTCAGCTCCCGTCTCCTAGGTGCATTCAGTGAAGTAGCATCCACTCTGCAGCCTCCCGCACCATGTTGTTTAGGAACGGCACATTTCCTCTTCGTTAAGAAATCTTTTCTTGCAGCCTGCCTGGCCCGAGCTCCTATTCCTTTTCCGAAGGCCGAGTTCGGCATAGCCCTGCAATGACCCCTTCCCTCAAGGCCGGACACATCTCTGAAAGACTATACTCCATGGGTCCCCATTCATTACATCTTACCTCCCATGAAACACAAAGGAGTTGTAGCGTGATGGGAGGAAACAACGGCCTCCTTCTCCTTCTCGGAATACCCCGTTGCCCAAGGTTACGGGCCTTGTCCAGAAGCAACAGTTGCCCAGGATTTCTTTGCTTTGAGCTCGTGAGACAGCATATCATGTAGGACCGCCGAGAAGGAGACCTGCCTCTCTCTGGTTTGGAAGAGGTTAGCTTTTCTACTCAGCCTTGGAGCACAAAGACCCAGCCAATTCCCAAGGACAGTTTCGAAGGTTACTGGTGCAGGTCTCTCTGCGCTTAGCCCACTGTTCAGCTACAGTCTGTAAAGTGCATTCAGGGAAGAGCAAGAAAGTCTCCAACGCCCCGCGTCTTGTGGGGAAGGAACAGCACATTCTCTCCTCAGTGAAGACGTCCTTTCTTGCAGACTGCCAGGCTGGGACTCCTCTTCCGTCTCAGACCACCGAGTTTGGCATAGCATTGAAATGACCCCTTCCCTCAACGCCGTACGCATCTCTTCAAGAACATAAACCCTGTGTCCCCATTCGTTATACCTCACCACCCTAAGAAACACCGAAGAGCTGTGGCTGGATGGTAGGAAACAGTGGCCGTAGTGTCCTTCGATCAATATCCCGTTCCAAAGGCCCCCCGTGGAAATCTGTTGCTTTCGAGGGCCTAGGGCATACCAAGGGCTGCCAAACACAGCTAAAGGAGGCGAAATAAGAGAAGCAGAACTTGCTCCTGAGAAACTCGTACGTACACGGAACCCAAAGCATGCCTCTTTGTGGAGACCGAGGCCTCCCCAGCTCAGATTCTGGGCCCTGGAACACAGTGCTAACCGCTGCCTTCAAGGAGAGGTAGGCAAGGAATGTTTTCAAGTCTCGCCTGCCTCTCAGGGCCTGTTCAGCTTGAGTGGAAAATAGCCACAGCCTGCCCGAACGTCCTGCCGAGCAGCGAGTTGTACTGGAGTGTAGCAAACGCTTCCAAGTTGTCTGAGGGGAAAGAGGCCATTGCTGTGGTGTGAACGGCCTTCTCTGCCACTCTCTTGGAGCACAGTGCTCTCTGGGCAGGCAGGATAGTTCCTAGAGCAGAAGCATTTGAACAGACGTCTGCCCTGGTATACTTCCTACATCCGCACATCGAGTGCATCTTTCCTACGCTCCAGGCACCCACACGGTGCACAGAACTCCTCCTGATGGCGAGACAGAAGATGCAACATTTCTTCTAGGGGGCTCGTGAGGGGCGAGGCCTCTTGAGGAGTTGGACCCTCGAATGCCGCTGAAACCACTGAGGTTGATTGCCACTTTATGTTAGCGACACATTGAGAACATTTCAGGTTCATGGAACCCCGTGCAGTGCGCCACGAGAGAAGAAAATGCAGATGCTGCCTTGACAGGGTTAGATTGAATTGCCTCTGTCCCCCCTCCGAAAACTAACTTTCCCAGAGCCAGCACAACTTCACGTCCCGAGCAACGTTTTCTGCTGTGTGCCAGGATACATGAAAGGAAACCTGGGGACGCTGGGAGACTCTGAGCTGTACGCGGCTTGCCAAAGCTTCTAGACCCTTCAGGGGTCAGTGTGGCCCTTCTGGAGAGTGACACAGCATGTTTCCTAATGGAAACCTAGTGTTACATTTCGGGGACTTTCTGCACAACCTTCCTCAGCCGCCTAGCTGGATGTCCTTGCCCAGAAGCGGCAGTTGCCAAGGAGTTCTTTCCCAGGAGCTCGTGAGACAGCATACCATGCAGAACCGCAGAGAAGGAGACCAGCCTTTCTCCGGGTTCTCAGAGGTTCGCTTTTCTGCCTTTGAGCCTTTGAACACAGAGATCCAGTCAGCTCCCAATGATACTTTAGAACTGTAGTATTGAAGGTCTCTCTGCCATCAGCCCCCTGCTCAGCTCCCGTCTCCTAGGTGCATTCAGTGAAGTAGCATCCACTCTGCAGCCTCCCGCACCATGTTGTTTAGGAACGGCACATTTCCTCTTCGTAAAGAAATCTTTTCTTGCAGCCTGCCTGGCCCGAGCTCCTATTCCTTTTCCGAAGGCCGAGTTCGGCATAGCCCTGCAATGACCCCTTCCCTCAAGGCCGGACACATCTCTGAAAGACTATACTCCATGGGTCCCCATTCATTACATCTTACCTCCCATGAAACACAAAGGAGTTGTAGCGTGATGGGAGGAAACAACGGCCTCCTTCTCCTTCTCGGAATACCCCGTTGCCCAAGGTTACGGGCCTTGTCCAGAAGCAACAGTTGCCCAGGATTTCTTTGCTTTGAGCTCGTGAGACAGCATATCATGTAGGACCGCCGAGAAGGAGACCTGCCTCTCTCTGGTTTGGAAGAGGTTAGCTTTTCTACTCAGCCTTGGAGCACAAAGACCCAGCCAATTCCCAAGGACAGTTTCGAAGGTTACTGGTGCAGGTCTCTCTGCGCTTAGCCCACTGTTCAGCTACAGTCTGTAAAGTGCATTCAGGGAAGAGCAAGAAAGTCTCCAACGCCCCGCGTCTTGTGGGGAAGGAACAGCACATTCTCTCCTCAGTGAAGACGTCCTTTCTTGCAGACTGCCAGGCTGGGACTCCTCTTCCGTCTCAGACCACCGAGTTTGGCATAGCATTGAAATGACCCCTTCCCTCAACGCCGTACGCATCTCTTCAAGAACATAAACCCTGTGTGCCCATTCGTTATACCTCACCACCCTAAGAAACACCGAAGAGCTGTGGCTGGATGGTAGGAAACAGTGGCCGTAGTGTCCTTCGATCAATATCCCGTTCCAAAGGCCCCCCGTGGAAATCTGTTGCTTTCGAGGGCCTAGGGCATACCAAGGGCTGCCAAACACAGCTAAAGGAGGCGAAATAAGAGAAGCAGAACTTGCTCCTGAGAAACTCGTACGTACACGGAACCCAAAGCATGCCTCTTTGTGGAGACCGAGGCCTCCCCAGCTCAGATTCTGGGCCCTGGAACACAGTGCTAACCGCTGCCTTCAAGGAGAGGTAGGCAAGGAATGTTTTCAAGTCTCGCCTGCCTCTCAGGGCCTGTTCAGCTTGAGTGGAAAATAGCCACAGCCTGCCCGAACGTCCTGCCGAGCAGCGAGTTGTACTGGAGTGTAGCAAACGCTTCCAAGTTGTCTGAGGGGAAAGAGGCCATTGCTGTGGTGTGAACGGCCTTCTCTGCCACTCTCTTGGAGCACAGTGCTCTCTGGGCAGGCAGGATAGTTCCTAGAGCAGAAGCATTTGAACAGACGTCTGCCCTGGTATACTTCCTACATCCGCACATCGAGTGCATCTTTCCTACGCTCCAGGCACCCACACGGTGCACAGAACTCCTCCTGATGGCGAGACAGAAGATGCAACATTTCTTCTAGGGGGCTCGTGAGGGGCGAGGCCTCTTGAGGAGTTGGACCCTCGAATGCCGCTGAAACCACTGAGGTTGATTGCCACTTTATGTTAGCGACACATTGAGAACATTTCAGGTTCATGGAACCCCGTGCAGTGCGCCACGAGAGAAGAAAATGCAGATGCTGCCTTGACAGGGTTAGATTGAATTGCCTCTGTCCCCCCTCCGAAAACTAACTTTCCCAGAGCCAGCACAGCTTCACGTCCCGAGCAACGTTTTCTGCTGTGTGCCAGGATACATGAAAGGAAACCTGGGGACGCTGGGAGACTCTGAGCTGTACGCGGCTTGCCAAAGCTTCTAGACCCTTCAGGGGTCAGTGTGGCCCTTCTGGAGAGTGACACAGCATGTTTCCTAATGGAAACCTAGTGTTACATTTCGGGGACTTTCTGCACAACCTTCCTCAGCCGCCTAGCTGGATGTCCTTGCCCAGAAGCGGCAGTTGCCAAGGAGTTCTTTCCCAGGAGCTCGTGAGACAGCATACCATGCAGAACCGCAGAGAAGGAGACCAGCCTTTCTCCGGGTTCTCAGAGGTTAGCTTTTCTGCCTTTGAGCCTTTGAACACAGAGATCCAGTCAGCTCCCAATGATACTTTAGAACTGTAGTATTGAAGGTCTCTCTGCCATCAGCCCCCTGCTCAGCTCCCGTCTCCTAGGTGCATTCAGTGAAGTAGCATCCACTCTGCAGCCTCCCGCACCATGTTGTTTAGGAACGGCACATTTCCTCTTCGTTAAGAAATCTTTTCTTGCAGCCTGCCTGGCCCGAGCTCCTATTCCTTTTCCGAAGGCCGAGTTCGGCATAGCCCTGCAATGACCCCTTCCCTCAAGGCCGGACACATCTCTGAAAGACTATACTCCATGGGTCCCCATTCATTACATCTTACCTCCCATGAAACACAAAGGAGTTGTAGCGTGATGGGAGGAAACAACGGCCTCCTTCTCCTTCTCGGAATACCCCGTTGCCCAAGGTTACGGGCCTTGTCCAGAAGCAACAGTTGCCCAGGATTTCTTTGCTTTGAGCTCGTGAGACAGCATATCATGTAGGACCGCCGAGAAGGAGACCTGCCTCTCTCTGGTTTGGAAGAGGTTAGCTTTTCTACTCAGCCTTGGAGCACAAAGACCCAGCCAAATCCCAAGGACAGTTTCGAAGGTTACTGGTGCAGGTCTCTCTGCGCTTAGCCCACTGTTCAGCTACAGTCTGTAAAGTGCATTCAGGGAAGAGCAAGAAAGTCTCCAACGCCCCGCGTCTTGTGGGGAAGGAACAGCACATTCTCTCCTCAGTGAAGACGTCCTTTCTTGCAGACTGCCAGGCTGGGACTCCTCTTCCGTCTCAGACCACCGAGTTTGGCATAGCATTGAAATGACCCCTTCCCTCAACGCCGTACGCATCTCTTCAAGAACATAAACCCTGTGTGCCCATTCGTTATACCTCACCACCCTAAGAAACACCGAAGAGCTGTGGCTGGATGGTAGGAAACAGTGGCCGTAGTGTCCTTCGATCAATATCCCGTTCCAAAGGCCCCCCGTGGAAATCTGTTGCTTTCGAGGGCCTAGGGCATACCAAGGGCTGCCAAACACAGCTAAAGGAGGCGAAATAAGAGAAGCAGAACTTGCTCCTGAGAAACTCGTACGTACACGGAACCCAAAGCATGCCTCTTTGTGGAGACCGAGGCCTCCCCAGCTCAGATTCTGGGCCCTGGAACACAGTGCTAACCGCTGCCTTCAAGGAGAGGTAGGCAAGGAATGTTTTCAAGTCTCGCCTGCCTCTCAGGGCCTGTTCAGCTTGAGTGGAAAATAGCCACAGCCTGCCCGAACGTCCTGCCGAGCAGCGAGTTGTACTGGAGTGTAGCAAACGCTTCCAAGTTGTCTGAGGGGAAAGAGGCCATTGCTGTGGTGTGAACGGCCTTCTCTGCCACTCTCTTGGAGCACAGTGCTCTCTGGGCAGGCAGGATAGTTCCTAGAGCAGAAGCATTTGAACAGACGTCTGCCCTGGTATACTTCCTACATCCGCACATCTAGTGCATCTTTCCTACGCTCCAGGCACCAACGCGGTGCACAGAACTCCTCCTGATGGCGAGACAGAAGACGCAACATTTCTTCTAGGGGGCTCGTGAGGGGCGAGGCCTCTTGAGGAGTTGGACCCTCGAATGCCGCTGAAACCACTGAGGTTGATTGCCACTTTATGTTAGCGACACATTGAGAACATTTCAGGTTCATGGAACCCCGTGCAGTGCGCCACGAGAGAAGAAAACGCAGATGCTGCCTTGACAGGGTTAGATTGAATTGCCTCTGTCCCCCCTCCGAAAACTAACTTTCCCAGAGCCAGCACAGCTTCACGTCCCGAGCAACGTTTTCTGCTGTGTGCCAGGATACATGAAAGGAAACCTGGGGACGCTGGGAGACTCTGAGCTGTACGCGGCTTGCCGAAGCTTCTAGAGCATTCAGGGGTCAGTGTGGCCCTTCTGGAGAGTGACACAGCATGTTTCCTAATGGAAACCTAGAGTTACATTTCGGGGACTTTCTGCACAACCTTCCTCAGCCGCCTAGCTGGATGTCCTTGCCCAGAAGCGGCAGTTGCCAAGGAGTTCTTTCCCAGGAGCTCGTGAGACAGCATATCATGCAGAACCGCAGAGAAGGAGACCAGCCTTTCTCCGGGTTCTCAGAGGTTCGCTTTTCTGCCTTTGAGCCTCTGAACTCAGAGATCCAGTCAGCTCCCAATGATACTTTAGAACTGTAGTATTGAAGGTCTCTCTGCCATCAGCCCCCTGCTCAGCTCCCGTCTCCTAGGTGCATTCAGTGAAGTAGCATCCACTCTGCAGCCTCCCGCACCATGTTGTTTAGGAACGGCACATTTCCTCTTCGTAAAGAAATCTTTTCTTGCAGCCTGCCTGGCCCGAGCTCCTATTCCTTTTCCGAAGGCCGAGTTCGGCATAGCCCTGCAATGACCCCTTCCCTCAAGGCCGGACACATCTCTGAAAGACTATACTCCATGGGTCCCCATTCATTACATCTTACCTCCCATGAAACACAAAGGAGTTGTAGCGTGATGGGAGGAAACAACGGCCTCCTTCTCCTTCTCGGAATACCCCGTTGCCCAAGGTTACGGGCCTTGTCCAGAAGCAACAGTTGCCCAGGATTTCTTTGCTTTGAGCTCGTGAGACAGCATATCATGTAGGACCGCCGAGAAGGAGACCTGCCTCTCTCTGGTTTGGAAGAGGTTAGCTTTTCTACTCAGCCTTGGAGCACAAAGACCCAGCCAATTCCCAAGGACAGTTTCGAAGGTTACTGGTGCAGGTCTCTCTGCGCTTAGCCCACCGTTCAGCTACAGTCTGTAAAGTGCATTCAGGGAAGAGCAAGAAAGTCTCCAACGCCCCGCGTCTTGTGGGGAAGGAACAGCACATTCTCTCCTCAGTGAAGACGTCCTTTCTTGCAGACTGCCAGGCTGGGACTCCTCTTCCGTCTCAGACCACCGAGTTTGGCATAGCGTTGAAATGACACCTTCCCTCAACGCCGTAGGCATCTCTTCAAGAACATAAACCCTGTGTGCCCATTCGTTATACCTCACCGCCCTAAGAAACACCGAAGAGCTGTGGCTGGATGGTAGGAAACAGTGGCCGTAGTGTCCTTCGATCAATATCCCGTTCCAAAGGCCCCCCGTGAAAATCTCTTGCTTTCGAGGGCCTAGGGCATACCAAGGGCTGCCAAACACAGCAAAGGAGGCGAAATAAGAGAAGCAGAACTTGCTCCTGAGAAACTCGTACGTACACGGAACCCAAAGCATGCCTCTTTGTGGAGACCGAGGCCTCCCCAGCTCAGATTCTGGGCCCTGGAACACAGTGCTAACCGCTGCCTTCAAGGAGAGGTAGGCAAGGAATGTTTTCAAGTCTCGCCTGCCTCTCAGGGCCTGTTCAGCTTGAGTGGAAAATAGCCACAGCCTGCCCGAACGTCCTGCCGAGCAGCGAGTTGTACTGGAGTGTAGCAAACGCTTCCAAGTTGTCTGAGGGGAAAGAGGCCATTGCTGTGGTGTGAACGGCCTTCTCTGCCACTCTCTTGGAGCACAGTGCTCTCTGGGCAGGCAGGATAGTTCCTAGAGCAGAAGCATTTGAACAGACGTCTGCCCTGGTATACTTCCTACATCCGCACATCGAGTGCATCTTTCCTACGCTCCAGGCACCAACACGGTGCACAGAACTCCTCCTGATGGCGAGACAGAAGACGCAACATTTCTTCTAGGGGGCTCGTGAGGGGCGAGGCCTCTTGAGGAGTTGGACCCTCGAATGCCGCTGAAACCACTGAGGTTGATTGCCACTTTATGTTAGCGACACATTGAGAACATTTCAGGTTCATGGAACCCCGTGCAGTGCGCCACGAGAGAAGAAAACGCAGATGCTGCCTTGACAGGGTTAGATTGAATTGCCTCTGTCCCCCCTCCGAAAACTAACTTTCCCAGAGCCAGCACAGCTTCACGTCCCGAGCAACGTTTTCTGCTGTGTGCCAGGATACATGAAAGGAAACCTGGGGACGCTGGGAGACTCTGAGCTGTACGCGGCTTGCCGAAGCTTCTAGAGCATTCAGGGGTCAGTGTGGCCCTTCTGGAGAGTGACACAGCATGTTTCCTAATGGAAACCTAGAGTTACATTTCGGGGACTTTCTGCACAACCTTCCTCAGCCGCCTAGCTGGATGTCCTTGCCCAGAAGCGGCAGTTGCCAAGGAGTTCTTTCCCAGGAGCTCGTGAGACAGCATATCATGCAGAACCGCAGAGAAGGAGACCAGCCTTTCTCCGGGTTCTCAGAGGTTCGCTTTTCTGCCTTTGAGCCTCTGAACTCAGAGATCCAGTCAGCTCCCAATGATACTTTAGAACTGTAGTATTGAAGGTCTCTCTGCCATCAGCCCCCTGCTCAGCTCCCGTCTCCTAGGTGCATTCAGTGAAGTAGCATCCACTCTGCAGCCTCCCGCACCATGTTGTTTAGGAACGGCACATTTCCTCTTCGTAAAGAAATCTTTTCTTGCAGCCTGCCTGGCCCGAGCTCCTATTCCTTTTCCGAAGGCCGAGTTCGGCATAGCCCTGCAATGACCCCTTCCCTCAAGGCCGGACACATCTCTGAAAGACTATACTCCATGGGTCCCCATTCATTACATCTTACCTCCCATGAAACACAAAGGAGTTGTAGCGTGATGGGAGGAAACAACGGCCTCCTTCTCCTTCTCGGAATACCCCGTTGCCCAAGGTTACGGGCCTTGTCCAGAAGCAACAGTTGCCCAGGATTTCTTTGCTTTGAGCTCGTGAGACAGCATATCATGTAGGACCGCCGAGAAGGAGACCTGCCTCTCTCTGGTTTGGAAGAGGTTAGCTTTTCTACTCAGCCTTGGAGCACAAAGACCCAGCCAATTCCCAAGGACACTTTCGAAGGTTACTGGTGCAGGTCTCTCTGCGCTTAGCCCACCGTTCAGCTACAGTCTGTAAAGTGCATTCAGGGAAGAGCAAGAAAGTCTCCAACGCCCCGCGTCTTGTGGGGAAGGAACAGCACATTCTCTCCTCAGTGAAGACGTCCTTTCTTGCAGACTGCCAGGCTGGGACTCCTCTTCCGTCTCAGACCACCGAGTTTGGCATAGCGTTGAAATGACACCTTCCCTCAACGCCGTAGGCATCTCTTCAAGAACATAAACCCTGTGTGCCCATTCGTTATACCTCACCGCCCTAAGAAACACCGAAGAGCTGTGGCTGGATGGTAGGAAACAGTGGCCGTAGTGTCCTTCGATCAATATCCCGTTCCAAAGGCCCCCCGTGAAAATCTCTTGCTTTCGAGGGCCTAGGGCATACCAAGGGCTGCCAAACACAGCAAAGGAGGCGAAATAAGAGAAGCAGAACTTGCTCCTGAGAAACTCGTACGTACACGGAACCCAAAGCATGCCTCTTTGTGGAGACCGAGGCCTCCCCAGCTCAGATTCTGGGCCCTGGAACACAGTGCTAACCGCTGCCTTCAAGGAGAGGTAGGCAAGGAATGTTTTCAAGTCTCGCCTGCCTCTCAGGGCCTGTTCAGCTTGAGTGGAAAATAGCCACAGCCTGCCCGAACGTCCTGCCGAGCAGCGAGTTGTACTGGAGTGTAGCAAACGCTTCCAAGTTGTCTGAGGGGAAAGAGGCCATTGCTGTGGTGTGAACGGCCTTCTCTGCCACTCTCTTGGAGCACAGTGCTCTCTGGGCAGGCAGGATAGTTCCTAGAGCAGAAGCATTTGAACAGACGTCTGCCCTGGTATACTTCCTACATCCGCACATCGAGTGCATCTTTCCTACGCTCCAGGCACCAACACGGTGCACAGAACTCCTCCTGATGGCGAGACAGAAGACGCAACATTTCTTCTAGGGGGCTCGTGAGGGGCGAGGCCTCTTGAGGAGTTGGACCCTCGAATGCCGCTGAAACCACTGAGGTTGATTGCCACTTTATGTTAGCGACACATTGAGAACATTTCAGGTTCATGGAACCCCGTGCAGTGCGCCACGAGAGAAGAAAACGCAGATGCTGCCTTGACAGGGTTAGATTGAATTGCCTCTGTCCCCCCTCCGAAAACTAACTTTCCCAGAGCCAGCACAGCTTCACGTCCCGAGCAACGTTTTCTGCTGTGTGCCAGGATACATGAAAGGAAACCTGGGGACGCTGGGAGACTCTGAGCTGTACGCGGCTTGCCGAAGCTTCTAGAGCATTCAGGGGTCAGTGTGGCCCTTCTGGAGAGTGACACAGCATGTTTCCTAATGGAAACCTAGAGTTACATTTCGGGGACTTTCTGCACAACCTTCCTCAGCCGCCTAGCTGGATGTCCTTGCCCAGAAGCGGCAGTTGCCAAGGAGTTCTTTCCCAGGAGCTCGTGAGACAGCATATCATGCAGAACCGCAGAGAAGGAGACCAGCCTTTCTCCGGGTTCTCAGAGGTTCGCTTTTCTGCCTTTGAGCCTCTGAACTCAGAGATCCAGTCAGCTCCCAATGATACTTTAGAACTGTAGTATTGAAGGTCTCTCTGCCATCAGCCCCCTGCTCAGCTCCCGTCTCCTAGGTGCATTCAGTGAAGTAGCATCCACTCTGCAGCCTCCCGCACCATGTTGTTTAGGAACGGCACATTTCCTCTTCGTAAAGAAATCTTTTCTTGCAGCCTGCCTGGCCCGAGCTCCTATTCCTTTTCCGAAGGCCGAGTTCGGCATAGCCCTGCAATGACCCCTTCCCTCAAGGCCGGACACATCTCTGAAAGACTATACTCCATGGGTCCCCATTCATTACATCTTACCTCCCATGAAACACAAAGGAGTTGTAGCGTGATGGGAGGAAACAACGGCCTCCTTCTCCTTCTCGGAATACCCCGTTGCCCAAGGTTACGGGCCTTGTCCAGAAGCAACAGTTGCCCAGGATTTCTTTGCTTTGAGCTCGTGAGACAGCATATCATGTAGGACCGCCGAGAAGGAGACCTGCCTCTCTCTGGTTTGGAAGAGGTTAGCTTTTCTACTCAGCCTTGGAGCACAAAGACCCAGCCAATTCCCAAGGACAGTTTCGAAGGTTACTGGTGCAGGTCTCTCTGCGCTTAGCCCACTGTTCAGCTACAGTCTGTAAAGTGCATTCAGGGAAGAGCAAGAAAGTCTCCAACGCCCCGCGTCTTGTGGGGAAGGAACAGCACATTCTCTCCTCAGTGAAGACGTCCTTTCTTGCAGACTGCCAGGCTGGGACTCCTCTTCCGTCTCAGACCACCGAGTTTGGCATAGCGTTGAAATGACACCTTCCCTCAACACCGTAGGCATCTCTTCAAGAACATAAACCCTGTGTGCCCATTCGTTATACCTCACCGCCCTAAGAAACACCGAAGAGCTGTGGCTGGATGGTAGGAAACAGTGGCCGTAGTGTCCTTCGATCAATATCCCGTTCCAAAGGCCCCCCCGTGAAAATCTCTTGCTTTCGAGGGCCTAGGGCATTCCAAGGGCTGCCAAACACAGCTAAAGGAGGCGAAATAAGAGAAGCAGAACTTGCTCCTGAGAAACTCGTACATACACTGAACCCAAAGCATGCCTCTTCGTGGAGACCGAAGGCCTCCCCAGCTCAGATTCTGGGCCCTGGAACACAGTGCTAACCGCTGCCTTCAAGGAGAGGTAGGCAAGGAATGTTTTCAAGTCTCGCCTGCCTCTCAGGGCCTGTTCAGCTTGAGTGGAAAATATCCACAGCCTGCCCGAACGTCCTGCCGAGCAGCGAGTTGTACTGGAGTGTAGCAAACGCTTCCAAGTTGTCTGAGGGGAAAGAGGCCATTGCTGTGGTGTGAACGGCCTTCTCTGCCACTCTTTCGGAGCACAGTGCTCTCTGGGCAGGCAGGATAGTTCCTAGAGCAGAAGCATTTGAACAGACGTCTGCCCTGGTATACTTCCTACATCCGCACATCGAGTGCATCTTTCCTACGCTCCAGGCACCAACACGGTGCACAGAACTCCTCCTGATGGCGAGACAGAAGACGCAACATTTCTTCTAGGGGGCTCGTGAGGGGCGAGGCCTCTTGAGGAGTTGGACCCTCGAATGCCGCTGAAACCACTGAGGTTGATTGCCACGTTATGTTAGCGACACACTGAGAGTATTTCAGGTTCATGGAACCCCGTGCAGTGCGCCACGAGAGAAGAAAACGCAGATGCTGCCTTGACAGGGTTAGATTGAATTGCCTCTGTCCCCCCTCCGAAAACTAACTTTCCCAGAGCCAGCACAGCTTCACGTCCCGAGCAACGTTTTCTGCTGTGTGCCAGGATACATGAAAGGAAACCTGGGGACGCTGGGAGACTCTGAGCTGTACGCGGCTTGCCAAAGCTTCTAGACCCTTCAGGGGTCAGTGTGGCCCTTCTGGAGAGTGACACAGCATGTTTCCTAATGGAAACCTAGTGTTACATTTCGGGGACTTTCTGCACAACCTTCCTCAGCCGCCTAGCTGGATGTCCTTGCCCAGAAGCGGCAGTTGCCAAGGAGTTCTTTCCCAGGAGCTCGTGAGACAGCATATCATGCAGAACCGCAGAGAAGGAGACCAGCCTTTCTCCGGGTTCTCAGAGGTTCGCTTTTCTGCCTTTGAGCCTCTGAAGTCAGAGATCCAGTCAGCTCCCAATGATACTTTAGAACTGTAGTATTGAAGGTCTCTCTGCCATCAGCCCCCTGCTCAGCTCCCGTCTCCTAGGTGCATTCAGTGAAGTAGCATCCACTCTGCAGCCTCCCGCACCATGTTGTTTAGGAACGGCACATTTCCTCTTCGTAAAGAAATCTTTTCTTGCAGCCTGCCTGGCCCGAGCTCCTATTCCTTTTCCGAAGGCCGAGTTCGGCATAGCCCTGCAATGACCCCTTCCCTCAAGGCCGGACACATCTCTGAAAGACTATACTCCATGGGTCCCCATTCATTACATCTTACCTCCCATGAAACACAAAGGAGTTGTAGCGTGATGGGAGGAAACAACGGCCTCCTTCTCCTTCTCGGAATACCCCGTTGCCCAAGGTTACGGGCCTTGTCCAGAAGCAACAGTTGCCCAGGATTTCTTTGCTTTGAGCTCGTGAGACAGCATATCATGTAGGACCGCCGAGAAGGAGACCTGCCTCTCTCTGGTTTGGAAGAGGTTAGCTTTTCTACTCAGCCTTGGAGCACAAAGACCCAGCCAATTCCCAAGGACACTTTCGAAGGTTACTGGTGCAGGTCTCTCTGCGCTTAGCCCACCGTTCAGCTACAGTCTGTAAAGTGCATTCAGGGAAGAGCAAGAAAGTCTCCAACGCCCCGCGTCTTGTGGGGAAGGAACAGCACATTCTCTCCTCAGTGAAGACGTCCTTTCTTGCAGACTGCCAGGCTGGGACTCCTCTTCCGTCTCAGACCACCGAGTTTGGCATAGCGTTGAAATGACCCCTTCCCTCAACGCCGTAGGCATCTCTTCAAGAACATAAACCCTGTGTGCCCATTCGTTATACCTCACCGCCCTAAGAAACACCGAAGAGCTGTGGCTGGATGGTAGGAAACAGTGGCCGTAGTGTCCTTCGATCAATATCCCGTTCCAAAGGCCCCCCGTGAAAATCTCTTGCTTTCGAGGGCCTAGGGCATACCAAGGGCTGCCAAACACAGCAAAGGAGGCGAAATAAGAGAAGCAGAACTTGCTCCTGAGAAACTCGTACGTACACGGAACCCAAAGCATGCCTCTTTGTGGAGACCGAGGCCTCCCCAGCTCAGATTCTGGGCCCTGGAACACAGTGCTAACCGCTGCCTTCAAGGAGAGGTAGGCAAGGAATGTTTTCAAGTCTCGCCTGCCTCTCAGGGCCTGTTCAGCTTGAGTGGAAAATAGCCACAGCCTGCCCGAACGTCCTGCCGAGCAGCGAGTTGTACTGGAGTGTAGCAAACGCTTCCAAGTTGTCTGAGGGGAAAGAGGCCATTGCTGTGGTGTGAACGGCCTTCTCTGCCACTCTCTTGGAGCACAGTGCTCTCTGGGCAGGCAGGATAGTTCCTAGAGCAGAAGCATTTGAACAGACGTCTGCCCTGGTATACTTCCTACATCCGCACATCGAGTGCATCTTTCCTACGCTCCAGGCACCAACACGGTGCACAGAACTCCTCCTGATGGCGAGACAGAAGACGCAACATTTCTTCTAGGGGGCTCGTGAGGGGCGAGGCCTCTTGAGGAGTTGGACCCTCGAATGCCGCTGAAACCACTGAGGTTGATTGCCACTTTATGTTAGCGACACATTGAGAACATTTCAGGTTCATGGAACCCCGTGCAGTGCGCCACGAGAGAAGAAAACGCAGATGCTGCCTTGACAGGGTTAGATTGAATTGCCTCTGTCCCCCCTCCGAAAACTAACTTTCCCAGAGCCAGCACAGCTTCACGTCCCGAGCAACGTTTTCTGCTGTGTGCCAGGATACATGAAAGGAAACCTGGGGACGCTGGGAGACTCTGAGCTGTACGCGGCTTGCCGAAGCTTCTAGAGCATTCAGGGGTCAGTGTGGCCCTTCTGGAGAGTGACACAGCATGTTTCCTAATGGAAACCTAGAGTTACATTTCGGGGACTTTCTGCACAACCTTCCTCAGCCGCCTAGCTGGATGTCCTTGCCCAGAAGCGGCAGTTGCCAAGGAGTTCTTTCCCAGGAGCTCGTGAGACAGCATATCATGCAGAACCGCAGAGAAGGAGACCAGCCTTTCTCCGGGTTCTCAGAGGTTCGCTTTTCTGCCTTTGAGCCTCTGAACTCAGAGATCCAGTCAGCTCCCAATGATACTTTAGAACTGTAGTATTGAAGGTCTCTCTGCCATCAGCCCCCTGCTCAGCTCCCGTCTCCTAGGTGCATTCAGTGAAGTAGCATCCACTCTGCAGCCTCCCGCACCATGTTGTTTAGGAACGGCACATTTCCTCTTCGTAAAGAAATCTTTTCTTGCAGCCTGCCTGGCCCGAGCTCCTATTCCTTTTCCGAAGGCCGAGTTCGGCATAGCCCTGCAATGACCCCTTCCCTCAAGGCCGGACACATCTCTGAAAGACTATACTCCATGGGTCCCCATTCATTACATCTTACCTCCCATGAAACACAAAGGAGTTGTAGCGTGATGGGAGGAAACAACGGCCTCCTTCTCCTTCTCGGAATACCCCATTGCCCAAGGTTACGGGCCTTGTCCAGAAGCAACAGTTGCCCAGGATTTCTTTGCTTTGAGCTCGTGAGACAGCATATCATGTAGGACCGCCGAGAAGGAGACCTGCCTCTCTCTGGTTTGGAAGAGGTTAGCTTTTCTACTCAGCCTTGGAGCACAAAGACCCAGCCAATTCCCAAGGACAGTTTCGAAGGTTACTGGTGCAGGTCTCTCTGCGCTTAGCCCACCGTTCAGCTACAGTCTGTAAAGTGCATTCAGGGAAGAGCAAGAAAGTCTCCAACGCCCCGCGTCTTGTGGGGAAGGAACAGCACATTCTCTCCTCAGTGAAGACGTCCTTTCTTGCAGACTGCCAGGCTGGGACTCCTCTTCCGTCTCAGACCACCGAGTTTGGCATAGCGTTGAAATGACCCCTTCCCTCAACACCGTAGGCATCTCTTCAAGAACATAAACCCTGTGTGCCCATTCGTTATACCTCACCGCCCTAAGAAACACCGAAGAGCTGTGGCTGGATGGTAGGAAACAGTGGCCGTAGTGTCCTTCGATCAATATCCCGTTCCAAAGGCCCCCCCGTGAAAATCTCTTGCTTTCGAGGGCCTAGGGCATTCCAAGGGCTGCCAAACACAGCTAAAGGAGGCGAAATAAGAGAAGCAGAACTTGCTCCTGAGAAACTCGTACATACACTGAACCCAAAGCATGCCTCTTCGTGGAGACCGAAGGCCTCCCCAGCTCAGATTCTGGGCCCTGGAACACAGTGCTAACCGCTGCCTTCAAGGAGAGGTAGGCAAGGAATGTTTTCAAGTCTCGCCTGCCTCTCAGGGCCTGTTCAGCTTGAGTGGAAAATATCCACAGCCTGCCCGAACGTCCTGCCGAGCAGCGAGTTGTACTGGAGTGTAGCAAACGCTTCCAAGTTGTCTGAGGGGAAAGAGGCCATTGCTGTGGTGTGAACGGCCTTCTCTGCCACTCTTTCGGAGCACAGTGCTCTCTGGGCAGGCAGGATAGTTCCTAGAGCAGAAGCATTTGAACAGACGTCTGCCCTGGTATACTTCCTACATCCGCACATCGAGTGCATCTTTCCTACGCTCCAGGCACCAACACGGTGCACAGAACTCCTCCTGATGGCGAGACAGAAGACGCAACATTTCTTCTAGGGGGCTCGTGAGGGGCGAGGCCTCTTGAGGAGTTGGACCCTCGAATGCCGCTGAAACCACTGAGGTTGATTGCCACGTTATGTTAGCGACACACTGAGAGTATTTCAGGTTCATGGAACCCCGTGCAGTGCGCCACGAGAGAAGAAAACGCAGATGCTGCCTTGACAGGGTTAGATTGAATTGCCTCTGTCCCCCCTCCGAAAACTAACTTTCCCAGAGCCAGCACAGCTTCACGTCCCGAGCAACGTTTTCTGCTGTGTGCCAGGATACATGAAAGGAAACCTGGGGACGCTGGGAGACTCTGAGCTGTACGCGGCTTGCCAAAGCTTCTAGACCCTTCAGGGGTCAGTGTGGCCCTTCTGGAGAGTGACACAGCATGTTTCCTAATGGAAACCTAGTGTTACATTTCGGGGACTTTCTGCACAACCTTCCTCAGCCGCCTAGCTGGATGTCCTTGCCCAGAAGCGGCAGTTGCCAAGGAGTTCTTTCCCAGGAGCTCGTGAGACAGCATATCATGCAGAACCGCAGAGAAGGAGACCAGCCTTTCTCCGGGTTCTCAGAGGTTCGCTTTTCTGCCTTTGAGCCTCTGAAGTCAGAGATCCAGTCAGCTCCCAATGATACTTTAGAACTGTAGTATTGAAGGTCTCTCTGCCATCAGCCCCCTGCTCAGCTCCCGTCTCCTAGGTGCATTCAGTGAAGTAGCATCCACTCTGCAGCCTCCCGCACCATGTTGTTTAGGAACGGCACATTTCCTCTTCGTAAAGAAATCTTTTCTTGCAGCCTGCCTGGCCCGAGCTCCTATTCCTTTTCCGAAGGCCGAGTTCGGCATAGCCCTGCAATGACCCCTTCCCTCAAGGCCGGACACATCTCTGAAAGACTATACTCCATGGGTCCCCATTCATTACATCTTACCTCCCATGAAACACAAAGGAGTTGTAGCGTGATGGGAGGAAACAACGGCCTCCTTCTCCTTCTCGGAATACCCCGTTGCCCAAGGTTACGGGCCTTGTCCAGAAGCAACAGTTGCCCAGGATTTCTTTGCTTTGAGCTCGTGAGACAGCATATCATGTAGGACCGCCGAGAAGGAGACCTGCCTCTCTCTGGTTTGGAAGAGGTTAGCTTTTCTACTCAGCCTTGGAGCACAAAGACCCAGCCAATTCCCAAGGACAGTTTCGAAGGTTACTGGTGCAGGTCTCTCTGCGCTTAGCCCACCGTTCAGCTACAGTCTGTAAAGTGCATTCAGGGAAGAGCAAGAAAGTCTCCAACGCCCCGCGTCTTGTGGGGAAGGAACAGCACATTCTCTCCTCAGTGAAGACGTCCTTTCTTGCAGACTGCCAGGCTGGGACTCCTCTTCCGTCTCAGACCACCGAGTTTGGCATAGCGTTGAAATGACACCTTCCCTCAACGCCGTAGGCATCTCATCAAGAACATAAACCCTGTGTGCCCATTCGTTATACCTCACCGCCCTAAGAAACACCGAAGAGCTGTGGCTGGATGGTAGGAAACAGTGGCCGTAGTGTCCTTCGATCAATATCCCGTTCCAAAGGCCCCCCGTGAAAATCTCTTGCTTTCGAGGGCCTAGGGCATACCAAGGGCTGCCAAACACAGCTAAAGGAGGCGAAATAAGAGAAGCAGAACTTGCTCCTGAGAAACTCGTACATACACTGAACCCAAAGCATGCCTCTTCGTGGAGATCGAAGGCCTCCCCAGCTCAGATTCTGGGCCCTGGAACACAATGCTAACCGCTGCCTTCAAGGAGAGGTAGGCAAGGAATGTTTTCAAGTCTCGCCTGCCTCTCAGGGCCTGTTCAGCTTGAGTGGAAAATAGCCACAGCCTGCCCGAACGTCCTGCCGAGCAGCGAGTTGTACTGGAGTGTAGCAAACGCTTCCAAGTTGTCTGAGGGGAAAGAGGCCATTGCTGTGGTGTGAACGGCCTTCTCTGCCACTCTTTCGGAGCACAGTGCTCTCTGGGCAGGCAGGATAGTTCCTAGAGCAGAAGCATTTGAACAGACGTCTGCCCTGGTATACTTCCTACATCCGCACATCGAGTGCATCTTTCCTACGCTCCAGGCACCAACACGGTGCACAGAACTCCTCCTGATGGCGAGACAGAAGACGCAACATTTCTTCTAGGGGGCTCGTGAGGGGCGAGGCCTCTTGAGGAGTTGGACCCTCGAATGCCGCTGAAACCACTGAGGTTGATTGCCACGTTATGTTAGCGACACACTGAGAGCATTTCAGGTTCATGGAACCCCGTGCAGTGCGCCACGAGAGAAGAAAACGCAGATGCTGCCTTGACAGGGTTAGATTGAATTGCCTCTGTCCCCCCTCCGAAAACTAACTTTCCCAGAGCCAGCACAGCTTCACGTCCCGAGCAACGTTTTCTGCTGTGTGCCAGGATACATGAAAGGAAACCTGGGGACGCTGGGAGACTCTGAGCTGTACGCGGCTTGCCAAAGCTTCTAGACCCTTCAGGGGTCAGTGTGGCCCTTCTGGAGAGTGACACAGCATGTTTCCTAATGGAAACCTAGTGTTACATTTCGGGGACTTTCTGCACAACCTTCCTCAGCCGCCTAGCTGGATGTCCTTGCCCAGAAGCGGCAGTTGCCAAGGAGTTCTTTCCCAGGAGCTCGTGAGACAGCATACCATGCAGAACCGCAGAGAAGGAGACCAGCCTTTCTCCGGGTTCTCAGAGGTTAGCTTTTCTGCCTTTGAGCCTTTGAACACAGAGATCCAGTCAGCTCCCAATGATACTTTAGAACTGTAGTATTGAAGGTCTCTCTGCCATCAGCCCCCTGCTCAGCTCCCGTCTCCTAGGTGCATTCAGTGAAGTAGCATCCACTCTGCAGCCTCCCGCACCATGTTGTTTAGGAACGGCACATTTCCTCTTCGTAAAGAAATCTTTTCTTGCAGCCTGCCTGGCCCGAGCTCCTATTCCTTTTCCGAAGGCCGAGTTCGGCATAGCCCTGCAATGACCCCTTCCCTCAAGGCCGGACACATCTCTGAAAGACTATACTCCATGGGTCCCCATTCATTACATCTTACCTCCCATGAAACACAAAGGAGTTGTAGCGTGATGGGAGGAAACAACGGCCTCCTTCTCCTTCTCGGAATACCCCGTTGCCCAAGGTTACGGGCCTTGTCCAGAAGCAACAGTTGCCCAGGATTTCTTTGCTTTGAGCTCGTGAGACAGCATATCATGTAGGACCGCCGAGAAGGAGACCTGCCTCTCTCTGGTTTGGAAGAGGTTAGCTTTTCTACTCAGCCTTGGAGCACAAAGACCCAGCCAAATCCCAAGGACAGTTTCGAAGGTTACTGGTGCAGGTCTCTCTGCGCTTAGCCCACTGTTCAGCTACAGTCTGTAAAGTGCATTCAGGGAAGAGCAAGAAAGTCTCCAACGCCCCGCGTCTTGTGGGGAAGGAACAGCACATTCTCTCCTCAGTGAAGACGTCCTTTCTTGCAGACTGCCAGGCTGGGACTCCTCTTCCGTCTCAGACCACCGAGTTTGGCATAGCATTGAAATGACCCCTTCCCTCAACGCCGTACGCATCTCTTCAAGAACATAAACCCTGTGTGCCCATTCGTTATACCTCACCACCCTAAGAAACACCGAAGAGCTGTGGCTGGATGGTAGGAAACAGTGGCCGTAGTGTCCTTCGATCAATATCCCGTTCCAAAGGCCCCCCGTGGAAATCTGTTGCTTTCGAGGGCCTAGGGCATACCAAGGGCTGCCAAACACAGCTAAAGGAGGCGAAATAAGAGAAGCAGAACTTGCTCCTGAGAAACTCGTACGTACACGGAACCCAAAGCATGCCTCTTTGTGGAGACCGAGGCCTCCCCAGCTCAGATTCTGGGCCCTGGAACACAGTGCTAACCGCTGCCTTCAAGGAGAGGTAGGCAAGGAATGTTTTCAAGTCTCGCCTGCCTCTCAGGGCCTGTTCAGCTTGAGTGGAAAATAGCCACAGCCTGCCCGAACGTCCTGCCGAGCAGCGAGTTGTACTGGAGTGTAGCAAACGCTTCCAAGTTGTCTGAGGGGAAAGAGGCCATTGCTGTGGTGTGAACGGCCTTCTCTGCCACTCTCTTGGAGCACAGTGCTCTCTGGGCAGGCAGGATAGTTCCTAGAGCAGAAGCATTTGAACAGACGTCTGCCCTGGTATACTTCCTACATCCGCACATCGAGTGCATCTTTCCTACGCTCCAGGCACCAACACGGTGCACAGAACTCCTCCTGATGGCGAGACAGAAGACGCAACATTTCTTCTAGGGGGCTCGTGAGGGGCGAGGCCTCTTGAGGAGTTGGACCCTCGAATGCCGCTGAAACCACTGAGGTTGATTGCCACTTTATGTTAGCGACACATTGAGAACATTTCAGGTTCATGGAACCCCGTGCAGTGCGCCACGAGAGAAGAAAACGCAGATGCTGCCTTGACAGGGTTAGATTGAATTGCCTCTGTCCCCCCTCCGAAAACTAACTTTCCCAGAGCCAGCACAGCTTCACGTCCCGAGCAACGTTTTCTGCTGTGTGCCAGGATACATGAAAGGAAACCTGGGGACGCTGGGAGACTCTGAGCTGTACGCGGCTTGCCGAAGCTTCTAGAGCATTCAGGGGTCAGTGTGGCCCTTCTGGAGAGTGACACAGCATGTTTCCTAATGGAAACCTAGAGTTACATTTCGGGGACTTTCTGCACAACCTTCCTCAGCCGCCTAGCTGGATGTCCTTGCCCAGAAGCGGCAGTTGCCAAGGAGTTCTTTCCCAGGAGCTCGTGAGACAGCATATCATGCAGAACCGCAGAGAAGGAGACCAGCCTTTCTCCGGGTTCTCAGAGGTTCGCTTTTCTGCCTTTGAGCCTCTGAAGTCAGAGATCCAGTCAGCTCCCAATGATACTTTAGAACTGTAGTATTGAAGGTCTCTCTGCCATCAGCCCCCTGCTCAGCTCCCGTCTCCTAGGTGCATTCAGTGAAGTAGCATCCACTCTGCAGCCTCCCGCACCATGTTGTTTAGGAACGGCACATTTCCTCTTCGTAAAGAAATCTTTTCTTGCAGCCTGCCTGGCCCGAGCTCCTATTCCTTTTCCGAAGGCCGAGTTCGGCATAGCCCTGCAAAGACCCCTTCCCTCAAGGCCGGACACATCTCTGAAAGACTATACTCCATGGGTCCCCATTCATTACATCTTACCTCCCATGAAACACAAAGGAGTTGTAGCGTGATGGGAGGAAACAACGGCCTCCTTCTCCTTCTCGGAATACCCCGTTGCCCAAGGTTACGGGCCTTGTCCAGAAGCAACAGTTGCCCAGGATTTCTTTGCTTTGAGCTCGTGAGACAGCATATCATGTAGGACCGCCGAGAAGGAGACCTGCCTCTCTCTGGTTTGGAAGAGGTTAGCTTTTCTACTCAGCCTTGGAGCACAAAGACCCAGCCAATTCCCAAGGACAGTTTCGAAGGTTACTGGTGCAGGTCTCTCTGCGCTTAGCCCACCGTTCAGCTACAGTCTGTAAAGTGCATTCAGGGAAGAGCAAGAAAGTCTCCAACGCCCCGCGTCTTGTGGGGAAGGAACAGCACATTCTCTCCTCAGTGAAGACGTCCTTTCTTGCAGACTGCCAGGCTGGGACTCCTCTTCCGTCTCAGACCACCGAGTTTGGCATAGCGTTGAAATGACCCCTTCCCTCAACGCCGTAGGCATCTCTTCAAGAACATAAACCCTGTGTGCCCATTCGTTATACCTCACCGCCCTAAGAAACACCGAAGAGCTGTGGCTGGATGGTAGGAAACAGTGGCCATAGTGTCCTTCGATCAATATCCCGTTCCAAAGGCCCCCCCGTGAAAATCTCTTGCTTTCGAGGGCCTAGGGCATTCCAAGGGCTGCCAAACACAGCTAAAGGAGGCGAAATAAGAGAAGCAGAACTTGCTCCTGAGAAACTCGTACATACACTGAACCCAAAGCATGCCTCTTCGTGGAGACCGAAGGCCTCCCCAGCTCAGATTCTGGGCCCTGGAACACAGTGCTAACCGCTGCCTTCAAGGAGAGGTAGGCAAGGAATGTTTTCAAGTCTCGCCTGCCTCTCAGGGCCTGTTCAGCTTGAGTGGAAAATAGCCACAGCCTGCCCGAACGTCCTGCCGAGCAGCGAGTTGTACTGGAGTGTAGCAAACGCTTCCAAGTTGTCTGAGGGGAAAGAGGCCATTGCTGTGGTGTGAACGGCCTTCTCTGCCACTCTTTCGGAGCACAGTGCTCTCTGGGCAGGCAGGATAGTTCCTAGAGCAGAAGCATTTGAACAGACGTCTGCCCTGGTATACTTCCTACATCCGCACATCGAGTGCATCTTTCCTACGCTCCAGGCACCAACACGGTGCACAGAACTCCTCCTGATGGCGAGACAGAAGACGCAACATTTCTTCTAGGGGGCTCGTGAGGGGCGAGGCCTCTTGAGGAGTTGGACCCTCGAATGCCGCTGAAACCACTGAGGTTGATTGCCACGTTATGTTAGCGACACACTGAGAGTATTTCAGGTTCATGGAACCCCGTGCAGTGCGCCACGAGAGAAGAAAACGCAGATGCTGCCTTGACAGGGTTAGATTGAATTGCCTCTGTCCCCCCTCCGAAAACTAACTTTCCCAGAGCCAGCACAGCTTCACGTCCCGAGCAACGTTTTCTGCTGTGTGCCAGGATACATGAAAGGAAACCTGGGGACGCTGGGAGACTCTGAGCTGTACGCGGCTTGCCAAAGCTTCTAGACCCTTCAGGGGTCAGTGTGGCCCTTCTGGAGAGTGACACAGCATGTTTCCTAATGGAAACCTAGTGTTACATTTCGGGGACTTTCTGCACAACCTTCCTCAGCCGCCTAGCTGGATGTCCTTGCCCAGAAGCGGCAGTTGCCAAGGAGTTCTTTCCCAGGAGCTCGTGAGACAGCATACCATGCAGAACCGCAGAGAAGGAGACCAGCCTTTCTCCGGGTTCTCAGAGGTTCGCTTTTCTGCCTTTGAGCCTCTGAAGTCAGAGATCCAGTCAGCTCCCAATGATACTTTAGAACTGTAGTATTGAAGGTCTCTCTGCCATCAGCCCCCTGCTCAGCTCCCGTCTCCTAGGTGCATTCAGTGAAGTAGCATCCACTCTGCAGCCTCCCGCTCCATGTTGTTTAGGAACGGCACATTTCCTCTTCGTAAAGAAATCTTTTCTTGCAGCCTGCCTGGCCCGAGCTCCTATTCCTTTTCCGAAGGCCGAGTTCGGCATAGCCCTGCAATGACCCCTTCCCTCAAGGCCGGACACATCTCTGAAAGACTATACTCCATGGGTCCCCATTCATTACATCTTACCTCCCATGAAACACAAAGGAGTTGTAGCGTGATGGGAGGAAACAACGGCCTCCTTCTCCTTCTCGGAATACCCCGTTGCCCAAGGTTACGGGCCTTGTCCAGAAGCAACAGTTGCCCAGGATTTCTTTGCTTTGAGCTCGTGAGACAGCATATCATGTAGGACCGCCGAGAAGGAGACCTGCCTCTCTCTGGTTTGGAAGAGGTTAGCTTTTCTACTCAGCCTTGGAGCACAAAGACCCAGCCAATTCCCAAGGACAGTTTCGAAGGTTACTGGTGCAGGTCTCTCTGCGCTTAGCCCACCGTTCAGCTACAGTCTGTAAAGTGCATTCAGGGAAGAGCAAGAAAGTCTCCAACGCCCCGCGTCTTGTGGGGAAGGAACAGCACATTCTCTCCTCAGTGAAGACGTCCTTTCTTGCAGACTGCCAGGCTGGGACTCCTCTTCCGTCTCAGACCACCGAGTTTGGCATAGCGTTGAAATGACACCTTCCCAAAACGCCGTAGGCATCTCTTCAAGAACATAAACCCTGTGTGCCCATTCGTTATACCTCACCGCCCTAAGAAACACCGAAGAGCTGTGGCTGGATGGTAGGAAACAGTGGCCGTAGTGTCCTTCGATCAATATCCCGTTCCAAAGGCCCCCCCGTGAAAATCTCTTGCTTTCGAGGGCCTAGGGCATTCCAAGGGCTGCCAAACACAGCTAAAGGAGGCGAAATAAGAGAAGCAGAACTTGCTCCTGAGAAACTCGTACATACACTGAACCCAAAGCATGCCTCTTCGTGGAGACCGAAGGCCTCCCCAGCTCAGATTCTGGGCCCTGGAACACAGTGCTAACCGCTGCCTTCAAGGAGAGGTAGGCAAGGAATGTTTTCAAGTCTCGCCTGCCTCTCAGGGCCTGTTCAGCTTGAGTGGAAAATAGCCACAGCCTGCCCGAACGTCCTGCCGAGCAGCGAGTTGTACTGGAGTGTAGCAAACGCTTCCAAGTTGTCTGAGGGGAAAGAGGCCATTGCTGTGGTGTGAACGGCCTTCTCTGCCACTCTTTCGGAGCACAGTGCTCTCTGGGCAGGCAGGATAGTTCCTAGAGCAGAAGCATTTGAACAGACGTCTGCCCTGGTATACTTCCTACATCCGCACATCGAGTGCATCTTTCCTACGCTCCAGGCACCAACACGGTGCACAGAACTCCTCCTGATGGCGAGACAGAAGACGCAACATTTCTTCTAGGGGGCTCGTGAGGGGCGAGGCCTCTTGAGGAGTTGGACCCTCGAATGCCGCTGAAACCACTGAGGTTGATTGCCACGTTATGTTAGCGACACACTGAGAGCATTTCAGGTTCATGGAACCCCGTGCAGTGCGCCACGAGAGAAGAAAACGCAGATGCTGCCTTGACAGGGTTAGATTGAATTGCCTCTGTCCCCCCTCCGAAAACTAACTTTCCCAGAGCCAGCACAGCTTCACGTCCCGAGCAACGTTTTCTGCTGTGTGCCAGGATACATGAAAGGAAACCTGGGGACGCTGGGAGACTCTGAGCTGTACGCGGCTTGCCAAAGCTTCTAGACCCTTCAGGGGTCAGTGTGGCCCTTCTGGAGAGTGACACAGCATGTTTCCTAATGGAAACCTAGTGTTACATTTCGGGGACTTTCTGCACAACCTTCCTCAGCCGCCTAGCTGGATGTCCTTGCCCAGAAGCGGCAGTTGCCAAGGAGTTCTTTCCCAGGAGCTCGTGAGACAGCATATCATGCAGAACCGCAGAGAAGGAGACCAGCCTTTCTCCGGGTTCTCAGAGGTTCGCTTTTCTGCCTTTGAGCCTCTGAAGTCAGAGATCCAGTCAGCTCCCAATGATACTTTAGAACTGTAGTATTGAAGGTCTCTCTGCCATCAGCCCCCTGCTCAGCTCCCGTCTCCTAGGTGCATTCAGTGAAGTAGCATCCACTCTGCAGCCTCCCGCACCATGTTGTTTAGGAACGGCACATTTCCTCTTCGTAAAGAAATCTTTTCTTGCAGCCTGCCTGGCCCGAGCTCCTATTCCTTTTCCGAAGGCCGAGTTCGGCATAGCCCTGCAATGACCCCTTCCCTCAAGGCCGGACACATCTCTGAAAGACTATACTCCATGGGTCCCCATTCATTACATCTTACCTCCCATGAAACACAAAGGAGTTGTAGCGTGATGGGAGGAAACAACGGCCTCCTTCTCCTTCTCGGAATACCCCGTTGCCCAAGGTTACGGGCCTTGTCCAGAAGCAACAGTTGCCCAGGATTTCTTTGCTTTGAGCTCGTGAGACAGCATATCATGTAGGACCGCCGAGAAGGAGACCTGCCTCTCTCTGGTTTGGAAGAGGTTAGCTTTTCTACTCAGCCTTGGAGCACAAAGACCCAGCCAATTCCCAAGGACAGTTTCGAAGGTTACTGGTGCAGGTCTCTCTGCGCTTAGCCCACCGTTCAGCTACAGTCTGTAAAGTGCATTCAGGGAAGAGCAAGAAAGTCTCCAACGCCCCGCGTCTTGTGGGGAAGGAACAGCACATTCTCTCCTCAGTGAAGACGTCCTTTCTTGCAGACTGCCAGGCTGGGACTCCTCTTCCGTCTCAGACCACCGAGTTTGGCATAGCATTGAAATGACCCCTTCCCTCAACGCCGTACGCATCTCTTCAAGAACATAAACCCTGTGTGCCCATTCGTTATACCTCACCACCCTAAGAAACACCGAAGAGCTGTGGCTGGATGGTAGGAAACAGTGGCCGTAGTGTCCTTCGATCAATATCCCGTTCCAAAGGCCCCCCGTGGAAATCTCTTGCTTTCGAGGGCCTAGGGCATACCAAGGGCTGCCAAACACAGCTAAAGGAGGCGAAATAAGAGAAGCAGAACTTGCTCCTGAGAAACTCGTACGTACACGGAACCCAAAGCATGCCTCTTTGTGGAGACCGAAGGCCTCCCCAGCTCAGATTCTGGGCCCTGGAACACAGTGCTAACCGCTGCCTTCAAGGAGAGGTAGGCAAGGAATGTTTTCAAGTCTCGCCTGCCTCTCAGGGCCTGTTCAGCTTGAGTGGAAAATAGCCACAGCCTGCCCGAACGTCCTGCCGAGCAGCGAGTTGTACTGGAGTGTAGCAAACGCTTCCAAGTTGTCTGAGGGGAAAGAGGCCATTGCTGTGGTGTGAACGGCCTTCTCTGCCACTCTCTTGGAGCACAGTGCTCTCTGGGCAGGCAGGATAGTTCCTAGAGCAGAAGCATTTGAACAGACGTCTGCCCTGGTATACTTCCTACATCCGCACATCGAGTGCATCTTTCCTACGCTCCAGGCACCAACACGGTGCACAGAACTCCTCCTGATGGCGAGACAGAAGACGCAACATTTCTTCTAGGGGGCTCGTGAGGGGCGAGGCCTCTTGAGGAGTTGGACCCTCGAATGCCGCTGAAACCACTGAGGTTGATTGCCACTTTATGTTAGCGACACATTGAGAACATTTCAGGTTCATGGAACCCCGTGCAGTGCGCCACGAGAGAAGAAAACGCAGATGCTGCCTTGACAGGGTTAGATTGAATTGCCTCTGTCCCCCCTCCGAAAACTAACTTTCCCAGAGCCAGCACAGCTTCACGTCCCGAGCAACGTTTTCTGCTGTGTGCCAGGATACATGAAAGGAAACCTGGGGACGCTGGGAGACTCTGAGCTGTACGCGGCTTGCCGAAGCTTCTAGAGCATTCAGGGGTCAGTGTGGCCCTTCTGGAGAGTGACACAGCATGTTTCCTAATGGAAACCTAGAGTTACATTTCGGGGACTTTCTGCACAACCTTCCTCAGCCGCCTAGCTGGATGTCCTTGCCCAGAAGCGGCAGTTGCCAAGGAGTTCTTTCCCAGGAGCTCGTGAGACAGCATATCATGCAGAACCGCAGAGAAGGAGACCAGCCTTTCTCCGGGTTCTCAGAGGTTCGCTTTTCTGCCTTTGAGCCTCTGAAGTCAGAGATCCAGTCAGCTCCCAATGATACTTTAGAACTGTAGTATTGAAGGTCTCTCTGCCATCAGCCCCCTGCTCAGCTCCCGTCTCCTAGGTGCATTCAGTGAAGTAGCATCCACTCTGCAGCCTCCCGCACCATGTTGTTTAGGAACGGCACATTTCCTCTTCGTAAAGAAATCTTTTCTTGCAGCCTGCCTGGCCCGAGCTCCTATTCCTTTTCCGAAGGCCGAGTTCGGCATAGCCCTGCAAAGACCCCTTCCCTCAAGGCCGGACACATCTCTGAAAGACTATACTCCATGGGTCCCCATTCATTACATCTTACCTCCCATGAAACACAAAGGAGTTGTAGCGTGATGGGAGGAAACAACGGCCTCCTTCTCCTTCTCGGAATACCCCGTTGCCCAAGGTTACGGGCCTTGTCCAGAAGCAACAGTTGCCCAGGATTTCTTTGCTTTGAGCTCGTGAGACAGCATATCATGTAGGACCGCCGAGAAGGAGACCTGCCTCTCTCTGGTTTGGAAGAGGTTAGCTTTTCTACTCAGCCTTGGAGCACAAAGACCCAGCCAATTCCCAAGGACAGTTTCGAAGGTTACTGGTGCAGGTCTCTCTGCGCTTAGCCCACCGTTCAGCTACAGTCTGTAAAGTGCATTCAGGGAAGAGCAAGAAAGTCTCCAACGCCCCGCGTCTTGTGGGGAAGGAACAGCACATTCTCTCCTCAGTGAAGACGTCCTTTCTTGCAGACTGCCAGGCTGGGACTCCTCTTCCGTCTCAGACCACCGAGTTTGGCATAGCGTTGAAATGACCCCTTCCCTCAACGCCGTAGGCATCTCTTCAAGAACATAAACCCTGTGTGCCCATTCGTTATACCTCACCGCCCTAAGAAACACCGAAGAGCTGTGGCTGGATGGTAGGAAACAGTGGCCGTAGTGTCCTTCGATCAATATCCCGTTCCAAAGGCCCCCCCGTGAAAATCTCTTGCTTTCGAGGGCCTAGGGCATTCCAAGGGCTGCCAAACACAGCTAAAGGAGGCGAAATAAGAGAAGCAGAACTTGCTCCTGAGAAACTCGTACATACACTGAACCCAAAGCATGCCTCTTCGTGGAGACCGAAGGCCTCCCCAGCTCAGATTCTGGGCCCTGGAACACAGTGCTAACCGCTGCCTTCAAGGAGAGGTAGGCAAGGAATGTTTTCAAGTCTCGCCTGCCTCTCAGGGCCTGTTCAGCTTGAGTGGAAAATAGCCACAGCCTGCCCGAACGTCCTGCCGAGCAGCGAGTTGTACTGGAGTGTAGCAAACGCTTCCAAGTTGTCTGAGGGGAAAGAGGCCATTGCTGTGGTGTGAACGGCCTTCTCTGCCACTCTTTCGGAGCACAGTGCTCTCTGGGCAGGCAGGATAGTTCCTAGAGCAGAAGCATTTGAACAGACGTCTGCCCTGGTATACTTCCTACATCCGCACATCGAGTGCATCTTTCCTACGCTCCAGGCACCAACACGGTGCACAGAACTCCTCCTGATGGCGAGACAGAAGACGCAACATTTCTTCTAGGGGGCTCGTGAGGGGCGAGGCCTCTTGAGGAGTTGGACCCTCGAATGCCGCTGAAACCACTGAGGTTGATTGCCACGTTATGTTAGCGACACACTGAGAGTATTTCAGGTTCATGGAACCCCGTGCAGTGCGCCACGAGAGAAGAAAACGCAGATGCTGCCTTGACAGGGTTAGATTGAATTGCCTCTGTCCCCCCTCCGAAAACTAACTTTCCCAGAGCCAGCACAGCTTCACGTCCCGAGCAACGTTTTCTGCTGTGTGCCAGGATACATGAAAGGAAACCTGGGGACGCTGGGAGACTCTGAGCTGTACGCGGCTTGCCAAAGCTTCTAGACCCTTCAGGGGTCAGTGTGGCCCTTCTGGAGAGTGACACAGCATGTTTCCTAATGGAAACCTAGTGTTACATTTCGGGGACTTTCTGCACAACCTTCCTCAGCCGCCTAGCTGGATGTCCTTGCCCAGAAGCGGCAGTTGCCAAGGAGTTCTTTCCCAGGAGCTCGTGAGACAGCATACCATGCAGAACCGCAGAGAAGGAGACCAGCCTTTCTCCGGGTTCTCAGAGGTTCGCTTTTCTGCCTTTGAGCCTCTGAACTCAGAGATCCAGTCAGCTCCCAATGATACTTTAGAACTGTAGTATTGAAGGTCTCTCTGCCATCAGCCCCCTGCTCAGCTCCCGTCTCCTAGGTGCATTCAGTGAAGTAGCATCCACTCTGCAGCCTCCCGCTCCATGTTGTTTAGGAACGGCACATTTCCTCTTCGTAAAGAAATCTTTTCTTGCAGCCTGCCTGGCCCGAGCTCCTATTCCTTTTCCGAAGGCCGAGTTCGGCATAGCCCTGCAATGACCCCTTCCCTCAAGGCCGGACACATCTCTGAAAGACTATACTCCATGGGTCCCCATTCATTACATCTTACCTCCCATGAAACACAAAGGAGTTGTAGCGTGATGGGAGGAAACAACGGCCTCCTTCTCCTTCTCGGAATACCCCGTTGCCCAAGGTTACGGGCCTTGTCCAGAAGCAACAGTTGCCCAGGATTTCTTTGCTTTGAGCTCGTGAGACAGCATATCATGTAGGACCGCCGAGAAGGAGACCTGCCTCTCTCTGGTTTGGAAGAGGTTAGCTTTTCTACTCAGCCTTGGAGCACAAAGACCCAGCCAATTCCCAAGGACAGTTTCGAAGGTTACTGGTGCAGGTCTCTCTGCGCTTAGCCCACCGTTCAGCTACAGTCTGTAAAGTGCATTCAGGGAAGAGCAAGAAAGTCTCCAACGCCCCGCGTCTTGTGGGGAAGGAACAGCACATTCTCTCCTCAGTGAAGACGTCCTTTCTTGCAGACTGCCAGGCTGGGACTCCTCTTCCGTCTCAGACCACTGAGTTTGGCATAGCGTTGAAATGACACCTTCCCAAAACGCCGTAGGCATCTCTTCAAGAACATAAACCCTGTGTGCCCATTCGTTATACCTCACCGCCCTAAGAAACACCGAAGAGCTGTGGCTGGATGGTAGGAAACAGTGGCCGTAGTGTCCTTCGATCAATATCCCGTTCCAAAGGCCCCCCCGTGAAAATCTCTTGCTTTCGAGGGCCTAGGGCATTCCAAGGGCTGCCAAACACAGCTAAAGGAGGCGAAATAAGAGAAGCAGAACTTGCTCCTGAGAAACTCGTACATACACTGAACCCAAAGCATGCCTCTTCGTGGAGACCGAAGGCCTCCCCAGCTCAGATTCTGGGCCCTGGAACACAGTGCTAACCGCTGCCTTCAAGGAGAGGTAGGCAAGGAATGTTTTCAAGTCTCGCCTGCCTCTCAGGGCCTGTTCAGCTTGAGTGGAAAATAGCCACAGCCTGCCCGAACGTCCTGCCGAGCAGCGAGTTGTACTGGAGTGTAGCAAACGCTTCCAAGTTGTCTGAGGGGAAAGAGGCCATTGCTGTGGTGTGAACGGCCTTCTCTGCCACTCTTTCGGAGCACAGTGCTCTCTGGGCAGGCAGGATAGTTCCTAGAGCAGAAGCATTTGAACAGACGTCTGCCCTGGTATACTTCCTACATCCGCACATCGAGTGCATCTTTCCTACGCTCCAGGCACCAACACGGTGCACAGAACTCCTCCTGATGGCGAGACAGAAGACGCAACATTTCTTCTAGGGGGCTCGTGAGGGGCGAGGCCTCTTGAGGAGTTGGACCCTCGAATGCCGCTGAAACCACTGAGGTTGATTGCCACGTTATGTTAGCGACACACTGAGAGCATTTCAGGTTCATGGAACCCCGTGCAGTGCGCCACGAGAGAAGAAAACGCAGATGCTGCCTTGACAGGGTTAGATTGAATTGCCTCTGTCCCCCCTCCGAAAACTAACTTTCCCAGAGCCAGCACAGCTTCACGTCCCGAGCAACGTTTTCTGCTGTGTGCCAGGATACATGAAAGGAAACCTGGGGACGCTGGGAGACTCTGAGCTGTACGCGGCTTGCCAAAGCTTCTAGACCCTTCAGGGGTCAGTGTGGCCCTTCTGGAGAGTGACACAGCATGTTTCCTAATGGAAACCTAGTGTTACATTTCGGGGACTTTCTGCACAACCTTCCTCAGCCGCCTAGCTGGATGTCCTTGCCCAGAAGCGGCAGTTGCCAAGGAGTTCTTTCCCAGGAGCTCGTGAGACAGCATATCATGCAGAACCGCAGAGAAGGAGACCAGCCTTTCTCCGGGTTCTCAGAGGTTCGCTTTTCTGCCTTTGAGCCTCTGAAGTCAGAGATCCAGTCAGCTCCCAATGATACTTTAGAACTGTAGTATTGAAGGTCTCTCTGCCATCAGCCCCCTGCTCAGCTCCCGTCTCCTAGGTGCATTCAGTGAAGTAGCATCCACTCTGCAGCCTCCCGCACCATGTTGTTTAGGAACGGCACATTTCCTCTTCGTAAAGAAATCTTTTCTTGCAGCCTGCCTGGCCCGAGCTCCTATTCCTTTTCCGAAGGCCGAGTTCGGCATAGCCCTGCAATGACCCCTTCCCTCAAGGCCGGACACATCTCTGAAAGACTATACTCCATGGGTCCCCATTCATTACATCTTACCTCCCATGAAACACAAAGGAGTTGTAGCGTGATGGGAGGAAACAACGGCCTCCTTCTCCTTCTCGGAATACCCCGTTGCCCAAGGTTACGGGCCTTGTCCAGAAGCAACAGTTGCCCAGGATTTCTTTGCTTTGAGCTCGTGAGACAGCATATCATGTAGGACCGCCGAGAAGGAGACCTGCCTCTCTCTGGTTTGGAAGAGGTTAGCTTTTCTACTCAGCCTTGGAGCACAAAGACCCAGCCAATTCCCAAGGACAGTTTCGAAGGTTACTGGTGCAGGTCTCTCTGCGCTTAGCCCACCGTTCAGCTACAGTCTGTAAAGTGCATTCAGGGAAGAGCAAGAAAGTCTCCAACGCCCCGCGTCTTGTGGGGAAGGAACAGCACATTCTCTCCTCAGTGAAGACGTCCTTTCTTGCAGACTGCCAGGCTGGGACTCCTCTTCCGTCTCAGACCACCGAGTTTGGCATAGCATTGAAATGACCCCTTCCCTCAACGCCGTACGCATCTCTTCAAGAACATAAACCCTGTGTGCCCATTCGTTATACCTCACCACCCTAAGAAACACCGAAGAGCTGTGGCTGGATGGTAGGAAACAGTGGCCGTAGTGTCCTTCGATCAATATCCCGTTCCAAAGGCCCCCCGTGGAAATCTCTTGCTTTCGAGGGCCTAGGGCATACCAAGGGCTGCCAAACACAGCTAAAGGAGGCGAAATAAGAGAAGCAGAACTTGCTCCTGAGAAACTCGTACGTACACGGAACCCAAAGCATGCCTCTTTGTGGAGACCGAAGGCCTCCCCAGCTCAGATTCTGGGCCCTGGAACACAGTGCTAACCGCTGCCTTCAAGGAGAGGTAGGCAAGGAATGTTTTCAAGTCTCGCCTGCCTCTCAGGGCCTGTTCAGCTTGAGTGGAAAATAGCCACAGCCTGCCCGAACGTCCTGCCGAGCAGCGAGTTGTACTGGAGTGTAGCAAACGCTTCCAAGTTGTCTGAGGGGAAAGAGGCCATTGCTGTGGTGTGAACGGCCTTCTCTGCCACTCTCTTGGAGCACAGTGCTCTCTGGGCAGGCAGGATAGTTCCTAGAGCAGAAGCATTTGAACAGACGTCTGCCCTGGTATACTTCCTACATCCGCACATCGAGTGCATCTTTCCTACGCTCCAGGCACCAACACGGTGCACAGAACTCCTCCTGATGGCGAGACAGAAGACGCAACATTTCTTCTAGGGGGCTCGTGAGGGGCGAGGCCTCTTGAGGAGTTGGACCCTCGAATGCCGCTGAAACCACTGAGGTTGATTGCCACTTTATGTTAGCGACACATTGAGAACATTTCAGGTTCATGGAACCCCGTGCAGTGCGCCACGAGAGAAGAAAACGCAGATGCTGCCTTGACAGGGTTAGATTGAATTGCCTCTGTCCCCCCTCCGAAAACTAACTTTCCCAGAGCCAGCACAGCTTCACGTCCCGAGCAACGTTTTCTGCTGTGTGCCAGGATACATGAAAGGAAACCTGGGGACGCTGGGAGACTCTGAGCTGTACGCGGCTTGCCGAAGCTTCTAGAGCATTCAGGGGTCAGTGTGGCCCTTCTGGAGAGTGACACAGCATGTTTCCTAATGGAAACCTAGAGTTACATTTCGGGGACTTTCTGCACAACCTTCCTCAGCCGCCTAGCTGGATGTCCTTGCCCAGAAGCGGCAGTTGCCAAGGAGTTCTTTCCCAGGAGCTCGTGAGACAGCATATCATGCAGAACCGCAGAGAAGGAGACCAGCCTTTCTCCGGGTTCTCAGAGGTTCGCTTTTCTGCCTTTGAGCCTCTGAAGTCAGAGATCCAGTCAGCTCCCAATGATACTTTAGAACTGTAGTATTGAAGGTCTCTCTGCCATCAGCCCCCTGCTCAGCTCCCGTCTCCTAGGTGCATTCAGTGAAGTAGCATCCACTCTGCAGCCTCCCGCACCATGTTGTTTAGGAACGGCACATTTCCTCTTCGTAAAGAAATCTTTTCTTGCAGCCTGCCTGGCCCGAGCTCCTATTCCTTTTCCGAAGGCCGAGTTCGGCATAGCCCTGCAAAGACCCCTTCCCTCAAGGCCGGACACATCTCTGAAAGACTATACTCCATGGGTCCCCATTCATTACATCTTACCTCCCATGAAACACAAAGGAGTTGTAGCGTGATGGGAGGAAACAACGGCCTCCTTCTCCTTCTCGGAATACCCCGTTGCCCAAGGTTACGGGCCTTGTCCAGAAGCAACAGTTGCCCAGGATTTCTTTGCTTTGAGCTCGTGAGACAGCATATCATGTAGGACCGCCGAGAAGGAGACCTGCCTCTCTCTGGTTTGGAAGAGGTTAGCTTTTCTACTCAGCCTTGGAGCACAAAGACCCAGCCAATTCCCAAGGACAGTTTCGAAGGTTACTGGTGCAGGTCTCTCTGCGCTTAGCCCACCGTTCAGCTACAGTCTGTAAAGTGCATTCAGGGAAGAGCAAGAAAGTCTCCAACGCCCCGCGTCTTGTGGGGAAGGAACAGCACATTCTCTCCTCAGTGAAGACGTCCTTTCTTGCAGACTGCCAGGCTGGGACTCCTCTTCCGTCTCAGACCACCGAGTTTGGCATAGCGTTGAAATGACCCCTTCCCTCAACGCCGTAGGCATCTCTTCAAGAACATAAACCCTGTGTGCCCATTCGTTATACCTCACCGCCCTAAGAAACACCGAAGAGCTGTGGCTGGATGGTAGGAAACAGTGGCCGTAGTGTCCTTCGATCAATATCCCGTTCCAAAGGCCCCCCCGTGAAAATCTCTTGCTTTCGAGGGCCTAGGGCATTCCAAGGGCTGCCAAACACAGCTAAAGGAGGCGAAATAAGAGAAGCAGAACTTGCTCCTGAGAAACTCGTACATACACTGAACCCAAAGCATGCCTCTTCGTGGAGACCGAAGGCCTCCCCAGCTCAGATTCTGGGCCCTGGAACACAGTGCTAACCGCTGCCTTCAAGGAGAGGTAGGCAAGGAATGTTTTCAAGTCTCGCCTGCCTCTCAGGGCCTGTTCAGCTTGAGTGGAAAATATCCACAGCCTGCCCGAACGTCCTGCCGAGCAGCGAGTTGTACTGGAGTGTAGCAAACGCTTCCAAGTTGTCTGAGGGGAAAGAGGCCATTGCTGTGGTGTGAACGGCCTTCTCTGCCACTCTTTCGGAGCACAGTGCTCTCTGGGCAGGCAGGATAGTTCCTAGAGCAGAAGCATTTGAACAGACGTCTGCCCTGGTATACTTCCTACATCCGCACATCGAGTGCATCTTTCCTACGCTCCAGGCACCAACACGGTGCACAGAACTCCTCCTGATGGCGAGACAGAAGACGCAACATTTCTTCTAGGGGGCTCGTGAGGGGCGAGGCCTCTTGAGGAGTTGGACCCTCGAATGCCGCTGAAACCACTGAGGTTGATTGCCACGTTATGTTAGCGACACACTGAGAGTATTTCAGGTTCATGGAACCCCGTGCAGTGCGCCACGAGAGAAGAAAACGCAGATGCTGCCTTGACAGGGTTAGATTGAATTGCCTCTGTCCCCCCTCCGAAAACTAACTTTCCCAGAGCCAGCACAGCTTCACGTCCCGAGCAACGTTTTCTGCTGTGTGCCAGGATACATGAAAGGAAACCTGGGGACGCTGGGAGACTCTGAGCTGTACGCGGCTTGCCAAAGCTTCTAGACCCTTCAGGGGTCAGTGTGGCCCTTCTGGAGAGTGACACAGCATGTTTCCTAATGGAAACCTAGTGTTACATTTCGGGGACTTTCTGCACAACCTTCCTCAGCCGCCTAGCTGGATGTCCTTGCCCAGAAGCGGCAGTTGCCAAGGAGTTCTTTCCCAGGAGCTCGTGAGACAGCATATCATGCAGAACCGCAGAGAAGGAGACCAGCCTTTCTCCGGGTTCTCAGAGGTTCGCTTTTCTGCCTTTGAGCCTCTGAAGTCAGAGATCCAGTCAGCTCCCAATGATACTTTAGAACTGTAGTATTGAAGGTCTCTCTGCCATCAGCCCCCTGCTCAGCTCCCGTCTCCTAGGTGCATTCAGTGAAGTAGCATCCACTCTGCAGCCTCCCGCTCCATGTTGTTTAGGAACGGCACATTTCCTCTTCGTAAAGAAATCTTTTCTTGCAGCCTGCCTGGCCCGAGCTCCTATTCCTTTTCCGAAGGCCGAGTTCGGCATAGCCCTGCAATGACCCCTTCCCTCAAGGCCGGACACATCTCTGAAAGACTATACTCCATGGGTCCCCATTCATTACATCTTACCTCCCATGAAACACAAAGGAGTTGTAGCGTGATGGGAGGAAACAACGGCCTCCTTCTCCTTCTCGGAATACCCCGTTGCCCAAGGTTACGGGCCTTGTCCAGAAGCAACAGTTGCCCAGGATTTCTTTGCTTTGAGCTCGTGAGACAGCATATCATGTAGGACCGCCGAGAAGGAGACCTGCCTCTCTCTGGTTTGGAAGAGGTTAGCTTTTCTACTCAGCCTTGGAGCACAAAGACCCAGCCAATTCCCAAGGACAGTTTCGAAGGTTACTGGTGCAGGTCTCTCTGCGCTTAGCCCACCGTTCAGCTACAGTCTGTAAAGTGCATTCAGGGAAGAGCAAGAAAGTCTCCAACGCCCCGCGTCTTGTGGGGAAGGAACAGCACATTCTCTCCTCAGTGAAGACGTCCTTTCTTGCAGACTGCCAGGCTGGGACTCCTCTTCCGTCTCAGACCACTGAGTTTGGCATAGCGTTGAAATGACACCTTCCCTCAACACCGTAGGCATCTCTTCAAGAACATAAACCCTGTGTGCCCATTCGTTATACCTCACCGCCCTAAGAAACACCGAAGAGCTGTGGCTGGATGGTAGGAAACAGTGGCCGTAGTGTCCTTCGATCAATATCCCGTTCCAAAGGCCCCCCCGTGAAAATCTCTTGCTTTCGAGGGCCTAGGGCATTCCAAGGGCTGCCAAACACAGCTAAAGGAGGCGAAATAAGAGAAGCAGAACTTGCTCCTGAGAAACTCGTACATACACTGAACCCAAAGCATGCCTCTTCGTGGAGACCGAAGGCCTCCCCAGCTCAGATTCTGGGCCCTGGAACACAGTGCTAACCGCTGCCTTCAAGGAGAGGTAGGCAAGGAATGTTTTCAAGTCTCGCCTGCCTCTCAGGGCCTGTTCAGCTTGAGTGGAAAATAGCCACAGCCTGCCCGAACGTCCTGCCGAGCAGCGAGTTGTACTGGAGTGTAGCAAACGCTTCCAAGTTGTCTGAGGGGAAAGAGGCCATTGCTGTGGTGTGAACGGCCTTCTCTGCCACTCTTTCGGAGCACAGTGCTCTCTGGGCAGGCAGGATAGTTCCTAGAGCAGAAGCATTTGAACAGACGTCTGCCCTGGTATACTTCCTACATCCGCACATCGAGTGCATCTTTCCTACGCTCCAGGCACCAACACGGTGCACAGAACTCCTCCTGATGGCGAGACAGAAGACGCAACATTTCTTCTAGGGGGCTCGTGAGGGGCGAGGCCTCTTGAGGAGTTGGACCCTCGAATGCCGCTGAAACCACTGAGGTTGATTGCCACGTTATGTTAGCGACACACTGAGAGTATTTCAGGTTCATGGAACCCCGTGCAGTGCGCCACGAGAGAAGAAAACGCAGATGCTGCCTTGACAGGGTTAGATTGAATTGCCTCTGTCCCCCCTCCGAAAACTAACTTTCCCAGAGCCAGCACAGCTTCACGTCCCGAGCAACGTTTTCTGCTGTGTGCCAGGATACATGAAAGGAAACCTGGGGACGCTGGGAGACTCTGAGCTGTACGCGGCTTGCCAAAGCTTCTAGACCCTTCAGGGGTCAGTGTGGCCCTTCTGGAGAGTGACACAGCATGTTTCCTAATGGAAACCTAGTGTTACATTTCGGGGACTTTCTGCACAACCTTCCTCAGCCGCCTAGCTGGATGTCCTTGCCCAGAAGCGGCAGTTGCCAAGGAGTTCTTTCCCAGGAGCTCGTGAGACAGCATATCATGCAGAACCGCAGAGAAGGAGACCAGCCTTTCTCCGGGTTCTCAGAGGTTCGCTTTTCTGCCTTTGAGCCTCTGAACTCAGAGATCCAGTCAGCTCCCAATGATACTTTAGAACTGTAGTATTGAAGGTCTCTCTGCCATCAGCCCCCTGCTCAGCTCCCGTCTCCTAGGTGCATTCAGTGAAGTAGCATCCACTCTGCAGCCTCCCGCACCATGTTGTTTAGGAACGGCACATTTCCTCTTCGTAAAGAAATCTTTTCTTGCAGCCTGCCTGGCCCGAGCTCCTATTCCTTTTCCGAAGGCCGAGTTCGGCATAGCCCTGCAATGACCCCTTCCCTCAAGGCCGGACACATCTCTGAAAGACTATACTCCATGGGTCCCCATTCATTACATCTTACCTCCCATGAAACACAAAGGAGTTGTAGCGTGATGGGAGGAAACAACGGCCTCCTTCTCCTTCTCGGAATACCCCGTTGCCCAAGGTTACGGGCCTTGTCCAGAAGCAACAGTTGCCCAGGATTTCTTTGCTTTGAGCTCGTGAGACAGCATATCATGTAGGACCGCCGAGAAGGAGACCTGCCTCTCTCTGGTTTGGAAGAGGTTAGCTTTTCTACTCAGCCTTGGAGCACAAAGACCCAGCCAATTCCCAAGGACAGTTTCGAAGGTTACTGGTGCAGGTCTCTCTGCGCTTAGCCCACTGTTCAGCTACAGTCTGTAAAGTGCATTCAGGGAAGAGCAAGAAAGTCTCCAACGCCCCGCGTCTTGTGGGGAAGGAACAGCACATTCTCTCCTCAGTGAAGACGTCCTTTCTTGCAGACTGCCAGGCTGGGACTCCTCTTCCGTCTCAGACCACCGAGTTTGGCATAGCGTTGAAATGACACCTTCCCTCAACGCCGTAGGCATCTCTTCAAGAACATAAACCCTGTGTGCCCATTCGTTATACCTCACCGCCCTAAGAAACACCGAAGAGCTGTGGCTGGATGGTAGGAAACAGTGGCCGTAGTGTCCTTCGATCAATATCCCGTTCCAAAGGCCCCCCGTGAAAATCTCTTGCTTTCGAGGGCCTAGGGCATACCAAGGGCTGCCAAACACAGCTAAAGGAGGCGAAATAAGAGAAGCAGAACTTGCTCCTGAGAAACTCGTACATACACTGAACCCAAAGCATGCCTCTTCGTGGAGACCGAAGGCCTCCCCAGCTCAGATTCTGGGCCCTGGAACACAATGCTAACCGCTGCCTTCAAGGAGAGGTAGGCAAGGAATGTTTTCAAGTCTCGCCTGCCTCTCAGGGCCTGTTCAGCTTGAGTGGAAAATAGCCACAGCCTGCCCGAACGTCCTGCCGAGCAGCGAGTTGTACTGGAGTGTAGCAAACGCTTCCAAGTTGTCTGAGGGGAAAGAGGCCATTGCTGTGGTGTGAACGGCCTTCTCTGCCACTCTTTCGGAGCACAGTGCTCTCTGGGCAGGCAGGATAGTTCCTAGAGCAGAAGCATTTGAACAGACGTCTGCCCTGGTATACTTCCTACATCCGCACATCGAGTGCATCTTTCCTACGCTCCAGGCACCAACACGGTGCACAGAACTCCTCCTGATGGCGAGACAGAAGACGCAACATTTCTTCTAGGGGGCTCGTGAGGGGCGAGGCCTCTTGAGGAGTTGGACCCTCGAATGCCGCTGAAACCACTGAGGTTGATTGCCACGTTATGTTAGCGACACACTGAGAGCATTTCAGGTTCATGGAACCCCGTGCAGTGCGCCACGAGAGAAGAAAACGCAGATGCTGCCTTGACAGGGTTAGATTGAATTGCCTCTGTCCCCCCTCCGAAAACTAACTTTCCCAGAGCCAGCACAGCTTCACGTCCCGAGCAACGTTTTCTGCTGTGTGCCAGGATACATGAAAGGAAACCTGGGGACGCTGGGAGACTCTGAGCTGTACGCGGCTTGCCGAAGCTTCTAGACCCTTCAGGGGTCAGTGTGGCCCTTCTGGAGAGTGACACAGCATGTTTCCTAATGGAAACCTAGTGTTACATTTCGGGGACTTTCTGCACAACCTTCCTCAGCCGCCTAGCTGGATGTCCTTGCCCAGAAGCGGCAGTTGCCAAGGAGTTCTTTCCCAGGAGCTCGTGAGACAGCATACCATGCAGAACCGCAGAGAAGGAGACCAGCCTTTCTCCGGGTTCTCAGAGGTTCGCTTTTCTGCCTTTGAGCCTCTGAACTCAGAGATCCAGTCAGCTCCCAATGATACTTTAGAACTGTAGTATTGAAGGTCTCTCTGCCATCAGCCCCCTGCTCAGCTCCCGTCTCCTAGGTGCATTCAGTGAAGTAGCATCCACTCTGCAGCCTCCCGCACCATGTTGTTTAGGAACGGCACATTTCCTCTTCATAAAGAAATCTTTTCTTGCAGCCTGCCTGGCCCGAGCTCCTATTCCTTTTCCGAAGGCCGAGTTCGGCATAGCCCTGCAATGACCCCTTCCCTCAAGGCCGGACACATCTCTGAAAGACTATACTCCATGGGTCCCCATTCATTACATCTTACCTCCCATGAAACACAAAGGAGTTGTAGCGTGATGGGAGGAAACAACGGCCTCCTTCTCCTTCTCGGAATACCCCGTTGCCCAAGGTTACGGGCCTTGTCCAGAAGCAACAGTTGCCCAGGATTTCTTTGCTTTGAGCTCGTGAGACAGCATATCATGTAGGACCGCCGAGAAGGAGACCTGCCTCTCTCTGGTTTGGAAGAGGTTAGCTTTTCTACTCAGCCTTGGAGCACAAAGACCCAGCCAATTCCCAAGGACAGTTTCGAAGGTTACTGGTGCAGGTCTCTCTGCGCTTAGCCCACTGTTCAGCTACAGTCTGTAAAGTGCATTCAGGGAAGAGCAAGAAAGTCTCCAACGCCCCGCGTCTTGTGGGGAAGGAACAGCACATTCTCTCCTCAGTGAAGACGTCCTTTCTTGCAGACTGCCAGGCTGGGACTCCTCTTCCGTCTCAGACCACCGAGTTTGGCATAGCATTGAAATGACCCCTTCCCTCAACGCCGTACGCATCTCTTCAAGAACATAAACCCTGTGTGCCCATTCGTTATACCTCACCGCCCTAAGAAACACCGAAGAGCTGTGGCTGGATGGTAGGAAACAGTGGCCGTAGTGTCCTTCGATCAATATCCCGTTCCAAAGGCCCCCCCGTGAAAATCTCTTGCTTTCGAGGGCCTAGGGCATTCCAAGGGCTGCCAAACACAGCTAAAGGAGGCGAAATAAGAGAAGCAGAACTTGCTCCTGAGAAACTCGTACATACACTGAACCCAAAGCATGCCTCTTCGTGGAGACCGAAGGCCTCCCCAGCTCAGATTCTGGGCCCTGGAACACAGTGCTAACCGCTGCCTTCAAGGAGAGGTAGGCAAGGAATGTTTTCAAGTCTCGCCTGCCTCTCAGGGCCTGTTCAGCTTGAGTGGAAAATATCCACAGCCTGCCCGAACGTCCTGCCGAGCAGCGAGTTGTACTGGAGTGTAGCAAACGCTTCCAAGTTGTCTGAGGGGAAAGAGGCCATTGCTGTGGTGAGAACGGCCTTCTCTGCCACTCTCTTGGAGCACAGTGCTCTCTGGGCAGGCAGGATAGTTCCTAGAGCAGAAGCATTTGAACAGATGTCTGCCCTGGTATACTTCCTACATCCGCACATCGAGTGCATCTTTCCTACGCTCCAGGCACCAACGTGGTGCACAGAACTCCTCCTGATGGCGAGACAGAAGACGCAACATTTCTTCTCGGGGGCTCGTGAGGGGCGAGGCCTCTTGAGGAGTTGGACCCTCGAATGCCGCTGAAACCACTGAGGTTGATTGCCATGTTATGTTAGGGACACATTGAGAGCATTTCAGGTTCATGGAACCCCGTGCAGTGCGCCATGAGAGAAGAAAACGCAGATGCTGCCTTGAGAGGGTTAGATTGAATTGCCTCTGTCCCCCCTCCGAAAACTAACTTTCCCAGAGCCAGCACAGCTTCACGTCCCGAGCAACGTTTTCTGCTGTGTGCCAGGATACATGAAAGGAAACCTGGGGACGCTGGGAGACTCTGAGCTGTACGCGGCTTGCCGAAGCTTCTAGAGCATTCAGGGGTCAGTGTGGCCCTTCTGGAGAGTGACACAGCATGTTTCCTAATGGAAACCTAGAGTTACATTTCGGGGACTTTCTGCACAACCTTCCTCAGCCGCCTAGCTGGATGTCCTTGCCCAGAAGCGGCAGTTGCCAAGGAGTTCTTTCCCAGGAGCTCGTGAGACAGCATACCATGCAGAACCGCAGAGAAGGAGACCAGCCTTTCTCCGGGTTTTCAGAGGTTCGCTTTTCTGCCTTTGAGCCTTTGAACACAGAGATCCAGTCAGCTCCCAATGATACTTTAGAACTGTAGTATTGACGGTCTCTCTGCCATCAGCCCCCTGCTCAGCTCCCGTCTCCTAGGTGCATTCAGTGAAGTAGCATCCACTCTGCAGCCTCCCGCACCATGTTGTTTAGGAACGGCACATTTCCTCTTCGTAAAGAAATCTTTTCTTGCAGCCTGCCTGGCCCGAGCTCCTATTCCTTTTCCGAAGGCCGAGTTCGGCATAGCCCTGCAATGACCCCTTCCCTCAAGGCCGGACACATCTCTGAAAGACTATACTCCATGGGTCCCCATTCATTACATCTTACCTCCCATGAAACACAAAGGAGTTGTAGCGTGATGGGAGGAAACAACGGCCTCCTTCTCCTTCTCGGAATACCCCGTTGCCCAAGGTTACGGGCCTTGTCCAGAAGCAACAGTTGCCCAGGATTTCTTTGCTTTGAGCTCGTGAGACAGCATATCATGTAGGACCGCCGAGAAGGAGACCTGCCTCTCTCTGGTTTGGAAGAGGTTAGCTTTTCTACTCAGCCTTGGAGCACAAAGACCCAGCCAATTCCCAAGGACAGTTTCGAAGGTTACTGGTGCAGGTCTCTCTGCGCTTAGCCCACCGTTCAGCTACAGTCTGTAAAGTGCATTCAGGGAAGAGCAAGAAAGTCTCCAACGCCCCGCGTCTTGTGGGGAAGGAACAGCACATTCTCTCCTCAGTGAAGACGTCCTTTCTTGCAGACTGCCAGGCTGGGACTCCTCTTCCGTCTCAGACCACCGAGTTTGGCATAGCGTTGAAATGACACCTTCCCTCAACACCGTAGGCATCTCTTCAAGAACATAAACCCTGTGTGCCCATTCGTTATACCTCACCGCCCTAAGAAACACCGAAGAGCTGTGGCTGGATGGTAGGAAACAGTGGCCGTAGTGTCCTTCGATCAATATCCCGTTCCAAAGGCCCCCCCGTGAAAATCTCTTGCTTTCGAGGGCCTAGGGCATTCCAAGGGCTGCCAAACACAGCTAAAGGAGGCGAAATAAGAGAAGCAGAACTTGCTCCTGAGAAACTCGTACATACACTGAACCCAAAGCATGCCTCTTCGTGGAGACCGAAGGCCTCCCCAGCTCAGATTCTGGGCCCTGGAACACAGTGCTAACCGCTGCCTTCAAGGAGAGGTAGGCAAGGAATGTTTTCAAGTCTCGCCTGCCTCTCAGGGCCTGTTCAGCTTGAGTGGAAAATAGCCACAGCCTGCCCGAACGTCCTGCCGAGCAGCGAGTTGTACTGGAGTGTAGCAAACGCTTCCAAGTTGTCTGAGGGGAAAGAGGCCATTGCTGTGGTGTGAACGGCCTTCTCTGCCACTCTTTCGGAGCACAGTGCTCTCTGGGCAGGCAGGATAGTTCCTAGAGCAGAAGCATTTGAACAGACGTCTGCCCTGGTATACTTCCTACATCCGCACATCGAGTGCATCTTTCCTACGCTCCAGGCACCAACACGGTGCACAGAACTCCTCCTGATGGCGAGACAGAAGACGCAACATTTCTTCTAGGGGGCTCGTGAGGGGCGAGGCCTCTTGAGGAGTTGGACCCTCGAATGCCGCTGAAACCACTGAGGTTGATTGCCACGTTATGTTAGCGACACACTGAGAGCATTTCAGGTTCATGGAACCCCGTGCAGTGCGCCACGAGAGAAGAAAACGCAGATGCTGCCTTGACAGGGTTAGATTGAATTGCCTCTGTCCCCCCTCCGAAAACTAACTTTCCCAGAGCCAGCACAGCTTCACGTCCCGAGCAACGTTTTCTGCTGTGTGCCAGGATACATGAAAGGAAACCTGGGGACGCTGGGAGACTCTGAGCTGTACGCGGCTTGCCAAAGCTTCTAGACCCTTCAGGGGTCAGTGTGGCCCTTCTGGAGAGTGACACAGCATGTTTCCTAATGGAAACCTAGTGTTACATTTCGGGGACTTTCTGCACAACCTTCCTCAGCCGCCTAGCTGGATGTCCTTGCCCAGAAGCGGCAGTTGCCAAGGAGTTCTTTCCCAGGAGCTCGTGAGACAGCATACCATGCAGAACCGCAGAGAAGGAGACCAGCCTTTCTCCGGGTTCTCAGAGGTTCGCTTTTCTGCCTTTGAGCCTCTGAAGTCAGAGATCCAGTCAGCTCCCAATGATACTTTAGAACTGTAGTATTGAAGGTCTCTCTGCCATCAGCCCCCTGCTCAGCTCCCGTCTCCTAGGTGCATTCAGTGAAGTAGCATCCACTCTGCAGCCTCCCGCACCATGTTGTTTAGGAACGGCACATTTCCTCTTCGTAAAGAAATCTTTTCTTGCAGCCTGCCTGGCCCGAGCTCCTATTCCTTTTCCGAAGGCCGAGTTCGGCATAGCCCTGCAATGACCCCTTCCCTCAAGGCCGGACACATCTCTGAAAGACTATACTCCATGGGTCCCCATTCATTACATCTTACCTCCCATGAAACACAAAGGAGTTGTAGCGTGATGGGAGGAAACAACGGCCTCCTTCTCCTTCTCGGAATACCCCGTTGCCCAAGGTTACGGGCCTTGTCCAGAAGCAACAGTTGCCCAGGATTTCTTTGCTTTGAGCTCGTGAGACAGCATATCATGTAGGACCGCCGAGAAGGAGACCTGCCTCTCTCTGGTTTGGAAGAGGTTAGCTTTTCTACTCAGCCTTGGAGCACAAAGACCCAGCCAATTCCCAAGGACAGTTTCGAAGGTTACTGGTGCAGGTCTCTCTGCGCTTAGCCCACTGTTCAGCTACAGTCTGTAAAGTGCATTCAGGGAAGAGCAAGAAAGTCTCCAACGCCCCGCGTCTTGTGGGGAAGGAACAGCACATTCTCTCCTCAGTGAAGACGTCCTTTCTTGCAGACTGCCAGGCTGGGACTCCTCTTCCGTCTCAGACCACCGAGTTTGGCATAGCGTTGAAATGACACCTTCCCTCAACGCCGTAGGCATCTCTTCAAGAACATAAACCCTGTGTGCCCATTCATTATACCTCACCGCCCTAAGAAACACCGAAGAGCTGTGGCTGGATGGTAGGAAACAGTGGCCGTAGTGTCCTTCGATCAATATCCCGTTCCAAAGGCCCCCCGTGAAAATCTCTTGCTTTCGAGGGCCTAGGGCATACCAAGGGCTGCCAAACACAGCTAAAGGAGGCGAAATAAGAGAAGCAGAACTTGCTCCTGAGAAACTCGTACATACACTGAACCCAAAGCATGCCTCTTCGTGGAGACCGAAGGCCTCCCCAGCTCAGATTCTGGGCCCTGGAACACAATGCTAACCGCTGCCTTCAAGGAGAGGTAGGCAAGGAATGTTTTCAAGTCTCGCCTGCCTCTCAGGGCCTGTTCAGCTTGAGTGGAAAATATCCACAGCCTGCCCGAACGTCCTGCCGAGCAGCGAGTTGTACTGGAGTGTAGCAAACGCTTCCAAGTTGTCTGAGGGGAAAGAGGCCATTGCTGTGGTGTGAACGGCCTTCTCTGCCACTCTTTCGGAGCACAGTGCTCTCTGGGCAGGCAGGATAGTTCCTAGAGCAGAAGCATTTGAACAGACGTCTGCCCTGGTATACTTCCTACATCCGCACATCGAGTGCATCTTTCCTACGCTCCAGGCACCAACACGGTGCACAGAACTCCTCCTGATGGCGAGACAGAAGACGCAACATTTCTTCTAGGGGGCTCGTGAGGGGCGAGGCCTCTTGAGGAGTTGGACCCTCGAATGCCGCTGAAACCACTGAGGTTGATTGCCACGTTATGTTAGCGACACACTGAGAGCATTTCAGGTTCATGGAACCCCGTGCAGTGCGCCACGAGAGAAGAAAACGCAGATGCTGCCTTGACAGGGTTAGATTGAATTGCCTCTGTCCCCCCTCCGAAAACTAACTTTCCCAGAGCCAGCACAGCTTCACGTCCCGAGCAACGTTTTCTGCTGTGTGCCAGGATACATGAAAGGAAACCTGGGGACGCTGGGAGACTCTGAGCTGTACGCGGCTTGCCAAAGCTTCTAGACCCTTCAGGGGTCAGTGTGGCCCTTCTGGAGAGTGACACAGCATGTTTCCTAATGGAAACCTAGTGTTACATTTCGGGGACTTTCTGCACAACCTTCCTCAGCCGCCTAGCTGGATGTCCTTGCCCAGAAGCGGCAGTTGCCAAGGAGTTCTTTCCCAGGAGCTCGTGAGACAGCATACCATGCAGAACCGCAGAGAAGGAGACCAGCCTTTCTCCGGGTTCTCAGAGGTTCGCTTTTCTGCCTTTGAGCCTCTGAACTCAGAGATCCAGTCAGCTCCCAATGATACTTTAGAACTGTAGTATTGAAGGTCTCTCTGCCATCAGCCCCCTGCTCAGCTCCCGTCTCCTAGGTGCATTCAGTGAAGTAGCATCCACTCTGCAGCCTCCCGCACCATGTTGTTTAGGAACGGCACATTTCCTCTTCGTAAAGAAATCTTTTCTTGCAGCCTGCCTGGCCCGAGCTCCTATTCCTTTTCCGAAGGCCGAGTTCGGCATAGCCCTGCAATGACCCCTTCCCTCAAGGCCGGACACATCTCTGAAAGACTATACTCCATGGGTCCCCATTCATTACATCTTACCTCCCATGAAACACAAAGGAGTTGTAGCGTGATGGGAGGAAACAACGGCCTCCTTCTCCTTCTCGGAATACCCCGTTGCCCAAGGTTACGGGCCTTGTCCAGAAGCAACAGTTGCCCAGGATTTCTTTGCTTTGAGCTCGTGAGACAGCATATCATGTAGGACCGCCGAGAAGGAGACCTGCCTCTCTCTGGTTTGGAAGAGGTTAGCTTTTCTACTCAGCCTTGGAGCACAAAGACCCAGCCAATTCCCAAGGACAGTTTCGAAGGTTACTGGTGCAGGTCTCTCTGCGCTTAGCCCACTGTTCAGCTACAGTCTGTAAAGTGCATTCAGGGAAGAGCAAGAAAGTCTCCAACGCCCCGCGTCTTGTGGGGAAGGAACAGCACATTCTCTCCTCAGTGAAGACGTCCTTTCTTGCAGACTGCCAGGCTGGGACTCCTCTTCCGTCTCAGACCACCGAGTTTGGCATAGCATTGAAATGACCCCTTCCCTCAACGCCGTACGCATCTCTTCAAGAACATAAACCCTGTGTGCCCATTCGTTATACCTCACCGCCCTAAGAAACACCGAAGAGCTGTGGCTGGATGGTAGGAAACAGTGGCCGTAGTGTCCTTCGATCAATATCCCGTTCCAAAGGCCCCCCCGTGAAAATCTCTTGCTTTCGAGGGCCTAGGGCATTCCAAGGGCTGCCAAACACAGCTAAAGGAGGCGAAATAAGAGAAGCAGAACTTGCTCCTGAGAAACTCGTACATACACTGAACCCAAAGCATGCCTCTTCGTGGAGACCGAAGGCCTCCCCAGCTCAGATTCTGGGCCCTGGAACACAGTGCTAACCGCTGCCTTCAAGGAGAGGTAGGCAAGGAATGTTTTCAAGTCTCGCCTGCCTCTCAGGGCCTGTTCAGCTTGAGTGGAAAATATCCACAGCCTGCCCGAACGTCCTGCCGAGCAGCGAGTTGTACTGGAGTGTAGCAAACGCTTCCAAGTTGTCTGAGGGGAAAGAGGCCATTGCTGTGGTGAGAACGGCCTTCTCTGCCACTCTCTTGGAGCACAGTGCTCTCTGGGCAGGCAGGATAGTTCCTAGAGCAGAAGCATTTGAACAGATGTCTGCCCTGGTATACTTCCTACATCCGCACATCGAGTGCATCTTTCCTACGCTCCAGGCACCAACGTGGTGCACAGAACTCCTCCTGATGGCGAGACAGAAGACGCAACATTTCTTCTCGGGGGCTCGTGAGGGGCGAGGCCTCTTGAGGAGTTGGACCCTCAAATGCCGCTGAAACCACTGAGGTTGATTGCCATGTTATGTTAGGGACACATTGAGAGCATTTCAGGTTCATGGAACCCCGTGCAGTGCGCCATGAGAGAAGAAAACGCAGATGCTGCCTTGAGAGGGTTAGATTGAATTGCCTCTGTCCCCCCTCCGAAAACTAACTTTCCCAGAGCCAGCACAGCTTCACGTCCCGAGCAACGTTTTCTGCTGTGTGCCAGGATACATGAAAGGAAACCTGGGGACGCTGGGAGACTCTGAGCTGTACGCGGCTTGCCGAAGCTTCTAGAGCATTCAGGGGTCAGTGTGGCCCTTCTGGAGAGTGACACAGCATGTTTCCTAATGGAAACCTAGAGTTACATTTCGGGGACTTTCTGCACAACCTTCCTCAGCCGCCTAGCTGGATGTCCTTGCCCAGAAGCGGCAGTTGCCAAGGAGTTCTTTCCCAGGAGCTCGTGAGACAGCATACCATGCAGAACCGCAGAGAAGGAGACCAGCCTTTCTCCGGGTTTTCAGAGGTTCGCTTTTCTGCCTTTGAGCCTTTGAACACAGAGATCCAGTCAGCTCCCAATGATACTTTAGAACTGTAGTATTGACGGTCTCTCTGCCATCAGCCCCCTGCTCAGCTCCCGTCTCCTAGGTGCATTCAGTGAAGTAGCATCCACTCTGCAGCCTCCCGCACCATGTTGTTTAGGAACGGCACATTTCCTCTTCGTAAAGAAATCTTTTCTTGCAGCCTGCCTGGCCCGAGCTCCTATTCCTTTTCCGAAGGCCGAGTTCGGCATAGCCCTGCAATGACCCCTTCCCTCAAGGCCGGACACATCTCTGAAAGACTATACTCCATGGGTCCCCATTCATTACATCTTACCTCCCATGAAACACAAAGGAGTTGTAGCGTGATGGGAGGAAACAACGGCCTCCTTCTCCTTCTCGGAATACCCCGTTGCCCAAGGTTACGGTCCTTGTCCAGAAGCAACAGTTGCCCAGGATTTCTTTGCTTTGAGCTCGTGAGACAGCATATCATGTAGGACCGCCGAGAAGGAGACCTGCCTCTCTCTGGTTTGGAAGAGGTTAGCTTTTCTACTCAGCCTTGGAGCACAAAGACCCAGCCAATTTCCAATGACAGTTTCGAAGGTTACTGGTGCAGGTCTCTCTGCGCTTAGCCCACTGTTCAGCTACAGTCTGTAAAGTGCATTCAGGGAAGAGCAAGAAAGTCTCCAACGCCCCGCGTCTTGTGGGGAAGGAACAGCACATTCTCTCCTCAGTGAAGACGTCCTTTCTTGCAGACTGCCAGGCTGGGACTCCTCTTCCGTCTCAGAACACCGAGTTTGGCATAGCGTTGAAATGACCCCTTCCCTCAACGCCGTACGCATCTCTTCAAGAACATAAACCCTGTGTGCCCATTCGTTATACCTCACCGCCCTAAGAAACACCGAAGAGCTGTGGCTGGATGGTAGGAAACAGTGGCCGTAGTGTCCTTCGATCAATATCCCGTTCCAAAGGCCCCCCGTGAAAATCTCTTGCTTTCGAGGGCCTAGGGCATACCAAGGGCTGCCAAACACAGCTAAAGGAGGCGAAATAAGAGAAGCAGAACTTGCTCCTGAGAAACTCGTACATACACTGAACCCAAAGCATGCCTCTCCGTGGAGACCGAAGGCCTCCCCAGCTCAGATTCTGGGCCCTGGAACACAGTGCTAACCGCTGCCTTCAAGGAGAGGTAGGCAAGGAATGTTTACAAGTCTCGCCTGCCTCTCAGGGCCTGTTCAGCTTGAGTGGAAAATAGCCACAGCCTGCCCGAACGTCCTGCCGAGCAGCGAGTTGTACTGGAGTGTAGCAAACGCTTCCAAGTTGTCTGAGGGGAAAGAGGCCATTGCTGTGGTGTGAACGGCCTTCTCTGCCACTCTCTTGGAGCACAGTGCTCTCTGGGCAGGCAGGATAGTTCCTAGAGCAGAAGCATTTGAACAGACGTCTGCCCTGGTATACTTCCTACATCCGCACATCGAGTGCATCTTTCCTACGCTCCAGGCACCAACGCGGTGCACAGAACTCCTCCTGATGGCGAGACAGAAGACGCAACATTTCTTCTAGGGGGCTCGTGAGGGGCGAGGCCTCTTGAGGAGTTGGACCCTCGAATGCCGCTGAAACCACTGAGGTTGATTGCCACTTTATGTTAGCGACACATTGAGAACATTTCAGGTTCATGGAACCCCGTGCAGTGCGCCACGAGAGAAGAAAACGCAGATGCTGCCTTGACAGGGTTAGATTGAATTGCCTCTGTCCCCCCTCCGAAAACTAACTTTCCCAGAGCCAGCACAGCTTCACGTCCCGAGCAACGTTTTCTGCTGTGTGCCAGGATACATGAAAGGAAACCTGGGGACGCTGGGAGACTCTGAGCTGTACGCGGCTTGCCAAAGCTTCTAGACCCTTCAGGGGTCAGTGTGGCCCTTCTGGAGAGTGACACAGCATGTTTCCTAATGGAAACCTAGTGTTACATTTCGGGGACTTTCTGCACAACCTTCCTCAGCTGCCTAGCTGGATGTCCTTGCCCAGAAGCGGCAGTTGCCAAGGAGTTCTTTCCCAGGAGCTCGTGAGACAGCATACCATGCAGAACCGCAGAGGAGACCAGCCTTTCTCCGGGTTCTCAGAGGTTCGCTGCCTTTGAGCCTCTGAAGTCAGAGATCCAGTCAGCTCCCAATGATACTTTAGAACTGTAGTATTGAAGGTCTCTCTGCCATCAGCCCCCTGCTCAGCTCCCGTCTCCTAGGTGCATTCAGTGAAGTAGCATCCACTCTGCAGCCTCCCGCACCATGTTGTTTAGGAACGGCACATTTCCTCTTCGTAAAGAAATCTTTTCTTGCAGCCTGCCTGGCCCGAGCTCCTATTCCTTTTCCGAAGGCCGAGTTCGGCATAGCCCTGCAATGACCCCTTCCCTCAAGGCCGGACACATCTCTGAAAGACTATACTCCATGGGTCCCCATTCATTACATCTTACCTCCCATGAAACACAAAGGAGTTGTAGCGTGATGGGAGGAAACAACGGCCTCCTTCTCCTTCTCGGAATACCCCGTTGCCCAAGGTTACGGGCCTTGTCCAGAAGCAACAGTTGCCCAGGATTTCTTTGCTTTGAGCTCGTGAGACAGCATATCATGTAGGACCGCCGAGAAGGAGACCTGCCTCTCTCTGGTTTGGAAGAGGTTAGCTTTTCTACTCAGCCTTGGAGCACAAAGACCCAGCCAATTCCCAAGGACAGTTTCGAAGGTTACTGGTGCAGGTCTCTCTGCGCTTAGCCCACCGTTCAGCTACAGTCTGTAAAGTGCATTCAGGGAAGAGCAAGAAAGTCTCCAACGCCCCGCGTCTTGTGGGGAAGGAACAGCACATTCTCTCCTCAGTGAAGACGTCCTTTCTTGCAGACTGCCAGGCTGGGACTCCTCTTCCGTCTCAGACCACCGAGTTTGGCATAGCGTTGAAATGACACCTTCCCTCAACACCGTAGGCATCTCTTCAAGAACATAAACCCTGTGTGCCCATTCGTTATACCTCACCGCCCTAAGAAACACCGAAGAGCTGTGGCTGGATGGTAGGAAACAGTGGCCGTAGTGTCCTTCGATCAATATCCCGTTCCAAAGGCCCCCCCGTGAAAATCTCTTGCTTTCGAGGGCCTAGGGCATTCCAAGGGCTGCCAAACACAGCTAAAGGAGGCGAAATAAGAGAAGCAGAACTTGCTCCTGAGAAACTCGTACATACACTGAACCCAAAGCATGCCTCTTCGTGGAGACCGAAGGCCTCCCCAGCTCAGATTCTGGGCCCTGGAACACAGTGCTAACCGCTGCCTTCAAGGAGAGGTAGGCAAGGAATGTTTTCAAGTCTCGCCTGCCTCTCAGGGCCTGTTCAGCTTGAGTGGAAAATAGCCACAGCCTGCCCGAACGTCCTGCCGAGCAGCGAGTTGTACTGGAGTGTAGCAAACGCTTCCAAGTTGTCTGAGGGGAAAGAGGCCATTGCTGTGGTGTGAACGGCCTTCTCTGCCACTCTTTCGGAGCACAGTGCTCTCTGGGCAGGCAGGATAGTTCCTAGAGCAGAAGCATTTGAACAGACGTCTGCCCTGGTATACTTCCTACATCCGCACATCGAGTGCATCTTTCCTACGCTCCAGGCACCAACACGGTGCACAGAACTCCTCCTGATGGCGAGACAGAAGACGCAACATTTCTTCTAGGGGGCTCGTGAGGGGCGAGGCCTCTTGAGGAGTTGGACCCTCGAATGTCGCTGAAACCACTGAGGTTGATTGCCACGTTATGTTAGCGACACACTGAGAGCATTTCAGGTTCATGGAACCCCGTGCAGTGCGCCACGAGAGAAGAAAACGCAGATGCTGCCTTGACAGGGTTAGATTGAATTGCCTCTGTCCCCCCTCCGAAAACTAACTTTCCCAGAGCCAGCACAGCTTCACGTCCCGAGCAACGTTTTCTGCTGTGTGCCAGGATACATGAAAGGAAACCTGGGGACGCTGGGAGACTCTGAGCTGTACGCGGCTTGCCAAAGCTTCTAGACCCTTCAGGGGTCAGTGTGGCCCTTCTGGAGAGTGACACAGCATGTTTCCTAATGGAAACCTAGTGTTACATTTCGGGGACTTTCTGCACAACCTTCCTCAGCCGCCTAGCTGGATGTCCTTGCCCAGAAGCGGCAGTTGCCAAGGAGTTCTTTCCCAGGAGCTCGTGAGACAGCATACCATGCAGAACCGCAGAGAAGGAGACCAGCCTTTCTCCGGGTTCTCAGAGGTTCGCTTTTCTGCCTTTGAGCCTCTGAACTCAGAGATCCAGTCAGCTCCCAATGATACTTTAGAACTGTAGTATTGAAGGTCTCTCTGCCATCAGCCCCCTGCTCAGCTCCCGTCTCCTAGGTGCATTCAGTGAAGTAGCATCCACTCTGCAGCCTCCCGCACCATGTTGTTTAGGAACGGCACATTTCCTCTTCGTAAAGAAATCTTTTCTTGCAGCCTGCCTGGCCCGAGCTCCTATTCCTTTTCCGAAGGCCGAGTTCGGCATAGCCCTGCAATGACCCCTTCCCTCAAGGCCGGACACATCTCTGAAAGACTATACTCCATGGGTCCCCATTCATTACATCTTACCTCCCATGAAACACAAAGGAGTTGTAGCGTGATGGGAGGAAACAACGGCCTCCTTCTCCTTCTCGGAATACCCCGTTGCCCAAGGTTACGGGCCTTGTCCAGAAGCAACAGTTGCCCAGGATTTCTTTGCTTTGAGCTCGTGAGACAGCATATCATGTAGGACCGCCGAGAAGGAGACCTGCCTCTCTCTGGTTTGGAAGAGGTTAGCTTTTCTACTCAGCCTTGGAGCACAAAGACCCAGCCAATTCCCAAGGACAGTTTCGAAGGTTACTGGTGCAGGTCTCTCTGCGCTTAGCCCACCGTTCAGCTACAGTCTGTAAAGTGCATTCAGGGAAGAGCAAGAAAGTCTCCAACGCCCCGCGTCTTGTGGGGAAGGAACAGCACATTCTCTCCTCAGTGAAGACGTCCTTTCTTGCAGACTGCCAGGCTGGGACTCCTCTTCCGTCTCAGACCACCGAGTTTGGCATAGCGTTGAAATGACACCTTCCCTCAACGCCGTAGGCATCTCTTCAAGAACATAAACCCTGTGTGCCCATTCGTTATACCTCACCGCCCTAAGAAACACCGAAGAGCTGTGGCTGGATGGTAGGAAACAGTGGCCGTAGTGTCCTTCGATCAATATCCCGTTCCAAAGGCCCCCCGTGAAAATCTCTTGCTTTCGAGGGCCTAGGGCATACCAAGGGCTGCCAAACACAGCTAAAGGAGGCGAAATAAGAGAAGCAGAACTTGCTCCTGAGAAACTCGTACATACACTGAACCCAAAGCATGCCTCTTCGTGGAGACCGAAGGCCTCCCCAGCTCAGATTCTGGGCCCTGGAACACAGTGCTAACCGCTGCCTTCAAGGAGAGGTAGGCAAGGAATGTTTACAAGTCTCGCCTGCCTCTCAGGGCCTGTTCAGCTTGAGTGGAAAATAGCCACAGCCTGCCCGAACGTCCTGCCGAGCAGCGAGTTGTACTGGAGTGTAGCAAACGCTTCCAAGTTGTCTGAGGGGAAAGAGGCCATTGCTGTGGTGTGAACGGCCTTCTCTGCCACTCTTTCGGAGCACAGTGCTCTCTGGGCAGGCAGGATAGTTCCTAGAGCAGAAGCATTTGAACAGACGTCTGCCCTGGTATACTTCCTACATCCGCACATCGAGTGCATCTTTCCTACGCTCCAGGCACCCACACGGTGCACAGAACTCCTCCTGATGGCGAGACAGAAGATGCAACATTTCTTCTAGGGGGCTCGTGAGGGGCGAGGCCTCTTGAGGAGTTGGACCCTCGAATGCCGCTGAAACCACTGAGGTTGATTGCCACTTTATGTTAGCGACACATTGAGAATATTTCAGGTTCATGGAACCCCGTGCAGTGCGCCACGAGAGAAGAAAACGCAGATGCTGCCTTGACAGGGTTAGATTGAATTGCCTCTGTCCCCCCTCCGAAAACTAACTTTCCCAGAGCCAGCACAGCTTCACGTCCCGAGCAACGTTTTCTGCTGTGTGCCAGGATACATGAAAGGAAACCTGGGGACGCTGGGAGACTCTGAGCTGTACGCGGCTTGCCAAAGCTTCTAGACCCTTCAGGGGTCAGTGTGGCCCTTCTGGAGAGTGACACAGCATGTTTCCTAATGGAAACCTAGTGTTACATTTCGGGGACTTTCTGCACAACCTTCCTCAGCCGCCTAGCTGGATGTCCTTGCCCAGAAGCGGCAGTTGCCAAGGAGTTCTTTCCCAGGAGCTCGTGAGACAGCATACCATGCAGAACCGCAGAGAAGGAGACCAGCCTTTCTCCGGGTTCTCAGAGGTTCGCTTTTCTGCCTTTGAGCCTCTGAACTCAGAGATCCAGTCAGCTCCCAATGATACTTTAGAACTGTAGTATTGAAGGTCTCTCTGCCATCAGCCCCCTGCTCAGCTCCCGTCTCCTAGGTGCATTCAGTGAAGTAGCATCCACTCTGCAGCCTCCCGCACCATGTTGTTTAGGAACGGCACATTTCCTCTTCGTAAAGAAATCTTTTCTTGCAGCCTGCCTGGCCCGAGCTCCTATTCCTTTTCCGAAGGCCGAGTTCGGCATAGCCCTGCAATGACCCCTTCCCTCAAGGCCGGACACATCTCTGAAAGACTATACTCCATGGGTCCCCATTCATTACATCTTACCTCCCATGAAACACAAAGGAGTTGTAGCGTGATGGGAGGAAACAACGGCCTCCTTCTCCTTCTCGGAATACCCCGTTGCCCAAGGTTACGGGCCTTGTCCAGAAGCAACAGTTGCCCAGGATTTCTTTGCTTTGAGCTCGTGAGACAGCATATCATGTAGGACCGCCGAGAAGGAGACCTGCCTCTCTCTGGTTTGGAAGAGGTTAGCTTTTCTACTCAGCCTTGGAGCACAAAGACCCAGCCAATTCCCAAGGACAGTTTCGAAGGTTACTGGTGCAGGTCTCTCTGCGCTTAGCCCACTGTTCAGCTACAGTCTGTAAAGTGCATTCAGGGAAGAGCAAGAAAGTCTCCAACGCCCCGCGTCTTGTGGGGAAGGAACAGCACATTCTCTCCTCAGTGAAGACGTCCTTTCTTGCAGACTGCCAGGCTGGGACTCCTCTTCCGTCTCAGACCACCGAGTTTGGCATAGCATTGAAATGACCCCTTCCCTCAACGCCGTACGCATCTCTTCAAGAACATAAACCCTGTGTGCCCATTCGTTATACCTCACCGCCCTAAGAAACACCGAAGAGCTGTGGCTGGATGGTAGGAAACAGTGGCCGTAGTGTCCTTCGATCAATATCCCGTTCCAAAGGCCCCCCCGTGAAAATCTCTTGCTTTCGAGGGCCTAGGGCATTCCAAGGGCTGCCAAACACAGCTAAAGGAGGCGAAATAAGAGAAGCAGAACTTGCTCCTGAGAAACTCGTACATACACTGAACCCAAAGCATGCCTCTTCGTGGAGACCGAAGGCCTCCCCAGCTCAGATTCTGGGCCCTGGAACACAGTGCTAACCGCTGCCTTCAAGGAGAGGTAGGCAAGGAATGTTTTCAAGTCTCGCCTGCCTCTCAGGGCCTGTTCAGCTTGAGTGGAAAATAGCCACAGCCTGCCCGAACGTCCTGCCGAGCAGCGAGTTGTACTGGAGTGTAGCAAACGCTTCCAAGTTGTCTGAGGGGAAAGAGGCCATTGCTGTGGTGAGAACGGCCTTCTCTGCCACTCTCTTGGAGCACAGTGCTCTCTGGGCAGGCAGGATAGTTCCTAGAGCAGAAGCATTTGAACAGATGTCTGCCCTGGTATACTTCCTACATCCGCACATCGAGTGCATCTTTCCTACGCTCCAGGCACCAACGTGGTGCACAGAACTCCTCCTGATGGCGAGACAGAAGACGCAACATTTCTTCTCGGGGGCTCGTGAGGGGCGAGGCCTCTTGAGGAGTTGGACCCTCGAATGCCGCTGAAACCACTGAGGTTGATTGCCATGTTATGTTAGGGACACATTGAGAGCATTTCAGGTTCATGGAACCCCGTGCAGTGCGCCATGAGAGAAGAAAACGCAGATGCTGCCTTGAGAGGGTTAGATTGAATTGCCTCTGTCCCCCCTCCGAAAACTAACTTTCCCAGAGCCAGCACAGCTTCACGTCCCGAGCAACGTTTTCTGCTGTGTGCCAGGATACATGAAAGGAAACCTGGGGACGCTGGGAGACTCTGAGCTGTACGCGGCTTGCCGAAGCTTCTAGAGCATTCAGGGGTCAGTGTGGCCCTTCTGGAGAGTGACACAGCATGTTTCCTAATGGAAACCTAGTGTTACATTTCGGGGACTTTCTGCACAACCTTCCTCAGCCGCCTAGCTGGATGTCCTTGCCCAGAAGCGGCAGTTGCCAAGGAGTTCTTTCCCAGGAGCTCGTGAGACAGCATACCATGCAGAACCGCAGAGAAGGAGACCAGCCTTTCTCCGGGTTTTCAGAGGTTCGCTTTTCTGCCTTTGAGCCTTTGAACACAGAGATCCAGTCAGCTCCCAATGATACTTTAGAACTGTAGTATTGACGGTCTCTCTGCCATCAGCCCCCTGCTCAGCTCCCGTCTCCTAGGTGCATTCAGTGAAGTAGCATCCACTCTGCAGCCTCCCGCACCATGTTGTTTAGGAACGGCACATTTCCTCTTCGTAAAGAAATCTTTTCTTGCAGCCTGCCTGGCCCGAGCTCCTATTCCTTTTCCGAAGGCCGAGTTCGGCATAGCCCTGCAATGACCCCTTCCCTCAAGGCCGGACACATCTCTGAAAGACTATACTCCATGGGTCCCCATTCATTACATCTTACCTCCCATGAAACACAAAGGAGTTGTAGCGTGATGGGAGGAAACAACGGCCTCCTTCTCCTTCTCGGAATACCCCGTTGCCCAAGGTTACGGTCCTTGTCCAGAAGCAACAGTTGCCCAGGATTTCTTTGCTTTGAGCTCGTGAGACAGCATATCATGTAGGACCGCCGAGAAGGAGACCTGCCTCTCTCTGGTTTGGAAGAGGTTAGCTTTTCTACTCAGCCTTGGAGCACAAAGACCCAGCCAATTCCCAAGGACAGTTTCGAAGGTTACTGGTGCAGGTCTCTCTGCGCTTAGCCCACTGTTCAGCTACAGTCTGTAAAGTGCATTCAGGGAAGAGCAAGAAAGTCTCCAACGCCCCGCGTCTTGTGGGGAAGGAACAGCACATTCTCTCCTCAGTGAAGACGTCCTTTCTTGCAGACTGCCAGGCTGGGACTCCTCTTCCGTCTCAGACCACCGAGTTTGGCATAGCGTTGAAATGACACCTTCCCTCAACGCCGTAGGCATCTCTTCAAGAACATAAACCCTGTGTGCCCATTCGTTATACCTCACCGCCCTAAGAAACACCGAAGAGCTGTGGCTGGATGGTAGGAAACAGTGGCCGTAGTGTCCTTCGATCAATATCCCGTTCCAAAGGCCCCCCGTGAAAATCTCTTGCTTTCGAGGGCCTAGGGCATACCAAGGGCTGCCAAACACAGCTAAAGGAGGCGAAATAAGAGAAGCAGAACTTGCTCCTGAGAAACTCGTACATACACTGAACCCAAAGCATGCCTCTTCGTGGAGACCGAAGGCCTCCCCAGCTCAGATTCTGGGCCCTGGAACACAGTGCTAACCGCTGCCTTCAAGGAGAGGTAGGCAAGGAATGTTTACAAGTCTCGCCTGCCTCTCAGGGCCTGTTCAGCTTGAGTGGAAAATAGCCACAGCCTGCCCGAACGTCCTGCCGAGCAGCGAGTTGTACTGGAGTGTAGCAAACGCTTCCAAGTTGTCTGAGGGGAAAGAGGCCATTGCTGTGGTGTGAACGGCCTTCTCTGCCACTCTCTTGGAGCACAGTGCTCTCTGGGCAGGCAGGATAGTTCCTAGAGCAGAAGCATTTGAACAGACGTCTGCCCTGGTATACTTCCTACATCCGCACATCGAGTGCATCTTTCCTACGCTCCAGGCACCCACACGGTGCACAGAACTCCTCCTGATGGCGAGACAGAAGATGCAACATTTCTTCTAGGGGGCTCGTGAGGGGCGAGGCCTCTTGAGGAGTTGGACCCTCGAATGCCGCTGAAACCACTGAGGTTGATTGCCACTTTATGTTAGCGACACATTGAGAATATTTCAGGTTCATGGAACCCCGTGCAGTGCGCCACGAGAGAAGAAAACGCAGATGCTGCCTTGACAGGGTTAGATTGAATTGCCTCTGTCCCCCCTCCGAAAACTAACTTTCCCAGAGCCAGCACAGCTTCACGTCCCGAGCAACGTTTTCTGCTGTGTGCCAGGATACATGAAAGGAAACCTGGGGACGCTGGGAGACTCTGAGCTGTACGCGGCTTGCCAAAGCTTCTAGACCCTTCAGGGGTCAGTGTGGCCCTTCTGGAGAGTGACACAGCATGTTTCCTAATGGAAACCTAGTGTTACATTTCGGGGACTTTCTGCACAACCTTCCTCAGCCGCCTAGCTGGATGTCCTTGCCCAGAAGCGGCAGTTGCCAAGGAGTTCTTTCCCAGGAGCTCGTGAGACAGCATACCATGCAGAACCGCAGAGAAGGAGACCAGCCTTTCTCCGGGTTCTCAGAGGTTAGCTTTTCTGCCTTTGAGCCTTTGAACACAGAGATCCAGTCACCTCCCAATGATACTTTAGAACTGTAGTATTGAAGGTCTCTCTGCCATCAGCCCCCTGCTCAGCTCCCGTCTCCTAGGTGCATTCAGTGAAGTAGCATCCACTCTGCAGCCTCCCGCACCATGTTGTTTAGGAACGGCACATTTCCTCTTCGTTAAGAAATCTTTTCTTGCAGCCTGCCTGGCCCGAGCTCCTATTCCTTTTCCGAAGGCCGAGTTCGGCATAGCCCTGCAATGACCCCTTCCCTCAAGGCCGGACACATCTCTGAAAGACTATACTCCATGGGTCCCCATTCATTACATCTTACCTCCCATGAAACACAAAGGAGTTGTAGCGTGATGGGAGGAAACAACGGCCTCCTTCTCCTTCTCGGAATACCCCGTTGCCCAAGGTTACGGGCCTTGTCCAGAAGCAACAGTTGCCCAGGATTTCTTTGCTTTGAGCTCGTGAGACAGCATATCATGTAGGACCGCCGAGAAGGAGACCTGCCTCTCTCTGGTTTGGAAGAGGTTAGCTTTTCTACTCAGCCTTGGAGCACAAAGACCCAGCCAATTCCCAAGGACAGTTTCGAAGGTTACTGGTGCAGGTCTCTCTGCGCTTAGCCCACTGTTCAGCTACAGTCTGTAAAGTGCATTCAGGGAAGAGCAAGAAAGTCTCCAACGCCCCGCGTCTTGTGGGGAAGGAACAGCACATTCTCTCCTCAGTGAAGACGTCCTTTCTTGCAGACTGCCAGGCTGGGACTCCTCTTCCGTCTCAGACCACCGAGTTTGGCATAGCGTTGAAATGACACCTTCCCTCAACGCCGTAGGCATCTCTTCAAGAACATAAACCCTGTGTGCCCATTCGTTATACCTCACCGCCCTAAGAAACACCGAAGAGCTGTGGCTGGATGGTAGGAAACAGTGGCCGTAGTGTCCTTCGATCAATATCCCGTTCCAAAGGCCCCCCGTGAAAATCTCTTGCTTTCGAGGGCCTAGGGCATACCAAGGGCTGCCAAACACAGCTAAAGGAGGCGAAATAAGAGAAGCAGAACTTGCTCCTGAGAAACTCGTACATACACTGAACCCAAAGCATGCCTCTTCGTGGAGACCGAAGGCCTCCCCAGCTCAGATTCTGGGCCCTGGAACACAGTGCTAACCGCTGCCTTCAAGGAGAGGTAGGCAAGGAATGTTTTCAAGTCTCGCCTGCCTCTCAGGGCCTGTTCAGCTTGAGTGGAAAATATCCACAGCCTGCCCGAACGTCCTGCCGAGCAGCGAGTTGTACTGGAGTGTAGCAAACGCTTCCAAGTTGTCTGAGGGGAAAGAGGCCATTGCTGTGGTGTGAACGGCCTTCTCTGCCACTCTTTCGGAGCACAGTGCTCTCTGGGCAGGCAGGATAGTTCCTAGAGCAGAAGCATTTGAACAGACGTCTGCCCTGGTATACTTCCTACATCCGCACATCGAGTGCATCTTTCCTACGCTCCAGGCACCAACACGGTGCACAGAACTCCTCCTGATGGCGAGACAGAAGACGCAACATTTCTTCTAGGGGGCTCGTGAGGGGCGAGGCCTCTTGAGGAGTTGGACCCTCGAATGCCGCTGAAACCACTGAGGTTGATTGCCACGTTATGTTAGCGACACACTGAGAGCATTTCAGGTTCATGGAACCCCGTGCAGTGCGCCACGAGAGAAGAAAACGCAGATGCTGCCTTGACAGGGTTAGATTGAATTGCCTCTGTCCCCCCTCCGAAAACTAACTTTCCCAGAGCCAGCACAGCTTCACGTCCCGAGCAACGTTTTCTGCTGTGTGCCAGGATACATGAAAGGAAACCTGGGGACGCTGGGAGACTCTGAGCTGTACGCGGCTTGCCAAAGCTTCTAGACCCTTCAGGGGTCAGTGTGGCCCTTCTGGAGAGTGACACAGCATGTTTCCTAATGGAAACCTAGTGTTACATTTTGGGGACTTTCTGCACAACCTTCCTCAGCCGCCTAGCTGGATGTCCTTGCCCAGAAGCGGCAGTTGCCAAGGAGTTCTTTCCCAGGAGCTCGTGAGACAGCATACCATGCAGAACCGCAGAGAAGGAGACCAGCCTTTCTCCGGGTTCTCAGAGGTTCGCTTTTCTGCCTTTGAGCCTCTGAACTCAGAGATCCAGTCAGCTCCCAATGATACTTTAGAACTGTAGTATTGAAGGTCTCTCTGCCATCAGCCCCCTGCTCAGCTCCCGTCTCCTAGGTGCATTCAGTGAAGTAGCATCCACTCTGCAGCCTCCCGCACCATGTTGTTTAGGAACGGCACATTTCCTCTTCGTAAAGAAATCTTTTCTTGCAGCCTGCCTGGCCCGAGCTCCTATTCCTTTTCCGAAGGCCGAGTTCGGCATAGCCCTGCAATGACCCCTTCCCTCAAGGCCGGACACATCTCTGAAAGACTATACTCCATGGGTCCCCATTCATTACATCTTACCTCCCATGAAACACAAAGGAGTTGTAGCGTGATGGGAGGAAACAACGGCCTCCTTCTCCTTCTCGGAATACCCCGTTGCCCAAGGTTACGGGCCTTGTCCAGAAGCAACAGTTGCCCAGGATTTCTTTGCTTTGAGCTCGTGAGACAGCATATCATGTAGGACCGCCGAGAAGGAGACCTGCCTCTCTCTGGTTTGGAAGAGGTTAGCTTTTCTACTCAGCCTTGGAGCACAAAGACCCAGCCAATTCCCAAGGACAGTTTCGAAGGTTACTGGTGCAGGTCTCTCTGCGCTTAGCCCACTGTTCAGCTACAGTCTGTAAAGTGCATTCAGGGAAGAGCAAGAAAGTCTCCAACGCCCCGCGTCTTGTGGGGAAGGAACAGCACATTCTCTCCTCAGTGAAGACGTCCTTTCTTGCAGACTGCCAGGCTGGGACTCCTCTTCCGTCTCAGACCACCGAGTTTGGCATAGCATTGAAATGACCCCTTCCCTCAACGCCGTACGCATCTCTTCAAGAACATAAACCCTGTGTGCCCATTCGTTATACCTCACCGCCCTAAGAAACACCGAAGAGCTGTGGCTGGATGGTAGGAAACAGTGGCCGTAGTGTCCTTCGATCAATATCCCGTTCCAAAGGCCCCCCCGTGAAAATCTCTTGCTTTCGAGGGCCTAGGGCATTCCAAGGGCTGCCAAACACAGCTAAAGGAGGCGAAATAAGAGAAGCAGAACTTGCTCCTGAGAAACTCGTACATACACTGAACCCAAAGCATGCCTCTTCGTGGAGACCGAAGGCCTCCCCAACTCAGATTCTGGGCCCTGGAACACAGTGCTAACCGCTGCCTTCAAGGAGAGGTAGGCAAGGAATGTTTTCAAGTCTCGCCTGCCTCTCAGGGCCTGTTCAGCTTGAGTGGAAAATATCCACAGCCTGCCCGAGCGTCCTGCCGAGCAGCGAGTTGTACTGGAGTGTAGCAAACGCTTCCAAGTTGTCTGAGGGGAAAGAGGCCATTGCTGTGGTGAGAACGGCCTTCTCTGCCACTCTCTTGGAGCACAGTGCTCTCTGGGCAGGCAGGATAGTTCCTAGAGCAGAAGCATTTGAACAGATGTCTGCCCTGGTATACTTCCTACATCCGCACATCGAGTGCATCTTTCCTACGCTCCAGGCACCAACGTGGTGCACAGAACTCCTCCTGATGGCGAGACAGAAGACGCAACATTTCTTCTCGGGGGCTCGTGAGGGGCGAGGCCTCTTGAGGAGTTGGACCCTCGAATGCCGCTGAAACCACTGAGGTTGATTGCCATGTTATGTTAGGGACACATTGAGAGCATTTCAGATTCATGGAACCCCGTGCAGTGCGCCATGAGAGAAGAAAACGCAGATGCTGCCTTGAGAGGGTTAGATTGAATTGCCTCTGTCCCCCCTCCGAAAACTAAATTTCCCAGAGCCAGCACAGCTTCACGTCCCGAGCAACGTTTTCTGCTGTGTGCCAGGATACATGAAAGGAAACCTGGGGACGCTGGGAGACTCTGAGCTGTACGCGGCTTGCCGAAGCTTCTAGAGCATTCAGGGGTCAGTGTGGCCCTTCTGGAGAGTGACACAGCATGTTTCCTAATGGAAACCTAGAGTTACATTTCGGGGACTTTCTGCACAACCTTCCTCAGCCGCCTAGCTGGATGTCCTTGCCCAGAAGCGGCAGTTGCCAAGTTCTTTCCCAGGAGCTCGTGAGACAGCATACCATGCAGAACCGCAGAGAAGGAGACCAGCCTTTCTCCGGGTTTTCAGAGGTTCGCTTTTCTGCCTTTGAGCCTTTGAACACAGAGATCCAGTCAGCTCCCAATGATACTTTAGAACTGTAGTATTGACGGTCTCTCTGCCATCAGCCCCCTGCTCAGCTCCCGTCTCCTAGGTGCATTCAGTGAAGTAGCATCCACTCTGCAGCCTCCCGCACCATGTTGTTTAGGAACGGCACATTTCCTCTTCGTAAAGAAATCTTTTCTTGCAGCCTGCCTGGCCCGAGCTCCTATTCCTTTTCCGAAGGCCGAGTTCGGCATAGCCCTGCAATGACCCCTTCCCTCAAGGCCGGACACATCTCTGAAAGACTATACTCCATGGGTCCCCATTCATTACATCTTACCTCCCATGAAACACAAAGGAGTTGTAGCGTGATGGGAGGAAACAACGGCCTCCTTCTCCTTCTCGGAATACCCCGTTGCCCAAGGTTACGGGCCTTGTCCAGAAGCAACAGTTGCCCAGGATTTCTTTGCTTTGAGCTCGTGAGACAGCATATCATGTAGGACCGCCGAGAAGGAGACCTGCCTCTCTCTGGTTTGGAAGAGGTTAGCTTTTCTACTCAGCCTTGGAGCACAAAGACCCAGCCAATTCCCAAGGACAGTTTCGAAGGTTACTGGTGCAGGTCTCTCTGCGCTTAGCCCACTGTTCAGCTACAGTCTGTAAAGTGCATTCAGGGAAGAGCAAGAAAGTCTCCAACGCCCCGCGTCTTGTGGGGAAGGAACAGCACATTCTCTCCTCAGTGAAGACGTCCTTTCTTGCAGACTGCCAGGCTGGGACTCCTCTTCCGTCTCAGACCACCGAGTTTGGCATAGCGTTGAAATGACACCTTCCCTCAACGCCGTAGGCATCTCTTCAAGAACATAAACCCTGTGTGCCCATTCGTTATACCTCACCGCCCTAAGAAACACCGAAGAGCTGTGGCTGGATGGTAGGAAACAGTGGCCGTAGTGTCCTTCGATCAATATCCCGTTCCAAAGGCCCCCCGTGAAAATCTCTTGCTTTCGAGGGCCTAGGGCATACCAAGGGCTGCCAAACACAGCTAAAGGAGGCGAAATAAGAGAAGCAGAACTTGCTCCTGAGAAACTCGTACATACACTGAACCCAAAGCATGCCTCTTCGTGGAGACCGAAGGCCTCCCCAGCTCAGATTCTGGGCCCTGGAACACAGTGCTAACCGCTGCCTTCAAGGAGAGGTAGGCAAGGAATGTTTACAAGTCTCGCCTGCCTCTCAGGGCCTGTTCAGCTTGAGTGGAAAATAGCCACAGCCTGCCCGAACGTCCTGCCGAGCAGCGAGTTGTACTGGAGTGTAGCAAACGCTTCCAAGTTGTCTGAGGGGAAAGAGGCCATTGCTGTGGTGTGAACGGCCTTCTCTGCCACTCTCTTGGAGCACAGTGCTCTCTGGGCAGGCAGGATAGTTCCTAGAGCAGAAGCATTTGAACAGACGTCTGCCCTGGTATACTTCCTACATCCGCACATCGAGTGCATCTTTCCTACGCTCCAGGCACCAACGCGGTGCACAGAACTCCTCCTGATGGCGAGACAGAAGACGCAACATTTCTTCTAGGGGGCTCGTGAGGGGCGAGGCCTCTTGAGGAGTTGGACCCTCGAATGCCGCTGAAACCACTGAGGTTGATTGCCACTTTATGTTAGCGACACATTGAGAACATTTCAGGTTCATGGAACCCCGTGCAGTGCGCCACGAGAGAAGAAAACGCAGATGCTGCCTTGACAGGGTTAGATTGAATTGCCTCTGTCCCCCCTCCGAAAACTAACTTTCCCAGAGCCAGCACAGCTTCACGTCCCGAGCAACATTTTCTGCTGTGTGCCAGGATACATGAAAGGAAACCTGGGGACGCTGGGAGACTCTGAGCTGTACGCGGCTTGCCAAAGCTTCTAGAGCATTCAGGGGTCAGTGTGGCCCTTCTGGAGAGTGACACAGCATGTTTCCTAATGGAAACCTAGTGTTACATTTCGGGGACTTTCTGCACAACCTTCCTCAGCTGCCTAGCTGGATGTCCTTGCCCAGAAGCGGCAGTTGCCAAGGAGTTCTTTCCCAGGAGCTCGTGAGACAGCATACCATGCAGAACCGCAGAGGAGACCAGCCTTTCTCCGGGTTCTCAGAGGTTCGCTGCCTTTGAGCCTCTGAAGTCAGAGATCCAGTCAGCTCCCAATGATACTTTAGAACTGTAGTATTGAAGGTCTCTCTGCCATCAGCCCCCTGCTCAGCTCCCGTCTCCTAGGTGCATTCAGTGAAGTAGCATCCACTCTGCAGCCTCCCGCACCATGTTGTTTAGGAACGGCACATTTCCTCTTCGTAAAGAAATCTTTTCTTGCAGCCTGCCTGGCCCGAGCTCCTATTCCTTTTCCGAAGGCCGAGTTCAGCATAGCCCTGCAAAGACCCCTTCCCTCAAGGCCGGACACATCTCTGAAAGACTATACTCCATGGGTCCCCATTCATTACATCTTACCTCCCATGAAACACAAAGGAGTTGTAGCGTGATGGGAGGAAACAACAGCCTCCTTCTCCTTCTCGGAATACCCCGTTGCCCAAGGTTACGGGCCTTGTCCAGAAGCAACAGTTGCCCAGGATTTCTTTGCTTTGAGCTCGTGAGACAGCATATCATGTAGGACCGCCGAGAAAGAGACCTACCTCTCTCTGGTTTGGAAGAGGTTAGCTTTTCTACTCAGCCTTGGAGCACAAAGACCCAGCCAATTCCCAATGACAGTTTCGAAGGTTACTGGTGCAGGTCTCTCTGCGCTTAGCCCACTGTTCAGCTACAGTCTGTAAAGTGCATTCAGGGAAGAGCAAGAAAGTCTCCAACGCCCCGCGTCTTGTGGGGAAGGAACAGCACATTCTCTCCTCAGTGAAGACGTCCTTTCTTGCAGACTGCCAGGCTGGGACTCCTCTTCCGTCTCAGACCACCGAGTTTGGCATAGCGTTGAAATGACCCCTTCCCTCAACGCCGTACGCATCTCTTCAAGAACATAAACCCTGTGTGCCCATTCGTTATACCTCACCACCCTAAGAAACACCGAAGAGCAGTGGCTGGATGGTAGGAAACAGTGGCCGTAGTGTCCTTCGATCAATATCCCGTTCCAAAGGCCCCCCGTGGAAATCTCTTGCTTTCGAGGGCCTAGGGCATACCAAGGGCTGCCAAACACAGCTAAAGGAGGCGAAATAAGAGAAGCAGAACTTGCTCCTGAGAAACTCGTACATACACTGAACCCAAAGCATGCCTCTTCGTGGAGACCGAAGGCCTCCCCAGCTCAGATTCTGGGCCCTGGAACACAGTGCTAACCGCTGCCTTCAAGGAGAGGTAGGCAAGGAATGTTTTCAAGTCTCGCCTGCCTCTCAGGGCCTGTTCAGCTTGAGTGGAAAATATCCACAGCCTGCCCGAACGTCCTGCCGAGCAGCGAGTTGTACTGGAGTGTAGCAAACGCTTCCAAGTTGTCTGAGGGGAAAGAGGCCATTGCTGTGGTGTGAACGGCCTTCTCTGCCACTCTCTTGGAGCACAGTGCTCTCTGGGCAGGCAGGATAGTTCCTAGAGCAGAAGCATTTGAACAGACGTCTGCCCTGGTATACTTCCTACATCCGCACATCGAGTGCATCTTTCCTACGCTCCAGGCACCCACACGGTGCACAGAACTCCTCCTGATGGCGAGACAGAAGATGCAACATTTCTTCTAGGGGGCTCGTGAGGGGCGAGGCCTCTTGAGGAGTTGGACCCTCGAATGCCGCTGAAACCACTGAGGTTGATTGCCACTTTATGTTAGCGACACATTGAGAACATTTCAGGTTCATGGAACCCCGTGCAGTGCGCCACGAGAGAAGAAAACGCAGATGCTGCCTTGACAGGGTTAGATTGAATTGCCTCTGTCCCCCCTCCGAAAACTAACTTTCCCAGAGCCAGCACAGCTTCACGTCCCGAGCAACGTTTTCTGCTGTGTGCCAGGATACATGAAAGGAAACCTGGGGACGCTGGGAGACTCTGAGCTGTACGCGGCTTGCCAAAGCTTCTAGACCCTTCAGGGGTCAGTGTGGCCCTTCTGGAGAGTGACACAGCATGTTTCCTAATGGAAACCTAGTGTTACATTTCGGGGACTTTCTGCACAACCTTCCTCAGCCGCCTAGCTGGATGTCCTTGCCCAGAAGCGGCAGTTGCCAAGGAGTTCTTTCCCAGGAGCTCGTGAGACAGCATACCATGCAGAACCGCAGAGAAGGAGACCAGCCTTTCTCCGGGTTCTCAGAGGTTAGCTTTTCTGCCTTTGAGCCTTTGAACACAGAGATCCAGTCACCTCCCAATGATACTTTAGAACTGTAGTATTGAAGGTCTCTCTGCCATCAGCCCCCTGCTCAGCTCCCGTCTCCTAGGTGCATTCAGTGAAGTAGCATCCACTCTGCAGCCTCCCGCACCATGTTGTTTAGGAACGGCACATTTCCTCTTCGTAAAGAAATCTTTTCTTGCAGCCTGCCTGGCCCGAGCTCCTATTCCTTTTCCGAAGGCCGAGTTCGGCATAGCCCTGCAATGACCCCTTCCCTCAAGGCCGGACACATCTCTGAAAGACTATACTCCATGGGTCCCCATTCATTACATCTTACCTCCCATGAAACACAAAGGAGTTGTAGCGTGATGGGAGGAAACAACGGCCTCCTTCTCCTTCTCGGAATACCCCGTTGCCCAAGGTTACGGGCCTTGTCCAGAAGCAACAGTTGCCCAGGATTTCTTTGCTTTGAGCTCGTGAGACAGCATATCATGTAGGACCGCCGAGAAGGAGACCTGCCTCTCTCTGGTTTGGAAGAGGTTAGCTTTTCTACTCAGCCTTGGAGCACAAAGACCCAGCCAATTCCCAAGGACAGTTTCGAAGGTTACTGGTGCAGGTCTCTCTGCGCTTAGCCCACTGTTCAGCTACAGTCTGTAAAGTGCATTCAGGGAAGAGCAAGAAAGTCTCCAACGCCCCGCGTCTTGTGGGGAAGGAACAGCACATTCTCTCCTCAGTGAAGACGTCCTTTCTTGCAGACTGCCAGGCTGGGACTCCTCTTCCGTCTCAGACCACCGAGTTTGGCATAGCATTGAAATGACCCCTTCCCTCAACGCCGTACGCATCTCTTCAAGAACATAAACCCTGTGTGCCCATTCGTTATACCTCACCGCCCTAAGAAACACCGAAGAGCTGTGGCTGGATGGTAGGAAACAGTGGCCGTAGTGTCCTTCGATCAATATCCCGTTCCAAAGGCCCCCCCGTGAAAATCTCTTGCTTTCGAGGGCCTAGGGCATTCCAAGGGCTGCCAAACACAGCTAAAGGAGGCGAAATAAGAGAAGCAGAACTTGCTCCTGAGAAACTCGTACATACACTGAACCCAAAGCATGCCTCTTCGTGGAGACCGAAGGCCTCCCCAGCTCAGATTCTGGGCCCTGGAACACAGTGCTAACCGCTGCCTTCAAGGAGAGGTAGGCAAGGAATGTTTTCAAGTCTCGCCTGCCTCTCAGGGCCTGTTCAGCTTGAGTGGAAAATATCCACAGCCTGCCCGAGCGTCCTGCCGAGCAGCGAGTTGTACTGGAGTGTAGCAAACGCTTCCAAGTTGTCTGAGGGGAAAGAGGCCATTGCTGTGGTGAGAACGGCCTTCTCTGCCACTCTCTTGGAGCACAGTGCTCTCTGGGCAGGCAGGATAGTTCCTAGAGCAGAAGCATTTGAACAGATGTCTGCCCTGGTATACTTCCTACATCCGCACATCGAGTGCATCTTTCCTACGCTCCAGGCACCAACGTGGTGCACAGAACTCCTCCTGATGGCGAGACAGAAGACGCAACATTTCTTCTCGGGGGCTCGTGAGGGGCGAGGCCTCTTGAGGAGTTGGACCCTCGAATGCCGCTGAAACCACTGAGGTTGATTGCCATGTTATGTTAGGGACACATTGAGAGCATTTCAGATTCATGGAACCCCGTGCAGTGCGCCATGAGAGAAGAAAACGCAGATGCTGCCTTGAGAGGGTTAGATTGAATTGCCTCTGTCCCCCCTCCGAAAACTAACTTTCCCAGAGCCAGCACAGCTTCACGTCCCGAGCAACGTTTTCTGCTGTGTGCCAGGATACATGAAAGGAAACCTGGGGACGCTGGGAGACTCTGAGCTGTACGCGGCTTGCCGAAGCTTCTAGAGCATTCAGGGGTCAGTGTGGCCCTTCTGGAGAGTGACACAGCATGTTTCCTAATGGAAACCTAGAGTTACATTTCGGGGACTTTCTGCACAACCTTCCTCAGCCGCCTAGCTGGATGTCCTTGCCCAGAAGCGGCAGTTGCCAAGGAGTTCTTTCCCAGGAGCTCGTGAGACAGCATACCATGCAGAACCGCAGAGAAGGAGACCAGCCTTTCTCCGGGTTTTCAGAGGTTCGCTTTTCTGCCTTTGAGCCTTTGAACACAGAGATCCAGTCAGCTCCCAATGATACTTTAGAACTGTAGTATTGACGGTCTCTCTGCCATCAGCCCCCTGCTCAGCTCCCGTCTCCTAGGTGCATTCAGTGAAGTAGCATCCACTCTGCAGCCTCCCGCACCATGTTGTTTAGGAACGGCACATTTCCTCTTCGTAAAGAAATCTTTTCTTGCAGCCTGCCTGGCCCGAGCTCCTATTCCTTTTCCGAAGGCCGAGTTCGGCATAGCCCTGCAATGACCCCTTCCCTCAAGGCCGGACACATCTCTGAAAGACTATACTCCATGGGTCCCCATTCATTACATCTTACCTCCCATGAAACACAAAGGAGTTGTAGCGTGATGGGAGGAAACAACGGCCTCCTTCTCCTTCTCGGAATACCCCGTTGCCCAAGGTTACGGGCCTTGTCCAGAAGCAACAGTTGCCCAGGATTTCTTTGCTTTGAGCTCGTGAGACAGCATATCATGTAGGACCGCCGAGAAGGAGACCTGCCTCTCTCTGGTTTGGAAGAGGTTAGCTTTTCTACTCAGCCTTGGAGCACAAAGACCCAGCCAATTCCCAAGGACAGTTTCGAAGGTTACTGGTGCAGGTCTCTCTGCGCTTAGCCCACTGTTCAGCTACAGTCTGTAAAGTGCATTCAGGGAAGAGCAAGAAAGTCTCCAACGCCCCGCGTCTTGTGGGGAAGGAACAGCACATTCTCTCCTCAGTGAAGACGTCCTTTCTTGCAGACTGCCAGGCTGGGACTCCTCTTCCGTCTCAGACCACCGAGTTTGGCATAGCGTTGAAATGACACCTTCCCTCAACGCCGTAGGCATCTCTTCAAGAACATAAACCCTGTGTGCCCATTCGTTATACCTCACCGCCCTAAGAAACACCGAAGAGCTGTGGCTGGATGGTAGGAAACAGTGGCCGTAGTGTCCTTCGATCAATATCCCGTTCCAAAGGCCCCCCGTGAAAATCTCTTGCTTTCGAGGGCCTAGGGCATACCAAGGGCTGCCAAACACAGCTAAAGGAGGCGAAATAAGAGAAGCAGAACTTGCTCCTGAGAAACTCGTACATACACTGAACCCAAAGCATGCCTCTTCGTGGAGACCGAAGGCCTCCCCAGCTCAGATTCTGGGCCCTGGAACACAGTGCTAACCGCTGCCTTCAAGGAGAGGTAGGCAAGGAATGTTTACAAGTCTCGCCTGCCTCTCAGGGCCTGTTCAGCTTGAGTGGAAAATAGCCACAGCCTGCCCGAACGTCCTGCCGAGCAGCGAGTTGTACTGGAGTGTAGCAAACGCTTCCAAGTTGTCTGAGGGGAAAGAGGCCATTGCTGTGGTGTGAACGGCCTTCTCTGCCACTCTCTTGGAGCACAGTGCTCTCTGGGCAGGCAGGATAGTTCCTAGAGCAGAAGCATTTGAACAGACGTCTGCCCTGGTATACTTCCTACATCCGCACATCGAGTGCATCTTTCCTACGCTCCAGGCACCAACGCGGTGCACAGAACTCCTCCTGATGGCGAGACAGAAGACGCAACATTTCTTCTAGGGGGCTCGTGAGGGGCGAGGCCTCTTGAGGAGTTGGACCCTCGAATGCCGCTGAAACCACTGAGGTTGATTGCCACTTTATGTTAGCGACACATTGAGAACATTTCAGGTTCATGGAACCCCGTGCAGTGCGCCACGAGAGAAGAAAACGCAGATGCTGCCTTGACAGGGTTAGATTGAATTGCCTCTGTCCCCCCTCCGAAAACTAACTTTCCCAGAGCCAGCACAGCTTCACGTCCCGAGCAACATTTTCTGCTGTGTGCCAGGATACATGAAAGGAAACCTGGGGACGCTGGGAGACTCTGAGCTGTACGCGGCTTGCCAAAGCTTCTAGAGCATTCAGGGGTCAGTGTGGCCCTTCTGGAGAGTGACACAGCATGTTTCCTAATGGAAACCTAGTGTTACATTTCGGGGACTTTCTGCACAACCTTCCTCAGCTGCCTAGCTGGATGTCCTTGCCCAGAAGCGGCAGTTGCCAAGGAGTTCTTTCCCAGGAGCTCGTGAGACAGCATACCATGCAGAACCGCAGAGGAGACCAGCCTTTCTCCGGGTTCTCAGAGGTTCGCTGCCTTTGAGCCTCTGAAGTCAGAGATCCAGTCAGCTCCCAATGATACTTTAGAACTGTAGTATTGAAGGTCTCTCTGCCATCAGCCCCCTGCTCAGCTCCCGTCTCCTAGGTGCATTCAGTGAAGTAGCATCCACTCTGCAGCCTCCCGCACCATGTTGTTTAGGAACGGCACATTTCCTCTTCGTAAAGAAATCTTTTCTTGCAGCCTGCCTGGCCCGAGCTCCTATTCCTTTTCCGAAGGCCGAGTTCAGCATAGCCCTGCAAAGACCCCTTCCCTCAAGGCCGGACACATCTCTGAAAGACTATACTCCATGGGTCCCCATTCATTACATCTTACCTCCCATGAAACACAAAGGAGTTGTAGCGTGATGGGAGGAAACAACAGCCTCCTTCTCCTTCTCGGAATACCCCGTTGCCCAAGGTTACGGGCCTTGTCCAGAAGCAACAGTTGCCCAGGATTTCTTTGCTTTGAGCTCGTGAGACAGCATATCATGTAGGACCGCCGAGAAAGAGACCTACCTCTCTCTGGTTTGGAAGAGGTTAGCTTTTCTACTCAGCCTTGGAGCACAAAGACCCAGCCAATTCCCAATGACAGTTTCGAAGGTTACTGGTGCAGGTCTCTCTGCGCTTAGCCCACTGTTCAGCTACAGTCTGTAAAGTGCATTCAGGGAAGAGCAAGAAAGTCTCCAACGCCCCGCGTCTTGTGGGGAAGGAACAGCACATTCTCTCCTCAGTGAAGACGTCCTTTCTTGCAGACTGCCAGGCTGGGACTCCTCTTCCGTCTCAGACCACCGAGTTTGGCATAGCGTTGAAATGACCCCTTCCCTCAACGCCGTACGCATCTCTTCAAGAACATAAACCCTGTGTGCCCATTCGTTATACCTCACCACCCTAAGAAACACCGAAGAGCAGTGGCTGGATGGTAGGAAACAGTGGCCGTAGTGTCCTTCGATCAATATCCCGTTCCAAAGGCCCCCCGTGGAAATCTCTTGCTTTCGAGGGCCTAGGGCATACCAAGGGCTGCCAAACACAGCTAAAGGAGGCGAAATAAGAGAAGCAGAACTTGCTCCTGAGAAACTCGTACATACACTGAACCCAAAGCATGCCTCTTCGTGGAGACCGAAGGCCTCCCCAGCTCAGATTCTGGGCCCTGGAACACAGTGCTAACCGCTGCCTTCAAGGAGAGGTAGGCAAGGAATGTTTTCAAGTCTCGCCTGCCTCTCAGGGCCTGTTCAGCTTGAGTGGAAAATATCCACAGCCTGCCCGAACGTCCTGCCGAGCAGCGAGTTGTACTGGAGTGTAGCAAACGCTTCCAAGTTGTCTGAGGGGAAAGAGGCCATTGCTGTGGTGTGAACGGCCTTCTCTGCCACTCTCTTGGAGCACAGTGCTCTCTGGGCAGGCAGGATAGTTCCTAGAGCAGAAGCATTTGAACAGACGTCTGCCCTGGTATACTTCCTACATCCGCACATCGAGTGCATCTTTCCTACGCTCCAGGCACCCACACGGTGCACAGAACTCCTCCTGATGGCGAGACAGAAGATGCAACATTTCTTCTAGGGGGCTCGTGAGGGGCGAGGCCTCTTGAGGAGTTGGACCCTCGAATGCCGCTGAAACCACTGAGGTTGATTGCCACTTTATGTTAGCGACACATTGAGAACATTTCAGGTTCATGGAACCCCGTGCAGTGCGCCACGAGAGAAGAAAACGCAGATGCTGCCTTGACAGGGTTAGATTGAATTGCCTCTGTCCCCCCTCCGAAAACTAACTTTCCCAGAGCCAGCACAGCTTCACGTCCCGAGCAACGTTTTCTGCTGTGTGCCAGGATACATGAAAGGAAACCTGGGGACGCTGGGAGACTCTGAGCTGTACGCGGCTTGCCAAAGCTTCTAGACCCTTCAGGGGTCAGTGTGGCCCTTCTGGAGAGTGACACAGCATGTTTCCTAATGGAAACCTAGTGTTACATTTCGGGGACTTTCTGCACAACCTTCCTCAGCCGCCTAGCTGGATGTCCTTGCCCAGAAGCGGCAGTTGCCAAGGAGTTCTTTCCCAGGAGCTCGTGAGACAGCATACCATGCAGAACCGCAGAGAAGGAGACCAGCCTTTCTCCGGGTTCTCAGAGGTTAGCTTTTCTGCCTTTGAGCCTTTGAACACAGAGATCCAGTCACCTCCCAATGATACTTTAGAACTGTAGTATTGAAGGTCTCTCTGCCATCAGCCCCCTGCTCAGCTCCCGTCTCCTAGGTGCATTCAGTGAAGTAGCATCCACTCTGCAGCCTCCCGCACCATGTTGTTTAGGAACGGCACATTTCCTCTTCGTTAAGAAATCTTTTCTTGCAGCCTGCCTGGCCCGAGCTCCTATTCCTTTTCCGAAGGCCGAGTTCGGCATAGCCCTGCAATGACCCCTTCCCTCAAGGCCGGACACATCTCTGAAAGACTATACTCCATGGGTCCCCATTCATTACATCTTACCTCCCATGAAACACAAAGGAGTTGTAGCGTGATGGGAGGAAACAACGGCCTCCTTCTCCTTCTCGGAATACCCCGTTGCCCAAGGTTACGGGCCTTGTCCAGAAGCAACAGTTGCCCAGGATTTCTTTGCTTTGAGCTCGTGAGACAGCATATCATGTAGGACCGCCGAGAAGGAGACCTGCCTCTCTCTGGTTTGGAAGAGGTTAGCTTTTCTACTCAGCCTTGGAGCACAAAGACCCAGCCAATTCCCAAGGACAGTTTCGAAGGTTACTGGTGCAGGTCTCTCTGCGCTTAGCCCACTGTTCAGCTACAGTCTGTAAAGTGCATTCAGGGAAGAGCAAGAAAGTCTCCAACGCCCCGCGTCTTGTGGGGAAGGAACAGCACATTCTCTCCTCAGTGAAGACGTCCTTTCTTGCAGACTGCCAGGCTGGGACTCCTCTTCCGTCTCAGACCACCGAGTTTGGCATAGCATTGAAATGACCCCTTCCCTCAACGCCGTACGCATCTCTTCAAGAACATAAACCCTGTGTGCCCATTCGTTATACCTCACCGCCCTAAGAAACACCGAAGAGCTGTGGCTGGATGGTAGGAAACAGTGGCCGTAGTGTCCTTCGATCAATATCCCGTTCCAAAGGCCCCCCGTGGAAATCTGTTGCTTTCGAGGGCCTAGGGCATACCAAGGGCTGCCAAACACAGCTAAAGGAGGCGAAATAAGAGAAGCAGAACTTGCTCCTGAGAAACTCGTACGTACACGGAACCCAAAGCATGCCTCTTTGTGGAGACCGAGGCCTCCCCAGCTCAGATTCTGGGCCCTGGAACACAGTGCTAACCGCTGCCTTCAAGGAGAGGTAGGCAAGGAATGTTTTCAAGTCTCGCCTGCCTCTCAGGGCCTGTTCAGCTTGAGTGGAAAATAGCCACAGCCTGCCCGAACGTCCTGCCGAGCAGCGAGTTGTACTGGAGTGTAGCAAACGCTTCCAAGTTGTCTGAGGGGAAAGAGGCCATTGCTGTGGTGTGAACGGCCTTCTCTGCCACTCTCTTGGAGCACAGTGCTCTCTGGGCAGGCAGGATAGTTCCTAGAGCAGAAGCATTTGAACAGACGTCTGCCCTGGTATACTTCCTACATCCGCACATCGAGTGCATCTTTCCTACGCTCCAGGCACCAACACGGTGCACAGAACTCCTCCTGATGGCGAGACAGAAGACGCAACATTTCTTCTAGGGGGCTCGTGAGGGGCGAGGCCTCTTGAGGAGTTGGACCCTCGAATGCCGCTGAAACCACTGAGGTTGATTGCCACTTTATGTTAGCGACACATTGAGAACATTTCAGGTTCATGGAACCCCGTGCAGTGCGCCACGAGAGAAGAAAACGCAGATGCTGCCTTGACAGGGTTAGATTGAATTGCCTCTGTCCCCCCTCCGAAAACTAACTTTCCCAGAGCCAGCACAGCTTCACGTCCCGAGCAACGTTTTCTGCTGTGTGCCAGGATACATGAAAGGAAACCTGGGGACGCTGGGAGACTCTGAGCTGTACGCGGCTTGCCAAAGCTTCTAGAGCATTCAGGGGTCAGTGTGGCCCTTCTGGAGAGTGACACAGCATGTTTCCTAATGGAAACCTAGTGTTACATTTCGGGGACTTTCTGCACAACCTTCCTCAGCTGCCTAGCTGGATGTCCTTGCCCAGAAGCGGCAGTTGCCAAGGAGTTCTTTCCCAGGAGCTCGTGAGACAGCATACCATGCAGAACCGCAGAGGAGACCAGCCTTTCTCCGGGTTCTCAGAGGTTCGCTGCCTTTGAGCCTCTGAAGTCAGAGATCCAGTCAGCTCCCAATGATACTTTAGAACTGTAGTATTGAAGGTCTCTCTGCCATCAGCCCCCTGCTCAGCTCCCGTCTCCTAGGTGCATTCAGTGAAGTAGCATCCACTCTGCAGCCTCCCGCACCATGTTGTTTAGGAACGGCACATTTCCTCTTCGTAAAGAAATCTTTTCTTGCAGCCTGCCTGGCCCGAGCTCCTATTCCTTTTCCGAAGGCCGAGTTCGGCATAGCCCTGCAATGACCCCTTCCCTCAAGGCCGGACACATCTCTGAAAGACTATACTCCATGGGTCCCCATTCATTACATCTTACCTCCCATGAAACACAAAGGAGTTGTAGCGTGATGGGAGGAAACAACGGCCTCCTTCTCCTTCTCGGAATACCCCGTTGCCCAAGGTTACGGGCCTTGTCCAGAAGCAACAGTTGCCCAGGATTTCTTTGCTTTGAGCTCGTGAGACAGCATATCATGTAGGACCGCCGAGAAGGAGACCTGCCTCTCTCTGGTTTGGAAGAGGTTAGCTTTTCTACTCAGCCTTGGAGCACAAAGACCCAGCCAATTCCCAAGGACAGTTTCGAAGGTTACTGGTGCAGGTCTCTCTGCGCTTAGCCCACTGTTCAGCTACAGTCTGTAAAGTGCATTCAGGGAAGAGCAAGAAAGTCTCCAACGCCCCGCGTCTTGTGGGGAAGGAACAGCACATTCTCTCCTCAGTGAAGACGTCCTTTCTTGCAGACTGCCAGGCTGGGACTCCTCTTCCGTCTCAGACCACCGAGTTTGGCATAGCGTTGAAATGACACCTTCCCTCAACACCGTAGGCATCTCTTCAAGAACATAAACCCTGTGTGCCCATTCGTTATACCTCACCGCCCTAAGAAACACCGAAGAGCTGTGGCTGGATGGTAGGAAACAGTGGCCGTAGTGTCCTTCGATCAATATCCCGTTCCAAAGGCCCCCCCGTGAAAATCTCTTGCTTTCGAGGGCCTAGGGCATTCCAAGGGCTGCCAAACACAGCTAAAGGAGGCGAAATAAGAGAAGCAGAACTTGCTCCTGAGAAACTCGTACATACACTGAACCCAAAGCATGCCTCTTCGTGGAGACCGAAGGCCTCCCCAGCTCAGATTCTGGGCCCTGGAACACAGTGCTAACCGCTGCCTTCAAGGAGAGGTAGGCAAGGAATGTTTTCAAGTCTCGCCTGCCTCTCAGGGCCTGTTCAGCTTGAGTGGAAAATATCCACAGCCTGCCCGAACGTCCTGCCGAGCAGCGAGTTGTACTGGAGTGTAGCAAACGCTTCCAAGTTGTCTGAGGGGAAAGAGGCCATTGCTGTGGTGTGAACGGCCTTCTCTGCCACTCTTTCGGAGCACAGTGCTCTCTGGGCAGGCAGGATAGTTCCTAGAGCAGAAGCATTTGAACAGACGTCTGCCCTGGTATACTTCCTACATCCGCACATCGAGTGCATCTTTCCTACGCTCCAGGCACCAACACGGTGCACAGAACTCCTCCTGATGGCGAGACAGAAGACGCAACATTTCTTCTAGGGGGCTCGTGAGGGGCGAGGCCTCTTGAGGAGTTGGACCCTCGAATGCCGCTGAAACCACTGAGGTTGATTGCCACGTTATGTTAGCGACACACTGAGAGTATTTCAGGTTCATGGAACCCCGTGCAGTGCGCCACGAGAGAAGAAAACGCAGATGCTGCCTTGACAGGGTTAGATTGAATTGCCTCTGTCCCCCCTCCGAAAACTAACTTTCCCAGAGCCAGCACAGCTTCACGTCCCGAGCAACGTTTTCTGCTGTGTGCCAGGATACATGAAAGGAAACCTGGGGACGCTGGGAGACTCTGAGCTGTACGCGGCTTGCCAAAGCTTCTAGACCCTTCAGGGGTCAGTGTGGCCCTTCTGGAGAGTGACACAGCATGTTTCCTAATGGAAACCTAGTGTTACATTTCGGGGACTTTCTGCACAACCTTCCTCAGCCGCCTAGCTGGATGTCCTTGCCCAGAAGCGGCAGTTGCCAAGGAGTTCTTTCCCAGGAGCTCGTGAGACAGCATATCATGCAGAACCGCAGAGAAGGAGACCAGCCTTTCTCCGGGTTCTCAGAGGTTCGCTTTTCTGCCTTTGAGCCTCTGAAGTCAGAGATCCAGTCACCTCCCAATGATACTTTAGAACTGTAGTATTGAAGGTCTCTCTGCCATCAGCCCCCTGCTCAGCTCCCGTCTCCTAGGTGCATTCAGTGAAGTAGCATCCACTCTGCAGCCTCCCGCACCATGTTGTTTAGGAACGGCACATTTCCTCTTCGTAAAGAAATCTTTTCTTGCAGCCTGCCTGGCCCGAGCTCCTATTCCTTTTCCGAAGGCCGAGTTCGGCATAGCCCTGCAATGACCCCTTCCCTCAAGGCCGGACACATCTCTGAAAGACTATACTCCATGGGTCCCCATTCATTACATCTTACCTCCCATGAAACACAAAGGAGTTGTAGCGTGATGGGAGAAAACAACGGCCTCCTTCTCCTTCTCGGAATACCCCGTTGCCCAAGGTTACGGGCCTTGTCCAGAAGCAACAGTTGCCCAGGATTTCTTTGCTTTGAGCTCGTGAGACAGCATATCATGTAGGACCGCCGAGAAGGAGACCTGCCTCTCTCTGGTTTGGAAGAGGTTAGCTTTTCTACTCAGCCTTGGAGCACAAAGACCCAGCCAATTCCCAAGGACAGTTTCGAAGGTTACTGGTGCAGGTCTCTCTGCGCTTAGCCCACTGTTCAGCTACAGTCTGTAAAGTGCATTCAGGGAAGAGCAAGAAAGTCTCCAACGCCCCGCGTCTTGTGGGGAAGGAACAGCACATTCTCTCCTCAGTGAAGACGTCCTTTCTTGCAGACTGCCAGGCTGGGACTCCTCTTCCGTCTCAGACCACCGAGTTTGGCATAGCGTTGAAATGACACCTTCCCTCAACGCCGTAGGCATCTCATCAAGAACATAAACCCTGTGTGCCCATTCGTTATACCTCACCGCCCTAAGAAACACCGAAGAGCTGTGGCTGGATGGTAGGAAACAGTGGCCGTAGTGTCCTTCGATCAATATCCCGTTCCAAAGGCCCCCCGTGAAAATCTCTTGCTTTCGAGGGCCTAGGGCATACCAAGGGCTGCCAAACACAGCTAAAGGAGGCAAAATAAGAGAAGCAGAACTTGCTCCTGAGAAACTCGTACATACACTGAACCCAAAGCATGCCTCTTCGTGGAGACCGAAGGCCTCCCCAGCTCAGATTCTGGGCCCTGGAACACAATGCTAACCGCTGCCTTCAAGGAGAGGTAGGCAAGGAATGTTTTCAAGTCTCGCCTGCCTCTCAGGGCCTGTTCAGCTTGAGTGGAAAATATCCACAGCCTGCCCGAACGTCCTGCCGAGCAGCGAGTTGTACTGGAGTGTAGCAAACGCTTCCAAGTTGTCTGAGGGGAAAGAGGCCATTGCTGTGGTGTGAACGGCCTTCTCTGCCACTCTTTCGGAGCACAGTGCTCTCTGGGCAGGCAGGATAGTTCCTAGAGCGGAAGCATTTGAACAGACGTCTGCCCTGGTATATTTCCTACATCCGCACATCGAGTGCATCTTTCCTACGCTCCAGGCACCAACACGGTGCACAGAACTCCTCCTGATGGCGAGACAGAAGACGCAACATTTCTTCTAGGGGGCTCGTGAGGGGCGAGGCCTGTTGAGGAGTTGGACCCTCGAATGCCGCTGAAACCACTGAGGTTGATTGCCACGTTATGTTAGCGACACACTGAGAGCATTTCAGGTTCATGGAACCCCGTGCAGTGCGCCACGAGAGAAGAAAACGCAGATGCTGCCTTGACAGGGTTAGATTGAATTGCCTCTGTCCCCCCTCCGAAAACTAACTTTCCCAGAGCCAGCACAGCTTCACGTCCCGAGCAACGTTTTCTGCTGTGTGCCAGGATACATGAAAGGAAACCTGGGGACGCTGGGAGACTCTGAGCTGTACGCGGCTTGCCAAAGCTTCTAGACCCTTCAGGGGTCAGTGTGGCCCTTCTGGAGAGTGACACAGCATGTTTCCTAATGGAAACCTAGTGTTACATTTCGGGGACTTTCTGCACAACCTTCCTCAGCCGCCTAGCTGGATGTCCTTGCCCAGAAGCGGCAGTTGCCAAGGAGTTCTTTCCCAGGAGCTCGTGAGACAGCATACCATGCAGAACCGCAGAGAAGGAGACCAGCCTTTCTCCGGGTTTTCAGAGGTTCGCTTTTCTGCCTTTGAGCCTTTGAACACAGAGATCCAGTCAGCTCCCAATGATACTTTAGAACTGTAGTATTGACGGTCTCTCTGCCATCAGCCCCCTGCTCAGCTCCCGTCTCCTAGGTGCATTCAGTGAAGTAGCATCCACTCTGCAGCCTCCCGCACCATGTTGTTTAGGAACGGCACATTTCCTCTTCGTAAAGAAATCTTTTCTTGCAGCCTGCCTGGCCCGAGCTCCTATTCCTTTTCCGAAGGCCGAGTTCGGCATAGCCCTGCAATGACCCCTTCCCTCAAGGCCGGACACATCTCTGAAAGACTATACTCCATGGGTCCCCATTCATTACATCTTACCTCCCATGAAACACAAAGGAGTTGTAGCGTGATGGGAGGAAACAACGGCCTCCTTCTCCTTCTCGGAATACCCCGTTGCCCAAGGTTACGGGCCTTGTCCAGAAGCAACAGTTGCCCAGGATTTCTTTGCTTTGAGCTCGTGAGACAGCATATCATGTAGGACCGCCGAGAAGGAGACCTGCCTCTCTCTGGTTTGGAAGAGGTTAGCTTTTCTACTCAGCCTTGGAGCACAAAGACCCAGCCAATTCCCAAGGACAGTTTCGAAGGTTACTGGTGCAGGTCTCTCTGCGCTTAGCCCACTGTTCAGCTACAGTCTGTAAAGTGCATTCAGGGAAGAGCAAGAAAGTCTCCAACGCCCCGCGTCTTGTGGGGAAGGAACAGCACATTCTCTCCTCAGTGAAGACGTCCTTTCTTGCAGACTGCCAGGCTGGGACTCCTCTTCCGTCTCAGACCACCGAGTTTGGCATAGCATTGAAATGACCCCTTCCCTCAACGCCGTACGCATCTCTTCAAGAACATAAACCCTGTGTGCCCATTCGTTATACCTCACCACCCTAAGAAACACCGAAGAGCTGTGGCTGGATGGTAGGAAACAGTGGCCGTAGTGTCCTTCGATCAATATCCCGTTCCAAAGGCCCCCCGTGGAAATCTGTTGCTTTCGAGGGCCTAGGGCATACCAAGGGCTGCCAAACACAGCTAAAGGAGGCGAAATAAGAGAAGCAGAACTTGCTCCTGAGAAACTCGTACATACACGGAACACAAAGCATGCCTCTTCGTGGAGACCGAGGCCTCCCCAGCTCAGATTCTGGGCCCTGGAACACAGTGCTAACCGCTGCCTTCAAGGAGAGGTAGGCAAGGAATGTTTTCAAGTCTCGCCTGCCTCTCAGGGCCTGTTCAGCTTGAGTGGAAAATAGCCACAGCCTGCCCGAACGTCCTGCCGAGCAGCGAGTTGTACTGGAGTGTAGCAAACGCTTCCAAGTTGTCTGAGGGGAAAGAGGCCATTGCTGTGGTGTGAACGGCCTTCTCTGCCACTCTCTTGGAGCACAGTGCTCTCTGGGCAGGCAGGATAGTTCCTAGAGCAGAAGCATTTGAACAGACGTCTGCCCTGGTATACTTCCTACATCCGCACATCGAGTGCATCTTTCCTACGCTCCAGGCACCAACACGGTGCACAGAACTCCTCCTGATGGCGAGACAGAAGACGCAACATTTCTTCTAGGGGGCTCGTGAGGGGCGAGGCCTCTTGAGGAGTTGGACCCTCGAATGCCGCTGAAACCACTGAGGTTGATTGCCACTTTATGTTAGCGACACATTGAGAACATTTCAGGTTCATGGAACCCCGTGCAGTGCGCCACGAGAGAAGAAAACGCAGATGCTGCCTTGACAGGGTTAGATTGAATTGCCTCTGTCCCCCCTCCGAAAACTAACTTTCCCAGAGCCAGCACAGCTTCACGTCCCGAGCAACGTTTTCTGCTGTGTGCCAGGATACATGAAAGGAAACCTGGGGACGCTGGGAGACTCTGAGCTGTACGCGGCTTGCCGAAGCTTCTAGAGCATTCAGGGGTCAGTGTGGCCCTTCTGGAGAGTGACACAGCATGTTTCCTAATGGAAACCTAGAGTTACATTTCGGGGACTTTCTGCACAACCTTCCTCAGCCGCCTAGCTGGATGTCCTTGCCCAGAAGCGGCAGTTGCCAAGGAGTTCTTTCCCAGGAGCTCGTGAGACAGCATATCATGCAGAACCGCAGAGAAGGAGACCAGCCTTTCTCCGGGTTCTCAGAGGTTCGCTTTTCTGCCTTTGAGCCTCTGAACTCAGAGATCCAGTCAGCTCCCAATGATACTTTAGAACTGTAGTATTGAAGGTCTCTCTGCCATCAGCCCCCTGCTCAGCTCCCGTCTCCTAGGTGCATTCAGTGAAGTAGCATCCACTCTGCAGCCTCCCGCACCATGTTGTTTAGGAACGGCACATTTCCTCTTCGTAAAGAAATCTTTTCTTGCAGCCTGCCTGGCCCGAGCTCCTATTCCTTTTCCGAAGGCCGAGTTCGGCATAGCCCTGCAATGACCCCTTCCCTCAAGGCCGGACACATCTCTGAAAGACTATACTCCATGGGTCCCCATTCATTACATCTTACCTCCCATGAAACACAAAGGAGTTGTAGCGTGATGGGAGGAAACAACGGCCTCCTTCTCCTTCTCGGAATACCCCGTTGCCCAAGGTTACGGGCCTTGTCCAGAAGCAACAGTTGCCCAGGATTTCTTTGCTTTGAGCTCGTGAGACAGCATATCATGTAGGACCGCCGAGAAGGAGACCTGCCTCTCTCTGGTTTGGAAGAGGTTAGCTTTTCTACTCAGCCTTGGAGCACAAAGACCCAGCCAATTCCCAAGGACAGTTTCGAAGGTTACTGGTGCAGGTCTCTCTGCGCTTAGCCCACCGTTCAGCTACAGTCTGTAAAGTGCATTCAGGGAAGAGCAAGAAAGTCTCCAACGCCCCGCGTCTTGTGGGGAAGGAACAGCACATTCTCTCCTCAGTGAAGACGTCCTTTCTTGCAGACTGCCAGGCTGGGACTCCTCTTCCGTCTCAGACCACCGAGTTTGGCATAGCGTTGAAATGACCCCTTCCCTCAACGCCGTAGGCATCTCTTCAAGAACATAAACCCTGTGTGCCCATTCGTTATACCTCACCGCCCTAAGAAACACCGAAGAGCTGTGGCTGGATGGTAGGAAACAGTGGCCGTAGTGTCCTTCGATCAATATCCCGTTCCAAAGGCCCCCCCGTGAAAATCTCTTGCTTTCGAGGGCCTAGGGCATTCCAAGGGCTGCCAAACACAGCTAAAGGAGGCGAAATAAGAGAAGCAGAACTTGCTCCTGAGAAACTCGTACATACACTGAACCCAAAGCATGCCTCTTCGTGGAGACCGAAGGCCTCCCCAGCTCAGATTCTGGGCCCTGGAACACAGTGCTAACCGCTGCCTTCAAGGAGAGGTAGGCAAGGAATGTTTTCAAGTCTCGCCTGCCTCTCAGGGCCTGTTCAGCTTGAGTGGAAAATATCCACAGCCTGCCCGAACGTCCTGCCGAGCAGCGAGTTGTACTGGAGTGTAGCAAACGCTTCCAAGTTGTCTGAGGGGAAAGAGGCCATTGCTGTGGTGTGAACGGCCTTCTCTGCCACTCTTTCGGAGCACAGTGCTCTCTGGGCAGGCAGGATAGTTCCTAGAGCAGAAGCATTTGAACAGACGTCTGCCCTGGTATACTTCCTACATCCGCACATCGAGTGCATCTTTCCTACGCTCCAGGCACCAACACGGTGCACAGAACTCCTCCTGATGGCGAGACAGAAGACGCAACATTTCTTCTAGGGGGCTCGTGAGGGGCGAGGCCTCTTGAGGAGTTGGACCCTCGAATGCCGCTGAAACCACTGAGGTTGATTGCCACGTTATGTTAGCGACACACTGAGAGTATTTCAGGTTCATGGAACCCCGTGCAGTGCGCCACGAGAGAAGAAAACGCAGATGCTGCCTTGACAGGGTTAGATTGAATTGCCTCTGTCCCCCCTCCGAAAACTAACTTTCCCAGAGCCAGCACAGCTTCACGTCCCGAGCAACGTTTTCTGCTGTGTGCCAGGATACATGAAAGGAAACCTGGGGACGCTGGGAGACTCTGAGCTGTACGCGGCTTGCCAAAGCTTCTAGACCCTTCAGGGGTCAGTGTGGCCCTTCTGGAGAGTGACACAGCATGTTTCCTAATGGAAACCTAGTGTTACATTTCGGGGACTTTCTGCACAACCTTCCTCAGCCGCCTAGCTGGATGTCCTTGCCCAGAAGCGGCAGTTGCCAAGGAGTTCTTTCCCAGGAGCTCGTGAGACAGCATACCATGCAGAACCGCAGAGAAGGAGACCAGCCTTTCTCCGGGTTCTCAGAGGTTCGCTTTTCTGCCTTTGAGCCTCTGAACTCAGAGATCCAGTCAGCTCCCAATGATACTTTAGAACTGTAGTATTGAAGGTCTCTCTGCCATCAGCCCCCTGCTCAGCTCCCGTCTCCTAGGTGCATTCAGTGAAGTAGCATCCACTCTGCAGCCTCCCGCACCATGTTGTTTAGGAACGGCACATTTCCTCTTCGTAAAGAAATCTTTTCTTGCAGCCTGCCTGGCCCGAGCTCCTATTCCTTTTCCGAAGGCCGAGTTCGGCATAGCCCTGCAATGACCCCTTCCCTCAAGGCCGGACACATCTCTGAAAGACTATACTCCATGGGTCCCCATTCATTACATCTTACCTCCCATGAAACACAAAGGAGTTGTAGCGTGATGGGAGGAAACAACGGCCTCCTTCTCCTTCTCGGAATACCCCGTTGCCCAAGGTTACGGGCCTTGTCCAGAAGCAACAGTTGCCCAGGATTTCTTTGCTTTGAGCTCGTGAGACAGCATATCATGTAGGACCGCCGAGAAGGAGACCTGCCTCTCTCTGGTTTGGAAGAGGTTAGCTTTTCTACTCAGCCTTGGAGCACAAAGACCCAGCCAATTCCCAAGGACAGTTTCGAAGGTTACTGGTGCAGGTCTCTCTGCGCTTAGCCCACCGTTCAGCTACAGTCTGTAAAGTGCATTCAGGGAAGAGCAAGAAAGTCTCCAACGCCCCGCGTCTTGTGGGGAAGGAACAGCACATTCTCTCCTCAGTGAAGACGTCCTTTCTTGCAGACTGCCAGGCTGGGACTCCTCTTCCGTCTCAGACCACCGAGTTTGGCATAGCGTTGAAATGACCCCTTCCCTCAACGCCGTAGGCATCTCTTCAAGAACATAAACCCTGTGTGCCCATTCGTTATACCTCACCGCCCTAAGAAACACCGAAGAGCTGTGGCTGGATGGTAGGAAACAGTGGCCGTAGTGTCCTTCGATCAATATCCCGTTCCAAAGGCCCCCCCGTGAAAATCTCTTGCTTTCGAGGGCCTAGGGCATTCCAAGGGCTGCCAAACACAGCTAAAGGAGGCGAAATAAGAGAAGCAGAACTTGCTCCTGAGAAACTCGTACATACACTGAACCCAAAGCATGCCTCTTCGTGAAGACCGAAGGCCTCCCCAGCTCAGATTCTGGGCCCTGGAACACAGTGCTAACCGCTGCCTTCAAGGAGAGGTAGGCAAGGAATGTTTTCAAGTCTCGCCTGCCTCTCAGGGCCTGTTCAGCTTGAGTGGAAAATATCCACAGCCTGCCCGAACGTCCTGCCGAGCAGCGAGTTGTACTGGAGTGTAGCAAACGCTTCCAAGTTGTCTGAGGGGAAAGAGGCCATTGCTGTGGTGTGAACGGCCTTCTCTGCCACTCTTTCGGAGCACAGTGCTCTCTGGGCAGGCAGGATAGTTCCTAGAGCAGAAGCATTTGAACAGACGTCTGCCCTGGTATACTTCCTACATCCGCACATCGAGTGCATCTTTCCTACGCTCCAGGCACCAACACGGTGCACAGAACTCCTCCTGATGGCGAGACAGAAGACGCAACATTTCTTCTAGGGGGCTCGTGAGGGGCGAGGCCTCTTGAGGAGTTGGACCCTCGAATGCCGCTGAAACCACTGAGGTTGATTGCCACGTTATGTTAGCGACACACTGAGAGCATTTCAGGTTCATGGAACCCCGTGCAGTGCGCCACGAGAGAAGAAAACGCAGATGCTGCCTTGACAGGGTTAGATTGAATTGCCTCTGTCCCCCCTCCGAAAACTAACTTTCCCAGAGCCAGCACAGCTTCACGTCCCGAGCAACGTTTTCTGCTGTGTGCCAGGATACATGAAAGGAAACCTGGGGACGCTGGGAGACTCTGAGCTGTACGCGGCTTGCCAAAGCTTCTAGACCCTTCAGGGGTCAGTGTGGCCCTTCTGGAGAGTGACACAGCATGTTTCCTAATGGAAACCTAGTGTTACATTTCGGGGACTTTCTGCACAACCTTCCTCAGCCGCCTAGCTGGATGTCCTTGCCCAGAAGCGGCAGTTGCCAAGGAGTTCTTTCCCAGGAGCTCGTGAGACAGCATATCATGCAGAACCGCAGAGAAGGAGACCAGCCTTTCTCCGGGTTCTCAGAGGTTCGCTTTTCTGCCTTTGAGCCTCTGAAGTCAGAGATCCAGTCACCTCCCAATGATACTTTAGAACTGTAGTATTGAAGGTCTCTCTGCCATCAGCCCCCTGCTCAGCTCCCGTCTCCTAGGTGCATTCAGTGAAGTAGCATCCACTCTGCAGCCTCCCGCACCATGTTGTTTAGGAACGGCACATTTCCTCTTCGTAAAGAAATCTTTTCTTGCAGCCTGCCTGGCCCGAGCTCCTATTCCTTTTCCGAAGGCCGAGTTCGGCATAGCCCTGCAATGACCCCTTCCCTCAAGGCCGGACACATCTCTGAAAGACTATACTCCATGGGTCCCCATTCATTACATCTTACCTCCCATGAAACACAAAGGAGTTGTAGCGTGATGGGAGGAAACAACGGCCTCCTTCTCCTTCTCGGAATACCCCGTTGCCCAAGGTTACGGGCCTTGTCCAGAAGCAACAGTTGCCCAGGATTTCTTTGCTTTGAGCTCGTGAGACAGCATATCATGTAGGACCGCCGAGAAGGAGACCTGCCTCTCTCTGGTTTGGAAGAGGTTAGCTTTTCTACTCAGCCTTGGAGCACAAAGACCCAGCCAATTCCCAAGGACAGTTTCGAAGGTTACTGGTGCAGGTCTCTCTGCGCTTAGCCCACCGTTCAGCTACAGTCTGTAAAGTGCATTCAGGGAAGAGCAAGAAAGTCTCCAACGCCCCGCGTCTTGTGGGGAAGGAACAGCACATTCTCTCCTCAGTGAAGACGTCCTTTCTTGCAGACTGCCAGGCTGGGACTCCTCTTCCGTCTCAGACCACCGAGTTTGGCATAGCGTTGAAATGACACCTTCCCTCAACGCCGTAGGCATCTCTTCAAGAACATAAACCCTGTGTGCCCATTCGTTATACCTCACCGCCCTAAGAAACACCGAAGAGCTGTGGCTGGATGGTAGGAAACAGTGGCCGTAGTGTCCTTCGATCAATATCCCGTTCCAAAGGCCCCCCGTGAAAATCTCTTGCTTTCGAGGGCCTAGGGCATACCAAGGGCTGCCAAACACAGCTAAAGGAGGCGAAATAAGAGAAGCAGAACTTGCTCCTGAGAAACTCGTACATACACTGAACCCAAAGCATGCCTCTTCGTGGAGACCGAAGGCCTCCCCAGCTCAGATTCTGGGCCCTGGAACACAATGCTAACCGCTGCCTTCAAGGAGAGGTAGGCAAGGAATGTTTTCAAGTCTCGCCTGCCTCTCAGGGCCTGTTCAGCTTGAGTGGAAAATATCCACAGCCTGCCCGAACGTCCTGCCGAGCAGCGAGTTGTACTGGAGTGTAGCAAACGCTTCCAAGTTGTCTGAGGGGAAAGAGGCCATTGCTGTGGTGTGAACGGCCTTCTCTGCCACTCTTTCGGAGCACAGTGCTCTCTGGGCAGGCAGGATAGTTCCTAGAGCAGAAGCATTTGAACAGACGTCTGCCCTGGTATACTTCCTACATCCGCACATCGAGTGCATCTTTCCTACGCTCCAGGCACCAACACGGTGCACAGAACTCCTCCTGATGGCGAGACAGAAGACGCAACATTTCTTCTAGGGGGCTCGTGAGGGGCGAGGCCTCTTGAGGAGTTGGACCCTCGAATGCCGCTGAAACCACTGAGGTTGATTGCCACGTTATGTTAGCGACACACTGAGAGCATTTCAGGTTCATGGAACCCCGTGCAGTGCGCCACGAGAGAAGAAAACGCAGATGCTGCCTTGACAGGGTTAGATTGAATTGCCTCTGTCCCCCCTCCGAAAACTAACTTTCCCAGAGCCAGCACAGCTTCACGTCCCGAGCAACGTTTTCTGCTGTGTGCCAGGATACATGAAAGGAAACCTGGGGACGCTGGGAGACTCTGAGCTGTACGCGGCTTGCCAAAGCTTCTAGACCCTTCAGGGGTCAGTGTGGCCCTTCTGGAGAGTGACACAGCATGTTTCCTAATGGAAACCTAGTGTTACATTTCGGGGACTTTCTGCACAACCTTCCTCAGCCGCCTAGCTGGATGTCCTTGCCCAGAAGCGGCAGTTGCCAAGGAGTTCTTTCCCAGGAGCTCGTGAGACAGCATATCATGCAGAACCGCAGAGAAGGAGACCAGCCTTTCTCCGGGTTCTCAGAGGTTCGCTTTTCTGCCTTTGAGCCTCTGAAGTCAGAGATCCAGTCACCTCCCAATGATACTTTAGAACTGTAGTATTGAAGGTCTCTCTGCCATCAGCCCCCTGCTCAGCTCCCGTCTCCTAGGTGCATTCAGTGAAGTAGCATCCACTCTGCAGCCTCCCGCACCATGTTGTTTAGGAACGGCACATTTCCTCTTCGTAAAGAAATCTTTTCTTGCAGCCTGCCTGGCCCGAGCTCCTATTCCTTTTCCGAAGGCCGAGTTCGGCATAGCCCTGCAATGACCCCTTCCCTCAAGGCCGGACACATCTCTGAAAGACTATACTCCATGGGTCCCCATTCATTACATCTTACCTCCCATGAAACACAAAGGAGTTGTAGCGTGATGGGAGGAAACAACGGCCTCCTTCTCCTTCTCGGAATACCCCGTTGCCCAAGGTTACGGGCCTTGTCCAGAAGCAACAGTTGCCCAGGATTTCTTTGCTTTGAGCTCGTGAGACAGCATATCATGTAGGACCGCCGAGAAGGAGACCTGCCTCTCTCTGGTTTGGAAGAGGTTAGCTTTTCTACTCAGCCTTGGAGCACAAAGACCCAGCCAATTCCCAAGGACAGTTTCGAAGGTTACTGGTGCAGGTCTCTCTGCGCTTAGCCCACCGTTCAGCTACAGTCTGTAAAGTGCATTCAGGGAAGAGCAAGAAAGTCTCCAACGCCCCGCGTCTTGTGGGGAAGGAACAGCACATTCTCTCCTCAGTGAAGACGTCCTTTCTTGCAGACTGCCAGGCTGGGACTCCTCTTCCGTCTCAGACCACCGAGTTTGGCATAGCGTTGAAATGACACCTTCCCTCAACGCCGTAGGCATCTCTTCAAGAACATAAACCCTGTGTGCCCATTCGTTATACCTCACCGCCCTAAGAAACACCGAAGAGCTGTGGCTGGATGGTAGGAAACAGTGGCCGTAGTGTCCTTCGATCAATATCCCGTTCCAAAGGCCCCCCGTGAAAATCTCTTGCTTTCGAGGGCCTAGGGCATACCAAGGGCTGCCAAACACAGCTAAAGGAGGCGAAATAAGAGAAGCAGAACTTGCTCCTGAGAAACTCGTACATACACTGAACCCAAAGCATGCCTCTTCGTGGAGACCGAAGGCCTCCCCAGCTCAGATTCTGGGCCCTGGAACACAATGCTAACCGCTGCCTTCAAGGAGAGGTAGGCAAGGAATGTTTTCAAGTCTCGCCTGCCTCTCAGGGCCTGTTCAGCTTGAGTGGAAAATATCCACAGCCTGCCCGAACGTCCTGCCGAGCAGCGAGTTGTACTGGAGTGTAGCAAACGCTTCCAAGTTGTCTGAGGGGAAAGAGGCCATTGCTGTGGTGTGAACGGCCTTCTCTGCCACTCTTTCGGAGCACAGTGCTCTCTGGGCAGGCAGGATAGTTCCTAGAGCAGAAGCATTTGAACAGACGTCTGCCCTGGTATACTTCCTACATCCGCACATCGAGTGCATCTTTCCTACGCTCCAGGCACCAACACGGTGCACAGAACTCCTCCTGATGGCGAGACAGAAGACGCAACATTTCTTCTAGGGGGCTCGTGAGGGGCGAGGCCTCTTGAGGAGTTGGACCCTCGAATGCCGCTGAAACCACTGAGGTTGATTGCCACGTTATGTTAGCGACACACTGAGAGCATTTCAGGTTCATGGAACCCCGTGCAGTGCGCCACGAGAGAAGAAAACGCAGATGCTGCCTTGACAGGGTTAGATTGAATTGCCTCTGTCCCCCCTCCGAAAACTAACTTTCCCAGAGCCAGCACAGCTTCACGTCCCGAGCAACGTTTTCTGCTGTGTGCCAGGATACATGAAAGGAAACCTGGGGACGCTGGGAGACTCTGAGCTGTACGCGGCTTGCCAAAGCTTCTAGACCCTTCAGGGGTCAGTGTGGCCCTTCTGGAGAGTGACACAGCATGTTTCCTAATGGAAACCTAGTGTTACATTTCGGGGACTTTCTGCACAACCTTCCTCAGCCGCCTAGCTGGATGTCCTTGCCCAGAAGCGGCAGTTGCCAAGGAGTTCTTTCCCAGGAGCTCGTGAGACAGCATACCATGCAGAACCGCAGAGAAGGAGACCAGCCTTTCTCCGGGTTCTCAGAGGTTCGCTTTTCTGCCTTTGAGCCTCTGAACTCAGAGATCCAGTCAGCTCCCAATGATACTTTAGAACTGTAGTATTGAAGGTCTCTCTGCCATCAGCCCCCTGCTCAGCTCCCGTCTCCTAGGTGCATTCAGTGAAGTAGCATCCACTCTGCAGCCTCCCGCACCATGTTGTTTAGGAACGGCACATTTCCTCTTCGTAAAGAAATCTTTTCTTGCAGCCTGCCTGGCCCGAGCTCCTATTCCTTTTCCGAAGGCCGAGTTCGGCATAGCCCTGCAATGACCCCTTCCCTCAAGGCCGGACACATCTCTGAAAGACTATACTCCATGGGTCCCCATTCATTACATCTTACCTCCCATGAAACACAAAGGAGTTGTAGCGTGATGGGAGGAAACAATGGTCTCCTTCTCCTTCTCGGAATACCCCGTTGCCCAAGGTTACGGGCCTTGTCCAGAAGCAACAGTTGCCCAGGATTTCTTTGCTTTGAGCTCGTGAGACAGCATATCATGTAGGACCGCCGAGAAGGAGACCTGCCTCTCTCTGGTTTGGAAGAGGTTAGCTTTTCTACTCAGCCTTGGAGCACAAAGACCCAGCCAATTCCCAAGGACAGTTTCGAAGGTTACTGGTGCAGGTCTCTCTGCGCTTAGCCCACCGTTCAGCTACAGTCTGTAAAGTGCATTCAGGGAAGAGCAAGAAAGTCTCCAACGCCCCGCGTCTTGTGGGGAAGGAACAGCACATTCTCTCCTCAGTGAAGACGTCCTTTCTTGCAGACTGTCAGGCTGGGACTCCTCTTCCGTCTCAGACCACCGAGTTTGGCATAGCGTTGAAATGACCCCTTCCCTCAACGCCGTACGCATCTCTTCAAGAACATAAACCCTGTGTGCCCATTCGTTATACCTCACCGCCCTAAGAAACACCGAAGAGCTGTGGCTGGATGGTAGGAAACAGTGGCCGTAGTGTCCTTCGATCAATATCCCGTTCCAAAGGCCCCCCCGTGAAAATCTCTTGCTTTCGAGGGCCTAGGGCATTCCAAGGGCTGCCAAACACAGCTAAAGGAGGCGAAATAAGAGAAGCAGAACTTGCTCCTGAGAAACTCGTACATACACTGAACCCAAAGCATGCCTCTTCGTGGAGACCGAAGGCCTCCCCAGCTCAGATTCTGGGCCCTGGAACACAGTGCTAACCGCTGCCTTCAAGGAGAGGTAGGCAAGGAATGTTTTCAAGTCTCGCCTGCCTCTCAGGGCCTGTTCAGCTTGAGTGGAAAATATCCACAGCCTGCCCGAACGTCCTGCCGAGCAGCGAGTTGTACTGGAGTGTAGCAAACGCTTCCAAGTTGTCTGAGGGGAAAGAGGCCATTGCTGTGGTGTGAACGGCCTTCTCTGCCACTCTTTCGGAGCACAGTGCTCTCTGGGCAGGCAGGATAGTTCCTAGAGCAGAAGCATTTGAACAGACGTCTGCCCTGGTATACTTCCTACATCCGCACATCGAGTGCATCTTTCCTACGCTCCAGGCACCAACACGGTGCACAGAACTCCTCCTGATGGCGAGACAGAAGACGCAACATTTCTTCTAGGGGGCTCGTGAGGGGCGAGGCCTCTTGAGGAGTTGGACCCTCGAATGCCGCTGAAACCACTGAGGTTGATTGCCACGTTATGTTAGCGACACACTGAGAGCATTTCAGGTTCATGGAACCCCGTGCAGTGCGCCACGAGAGAAGAAAACGCAGATGCTGCCTTGACAGGGTTAGATTGAATTGCCTCTGTCCCCCCTCCGAAAACTAACTTTCCCAGAGCCAGCACAGCTTCACGTCCCGAGCAACGTTTTCTGCTGTGTGCCAGGATACATGAAAGGAAACCTGGGGACGCTGGGAGACTCTGAGCTGTACGCGGCTTGCCAAAGCTTCTAGACCCTTCAGGGGTCAGTGTGGCCCTTCTGGAGAGTGACACAGCATGTTTCCTAATGGAAACCTAGTGTTACATTTCGGGGACTTTCTGCACAACCTTCCTCAGCCGCCTAGCTGGATGTCCTTGCCCAGAAGCGGCAGTTGCCAAGGAGTTCTTTCCCAGGAGCTCGTGAGACAGCATACCATGCAGAACCGCAGAGAAGGAGACCAGCCTTTCTCCGGGTTCTCAGAGGTTCGCTTTTCTGCCTTTGAGCCTTTGAACACAGAGATCCAGTCAGCTCCCAATGATACTTTAGAACTGTAGTATTGAAGGTCTCTCTGCCATCAGCCCCCTGCTCAGCTCCCGTCTCCTAGGTGCATTCAGTGAAGTAGCATCCACTCTGCAGCCTCCCGCACCATGTTGTTTAGGAACGGCACATTTCCTCTTCGTAAAGAAATCTTTTCTTGCAGCCTGCCTGGCCCGAGCTCCTATTCCTTTTCCGAAGGCCGAGTTCGGCATAGCCCTGCAATGACCCCTTCCCTCAAGGCCGGACACATCTCTGAAAGACTATACTCCATGAGTCCCCATTCATTACAACTTACCTCCCATGAAACACAAAGGAGTTGTAGCGTGATGGGAGGAAACAACGGCCTCCTTCTCCTTCTCGGAATACCCCGTTGCCCAAGGTTACGGGCCTTGTCCAGAAGCAACAGTTGCCCAGGATTTCTTTGCTTTGAGCTCGTGAGACAGCATATCATGTAGGACCACCGAGAAGGAGACCTGCCTCTCTCTGGTTTGGAAGAGGTTAGCTTTTCTACTCAGCCTTGGAGCACAAAGACCCAGCCAATTCCCAAGGACAGTTTCGAAGGTTACTGGTGCAGGTCTCTCTGCGCTTAGCCCACCGTTCAGCTACAGTCTGTAAAGTGCATTCAGGGAAGAGCAAGAAAGTCTCCAACGCCCCGCGTCTTGTGGGGAAGGAACAGCACATTCTCTCCTCAGTGAAGACGTCCTTTCTTGCAGACTGCCAGGCTGGGACTCCTCTTCCGTCTCAGAACACCGAGTTTGGCATAGCGTTGAAATGACCCCTTCCCTCAACGCCGTAGGCATCTCTTCAAGAACATAAACCCTGTGTGCCCATTCGTTATACCTCACCGCCCTAAGAAACACCGAAGAGCTGTGGCTGGATGGTAGGAAACAGTGGCCGTAGTGTCCTTCGATCAATATCCCGTTCCAAAGGCCCCCCGTGAAAATCTCTTGCTTTCGAGGGCCTAGGGCATACCAAGGGCTGCCAAACACAGCTAAAGGAGGCGAAATAAGAGAAGCAGAACTTGCTCCTGAGAAACTCGTACATACACTGAACCCAAAGCATGCCTCTTCGTGGAGACCGAAGGCCTCCCCAGCTCAGATTCTGGGCCCTGGAACACAGTGCTAACCGCTGCCTTCAAGGAGAGGTAGGCAAGGAATGTTTTCAAGTCTCGCCTGCCTCTCAGGGCCTGTTCAGCTTGAGTGGAAAATATCCACAGCCTGCCCGAACGTCCTGCCGAGCAGCGAGTTGTACTGGAGTGTAGCAAACGCTTCCAAGTTGTCTGAGGGGAAAGAGGCCATTGCTGTGGTGTGAACGGCCTTCTCTGCCACTCTTTTGGAGCACAATGCTCTCTGGGCAGGCAGCATAGTTCCTAGAGCCGAAGCATTTGAACAGACGTCTGCCCTGGTATACTTCCTACATCCGCACATCGAGTGCATCTTTCCTACGCTCCAGGCACCAACACGGTGCACAGAACTCCTCCTGATGGCGAGACAGAAGACGCAACATTTCTTCTAGGGGGCTCGTGAGGGGCGAGGCCTCTTGAGGAGTTGGACCCTCGAATGCCGCTGAAACCACTGAGGTTGATTGCCATGTTATGTTAGCGACACACTGAGAGCATTTCAGGTTCATGGAACCCCGTGCAGTGCGCCACGAGAGAAGAAAACGCAGATGCTGCCTTGACAGGGTTAGATTGAATTGCCTCTGTCCCACCTCCGAAAACTAACTTTCCCAGAGCCAGCACAGCTTCACGTCCCGAGCAACGTTTTCTGCTGTGTGCCAGGATACATGAAAGGAAACCTGGGGACGCTGGGAGACTCTGAGCTGTACGCGGCTTGCCAAAGCTTCTAGACCCTTCAGGGGTCAGTGTGGCCCTTCTGGAGAGTGACACAGCATGTTTCCTAATGGAAACCTAGTGTTACATTTCGGGGACTTTCTGCACAACCTTCCTCAGCCGCCTAGCTGGATGTCCATGCCCAGAAGCGGCAGTTGCCAAGGAGTTCTTTCCCAGAAGCTCGTGAGACAGCATACCATGCAGAACCGCAGAGAAGGAGACCAGCCTTTCTCCGGGTTTTCAGAGGTTCGCTTTTCTGCCTTTGAGCCTTTGAACACAGAGATCCAGTCAGCTCCCAATGATACTTTAGAACTGTAGTATTGAAGGTCTCTCTGCCATCAGCCCCCTGCTCAGCTCCCGTCTCCTAGGTGCATTCAGTGAAGTAGCATCCACTCTGCAGCCTCCCGCACCATGTTGTTTAGGAACGGCACATTTCCTCTTCGTAAAGAAATCTTTTCTTGCAGCCTGCCTGGCCCGAGCTCCTATTCCTTTTCCGAAGGCCGAGTTCGGCATAGCCCTGCAATGACCCCTTCCCTCAAGGCCGGACACATCTCTGAAAGACTATACTCCATGGGTCCCCATTCATTACATCTTACCTCCCATGAAACACAAAGGAGTTGTAGCGTGATGGGAGGAAACAACGGCCTCCTTCTCCTTCTCGGAATACCCCGTTGCCCAAGGTTACGGGCCTTGTCCAGAAGCAACAGTTGCCCAGGATTTCTTTGCTTTGAGCTCGTGAGACAGCATATCATGTAGGACCGCCGAGAAGGAGACCTGCCTCTCTCTGGTTTGGAAGAGGTTAGCTTTTCTACTCAGCCTTGGAGCACAAAGACCCAGCCAATTCCCAAGGACAGTTTCGAAGGTTACTGGTGCAGGTCTCTCTGCGCTTAGCCCACCGTTCAGCTACAGTCTGTAAAGTGCATTCAGGGAAGAGCAAGAAAGTCTCCAACGCCCCGCGTCTTGTGGGGAAGGAACAGCACATTCTCTCCTCAGTGAAGACTTCCTTTCTTGCAGACTGTCAGGCTGGGACTCCTCTTCCGTCTCAGACCACCGAGTTTGGCATAGCGTTGAAATGACCCCTTCCCTCAACGCCGTACGCATCTCTTCAAGAACATAAACCCTGTGTGCCCATTCGTTATACCTCACCGCCCTAAGAAACACCGAAGAGCTGTGGCTGGATGGTAGGAAACAGTGGCCGTAGTGTCCTTCGATCAATATCCCGTTCCAAAGGCCCCCCCGTGAAAATCTCTTGCTTTCGAGGGCCTAGGGCATTCCAAGTGCTGCCAAACACAGCTAAAGGAGGCGAAATAAGAGAAGCAGAACTTGCTCCTGAGAAACTCGTACATACACTGAACCCAAAGCATGCCTCTTCGTGGAGACCGAAGGCCTCCCCAGCTCAGATTCTGGGCCCTGGAACACAGTGCTAACCGCTGCCTTCAAGGAGAGGTAGGCAAGGAATGTTTTCAAGTCTCGCCTGCCTCTCAGGGCCTGTTCAGCTTGAGTGGAAAATATCCACAGCCTGCCCGAACGTCCTGCCGAGCAGCGAGTTGTACTGGAGTGTAGCAAACGCTTCCAAGTTGTCTGAGGGGAAAGAGGCCATTGCTGTGGTGTGAACGGCCTTCTCTGCCACTCTTTCGGAGCACAGTGCTCTCTGGGCAGGCAGGATAGTTCCTAGAGCAGAAGCATTTGAACAGACGTCTGCCCTGGTATACTTCCTACATCCGCACATCGAGTGCATCTTTCCTACGCTCCAGGCACCAACACGGTGCACAGAACTCCTCCTGATGGCGAGACAGAAGACGCAACATTTCTTCTAGGGGGCTCGTGAGGGGCGAGGCCTCTTGAGGAGTTGGACCCTCGAATGCCGCTGAAACCACTGAGGTTGATTGCCATGTTATGTTAGCGACACACTGAGAGCATTTCAGGTTCATGGAACCCCGTGCAGTGCGCCACGAGAGAAGAAAACGCAGATGCTGCCTTGACAGGGTTAGATTGAATTGCCTCTGTCCCCCCTCCGAAAACTAACTTTCCCAGAGCCAGCACAGCTTCACGTCCCGAGCAACGTTTTCTGCTGTGTGCCAGGATACATGAAAGGAAACCTGGGGACGCTGGGAGACTCTGAGCTGTACGCGGCTTGCCAAAGCTTCTAGACCCTTCAGGGGTCAGTGTGGCCCTTCTGGAGAGTGACACAGCATGTTTCCTAATGGAAACCTAGTGTTACATTTCGGGGACTTTCTGCACAACCTTCCTCAGCCGCCTAGCTGGATGTCCTTGCCCAGAAGCGGCAGTTGCCAAGGAGTTCTTTCCCAGGAGCTCGTGAGACAGCATACCATGCAGAACCGCAGAGAAGGAGACCAGCCTTTCTCCGGGTTCTCAGAGGTTCGCTTTTCTGCCTTTGAGCCTTTGAACACAGAGATCCAGTCAGCTCCCAATGATACTTTAGAACTGTAGTATTGAAGGTCTCTCTGCCATCAGCCCCCTGCTCAGCTCCCGTCTCCTAGGTGCATTCAGTGAAGTAGCATCCACTCTGCAGCCTCCCGCACCATGTTGTTTAGGAACGGCACATTTCCTCTTCGTAAAGAAATCTTTTCTTGCAGCCTGCCTGGCCCGAGCTCCTATTCCTTTTCCGAAGGCCGAGTTCGGCATAGCCCTGCAATGACCCCTTCCCTCAAGGCCGGACACATCTCTGAAAGACTATACTCCATGAGTCCCCATTCATTACAACTTACCTCCCATGAAACACAAAGGAGTTGCAGCGTGATGGGAGGAAACAACGGCCTCCTTCTCCTTCTCGGAATACCCCGTTGCCCAAGGTTACGGGCCTTGTCCAGAAGCAACAGTTGCCCAGGATTTCTTTGCTTTGAGCTCGTGAGACAGCATATCATGTAGGACCACCGAGAAGGAGACCTGCCTCTCTCTGGTTTGGAAGAGGTTAGCTTTTCTACTCAGCCTTGGAGCACAAAGACCCAGCCAATTCCCAAGGACAGTTTCGAAGGTTACTGGTGCAGGTCTCTCTGCGCTTAGCCCACCGTTCAGGTACAGTCTGTAAAGTGCATTCAGGGAAGAGCAAGAAAGTCTCCAACGCCCCGCGTCTTGTGGGGAAGGAACAGCACATTCTCTCCTCAGTGAAGACGTCCTTTCTTGCAGACTGCCAGGCTGGGACTCCTCTTCCGTCTCAGAACACCGAGTTTGGCATAGCGTTGAAATGACCCCTTCCCTCAACGCCGTAGGCATCTCTTCAAGAACATAAACCCTGTGTGCCCATTCGTTATACCTCACCGCCCTAAGAAACACCGAAGAGCTGTGGCTGGATGGTAGGAAACAGTGGCCGTAGTGTCCTTCGATCAATATCCCGTTCCAAAGGCCCCCCGTGAAAATCTCTTGCTTTCGAGGGCCTAGGGCATACCAAGGGCTGCCAAACACAGCTAAAGGAGGCGAAATAAGAGAAGCAGAACTTGCTCCTGAGAAACTCGTACATACACTGAACCCAAAGCATGCCTCTTCGTGGAGACCGAAGGCCTCCCCAGCTCAGATTCTGGGCCCTGGAACACAGTGCTAACCGCTGCCTTCAAGGAGAGGTAGGCAAGGAATGTTTTCAAGTCTCGCCTGCCTCTCAGGGCCTGTTCAGCTAGAGTGGAAAATATCCACAGCCTGCCCGAACGTCCTGCCGAGCAGCGAGTTGTACTGGAGTGTAGCAAACGCTTCCAAGTTTTCTAAGGGGAAAGAGGCCATTGCTGTGGTGTGAACGGCCTTCTCTGCCACTCTTTTGGAGCACAGTGCTCTCTGGGCAGGCAGCATAGTTCCTAGAGCCGAAGCATTTGAACAGACGTCTGCCCTGGTATACTTCCTACATCCGCACATCGAGTGCATCTTTCCTACGCTCCAGGCACCAACACGGTGCACAGAACTCCTCCTGATGGCGAGACAGAAGACGCAACATTTCTTCTAGGGGGCTCGTGAGGGGCGAGGCCTCTTGAGGAGTTGGACCCTCGAATGCCGCTGAAACCACTGAGGTTGATTGCCATGTTATGTTAGCGACACACTGAGAGCATCTCAGGTTCATGGAACCCCGTGCAGTGCGCCACGAGAGAAGAAAACGCAGATGCTGCCTTGACAGGGTTAGATTGAATTGCCTCTGTCCCCCCTCCGAAAACTAACTTTCCCAGAGCCAGCACAGCTTCACGTCCCGAGCAACGTTTTCTGCTGTGTGCCAGGATACATGAAAGGAAACCTGGGGACGCTGGGAGACTCTGAGCTGTACGCGGCTTGCCAAAGCTTCTAGACCCTTCAGGGGTCAGTGTGGCCCTTCTGGAGAGTGACACAGCATGTTTCCTAATGGAAACCTAGTGTTACATTTCGGGGACTTTCTGCACAACCTTCCTCAGCTGCCTAGCTGGATGTCCTTGCCCAGAAGCGGCAGTTGCCAAGGAGTTCTTTCCCAGGAGCTCGTGAGACAGCATACCATGCAGAACCGCAGAGAAGGAGACCAGCCTTTCTCCGGGTTTTCACAGGTTCGCTTTTCTGCCTTTGAGCCTTTGAACACAGAGATCCAGTCAGCTCCCAATGATACTTTAGAACTGTAGTATTGAAGGTCTCTCTGCCATCAGCCCCCTGCTCAGCTCCCGTCTCCTAGGTGCATTCAGTGAAGTAGCATCCACTCTGCAGCCTCCCGCACCATGTTGTTTAGGAACGGCACATTTCCTCTTCGTAAAGAAATCTTTTCTTGCAGCCTGCCTGGCCCGAGCTCCTATTCCTTTTCCGAAGGCCGAGTTCGGCATAGCCCTGCAATGACCCCTTCCCTCAAGGCCGGACACATCTCTGAAAGACTATACTCCATGGGTCCCCATTCATTACATCTTACCTCCCATGAAACACAAAGGAGTTGTAGCGTGATGGGAGGAAACAACGGCCTCCTTCTCCTTCTCGGAATACCCCGTTGCCCAAGGTTACGGGCCTTGTCCAGAAGCAACAGTTGCCCAGGATTTCTTTGCTTTGAGCTCGTGAGACAGCATATCATGTAGGACCGCCGAGAAGGAGACCTGCCTCTCTCTGGTTTGGAAGAGGTTAGCTTTTCTACTCAGCCTTGGAGCACAAAGACCCAGCCAATTCCCAAGGACAGTTTCGAAGGTTACTGGTGCAGGTCTCTCTGCGCTTAGCCCACCGTTCAGCTACAGTCTGTAAAGTGCATTCAGGGAAGAGCAAGAAAGTCTCCAACGCCCCGCGTCTTGTGGGGAAGGAACAGCACATTCTCTCCTCAGTGAAGACGTCCTTTCTTGCAGACTGCCAGGCTGGGACTCCTCTTCCGTCTCAGACCACCGAGTTTGGCATAGCGTTGAAATGACACCTTCCCTCAACGCCGTAGGCATCTCTTCAAGAACATAAACCCTGTGTGCCCATTCGTTATACCTCACCGCCCTAAGAAACACCGAAGAGCTGTGGCTGGATGGTAGGAAACAGTGGCCGTAGTGTCCTTCGATCAATATCCCGTTCCAAAGGCCCCCCGTGAAAATCTCTTGCTTTCGAGGGCCTAGGGCATACCAAGGGCTGCCAAACACAGCTAAAGGAGGCGAAATAAGAGAAGCAGAACTTGCTCCTGAGAAACTCGTACATACACTGAACCCAAAGCATGCCTCTTCGTGGAGACCGAAGGCCTCCCCAGCTCAGATTCTGGGCCCTGGAACACAGTGCTAACCGCTGCCTTCAAGGAGAGGTAGGCAAGGAATGTTTTCAAGTCTCGCCTGCCTCTCAGGGCCTGTTCAGCTTGAGTGGAAAATATCCACAGCCTGCCCGAACGTCCTGCCGAGCAGCGAGTTGTACTGGAGTGTAGCAAACGCTTCCAAGTTGTCTGAGGGGAAAGAGGCCATTGCTGTGGTGTGAACGGCCTTCTCTGCCACTCTTTCGGAGCACAGTGCTCTCTGGGCAGGCAGGATAGTTCCTAGAGCAGAAGCATTTGAACAGACGTCTGCCCTGGTATACTTCCTACATCCGCACATCGAGTGCATCTTTCCTACGCTCCAGGCACCAACACGGTGCACAGAACTCCTCCTGATGGCGAGACAGAAGACGCAACATTTCTTCTAGGGGGCTCGTGAGGGGCGAGGCCTCTTGAGGAGTTGGACCCTCGAATGCCGCTGAAACCACTGAGGTTGATTGCCACGTTATGTTAGCGACACACTGAGAGCATTTCAGGTTCATGGAACCCCGTGCAGTGCGCCACGAGAGAAGAAAACGCAGATGCTGCCTTGACAGGGTTAGATTGAATTGCCTCTGTCCCCCCTCCGAAAACTAACTTTCCCAGAGCCAGCACAGCTTCACGTCCCGAGCAACGTTTTCTGCTGTGTGCCAGGATACATGAAAGGAAACCTGGGGACGCTGGGAGACTCTGAGCTGTACGCGGCTTGCCAAAGCTTCTAGACCCTTCAGGGGTCAGTGTGGCCCTTCTGGAGAGTGACACAGCATGTTTCCTAATGGAAACCTAGTGTTACATTTCGGGGACTTTCTGCACAACCTTCCTCAGCCGCCTAGCTGGATGTCCTTGCCCAGAAGCGGCAGTTGCCAAGGAGTTCTTTCCCAGGAGCTCGTGAGACAGCATACCATGCAGAACCGCAGAGAAGGAGACCAGCCTTTCTCCGGGTTCTCAGAGGTTCGCTTTTCTGCCTTTGAGCCTTTGAACACAGAGATCCAGTCAGCTCCCAATGATACTTTAGAACTGTAGTATTGAAGGTCTCTCTGCCATCAGCCCCCTGCTCAGCTCCCGTCTCCTAGGTGCATTCAGTGAAGTAGCATCCACTCTGCAGCCTCCCGCACCATGTTGTTTAGGAACGGCACATTTCCTCTTCGTAAAGAAATCTTTTCTTGCAGCCTGCCTGCCCCGAGCTCCTATTCCTTTTCCGAAGGCCGAGTTCGGCATAGCCCTGCAATGACCCCTTCCCTCAAGGCCGGACACATCTCTGAAAGACTATACTCCATGAGTCCCCATTCATTACATCTTACCTCCCATGAAACACAAAGGAGTTGCAGCGTGATGGGAGGAAACAACGGCCTCCTTCTCCTTCTCGGAATACCCCGTTGCCCAAGGTTACGGGCCTTGTCCAGAAGCAACAGTTGCCCAGGATTTCTTTGCTTTGAGCTCGTGAGACAGCATATCATGTAGGACCACCGAGAAGGAGACCTGCCTCTCTCTGGTTTGGAAGAGGTTAGCTTTTCTACTCAGCCTTGGAGCACAAAGACCCAGCCAATTCCCAAGGACAGTTTCGAAGGTTACTGGTGCAGGTCTCTCTGCGCTTAGCCCACCGTTCAGGTACAGTCTGTAAAGTGCATTCAGGGAAGAGCAAGAAAGTCTCCAACGCCCCGCGTCTTGTGGGGAAGGAACAGCACATTCTCTCCTCAGTGAAGACGTCCTTTCTTGCAGACTGCCAGGCTGGGACTCCTCTTCCGTCTCAGACCACCGAGTTTGGCATAGCGTTGAAATGACCCCTTCCCTCAACGCCGTACGCATCTCTTCAAGAACATAAACCCTGTGTGCCCATTCGTTATACCTCACCGCCCTAAGAAACACCGAAGAGCTGTGGCTGGATGGTAGGAAACAGTGGCCGTAGTGTCCTTCGATCAATATCCCGTTCCAAAGGCCCCCCCGTGAAAATCTCTTGCTTTCGAGGGCCTAGGGCATTCCAAGGGCTGCCAAACACAGCTAAAGGAGGCGAAATAAGAGAAGCAGAACTTGCTCCTGAGAAACTCGTACATACACTGAACCCAAAGCATGCCTCTTCGTGGAGACCGAAGGCCTCCCCAGCTCAGATTCTGGGCCCTGGAACACAGTGCTAACCGCTGCCTTCAAGGAGAGGTAGGCAAGGAATGTTTTCAAGTCTCGCCTGCCTCTCAGGGCCTGTTCAGCTTGAGTGGAAAATATCCACAGCCTGCCCGAACGTCCTGCCGAGCAGCGAGTTGTACTGGAGTGTAGCAAACGCTTCCAAGTTGTCTGAGGGGAAAGAGGCCATTGCTGTGGTGTGAACGGCCTTCTCTGCCACTCTTTCGGAGCACAGTGCTCTCTGGGCAGGCAGCATAGTTCCTAGAGCAGAAGCATTTGAACAGACGTCTGCCCTGGTATACTTCCTACATCCGCACATCGAGTGCATCTTTCCTACGCTCCAGGCACCAACACGGTGCACAGAACTCCTCCTGATGGCGAGACAGAAGACGCAACATTTCTTCTAGGGGGCTCGTGAGGGGCGAGGCCTCTTGAGGAGTTGGACCCTCGAATGCCGCTGAAACCACTGAGGTTGATTGCCACGTTATGTTAGCGACACACTGAGAGCATTTCAGGTTCATGGAACCCCGTGCAGTGCGCCACGAGAGAAGAAAACGCAGATGCTGCCTTGACAGGGTTAGATTGAATTGCCTCTGTCCCCCCTCCGAAAACTAACTTTCCCAGAGCCAGCACAGCTTCACGTCCCGAGCAACGTTTTCTGCTGTGTGCCAGGATACATGAAAGGAAACCTGGGGACGCTGGGAGACTCTGAGCTGTACGCGGCTTGCCAAAGCTTCTAGACCCTTCAGGGGTCAGTGTGGCCCTTCTGGAGAGTGACACAGCATGTTTCCTAATGGAAACCTAGTGTTACATTTCGGGGACTTTCTGCACAACCTTCCTCAGCCGCCTAGCTGGATGTCCTTGCCCAGAAGCGGCAGTTGCCAAGGAGTTCTTTCCCAGGAGCTCGTGAGACAGCATACCATGCAGAACCGCAGAGAAGGAGACCAGCCTTTCTCCGGGTTCTCAGAGGTTCGCTTTTCTGCCTTTGAGCCTTTGAACACAGAGATCCAGTCAGCTCCCAATGATACTTTAGAACTGTAGTATTGAAGGTCTCTCTGCCATCAGCCCCCTGCTCAGCTCCCGTCTCCTAGGTGCATTCAGTGAAGTAGCATCCACTCTGCAGCCTCCCGCACCATGTTGTTTAGGAACGGCACATTTCCTCTTCGTAAAGAAATCTTTTCTTGCAGCCTGCCTGGCCCGAGCTCCTATTCCTTTTCCGAAGGCCGAGTTCGGCATAGCCCTGCAATGACCCCTTCCCTCAAGGCCGGACACATCTCTGAAAGACTATACTCCATGGGTCCCCATTCATTACATCTTACCTCCCATGAAACACAAAGGAGTTGTAGCGTGATGGGAGGAAACAACGGCCTCCTTCTCCTTCTCGGAATACCCCGTTGCCCAAGGTTACGGGCCTTGTCCAGAAGCAACAGTTGCCCAGGATTTCTTTGCTTTGAGCTCGTGAGACAGCATATCATGTAGGACCACCGAGAAGGAGACCTGCCTCTCTCTGGTTTGGAAGAGGTTAGCTTTTCTACTCAGCCTTGGAGCACAAAGACCCAGCCAATTCCCAAGGACAGTTTCGAAGGTTACTGATGCAGGTCTCTCTGCGCTTAGCCCACCGTTCAGGTACAGTCTGTAAAGTGCATTCAGGGAAGAGCAAGAAAGTCTCCAACGCCCCGCGTCTTGTGGGGAAGGAACAGCACATTCTCTCCTCAGTGAAGACGTCCTTTCTTGCAGACTGCCAGGCTGGGACTCCTCTTCCGTCTCAGACCACCGAGTTTGGCATAGCGTTGAAATGACCCCTTCCCTCAACGCCGTAGGCATCTCTTCAAGAACATAAACCCTGTGTGCCCATTCGTTATACCTCACCGCCCTAAGAAACACCGAAGAGCTGTGGCTGGATGGTAGGAAACAGTGGCCGTAGTGTCCTTCGATCAATATCCCGTTCCAAAGGCCCCCCCGTGAAAATCTCTTGCTTTCGAGGGCCTAGGGCATTCCAAGGGCTGCCAAACACAGCTAAAGGAGGCGAAATAAGAGAAGCAGAACTTGCTCCTGAGAAACTCGTACATACACTGAACCCAAAGCATGCCTCTTCGTGGAGACCGAAGGCCTCCCCAGCTCAGATTCTGGGCCCTGGAACACAGTGCTAACCGCTGCCTTCAAGGAGAGGTAGGCAAGGAATGTTTTCAAGTCTCGCCTGCCTCTCAGGGCCTGTTCAGCTTGAGTGGAAAATATCCACAGCCTGCCCGAACGTCCTGCCGAGCAGCGAGTTGTACTGGAGTGTAGCAAACGCTTCCAAGTTGTCTGAGGGGAAAGAGGCCATTGCTGTGGTGTGAACGGCCTTCTCTGCCACTCTTTCGGAGCACAGTGCTCTCTGGGCAGGCAGGATAGTTCCTAGAGCGGAAGCATTTGAACAGACGTCTGCCCTGGTATACTTCCTACATCCGCACATCGAGTGCATCTTTCCTACGCTCCAGGCACCAACACGGTGCACAGAACTCCTCCTGATGGCGAGACAGAAGACGCAACATTTCTTCTAGGGGGCTCGTGAGGGGCGAGGCCTCTTGAGGAGTTGGACCCTCGAATGCCGCTGAAACCACTGAGGTTGATTGCCACGTTATGTTAGCGACACACTGAGAGCATTTCAGGTTCATGGAACCCCGTGCAGTGCGCCACGAGAGAAGAAAACGCAGATGCTGCCTTGACAGGGTTAGATTGAATTGCCTCTGTCCCCCCTCCGAAAACTAACTTTCCCAGAGCCAGCACAGCTTCACGTCCCGAGCAACGTTTTCTGCTGTGTGCCAGGATACATGAACTGAAACCTGGGGACGCTGGGAGACTCTGAGCTGTACGCGGCTTGCCAAAGCTTCTAGACCCTTCAGGGGTCAGTGTGGCCCTTCTGGAGAGTGACACAGCATGTTTCCTAATGGAAACCTAGTGTTACATTTCGGGGACTTTCTGCACAACCTTCCTCAGCCGCCTAGCTGGATGTCCTTGCCCAGAAGCGGCAGTTGCCAAGGAGTTCTTTCCCAGGAGCTCGTGAGACAGCATACCATGCAGAACCGCAGAGAAGGAGACCAGCCTTTCTCCGGGTTCTCAGAGGTTCGCTTTTCTGCCTTTGAGCCTTTGAACACAGAGATCCAGTCAGCTCCCAATGATACTTTAGAACTGTAGTATTGAAGGTCTCTCTGCCATCAGCCCCCTGCTCAGCTCCCGTCTCCTAGGTGCATTCAGTGAAGTAGCATCCACTCTGCAGCCTCCCGCACCATGTTGTTTAGGAACGGCACATTTCCTCTTCGTAAAGAAATCTTTTCTTGCAGCCTGCCTGGCCCGAGCTCCTATTCCTTTTCCGAAGGCCGAGTTCGGCATAGCCCTGCAATGACCCCTTCCCTCAAGGCCGGACACATCTCTGAAAGACTATACTCCATGGGTCCCCATTCATTACAACTTACCTCCCATGAAACACAAAGGAGTTGTAGCGTGATGGGAGGAAACAACGGCCTCCTTCTCCTTCTCGGAATACCCCGTTGCCCAAGGTTACGGGCCTTGTCCAGAAGCAACAGTTGCCCAGGATTTCTTTGCTTTGAGCTCGTGAGACAGCATATCATGTAGGACCACCGAGAAGGAGACCTGCTTCTCTCTGGTTTGGAAGAGGTTAGCTTTTCTACTCAGCCTTGGAGCACAAAGACCCAGCCAATTCCCAAGGACAGTTTCGAAGGTTACTGGTGCAGGTCTCTCTGCGCTTAGCCCACCGTTCAGGTACAGTCTGTAAAGTGCATTCAGGGAAGAGCAAGAAAGTCTCCAACTCCCCGCGTCTTGTGGGGAAGGAACAGCACATTCTCTCCTCAGTGAAGACGTCCTTTCTTGCAGACTGCCAGGCTGGGACTCCTCTTCCGTCTCAGAACACCGAGTTTGGCATAGCGTTGAAATGACCCCTTCCCTCAACGCCGTACGCATCTCTTCAAGAACATAAACCCTGTGTGCCCATTCGTTATACCTCACCGCCCTAAGAAACACCGAAGAGCTGTGGCTGGATGGTAGGAAACAGTGGCCGTAGTGTCCTTCGATCAATATCCCGTTCCAAAGGCCCCCCGTGAAAATCTCTTGCTTTCGAGGGCCTAGGGCATACCAAGGGCTGCCAAACTCAGCTAAAGGAGGCGAAATAAGAGAAGCAGAACTTGCTCCTGAGAAACTCGTACATACACTGAACCCAAAGCATGCCTCTTCGTGGAGACCGAAGGCCTCCCCAGCTCAGATTCTGGGCCCTGGAACACAGTGCTAACCGCTGCCTTCAAGGAGAGGTAGGCAAGGAATGTTTTCAAGTCTCGCCTGCCTCTCAGGGCCTGTTCAGCTTGAGTGGAAAATATCCACAGCCTGCCCGAACGTCCTGCCGAGCAGCGAGTTGTACTGGAGTGTAGCAAACGCTTCCAAGTTGTCTGAGGGGAAAGAGGCCATTGCTGTGGTGTGAACGGCCTTCTCTGCCACTCTTTTAGAGCACAATGCTCTCTGGGCAGGCAGCATAGTTCCTAGAGCAGAAGCATTTGAACAGACGTCTGCCCTGGTATACTTCCTACATCCGCACATCGAGTGCATCTTTCCTACGCTCCAGGCACCAACACGGTGCACAGAACTCCTCCTGATGGCGAGACAGAAGACGCAACATTTCTTCTAGGGGGCTCGTGAGGGGCGAGGCCTCTTGAGGAGTTGGACCCTCGAATGCCGCTGAAACCACTGAGGTTGATTGCCACGTTATGTTAGCGACACACTGAGAGCATTTCAGGTTCATGGAACCCCGTGCAGTGCGCCACGAGAGAAGAAAACGCAGATGCTGCCTTGACAGGGTTAGATTGAATTGCCTCTGTCCCCCCTCCGAAAACTAACTTTCCCAGAGCCAGCACAGCTTCACGTCCCGAGCAACGTTTTCTGCTGTGTGCCAGGATACATGAAAGGAAACCTGGGGACGCTGGGAGACTCTGAGCTGTACGCGGCTTGCCAAAGCTTCTAGACCCTTCAGGGGTCAGTGTGGCCCTTCTGGAGAGTGACACAGCATGTTTCCTAATGGAAACCTAGTGTTACATTTCGGGGACTTTCTGCACAACCTTCCTCAGCCGCCTAGCTGGATGTCCTTGCCCAGAAGCGGCAGTTGCCAAGGAGTTCTTTCCCAGGAGCTCGTGAGACAGCATACCATGCAGAACCGCAGAGAAGGAGACCAGCCTTTCTCCGGGTTCTCAGAGGTTCGCTTTTCTGCCTTTGAGCCTTTGAACACAGAGATCCAGTCAGCTCCCAATGATACTTTAGAACTGTAGTATTGAAGGTCTCTCTGCCATCAGCCCCCTGCTCAGCTCCCGTCTCCTAGGTGCATTCAGTGAAGTAGCATCCACTCTGCAGCCTCCCGCACCATGTTGTTTAGGAACGGCACATTTCCTCTTCGTAAAGAAATCTTTTCTTGCAGCCTGCCTGGCCCGAGCTCCTATTCCTTTTCCGAAGGCCGAGTTCGGCATAGCCCTGCAATGACCCCTTCCCTCAAGGCCGGACACATCTCTGAAAGACTATACTCCATGGGTCCCCATTCATTACATCTTACCTCCCATGAAACACAAAGGAGTTGTAGCGTGATGGGAGGAAACAACGGCCTCCTTCTCCTTCTCGGAATACCCCGTTGCCCAAGGTTACGGGCCTTGTCCAGAAGCAACAGTTGCCCAGGATTTCTTTGCTTTGAGCTCGTGAGACAGCATATCATGTAGGACCACCGAGAAGGAGACCTGCCTCTCTCTGGTTTGGAAGAGGTTAGCTTTTCTACTCAGCCTTGGAGCACAAAGACCCAGCCAATTCCCAAGGACAGTTTCGAAGGTTACTGGTGCAGGTCTCTCTGCGCTTAACCTACCGTTCAGCTACAGTCTGTAAAGTGCATTCAGGGAAGAGCAAGAAAGTCTCCAACGCCCCGCGTCTTGTGGGGAAGGAACAGCACATTCTCTCCTCAGTGAAGACGTCCTTTCTTGCAGACTGTCAGGCTGGGACTCCTCTTCCGTCTCAGACCACCGAGTTTGGCATAGCGTTGAAATGACCCCTTCCCTCAACGCCGTACGCATCTCTTCAAGAACATAAACCCTGTGTGCCCATTCGTTATACCTCACCGCCCTAAGAAACACCGAAGAGCTGTGGCTGGATGGTAGGAAACAGTGGCCGTAGTGTCCTTCGATCAATATCCCGTTCCAAAGGCCCCCCCGTGAAAATCTCTTGCTTTCGAGGGCCTAGGGCATTCCAAGGGCTGCCAAACACAGCTAAAGGAGGCGAAATAAGAGAAGCAGAACTTGCTCCTGAGAAACTCGTACATACACTGAACCCAAAGCATGCCTCTTCGTGGAGACCGAAGGCCTCCCCAGCTCAGATTCTGGGCCCTGGAACACAGTGCTAACCGCTGCCTTCAAGGAGAGGTAGGCAAGGAATGTTTTCAAGTCTCGCCTGCCTCTCAGGGCCTGTTCAGCTTGAGTGGAAAATATCCACAGCCTGCCCGAACGTCCTGCCGAGCAGCGAGTTGTACTGGAGTGTAGCAAACGCTTCCAAGTTGTCTGAGGGGAAAGAGGCCATTGCTGTGGTGTGAACGGCCTTCTCTGCCACTCTTTCGGAGCACAGTGCTCTCTGGGCAGGCAGGATAGTTCCTAGAGCAGAAGCATTTGAACAGACGTCTGCCCTGGTATACTTCCTACATCCGCACATCGAGTGCATCTTTCCTACGCTCCAGGCACCAACACGGTGCACAGAACTCCTCCTGATGGCGAGACAGAAGACGCAACATTTCGTCTAGGGGGCTCGTGAGGGGCGAGGCCTCCTGAGGAGTTGGACCCTCGAATGCCGCTGAAACCACTGAGGTTGATTGCCACGTTATGTTAGCGACACACTGAGAGCATTTCAGGTTCATGGAACCCCGTGCAGTGCGCCACGAGAGAAGAAAACGCAGATGCTGCCTTGACAGGGTTAGATTGAATTGCCTCTGTCCCCCCTCCGAAAACTAACTTTCCCAGAGCCAGCACAGCTTCACGTCCCGAGCAACGTTTTCTGCTGTGTGCCAGGATACATGAAAGGAAACCTGGGGACGCTGGGAGACTCTGAGCTGTACGCGGCTTGCCAAAGCTTCTAGACCCTTCAGGGGTCAGTGTGGCCCTTCTGGAGAGTGACACAGCATGTTTCCTAATGGAAACCTAGTGTTACATTTCGGGGACTTTCTGCACAACCTTCCTCAGCCGCCTAGCTGGATGTCCTTGCCCAGAAGCGGCAGTTGCCAAGGAGTTCTTTCCCAGGAGCTCGTGAGACAGCATACCATGCAGAACCGCAGAGAAGGAGACCAGCCTTTCTCCGGGTTCTCAGAGGTTCGCTTTTCTGCCTTTGAGCCTTTGAACACAGAGATCCAGTCAGCTCCCAATGATACTTTAGAACTGTAGTATTGAAGGTCTCTCTGCCATCAGCCCCCTGCTCAGCTCCCGTCTCCTAGGTGCATTCAGTGAAGTAGCATCCACTCTGCAGCCTCCCGCACCATGTTGTTTAGGAACGGCACATTTCCTCTTCGTAAAGAAATCTTTTCTTGCAGCCTGCCTGGCCCGAGCTCCTATTCCTTTTCCGAAGGCCGAGTTCGGCATAGCCCTGCAATGACCCCTTCCCTCAAGGCCGGACACATCTCTGAAAGACTATACTCCATGGGTCCCCATTCATTACATCTTACCTCCCATGAAACACAAAGGAGTTGCAGCGTGATGGGAGGAAACAACGGCCTCCTTCTCCTTCTCGGAATACCCCGTTGCCCAAGGTTACGGGCCTTGTCCAGAAGCAACAGTTGCCCAGGATTTCTTTGCTTTGAGCTCGTGAGACAGCATATCATGTAGGACCGCCGAGAAGGAGACCTGCCTCTCTCTGGTTTGGAAGAGGTTAGCTTTTCTACTCAGCCTTGGAGCACAAAGACCCAGCCAATTCCCAAGGACAGTTTCGAAGGTTACTGATGCAGGTCTCTCTGCGCTTAGCCCACCGTTCAGCTACAGTCTGTAAAGTGCATTCAGGGAAGAGCAAGAAAGTCTCCAACGCCCCGCGTCTTGTGGGGAAGGAACAGCACATTCTCTCCTCAGTGAAGACGTCCTTTCTTGCAGACTGCCAGGCTGGGACTCCTCTTCCGTCTCAGACCACCGAGTTTGGCATAGCGTTGAAATGACCCCTTCCCTCAACGCCGTAGGCATCTCTTCAAGAACATAAACCCTGTGTGCCCATTCGTTATACCTCACCGCCCTAAGAAACACTGAAGAGCTGTGGCTGGATGGTAGGAAACAGTGGCCGTAGTGTCCTTCGATCAATATCCCGTTCCAAAGGCCCCCCGTGAAAATCTCTTGCTTTCGAGGGCCTAGGGCATTCCAAGGGCTGCCAAACACAGCTAAAGGAGGCGAAATAAGAGAAGCAGAACTTGCTCCTGAGAAACTCGTACATACACTGAACCCAAAGCATGCCTCTTCGTGGAGACCGAAGGCCTCCCCAGCTCAGATTCTGGGCCCTGGAACACAGTGCTAACCGCTGCCTTCAAGGAGAGGTAGGCAAGGAATGTTTTCAAGTCTCGCCTGCCTCTCAGGGCCTGTTCAGCTTGAGTGGAAAATATCCACAGCCTGCCCGAACGTCCTGCCGAGCAGCGAGTTGTACTGGAGTGTAGCAAACGCTTCCAAGTTGTCTGAGGGGAAAGAGGCCATTGCTGTGGTGTGAACGGCCTTCTCTGCCACTCTTTCGGAGCACAGTGCTCTCTGGGCAGGCAGGATAGTTCCTAGAGCAGAAGCATTTGAACAGACGTCTGCCCTGGTATACTTCCTACATCCGCACATCGAGTGCATCTTTCCTACGCTCCAGGCACCAACACGGTGCACAGAACTCCTCCTGATGGCGAGACAGAAGACGCAACATTTCTTCTAGGGGGCTCGTGAGGGGCGAGGCCTCTTGAGGAGTTGGACCCTCGAATGCCGCTGAAACCACTGAGGTTGATTGCCACGTTATGTTAGCGACACACTGAGAGCATTTCAGGTTCATGGAACCCCGTGCAGTGCGCCACGAGAGAAGAAAACGCAGATGCTGCCTTGACAGGGTTAGATTGAATTGCCTCTGTCCCCCCTCCGAAAACTAACTTTCCCAGAGCCAGCACAGCTTCACGTCCCGAGCAACGTTTTCTGCTGTGTGCCAGGATACATGAAAGGAAACCTGGGGACGCTGGGAGACTCTGAGCTGTACGCGGCTTGCCAAAGCTTCTAGACCCTTCAGGGGTCAGTGTGGCCCTTCTGGAGAGTGACACAGCATGTTTCCTAATGGAAACCTAGTGTTACATTTCGGGGACTTTCTGCACAACCTTCCTCAGCCGCCTAGCTGGATGTCCTTGCCCAGAAGCGGCAGTTGCCAAGGAGTTCTTTCCCAGGAGCTCGTGAGACAGCATACCATGCAGAACCGCAGAGAAGGAGACCAGCCTTTCTCCGGGTTCTCAGAGGTTCGCTTTTCTGCCTTTGAGCCTTTGAACACAGAGATCCAGTCAGCTCCCAATGATACTTTAGAACTGTAGTATTGAAGGTCTCTCTGCCATCAGCCCCCTGCTCAGCTCCCGTCTCCTAGGTGCATTCAGTGAAGTAGCATCCACTCTGCAGCCTCCCGCACCATGTTGTTTAGGAACGGCACATTTCCTCTTCGTAAAGAAATCTTTTCTTGCAGCCTGCCTGCCCCGAGCTCCTATTCCTTTTCCGAAGGCCGAGTTCGGCATAGCCCTGCAATGACCCCTTCCCTCAAGGCCGGACACATCTCTGAAAGACTATACTCCATGAGTCCCCATTCATTACATCTTACCTCCCATGAAACACAAAGGAGTTGCAGCGTGATGGGAGGAAACAACGGCCTCCTTCTCCTTCTCGGAATACCCCGTTGCCCAAGGTTACGGGCCTTGTCCAGAAGCAACAGTTGCCCAGGATTTCTTTGCTTTGAGCTCGTGAGACAGCATATCATGTAGGACCACCGAGAAGGAGACCTGCCTCTCTCTGGTTTGGAAGAGGTTAGCTTTTCTACTCAGCCTTGGAGCACAAAGACCCAGCCAATTCCCAAGGACAGTTTCGAAGGTTACTGGTGCAGGTCTCTCTGCGCTTAGCCCACCGTTCAGGTACAGTCTGTAAAGTGCATTCAGGGAAGAGCAAGAAAGTCTCCAACGCCCCGCGTCTTGTGGGGAAGGAACAGCACATTCTCTCCTCAGTGAAGACGTCCTTTCTTGCAGACTGCCAGGCTGGGACTCCTCTTCCGTCTCAGACCACCGAGTTTGGCATAGCGTTGAAATGACACCTTCCCTCAACGCCGTACGCATCTCTTCAAGAACATAAACCCTGTGTGCCCATTCGTTATACCTCACCGCCCTAAGAAACACCGAAGAGCTGTGGCTGGATGGTAGGAAACAGTGGCCGTAGTGTCCTTCGATCAATATCCCGTTCCAAAGGCCCCCCCGTGAAAATCTCTTGCTTTCGAGGGCCTAGGGCATTCCAAGGGCTGCCAAACACAGCTAAAGGAGGCGAAATAAGAGAAGCAGAACTTGCTCCTGAGAAACTCGTACATACACTGAACCCAAAGCATGCCTCTTCGTGGAGACCGAAGGCCTCCCCAGCTCAGATTCTGGGCCCTGGAACACAGTGCTAACCGCTGCCTTCAAGGAGAGGTAGGCAAGGAATGTTTTCAAGTCTCGCCTGCCTCTCAGGGCCTGTTCAGCTTGAGTGGAAAATATCCACAGCCTGCCCGAACGTCCTGCCGAGCAGCGAGTTGTACTGGAGTGTAGCAAACGCTTCCAAGTTGTCTGAGGGGAAAGAGGCCATTGCTGTGGTGTGAACGGCCTTCTCTGCCACTCTTTCGGAGCACAGTGCTCTCTGGGCAGGCAGCATAGTTCCTAGAGCAGAAGCATTTGAACAGACGTCTGCCCTGGTATACTTCCTACATCCGCACATCGAGTGCATCTTTCCTACGCTCCAGGCACCAACACGGTGCACAGAACTCCTCCTGATGGCGAGACAGAAGACGCAACATTTCTTCTAGGGGGCTCGTGAGGGGCGAGGCCTCTTGAGGAGTTGGACCCTCGAATGCCGCTGAAACCACTGAGGTTGATTGCCACGTTATGTTAGCGACACACTGAGAGCATTTCAGGTTCATGGAACCCCGTGCAGTGCGCCACGAGAGAAGAAAACGCAGATGCTGCCTTGACAGGGTTAGATTGAATTGCCTCTGTCCCCCCTCCGAAAACTAACTTTCCCAGAGCCAGCACAGCTTCACGTCCCGAGCAACGTTTTCTGCTGTGTGCCAGGATACATGAAAGGAAACCTGGGGACGCTGGGAGACTCTGAGCTGTACGCGGCTTGCCAAAGCTTCTAGACCCTTCAGGGGTCAGTGTGGCCCTTCTGGAGAGTGACACAGCATGTTTCCTAATGGAAACCTAGTGTTACATTTCGGGGACTTTCTGCACAACCTTCCTCAGCCGCCTAGCTGGATGTCCTTGCCCAGAAGCGGCAGTTGCCAAGGAGTTCTTTCCCAGGAGCTCGTGAGACAGCATACCATGCAGAACCGCAGAGAAGGAGACCAGCCTTTCTCCGGGTTCTCAGAGGTTCGCTTTTCTGCCTTTGAGCCTTTGAACACAGAGATCCAGTCAGCTCCCAATGATACTTTAGAACTGTAGTATTGAAGGTCTCTCTGCCATCAGCCCCCTGCTCAGCTCCCGTCTCCTAGGTGCATTCAGTGAAGTAGCATCCACTCTGCAGCCTCCCGCACCATGTTGTTTAGGAACGGCACATTTCCTCTTCGTAAAGAAATCTTTTCTTGCAGCCTGCCTGGCCCGAGCTCCTATTCCTTTTCCGAAGGCCGAGTTCGGCATAGCCCTGCAATGACCCCTTCCCTCAAGGCCGGACACATCTCTGAAAGACTATACTCCATGGGTCCCCATTCATTACATCTTACCTCCCATGAAACACAAAGGAGTTGTAGCGTGATGGGAGGAAACAACGGCCTCCTTCTCCTTCTCGGAATACCCCGTTGCCCAAGGTTACGGGCCTTGTCCAGAAGCAACAGTTGCCCAGGATTTCTTTGCTTTGAGCTCGTGAGACAGCATATCATGTAGGACCGCCGAGAAGGAGACCTGCCTCTCTCTGGTTTGGAAGAGGTTAGCTTTTCTACTCAGCCTTGGAGCACAAAGACCCAGCCAATTCCCAAGGACAGTTTCGAAGGTTACTGATGCAGGTCTCTCTGCGCTTAGCCCACCGTTCAGGTACAGTCTGTAAAGTGCATTCAGGGAAGAGCAAGAAAGTCTCCAACGCCCCGCGTCTTGTGGGGAAGGAACAGCACATTCTCTCCTCAGTGAAGACGTCCTTTCTTGCAGACTGCCAGGCTGGGACTCCTCTTCCGTCTCAGACCACCGAGTTTGGCATAGCGTTGAAATGACCCCTTCCCTCAACGCCGTAGGCATCTCTTCAAGAACATAAACCCTGTGTGCCCATTCGTTATACCTCACCGCCCTAAGAAACACCGAAGAGCTGTGGCTGGATGGTAGGAAACAGTGGCCGTAGTGTCCTTCGATCAATATCCCGTTCCAAAGGCCCCCCCGTGAAAATCTCTTGCTTTCGAGGGCCTAGGGCATTCCAAGGGCTGCCAAACACAGCTAAAGGAGGCGAAATAAGAGAAGCAGAACTTGCTCCTGAGAAACTCGTACATACACTGAACCCAAAGCATGCCTCTTCGTGGAGACCGAAGGCCTCCCCAGCTCAGATTCTGGGCCCTGGAACACAGTGCTAACCGCTGCCTTCAAGGAGAGGTAGGCAAGGAATGTTTTCAAGTCTCGCCTGCCTCTCAGGGCCTGTTCAGCTTGAGTGGAAAATATCCACAGCCTGCCCGAACGTCCTGCCGAGCAGCGAGTTGTACTGGAGTGTAGCAAACGCTTCCAAGTTGTCTGAGGGGAAAGAGGCCATTGCTGTGGTGTGAACGGCCTTCTCTGCCACTCTTTCGGAGCACAGTGCTCTCTGGGCAGGCAGGATAGTTCCTAGAGCAGAAGCATTTGAACAGACGTCTGCCCTGGTATACTTCCTACATCCGCACATCGAGTGCATCTTTCCTACGCTCCAGGCACCAACACGGTGCACAGAACTCCTCCTGATGGCGAGACAGAAGACGCAACATTTCTTCTAGGGGGCTCGTGAGGGGCGAGGCCTCTTGAGGAGTTGGACCCTCGAATGCCGCTGAAACCACTGAGGTTGATTGCCACGTTATGTTAGCGACACACTGAGAGCATTTCAGGTTCATGGAACCCCGTGCAGTGCGCCACGAGAGAAGAAAACGCAGATGCTGCCTTGACAGGGTTAGATTGAATTGCCTCTGTCCCCCCTCCGAAAACTAACTTTCCCAGAGCCAGCACAGCTTCACGTCCCGAGCAACGTTTTCTGCTGTGTGCCAGGATACATGAAAGGAAACCTGGGGACGCTGGGAGACTCTGAGCTGTACGCGGCTTGCCAAAGCTTCTAGACCCTTCAGGGGTCAGTGTGGCCCTTCTGGAGAGTGACACAGCATGTTTCCTAATGGAAACCTAGTGTTACATTTCGGGGACTTTCTGCACAACCTTCCTCAGCCGCCTAGCTGGATGTCCTTGCCCAGAAGCGGCAGTTGCCAAGGAGTTCTTTCCCAGGAGCTCGTGAGACAGCATACCATGCAGAACCGCAGAGAAGGAGACCAGCCTTTCTCCGGGTTCTCAGAGGTTCGCTTTTCTGCCTTTGAGCCTTTGAACACAGAGATCCAGTCAGCTCCCAATGATACTTTAGAACTGTAGTATTGAAGGTCTCTCTGCCATCAGCCCCCTGCTCAGCTCCCGTCTCCTAGGTGCATTCAGTGAAGTAGCATCCACTCTGCAGCCTCCCGCACCATGTTGTTTAGGAACGGCACATTTCCTCTTCGTAAAGAAATCTTTTCTTGCAGCCTGCCTGCCCCGAGCTCCTATTCCTTTTCCGAAGGCCGAGTTCGGCATAGCCCTGCAATGACCCCTTCCCTCAAGGCCGGACACATCTCTGAAAGACTATACTCCATGAGTCCCCATTCATTACATCTTACCTCCCATGAAACACAAAGGAGTTGCAGCGTGATGGGAGGAAACAACGGCCTCCTTCTCCTTCTCGGAATACCCCGTTGCCCAAGGTTACGGGCCTTGTCCAGAAGCAACAGTTGCCCAGGATTTCTTTGCTTTGAGCTCGTGAGACAGCATATCATGTAGGACCACCGAGAAGGAGACCTGCCTCTCTCTGGTTTGGAAGAGGTTAGCTTTTCTACTCAGCCTTGGAGCACAAAGACCCAGCCAATTCCCAAGGACAGTTTCGAAGGTTACTGGTGCAGGTCTCTCTGCGCTTAGCCCACCGTTCAGGTACAGTCTGTAAAGTGCATTCAGGGAAGAGCAAGAAAGTCTCCAACGCCCCGCGTCTTGTGGGGAAGGAACAGCACATTCTCTCCTCAGTGAAGACGTCCTTTCTTGCAGACTGCCAGGCTGGGACTCCTCTTCCGTCTCAGACCACCGAGTTTGGCATAGCGTTGAAATGACACCTTCCCTCAACGCCGTACGCATCTCTTCAAGAACATAAACCCTGTGTGCCCATTCGTTATACCTCACCGCCCTAAGAAACACCGAAGAGCTGTGGCTGGATGGTAGGAAACAGTGGCCGTAGTGTCCTTCGATCAATATCCCGTTCCAAAGGCCCCCCCGTGAAAATCTCTTGCTTTCGAGGGCCTAGGGCATTCCAAGGGCTGCCAAACACAGCTAAAGGAGGCGAAATAAGAGAAGCAGAACTTGCTCCTGAGAAACTCGTACATACACTGAACCCAAAGCATGCCTCTTCGTGGAGACCGAAGGCCTCCCCAGCTCAGATTCTGGGCCCTGGAACACAGTGCTAACCGCTGCCTTCAAGGAGAGGTAGGCAAGGAATGTTTTCAAGTCTCGCCTGCCTCTCAGGGCCTGTTCAGCTTGAGTGGAAAATATCCACAGCCTGCCCGAACGTCCTGCCGAGCAGCGAGTTGTACTGGAGTGTAGCAAACGCTTCCAAGTTGTCTGAGGGGAAAGAGGCCATTGCTGTGGTGTGAACGGCCTTCTCTGCCACTCTTTTGGAGCACAATGCTCTCTGGGCAGGCAGCATAGTTCCTAGAGCAGAAGCATTTGAACAGACGTCTGCCCTGGTATACTTCCTACATCCGCACATCGAGTGCATCTTTCCTACGCTCCAGGCACCAACACGGTGCACAGAACTCCTCCTGATGGCGAGACAGAAGACGCAACATTTCTTCTAGGGGGCTCGTGAGGGGCGAGGCCTCTTGAGGAGTTGGACCCTCGAATGCCGCTGAAACCACTGAGGTTGATTGCCACGTTATGTTAGCGACACACTGAGAGCATTTCAGGTTCATGGAACCCCGTGCAGTGCGCCACGAGAGAAGAAAACGCAGATGCTGCCTTGACAGGGTTAGATTGAATTGCCTCTGTCCCCCCTCCGAAAACTAACTTTCCCAGAGCCAGCACAGCTTCACGTCCCGAGCAACGTTTTCTGCTGTGTGCCAGGATACATGAAAGGAAACCTGGGGACGCTGGGAGACTCTGAGCTGTACGCGGCTTGCCAAAGCTTCTAGACCCTTCAGGGGTCAGTGTGGCCCTTCTGGAGAGTGACACAGCATGTTTCCTAATGGAAACCTAGTGTTACATTTCGGGGACTTTCTGCACAACCTTCCTCAGCCGCCTAGCTGGATGTCCTTGCCCAGAAGCGGCAGTTGCCAAGGAGTTCTTTCCCAGGAGCTCGTGAGACAGCATACCATGCAGAACCGCAGAGAAGGAGACCAGCCTTTCTCCGGGTTCTCAGAGGTTCGCTTTTCTGCCTTTGAGCCTTTGAACACAGAGATCCAGTCAGCTCCCAATGATACTTTAGAACTGTAGTATTGAAGGTCTCTCTGCCATCAGCCCCCTGCTCAGCTCCCGTCTCCTAGGTGCATTCAGTGAAGTAGCATCCACTCTGCAGCCTCCCGCACCATGTTGTTTAGGAACGGCACATTTCCTCTTCGTAAAGAAATCTTTTCTTGCAGCCTGCCTGGCCCGAGCTCCTATTCCTTTTCCGAAGGCCGAGTTCGGCATAGCCCTGCAATGACCCCTTCCCTCAAGGCCGGACACATCTCTGAAAGACTATACTCCATGGGTCCCCATTCATTACATCTTACCTCCCATGAAACACAAAGGAGTTGTAGCGTGATGGGAGGAAACAACGGCCTCCTTCTCCTTCTCGGAATACCCCGTTGCCCAAGGTTACGGGCCTTGTCCAGAAGCAACAGTTGCCCAGGATTTCTTTGCTTTGAGCTCGTGAGACAGCATATCATGTAGGACCGCCGAGAAGGAGACCTGCCTCTCTCTGGTTTGGAAGAGGTTAGCTTTTCTACTCAGCCTTGGAGCACAAAGACCCAGCCAATTCCCAAGGACAGTTTCGAAGGTTACTGATGCAGGTCTCTCTGCGCTTAGCCCACCGTTCAGGTACAGTCTGTAAAGTGCATTCAGGGAAGAGCAAGAAAGTCTCCAACGCCCCGCGTCTTGTGGGGAAGGAACAGCACATTCTCTCCTCAGTGAAGACGTCCTTTCTTGCAGACTGCCAGGCTGGGACTCCTCTTCCGTCTCAGACCACCGAGTTTGGCATAGCGTTGAAATGACCCCTTCCCTCAACGCCGTAGGCATCTCTTCAAGAACATAAACCCTGTGTGCCCATTCGTTATACCTCACCGCCCTAAGAAACACCGAAGAGCTGTGGCTGGATGGTAGGAAACAGTGGCCGTAGTGTCCTTCGATCAATATCCCGTTCCAAAGGCCCCCCCGTGAAAATCTCTTGCTTTCGAGGGCCTAGGGCATTCCAAGGGCTGCCAAACACAGCTAAAGGAGGCGAAATAAGAGAAGCAGAACTTGCTCCTGAGAAACTCGTACATACACTGAACCCAAAGCATGCCTCTTCGTGGAGACCGAAGGCCTCCCCAGCTCAGATTCTGGGCCCTGGAACACAGTGCTAACCGCTGCCTTCAAGGAGAGGTAGGCAAGGAATGTTTTCAAGTCTCGCCTGCCTCTCAGGGCCTGTTCAGCTTGAGTGGAAAATATCCACAGCCTGCCCGAACGTCCTGCCGAGCAGCGAGTTGTACTGGAGTGTAGCAAACGCTTCCAAGTTGTCTGAGGGGAAAGAGGCCATTGCTGTGGTGTGAACGGCCTTCTCTGCCACTCTTTCGGAGCACAGTGCTCTCTGGGCAGGCAGGATAGTTCCTAGAGCGGAAGCATTTGAACAGACGTCTGCCCTGGTATACTTCCTACATCCGCACATCGAGTGCATCTTTCCTACGCTCCAGGCACCAACACGGTGCACAGAACTCCTCCTGATGGCGAGACAGAAGACGCAACATTTCTTCTAGGGGGCTCGTGAGGGGCGAGGCCTCTTGAGGAGTTGGACCCTCGAATGCCGCTGAAACCACTGAGGTTGATTGCCACGTTATGTTAGCGACACACTGAGAGCATTTCAGGTTCATGGAACCCCGTGCAGTGCGCCACGAGAGAAGAAAACGCAGATGCTGCCTTGACAGGGTTAGATTGAATTGCCTCTGTCCCCCCTCCGAAAACTAACTTTCCCAGAGCCAGCACAGCTTCACGTCCCGAGCAACGTTTTCTGCTGTGTGCCAGGATACATGAAAGGAAACCTGGGGACGCTGGGAGACTCTGAGCTGTACGCGGCTTGCCAAAGCTTCTAGACCCTTCAGGGGTCAGTGTGGCCCTTCTGGAGAGTGACACAGCATGTTTCCTAATGGAAACCTAGTGTTACATTTCGGGGACTTTCTGCACAACCTTCCTCAGCCGCCTAGCTGGATGTCCTTGCCCAGAAGCGGCAGTTGCCAAGGAGTTCTTTCCCAGGAGCTCGTGAGACAGCATACCATGCAGAACCGCAGAGAAGGAGACCAGCCTTTCTCCGGGTTCTCAGAGGTTCGCTTTTCTGCCTTTGAGCCTTTGAACACAGAGATCCAGTCAGCTCCCAATGATACTTTAGAACTGTAGTATTGAAGGTCTCTCTGCCATCAGCCCCCTGCTCAGCTCCCGTCTCCTAGGTGCATTCAGTGAAGTAGCATCCACTCTGCAGCCTCCCGCACCATGTTGTTTAGGAACGGCACATTTCCTCTTCGTAAAGAAATCTTTTCTTGCAGCCTGCCTGGCCCGAGCTCCTATTCCTTTTCCGAAGGCCGAGTTCGGCATAGCCCTGCAATGACCCCTTCCTTCAAGGCCGGACACATCTCTGAAAGACTATACTCCATGGGTCCCCATTCATTACATCTTACCTCCCATGAAACACAAAGGAGTTGCAGCGTGATGGGAGGAAACAACGGCCTCCTTCTCCTTCTCGGAATACCCCGTTGCCCAAGGTTACGGGCCTTGTCCAGAAGCAACAGTTGCCCAGGATTTCTTTGCTTTGAGCTCGTGAGACAGCATATCATGTAGGACCGCCGAGAAGGAGACCTGCCTCTCTCTGGTTTGGAAGAGGTTAGCTTTTCTACTCAGCCTTGGAGCACAAAGACCCAGCCAATTCCCAAGGACAGTTTCGAAGGTTACTGATGCAGGTCTCTCTGCGCTTAGCCCACCGTTCAGCTACAGTCTGTAAAGTGCATTCAGGGAAGAGCAAGAAAGTCTCCAACGCCCCGCGTCTTGTGGGGAAGGAACAGCACATTCTCTCCTCAGTGAAGACGTCCTTTCTTGCAGACTGCCAGGCTGGGACTCCTCTTCCGTCTCAGACCACCGAGTTTGGCATAGCGTTGAAATGACCCCTTCCCTCAACGCCGTAGGCATCTCTTCAAGAACATAAACCCTGTGTGCCCATTCGTTATACCTCACCGCCCTAAGAAACACTGAAGAGCTGTGGCTGGATGGTAGGAAACAGTGGCCGTAGTGTCCTTCGATCAATATCCCGTTCCAAAGGCCCCCCGTGAAAATCTCTTGCTTTCGAGGGCCTAGGGCATTCCAAGGGCTGCCAAACACAGCTAAAGGAGGCGAAATAAGAGAAGCAGAACTTGCTCCTGAGAAACTCGTACATACACTGAACCGAAAGCATGCCTCTTCGTGGAGACCGAAGGCCTCCCCAGCTCAGATTCTGGGCCCTGGAACACAGTGCTAACCGCTGCCTTCAAGGAGAGGTAGGCAAGGAATGTTTTCAAGTCTCGCCTGCCTCTCAGGGCCTGTTCAGCTTGAGTGGAAAATATCCACAGCCTGCCCGAACGTCCTGCCGAGCAGCGAGTTGTACTGGAGTGTAGCAAACGCTTCCAAGTTGTCTGAGGGGAAAGAGGCCATTGCTGTGGTGTGAACGGCCTTCTCTGCCACTCTTTCGGAGCACAGTGCTCTCTGGGCAGGCAGGATAGTTCCTAGAGCAGAAGCATTTGAACAGACGTCTGCCCTGGTATACTTCCTACATCCGCACATCGAGTGCATCTTTCCTACGCTCCAGGCACCAACACGGTGCACAGAACTCCTCCTGATGGCGAGACAGAAGACGCAACATTTCTTCTAGGGGGCTCGTGAGGGGCGAGGCCTCTTGAGGAGTTGGACCCTCGAATGCCGCTGAAACCACTGAGGTTGATTGCCACGTTATGTTAGCGACACACTGAGAGCATTTCAGGTTCATGGAACCCCGTGCAGTGCGCCACGAGAGAAGAAAACGCAGATGCTGCCTTGACAGGGTTAGATTGAATTGCCTCTGTCCCCCCTCCGAAAACTAACTTTCCCAGAGCCAGCACAGCTTCACGTCCCGAGCAACGTTTTCTGCTGTGTGCCAGGATACATGAAAGGAAACCTGGGGACGCTGGGAGACTCTGAGCTGTACGCGGCTTGCCAAAGCTTCTAGACCCTTCAGGGGTCAGTGTGGCCCTTCTGGAGAGTGACACAGCATGTTTCCTAATGGAAACCTAGTGTTACATTTCGGGGACTTTCTGCACAACCTTCCTCAGCCGCCTAGCTGGATGTCCTTGCCCAGAAGCGGCAGTTGCCAAGGAGTTCTTTCCCAGGAGCTCGTGAGACAGCATACCATGCAGAACCGCAGAGAAGGAGACCAGCCTTTCTCCGGGTTCTCAGAGGTTCGCTTTTCTGCCTTTGAGCCTTTGAACACAGAGATCCAGTCAGCTCCCAATGATACTTTAGAACTGTAGTATTGAAGGTCTCTCTGCCATCAGCCCCCTGCTCAGCTCCCGTCTCCTAGGTGCATTCAGTGAAGTAGCATCCACTCTGCAGCCTCCCGCACCATGTTGTTTAGGAACGGCACATTTCCTCTTCGTAAAGAAATCTTTTCTTGCAGCCTGCCTGCCCCGAGCTCCTATTCCTTTTCCGAAGGCCGAGTTCGGCATAGCCCTGCAATGACCCCTTCCCTCAAGGCCGGACACATCTCTGAAAGACTATACTCCATGGGTCCCCATTCATTACAACTTACCTCCCATGAAACACAAAGGAGTTGTAGCGTGATGGGAGGAAACAACGGCCTCCTTCTCCTTCTCGGAATACCCCGTTGCCCAAGGTTACGGGCCTTGTCCAGAAGCAACAGTTGCCCAGGATTTCTTTGCTTTGAGCTCGTGAGACAGCATATCATGTAGGACCACCGAGAAGGAGACCTGCTTCTCTCTGGTTTGGAAGAGGTTAGCTTTTCTACTCAGCCTTGGAGCACAAAGACCCAGCCAATTCCCAAGGACAGTTTCGAAGGTTACTGGTGCAGGTCTCTCTGCGCTTAGCCCACCGTTCAGGTACAGTCTGTAAAGTGCATTCAGGGAAGAGCAAGAAAGTCTCCAACTCCCCGCGTCTTGTGGGGAAGGAACAGCACATTCTCTCCTCAGTGAAGACGTCCTTTCTTGCAGACTGCCAGGCTGGGACTCCTCTTCCGTCTCAGAACACCGAGTTTGGCATAGCGTTGAAATGACCCCTTCCCTCAACGCCGTACGCATCTCTTCAAGAACATAAACCCTGTGTGCCCATTCGTTATACCTCACCGCCCTAAGAAACACCGAAGAGCTGTGGCTGGATGGTAGGAAACAGTGGCCGTAGTGTCCTTCGATCAATATCCCGTTCCAAAGGCCCCCCGTGAAAATCTCTTGCTTTCGAGGGCCTAGGGCATACCAAGGGCTGCCAAACTCAGCTAAAGGAGGCGAAATAAGAGAAGCAGAACTTGCTCCTGAGAAACTCGTACATACACTGAACCCAAAGCATGCCTCTTCGTGGAGACCGAAGGCCTCCCCAGCTCAGATTCTGGGCCCTGGAACACAGTGCTAACCGCTGCCTTCAAGGAGAGGTAGGCAAGGAATGTTTTCAAGTCTCGCCTGCCTCTCAGGGCCTGTTCAGCTTGAGTGGAAAATATCCACAGCCTGCCCGAACGTCCTGCCGAGCAGCGAGTTGTACTGGAGTGTAGCAAACGCTTCCAAGTTGTCTGAGGGGAAAGAGGCCATTGCTGTGGTGTGAACGGCCTTCTCTGCCACTCTTTTAGAGCACAATGCTCTCTGGGCAGGCAGCATAGTTCCTAGAGCAGAAGCATTTGAACAGACGTCTGCCCTGGTATACTTCCTACATCCGCACATCGAGTGCATCTTTCCTACGCTCCAGGCACCAACACGGTGCACAGAACTCCTCCTGATGGCGAGACAGAAGACGCAACATTTCTTCTAGGGGGCTCGTGAGGGGCGAGGCCTCTTGAGGAGTTGGACCCTCGAATGCCGCTGAAACCACTGAGGTTGATTGCCACGTTATGTTAGCGACACACTGAGAGCATTTCAGGTTCATGGAACCCCGTGCAGTGCGCCACGAGAGAAGAAAACGCAGATGCTGCCTTGACAGGGTTAGATTGAATTGCCTCTGTCCCCCCTCCGAAAACTAACTTTCCCAGAGCCAGCACAGCTTCACGTCCCGAGCAACGTTTTCTGCTGTGTGCCAGGATACATGAAAGGAAACCTGGGGACGCTGGGAGACTCTGAGCTGTACGCGGCTTGCCAAAGCTTCTAGACCCTTCAGGGGTCAGTGTGGCCCTTCTGGAGAGTGACACAGCATGTTTCCTAATGGAAACCTAGTGTTACATTTCGGGGACTTTCTGCACAACCTTCCTCAGCCGCCTAGCTGGATGTCCTTGCCCAGAAGCGGCAGTTGCCAAGGAGTTCTTTCCCAGGAGCTCGTGAGACAGCATACCATGCAGAACCGCAGAGAAGGAGACCAGCCTTTCTCCGGGTTCTCAGAGGTTCGCTTTTCTGCCTTTGAGCCTTTGAACACAGAGATCCAGTCAGCTCCCAATGATACTTTAGAACTGTAGTATTGAAGGTCTCTCTGCCATCAGCCCCCTGCTCAGCTCCCGTCTCCTAGGTGCATTCAGTGAAGTAGCATCCACTCTGCAGCCTCCCGCACCATGTTGTTTAGGAACGGCACATTTCCTCTTCGTAAAGAAATCTTTTCTTGCAGCCTGCCTGCCCCGAGCTCCTATTCCTTTTCCGAAGGCCGAGTTCGGCATAGCCCTGCAATGACCCCTTCCCTCAAGGCCGGACACATCTCTGAAAGACTATACTCCATGGGTCCCCATTCATTACATCTTACCTCCCATGAAACACAAAGGAGTTGTAGCGTGATGGGAGGAAACAACGGCCTCCTTCTCCTTCTCGGAATACCCCGTTGCCCAAGGTTACGGTCCTTGTCCAGAAGCAACAGTTGCCCAGGATTTCTTTGCTTTGAGCTCGTGAGACAGCATATCATGTAGGACCACCGAGAAGGAGACCTGCCTCTCTCTGGTTTGGAAGAGGTTAGCTTTTCTACTCAGCCTTGGAGCACAAAGACCCAGCCAATTTCCAATGACAGTTTCGAAGGTTACTGGTGCAGGTCTCTCTGCGCTTAGCCCACTGTTCAGCTACAGTCTGTAAAGTGCATTCAGGGAAGAGCAAGAAAGTCTCCAACGCCCCGCGTCTTGTGGGGAAGGAACAGCACATTCTCTCCTCAGTGAAGACGTCCTTTCTTGCAGACTGCCAGGCTGGGACTCCTCTTCCGTCTCAGACCACCGAGTTTGGCATAGCGTTGAAATGACCCCTTCCCTCAACGCCGTACGCATCTCTTCAAGAACATAAACCCTGTGTGCCCATTCGTTATACCTCACCGCCCTAAGAAACACCGAAGAGCTGTGGCTGGATGGTAGGAAACAGTGGCCGTAGTGTCCTTCGATCAATATCCCGTTCCAAAGGCCCCCCGTGAAAATCTCTTGCTTTCGAGGGCCTAGGGCATACCAAGGGCTGCCAAACACAGCTAAAGGAGGCGAAATAAGAGAAGCAGAACTTGCTCCTGAGAAACTCGTACATACACTGAACCCAAAGCATGCCTCTTCGTGGAGACCGAAGGCCTCCCCAGCTCAGATTCTGGGCCCTGGAACACAGTGCTAACCGCTGCCTTCAAGGAGAGGTAGGCAAGGAATGTTTTCAAGTCTCGCCTGCCTCTCAGGGCCTGTTCAGCTTGAGTGGAAAATATCCACAGCCTGCCCGAACGTCCTGCCGAGCAGCGAGTTGTACTGGAGTGTAGCAAACGCTTCCAAGTTGTCTGAG